>NC_143587.1:110033727-111489258 GCF_048544385.1 Mastigoproctus giganteus | reverse complement strand
AAAATATATATTTTATTTTAGTTATATATACACAGTGTCGTGGTATGCCTACCATACCATAACGTGGTAGGCACACCACAACCTAAATGCCTAGGATGCCATTTAGGTAGGGGCACTTTGCCTTTGTGCAGATTATTTAATTTTATGGGTTATCCATATGCCCTAGGCAAATCAAGCATTTGCCTAGGGCATAGTGTATGTGTATGACCTAGGCAAATGCTTGATTTGCCTAGGGCACACACACACATACACATATATTTTTCAAGGTCATTTCAAATATGTTTCAAATAACATGTCTATTAATGTATAAGATGTTCTGAAATCTTTTAGCACATGCAGTCATCCATTAGTTCCAACTAATAGTAGACAGTTTCAATAGATGGTAGCATGAAAACAGATTTTAAAATTCAAGGAGATCATGATTGTCAAGCCACTGTTGTTCAAATTTTGCTTTACAAAAGCTGAAATTCTCTGGAATTTGTATCCAGAAGTGGCATTATGTACCAAAAAAAAAAAAAACCATACTAATCCTTTCACTCTAACTGAAAAAAGTTAAAATACGAACAAATTCATTCAGCATAGGCCTGTTTGAAGATAATTCATTCAGGGCTTAGGGACATTCAGGAAAAGGTTAATTAGCTGAATACTGGTGCAGTTCTAGCAATCCTCAAGTAGATAAACCTTTTTATATCTCTGCATATACTTCCAGAAAAAAAATGGCTGCTGTTATACATTAAAAGGTAGGTGAAAAAAATCAAAAACAACTGTATACATCAGCAAAAGATCAAAACTATAGTCCAAAATATTCCGATAGATTACCAAAAGTAACTAGTTTTGGAGAACTGCAGTTCGTCATCCTTGTTCCCCCACAGAACTATAACATATCAAAAGGAGTGATCTTGGAGTGAGACCTCCTCCATGTAATATACAAACTTAAAGAACATAAGGTTATACGAATGAAAGGAATTTTTGCTAAAAAAGAGGGGATATATCATCGCAACATGAACCTATTATTTTAATCTCCAAAACACCATATCCCATATTATTGTCAAAACTAGTTATTTAATGTGCCAACAACTCCACTTGTGCCAAGTGTGGATCTGAAGTTCATAACAGCTAAGAATGTCCAGATTCTCAACCAGGAATGCACTAATTTCAATTAGGATCTGCAAACAACAAAGTCTAGTTATGACGCCCAACCTTTTCTAAAATTTTTTATGCACTCCAAAATCAGTACCCTTCCCATGCTGTTTAACTAAATTATAACTAAAAATTATATCAAGCAATAATCTCTTTCCTTTTTATTCTAAACTTTGTGTAATTTTTCATTTTCTAACCTGACATCTAATTAGATCAGTCCTAAAATACTTATTCAGGCTGTCCTTCAGATTGTTCCAGTAACTTTATTTAAATTCTATATGGTGGGACCAACTGATAATGTTACCAACAACAAATTCAAAATGGGAAGCATTCAAAGAATTAATCTTGGAAGCTACTAGGCTTTTCATACCAACTAAGAAATATTGTTCAAGGTTTAGGCCTAAATGGATGTCAGATGAACTAATGAGACATGTGGCGGAGAAGAAAAATGCATGGGATACCTATAAATTAATGTGTGACACAGAAGCATACGATAGATATAAGCTGGTCTGTAACCAAGTCACAAAGGAGGTTAGGCAGCAAAGGCAGATTACGAAAAAAATTTGGCAAAGGATGCAAAGAGTTCTTTACTTATGTAAATGCTAGAAGGGGATGAATCAGATTGGTCCACTGGATACTGATGGTTCAACTGTTGATGATCCTGCTCAGGTAGCTAACAAACTAAATGACTATTTTGCAACTACATTAACACATGAGGAGTTATTCAGGGAAGGGAATGCTAGAGGTGAATTAAACTCTGCAAGTGAGCTAGATGATTTTGTAATAACTGAGAGCAAAGTGGAGGAGAAATTGTTGAAGATAAACATAAGAAAGGCACCTGGGGTGGATGGGATCTATCCAATTATATTAAACGAGGCAGCAAAGGAAGTAACCAAACCCTTAGCCATAATTATGAGAGCTTCCTTGGACTCAGGGGAGGTACCCATGGATGGAAAATGTGCAAACGTGACCCCAATTCATAAATCAGGATCAAAGGGCAACACAAGTAATTACAGACCTGTTAGTTTAACTTCTGTTCCAGGGAAATTAATGGAGGCACAGGTTAAATAAGGATCACTAAAGGATCATCTAGACAAGACTTCAGTTATAGCTTGGACACAGTATGGGTTTGTTAAGGGGAAGTCTTGTCTGACCAATCTGATTTGATACTATGATGTGGTCACAAAGGAATGGATGCAGGTAATAATTTTGATATCATATATTTGGATCTTAGAAAGGCTTTTGATACTGTTGCATGTGGAAGACTGCTGCACAAATTGGAGCAGTGTAGAATTCGAGGCAAATTGCTGCTATGGATAAAGGGTTAGTTGAGTGAGAGAAGACAGAGAGTGGTAATCAATGGACACTGCTAATCTAACCAAGAAGGTGTGCTATGCAATGGACACTGCTCTTTGTGGACTAATGTTATTAGTGGAGTCCCTCAGGGTTCAGTGTTGGGTACATTGTTGTTTTCTGTATTTATTAATGATACTGATGATGGTATATCAGGCTTAATGTCCAAGTTTGCAGACGATATGAAGATTGGCAGGGTTATTAATGACAGTACACTGCTGCAACAGGATCTAAAAAAGTTGAGCAGATGGGCTGAGAGGTGGTATCTGAAGTTTAACATTGACAAATGTAAAGTACTGCATATGGGAAGCAGTAACCCCAGAGTAACATATAAACTGTGTGGTACTACACTGACAGTGGTAGACAATGAAAAGGACCTGGGGGTAATTGTGCAGTCGGATATGAAATTTTCTGAGAAGTGCAAAATAGGCTGCAAGAGTAGCTCATTGTGTCTTCTCAATGATATACAGAAATTTTGCTAGCAGGGATAAGGGGCGATTGTCGCCTTGTATAAGGTAATGGTCAGGCCACACGTTGAGTACTGTCTACAGGTCTGGAGGCCTCATTTTAGGAAGGATGTAGAGCTGCTGGAGCAAGTGCAGAGAAGGGCAACAAGATTAGTGAATGGAACAGAGGGTTGCATTCACTAGGCACCTGCGAGGAGATCTGATTGAGGTGTATAAAGCTTTGAATGGTTTGAGCATGCTCAATGCTGATGTGATTATTCCTCTTGCTCAGAATAATTCAAATTGAGGAAAGACAGTTGTAGGATAGATGTGCGGAAGTTTGCCTTTAGCCAGTGTGGTTGATTGCTGGAACAAACTTGCATCTGTTGTTGTAGAAGTTGATAGCTTAAACAGTTTCAAGGCGGAACTAGACAAACATTCAGAGCGAGTGGATGGGTGAAATTAGATTTGTGTTTTTTTTTTGGCTGATGCTGCATAAGCTTGCTTTCTTACATCATGTGCCTTTACTAATGCTAATGCTAACTTGTATATTATAGTTTAAATATTCCTAGAAAAATATTTTTATCTGATATCACTATCATCAGTCTGTCCAACGCTCCCTAAAGTCAAATTGTTGGTTGTAAAGTTGGTAGCTAAGATTCAATTTACCCCCCACTATTAACATAGTCCTTTCAGACATGTTGCTTAGTCAATTGCCTTCACTATATTATTACACTGATGGCCAAAAAAGCTGCTGAAATTTTCACTTTGGATATTGATTTTCTGCTCACTTTTAACACTTTCTTTTAATTGGAAAACTTAGAAGAAAAATGCATATAATTTCTGTTTTTAACTGAGACCAATTTTCAACCTTCAAGGATTGGGCTTATGCTCACATCTGAGACAATCCCATTGTCCACAAATTGATCTAGAATGCTATTATGATTAAATATATATATATATATCTTCACCAAAAAGGTAGCTCAACTAATACTAAAAACAAGGCATTGAAAACTACACATTTCTGCATTCAATTTTCAATATAGTTAGGGAAGGATGTTACGTGGTTGTTTTCCATTAAGATTATTACTATAATTAATATCACTTATCTACGGTGTGAAATTAATAATATAGTAATATTACTAATTAGCTTATTATTATATATATAATAATAAGCTAACTGCCTAAATCATTATACAATTTAAGGTGATGTTTCAGGCAGCTTACCAATACCCATCATCAGACCATGTTGCTGTCAGACTCCTCTTGCCGATGCTCCCAGAAAAGTATGTGTACAGTCGAAGCTCTATATAACGACCCTCCAGGAGAATGAGAAAAACGGGCGTTATATCGATCGTTCAAAAATTTCTAACAAAACAAGTGAAAGCTTGAATATTTAATGTAATTCTACTAACACAATGCAGTATAATCGTATTTATAATATGTACTACAGCAATAAAGTAACAGAGGAAGAAGCATGCAAAACTTCACACACTGCATTATTCAAGGTGGTAAATCCTGCATGTTTGAAGCAGTTGGCAATCAATTTTTCATCAGCTTCATAACATTCTTAAACACACAAATACATTGCCTTAGGAACACTTACTAATGTAGTATTACTGATACAACACCTTATTAATTAGAGTGCAACGCAAATATAAATTCATTAGTATTCATGTAATTTCTTAAATTTAGACTGTTACATATTGAATCCGTACAGTACATGTACACATCTATACACTTGAACTGAAAGATGAGTGTTGGACCCCAGAGAACCAGCAGTTCCAACTGAAGACTAAATGAAGAACGTCAACATATCTGCATACATGTACCATTAGCCTTAGGCGTATATATATCATTTTCTCTGATTTTGTAGGAGAGAGAGCTTATTGTGTAATCTGTATTTAACATGTGCCTTTTATATGTTAGAAGTGAATAAATTATGTTTTATTTAAGTATCTTTGCCTCTGACCTATTCTCTTGCTACACGTAGTAAAAGATCTATAGTAAAGAGAGCATAATAAGTCTATTGGTTAGCAGCACTCTGAGATCTGACTATAATATATGCACACTTATAGGAGGATTTCAGGGCGATTTAGTCACAACGCAAGACCCAAGTCGCAAATTCTCCTTATCAGAACATTGAGAAGAATTTCAGGACATACGAGGTCAAATATCCAACCATAAAGCCCTTAGACAGTCATGCAGGAGTTTTCTGGGACATCTTTAACTAAAATTTAGTAATAACCAAATCAGCTCTGGAACTTAGGCAGTGCACAAAGCATTTTAGGTAATTCTGATAGTTAAAGGCTTACCCCATGCATAACACTGATGTCCAGATTACAGCCCCGCATTACACAAGTCTTTTAATCTAATACCAGTGGATCTATTTTCAGTCGGTTTACTGTTATAGAACACTGTCCATTGAGGATTGGTAAATATCAGTTGAATGGGTTGAGATGGGTTGGAAGGCTTTGAATTTTGGCTGCATAGTTGAGGAGTAGCATTTTCCTTCTAAGATGAAGTGGAGGTTTGTGTGCCTCTACACACAGGCTCTGGACAGGGGATGTTCTAAACGTGCCTAGAGCAGTACGAAGGGCACTGTGTTGGCATTGTGTCTGGTCAGCGCACTTTTCCTGGCTGAGTCATAGATAACAGCACCATAATCTAAACGAGACCTGATAAGAGCCCAATACAACTGTAAAAGAGTATATCTATCAACACCATGGCAGAAACGGACCTAAGTATATTAAGTTTCTTTAAACAGATAGTTCGGAGGTATGTTATATGTGAAACAAAGTTAAGTTTTGTGTAAAACATTAAATAAACCTAGGAAACGAAGGTTACTGGTGAGAGGAATCAGATGGTTTTTAATCTGAGATCCGATTCTGGGTGTATTTTGCATTCTTGTGTTTTTTGCAGAAATGGACTGCAATTGTTTTTTGTTCAGATAAATGATATCCATTCTGCTGTGCCCATGTCTCCAACTTATTTATGGAAAGTTGCAGCTGTCTTTCAATGGTATGAATATTTTGTGAACAGCAAGATATAGTAAGATCATCAGCATACATATATAGTTCTACAGTACTGGGGATGATCTGTGTTATATTGTTCGGTCTAAGTGAGAATAGGGTAGAATTAAATACTGATCCTTGTGGGACACCTTCTTGAGTGTAAGACCAAGAAATTACAGATTGATAGCAGACCTGAAAGATTCTCTGTTGAAGAAAATTTCTGATGAATTCTGGTAAGTGCCCTCGCAATCTATGGAAAAAAGTTCTCTCAATATGCCATACCTCCAGGTAGCATCGAAAGCCTTTTCTATATCAAGATGTTCATTTTTGACGTAAGCATTACAGATGTTAGTCTCAGCTTTCACCATTAGATCTAAAGTGGATCTGTTTTGTCTGAATCCAAACATTGTTGTTCATAAGTTTTTTAGTTTCAAGAAACCAGGTAGGTAAGTCGTCTGTGTATAATTCTTTCTAGAGTTTTACTTAGGCAGCTGGTGAGGGATATAGGTCGGTAATTTTGTGGCAATGATTGATCTTTTCCTGGTTTAGGAAAGGCTAAAATAACAGAGTGATGCCAGGCAGAAGGATATGTACCTTCAAGAAAAATCTGGTTAAGTAGAACATTAATAATAAATTCAAGGCAGTACTGTTTATATGTTTCAGCATTACATAATAGATTCCATCAGGCCCAGCTGCAATATTGGGTGATCTGTTTAATGCTGTTTGCAGTTCAAATAGGTTAAATGGTTGATTATAAGCATGATTTTGGGTTCTATGGAAGTTGATCTTGTACCTTTCCGCTAAAGCTTTGATTTGAAGAAAGGTGTTGTCATATGCTGAACTGGCAGATGTTTGGGAGAAAGTCTCTGCAAGGGTATTAGCTATTTCTTGAGAAGATATTTCCTGTCCATTCTTGTTTAAGATCGGAGTAGGAGGAGGTAGATATTTACCATTGGGTTGTCGAATCTTTTTCCAGATAAGTCAACTGCTTGTATCCTTTGTGATAGTGAAGGCAAACTGTATCCTGAGTCCTTTTTGGCTTTTATTCTAATTTGTAGAGCTTTTGTCTTAAGTCTTTTATATCGAATTAGGTTGTTGGTAGTTGGAAACTTCCGAAACAGGTTCCAAGCTTTATTTTTTTTCCCTTTTTTGCATTGTTACAAGCTTCGTTCTACCAGTGTTTAAGATTTCTGTTGTTTACATGCAGAGGCCTGAGGTATTCTTGAGGTTAGTATTTCCTCGGTAATATGCTCAGTGACTTCATCAATGGGTTGTAGTTTAATCAACTGGCTGTCAAAAGAAAGATGGGTTGAATATTTTTCCCAATCTGCTTTTGAGAATTTCCATTTTACCCGATGATCAGGGCATGGAGTTTGTAGTGTTTGGATTCTGCACACAACTGGAAAGTGATCGCTATTGTGTAGATCATTTAAAACTGCCCATTCTGTACTGGGATACAATATGGAAGAACAGATTGTTAAATCAATTGCTGATATAGATCCAGTGGGAAGGTGAGTATAAGTATTTTGACCAGTGTTTAGTAATGCTGGATTAAATTGGTCTAGTATCGTCCCTATCAAATGTCCTTTATTTGCATGCACATCATCCATGTGGGGTGATCCCCACAATGGATGATGCGTATTGGAGTCACCAAGGTTACAAAAAGGTGGTGGTATTTGTTTTATGAGGTCTTCTAGTTCTTTGAATGCATACATCTTGTTAGGTGGAAGGTACAGTGATACTAGAGTTAGAAATTGTACAACTGATACACGTACTGCAACAGCTTCTAAGTGGGTCTGAAGCGGAATGTTTCTAGAAAGTATTTTGTAGTCAACTAAAATAGCAATGCCTCCACGTCTGGATAATGAAGAGTTTCTATCTTTTCTGTAAAATGTAAAATTTTTGATTGATGGTGTTACTTGTGGAGTTAGATTAGTCTCTTGGAAGCAAACGGCTACAGCAACAACTATATTGGGAGATCATAGATGTCATCGGTACTGCTGCGTAAACCTATACAATTCCATTGTACAATGTGTTGCATTATCTGGATTTTAAGATGGAAGGCGAGTCTGTCTTTTTCTTGTGAGTGGTTTGCTTTTGACGGTCATATTTCATTTTTATCTTTTCTAGGAAAATTGGGGCATCCGTAATCTGTACTCTCTTCTACATCATTAGTTTGACCAGGTGAATAACCAGTCTCCATATCATCTTCTGCATGAAGATCACTGTTTCATCTTGTGCAATTATATTTTCAGTCCATTCTATTTGCGTTTGGCTTTTGCAATTCAGTGTTTTGTTGCCTTCATGATTTATTTGACATTTTATCACATGATGAGATTTTAGGCGGAACTGTGATAGGGGTATTACTTATTTCATCAACTAGAACAGGTTTGGTGGTAGGTTGATGTGTTGATAGCACAGATCGTGCCCATTCTGCAATGGATGTATTGGGCAGAATTGATATCTCAGTTTGGGTTGAAACAGCCTGGCACTTTTGTATAACGGAAGCATACGTGTGTTTTGGGATTGTTGACTTTATTTGCTTTCTTGCTTCTTGATATGTGACCTTATTCTCGATCTTATACGAAGGTCGAGAATAAGGTCACATATCAAGAAGTATTTTTTTTTAATTTTCCAGTGGTCGCATGATTTTGAGTATGCTGTGGTGTTCAAATTGAAAGGTGGTCACTCTTGCAATTTGGACATTCCAGAGCCTTTGCAGTACCCTCTGTTTGTGAATGATTTTTTAACCCACAGTTAGGACAAGTAGTTTCGCCTCTGCATGTTTTCTGGGGTTTGGAATGTATGGTCGGATACAGCAATGTAGGTAGTCTGCTTTAACTGAGGTTGGAAAATTTGGTGTACTAAAAGTCAATATAATATTATGTGTTGGAACGAGCTTGTCATCCTTCCGTATCATAATTCTTCTTGCTTGAGTTACTTTCTGTTCTAGTTATTCCATGACTATCTCCTCTTCAGTGATATTCAATAAATCCCATTCACTTATCACTCCTTTTGAGGAGTTCAATGTGTTATGTGGTGTGACTTTGATTGGGAATCTGCTTATAGATGACATTTTTAATAATAATTCAGAATGCCTTGCTTGAGTGATCTCAATTAAAAGATTTGACTGGAGCCATTTTACCATTTTTGGTGTACCTATTGCATTCTCGAGACATCTCTGGATGACAAAAGGAGAGAGTTTGCTTATCGGCTGCGTCAATAACGAATGCATTATCAGAAAAGCTGGTGGTTCTGATTTGTTAGAGTCCTTTTTCATTCTTTTGGGAAGACTGAGATTGTCTTTCATTCTGCAGGTCTCAGCATGTTGAGTGCCTGCCGGCTCTAGTGTTGGACATGTATCACAGTCCACTGTTGCTCCTTTTAGCCCTGGGAGCGAGAGCATTTCCTCACAGGTTTCCAGCCACACCACGAGGAGGCAGGAGCGGTGCTACCTAGTGACCAAGCGGCCGGAGTAGTCATTTTGTTAATGTAAAAATTAATAAATATACTAGGAAAAGAAAGGTGATTTATCTTTCTGGGTTCTAACTCAAGATCTGTTAAGTACAGAACCACTTACAAAGAACTGAGAATGAGAAAAGCACTGGAAAGAAAACAGAATGAAATCACATAGAAAGATCACTATATCTCACTTAGGGAAAACTGCTTGGACACTATTGCTTGGCACTCGGGGCGGAGGAAGATGTCCATCACTTGGCCAGGTGCCGCTTGGTGAAGATGTAGACTTCTGTAGCTACTGCAAACGGATAAGTTTTCTTTGAAGTTTTATCATATACATGATTAACGTGTTAATTTGTGTTTTCAAATAGATTAAATAAGCTTAGTAGAGTTAGCTTATTTTAAAATTTAGCTAGTGATTGTGTTAGTTACAACTCGCTACTCATGCCGCTATTATGCCAGTGTTTGGCAGGAATATTGTAGCGTAACCAGAGGAATAGTAGAGTTTAAATTGTAATAAATAAGTATTCTGAGGGGTTTAATCAAAAATACAAAAGATACATGCCCCTTTTGGGGCATGTATCTTTTGTATTTTTGATTAGTTAACATATTAATTTCTGTTTTACAAATAGATTAAATAGGTTTAGTAGCATTTGGTAACACATTTTTAAAATTCAGCTAGTGCCTTTGTAAGTTGCAACTCACTACTCCTACAGCTATCATATTGGTGTTTTGGCTGGAATATCTTAGCGTAATCAGTAGCATAGAATAATAGTAGGGTTTTAATTGTAATAAATAAGTATTTTAAAGGCATATATTACTTTTTGGGCATATATCTTTTTTATTTAGGTAAGGATATAACTGAGCTATATAAATATAAATTTAGCTAAGGATGTAACTAGATAATCAAGTGGAATCTGCTATACACCAATGGAAACAGTGAAAGGAGCAAAGGTGGAGTTGGCTTTCTGGTCCATAAAGATATAAAAAACAACATTTTGGAATTCAAAAGTAAATCACCAAGGGTGTCAAGACTACTACTCAGGATTTCTAAGAGGTACAAGTTAAAGGTTATAATGATTAATGCACCAACATCGAGCTATGATGATTACGAGGTTATCATCACTACACTACACTATCATTATGGGGGACTTCAATGCTAAGGTTGGAAAGAGACAAAACAGTGCAGAAAGGGGAACTATATGAAATTTTGGAATTTATGAAAGAAATGAAAGAGGTGAAAGACTTGTGGAATTTGCAGAATCTAGAGGAATGTCAGTAATGAACACTTTTTTTCAAGAAAAGGGTGAACAGAAAGAGGACATGAAAGACTTCATCCTCACTAACAGAAGATATATCATGAATGATGTTACTGTCCTGAACAAGATAAATGTTGAAAGTGATCACAGAATGGTAAGCTGCACACTTGATGAAGATGTAAGAAAAGAAAGGAAAAAAACTGACTCGAGTAAATAGTAGTAGTAGTAGTAGTAGTAGTAGTGGCACATGATGCAAGAAAGCAAGTGTAGGAGCTTATGCAGCATCAGCCAAAAAAAAAAAAAAAAAAATCACACCATTCCCTCCAAATGCCTGTCCAGTGCCTCCATAAATTTATTTAACCTATCAACTTCCACAACGACAGATGGAAGTTTGTTCCAGCAATTAACCACCCGCTGGCTAAAGGCAAATTTCCGCACATCTATTCTACATCTGTCCTTTCTTAATTTGAACTTATGTCCCCAGAGGTTGGTAATCTGAACAAGTGGAAGGATCCCATCAGAATTCAGCGTGCTCAACCCATTCAAGGCCTTATAGACCTCAATCAGATCACCGCGCAGGTGCCTAGTCTCCAGCCACTGCAATTTGCAGAATTTAAGCCTCTCTAGGTAAGAGAATCCCTTCATTCCCCTCACCAATCGTGTTGATCTTCTCTGTACACGCTCAAGCAAATCTACATCCTTCCTAAAATGAGGCCTCCAGACCTGTACGCAGTACTCAAGGCGTGGCCTGACCATTGCCTTATATAGAGGGACAATCACCTCCTTTTCCCTGCTAGCAAAATTCCTATATATCATTGACAAAACCCCATGACCCGCCCTAGCAGCCTGTCTGCACTGCTCAGAAAACTTCATATCTGACTGCACAATTACTCCCAGGTCTTTTTCATTTTCTACCACCTTAAGTGTAGTACCACACAGTTGGTACGTTTCTCTGGGGTTACTTCTACCCATATGCAGTACTTTGCATTTGTCAAGGTTGAACTGCAGTTGCCACTTCTTAGCCCATCTGTCCAAATTTTCTAGATCCTGTTGCAGTAGCACACTGCCATTACTGTCATTAACAACCCTGCCAACCTTTGTGTCATCTGCAAACTTCGACATTAAGCCTGATATACCTTCATCAATATCATTGATAAATACACAAAACAACAGTGGACCCAACACCGAACCCTGTGGGACTCCACTAATAACATTAGTCCACGAAGAGCAGCACCCATTGATTACCACCCTCTGTCTTCTCCCACTTAACCATCCTTTTATCCATTGTAGCAACTTACCCTTAATACCATTATGCTCCAATTTGTACAGTAGTCTTCCATGCGCAACAGTGTCAAAAGCTTTCCTGAAATCCAAGTATATGATATCAAAATTATTTTTTGCATCCAGTTCCTTTGTGACCACATCATAATAACCAATCAAATTTGTCAGACAAGACTTTCCCTTAACAAACCCATGCTGTGTTTGAATTATTGCTGCAGTCTTGTCTAGATGATCCTGCAATGCATCTTTAACCAGCGACTCCATTATTTTACCCGGAACAGAAGTTAAACTAACTGGTCTGTAATTACTCGTGTCACCCTTCGATCCACCTTTGTGAATTGGGGACACATTTGCACATCTCCAGTCCGTGGGAACCTCCCCTGAGTCCAAGGATGCTCTCGTAATTATGGCTAAGGGTTTGCTTAGTTGCTTTGCCGCCTCCTTTAAAATAACTGGATAGATCCCATCCACCCCAAGTGCCTTTCTTGTGTTTAACTTCAACAATTTCTCCTCCACTTTGCTCTCAGTTATTACAAAATCATTAAGCACACTGCTACAATTTGATAACCTTCTTCCATTTTCAAATTGTAATAATTCCTCACGTGTGAATGTAGATGCAAAATACTCATTCAGTTTGTTTGCTATCTGAGCAGGATCATCAACAGTCGAACCATTGATGTCAAGTGGACCAATCATATTCATCCCCTTCCTTTTAGAGTTTATATAAGTAAAGAAATCCTTGCTGTTTTTCTTAGCATCTTTTGCCAAAGATTTCTCGTAATCCGCCTTCGCCTGCCGAACCCCCTTTGTGACCTGATTACAGACTAGCTTATATCTGCCACAGGCTTCTGCGTCACCTGATAATTTATATGCATCCCATGCATTTTTCTTCTCTGTCACGAGTCTCATTAGTTCATTTGATAACCATTTAGGCCTAAACCTTGAACGATATTTCTTAATCGGTATATAAAGTCTAGTAGCTTCCACAATTAATTCTTTGAATGCTTCCCACTTAGAATTTACTGTTTGTAACATCGTCAGTTGATCCCACTGTACTGAAACATCGTCAGTTTGTAACATCGTCAGTTGATCCCACTTAAAAACTGTCTGAGACCACTGTACTCCCCTTTACGGAAGCAAAACCCTTTCCTTTACCCCTGACGGTAGTTACCTCTTTGAGTAAATCCCACTTCAGCACACTGTGATCACTGCCACCTAGTGGTTCCTTTATCTGCAAATTCTTAATACACGAATGATCACTGCTGATAACCAGATCAAGAGTGTTACTTTCTCTGGTTGCCTCTCGAACATGCTGCTGCAGAAAACAATCATCCAATAAATCCACAAAAGTCTGACTAGTGTGTGAGTGACCAACCCACAAGTTCCAGTCAATATCTGGGAAGTTAAAATCCCCCATTATAAGACATTCTGATTTACTGGCCCACTCTATTTCTCTGTACAATTGTTCATTGTACTCATTCAAGTCATTAGGCCTATAACACACTCCTACTCTTATTTTTCCTTTCGCAGTGCTTATCTCACACCAAACTGACTCAACAGAGCACTGTTCATCTATATTAACTGGGTGCACTTCCTTTGATTTTATGTTTTTCTTAATTAACAGCATAATACCCCCTCCCTTTCTGTCCTGTCTATCCTTTCTGTACACATTGTACTCCCCAAATTCCAGTTCTGCATTCCTTATATCTTTGTGACACCACGTCTCTGCTATCCCAACAATATCCGCCTTTGATGTCTTGACCAACACTTCAAATTCATCAAATTTATTTACTATACTTCTAGCATTGGTATAAATGCAAGCATACATGCTCCTATGCCTATTCCTTGTTACCCTAACACATCCCATATACCCAACTATTCCATGAAGACTGCCATCCGTCCCTGAAACCCCCAACACCCCTCGCTCCAGGTCGCTTCTTATTCTAATAGAAGTTGTGCAAGAATCACCTTCACCTCTGCCTGCGGTTACTGTTAAACTATTAGTCATTGAATCCCCCCAAACTAGCAGTTTTCCGACCCACCTAACACTGCCTCGATAGCATCAGCAAATATTCTTGCACCCTTTCTATTTAAGTGTATCCCATCCCTGTAGAAGCAATCTCTCCTGTTAACAAGTACAGTCCAGGCTGAAAAAAATTCTACCCCTTGAGCCTTGCACAATCTTTCCAGGGCCGAATTGATCGACAAGGCTCTCATCATGTACTCCCTCCTATCGTGTCTGGGCAGAATTGCAGACACTTTCAAATTCAACCCTATTTCACGGCTTTTTTTCAACAGTGACCTGTACTTGTTGAGTAATTCCGCCGGTCTCCTACTCTTAATATCATTAGTGCCAACGTGTACAACTATATCACCTTTTGTGCCCTTAAAAGATGATATCCGCTCTACAACGTCATCGACCTTTGCCGCTGGCAGACATACCCTGGTCCTGTTCCACCTATCCTTTTTACAAAGCATGTTTCCCGTTTCCCTGACAATAGAGTCACCAACGACTACTAGTTCCTGTGGGACCAGAGCATTCTGCCTTAGGGGTTGCCGCTGTGTTGCGTGATGACCAAGTGCAAGCTCTGGCGTTGATGTGGGCAGCTGAGAGCCTGATGGGCCCCTCAATTTAGATCTTTCGAGGGCATCCACCCTGTCCTTCAAACTCTCATATAGGCCCATAACAACGCTGAGTTGTCGCCTGATTTCCTTACACTCCTTACATCGCGCACACACAAAGACATCCCCCATGGCAATATCATGTTCCGTTCCAGAGAGTTCGGCAAACATTTCACAAGTTGCACATTTTTTTAGGCTGTGATGCGTTGGAGAATTGCCCCCCTCAGTTCTCCCCCGAGTCACAGCACTCCTGCCACTTTGTGCCCGTTGCTTTGCTGCTCTAGTCTGGGGCATGGTAGTTTAAATTAATAAAATCAATAAATTAAATATCAATAGTATTTGAATAGAAACAGTGAAGCGTATTACTATATAATTATGCATTAGAGCTACCTAGCTACCTCAATTAAAAAATTTGAATTCCCTACCACTATATCCAAAAACAATGGCTACAAAAATGGAACGAAATAACGGTTTTACCTATCGTAAGTAAAATCCACAAAAACTCTATCTAAATTAAAAATAAAAAATAACCAGCGTAACTATAACTATATGACTACGTATTAAGTACAATATAAAATAACAATCATGTAAATAAAATGCAAACACTTATCGTTTTTGCGGAGCCTGTAACTGACAGCTGTAACTTTTAAAGAGATTCAGCGCCCTCTCTCATACAAATAATACAAAGGTCTTTGAGATAACAGAAGAGGAGAAAAAGCATGTACTGGAACTTAAGAACAAGTTTGGACTTCTGCAGACTGCTCAGGACCAAGATATCGACAAGGAATATTACAACTTTCTGAAAGTGATAAAGCCCAAGAAACCTATAGGTAAAAGAAATCCAAAGAAGAAAAAATCAGTCAAGAAACACTTGTCATGATGAACCGAAGACGGCAAATGAAGAGCAAGAAAAACACTGACAGGGAGAAAATTGAGTATACTGAGTTATGCAAAGCCATTAGAAAGAGACTCAGAGAGGACATAAGAAAATTTAACACAAGAAAAGTAGAACAAGCATTAAGGGAAAACAAAGGATTTAAATCAGCAGTCATGAGCAGTAATACAGAAAGACAAATGATACTGAAACTGAAGAACAGTGAAGGTGTACTTATGAATAGCAGAGAAGGTATAATTCAAATAGCAGAAGACTGCTATAAAGAGTTATACAAGAAGCAAGGGAATGATGCCAGCAGTGGGGAAGATGGATCGCAAATCAGTAACATATACAATATACTCGATATCCTCCTTCCTGATGAGGTAGCTTCTTCCAATTTATACAATTTACCTCAGAGGTGGAGACAGGAGGTACTGGTCTCTAGGATAGGCCCTAGGCTCAAAACTTCTGTGTTTAAAAAACCTATGTGCAGAGGCCAGTACACCCATTATAGTTCAGCACAAGCTGGGCAGCATAAGAATAGTGTAGTGAAAGCTCTACTAGATAGAGCAGGGTCACACTGCACCACCTCTGAGGACAAAGAATGTGAAATTAGACGAGTCACAGCAGACCTTAGAAAATGCAGATACCCCAGAGGATCATAGACAGATTTAGTAGAGGAATAGAGTCTAACTGTCAGGAACCGTTTGTTCCTGTGGCTACCGCATACATTCCTTACTATCCGGGCGTTACTGAGCATCTCGCTAGAGTTTTGCGGGGTTATAAAACACGCTGTGTGCAGCTTCCCGGACGGAGGTTGCACATAGTGTTGTCTCAGGTAAAAGACCCAATAGCAAAGGACGTGAGTAGTGGAGTAGTATACAGGATAAAATGCCCGGATTGCAGGGAATGTTATGTGGGCGAGACAAAACGACGGCTCAAGGATCGTCTGGGGGAGCATGCAAATGCTATAAAAACCACTGATTACAATAAGTCTGCTGTGGCCGAACATTTTTGGGAGAAGCAGCATCAAATTTCCCCAGAGGATGCGGTTATCATGGATTGAGCGCATGGGTTCTGGAACCGTAAATGGCTCGAGAGCCTACGAATCTGTTCATCCGACCACAATATTATGAATAGGGACAGAGGTATGCGTATGCATCCTCTGTTTGAAACTATCATCCTAAGTATGGATGAACGGTTTTGCTTAACACATTCCCGAGCTATTTCCGCTTCCAGTTCAGACCATGCGCTGACTGCACCACGTGTATAGGTACAGTGAGCCTGTTACATATGGACATGCTGCAGGAAGTTTTGTTACTGCTGAGGAATGAAGCCGATGCTTCTGAAAGCTCCAGAGATTTTTATCGTTTTTTATCGCTTTTAATCCAGTTTATTTTAGTGTATTTTATCTCAAGGATTTTATCACAGTTTTAATGTTTTTTACATGTATATAATTTAATTTAATATAATAGCAGTTTTTATAAATATTTATTTTATTTTAATATGATAGTATGAATCAGAGCTGTAATACTCAATATGTTCTACGTTGATAATAATATTAGTAAATTAATGAGAGGAGTTTACCTCTTATTAATTTACTAATATTTAATTCTTTTAATTGAGTTAATTTGAATTTTAATTGTTTTAAATTGATTTTGAATTGTGTTAAATTGATTATTTAATTATTTATATTTTACTTTAATGTACCGGTAAGTTGTCGATTTTTTCGTTTTAATTTCTGAAGGGTATCATACGGAAGTGTTCTACGTACTATATTGAGGTAAACTCCTCTTATTAATTTACTAATTTATTTTAATATGTAAATATTTTAGTTACAGTTAATAAATATTTAGTTACAGTTAGTTAAGAATAATACTTATTCTTATGGTGGTGTGTGAGCTGATTTAATGCTAAAACTATCTTATACAGGCGGTCTCAAAAATACACAGCATAACTTCAGTAATGAGTTCCTCATATGTAGACAATAAAAATATTTTATATCAACATAGTTCCGGAAATGCTTGGTTACCGAGTTATTAACCGGAATGTCTTTTCTCCTGCAGGTGATTTCCTTCATCACAAGGTACTGATAGAATCTGGTGGTTTTCCATTCCGACCATGTACTCAAATCACGAGCAATTGGTGGATAGGTAGAGGTGGACTAACTGCCTGGCCTCCATGCTCAGCTGATTTAAACCCACTAGATTTCTTCTTGTGGGGCCATTTAAAGTCATTGGTGTATTTGACTCCGGTAGCTGATGTGGAAACTCTCCGCAATCGAATTGTGGCAGGTTGTGACACAATACGACACATGCCAGGAATTTGCATCATCTTCACGAGTCCGTGAGACATCGATGTGAGGCCTGTACTCAGGCAGAAGGTGGACATTTTGAACAATTACTATAAGGTGATGAGAAAAGTTAAGTGTCATAGACAGACCTTCAAAACTCGGAAACCAAGCATTTCCAGAACTATGTTGATATAAAATATTTTTACTGTCTACATATGAGAAACTCATTCCTGAAGTTATGCTGTGTATTTTTGAAACACCCTTTATATACTATAGGCATCTGTGTCTCCTGATAATTTATATGTATCCCATGCATTTTTCTTTTCTACCACGAGTCTCACTAGTTCATCTGACATCCATCTAGGTCTAAACCTTGAACAGTATTTCTTAGTTTGTATGAAAAGCCTAGGAGCTTCCAAGATTAATTCCTTGAATGCTTCCCATTTAGAATTTTTGGTTGATAACATCATCAGTTAGTCCCATTGTATAGAATTTAAAAACTGTCTGAGACAACTGTAGTCACCTTTACAAAAGCAAAAACCCTTCCCTTTACCCCTGATGGTAGTTACATCTTTGAGTAAATTCCACATTAGCACCTAGTGGTTCCTTTATTGCAGATTCTTAATGCATGAATAATCATTACTGATAATCAGATCAAGAGTATTACTCCCTTTGGTTGCCTCTCAAACATGTTGCTGTAGAATCCACAAAAGTCTTGCTCGTGTGTGAGTGGCCAAAACACAAGTTCCAGTCTATATCTGGGAAATTAAAATCCCCCATTATAAAACAATCTGATTTACTGGGGCACTCTATTTCTCTGTAGAGTTGTTTATTGTACTTATCAGAGTCATTAGGCCTATAACACACTCCTACTCTCAACTTTGCCTTCCCAGTGCTTATGTTACAGCAAATTGAATGAACATTGTACTGTCCACCCATGTCAACTGGATGCACTTCTTAGATTTTATGTGTTTCTTAACTAACTTATATCTGTGTGACACCATATCTCTGATATCACAACAATATCTGCCTTTGATGTCTTCACTAGCACCTCAAATTCATTAAATTTATTTATTATACTCCTATTTCCACTTTTAGTTACCCTAACACAACCCATGCATTAATTTGTTCCATGATGATTCCCAGGATTCCTTGAAATCCCCATCACCTCGCTTTCCAGGCTGCTGCTCATTACAATAGAAACAGTTGGACAGACAGCTTGAGTAGTCGAGACCCACTAATTTTTGTAAATCGGACAAATGCTAATAATTTATTGTAATTTTTCCTTGTAGAGGATCCATGATCTCATTATGGATTTAAAATAAACTTTGTGGATTTTTTTAAAATGGAATAGTGTAGGTTGTTTTTGGAATATTAAATTTTAGGAATATTATATATTTTATTTTAAGGCAGAAGAATATTCTTACCTGGGGTTTTCTTCAGAAATGGCTGCATCTGCGTGAGGTGTAATTCGGAAGGTGTTAAAATTGCAATTATATGGAAGGGGGATGAAGGAAAATAATTGCAATTTTAACACCTTCCAAATTACACCTCACCCAGATGCAGCTGTCCCTGAAGAAAACCCCAGGTAAGAATATTCTTCTGCCTTAAAATAAAATATATAATATTCCTTTAAATATTCCAAAAATAGCTTACACTAACCTTTTTTAAAAAATCCACAAAGTTTATTTTAAATCCATAACGAGATTGCAGATCCTCTACAAGGAAAAATTACAATAAATTATTAACATTTGTCCGATTTTTACGAAAATTAGCAGGTCTCGACTACTTAAGTTGTCTGCCAACTGTTTAAATAAAGTTTTGAGACTTTAGGACCTCCACATTTTTTTTACTCTATGTCCAATAGAAACAGTGCAAGAATCAATTTCACTTCTGCTGCAACTATTGTTAATCTATTAATCTGTGTCCAACCAAGCTAGCAGTTTTCAAACCCTCCCCCCAACATTGCCTTGATAGCATCGGGAAATATTCTTGCACCCTTTCTATTTAAGTGAAGCCCATCCCTGTGTTAACAATATTGTAATATTAGCAAAATAATATTGAGCAGTACAGCTCTGATTCATACTATGTAATAAGGAAGTGAAAATTCAGATTAAGAGGTAGAAATTTATGGGTGTTATAGAGAAATTGTTTTATTTTCAAGGTCGCTATACCGAATGTAAAAGAGCATTAGGTTAAGAGGTGGCAAGGACTAATAACCACATAGGACATTATAATGTGTTGGGATATTAAAAAAGAGGGTCACTATAAAGAGCTTCGACTGTATACGAGTGGTGTTAATTATAGTAATAATGTCAATTTTCAAATTATCTTAATACATGCAATCAAATAAAACACTATAACCTCTACTCAAAGCTGCAAATTTTGACTTTCAAAAAGCTGGAGACCAACATACACAGGAGGAGAAAAAAAGCAGATATTTTTTGTGCCAACACATGTGAAAAACATGAGGATTTTGCAAAAAGCAGGAGTGCTATCCAAGAACAGGAGATGTTTCAAAAACATCAGGAGATATTTTTAAAGTCCATGCTAAACTGAGATTATTAAAATACAGTCATAGGATTGTTTACCCAGTACAGTATACTTTTTATATATTAGCTATTTTTTTTTGTTATTTTGGTTTTTTTTTTTTTTTAATGAGCATTAGCAACTAAGGCCATATTGCTCCGGGAATATGCGGTGGTCATTCCCTGACCTTTTCGCATCCTCCGTATTTGGTGGTGACGGGCTCGAACCCCGGTCTAATCAAGAAGCATGTGCTACACACTGCTGCTCCTTCCCACCTGGCTACGGAGGCCAGGTGAGAAGGAGCAGCAGTGTGGCCTATATATATACAAAGGAGGCCTATATATATACAAAGGGTACTAGGAAAGTTTTGCAATACAACTTTGTTTATTTAACTTTTTCAAAGTAATTTCCTCTACATTCAATACACCTCTCCATCCTCCGAAACCAATCTTTAAACCAGTTCTGCCAAGTTTCACTAGGGAGTAAAGCACACTCGTTGTCCCAAGCCCGTAGAAGGTCCTCATCACTGGAAAACCGCCTCCCTTTTAGCTTCATTTTCACATGCGGGAACAGTGCAAAGTCGCAGGGAGCAAGGTCTGGACTGTAGGGAGGGTGCTCGAGAAGTTCCAGTCCTGTCGTGGTCAAATATTCGGTGCAGGCTTTGGCGCTGTGAGCTGCAGCATTATCGTGATGGAGGTACCAGGTGTCTATTCTTGACTTTGGCCGCAGGTTCTTCATAGATCCAATGACTTTAGGCAGGCATTGTTCAGTATACTACTTAGCTGTGACTGTCTTCTGCGTGTCCAAAACGACACGTTCCACAATTCCACTCGATTTGAAAAATACAGCTATCATTTTCTTCTTTACAGATCGGGATTTTCTGACAATTACGGGTGTGTCGTCATCATCATCAAAGACCCAAACTTTGTTTTGAGCCTTGGTCGGCAGATCGTAATAGTACAGCCAAGTCTTGTCACCTGTCACGATGTTGTTCACATACCGAGATTGTCCCTTATCAAACTTTTTTAACATCTCCCGGCACCAAGTCACACGTCGTGTCATCTGCTCTTCAGTCAGTTGATGCGGCACCCAGAGAGAACAAAGTTTCTTCACGTGCAAATGATCTTGCAGAATCGAACGAATTGCTGGTGCATTTAGGCCCAAAGTATCCTCTATCTGTTGGTAGGTCACTCGCCTGTTTTCGTCAAGCATTTTCCTCACAGCAGTAACGTTTTCCTCCGTAACTGACGTTCGTGGCCTTCCCGGCCTCTCAGAATCCTCCAGAATGAAATTTCCCCTTTGGAATTCTCTATACCACCTGAATATCGTTGTACGATGTGGACAATCATCATCTAGTGCAAGAGTCATTTCTTCTAAGCACTGGTCTATGGTTAAACCACGCACGAAATTATACCGCAAAACTGTCCTTATCTCATTTCGTGACCACGATGCCATCGCAAGCACTTTACACTCTCACTACTAATGAATAACTGAGCCCATCGACTTGGCGCGGCGGCTACTATGCACGTATGAACATGTCTCAACATGCAGCAACAAGCAGCTTCCTGTGATTCATTGTTGCGTCATATTGCAAAACTTTCCTAGTACCCTTTGTATATTAGCTTAACTAAGATTTTTCTGTCTGTGGATTTCTGTTTGAATATAACAGTAGACACCAACTGAATTTTGGTTGCTTCAAGAAAGTTCTGTTGTAGACTTTTCCCTCTTCTGAAAAGTTGAGTCAAAGTTTTGTTCACAACAATGGCTCCTATCTAGACTTGGCTGTGAGGAGCATTTCCAAAGCTTTACCAGAAACAGCTCACAACTCAGTTTTTTGTTTTGAAACCTGACTGAATATTCTCTCACACTCAACACTGCTATAAAGCATTGTTAAAAAGTCAAGTATGTCTTAGGATAATCTGTTATACTTCAAGTTTCCTTGTGCACTTGCCAGTTCCCCAATGAAGTACAAATGTATGACTTTTTCAGTAGAAATGCCTATGACTAAGTTAGAATCATCCTTCTGGTTTAGTCTGCTATGATAATAATTTCCAAAATGAAGTGGAAGATTTTAAAAATGTTGGTAAAATAAATTTGAACATAATATTCTTCAGCACAAAAGTAGAACAAGCATTAAAGGAAAACAAAGGACTTAAATCAGCAGCCATCAGCAGTAATACAGAAAGACAAATGATACTGAAACTGAAGAATAGAAATGATGTACTTATAAATAGCAGAGAAAACATAATTCAAACAGCAGAAGACTACTATAGAGAATTATACAAGGCGTGAGGGAATGATGCCAGCAGTGTGGAAGATGGATCGCAAATCAGTAACACATGACATACCCAATATAATTCATGATGAGGTAGAACATGTTGAAGAAAATGAAGAATTAGAAAGCCCCGGGGGAAGATGAAGTTACTGTAGAGTTGTTAAAACTGGGAGGAAGAGACATGGCACAAAAACTGGCAAGACTCTTCACAAAACACATTAGAAAAGGTATAATGTCTAAGGAGTGGAATAATTCAACCACAGTTTTGCTGCATAAGAAAGGAGATAAATCAGAAATTGGAAATTATAGACAAATTAGCTTGTTATCCCACATCTACAAGTTGTTCACAAGGGTCATTACTAAGAGATTAGAAAGAATACTTGATGAGAATCAAAAGAAGTTGAGAATTCCGTCCTGGCTTTAGGACAGGATTCTCAACTATGGGTCACCTTCACATAATATCAGCTAATGGAGACAGTAAATGAATATAAAACACCATTATGCCTGGTTGTAAATTATGAAAGGGCATTTGACTCTATACAGCACAAGGCAATGTTTCGGGCACTCGAAAGACGGGTTTGGGTTTGGGTTTTATTGGCGCATCAGCAACTGAGGCTATAATGCGCCAAATACCAGTCATATTATAAAAAGTTAAAACATTCAGTGACCTAAGTAGTTAGGCCACTATGTCCAGATATATAATAACAGGTATATAAAAAATAAACCGATAAAGAGATAACAATAACATAAATTTTAAATACAATTAAAAACTTTTATTGATTTAAAATAGTTAAAAACAGCAGACACGTTGTCATTGTCAGATAAAATCTGACTAAGTGTATAAGGTTCAGTCAGATGATTAAAAGCGGTAAAACGGGTGCTGCTAAAATCTGGACAGTCAATTAAAAGGTGTCTAATCGTTAAAATTGTGCCACAGGACACACACACACACACACACACACACATAGGAGGGTCATCAGCCCTCAGCAGAAACGAATGAGTTAAATGACTGTGTCCTATGCGGGTCCGGGCAAGAATAACTTCCTCCTTATGATTCCTGCGCAGACTAGACTGCCACGGTTTAATTACAGGCTTTATATGATATAATTTATTCCCAGTCTGTCTATTCCACGAATCCTGCCATTGGGAGTGTATCTTCTCGTGTATTATTTGCCTGTAGTCTGTATAGGGGACTGACAGGCAGCAGTTATTATTGGGAATTGCTGATTTGGGTGCGGCGTCAGCCAAATCATTTCCCATAATCCCAGTGTAGCTGGGAATCCAGCAGAAGCGGATATCATATTCACGTCCACAGAGGAAGTGAATCTTCTGCTGAATACTAAACAGAACTGGATGAGGATTATATCTCACAGATATTAAAGCCTGTAACATGCTAAGAGAGTCGGAATATAAAATGAACCGTTGGTATTGGCATTTACTAATGTGATCCAAGGCTAACTCAATTGCGTGCAGCTCTGCAGTAAATATGCTACATTCAGAGGGAATCTGCTCCAATGTAGTGCTGTCTATAAAGACAGCAGCAGATCCCACATATGATTCTGACTTCGAACCGTCTGTGTAAACTGGCACAAAGTCAGAATGTTCAGCTCGATGTGCTGAATAAAGCTGCAGGTAGACATATGATGGAGTGTCCGACTTCTCACAATTCCGAAGGGACAAATCACATTTCGGGACATGAGCATGCCAGGGTGGAAGGGGTTGCTTAGGTGTTTGGGCAACCTTGTCTACCTTGATATTAAGTTCTTTGAGTAGCTCTTGGAGACGAATACCAAAAGGACGATTGGCAGTCTTACGGGTATTGTACAAATTTTCCCATCGTGGCTGAAAAACGGATAGCCACGTAGGGTGGTCTGGCAGGGATTTCAGTTTTAAAGCGTACTTTAAAGACAACTGTTTACGTCGAAGCGATAACGGTGGTTCGTTTGCTTCGACGTATAAGCTCTGGACAGGAGATGTGCGATATGCTCCAGTAGCGATACGGAGAGCCTGATGATGGACAGGATCCAGCCATCGAAGGGCACTGTCTCTGGCTGAGGAATATACCTGGGACCCATAATCTAATTTGGATCACACAAGTGCACGGTAAAGCCGTAGAAGGGTGCATCGGTCTGCTCCCCAAGATGTAGAGGAGAGCGAGCGGAGAATATTAAGCCCTCGTGTGCACTTTGTGCGGAGTTGACGGATGTGATCCAGAAATGTCAGTTTTTTATCAAATATGAGTCCCAAGAATTTTGTGTTCGCTGCTACTGGAATAGCATTTTGTCCAAGCCTTAATTCAGGTTCAGGATGAAGATTACACTTGCGACAAAAGTGTACGCAAACGGTCTTCTCCGGCGAGAATCTGAAGCCATTAGCAAGTGCCCAGGAATTCAGACTATCAATGGCTTTCTTCAGTTGTCTTTCAATAACCCTCATGTTGCACGACTGACAAAAAATGCTAAAGTCATCAACATAGAGGGCACTGTTTACAGTTGGAGGAAGTTGTTCTGTGATGGAATTTATTTTGATGGCAAAAAGCGTGACACTTAATACTGATCCTTGTGGTACTCCCTCCTCTTGGCTAAAGGAGCGAGAGAGTGAGGATCCCACACGAACTTGGAACGATCGATTGGCTAAAAAGTTTTGAATAAAAAAGGGGAGGCCCCCTAAGGCCTAGGCTATGTAAATCTTTTAAAATGCCAAATCTCCAAGTTGTGTCATACGCTTTTTCCATATCAAAGAACACCGACACCAAGTGTTCGGGTTTTAGGAAAGCATCCCGGATGGATGCTTCCAATCTAATAAGATGGTCCAAAGTGGACCGGTTCCTTCGGAAGCCGCACTGGATGTTGGAGAGAAGGTCATTTGATTCCAGATACCATATTAAACGAGAATTAACCATTCTCTCCAGGATTTTGCACAGACAGCTAGTCAGAGCAATAGGACGATAATTGGTGGTGACTTTTGGATCCTTTCCTGGCTTAGGAAAGGCAAGAACGATTGCCTTTCGCCAGGAGTCCGGAAACTGCCCTTCAGTAAAGATTCTGTTATACAGAAGGAGCAGACAATCCATAGATTTTGGTGAAAGATATTTAATCATTTCATAATGGATACCATCTGGTCCAATGGCACTTGCTTTGGAAAGAGTGAGGGCTCTTTTCAGTTCCTGAATAGTGAAATCCCCGTTGTAGGGATAAATGCTCTTAGATTTAAAGTTAAGTGCCTGTTTTTCGATTTTATATTTCAGGACCAGGAACTCTGGGGAATACGAAGATGTTGCAGAGATGTTAGAGAATGTTTCCCCAAGAGAATTGGCTATTGCAGTTGCATCTGCAATAGCGCATCCATTATAATCTAGGATTGAAGAAGGGTGGGATGTATATTTTCCCTTCATTTTCCAGATTTTATCCCAGACTACCTTAGAGTTGGTAGACTGGTTAATAGATGATGTAAAACGGATCCACGATTCCTTTTGACTCCGACGGTGGATATATCGTGCTTTGGCTCGTGCACGTTTAAAGGCTATAAGGTTGGTCGTGGTAGGAT
Source organism: Mastigoproctus giganteus (assembly GCF_048544385.1). NCBI lineage: Eukaryota > Metazoa > Arthropoda > Arachnida > Uropygi > Thelyphonidae > Mastigoproctus > Mastigoproctus giganteus. The sequence goes on along the minus strand of NC_143587.1, from coordinate 111,463,167 downwards.
ATCGGCGGAATATCCCCCACGCTTTGTTTTGAGCCTTTTTTGCTGCTGCTGTGCATTGTGAATTCCACCAAGGTTTGGGAAATGGTGGAAACCGGGCAGATGTTTTTGGAACAGCATCCGCAGCTGCTTGGACAATATTTTCTGTGATGTACTTGTGCTAAGATCAAAATTTGCCTGATGTTGGAAGGCAGTCCAGTCAGCCTGATCAATCTTCCACCGTGGTAACCTGAAGGGAAGACATGGTCTCCCACTGTGTAACGAGGTTATCACAGGGAAGTGATCACTTCCGTATGGATTCTCCTCCACTTCCCAAGTGAGTGAAGGGAGCAGAGAAGGGGAGCAGATAGAGAGATCAATGGCAGAAAAAGTACGGGTAGGCATGTGGAAGAAGGTATTTGTTCCAGTATTTAGAAGGGAAAGGTCATTGTCATTTAGCATATGCTCTATGACTCGTCCCCTTCCATTGATGTTAGCACTACCCCACAGGGTGTTATGTCCATTAAAATCCCCGAGAAGTAAGAAAGGGGGAGGCAACTGCATTAGAAGATCATCAAGGTCTCCCTGGGAGATGTCAGTCCCAGGTGGCAAATAGATAGAGCAGACCGTTAATAAAAATCCCACCGTAAGGCGAATTGCAACAGCTTCTATGCTAGTTGTAATTAGCAAGGGCTGCACTGGGGTCTGGTTACCCGCAAGGATAGCCACTCCCCCCATGAGCAGAGCCATCCGCAATTCTATCCTTTCGAAAAATTGTGATGTTGTGCATGGTGGGATCATCATTTGCCTTAAGATATGTCTCCTGCAAGCAAAAGCAAACTGGCTTGTGCTTTTGCAGGAGAGCCTTGATGTCATCAATATTTTGCCGGAATCCACGACATTTCGATTGTAGGAATTTAGCCATTATTTTGGCTTGGTGGGTCCATCAGGCGGCTTCCGAGTTGCTGAGGGCTTACTTTTATCAGTCTTGGGTTTATCTTTTTTGGGGAAGAATGGACACTGTCCCGTGTCTATTTCTTCCTCCGCAAAGAGTTCCAAGACTGAATCTTCGGGTACCTCCTTCTGCTCGACATCCATCTTTTCTTGGGTACTAGGGGGGACTTCCCCTTTTTTATTCTTTTCTTTCATAGTTACCTTTGTTACTTGTGGAGCATTAGGAGGTACCGATATAGGAGTGGCAGCTGATTGGTCCTTCTGCGCAGGTTTTTGAGAACTTAAGAGATAACACGCGATGGGAGTGAAAGACTCCTTTGGAGGAATGGTCATGTCCGTCTGAGTTCCGACGGAACATCTCCCTGCTACCTTCTGGGCGTAGGTAGGTTTGTTGATATTCAGGGGTTTGACTGATTTCCTTGCCTCCTGGTATGATATATTTAGCTTTGCATTCAGCCGTTGAATTTCTTTTTCTTCTTTCCACCTCTGGCATGCTCATGAATAGGCCTTCACAGTTAATACAGGTGGGTTTTGCGGCTGAACATGCTGTTGTTTCGTGGTCCTTTGCACCGCATTGAGCGCATGGACTCCACGGCAGGCCATTTGAGAATGTCCATACTTCTGGAATTTAAAACACCGTAAAGGATTCGGAATGTATGAACGCACTGAACAATTGATGTATCCAGCTTTTATCTCGTCAGGAGGTTTAGGAGAGTTAAAAGTCAGGATAACGCTCCTGGTTTTAACAATTTTTCCATCCCTTCGCGCAGTAATTCTCTTGACGGCAATAACTCCCTGGGGTTTTAATTCGGAGCAGATTTCCTCCTCGGTTACGTCGAGAAGGTCCCACTCCGAAATGACACCTCTCGATGAATTGAGTGTTCTGTGTGGTGTCACTGTTATGGGTATTCCTCCGATTGATGTTACTCGGAGGAGATGTTCTGATTGCCTGTCATTTTTAGATTCAATCAAGAGATCTCCAGAATGAAGCCTCTTAACTGATTTGGGTGAACCTGCTAACCCATCTAACCCTTTTTGAATAAAAAAAGGGCACATTTTACCAATCGTTTTTTCACCGGTGGAGTGTATAATTGGAACATTGGAACAGGCCCTGATGGTACTTCAGTTCGCTGCCTCTTTTTAGCAATAATGCTATCTGAATCTTTCTCTATGCTTTCAGATAGGGACCGGGTTGGGGCCCCTGAAGGAGTTAATTTATCAGGATTCATAAAGTTTTTATATGGTTCAATGCCCGGGCTCCCCACCCACCACGGAGCCCAAAGGGACGTCCACTACCCGGCATGCAATAAATGCGCTTGGGAGTGGAACGCCAGGGCTACCCAGACACCATACCCACACCGCCGCCAGCCTGAATCCTGTCCCTCGGACCATGAGGGTAGGGGCGTGGCATTTACACGGTTGACCCTCGCAGGCGAGCCTACTAGCTGATTGATCCTAGCCGGGCCTTCCAGGATCTCCCGTCTTGTCGAAGCAGGGGGGTCAAAGTGGTGTATTGAAGCTGGGCCCCTCAACCACCAGGATCCCCCTTTCTGAATTTCCATTGGTCGTAGCGCACGGCAAACACGCCGGATTCCATTGATGTAAGCCTGGAACCTGGGCTGTGGGCATTGGATCCCAGTGATGCTAGTCTGGAAGTCCAGCGGCGTCATTGGGAGGTCCCCTCACCACGTACAGGTGCCCACGTCGAGGGGCACTGGAAAGACAAGGCATAGATACTCCATATATTATGATTTTGAAGAAAATATATGAGAGTGCTACATCCTTTATTAGACTAGACAAAGACAGTAGCAAATTTAAAATCGAGAAAGGAGTTCGACAAGGAGACACAATATCTCAGAAGTTGTTTACTGCTGCCCTTGAGGAAGCTTTCAAAAGATTAGACTGGTCGCAGAAAGGAGTCAATATAAATGGAGAGTACCTAAACTTTACGATTGCAGATAACATTGTGGTCATAAGCCACGATCCCAGAGAATTAGAGGAAAATATTAATCAGTTATGCAGAGTTAGTAAGGATTTAGGACTAAAGATGAATATGGCTAAAACAAAAGTAATGGTGAACAAGTATGCCACAGAAAGGAATATGATGATTGAAAGAGCAGTAATTGAAAAGGTGGGGTCATATACTTATCTGGGACAAGTCATTAGCTGTAATAATGATAAATGGCTAGAAGTCAAGAGAAGAATAAATTTTGGATGGACAGCATTCAGGAAATATAGTCACACACTGAGGTGCAATATCTCGATTTGTCTGAAACGTAAAATAATGAACTAATGTATACTCCCCACTATGACTTATGGAAGTGAAACTTGGGCACTCACCAAAAGAATGGAAGAGAAGCTGAGAAGTATACAGTGAAGAATGGAAAGAATTATACTGGGAATCAGACTGTTAGATAAGAAGAGAAACACATGGATTAGGCAGCAAACTCAAGTAAAGGACATTCTCATCAAAACTAAAGAACTAAAATGGTCTTGGGCAGGACACACAGCTCGAAGACATGATGACAGATGGACTAAGAAAATAACAGAATGGTATCCAAGAGGAGCTAGAAGAAAACCTGGAAGACAACAATGGAGATGGACAGATGAAATTCAAGAGTTTGTGGGTAGTAAATGGTTGGCCATTGCACAAAACAGCAGGAATTGGAAAGTTGCTGGAGAGGCCTTCATCTTGCAGTGGATTGAAAATGGCTGATGATAATGATTCTTCAGCATATCTAGGAGTAACGACCTGAGTACATGGATGTGAGGAGGGATGTTATATTAAAGAGTTTTCAGATTTTTAAAAGTTGGCATAACATTTAAAGGAAACAAGCAAATTTCTTTAAGCCAGGAAGAAAGAATGAACAGGCTTTCTGCACAAAAACTAACACACAGAATTAGCAGCTTGCTTACAATTGCTTTTACCAGACATCTGGAATTCAAAAGTTCTTTTTTCTTGTTCACCAATTTGCCTTCTTTCAAAACTTTTGAATCATAAACTGCATTTGAACATGAGCCGGTGCATTCACTAGTCATTGTACTTTTTAAATTTGGTAGCTCTGAAAAGTGCTCATATTATTGCTTTCTCACCACTTCTAAACTTCTCTTTATATACTTGTCAAAGGCTGCCATTGTTCTACCAATCTGGTTACACATTTAACAAAAGAGGAAGCCAGTGTGTACACACATACTTCCCAATCTTTTTTTTTTTTTTTTACTTCAGTGGCATGCATTATTTTAAATTGTTTAAATCTATATTTTCTTTTAGCAGTTCTTTTTAGGTAGTAGTCAGTCTTCACCAAATATTCATCCACTTTCAAAATGAAGACACACAAATCCCTCTTCAGCACACAAATTAATAAGATAACAAGGATAGGACATTACCACCAAGCACTCAATCTCCTCTTTTAATACAGTTGCTACCCCAGTTTTTAGACCTACATAACAGGTGCATTAAAGTATGTAGGATCCCCTTAAGTAACTAAAAAGTTTTTCAAAAGATGTCCAATGTTGTACCTGTCATCTTCAGATGCTGACACCGAGAGCAAGCTGTTTTTGATTTTTTTATTATAAAAAATGTCGTCACCATTGAATATAGCTTGAAATCACTTTGATTACCACCATCTGTAGTAAATGAAAATGGTCTATTTTTCAAAACCTTCTTCTTCTTTCCCTATCTGTGCAATTTCACTAACAATGACTGTTGTTTTTGTTCATCCAAAACTGTATTGTTTTGCTATTGGGAAACATATTTCTAAAAAAATGCCCATGCATGATCAGCACATCTCAGAAGAAGATTATATTACATAACAAAAGATGCAAATAAATATTTGGCACATATTATATTACATTATCATCATGACCACCACAAAATGTAACATATATTTTTGCCTTTGTTTCTATGCACTGCATGCTATCATTAGGCTAATTTTTTTTTGCAAATATCTGATTACATCATGTGTCCTGCCACTTGAAATTGAAAAATTCAAGTGACAGGAAATACAAAGGGTACTAGGAAAGTTTTGCAATACAGCTTTGTTTATTTAATTTTTTCAAAGTAATTTCCTCTACATTCAATACACCTCTCCATTCTCCGAAACCAATCTTTAAACCAGTTCTGCCAAGTTTCACTAGGGAGTAAAGCACACTCGTTGTCCCAAGCCCGTAGAAGGTCCTCATCATTGGAAAACCGCCTCCCTTTTAGCTTCATTTTCACATGCGGGAACAGTGCAAAGTCACAGGGAGCAAGGTCTGGACTGTAGGGAGGGTGCTCGAGAAGTTTCAGTCCTGTCGTGGTCAAATATTCGGTGCAGGCTTTGGCGCGGTGAGCTGGAGCATTATCGTGATGGAGGTACCAGGTGTCCATTCTTGACTTTGGCTGCAGGTTCTTCATAGATCCAATGACTTTAGGCAGGCATTGTTCAGTATACCACTTAGCTGTGACTGTCTTCTGCGTGTCCAAAACGATACGTTCCACAATTCCACTCGATTTGAAAAATACAGCTATCATTTTCTTCTTTACAGATCGGGATTTTCTGACAATTACGGGTGTGTCATCATCATCAAAGACCTAAACTTTGTTTTGAGCCTTGGTCGGCAGATCGTAATAGTACAGCCAAGTCTCGTCACCTGTCACGATGTTGTTCACATACCGAGATTGTCCCTTATCAAACTTTTTTAACATCTCCCGGCACCAAGTCACACGTCGTGTTATCTGCTCTTCAGTCAGTTGATGCGGCACCCAGAGAGAACAAAGTTTCTTCACGTGCAAATGATCTTGCAGAATCGAACGAATTGCTGGTGCATTTAGGCCCAAAGTATCCTCTATCTGTTGGTAGGTCACTCGCCTGTTTTCGTCAAGCATTTTCCTCACAGCAGTAACGTTTTCCTCCGTAACTGACGTTCGTGGCCTTCCCGGCCTCTCAGAATCCTCCAGAGTGAAATTTCCCCTTTGGAATTCTCTATACCACCTGAATATCGTTGTACGATGTGGACAATCATCATCTAGTGCAAGAGTCATTTCTTCTAAGCACTGGTCTATGGTTAAACCATGCACGAAATTATACCGCAAAACTGTCCTTATCTCATTTCGTGACCACGATGCCATCGCAAGCACTTTACACTCTCACTACTAATGAATAACTGAGCCCATCGACTTGGCGCGGCGGCTACTATGCATGTATGAACATGTCTCAACATGCAGCAACAAGCTGCTTCCTGTGATTCATTGTTGCGTCATATTGCAAAACTTTCCTAGTACCCTTTGTATATACAGTACACAAGGCGAACGCATTGCTGTTTTCAGACTTTAGAATACATGGAGAATCAATGTTAATTAACTTCACAATACACAAGTAGAAACAGAGAACATACTATTATTGTATGTTTCTATTTTGAAATGTAGATTGCAACAGCACATCTTATGGCCAATTTGTTAATGAAAATAAGTAGAAATTCACAAAATTAAATAAAACCCAGTTTTAACTTAATTTTAAAATTTTTTTGTTAAAAGAAACTCTTTATCGCTAACTGTATTACAATGGTGAGATGGAGAAGGGTGAAATCAAGTAAAAAAGATGGGTTCTCTGTCATAAATCCAGAGAGTTTGCTATGTCTATTACTCTAATTAAGCACTTTCATTTTTCAATTCACACAAACAAGTAACTTCTCATCAAAATCTTGTTTTGGGAGTGAGCTCTTAATATTCATCTCTTTCCTTCCTTAATGCGGTGGCACTAAATTCTCTGCCTGCATTATTTCTATAATTATAAACTCCATATCTAAAAATTTTTCCAACTTTAGAGCACTTTCCTACTAATTTCTAGAATTGTGATTTTACACAATCCTGAGGATCAGTATACTGTTAAGACTGCTATGAATAGTTTATACAGCAATATTTGCAGGGTTTTGTGGTCTTAATAATTATATCCTTATTTTTATAATTTTAATAATTTGTGTTTTAATATTTTTACTTCCATAATTTACACTAACAAAATACTTTCTTTGGATGAGAAAAAATATTGCTTTTTATAATATCATTTGTAGGATTGTAGGATATTCTATAATGTGTATTTCAAACTGGATGGGAAACAAGGAATTCTGCTGCCAGAAGTGAATATTAGAATCATATCCCAATGGCCTGAGACCACTTGTTACATGGGAAGTAATTCCAGGTTGCAGTAACTTGCTTAAGCACCATTTTCCATTGGTATGAAGGTGCTATGTCTAGCTGCACTGATAATAGGTGCTAAGATTTGTAATCGCATCTAGTTACTGGTTACAGATAAGCTGGGATTTGGTTAAAAAAAATAAATAAATTTTCTGTTTATGCTCCGGCACAACAACCAAGTCAGTAGAGTTTACAATAAATCATCAATACAAATATTTATATCGTATTTAGTAGTCATGGGCTTGAACCCCGGTCACTCAAGGAATGCGTGCTATGCACTCTCGCTCCTGACCACTCGGCTACGTCAGGCCTTTCTAGATTAAGCACTTGTGCTTAAACATTTTTTTTTTTTTTTACAAGAAATTGAGTTAATTATACAAAAAAAAAAAAAAAAAAAAAAAGACAATACCATTATATATATATAAGGTGTGATCAAAAGGTTCAGAGACTGATTTTGTATCATGAAATTGCATATTGTGGAGTTAGAACTTATTGCAACATAACCAGTGACATAGTAACATATGAATCGCTCATTTATCTGCTGTCAGTCTGAATCTGCATATGTTGAATAGAAGGTGTTTTGTGTGTTTAACTGTATTTTAAAATGAATGATTTTACTGAGGCCTCTTCCCCAACAAAAAAAGTAATCAAATGCAAAAAATCATTCTTACTGCACTTTTTTAAGTCACAAGACACTGTTCATCATGAATTTGTTTTGCTTGGTGAAACAGTGAACAAGGAATATTAAAACGCAGTTCTATGGTGATTGCATGATGCTGCTCAGAGAAAACAATCAGAAAAGTTGGCTTAAGGGAATTAGTGTTTGCATTATGAAAATGCCCCTACACACTCAGTGCTTTATATGAGGCACTATATACTGTGGTCACTCATCTGGAAGTACTCACTGAATTTAGACTCAAAATATTTTTTTGTTTCCCAAGATTAAAGCCCCTTAAAAGTCACAGATTGCAATGCCTAAAAATTATTCAGAATGCAACACAGTAATCATCAGCTATTCTAAAAAAGCCCATACAGCATTAAGTTGCTTTGAAGCAGATAGCAGGTAAACTTATTCATTTCCCAAATATGAGTTTGGTCTCTGCACCTTTTGTTCACATCTTGTATATAAATAAATTATTTTTAATGTTATACATTTTAAAAGCATAACATTAATTACCTACCTTTAAAACAATTGGTTGACAACAAATGCTTTCAGGTTTTACAATTTGAATGCTAGGTTCTTTCAAAACTTTCTGTTTCATGCATGACATCTTGTAGCCATATACATCGTCCCAAAAATTCACATATTTCTGAGCATCTAGAAGCAACAGTGTGATATGTTAGACAATGCAGAAGTTTAACAAATATATTGGCTCCTAAACAACCACCACAAAATTACAATTCTCATGTATCCATGCAAATCTGAAGAATACAAAGAAACTTTAATTTCATAATTAATATAAAGTATTAGTACTGCAGAAATGCAAGGAAGCAAAAGCTTATGTAACATAAAAAAAAACCAAAAAAAAAAAAAAAAAAAAAACCATAATTCAGAGCAATATATCCTCCATCATTAGGTTGTATTTAGCTCGTGTCCTCCATGATGGTACAGTGGTGATACCACTCATTTCTAATTTGGAGAGATTTGGTTTAAATACTGTTGGCAATGAGGAATGTTAAAGGCTTCTTCAATCAGTAGTTATCCCATCTCAGGCAGAGGAGTAGTGTTTCACTCCATCGTTATTCTGGATTTTTCAGCTGACACAATTGTAAACCACAACACAAATGCATTCTCCTACAGACATAACATACTGACTGTGGCAGAAGCTCCATATTATAGTCACATGAGGGAAAGACTAGTATCCCCTCCAAACCTACTACCGTGAGCTAACAAGCAGGATGTGTAATTATTATTTGCCTCGTGTGTCTAATCTTTTGAATTTATATGGGTTATATGCAATCAGGAATTTATTTTTATAGCATTTTGGATATTAGCAAAAATTTCTTATGTATGTCTACATGTGAATTATGTGCTTCAGAAATGACATACAGACCAATAAGGAGAAAAGGAGAAGGAGAAAAAATTATCTACTTTACTTTATTTAGCCCCTAATACTTCGATCAAATGATTCTTTTGGATATCTCCTTACACCCATAACTAATCTCAATTTTCTTTTGTATTCTTTTCAGCAAGTCTGCATTCTTCCTGAAGTGCAGTTTATGTCTCTACATATACTAAACACAGCCTAATCATCATCTGTCTTTTTGTCTCTACTGGAAAAGTTCTGTATATTCATTGACATATTTCTTTTTTGCTGTTCTGGTAACCTGTTTACACTGTCAAGAGAAGCACATAGCAGATTGTAGTGTTATGCACTTGCATGCTAAATCAGGCAAACTAAGTAATTTTGATCACAGTTAATACTTACATAGGTAACAATAGCAGTTAATCAAAGAAGAAAAAAATTAAACATATGTTACCATGTAAATATTAGGCTATTTCTGCAAGGGAAACTATTTTAATTTATTTTACAGCAGAAAATAATGCTAAAAAAATTAATAATTACTTGGATCCATATAATGTAAAATAAGGAAGCCTGAAATCTTCATAATAATATCTGAGAGGCATTACATGCAATTCAAACTATGTAATCTATGTGTCAGATTAGTTCAGACAGTGGACTGAAAGTGATTCATTTCCCAGTGGCAACAGCTCTGAAAATTTCAATATGTTTTTGGGGAACTAGGATATATAGTAACTAGATGAATTTTTTGTTGGGAGATAGAAGTAAAAAAGGCAAAAGGATAGCTCTTAGAAGAAGCAAACAGGCTGGGCAAATATTAGTAGCATATCCCAGTAGTCAGAGACCACAGTCATAATAGAAGTAAGAAAGAAATGCAGAAAGATAATTCTTAGAAAATGAAAACTTATGGGAGACAAAGAATTCTACTGCCAGCAGTGAATATTATAAGCATAGCTTAATGGCCTGTGACAACTTGCTGTGTGAGAAGTAACTCTAGCTTGCAGTAAGTTGCTTATGCACTATTTTCCATTGACATGAAGGCGTTATGTCTAGCTACACAATGATAATAGTGCTAAGCTTTGTAATTGCATTTGGTTACTGGTTACAGATAAGCTAGGACAGTGGTGTCCAACCTATGGCCCACGAATACTTTTTATAAGGCCCGAGTGGAAAGTGAACTAAAACATGATCGCCACTGCATGTACAGGCATGCAAGCGTCCAGCTCGACTGTGTCAAACAGGTACATGTGGTTCAGTGCAGTCATATGTACGCTAAATAGAGTTATGTATTTTGATATAGTTTGTTCATTGCATTGAATTAATTATTAATTTGTATTGAATTTAAAAAAAATCATTCTGAAAAACGTTCCAAAAGGGGAAAATCGATTTGGAGCATCGTGTTTTTGATCCAAGGTGGACTGAAGATTATTTCTTCATTGATTACCATGAAAGAGCAGTGTGTTTGGTGTGTCAGGAGACTGTGTGAGTTTTTAAAGAATGTAATTTAAAACAACACTGATTCCAATCATAAATCTTATGATCAACGTAAAGAAGTGCTGAGAAAAGCAGCGTTCAAAGTTACAAAACGAATTAAGAAAACAACAAAACATACTGAAAATGTATCAGTCAAGAAATTTATCTGCTGTAAGTACCATTTATCAAGTTGCACATTTGATCGCTTTTGAAAGTAAGCCATTCAATGATGGTGAATTTGTTAAGCGTTGTTTGTTAAAAGTTGGGGAAAAATTTGTCCGGAGAAACGAACAATGATACAACACATTAGTTTGTCTCGACAAACAATTATGCGAAGAGTAGAAGATACTGGAAAGAATTTGTTCGAACAACTTTTGGAAAACATAAAACAAATGAAATATTTTAGTGTGGCACTGGATAACAATACTGATGTAAATGACACAGCCCAACTCCTCATCTTCACATGTGGAATTAATGATAATTTTGTACCAGTTGAAGATTTAGCTGATCTATAGAGTATGCGTGGAACAACTACAGGTGAAAATCTTTTTGAAAATTTTTGCCAATCTATCGAAAAGTTAGGATTAAATATCAAAAAATATGACTGGTAAAAACATTAGGCTTATGGGTAGAATAACCAAGAAAATGATAGGTATCGGAGCTGAAACTCCGACTGGAATTCACTGCATTGTGCATCAAGAAGCTCTTTATGGGAAAGTATTGGATCTCCAATACGTTATGAAGTGGTTATTTCAACTGTAAATTTTACAAGATCACATGGCTTTAATGTGGCTGTTGAAACATCACCAAATGTTTCAACACAGAAAAAGGGAAACCAATAAAACACTATCAAATATGGAGTGGCTGTTTGATCTTGCAATTCATACATACATTTCTATGAATTTAAATGCTTTAACTACAAAGGAAAAGAAAATTGGTCTGATTTGTTTGGTGACATCAAATCATTTCAGAATAAGTTGTTATTATTTAAATTCCAGTTGAGCAAGACAATTTAGTTTACTTTGAATGTTGTAATGAGAGATACATGTTGCTCTTTACAAAGATAGGACTTGAGGTTTTAAATCGTTGCCTTATCCAAATGCTAATAGATGAATTCCAGCACCTGCTGGAATTGCAATTTTTTTTTTGCTTGATGACAATAGTGGTTATTAGGTAGTACAGTCCTGAATCATAAGGCATCCACAGAGTGTTAGTCTTTCAGGGGTCACTGCTAACTAATACCTTCAAGCAGCCATCTGTGCCATAATGGTACCATTATTTCTAAATTTTTTTCATGCACAAGTTGATAGATGGTGATAGAAGAGAAATTCAATTTTCCTTCTATCACTTAACAAACTTATTACTGTCGCACAATAGCATCATTATGTAACATCTCATATTTTGGATTCCTTCACAACGAGTTGACTATCTCATTATACCTCAAGTAAGTAATGCTTCCCTTTTAGAGAAGACTACTCTTATTTATTCTCAGTGGGTACTACTACCCACTAAGAATAACTGGGTTGGTACCCCAATGGTATAACAGCTGACAACCCAGCTGTGAATTAATTTCACAATATGAGAGATGGCAAGTGGGGTGTAGTTTGATACATATAGGATTAACGGCTAAAAAGCCTCAGACTATGGGAAGAGTTTAGTGTCATAGAAATTAGTGCAATATCATCATTTTTATACATAGTAAACCAACCAAAGTTTTGCAGTGGAATCATTACATAGCATCTCATATTGTGAATTCCTTCACAAGCTGCCCTCAAGGTACCTACCCACTCATCAATGAGGGGCGAAATAGGCTTGAAATAGTCATCTGGGTGGTGGTGGTAACAAAGTCTTCTCTGCTGGTGAAGCATTACTTATTCAAAGTATAATGAGATAGGCAACTTGTTATGAAGGAATTCACAATATAATGTCATGTAATGATGCAATTGCACAACTTCAGCTATCACACTAATTTAGGTCAGTAAACTCTTCTGGCAGTCTGAGGTTTTTTAGCTGTAAATCCTATATGTATCAAACTTATTACTTAAGCTTGTTAAGTAACAAATTAACTTAGAATTATCATTAACTTAACTGAAGAATCATATTAGCTCTGTGAATTAACTGCCATTTTTTGACATATTTATAAAAGTCTCAAAGACCCTGGTTATTATTTTAATTGCTCTGTCCATCTTTGTATCAGGGCAAACTCTGATATCATATAACTTTATCAATTTTGTTATTGAACTCAAGACACAATAAAGAATCGAAGAATGAAAATTCTGTGAGATCACATTCATGACACTGTGTTGCAATTTCTTATAATTTCATTTATAATTAAGATGATCCTGTAATATATATATCCCTACCATGGAATCCATAATTTTCCTGCTACCAGAAAATCATAATTTGCATTATGATTTTATCTTTAGCAACAGCTCTGCAAAATTAGTGAAATTTGCACTCTATAAGTACAATGCCTAAGTTCATGGATGCTTCTGTTCCTGCTTGTGGCTCCTTTACTTCAAATATCTTAATATTCAATGAATCTTTGATAAAAAGCAGAAACAGCATACTGCTTCTTCTTGTGGCATGGCTCTAACATATTGATATAGGAGGAAAGTCTCCAGTCTGTGTAGAAATAATTACTACTTGGCACTAGAGTAGGTAAAGTCAACCTCTGGAAAAGTAGTCTCCAACAACATGATACCACTATCTATCTATCTACTCACTCTATTTACCTGAAACAATGAATAAGGAAAAAAGGGCATTTCAATCAATTTTAACACAAGATTTAGGAATATGACGTGTTTCAGCCAAGTTTGTGCCTTGCATCCTCACTGCAATCACAAAGAGTGGCAAGTTCTTGCATGTCAGGATTTTTATCAATGTGCTGCTGCTGATCCACACTTCCTTTCTTCCATCATTAATGGTGATGAATTATGGGTGTAGGGCTATGACCTGGAAACCTGGTCCTCTCAATAGAAGATTGTCTTCTCCAAGGCCCAAAAAAAGCAAGATAATCTCGAAATCAAATGTGAAGATCATGTTCCTTTTATTTTTTTTGACTCGCAGGGTACTGTTCACTATGAATTTATCCTGAATGGTCAAAATAGTGAACCAGGAATATTACAAAATAGTTCTACAGTGCTACTGCATTGTTCAGAAAAAAAAAAAAAAAAGACCAGAAAAGTGTATTCAGAGAATTGGTGCTTGCATCATTTCAATGCCTCTGCACTCGAAGCTTTCCATTCAAGAATTTCTTATAAAATACCCTGTTATTATGGTCTCCTATCTGTTATATTTATCAGAGTTAGAACCCTGTGATTTTTTCTTTTCCAAGCTAAAAGTCCACTTGAAAGGGTACAGATTTGTATTGACTGAAGAAATTATTCAGAATGCTGCCCAAGAACTATCAGCAACTGCAAAAGAAGTCTTATCAGAAATGCTTCCAGAATTCCAGAAGTTCTGAAATTAGTGTATGCAGTGTCAAGGAGACTTGAAACTATCCGATCCCCAGCTATTCAGATGGTTCTCATACTTCAAAGATCCATATGAATAACTAGTAAGTTTCATGTTTTCCCAAATATTAGTTTGGTCTCTGAATGTTTTGACCAGACCTCATTTATATATTTTTTGGTTATGCTTTATTTTAGTAAATGGGTGCCTGTCTCTTCCTTCATTGGTTTTCCATAAATAGAGACTTATGTGCACAAAAAATAGATTTAATTCCACACAATCAATGTAAAATTTCACAACTAATCAAACATACATTTTTGCAGCTGTACTCACTGGGCATATTATATCTCTTCATATTCAGCTCTTCTAAGGTTATGTCAAAGTGGTCATCAGCTAATGGAAACACTGTATGACAAATTTAGCAGTAACGGCAAGAGCAGACTAAAAAAGAAAAATGTCACCCCTTTTTGCATGAATTACAAGTATTAAGTAATAAATAATATCTCAAGGTATGGATACTCTCTCTTTAGCAAGTATATCATATGTATGATTATATATGATAAAAAAACAGTACTTATTTTGACATACAGCTGTTTACATTGAGTTGTGTTCTGGTAACGGCAACAAAGTGAAACATTAATCTTGTTATCATCTGCAAGAACTTGATTAAATTTTTTGCAACTGTTATCTTTCATATATCAACTAAATTAACATGAGCAGATTTGTGAATAGATTTAATCATCTATTCACAAATGAAAACATGTCTACTGAAATGAAACTTAAAGACTTAAAATTTTAAATGAGAGATTTGTGAAAATTCTCTAATGATATCTAACTTTAAAAATTTATCTCTCAATTAATACTATGTTCTTATCTTGTTTTGATATTTTGAAGTTGTTTAAATCATAAAAATGTGATATGGTCTCTTGAACTTTGAATTAACAAAGATTTACCATACTGCCATGATGAATAAGTGTAGTACAGTTTTATGTGCTTAGTCATATGATCAAAAAAAAAAAAAAGAACTTTTTCCCCCCATAATACATTTTTTGAAAACCACAGGGCAGGGATGATGACTGAGTCACAAAGTATGGGGGAAAAAAAAGCATGTGGTTTTTATTTTTAAATATAATCACCATAAAAATTTATACCGAAGAATGCTATTAAACAAAATTGTGCTATGTCTTGAAAGCAAAATTCAATGTGGAATCGACATCCTGCAGGCAATGTATTTATGTATTTTCAGCATGGGTTAAAGTTGATGAAAAAGTGATTGCTAACCTCTTCAAACATGTGGGATTTACCACCTTGAATGATTCAATGTGTGAAGTTATGCATGCTTTTTCCTCTATTAATTGTGAAGAACAGTCTGATAATAGGGAAGAAATATTTGAGCAAGTCTGTCATCACCTAAACTTACAGGAAAACTTAAGCTTCAAAGATTATGCAGAAGTGGATCTGGACATTGAATGTTTCAGGATATGCACAAATGAAGAACTCTTTGAAGAAATTTGTAGCAATGAACCTACAGTGGTTAAACAAGAAATTTCAGCGAAAGACACTCAAGGATTAGAACTTGTGCTTAGATTTTTTCAAGAGCAGCCGAACTGTGAAAATGAATAACTGCAACTTCATAATTCTCTTTTAAAACAGGCTCTACCATTGAAACAGTGTTTTGACAGATTATTTTAAAGTATAAAACAATGCTTGTGTTAAATCTTGATAAGTATGTAGCCTACATTGTAAAATTTACAGTTTAATTGTTACCTCACTGCACTCTACAATCAATGCAAAATTTACAACCATAATTTTCTTGTTTAATACTGTAGTACATATTATAAATAAGATTATACTATACTGTATTAGTAGAATTACATTAAATGTTCAAGATAAAAATTTTTTTTTTGATGATATTATGAACAATCAATATAACAACCATTTTCCTCATTCCCCTGGGGGGGGGTTATTATATAAAGCTTCGACTGTATATATCTAAATATAAAAATTAATTCCACCATTTATTTATAAGAATATTATAAAGTATTACATTTATCTGCCTTTGTATTCCATTGTCATAAATTGTGTATTCCTTTGTTTAGACATTTCTTTGATTTATACTGTACTATACTTTCTTTGATTATTCGTGCATTAAGAATTTGCAGATAAAGGAACCACTAGGTGACAGTGATCACAATGTACTGATGTGGGAATTACTTAAAGACGTAACTACCATCAAGGCTAAAGGGAAGGGCTTTGGCTTTCATAAAGGTCTACAGGGGTCTCAGACAGTTTTTAAATTCTGTACAGTGGGATCAACTGATGATCTTGCCAACGGTGAATTCTAAATGGGAAGCCTTCGGGAATTTAATTTTGGAGGCTACTGGGCTTTTCATTCCAACTAAGATTTTTTGGTTTTTTTTTAGGAGCATTAGCAACTAAGGCCATATTGCTCTGGGAATATGCAGTGGTCATTCCCTGACCTTTCCGCATCCTCCGTATTTGGTGGTGACGGGCTCGAACCCCGGTCTAATCAAGAAGCGTGTGCTACGCACTGCTGCTCCTTCCCACCTGGCTATGGAGGCGCCACTCCAACTAAGAAATAATGTTCAAGGTTTAGGCCTAAATGGATGTCAGATGAATTAATGAGGCTTGTGGCAGAGAAGAAAAATGTATGTATGCATATAAAGGTTATCAGGTGACACAGAAGCCTATGGCAGATATAAGGTAGTCTGTAAGCAAGTCACAAAGGAGGTTAGGCAGGTGAAGGCAGATTACAAGAAATCTTTCACAAAGGATGCAAAGAAACACAGCGAAGAGTTCTTTACTTATGTAAACTCTAGAAGGAAAGGGATGAATCAGATTGGACCAATTAACATAGATGGGTTGACTATTGATGATCATGCTCAGGTAGCTGATAAACTGAATGAGTATTTTGCATCTACATTCACACATGAGGAGTTATTCAATAAGGGGAGTGCCAGAAGGTTATCAAACTCTAACAGGGAGCTAAGTGATTTTGTAATAACTGAGAGAAAGTGGAGGAGAAATTGAAGTTAAACATAAAAAAGGCACCTGGGATGGATGGGATCTATCCAGTTATATTAAAGGAGGCAGCAAAGGAAGTAAGCAAACCCTTAGCCATAATTATGAGAGCTTCCTTGGACTCAGGGGAGGTCTCCCATGGACTGGAGGTGTGCAAATGTATCACCAATTTACAAAGGGAGTTAAAAACTATAGACTTGTTAGTTTAGCTTGTGTTCTGGGGAAAATAATGGAATCTGGTTAAAGAAACAATGCAGGATCATCTAGACAAGACTGCAGTAATAGTTAAGACACAGCATGGGTTTGTTAAAGGGAAGTCTTGTCTAACCAATTTGATTTTATGCTATGATGTGTCACAAAGGAACTGAATGCCAAAAATAATTTTGATATCATATACTTGGATTTCAGGAAAGCTTTTGATACTGTTGCACATGGAAGACTGCTGTACAAATTGGAGAGGTATGGCATTAAGGATAAGTTGATACAATTGATAAAGGGATGGCTGAGTGGAAGAAGACAGAGAGTGATCATCAATGGACACTGCTCTTTGTGGAGTTCACCAGGGTTTGGTGTTGAGCCCATTGTTGTTTTGTATATTTATCAGTGATATTGATGAAGGTATATCAGGTTTAATGTCCAAGTTTGCAGATGATACAAAGGTTGGCAGAGTTGTTAATGACAGTAAAGACAGTATGCTACTCCAACTGGATCTAGATAAGTTGGGCAAATGGGCTGAGAAGTGGCAACTGAGGTTTAACGTTGACAAATGCAAAGTAGTGCATATGGGTAACAATAACCCAAGAGAAACATACCAACTGTGTAGTACTACAGTCAGGGAAGTGGAAAGTGAAAAAGACCTGGGGTAATTGTGCAGTCAAATATGAAGTTCACTGAGCAATGCAGGTGGGCTGTCAGGGCAGATCATGGAGTCTTGTCAATGATATATAGGAATTTTGCTAGCAGGGACAGGGAGGTGATTATCCCGTTATACAAGGCAATGGTTAGGCCACACCTAGAGTACTGTGTATAGATCTGGAGGTCTCATTTTAGGAAGGATGCAGAGTTTCTAGAATGAGTACAAAGAAGGGCAACACGATTGGTGAGGGGAATAAAGGGGTGCTCTTACCAAGAAAGGCTTAAGTTCTGCAAATTGCAGCACCTGGAGAGTAGGCACCTGCGAGGTGATCTGATTGAGGTGTATAAGGCCTTGAATGGGATGAACAAGCTGAATGCTGATGGCATTCTTCCTCTTGCTCAGATTAAGAACTTGAGGGGACATAGATTCAAATTGAGGAAAGACAGTTGCAGAATAGATGTGTGGAAATTTGCATTTAGTCAGTGGGTAGTTGATTTTTGGAACAGACTTCCATCTTTTGTTGTGGAAGTTGACAGCCTAAATAAATTTAAGGCTGAACTGGACAGGCATTTGAAATGAATGGAGGTTTTTTTTTTTTTTTTTTGGCTGATGCTTCATAAGCTTGCTTTCTTGTATCGCATGCCTCTACTAATGCTAATGCTAATCTTTTACTATTTTTCTTAATGCTGAATTACAGTATTTTTCATTGTTGTAAAGGTCATATTTCTTTAAATCGAAATTTCTGTTTAACAAATTTTTTCAAGTGAATGATCGATTTCATTATTTAGAGGTCCGACTATATATATATATACATATATATTAGCATAATGAAGTAGTTAAAAAATAAAAAATGGTACAAAATATAATACGAAAATTAAGAAAATAATATGAAAATTAATATAAAGCTATCATTAGAGGTAGCAAAAATGCACGTTTCTCCACATGATGCCCAATGTATAACTGATATTAAATATTAAATCAAAATTAATGCCAGTAGCATGCCAAAACTGTTGAGCGAAAAATAATAAATTAAACATAATTAATAAACGGGGATGGAGAAGAAAAGGTAAGACTGAAAATTGTAGCAGAAAATCTCCAAATAAATTTAGAAAATCCAATTCAAAATAATAAATCAATTTTAAAATTTAGAGCCAATTACATAAGAATTTAGTGCCTCCCCCTAGTAAGGTGCCAGTTCCGAATTACGTGAAATATCACAAATAGAGACTAAATTAACTACAATAAAATAAAATAAAACCAAAATAACAAAAATAGACTGACCATTATGCCCCATATCAACAGAGGACCACAAGGCCAATAATGGTCAGGGAATCGCTGCATTTCAATAGCTAGACAAATCATCGCAAAGGCAAACCGATTGAAGGATCAGACACCACCCGATCCCCCAATCGAACTGCCAGTGCAGAGGATTTGAATAGCGGTGGTCCTTATGCAGCAAAAAAAATGATAACTTTATATTAATTTTCGTATTATATTTTGTACCATGTTTTATTTTTTAACTACTTCATTATGCTAATATATGTAAATAAAATGGTAGTAGTGGGTTTGATGTGCTAATGCTGCGCCTGTACTGCCATCTATAGTATTTTATTTATTTATCTATATATGCTGGTTAAGCTTACATTGTTAGTGGTGTGACTCTGTGTTGGAGTGCTACTCTGTCTGTCTGTTCTATATTTATTTTTTGCTGCATAAGGACCACCGCTATGCAAATCCTCTGCACTGGCAGTTCGATTGGGGGATCAAGTGGTGTCTGATCCTTCAATCGGTTTGCCTTTGCGACAATTTGTCTAGCTATTGAAATGCAACGATTCTCTGACCATTATTAGTCTTGTGGTCCTCTATTGATATGGGGCATAATGGTCAGTCTATTTTTGTTATTTCGGTTTTATTTTATTTTATTGTAGTTAGTTTAGTTTCTATTGGTGATATTTCACGTAATTCGGAACTGGCACCTTACCAGGGGGGGGGGCACTAAATTCTTATGTAATTGGCTCTAAATTTTAAAATTGATTTATTATTTTGAATTGGATTTTCTAAATTTATTTGGAGATTTTCTGCTACAATTTTCAGTCTTACCTTTTCTTCTCTCTCCTCGTTTATTAATTATTATATTTAATTTATTATTTTTCGCTCAACAGTTTTGCCATGCTCTGGCATTAATTTTGATTTAATATTTAATATCAGTTATATATATACAAACGGCCTCCGTAGCCGAGTGGGCAGGAGCGGGAGTGCAATAGCACACACTCTTTGAGTAGACCGGGGTTCAAGCCCCAGACTGCTTAATACGGTCGATCTGCCAACCCGCACTGGACCAGTGTGGCAGATTATGGTCCATTTCCCTCAGCATGAATTGCTGAGGAGGCTTCCATCCTGCAGTGGGTTGATAATGGCTGCACTTTACCTTTACTTTTATATATATACATATTTGGATTTTTTTCCTACCAGAATGGCATTCCAGAAGTTAAAAAGATATAAAAATTATTTAGCATTAGCGTTAGTAGAGGCATTTGATGCAAGAAAGCAAGCTTACGCAGCATCAGCCAAAAAAAAAAAAAAAATTTTAAAAAAAATAATAAAAAATAAAAAATAAATAAAAAATAACCACTTCCACTTCACCCCTCTGTTCGTTCGAAATACCTGTCCAGCTGAGCCTTAAACTTATTTAGGCTATCAACTTCCACGACAATGGATGGAAGTCTGTTCCACCAACCAACCACCCGCTGGCTAAAGGCAAATTTCCTCATGTCTATCCTACATCTGTTCTTCCTCAAATTTGAATTTATGCCCTCTCAGGTGATTATTCTGAGCAAGAGGAAGAATCCCATCAGCATTGAGCATGCTCAAACCATTCAAGGCTTTATACACCTCTATCAGATCACCTTGCTGGTGCCTAGTCTCCAGACACTGTAATTTGCAAAACTTAAGCCTTTCTTCGTAAGAGCACCCCTTTGTTCCATTCACTAATCTTGTTGCCCTTCTCTGTACTCGTTCCAGCATCTCTACATCCTTCTTGAAATGAGGCCTCCAGACCTGTATACAGTACTCTAGGTGTGGCCTGACGATTGCCTTAGTAGTAGTAGTGGCATGTGATGCAATAAAGCAAATGTATGAGCTTATGCAGCATCAGTCAAAAAAAAAAAAAAAAAAAAAAAATCACACCATTCCCTCCGAATGCCTGTCCAGTTCCTCCTTAAATTTATTCAACCTATCAACTTCCACAACGACAGATGGAAGTTTGTTCCAGCAATTAACCACCCGCTGGCTAAAGGAAAATTTCCGCACATCTATTCTACATCTGTCTTTTCTTAATTTGAATTTATGCCCCCTTAGATTTTTAATCTGAACAAGTGGAAGAATCCCATCAGAATTCAGCGTGCTCTGAATCATCTCAAGGAGGTGATTATTCCCTTATACAAGGGAATAATCACCTCCCTGAGAGTTAATTATTCAAGTGATTCAGGTGATTATTCAAGGAGGTGAATAATCACCTCAAGGAGGTGATTATTCACCTCCTTGAATAATCACCTCCTTATCCCTGCTAGAAAAATTCCTATATATCATCGACAATACACCATGAGCTACTCTTGCAGCCCGTCTGCACTGCTCAGAGAACTTCATATCTGCCTGCACAACCACCCCCAGGTGCTTTTCATTCTCCACCACTGTCAGTGTAGTACCACAGAGTTGATACACTGTTCTGGGGTTGCTGTTTCCCAAATGTAGTACTTTACATTTGTCAATGTTAAACTTCATTTGCCACCTCTCAGCCCATCTGCTCAAGCTTTCCAGATCCTGTTGAAGTAGCATAGTGTCAGTAGTGTCCTTGACAACCCTGCCAACCTTCGTATCGTCTGCAAACTTGGACATTAAGCTTGATATACCATCACCAATATCATTTATAAATACAGAAAACAATAATGGACCCAATACTGAACCCTGAGGGACTCCACTAATAACATTAGTCCACGATGAGCAGTGTCCATTGATTACCACTCTCTGTCTTCTCCCCCTCAACTACCCCTTTATCCATAGCAGCAATTTGCCTCCAATGCCATACTGCTCCAATTTGTGCAGCAGTCTTCCATGTGCAACAGTATCAAAAGTCTTTCTAAGATCCAAGTATATAATATCAAAGTTATTCCCTGCATCCAGTTCTTTTGTGACTGCATCATAGTATCCAATCAAATTGGTCAGGCAAGACTTCCCCTTAACAAAATCATGCTGTGTCTGAGCTATAATTGAAGTCTTGTCTAGATGATCCTGCAGTGTTTCTTTAACCAGTGCCTCCATTAATTTTCTGGGACAGAAGTTAAACTAACAGGTCTATAATTACTTTGATTACTTTGTGTCGCCCTTTGATCCTCCTTTGTGAATTGGGGTCACATTTGCACATCTCCAGTCCATGGGTACTTCCCCTGAGTCCAAGGAAGCTCTCATAATTATGGCTAAGGGTTTGCTTACTTCATTTGCTGCCTCCTTTAATATAATTGGATAGATCCCATCCACCCCAGGTGCCTTTCTTGTATTTATCTTCAACAATTTCTCCTCCACTTTACTCTCAGTTATTACAAGATTCTCTAGCTTACTGCCAGAGTTGAATACACCTCTGGCATTCCCCTCGCTGAATAACTCCTCAAGTGTGAATGTCGATGCAAAATATTCATTTAGTTTGTTAGCTACCTGAGCAGGATCATCAACAGTTGATCCATCGATATCAAGTGGATCAATCTGATTCATCCCCTTCCTTCTAGAGTTTACATAAGTAAAGAACTCTTTGCTGTTTTTCTTTGCATCCCTTGCCAAAGATTTCTCATAATCTGCCTTCGCCTGCCTAACCTCCTTTGTAACTTGGTTACAGATCAACTTGTATCTATCATAGGCTTCTGTGTCATGTGTTAATTTGTATGTATCCCATGAATTTTTCTTCTCTGCCATATGTCTCATTAGTTCATCTGACATCCACTTAGGCCTAAACCTTGAACAATATTTCTTAGTTGGTATGTAAAGCCTACTAGCTTCCAAGATAAGTTCTTTGAATGCTTCCCATTTTGAATTTGCTGTTGGTAACATCATCAGTTGGTCCCACTGTATAGAATTTAAATACTGTCTCAGTCCATCGTAGTCGCCTTTACGAAAGCAATAACCCTTCCATTTACCCCTAATGGTAGTTACCTCTTTGAGTAAATCCCACTTCAGCACACACACACTGTGATCACTGCCACCTAGTGGTTCGTTTATCTGCAGATTCTTAATGCATGAAGAATCACTGTTGATAATCAAATCAAGGGTATTACTCCCTCTAGTTGCCTCCCGAACATGCTGACGTAGAAAACAATCATCCAATAAATCCACAAAAGCCTTGCTAGTGTGTGAGTGACCAGCCCCCAAATTCCAGTCAATATCTGGGAAATTAAAATCCTTCATTATAAGACTCTCTGATTTACTGGCTCACTCTATTTCCCTGTACAGTTTCTTATTATACTCATCAGAGTCATTAGGCCTATAGCACACTCCTACTCTCAATTTTGAACTCCCAATGCTTATGTCACACCAAACTGACTCGACACTGCACTGTCCAGCAATGTCGACTGGCTTCACTTCCTTGAATTTTATGTATTTCTTAACTAATAGCATAACCCCTCCTCCCTTCCTATCCTGTCTATCCTTTCTGTAGACATTGTACTCCCCAAATTCCAGTTCTGCATTCCTTATATCTGTGTGACACCACGTCTCTGAAATCCTCACAATATCTGCCTTTGATGTTTTGAGCAATACCTCAAATTCATCAAATTTATTTACTAAACTCCTAGCATTGGTGTACACGCAAGTGTACACCAATGCTAGGTGTACACGTGCATGTACATGTACCTGTTCTTACATGTACCTGTTCTTAATTTTTTACATGCACCTGTTCTTTTTCTTAGCTACCCTAACAAAACCCATGTGTTTATTTGTACCCCAATGATTCCCAGCAGTCTCTGAAATAGCCTGCATCTTATTTTCCAGGCTGTGGCTCATTTCAATAGAAGCAGTGCAAGAATCACTTTCACCTCTGCCAGTGGCTACTGTTAATCTATTAGTCCTTGTATCCCCCTAATCTAGCAGTTTTCCGACCCACCTAACACTGCCTCGATAGCATCAGCAAACATTCTCGCACCCTTTCTATTTAAGTGTATCCCATCCCTGTAGATGCAGTCTCTCCTGTTAACAAGTACAGACCAGGCTGAAAAAAATTCTACCCCTTGAGCCTTGCACAATCTTTCCACTGCCGATTTATCAACAGGGCTCTCATCATATATTCCCTCCTATCGTGTCTGGGCAGAATTGCAGACACTTTCAAATTCAACCCTAATTCATGGCTTTTTTTCAACAGTGACCTGTACTTGTTAAGTAATTCCGCCGGTCTCTAGTGCCAACGTGTACAACTATAACACCTTTTGTGCCCTCAAAAGATGATATCCGCTCTACAACGTCATCAACCTTTGCCCCTGGCAGACATACCCTGGTCCTGTTCCACCTATCCTTTTTACAAAGCATGTTTCCCGTTTCCCTGACAATAGAGTCACCAACAACTACTAGTTCCTTTGGGATCAGCGCATTCTGCCTTGGGGGCTGCCGCTGTGTTGAGTGATGACCAAGTGCAAGCTCTGGCATTGGTGTGGGCAGCTGAGAGCTTGATGGGCCCTTCACTTTTAATCCTTCGAGGGCATCCACCCTGTCCTTCAAGCTCTCATATAGGCCCATAACAACGCTGAGTCGTCGCCTGATTTCCTTAAACTCCTTGCATCGCGCGCACACACAAAGACATCCCCCATGGCAGTATCATGTCCCGTACCCGACTGCTCCACAAACATCAAGCAAGTAGTGCATTTTAATAGGCTGTGATTCAGAGGGCAACTGCCCCCCTCAGTTCTCCCCTGAGCCACAGCACTCCCATTAGCTTGGGCCTTTTGCTTTGCTGTTCTGGTCTGAGTCATGATTTCGATTTAATTTCAATCAAATTTCAATTTCAGTACAAAATTAAAACCCTAAACTTATATCCCAACACAGTTATAACACTATATTTATGTTTCAGTATCGAGTGTTATCTACGAAATCCCTTTATATAACTTCCGTATCAAGTTAAGTATTAATTATTTATTTTTTACTAATTATTTATGTTACGTAACCCAAGTTGTTATATGTATAGTTAAAAGTACAATTTAATTGACAATGAAGTTCAACAAGATTAATTATCTGATTAATTGACAGTATTATGTACTATACTATACTATATTAAGCTTATGCTATCTATTTCGAGATATTTTGTATCGCGTAACAATGGCGGCAAATTACGAACGGTAAACACATGGATTTGATACCCTTTCCGATACTAAGTAATACCTACAAAATCTCTATCTAAGTTACTTTAATCTAAGTATCGTAAATAGGAATATAAAGCTACTCTAGAAAATAAGTTAATATGCCAATTTAAGCTAATAAAACAGAAAATAAATCAGAAAAAACTTCTCTGTTCCAGGAGGGGCAAAAATGTACGTCCGCACAGGCTACGCTCGTTCTCAAACTCGCTATTATTACTATTACTACTAATGTCATTGACATCATGATTTTCTAAAAATTGACCGGAGGACACTGGAAAAGGTGGCAATATGACTATGAAGAGTAAAACAAAACCAAAATTGAAAAAAACAAAGCCAAAAAAACAGATACAAATATAGTTATATGACAGAGGCACTAGTGATAAAAATTGTCATAACTAGAAATAAGTAGAAACTGGAAAAAAAAAAAAAAAAAAAAGAGTACATTGCATAGAGACATCATAATAAATTTAGTCAAACTATGGAATATATGCTATATACATAATGTAAAAGCCTAGAGAAAAAATGTGAAATAAGGTGATAAAGAGAAATATAAACAGATATAATATATATAGTAGACAGTGTTATTGTTACGCGGTTCCCGTGGTTTCCCACAAATCATCCCCTGCTATCTTTTCGCCTTTTCCCAGGCGAAAAGGAGCAGGAAGAGTGCTAGGTGCAGTTGTGGGAGTCCTGGAGAAGGACTGTGGGTAGAAAGAAGAGAACAAGTAAAGTTCAAATTAAAGAGTACAGAATCGTCACAATGGAGAATCACGGAGCGGCGTCGGCAGGGCTGGCCCAATTTTCAATTTCATGACTGGAAGTTTCCGGTGCTGGGTATCAGTTGCTGTGTGGAAGAGGTTATCCAGGAGTAGTGTTCGGGAGTTGCAGGTGATGCCAGTGATGACGAAAGACCTCGTTGGCACTCTGTTAACATAGCAAAGCCAGTCAGTGTGGGTTATGTGTGAGTAGTGTGTTGTTTGTGTTGTTTGACTGGCCTCTTCATTACTGGGAGGCGCGATCACCAGGAAGGAGCCTCCCAGCATCCATCCACTGGCACGAGGAGCCGGACCAGGGAGTAAAAGACATCTCTGGCGGGTCGTCCACACTCCTGCAGGAGTGACAGTGGGAGAAGACCAAGGAAAGAGCAGAGAAGAGACAGGAAAGGGGAAGACAGGTAAGATAGCGGGGGATGACAGAGTGTAGGCATCCCCTGCTATCTTTTCACCTTTTCCCAGGCGAAAAGGAGCAGGAAGAGTGCTAGGTGCAGCTGTGGGAGTCCTGGAGAAGGACTGTGGGTAGGAAGAAGAGAACAAGTAAAGTTCAAATTAAAGAGTACAGAATCGTCACAATGGAGAATCACGGAGCGGCGTCGGCAGGGCTGGCCCAATTTTCAATTTCATGACTGGAAGTTTCCGGTGCTGGGTATCTGTTGCTGTGTGGAAGAGGTTATCCAGGAGTAGTGTTCGGGAGTTGCAGGTGATGCCAGCGATGACGAAAGACCTCGTTGGCATAAGTGGTTAGTGCACGGAAAGCATCGTTAGATTCCAGTAACTTGGTTTCTGGCCAAAGTGATGTAGTGTGGTCTAGGAGTAGTTGGATTCTTAGGTCTAAGTATATGTTGCATGAGTGCATCACGTGATCCCAGTCTTCAGGTTCTCCGCAGGTACAGAGGGCATCCTCGACTAGGCCGAACTGTAGAAGGCGTCTCTTGAAGGACCCGTGGCCAGGTAATAGGAAGGAAGCATAAACTTTTGGGAAGAACCAAGTGGAACGTTGTTTGTTGATGTAGGTTACCTCGGGGAGGAAAAGTTTAGTAGTTGCACCAGTTGTGGAGTTATTCCAGCAAGTTTGCCATAGGTTTATCAATTCTAGCTACATACGTTTATGTTCCTGTTTGATGTCAGTATCGGTACGGGTTTGAATAGTGAGGAATTCAGCTTCCTTATTCTTCTGGATGGCATGAGAGAGTCCGATAAAAGCGACGTGGAGGTCCAAGGGGAGGCAGCCTGTTAGTAGCTGTAGGGCGGCAGTTGATGTCGTTCTACATGCGCGGGTCATTTGTAGTAGCATAAGTCGTTGAATTTGCTGAATTTTACGTTGAGCATGCACTAAAGTCATTCAGTGGTACCATACTTTTTTTTTATTTTTTATTTTGGTAGTTGTTGGTGCATAGGTTTCTGTGGCCATAATGCACCTCCCAAGGTTTTTGCAGTACTTTGATCCAAGCCCGAGGCGGGAATCGAACCCATGACCTTTGGGTTGCCAGGCAGGTACCATACTGCAGCCAGCTCCATATGTGACAATTGGTATAAATACTGCTGAGTATAGAAGGCTGAGTATAGTTGGTTCTTTAAGACCCCAGTCCTTGCGGGTAAAGCGTGCTAACTTAGTGATGTAATTTTTTATCTTTTCTTTGATAGCTTGGATATGGGGGATGAAAGTTCTCCTGTCGTCCAAAATTACTCTTAAGTACTTCACCAATCGGTAGTTTTTCAGTGGGCGACTATTAAAACGTATGGTAGGAGGAGAGCTGGAGAAGTCCAGTTTGCCTTTTAATAGGAGGGTTTTGCTCTTCTCAGTGGAGGCTGAGAGTTTATTTTCCTTGACCCATACAGACAGAGCATGGGACAAATAGATATAGTAGATCGAAGTGTGGCAGTAGTACGTAACTGAAAAATTTTTGGAATAAATAAAGTTACAAGTTAAGCCAAAAAAGTGGAAAATTTAGACAGGTGCCTGGCAGTAACACCGAAGCCAAAAGCATGAAAAATCACAATGGGATACACAAAAATATAAAATAAATATTGTAAAATCTGTAGTAAGTTAATGGATTTTGAAAAAAACTTTATGGTTAATTATATTAAGAACTTTATGATAATTAATAAGATCAAGATAAAGGAAAAGGATTGCCAGTAAGTTTAAGAAATTTTTTTAAGGTTGGAAATAGCAATATTGTATTTATTACATATGGTAGCAATTCTAACACATTGGGAAGCAAAGACATTAGAGTGGACACTATTAGAAATAATGAAAAACTAATGGGGAAAATTAACAACTTCAAAGTAGTAGTAGTAGTAGTGGCATGTGATGCAAGAAAGCAAGTGTGTGAGCTTATGCAGAATCCGCCAAAAAAAAAAATAATAATAAAATAATAATAATAATAATAAAAAAAAAAAAAAAAAAAAAAATCACATCATTCCCTCCAAATGCCTGTCCAGTTGAAAGTTGAAAGGATCTGTTTTATTGTAAAGATCAACTGAAGTATGATTATTAAGAATACTAATGTTAAGGTCAGTGGTGTGTTGGAGCCAGCTAGCACTGGCTTGTGTGAGCCAATTGTTAAATTTTCACAAATTTTGTGAGCTGGTTGTTAAACCTACAATGGCTGCAAACTGTAGAGCGGCATGCACTGCACTTCAATCCATAATGGCTAGTGGCATTTGGGCGATAAGCTTATATATGGTGACATGGAAAGTCTAGTACGAAAGTCATTAGAAAATTTTCTTAAAATTGTCATTTGCCACTGTTTAAACCATCTATTGCAATTATCACTCGACAATGCAATATCTTAAATAAAGCAAGTTAATCATTTAAAAATATTTTTAGATAAAATTTTTTCTATTTATCACCAGTCTCATAAAAATCAAACCGAGTGAGAAACTGTAGCTAGAGAACTTGAAATTGAAATTATTAAAATTGGTCAAGGGACCACAATGGGTGGCATGTAGTATACGAGCTGCTACTGCTGTATGGCGCACACATCCTGTGTTATATATGCATTTTTAAAATTCTTCTTATTCTGGTCTGGCAAAGAGATTAGCTAACAATAAATTTTTTGCAAGACCTTGCTTTAATGATAGACATTCTTGAAGAATTTTCATTTTTCAACTGCACTTTGGTCAAGATCAACTAACATTCAAAAAGTGCAAAAATTAATCAAATGCACAATCAGAGCTTTGGAAAATTTAAAGGTTGGTATTGGAAAATATGAATCTCAAGTTGAAGATTTGATTAAATCAGATAAGTTTAAAAATATTACATTTAATAAAAATAAATTCAATTCTCTTCCTAAGAATAAGTTACTAGAAAATATAATTCAACACACAAATTTACGTCTTTTGTCAGACAGAAATAATGATGAAAACATTTTAAATTATTTCGATTTATTAGAGCCATCTACTTGGCTTTATGAAGAACTAACTTCACCATGGATAGCTGGCAAAAAACAATCGTACCATTTAAGTGAAATTTTAAAATATTAAATTGATTTGAACGATTTTTGGAATTTTGTAGATAATAATGATGAATCAAAATTAAATGATTTTGATTCATTTGATTCATCATTATTATCACGATAATAATGATGAATTAAATCAAAATTTTTTGAGTGTTCAAAAATCTAAAAAGATAGCACTATTGCAGTCAGTAGTGCTGAAGCTGAAAGGGGTTTCAATTTAATGAATATAATTTGTACAAGGGTGAGAAATAGTTTAACAATAGACCACATATCGGATTTAATGACAATAAATTTATTGGGAAAAGAGTTAGTGGATTGGGATGCAACTCCATTTGTCAAATTGTGGTTGAATCACAGGTTGGCTACAGATACAGGAGATCAGCAAAAGTCAACGAAAACATTTTATGAGAATCAATTGGCTACATGGAAATTACAATAAAAAAATTGACTATTTTATTTATTGTTTGAAATCCAAATTTGAAAAGCCTCCTTTGGTGTATTATGTTTATAGGCTAAACTAAAACAAAAGTTTAAGAGGTCTCTATAGAGTTGTTTTTTAAGGAACAAAAAGTTAAATTTAGAAGTTAACTTAAATTTGAAGCCATAAGAAAGTCTCTGAGTTCTGGATGGGATACAATATCAAGATTCCCAGAAATAATGTGTCCATAGTCAGGATCAACTATTTGTAATTTTGGTGTCTACAAATACAGCTATTTGTATTAGAGGACTTAGGGTTAAAGTTTATGGCCACAGATATGTACATATAAGTTTGTGTGTACATGTGCACACACACGCACACACCTGTGTATGTGTACACACAATTTTTCCTTATTGCTTTTAATTTCATAGTTTTATCATTTATCATGTTTTTTTATTTTATTAAATATTTTGTCAATTTATGTGTCATATAAAGCATAACAGTTATCATACATACCTAAATCACTGACTGCTACAAGGCTCAGAGAGCATCTGTCAGGCAGCAGTAGGCCACCAGGTGCCAAATAATTATCACGGGCAAACACTACTGTATCTAGCATTCCTTCAAATAAGAGAAAATATCCCATCCACTCTGACACGATGACATCAACCTGTTCAACTGGCAGTGTGATATCCTCCAATCTTCCTTTACAGAGTGTAACAGTATCATGAAACCCATTTTCCCTATTAAAGAAAGAGATTTGAAACACACATGCATTTGTAAAAGAAGTGCAGGAGTGTAAAGTGATTTTTTGATGCGAAAACATCTTTGGTGGCACCTACTACATTTTCGGACTGAAGCAAAACCCTTTGACAAAGAAAATTTCGTATGGAAATGACGTCACTTCCTAAATAACGCTAATGCAATGAAAACATCTTTGGCAGCACCTACTACATTTTTGGACTGAAACAAAACCAATTGGTAACAAAAATGCCAGACAAAAATGATGCAAATGACATCATTTCCTTAATGATGCAAATAACACCACTTCCTAAATTATGCTAATGCAGTCACTAACATTTATTTGGTAGAGCAAGTAGTGGGTGTGACATTTTTGTGAGAAAAATTCGGTAGAGTTAGTGACTGCATTAGCATAATTTAGGAAGAGACAAAATTTGCATCATTTCCGTTTCACATTTTTGTCAAAGATGTTTTCACATAAAGCATCTTTTGGGCGTACTGGGTACACACACGTTTTTTTGTTTCTTTCTTTCTCTGCTAACATTTGGGGAGTTTATTTTTTAAAACAGAAATTTTTTACAAACAGAAAAAAACAGAAATTTTTTACATTTACAAGAAACACTAAAAGGATCATCCTGTAGGATGCATCTTTTAGTAACTGTAATAAGCTGCCTAAGAGCTTTCAGTATCCTAGTAACACATGTCAGCTTGGAATATCAACTTCCCATCAACAAAAAAACAACAATCTTTGATAAATATAAACAATGTATTTTGTTTGCTACTCATACTTTTTCTGCTTTCATATTTTTTTCACGATGTGCAAATGTGACCCCAATCCACAAAGGAGGATCAAAGGGAGACACAGGTAATTATAGATCTGTTAGTTTAACTTCTGTTCCAGGGAAATTAATGGAGGCACTGGTTAAAGAAGCATAGCAGGATCATCTAGACAAAACTTCAGTTATAGCTCGGACACAGCATGGGTTTGTTAAGGGGAAGTCTTGTCTGACCAATTTGATTGGATACTATGATGTGGTCACAAAGGAACTGGATGCAAAGAATAACTTTGATATCATATATTTGGATCTTAGCAACGCCTTTGATACTGTTGCACATGGAAGACTGCTGCACAAATTGGAGCAGTGTGGCATTGGAGGCAAATTGCTGCTATGGATAAAGGGATGGTTGAGGGGGAGAAGACAGAGTGGTAATCAATGGACACTGCTCATCGTGGACTAATGTTATTGTTTGTTTGTTTGTTATTTGGTTTTTAGGAGCATTAGCAACTAAGGCCATATTGCTCCGGGATATGCGGTGGTCACTGCCTGTCCTTTCCGCATCCTCCGTATTTGGTGGTGATGGGCTCCAACCCCGGTCTAATCAAGAAGCGTGTGCTACGCACTGCTGCTCCTGCCCACCTGGCTACGGAGGCGCCACTAATGTTATTAGTGGAGTCCCTCAGGGTTCAATGTTGGGTCCATGGTTGTTTTCTATATTTATAAATGATATTGATGATGGTATATCAGGATTAATGTCCAAGTTTGCAGACAATACGAAGGTTGGCAGGGTTGTTAATGACACTAATGACAGTACACTGCTGCAACAGGATCTAGAGAAGTTGAGCAGATGGGTTGAGAGGTGGCAAATGCAGTTTAACATTTATCAGTGTAAAGTACTACATATGGGAAGTAGTAAGCCCAGAGTAACGTATCAACTCTGTGGTACCACACTGAGAATGAAAAGAACCTGGGGGTAATTGTGCAGGCAGATATGAAGTTTTCTGTGCAGTGCAGACAGTCTGCAAGAGTAGCTCATGGTGTCTTGACAATGATATACAGGAATTTTTCTAGCAGGGATAAGGAGGTGATTATCCCCTTGTATAAGGCAATGGTCAGGCCACACCTTGAGTACTGTATACATTAGCATTAGCATTAGCATTAGTAGAGGCATTTGATGCAAGAAAGCAAGCTTATGCAGCATCAGCCAAAAAAAAAAAAAAAAAAAAATTAAAAAAAAAATAATAAAAAATAAAAAATAACCACTTCCACTTCACCCCTCTGTTCATTCAAAATACCTGTCCAGCTGAGCCTTAAACTTATTTAGGCTATCAACCTCCACCACAAGGGATGGGAGTCTGTTCCACCAACACACCACCCGCTGGCTAAAGGCAAATTTCCGCACGTCTATCCTACATCTGTCTTTCCTCAATTTGAATTTATGCCCTCTCAGGTGATTTTTCTGAGCTAGAGGAAGAATCCCATCAGCATTGAGCATGCTTAAACCATTCAAGGCTTTATACACCTCTATCAGATCACCTCGCTGGTGCCTAGTCTCCAGACACTGTAATTTGCAAAACTTAAGCCTTTCTTCGTAAGAGCACCCCTTTGTTCCATTCACTAATCTTGTTGCCCTTCTCTGTACTCGTTCCAGCAGCTCTACATCCTTCTTGAAATGAGGCCTCCAGACCTGTATACAGTACTCTAGGTGTGGCCTGACCATTGCCTTATACAATGGAATAATCACCTCCTTATCCCTGCTGGAAAAATTCCTGTATATCATTGACAATACTCCATGAGCTACTCTTGCAGCCCGTCTGCACTGCTCAGAGAACTTCATATCTGCCTGCACAACCACCCCCAAGTCCCTTTCATTCTCTACCACTGTCAGTGTAGTACCACAGAGTTGATACATTGCTCTGGGGTTGCTGTTTCCCATGTGTAGTACTTTACATTTGTCAATGTTAAACTTCATTTGCCACCTCTCAGTCCATCTGCTCAACCTTTCCAGATCCTGTTGCAGCAGCATAGTGTCAGTAGTGCCCTTGACAACCCTGCCAACCTTTGTGTCATCTGCAAACTTGGACATTAAGCTTGATATACCATCATCAATATCATTTATAAATACAGAAAACAATAATGGACCCAACACTGAGCCCTGAGGGACTCCACTAATAACATTAGTCCACGATGAGCAGTGTCCGTTGATTACCACTCTCTGTCTTCTCCCCCTCAACCACCCCTTTATCCATAGCAGCAATTTGCCTCCAATGTCCCACTGCTCCAATTTGTGTAGCAGTCTTCCATGTGCAACAGTATCAAAAGCCTTTCTAAGATCCAAGTATATAATATCAAAGTTATTCCCTGCATCCAGTTCTTTTGTGACTGCATCATAGTATCCAATCAAGTTGGTCAGGCAAAACTTCTCCTTAACAAAACCATGCTGTGTCTGAGCTATAACTGAAGTCTTGTCTAAATGATCCTGCAGTGCTTCTTTAACCAGTGCCTCCATTAATTTTCCTGGAACAGAAGTTAAGCTCACAGGTCTATAATTACTTGTGTCAGCCTTTGATCCTCCTTTGTGAATTGGGGTCACATTTGCACATTTCCAGTCTATGGGTACCTCCCCTGAGTCCAAGGAAGCTCTCATAATTATGGCTAAGGGTTTGCTTACTTCCTTTGCTGCCTCCTTTAATATAACTGGATTGATCCCATCCACCCCGGGTGCCTTTCTTTTGTTTATCTTCAACAGTTTCTCCTCCACTTTACTCCCAGTTATTTCAAGATTCTGTAGCTTACTGCTAGAGTTGAATACACCTCTGGCATTCCCCTTGCTGAATAACTCCTCATGTGTGAATGTCGATGCAAAATATTCATTTAGTTTGTTAGCTACCTGAGCAGGATCATCAACAGTTGACCCATCAATATCAAGTGGACCAATCTGATTCATCCCCTTCCTTCTAGAGTTTACATAAGTAAAGAACTCTTTGCTGTTTTTCTTTGCATCCCTTGCCAAAGATTTCTCGTAATCTGCCTTCGCCTGCCTAACCTCCTTTGTAACTTGGTTGCATATCAACTTGTATCTATCATAGGCTTCTGTGTCATGTGTTAATTTGTAAGTATCCCATGCATTTTTCTTTTCTGCCATATGCCTCATTAGTTCATCTGACATCCATTTTGGCCTAAACCTTGAACAATATTTCTTAGTTGGTATGTAAAGCCTAGTAGCTTCCAAGATACTAATTCTTGGAAGCTACTAGGCTTTACATACCAACATAAGTTTTTCAAATTAGTTTTTCAGATTGTTTATATGAAGTGTAAATGGATAGCAGTACAGAAATTGAGTGAAAAATTTATTTCCCAGAAATAAATTTCCTTACTGGAAATGCTGATGGGTATGCCATTTATGTCGAACTTGAAGAGAACTGAAAAATTCGTCATGTGCCATTAACAATTGATATAATCACCGATTTAGTTTTTAAGATTGTTTATGTGAAGTATAAATAGATGACAGTACAATAATTGAGTCAGTATAGTGGAAAACAAATTTCATAATAAGAACAGCCAAATGTGATGGCACTGCAACATCCAACTAAAAGAGGACTGCAAAAATACAATGTTGCCTGTTGTTAACTGAACAATTTAATGTTAGCTTTTCACACTGTTTATATGGATTGTAAATAGATAAAAGTACAATAATTGCATCAGCATACCAAGAAAACAAATTCCATAATGAGAAACACTGACAGTCGTGGTGGCATGGCACAGACTGAAAGTGGAATTTTGTGATGTCACAGTGGTCGTGACACTGAACAGCAAAGGGTTAACAGTGAAATCTAAAACTTATGTTTGTGCACATATTTCACATGAATAAAGGAATATACAGAGCAAGAAATCATGTTACATCAGTAATATTCAAGCCAAAAATGCATTTTGTACAACAATTACACATACTGAGGCTGTCACAGACATTCTCTCAGGTATGTCAATCTGGATTTGCTGTCTGAGAGTCAAAAAAAAACAAAAAAACAGATGGAACTGATATTTAGGTGACACACAAGTCAAATAGTGGGGCTGCTATGTGGGACTGGGTATAACCCCCATGTGCAAGTCCTAAAATACGGCACCTAGTATACTGGAGGTGACCCACCCAGTATACTAGGTGCAAATCATAATGCAGGGTTCGAGTTGTGGGTGCCACACCTCGACCCCTGCAGTATAATTGATGTCTTTTGAAGTTATGATGGACATCCTGGTGAAATCTTCTTTGTGTTGTTTGGCATTACATGAATGCAAATTGGGATGATCTGCGAGATTTCTTTTCTTTTCTTCTTTTCCTTGGTCGGGTTACTGTTTTAACTCTTCTGATTTCAATTTTTGTTCAGATCGTGTCAGTGAAATTATTCTTGTAGGGAAGCCCTTACTCCACACTCCACCTTAAAATATCGTCCCTTAACTTTTCCCATCTCTATTCCTGCCTCTATCAAAATCAAGTGATTCTATTGCCACTTCGGCCAAAGATAAAACTGACTTGTGAGCATCCTATTTTTCTGCTAACTCATATTTAATCATGGTAAATCATCTCCTACCATTCCCAGTACACTCCATTCAATGCCTTCTGTGGTCTTCTGTCAAAAGGATATTAGAAGTATTTTGAACATTCTTGATGCTAAGATAGCTACAAGTTCTGATAGTATTTCTCCAATAGTGCTACTGAGCTTATTTCTGTTCTGTGTCACCTATTTTCACTTTCTTATTCCAAAGGTGTTTTCCCTTCTGCTCGGAAATTTGCTCATATCCAGCCAGTTCCTAAAAAAGGGTGACAAATCTCACCCATCCATTATCGTCCCATTGCTTTCAAAGTAATGGAGAAATCAATCAACTGCCAACTAAAAACTTCCATCTGATCAATGATTGCCAGTATGGATTCTATCAGTGTTGATCCACTGGTGATATTCTAGCTTATGTTACCCATCTATGGACAAATTTAATGGAAAAGTTTGGTGAAACTCAAGCAGTTGCTCTTGACACTTCAAAGGCTTTTGATTGTGTCTGGCATAAAGATCTAAATAAGCTCCCATCTTATGGTTTGCCAACTGTTTTTGTTATTGGTTATCCAGTTTTCTCTCTGATCACTCAGTGCAAGTACAGCAGGCCCTCGTTATAACGGTTCGCTTTACACTGATTCACTATAATGCTGTTCTTATATTACAACCTGCATCTGACTATAACGCTGTCACAAATCAATATAATGCTCTTTTACAGATTGCATTTTTGGTATATTTAACGAATCGTTTCACTTGATGGAGTCGATAGCTTGAAAATGAATAGCAAAACAGCATTAAAATGTTTCCCACGCTGAATGAAATTTTCTCACACGCTAATTTAATTGCAGTACAGTGACTTGTTACGTAGTTCCGAGATCAACATTTTAAAAAATGATCAAGTATATTACTTGTAATATTTGCGTTATATGCATTTATCCGAAGTCTAGTCATCACTCAGTACAGTATTAGACATCGTGCTTAATGGACAGTTTACTCGAATGTTGCATCATAATTAATGCAACCAATGCAGTTACATTTTCGAAGAGTTAAATAATGGTGGATAAGAATGAAAAAGCAACAATGTCTGGATGCAGTACGAAGACTATAAATGTAAGAAAAAGACTGAATTTGAAAATTAAATTAAGACGTTTTGAAGCAAATCGATTCCGGTCAACGACAAGTGGATGTGTGCCATAGTTTAGGACTGGCAAGTTTAACTGTAAGAACAATTATAAAAAATAAAGAATTAATTTTAGCAGTGGGAAAGACACTGTTCCACTGCAAGCAACTAGGGTTAGGCCGGCTATTAGGATTTAAATGGAGAGACTTTAACTAATTTTATTGAAGATAATATCCAATGAAGAATTCAGTTGCTAATTATTATATAAAAAAAAAAAAAAAAAAAAAAAACACAGAGAGAGATTAGCCTATATGATGATCTGAAGAAAACTCACCTAAAAAAAAAAAAAAAAATGTGGAACCATTTAAAACTAGTAAGGAGTTGAATAGATTTAAAATCCAGGGGAGAAGCTGCAAGTGCAGATCAAGGAGGCGAAACTTTAAAAAAAGAACTTGTTAAAATTATTGAAGAATATTATCTGTTTTATACTCCTCAACAAGTTTTTAATATAGATGAAGCAGGACTTTTTTGGAAACGAATGCCTAAAAGAAGTTTCACATTGAAAGAAGTAAAAAACATGCCTGGTTTCAAAGCGGCAAAGGATCAGTTAACTTTATTGTTGGGTGGTAACACTGTGGGGGATTTAAAATTAAAAACCCCTTTTAGTTTACCAGGAAGAGGGCAAAAGTACAACTCAAAATCGACACATTTTTCATGATTAAATTCATCAATTAAAATCAATTTAGATCAATTAAATTCATGATTTTAATCGGAATTTTAAGTTTAATTTTGATACGTAAGTAGTTACCACATAATTATATACGTATGTAATGCAGAATATTTTATATGTATACATATTTGAATATTAAATATTTTGAAGAATAAACAGTAGTGAAAAGATGCACATTTGTGCATCTTTTCACTACTGTTTATTATCGATTAGGAAATATCCTATGGCACAGATTGCAACTCACAAATATCTT
The DNA here is from genome assembly GCF_048544385.1 of Mastigoproctus giganteus. Classification (NCBI taxonomy): domain Eukaryota; kingdom Metazoa; phylum Arthropoda; class Arachnida; order Uropygi; family Thelyphonidae; genus Mastigoproctus; species Mastigoproctus giganteus. Next base: position 111,425,007 of record NC_143587.1, on the reverse strand, counting down.
ATGGGAATGCGGCGCTCGCTTAGCACGGATTCACTTAGTGCTCTGTTTTTCCGGAACGAATTATCAGCGTTAAGTGGGGGTCACCTGTAATGTAGACGGTTCTCTGTCTTCTAACTTCTCCACTAATGCTGGTGTTCCCCAAGGTTAGGTTCTTTATCACACTCTTTTCTACTTGTATATTAATGACCTTCTTCCACGGACCAGAAATCATATCCGTAGTTTTGCTGATGATAGCACATTGTATTTCACCTTCCAATTTGAGAAACTTTGCCCTGCACAAACAGCCCCAACTTCTTAAATATCCACTACCAGTTCCTTAAATGCTGATCTCTAGGTAATTCTCCAGTAGGAAGGCCTCCGTAGCCAAGTGGTCAGGAGCGGGAGTGCAGTAGCACACGCTCTTTGAGTAGACCGGGGTTCAAGCCCCTGACTGCTGAATACGGTCAATCTGCCAACCCACACTGGACCAGCGTGGCAGATTATGGTCCATTTCCCTCAGCATGAATTGTTGAGGAGGCTTCCATCCTGCAGTGGATTGATAATGGCTGCACTTGACCTTTTTTTTTTTTTTTAAGGCAAAAAAAACTTAGTTGATTTCAATCTTTCTAAAACTCAGTCCTGTCTTATATCTCGCAAAAAGGATTCTTATGTTCCTATGCTTATCTTTGATGATACTCTCATTTCTAGGCAAGATCATATATCTCTGTTAGGGATTACCCTGACTTCTATAATCTCTTTCTTGGCAAAAGCACATTACAAATATTGCCTCCTCTGCATCTAAAATACTGGGTTTTCTCTTTTGCTCTTGGTGTTACTTCTTCTAAACACCTGTTCACTCTGTGTTGAAATCACAAATTTGCCCTATGGTGGAATATTGTTTCCACATCTGGAGTAGTGCCCAGAAAAAATTTCAGGTATTAGTAGTAATGGCGGCATGTGATGCAAGAAAGCAAATGTATGACTTATGTAGCATTAGCCAAAAAAAAAAAAACCCAATTATTTCACACATCCATTCCCTCTAAAAGTTTGTTCAGTTCCTCCTTAAATTTATTTAAGCTATCAACTTTCACAATGACAAATGCAAATTTGTTCCAGCAATTAACCACCCGCTGGCTAAAGGCAAATTTCCACACATCTATTCTACAAGCGTCTTTCCTCAATTTGAATATATGCCACCTCAGGTTTGTAATCTGAGCAAGCAGAAGAATCCCATCAGAATTCAGCATGCTCAACCCATTCAAGGTCTTATACACCTTAATCAGATCACCTCGCAGGTGCCTAGTCTCTGGCCATTGCAATTTGCAGAACTTAAGCCTTTCTTGGTAAGAGGACTCCTTAGTTCCCCTCACCAATCTTGTTGCCCTTCTCTGTATGCGCTTTTAATCATTAATTAATGATTAATGCACAACAGATATTTTTGAAGGGCACTTCTCTGGTCCTGCTTAACTAGTGCCAAGTTAATAAAATGCAGCATGAGGAGAATACTGAGATGGATGAATATTGAGCTAGACAGAAAAGAAAAAGATGGTATAGGAAAGTTACAGAGCAATGAAAAGTACTGAAGCCTATAACAACTACAAGTTAATTTATAAGAATACCACAGAAAAGGTTAGGCTTGCAAAGGCTGAGTACAAGAAATCACTGCCTAAGAGAGTAAAGAATGAGGTCAAGAAATTTTTCCACGTATATAAATAATATAAATTCCATGTATATAAATGTTAATATAAATAGGAAAACAAATTAGTAATATATGCAGCCATCCGTTTCAGGTTCATTTAATTATTTTTCTTAATTAATTGAATTTTTTCCCTTTTTCTGTGATTAATAGAAATGAAAATTAAATGTATTTATCTTCTTATGAATTAATTGCTAAGATTATAATTTCAGAGAACCCGTTAATAATATAGTTTTATGTTCACTAAACCTGGAATTCAGTTTAATTACAATTATACAATATTTATTACTTTTCTCCAGTATACTTATTTTTTTAAGTCTCTTCCTCTTTCTCTCTCTTTTTCCCCCCTGCCCTTTACAAGTGAACGAAGTTAACAATATTGCATTAAAATCATGTTTAATCTATGAATTTATTTTTTCCATAAAAACTGTATGGGAAAAAATAAATAATTGCCATATTTATATCTGTCTGATTTTAATGTAATTTGGGATGGTTTAACAAATCTTTCTAAAAGAACTGAATATAAAATTCATGATATTACATCCACCAGGAGTTGAATTGTTACATGTGGACAGATGGCTATGGTGAAGACAACTGGTAAAGAAAATGCAGCATGAGGAGAATGTTGAGATTCATTTTTAGGCACATATGTGAACGTGCCTAAAAAATAAATCCAAATCATCCAAATGGATGATTTGGAATATCAAATTATTTTTTTCTTTTGATATTCCAAATCAAAAAAATAGGATTTCTTCAGAATGATGTTGAATTACGAAACAATTTCATAATTCAAGTAGCATTAATGCAATGGTCTTTACAATCACGAAATAAACTTTTCCTTCACAATAAGATGCATTGGTATGGCAGTACAGAGGTTCTTGCATGTAATAACTCTGTGAAAACTGTAAAAATAATTTCAAAAATCAAATCAAGTAAAAATTTATATTTATGAAGGTCCAGAAAATTACAGATTTTTATCTTTAGTTAAGAGTTAATGGGGGCTCATTATTTTTAAGAGACTGCAAAACTTTATAACAGTACAATTAAAAATTAAATGCCATGCTTATGATGTCACACTGAAGTTATCTTGTTGGGTTGGTTTGCTTCCTCCCCTGAACCATAGAGTGGTTCATCAAATGCATCAAGCATTTGTTTATACACACTCTCTGTATTTTGGGAAGATTACAGATATGTGGCAGGGATTAGGAGTTAATGTTTATGGCCTTTTCCCTCACTGCTTTCAGCCAGTAAGGGAAAAGAGGTGATAAACATTATTTGGCATGGTCAGGGCAGCAAATATTTTACTTAATACACAATTTTAGATTTTCTGGAAGTCACATTTCTGCTAAATAAAAAAAGAAATGTAACACGTAACAAGGCAGCAGCAGTATTACTTAAAGTGACAGAATTTACATATATTATAATTTAAGTGTTATTGCATTTTCATTTTTGATTATAAGAGATTGATAACAATAATTAGGGATATTGTTAACAGCATTCACTGTATTATTATCATTTTATTTTTTTATTATTTGGCATAGCAAAAGCAAACACAAAATGTCTGCATTGGCTTCAGCATAGTCATCAAAACATGTTTCCCTCTAAGTTTAGATGATGATGCACATCACTATTATTGGACTGTTCTTCAATTGATAGAGGAAGAAACATGTGAAGCTTCATTTGTTCCATCATTCAAGGAAGTAAACTAGCATGTTTGAAGAGCAGCTTGCAATTATTTTTTTTTTTATCAACTTCATCCCATGCAGAAACACATAAATATGTTGCTTCGCACATTGATTTTGCGGCGTCTCCCTAGCCAGGTGGGAAGGAGCAGTAGTGCGTAGCACACGCTTCTTGATTAGACCGGGGTTCAAGCCCGTCACCACCAAATACAGAGGATGCGGAAAGGTCAGGGAATGACTAGCGCATATCCCCGGAGCAATATGGCCTTAGTTGCTAATGCTCCTAAAAAAAACCAAAATAACAAACAAACGTTGATTTTGCATTGTGTTTTGCTTTCGTAAAATATCACAATTTTGTTTAATAGCATTCTTCAAGAGCTTTTCTTAAATCACTGGTTATGCCTTTATCAAGTGTATGAAGAACTTATGTAATTTTTGGTGGTAGGCACTCCAAATGTGACTGCACATAAGCCATTCACTTGGCAATGAGGGTATTTTATTCTCCCTGCTCATTTTGTGATCTGTCTCTGATCCATTTTCTTGTAGATTTTTGATGATATCCTGATATCCAAGCTTTTCAGTTTGCTCAATACATAGTGAGCATTGGGTTCTGGGCTTTCCCAATGAATAAGAGGGGAACTTCTCTGTGCCAGATATGTTTGATACTAGTAGGAGAATGGTAATCTAGTGATTTGCCTTTTTTTTTTTTTTTTTTTTTCTTCTCAGCAACTACATTTCTCACTTTTAAATGTAAATGTTTCATCTAGTAGCGACTTAAAAAAAAAAAGTCCAGTTTCATCAGCACTTATGTCATTCTAGTCATATGTCGACAAAACATTTTTATATGATTCTCCCTCCATTCCTTTGGATTGGTCTCCTTTTGGCCCTTGGGGTTTGTCTTTACAGCCCAGCTTACCAGTGCCACCATGGGGAGGTAGGAGTAGTGTTGCTAGTGGCCAAGCAGTTGAAAGATTAATTGGGTTACTAACATTATTAGTATACTAAGAAAAAGAAAGGCAAAATTCTTTCCTGAGTTCTATATGTCTCATATATAAAGAACTTTACAAGCATTCTACAAACTGTTCAACCATCAGGTCAGTGGACTCGCTTGACCACAAATATGTTTGGCACCCAGGCCCCTCTATCTGTGTGTGCATGCATGCGCACGTGCGACACTACATCTAAAGATCTTAAGCTTCTGTAATAGACTTGTTGATCCTACATGCTTTCAACATGTCTGCATAAATCAAATCATGTTACTCTGTCTGACTGTTCATTTTATTCTGATCAAGCACTGTTTACTAAAGGTCTCATTACAGACCATATTCATAATACTGTAGGCTGTACAAATATACACACACATATACATACCTAATAATAACCATTGCATCATATATAATATCAGATTGATCTACTCCTATAACTAACTTGGCTCCAGCACTGGCAGCAAAAAGTGATAAAATTGATGTTCCACAACCAACATCTAGAACTACTTTTCCAACAAATACATCCTTATTTCCCAGAATGGCATTCCTATAACATTCTGTTCGCTGTTGATCCTACAAATTATAAAAGCACTGTCAGTAGAAATATACAGTTTTAATAAAGGAAAGAAAATTAAAGAAGGGAATTATTTTAAACACTTTAAATGATGAAGAGATTTGTGTGTGTGTGTGTGTGTGTGTGTGTGTGTGTGTGTGTGTGTGTGTGTGTGTGTGTGTGTGTGTGTGTGTGTGTGTGTGTGTGTGGAAAGAAATGTTCCTCAGATATCAAAGTCTATGGAATGATACTTATCTGATATAATACATAAGGTGCATTCAAAAATTCCTGAAAATATCTTCAAGGTATGGAAAAGAGTGACATATAACACAATGTTTAATACAGATATTTCTATATAGTATGCAGGTTGCGACATGTTTAGAAGCTGGCAGTGGGCTTAATTTCATGGATGACAAAGGTAAAATGTTGGTGACTAAGTAGTTACATATTAAAAGAACCCCCCATGTGCACATTTACACAGCAAGTCTGTGGCTTATCTAGCAAGCATAAACATTTCTGTAAGAGTTGTAGAGTGTCAGTAATGATTTGTAAAATGGTTGCCCCATTGCAACTTCAACAACTGGGAATGCGTGGGTTTTTATGAGAAGCAACAAACATTAAAGTGTGGAAGCAACAAGCTGATAAAGATGGAATTTCAGCTGAAAGTTACCATGCCACCACAAACAAACATCTGAACATGTATTAGGTTTGTCAACATATTCCTTAACACAGTGGTTTTCGACCTTTTTTTTAACAGCGGCACCCCTAATTAATTAATTTTATTTTGTGGTACCCCACTCAATTTTCTGCCTTTAGATTCGATTCTCTCTCTGTGTGTATATATATATATATTTTTTATATAAGAAAACAACAGTTTAAAATATTATTAATAATAGTTTATGGACCAGGGACACTGCTATAATTATGCAGAAAGTACCCAACAACCATAATGGCTACATAAGTTTGTAAGTAGAGAAAGGCAAAGCACTAATGTTACTGCACTCGTTATTGCGGAGGACAAAAGGGCTAATGGAACAGAAATTGCAATCACGGAGAACAAAGAAGGGAGTGAAGATAAAAAGAAGTAATGAGAATTACTTAATGCCATTCATCCTATGACTTTAGCACCTTCATCTGGGGCTAGCCGCCAAAATCAAAGGAGGAAACAGCAATAAGTAAGTAAAGCCTCTGTTTCTGACATGAAATATATGCAGCACGTGGCACACGTGAAAAGTCGGTAAAGTATACTGGATTAAAATTTAAATTATGAGGCATGCGTATATTTTATGGCTGACCCAATAGAGGCCACAAGTAAAGATTAAAAAGAATAAAAAGAAATAGGATAACTTACTAGGGTCACGTAGGTCATGGCGATCTGTACTGCTGTGGAGTAATAAAAAGTTTCAACTAAAGGTAAGCTAAAGTATATATGGTTTAAGCTGGTGACCCCAAGTGTGAGAAATTGGAAAAATTAAGTAATTAAAATTAAATTAAATTAAGCTAGCTATCCCACGCGTCGAAAGTTGGAAGACAAGTTAGAGAAGTAGCAAATTAAATTAAATTAGGGAAGCCGTAAATTAGAGAAGTGGTAAATTAAATTTAAATTATGAATGTAAATTGGGGTAGGAGTTAAATACGTGAAGTAATGCACCCCAGGATAGAAAGGAATAAGCTAGCAAAGTAGCGGTAACTAGTCGCTAAACTTTGCATAGGCGAGAAAAGGAGCATCTCGAATATTGCATTCGATAAACTAATGGCTCATGAGAAATAAAAATATAGGGGGGTAGGAAAGCATAAAGAATATTGAAAAAGACAAAAAGATAGTGCTCGGGAAGTTCGGGGTTGCTATTCCTATAGTAGGACCCTGAATGTAGCTCTCGGAGCATCTTTCTGGTGTTTAAGTATGGTATATAAAGATAATAATAAATAAAATAAAATTAATAATAAAAATAAATAAATAAATAAATACTACTTTAGTTAGCCAATCGGGTGGGGGGGGTACAAGTTTTCTACATTTGTAAGGCCCCAAAGAGATTGGGAGTATAGACTATACATATGTACAAGCCAAGCAGCTATAGAATATCAGTTAGCCATAATATTATTGATATCAATTGTACAGTTGATCAACTTTTTATGTTCGATGATACTGAGAGCTTTTTTGATGTATTAATATAAGTGGGCTGTAGGAAACTGGTTGCTTAGGAGCTTATTGTAGAGATTTCTGATATTGTTAACTATCAATTTTTTGCTATTGCATATAGTGGCTATTCTGATGCTTTGAGACAAGATGATGTTGGCATGTACCTTTTTGGAAATATCAGAATGCCAACGTGTGAAGCTATATATATTAAAGTTGAAGGCTTCCCAACTTTAATGTATAACTTAGCTTCCAACTTTCGACGCATGGGGTAGCTAGCTTAATTTAATTTTCATTACTTAATTTTTCTGATTTCTCACACTTGGGATCGCCAGCTTAAACCATATATACTTTAGCTCACCTTTAGTTGAAATTTTTTATTACTCCACAGCAGTACAGATCGCCATGGCCTACACGACCCTAGTAAGTTATCCTATTTCTTTTTACTCTTTTTAATCTTTCAGCATCTGTCAGGTCAGCCATGAAATAGATGTATGCCTCATGATTTAAATTTTAACCCTAATATACTTTACCGACTTTTCACGTGTACTACATGCTGCATATATTTCATGTCAGAAATAGAAGCTTTACTTACTTACTTATTGCCATTTCCTCCTTTGATTTTGGCGGCTGGCCCCAGATGGAGGCACTCAAGTCATAGGATAAATGGCATTAAGTAATTCTCATTACTTCTTTTTATCTTCACTCCCTTCTTTGTTCTCCGTGATTGCAATTTCTGTTCCGTTAGCCCTTTTTCCTCTATAATGACGAGTGCAGACATTAGTGCTGCCTTTCTCTATTTACAAACTTATATACAGGGTGTTTCAGTTAAACGTTTCAGAACTTCTAAGAGGGGTAGGGTACATCCTGACAACTCGAAATCATATAGCAATGTGGGGTCGGAAATGCTTTCCTGAAGCGGTATTGTACACAGAAGTCGTCGTGCGACGTCGTGTAGCACAGATTCGATTTTCGGTCAATGTATGGGCCGGTATTATGGGAGCTCACCTCATCGGACCTTACCTGTTACCGTGTCGTCTAACCGGACCTATCTACTTGATCTTTCTGCAGCAAGTATTGCCACAACTTTTGAGAGATGAACAGATTTCTGCATCGACGCAACAGACAATGTGGTTCCAACACGATGGAGCCCCTGCCCATTATAGCGGAGATGTTCGTAACTACCTGGATGTCACATTTGGTCAACAGTGGATCGGACGTGGTGGTCCCGTGCGTTGGCCTGCTCGGTCACCCGACCTATCATGTCTTGATTTTTATTTCTGGGGGTCATATGAAATCGCTAGTTTATGACACCCCTGTTGACAATGCTGAGGAGCTGGTTGCAAGAATCGCAGTAGCTGCCGAAGAAATTCGAAATTGGCCTGGAGTATTCCAGAATGTTCGGATGTCCATGCGTCGGAGATGTGAGGCATGCATTGTAGCCCGTGGAAGAAACTTCGAACACTTACTTTAATCCATGTACCTTTTGCTTCTTTTCATGTATTATTAAAACGATTTCTCACTTACGGTCTCTTTTCTTTATGGTGCTTCTGTGTACAACACCGCTTCAGGAAAGCATTTCCGACCCCACATTGCTATATGATTTCGAGTTGTCAGGATGTACCCTACCCCTCTTAGAAGTTCTGAAACGTTTAACTGAAACACCCTGTATATGTATATAATAATTTTATTCTTTATATAGAGGTATCAAATAAACATCAATTATAGATTACCACAAAATTAAAAAGATATCGTGCACCTTTTTATAATGAAATAAATATTTTAATTTAAAAAAAAAATAAGTTTAAGTAACTTAAATCCAAATTATGTGGCACCCCTGGAATCTTGTTGTGGCACCCCGGTTGAAAACCACCTCCTTAACATTTGACAGAGGAACAACAGAAAACTGGAGTTTTTTGGGTTACCTAATGGATTGTTCTAAAAAATGGTTGCATTTTTAGAGAAATATTTTCTCTAAGGTGGTAAATGAAATGGAGGTCACCAATGTCACCAAGAAATTCCAAAAGGACAATGCAAAAATAAAGTGATGGAAATTTTTTTTATCACAGAAGCATCATCCATTTCAAATTTATACCAGAAGGCTAAACTATTACTAAGCTGACATACACTGAAGTGCTTTGTCACTTTCAAGATGACAAATATGCAATCAGAAGAAAATTACAGCTCAAGGGTATAGGATTTTGTTATGTGACAATGGGGTTGCAGACAGATCCATTTAATTAAACAGTAACACAGAATAATAATATCAGAGAATCCAGCTTACTCAACAGACTTTGCACCATGCTATTTTTTTTTTTTTTTTTGGCTGACATGTCAAATATGCTGACAAATGAGAGCAACTGTTTCCAAGTTTCCAATAACTTGACAACTGCTAGTAAAAAAAAAAATGTGCTGTTGCTAAAGAACACTGTTTTGAAGGAAACAGTTTACAAGAAAGCATGTGTTAATTTTTAAAAAGATAAATTATTCTACAAACTTTTTGAATTTACTATATACAGCAAAATACAACATAAACAAAGCTTCTGAATATGGAAAAAACAAAAAAGTTCTTTATATACTGGCTCAACCACCAAGTCAGAGAAGTTTATAATAAATCATGAATACAATGTTAACTGTATTTAGCAAACACAAGGGCTCAAACCATGGTCCATCCAAAGAGCATGTGCTACTGGGCTGTCACACATGACAACTCAGCTATGTATTTACTCTCATCAGTCACAATCTGTAGTTACATGTGTGGAAGGTAAAGTAATGTTAATGGCAATATGAATACTACTACACATAATCCAATATGAAGTGATATGAAGTTTTTTGAGCAGTGCAGACAGGCTGCAAAGGTAGTTCATGGTGTCTTGTCAATGATATGCAGAAATTTTGCTAGCAGGGATAAGGAGGTGATTGCCTTGTATAAGGCAATGGTCAGGCCACACCTTGAGTACTGCATACACGTCAGGAGGCCTCATTTCAGGAAGAATGTAGAGCTCCTGGAATGAGTACAGAGAAGAGCAACGAGACTGGTGAGTGGAACAAAGGGTTGGTCTTACCATGAGTAAGTTCTACAAATTGCAGAATCTGGAGACTAGTCACCTGTGAGGTGTTCTAATTGAGATGTATAAAAGCCTTGAATGGTTTCAGCAAGCGCAATGCTGATGGAATTCTTCCTCTTGCTCAGATTATATGTTTGAATATATGTCCTCTCACTCATCTGAGAGGACATATATTCAAATTGAGGAAAAACAATTGTAGAATAGATGTGTGGAAATTTGCCTTTAGCCAGTGGGTAGTTGATAATTGGAAAAACTTCCATCTGTCATAGTGGAGGTCGAAAATTTAAATAAGTTCAAGGCAGAACTAGACAAGCACCTGGAGAAAACGAATGGATGAAATGGGAAGGGGTTTTTTTTTTTTTTTTGGCTGAGGTGTATTTAAATTGGTGTCAAATATTCTAGGGACATATTTCCATTGACCAAACATTCAAAAAAAGTTCATATAAACATGGGTCTAGAAACGCTTAATTTCTGAGGTTGGAGGAATTTTATTGTTTAACAATATAAAACAATTAATGAGCAATCTAAGAGAACAAGTAATGCAATTAAACAAGAAAGTTTAACAGAAACAAACAAAAACAAAGTAAACACATGACAGAACATTCTGTTACAAAAATTGTTCAAAATGGTTTCCTCCTGCTTCGATGAATCCTCTGAACCCATGTTCCATGCTTTGTTGTACTCTGTTGAATATATACCTGGAGTGTTATGTATTTGCTCACATCCATTTACGATATGCTCTTTTAAAACGTCAACATCAGGCACAGGAGTTGCATAAACAATGGACTTTAAATGTCCCCAGAGAAAAAATCCATTGGGTTATTGGGTTCAAATTTAGTGATCGAGCAGGCCATTAAATGGACCCCCCCCCCCCCCGTGACCAATCCATCTTTGAGGAAAATGGCCATCCAAATGCTGACGAACTCTCCGACTAAAGTGAGCCTGAGCGCCATCGTGCATGAACCACATTTGTCAGACGATGTCAAGAGGTGGTTTTTTTTTTTTTTTTTTGTTAGTTGTTGGCGCATCAGCTTCTGCGGACATAATGCACCTCCTAAAATTTTTGCATTTTACTCTGATCCAAGCCAGAGGCGGGATTCGAACCCGCGACCTTTGGGTTGCCAGGCAGGCACTTTACCCACCTGGCTGGCACGGTTGGCACATCGTCCATTAAATGGTGCAATTCATTTTTGAGAAACTGCAGATAAATGTTGCCTGTCAGACGCGGAGGTAAAAAATAGGGCCTATCAAATGATCATGCACGATTCCAACCCAAACATTTAGAGTGAACTTATGTTAATGTTTGTCCTGTCACGCTGCATGAGGGTTGTCAACACTGATGTGGTTGTTATGGTAGTTTAAGACCTCATCACATGTAAAACCAGCCTCATCAGTGAACATGATAAATGCCAAGATATTCAGGACCACAGCCAGCACACTTTTGTTGAATGCATTGGCACAATGTTCTTCGTGGCAGAAAGTCTGCCTCAGTAAGTCCTTGCACCCATTGAAGGTGATAGGGGTACAGAAGGTTTTCATGGAGAATATTCCAAATAGTCATATGACTAACTCCTTCCCTTACTGCAGTTCTTCTTGTACTATCTGATGGATTTTTGTCCACATTACGAAGAACTTGTTCCTTAAGGTCAGCATTTCGTATCTCTCTTGGTCTTCTCTCTTGGTCTTCCAAGAGAGATACGAAATTTGATGGGCTCATTTGAGAGACCTGTCAAAAGGTCTCTCAAATGAGTCCATCTCTCGCAAGCGTTGTTGAATTCGCATGAATGTTCTTGGACAAGGTAAACGCCTGTCGGGGTACCTTTCTTAAAAAAGTTCACGTGCTCTTAATGCATTCCCATAAGTGTGGTGAATCTCTGCCATTACACTAACCGAATACATTTTATTACGATTTCTTTAATCCGAAGGAATCTGCAGTATCTTCCACAACCAACTAATGTTTATAAATAACAAAGCAAAAAACCAATCAGCAAAACAAAACACTATTACCCGTTGCAGATATCATTTCTGCTGAGCAGTGGAGTCTCTACTAGTAACGTGTTTACATGACTTGAAAAAGATATCAATGCGTGCGGAGAAGAAACTAAGCATTCCTTGACCCATGTTAGCATTAGCATTAGTAGAGGCATTTAATGCAAGAAAGCAAGCTTATGCAGCATCAGCCAAAAAAAAAAAATAAAGTAAAATAAATAAATAAAAAATAACCACTTCCATTTCACCCCTCTGTTCGTTCGAAATACCTATCCAGCTGAGCCTTAAACTTATTTAGGCTATCAACTTCCATGACAAGGGATGGAAGTCTGTTCCACCTACCAACCACCCGCTGGCTAAAGGCAAATTTCCGCACATCTATCCTACATCTGTCTTTCCTCAATTTGAATTTATGCCCTCTCAGGTGATTATTCTGAGCAAGAGGAAGAATCCCATCAGCATTGAGCATGCTCAAACCATTCAAGGCTTTGTACACCTCTATCAGATCACCTCGCTGGTGCCTACTCTCCAGACACTGTAATTCACAAAACTTAAGCCTTTCTTCGTAAGAGCACCCCTTTGTTCCATTCACTAATCTTGTTGCCCTTCTCTGTACTCGTTCCAGCAGCTCTACATCCTTCTTGAAATGAGGCCTCCAGGCCTCATTTCAAGAAGGATGTAGAGCCACTAGGTGTGGCCTGACCATTGCCTTATACAAGGGAATAATCACCTCCTTATCCCTGCTAGAAAAATTCCTATATATCATTGACAATACACCATGAGCTACTCTTGCAGCCCGTCTGCACTGCTCAGAGATATCTGCCTGCACAACCACCCCCAGGTCCCTTTCATTCTCTACTACTGACAGTGTAGTACCACAGAGTTGATACGTTGCTCTGGGATTGCTGTTTCCCACATGTAGTACTTTACATTTGTCAGTGTTAAATTTCATTTGCCACCTCTCAGCCCATCTGCTCAAGCTTTCCAGATCCTGTTGCAGTAGCATAGTGTCAGTAGTGTCCTTGACAACCCTGCCAACCTTCGTATCATCTGCAAACTTGGACATTAAGCTTGATATACCATCATCAATATCATTTATAAATACAGAAAACAATAATGGACCCAATACTGAACACTGAGGGACTCCACTAATAACATTAGTCCACGATGAGCAGTGTCCATTGATTACCACTCTCTGTCTTCTCCCCCTCAACTACCCCTTTATCCATAGCAGCAATTTGCCTCCAATGCCACACTGCTCCAATTTGTGCAGCAGTCTTCCATGTGCAACAGTATCAAAAGCCTTTCTAAGATCCAAGTATATAATATCAAAGTTATTCCCTGCATCTAGTTCTTTTGTGACTGCATCATAGTATCCAATCAAATTGGTCAGGCAAGACTTCCCCTTAACAAAACCATGCTGTGTCCGAGCTATAACTGAAGGTCTAGATGATCCTGCAGTGCTTCTTTAACCAGTGCCTCCATTAATTTTCCGGGAACAGAAGTTAAACTCACAGGTCTATAATTACTTGTGTCAGCCTTTGATCCTCCCTTGTAAATTGGGGTCACATTTGCACAGCTCCAGTCCATGGGTACCTCCCCCTGAGTCCAAGGAAGCTCTCATAATTATGGCTAAGGGTTTGCTTACTTCATTTGCTGCCTCCTTTAATATAACTGGCTAGATCCCATCCACCCAAGGTGCCTTTCTTGTGTTTATCTTCAACAATTTCTCCTCCACTTTACTCTCAGTTATTACAAGATTCTCTAGCTTACTGCTAGAGTTGAATACACCTCTGGCATTCCCCTCGCTGAATAACTCCTCATGTGTGAATGTCGATGCAAAATATTCATTTAGTTTGTTAGCTACCTGAGCAGGGTCATCAACAGTTGACCCATCGATATCAAGTGGACCAATCTGATTCATCCCCTTCCTTATAGAGTTTACATAAGTAAAGAACTCTTTGCTGTTTTTCTTCGCATTCCTCGCCAAGGATCTCTCGTAATCTGCCTTCGCCTGCCTAACCTCCTTTGTAACTTGGTTACAGATCAACTTGTATCTATCATAGGCGTCCGTGTCACGTGTTAATTTGTATGTATCCCATGCATTTTTCTTCTCTGTCATATGCCTCATTAGTTCATCTGACATCCATTTTGGCCTAAACCTTGAACAATATTTCTTAGTTAGTATGTAAAGCCTAGTAGCTTCCAAGATAAGTTCTTTGAATGCTTCCCATTTTGAATTTGCTGTTGGTAACATCATCAGTTGATCCCACTGTATAGAATTTAAATACTGTCTCAGTCCATCGTAGTCGCCTTTACGAAAGCAATACCCCTTCCCTTTACCCCTAATGGTAGTTACCTCTTTGAGTAACTCCCACTTCAGAACACTGTGATCACTGCCACCTAGTGGTTCATTTATCTGCAGATTCTTAATGCATGAAGAATCACTACTGATAATCAAGTCAAGAATATTACTCCCTCTATTTGCCTCCCGAACATGCTGATGTAGAAAACAATCATCCAATAAATCCACAAAAGCCTTGCTAGCGTGTGAGTGACCAGCCCCCAAATTCCAGTCAATATCTGGGAAATTAAAATCCCCCATTATAAGACTCTCTGATTTACTGGCCCACTCTATTTCTCTGTACAGTTTCTTATTATACTCATCAGAGTCATTAGGCCTATAGCACACTCCTACTCTCAATTTTGATCTCCCAATGCTTATGTCACACCAAACTGACTCGACACTGCACTGTCCAGCGATGTTGACTGGCTTCACTTCCTTGGATTTTATGTGTTTCTTAACTAATAGCATAACCCCTCCTCCCTTCCTATCCTGTCTGTCCTTTCTGTAGATATTGTACTCCCCAAATTCCAGTTCTGCATTCCTTATATCTGTGTGACACCACGTCTCTGAAATCCCAACAATATCTGCCTTTGGTGTTGTGAGCAATACCTCAAATTCATCAAATTTATTTACTAAACTCCTAGCATTGCTGTAAACGCAGGTATACATGCACCTGCTCTTCCTCTTAGTCACCCTAACACAACCCATGTGTTCACCTGTACCCCTATGATTCCCAGCAGTCTCTGAAATATCCTGCATCCTATTTTCCAGGCTGCAGCTCATTCCAATAGAAGCAGTGCAAGAATCACTTTCTCCTCTGCCAGTGGCTACTGTTAATCTATTAGTCCTTGTATCCCCCCCAATCTAGCAGTTTTCCGATCCACCTAACACTGCCTCGATAGCATCAGCAAACATTCTTGCACCCTTTCTATTTAAGTGTATCCCATCCCTGTAGAAGCAGTCTCTCCTGTTAACAAGTACAGACCAGGCTGAAAAAAATTCTACCCCTTGAGCCCTGCACAATCTTTCCAGGGCCGAATTGATCGACAGGGCTCTCATCATATACTCCCTCCTATCGTGTCTGGGCAGAATTGCAGATACTTTCAAATTCAACCCTATTTCACGGCTTTTTTTCATCAGTGACCTGTACTTGTTAAGTAATTCCGCCAGTCTCCTACTCTTAATATCATTAGATCCATGTTTATATGAACTTTTTTTAATGTTTGGTCGATGGGAATATGCCCCTAGAATATTTGACACCAATTTAAAATACTGTATAAGCTTGCTTTCTTGCATCATATGCCTCTACTAATGCTAATTAAATATGATAGCGTGATTATTGGAAATGGAGAAGATAAGAAATCATATGTAATAGTACAATATTATTAAAACGAATAAAGGCAAACTGATGCAAGGAAGGTAGTCTTACTTTGCAGAACCTTAAAAAAAAAACAACAACAACAAAAAAAACATGGTTTTATCATTCTCTTTCTTAAATTTGTGTAACATCTCTATTTCTACAAAGATTAGGTGGAAAGTTGTTCCAAATTTAATTGTGCTTTGGTTAAACAAAAACATATATAGAATGTATAGGTATTCTTGCTTAACTTTCTAGCTAGCATGCCAAATTCAAATCTATCAGCAGGCATTGGTGAATTTTATACACCAGTTTTGGGGAAAAAAGCCAAGTAATATTTAAAATGGAAAAACTAAAATTTTATTCTGATTTGTGATATTACATTGTGTCACAAAAGATTTTTTTATCTTTTATGATCCAATATTTTATCCTTTATACTTTTACAATTAAAAATAATTGAAGATGCAGTGTGCATCTTCAATTATGCTCCCTACAGTATGCTCTTCACTGGAAGTGAAGAGCATACTGTAGGAATATTAAAATTCACACGATGTAGTTATAATAAATATTTGTTTTCTGTTTTTGATACAGAAAGTAAACATTTACTTTTGTATTAAAAGACACCTTTGTAAAAAGTAACAGAACAGATAATGGGTTAATTTAAGCACATGTCCTCCAGTTTGGGGCACCACAAAATAAAAAAGTTGTTTCTATTATTTAGGTGATGCCAACCTTTCAAAATACACCAGACTCTCAATTTACTGGGATTGGATTAACCGGGACACTTCAAGACTCCAAATTAAAAAAAAAAAAAAAAAAAAAAAATCAACCAGAAATCATAAAATTCAAGTAATAACTAGAATAGGTATAAACAGATATTTTGCAAGTCGTAAATAAGCGACAAGAAGCGGCATTATAAGTTGTCATTAGGAGATTAACGTGCCCATTATCTTGCAACCCCACTGTCTTCACACCCGACACTAAAAAAACAAAACAAAACCCCAAATGTTTAGTGTGCCGCGTCGATTGTTGTGTTCCGTCGTACCGCAAAAAGACAAATTTTGTTTCGTTATCTATGTCAGGGATGTCGAAATTTTTTTTTTATAGTAAATAAATATATATATATATATTTTTTGTTTAGAAATTGCAAAAATGATGGGTAAACGCAAAAGAGTTGCACTTTCAGACAAAGACTTGAAATTATTCAAAAGTTTGAAAGCGGTGCATCCGTTAAATCTCTAATGAATCATTATAATCTTGGTGACCAAACCATATGCAACATTGAAAAAAATAAAGGAAAGCTATTAGATTTAAAATCGAAATCACAAAAAATAAAGGGAAGTATTGTATTGGACACACGAGTAGTACGTGGTAAGTTTGTTTTTTATCTATTGCCATATTTTTTACGTACGTTGCTGAACATTTTTCGATACCATAAATCCCCTACTTACGCAACTATGGATTTACGTAAATTTGTTTTCCCTCAATTTTTTTTAATTTTTTATTTTTTTTAGGATTGTAAAATTTAAAACAACAACAAAAAATAAGCAATCAATAATGATGATCACAGCACGCACAAATTGCACAAGTGAGATCGGAGTAACAAGCAAAAAAATAGGAAAGAAGAGAAGAGAAGATTCTTATAATGATGTATTTATGGTTTTTTTTATATGACTGAAGATTTCAGTGTATAACATAAAAACCAACAGAATTCCAGCTATCGGTATCATCACAAATGCAATAAGATAGAGTTTACTACCCGTTTATAATAGATTGCACTAACAGAAAAGCCCAATAAAACGGAAAGTGCAAATTGTTTTTATTGTTTTTTGTTGAGTTCCAGAAATGTGCTTTAGTAAAATGTGAGCTTGCGCGGGGTGATAATAGTGAGTTTTTGCCTTAACCCTGTGAAGTTCTTTACAGAAAATTTAATTTTGACCATTATCATGGTGCCGACAAAGAGAATAAGTGACAGCGGTACTAGTAAATCTACTAGGAAAGCGATCGAGTTGGATCAGAAAATTAAACTAATAAGAATGTATAAAAATGGTCAAACATTAAAATGTATCGCGCTGAATTCAGATTTGTCTGGAACGTATCTCTTACGTATGTTGGGGACTTCTGTATTTTTGGATTAACTGGAAAATTATCCAGGATTTGTTTTTTACCATCTATCCCGGAAAATCGAGAGTCCACTGTACCTCCATCAGGTCCCCAAGCATTCATCTGGTCTTGAGACTTTGCAACTCAAAAAAACTCCTACCTCTCTCTCTCTCTATATATATATGAATAATTCTTTATACTGATAACTAACCCTATTTCTCTTAGTTGCCCCTTTCTTCGGCAAATCCATATATTTATCTTTCCTGAAATGTGGTGCTCAAAACCTTAATGTAATAATCAAGGTACAATGGTCAATGCAATAACCAAAGATTATTATAACAGAACAATTACCTCTTTCTCTTAACTAGCAAAATTCCTGTAAACATCATATAAACAGAATAAACACTGTGCTATTTTGGCAGCTTTCCTGAACTGGTTCAGGAAACCTGCCACCAGTTCAGGTGGCAGGTTTCTCCACCAGTTCAGGAAAGCTGAATTTCTACAATCACTCACAAGTCTTTTTGATTATCAATCCTATTAAAACTGTTGCTTTCCAAGTAATAAGATAATCTAGTGTTACCATTACTCAAATGCAGAACATCACATTTCCCAATACTGTATTTTAACTGCCATTTTTAATATTTCGGACCCACTGAATAATTTATTTAGGTCTTGCTGAAGCAGCAAACTTTGGTTACTATCATATAGCACCCTCCAAACCTTTGTATCATTAGCAAACTTTGACATCAAAGTGGTTATACCTTCATCAATGTCAGATATTAATAAATATCAGATACACTAAGGGACATAGTGCTGAATTCCGTAGGCCCCCATTTGCAGCCTCAGCTCACTCAAAAACTATCCTTTGTCTTCCACCATTTAACCAATCTTTTATCCACTGCAGTACTTTCTCATTATTTAAATTCATACAAAAGTTATTCATGTAGGACTGTATTAAAATTCTAGTGACATTACCTTATCTAGGAGAATGCTAAAGCCATTCCAGAGGATGGGAACATGAATGAGTCATTATTTATCCTGTAGGAGATTGACAAGACTGTGCCCTATGATAGAACAGATGGAATAATATCGTACTCGTTCAACCCTAGCCTAGTTTCTAGCCCATGGACACAAATAAATAATAAAGAAATTTACATTTATTTTACAGATGGCCAAAACTAAAAGAGTTTACATATTCACTGTGTATTAATTAATACTGAATTAAGGGCAGCCAAATTTTTTTGCTCGGTGCCATAGTTCACAATTCAAGCACACGGGTTCAAACCTGCAACCTCCTTACTTGTGGCTCTACAGGAACATGACATCCAGCATAAACTACAGAGAAGAAAGCATCCCTTTTGCACATACCGATTCCAGACAGTTTTTGTTGGTCAAAGGCTGTGGTCTAACAGCTGAAACATGGTGTAAGTATTTAATTTTGTTATTTTATTTATTACATAAGTGTAATAGATGGTGCAAAATACAGTTAAAAAGTTCATTTTACAACTGCCATGCATTGTTCGGTGCCTGTTACAATCTGAGTGTTTCATCTGTAATGTCATTCAAACCTATATTACTAGTAAGACTTATTTATCCCCTTGCTGTTAAAAATACTAATGAAATTCATTTTTGCAGAAAACATCAGATGTATTCTGATCCAGACATCACTCTGATTTCTCAAATAATTCCCATAAAGCATATTATTAAGTTCTTAGTGTTCTCTTAGACAACAACCCAAACATCTTCTGGAGTATGCAAAACACCTTTGTACAGTTTGCCTAAAGAAAATAAATATCCTAAGAGCAGTATCTGCCATGTCATTGGGAGCTGATTGTTATGAGGGGCATCCAAAACGTTTTGCCAAACACATGCTCTATATTTAGGTCAAAAAGGTACAAATAGGCATAGTAATAGGAGATATCTTAGTAGTATCTCTACAAAATTTCAGCCATATAACTTATTCTATTTCTTTTTGGCAGGTGTGATTCTGAAGTCTGCTGACAAACTAAAAATGAAAAAATTTAAGCAGTAAGCGATTATAAAATTCCTAACAAAAGAGAACTTGGAATTATCTGAAATCGTTCAACATTTGAATGTATAAGGTGAATCTACTCCATCAGAGTGTACAATCCAGAGGTGGTTTATTCGATTTAAGCATGGCCAAGAGAGCATCGAAGATGACCAAAGGACTGAGTGGTCACCAACAACCCAAAATGAGGAAATGGTCAACAAGGCACATAAATTACTTATGGAAGACCGTAAAATGAACACTGAACAGAGAGCCAATACAGTAAAGATTAGCCCTGAGTCAGTACATTTAAAATTAAAAATACCAAAATACAGGTATTAAGATTTTGACTTGTGTTGTGAGCCCTAGCAATATTCACTCTTGCCTCTTTGTGACTGTTGCTCAGCTTTCTTGGAACCCACCAGCAGGACACCTTTGTAATTCATAGCTGCTCATGTAGGTTAGTTCCAAGAAAGCTGAGCAACAGTCACAAAGAGGCAAGAGTGAATATTGCTAGGGCTCACAACACAAGTCAAAATCTTAATACCTGTATTTTGGTATTTTTAATTTATGAAACCGGGATACGAGTATTCCAAAAAAAAAAAAAAATCATTTTTCGCAATAAATTTTGATGACAATTAGGTGCAATAAAGTAAGGAAAAAACAAGTAATTACTTGAATTGACGTTTTAAATCAAACTTTTATTATAATAATAAATATTCTAGAAAAAATTATTAAACATACAGTTATTCTAAAAACAAAAAAATAAGCATCCACACTACCTGTCCGAATAAAGTGAGCTCTTAAGAAACTCAACAGTGTTATTGTTTAACTGGATCTAATTTTGGTACATATTTAATTAGCAGCAGAAAATGTCCTTTTGGATTCTGTACTGGTTGGTGTTTTGCGATAGTAGTAGACGAGTTGCAGTTTAATCCCCCCCCCTATTCCCTCATCTTCAAAAAATCTTATTTCCTTTTTGACTTTTTATGGCACTATATCCGTATTAACGAAAGAAAGGATCTGACGGTTAAGGTGAGGAAACCAAATCTAAGTTGTGGGTGGGGGAGGTTATTTATTTATTTATTAATTTTTATTTCCCTGTACCTTTGTATCACCGTCAATGGCCATTGTTATCATTTTAGTACAGCAGCTCCCCTCAAGCACTAAGCTCCACAAACTACCTGACTGCATTAAAAAATGAGAATTTCCAGGAGCTGAGGGTCCCCCCCCCCACATGCATGTATATATACAGTGGATTCCGGTTATTTGGGCCACGTTAATCGGGGCAAATCTTAAAAAACAGAAACCAATCGAGAAAATAGCCAGGGTTTATTTAGCTTAACTGGGACAGCATGCCGTTTAATCGGGGCAGGAGACCGCAGCACTGGAGATTACCCTATGATTGTCTCCGATGGTACCATGTGGTTTGGTCGAAATTCTGGAGGTCACAACCATAAAACAATAAAAACAATTAGCAGTCTCCTGTTTATTGGGCTTTTCTGTTAGTGCAATCTATAATAAATGAATAGTAAACTCGATCTTACTGAATTTGCGATAATACCGACAGCTGGAATTCTGTGGGTTATTATGGTGAAACGTATTTACACTAACATGAAATCTTCAATCATATAAAAAAATTAATTTTCAAAATCTTCTCTTCATTCCTATTTTTAAAGCGTCATAACTCATTACTCGGTTCTCACTTGCGTGTATTGTGTTACTTGCAATTTGTGTGCCGTGTTCTTTGTTTATTGATTGCTTATCTTTTTACTGTTTTAAATTTTAACCCCAACCCACAAATGTCAGTGAACAGAAATGTCAACTAGTTAGTATGTACATATTCCAGTATGTATTAATTATTCCGATTATCACGTATATTCTTCCGATTTTTACATATTGTTTAATTTTTTAATTGGTAAGGTAATAAAGGGTAAATTTGTGCTTAATATATCTTTGTTTTTATAGCCTGTGGATAACATTCCTCCTATTTTCGCTAATTATAATCGCTGTTTAATAGAATTAAAATTCAATTCACAAACGTGATCACAATGACCAGCGCTTACTGCACATCATATAGTGAACGGTACTTTACTACGTTGAGTTCGTCGTAACATGATTTGATTGTACAGTGAACCAATTGTGGGGGGGGGGGGTACATTGTATTTTTAACTATTTATATGAAATTTTGGATAATTGGGGCAGCCGCTTAATTGGGCCAAAATGCACTAGTCCCGATGCGTCCCAAACAACCGGAATGGACTGTGTATATATATATATATATATATCGTATATATATTATATGTGAGCTGTCAGTTTCTCAAGAGCAATGACACAAATATAAAACAAAAGTCAAGTTATGTAATTGTCCAGTTATGTACATACTTACACGTATGTGTACATAACTGTGTTCATTTACATCTAATCTATTCATTTTTCTCATTTAATCTGTTAATATATCTATCATTTCCATAAAATTTCTCTCAATTAACAATCTCTCTCTCTCTCTCTCTCTCTCTCTCTCTCTCTACAGCTTCAAACACTAAACTAATTCAATCTTAATCACTTCTTCATATTTCTCTTAATCACCAATATCAATTCTCTTTACAATCCATAAGTCGCAATCCATAAGTCGCTAACTTAATGCTAAAAATTCCATGTAATATCTCTTAATTTACCAATATCAATTTTCTTTACAACTTCAACCAATAAACCAACTCAATACTAAACATTTCCTTATTTCTCGTGCTTCTTCAACTTCAACTTTACTCTAAAATAAACTCCCACTTTATCTAAGTACCATTTCCAAAGCAACACAGTTCAGAGGACTTACCTTCCTTTTCTTCCACAGTGGGATTCCTTTGTGTGGGTTCCTTCCATGGAGCGCAGTGATATCTCTCTCTCTTTTCTCAGTTGAACTCTCGAGAATTCAACTTGCTCGGGATTTCGAGATCAGTTCTCTGTTAATACTGAAGGAAATTACCACAGCAGTAGTAGAAGCCAGGGCTGGTTATCTGAGTAGTTTTTTATTCAACTTCTGGATTAACTTCTAGCACAGGAACATGCCCGGCAGAACCCTTCACTGCTGGACACTCCCGGACCCGAACTGAACCCAGAACTACCATTGCAAGTAAGTCTGCAACCCCTCCGAACAATAACCACAAACCACTATCTTGGAGCAAGCACCTTATTTATTGAATTGATTGCATGTTAGAATTGCCCTCTTGTACTATTTTATACGCAAGCTTATGTGCAAACCCCAGAGGGGGTTTGCATGTATTTACGTATCTAATTTAAACCTGACACAATCACGGTGTTAAGTCTTTAAACTCACTCTTCTTCCTTTGGTGGGAAAAACAGAATATTTTACCCAGACAACAAAATGCTTTCATCTTTTACCTCAAGATCACCTGTTCACAATACCTTTGAACTGCTCCATACGGACACCCTTTCCTAAAATGCACTAAGTGTCGCATCCTCAAATAGTGGTGAATTGAGGGATTAAACTATTGTTCAGAAGCTTTTAATTTTATTGTTCACCATTACCAGGCCTACTGCCAATAATGGAAATATTTCTGTAATGATGTTTTCGTTATTCCTTAAGTGTTTTACTTCCACACACACACACACACACACACACACACACACACACACACACACACACACACACACACACACACACACACACACACACACACACACACACACTATACTTACTAAGAGAAATATATTTGTAAGATTTTATGTCTTAGTTTCATAACATTTTTCAGGTTTCCGTTGCATTTGTACTGTGTATAACAATCCCTCATTTGCAAATTCAGCAGTATTAATGATTTATTGTTGTCGATTTTATAACCTTTATGTGAATAAATGATGGGTAATTATTTTTTAAATTAGTACTGAAAAACCGGTATTTTTGTATCAATACTGGGATTTGAATACCGGAAGAAAATGACCGGGATCCCGGTATTTGGGATTCTGGAATCTCGGTATTGTAAGTCCTAATTGCTAGGTCTCTTTTGGTGCCACTTCATTTGAAGCATGCCACTCGAAATGAAGTAGAGTTTTTTGCCTGAATTGTTACTGCTGATGAATGTTGGGTTCACTACTTTGATCCAGAATCTAAATCTGCTACCAATCAATAGAAACATGCTGGGTCACCCACTCCAAAAAAATTCAAAGTGCAGGCCTCAGCTGGGAAGATTCTGTTGACAGTCTTTTGGGATTGTTCGGGATTACTGCTCATGATTTCCTTAAAAAGGGTAAGACTGTGACTGTGGGGAGTGTGGATCTATTAACCAAATTATGAGAAAACATCAAGCAGCAGCAATGTGGATTGCTGTCCCGAGGAGTGCCATTGCAGAATGACAATACCTCACCTCACAGATGTGAAATGACAGGAACAACAGTGACCAAACTGGGGTTTGAGCTTTGCTGCATCCACCTTATTCATCCAATATGGTCCCATCTTAACTTTTACTTATCTGGAAAATTGAAAGAGCATCTACATTTTGTGGACACTGAATGTTTGAAACAGGCAGTGACGTGATTTAACTACATAGTCTTAACATAGTCTTAACATGCTGTCCAAATTTTGTGAGTCAGGAATTACAGGAACTATATGAGTGACAAAACTTTCTGAATGCTCCTCATACACCCTTCTGCATCTTTATCGAGCTCTAATTAGATCAAGACTGGACTATGGCACTCCCAACTATGATCCAGCTGGATGTGTTCTCAGAAGGCTTGACCCTATCCATCATAATGGCATCTATCAAACATCATGTCTATTGTACATCGTACATAGGAGTCTATCATACATCACCAGCTCATAGCTTATATATAGCAGCATTTGAAGCTCTATTTGCACTTTGCTGAGAGATTCTTCTATTGAATTATGTTGCAAAGATAAGAAGCTTCCAAAATCACCTAATATGGGAATGTCTCTATGAACCAAGATGGGAAGCAGCCAGTGTCCATGCAGTGGTTAAACAGTTTTGGTATGTGATCTGGGATGTATTCTACCACTTTCTTTATTATTTCGGGCTCTAGTAAGTCCAGTCCAGGTGTCTTGCAGTTCCTAATCTTGGCAGTTGCAAGTAAGTTTTTCTAGAGTGAAGGGAGGTTCAGTCTATTGAGTTAAATATGCTTCATTTTTGTGGCAGAGCTGAACTTGGAGCTGGGTGGTTGGGGTGGCCATCTGATTGAAAATAGAGTTGAAGATATTATTTATTGTGCTTTGCCAGGTTGTTGTCATTGTGCTGTCCGGTAATTTAATTGTTGGGATTACTTCACCTCTGCAGAGTTTGTTGGTAGTCACTTTGTAGACCACCCCCAGGGACCCACGCTGCCCATCATGAAAACTAGGTCCTCCCAAGATGTCTTCTTTCTCTTCCGAATGAGAGCAGTGTATTCGTTTCTAGCTCGTCTATATTGTTGCTGGAGCACCCTGACCTCCACCCCAGGACAACTACTTCAGGCCTGCTGGAATGGCTTTCCTTTGTGACTGACCTCACATCTAAGAGTCTGCAACTCTGGGTACCACCAAGGGACAGCACCCAGCATAGGATTCTTCTTCCTAATTGTTGCATTACATGCGGCCATAATCAGGTTTGTGATTTTGCATTGATGCTGATCATGTCCTATCTGACTTGAGCTTTCCAGTTGAAGTCTGCTATTTATTAATAGCATATCTATGCATGAGCTGTCTTTGAATTGGGGTGTGCAAAATGGAGTGTCTCATCTGAAAGGTAATCACTCTGTGGTCAGAGGTTGTCCATGCCTCTTGAACTTTTCAATCAAGTAGGTAGCCAACTGGGGATCTAGTGGCAAGGGTGACATCACACAGGGTGCTTGAGAAAGTAGGAGGATTATTTGGCAGGTTGATGACGGTAAGGTTTGAGTCGGTCAAAAATTGCTCCATGTGTCGGCTGTTATGAGTCCCATGATGATCGTCTGTGTCACTAACATAACCGAGAGCGGCAGTTTAAGTCAGTACAAATTACAATCTTCTCGTTTTGGAGTTCCAGCTGGGCTGTTTGGAGGTATCTAGTTGCTGGTGTAATATCATCTCGTGGTCTTCGGTAATGTGAAATAGCATACAGCTCCCCCAAGGGGGTGTTCAGATGTGCACATTTGGTCCAGCCGTGCAGAGGTGGTCTATTCTCATAAAAGCGACCGGGTTTCGCTCCATGATGGGAGTCACCTTCCTTATGTATTATACGCAAGGGGGTACCACATACTTTTTGTTATGGGTATAGGGTTCCTCCAACATTATCATGTCACAATTCTCCTCGTCTGCCTTTATTCTAATCTGTTCCATAACTGAGTGAGCCCTGTGCACATTTACTTGGAAAAATTTTAACTCTTTGTCGTTGAACTTTTTAGGCAGTACCCCCATAATCGGTTCTGGTTTGGTGTACACTTTTAAATTTCAGATAGAAAGGACATTTACCATCCCTGATCAAGTGATTATGCTGAATCTGCTGGGCTTTACGGTTGGCGCACACAGATGCTACAGACTTATTGGGACAGGAGTTGAAGTTGTGCCCTTGTTCGGCACAATGGCCACAGATAGAATCGGCCTGAGCACATATGTGCATAGTGTGGCCAAAACGGCAACATTTAAAATATTTGGTGACCCCCACATGCTCTCTGAATTGGTGGCTTCCCCCATGGTATGTATATCTTATTTTGGTTGCTAATTATGAGTCCTGCTGAGGGGGTAAAGCTCTAAAATCGAGTTTATGGCATTTTCACTTGCAGTTTTTGTCTGATATTTTGGAAAGACTAGTGTTTCTGCTTCATGGTCTGGGAAATAGTTCTGCAAATTCCTGTGGAAAAGCTCTTCCTTGAGCATGTCTGGTGTGAGTTCTCTGACAACATCATAAATGATGATTGAGGGTCTTCTCTTTCTGGGTGTCTCAGGTAACTAGTCCTAGTGATTTGACTTTTGTATTAGTATGTGGGCTTCATCGTCCTTGGTCTCTGTTTCTATTATTATGCCAGTATTTCCGGTTTTCCTAATCGATTCGATTTTGGTTGTTTTCAGGTCTCCACTCAAGTTGGTTATAACTGCAGTCTTAATTTCTTCACTCGTTTTCGAAGCATCCTCTGAGGCAGGCTTCAGGACCACAAGGTTGGGTTTTGGAAAGAGCACCTTTGTATTCTGCCGTGGTTGTTTCGAGGCAGATATGGAGTTTAGTGCCAGATTCCTCAGTGCGTTGGCATTGGTAGAAGTACACTGTAGCATCTGGTTTCCCCTACCATCAAGATAAGCTTCTAATCTTGCTGCATTTTTCTCTGCCTCAATATGTACATTCAATAAGACTCTCTCCAGTTTAGTCCAAAGGCCTGTTATCTTTCCATGCAGGACAGTGGTGATTTGGCTGCTGGACTCTACCATTATGTTTTCTAGTTGGATATAAAGGGTCAGGACCTGTTGAAGCACTGGGCCATCTGGAAGGGTTGGGTTAATATTTTCCGTTGACTCTTTGTCTTGTTTATTTCATAATCTGCCTCTACTTGAAGGTCTGGGTTGCCTTAGATATCTTTCGGTTCATTCTGTAACCGTGTTTCTCTTTCCGACTTGGTACCCTCTCTTTAGTCATTAACAGCATCAGCATGGCTTTGTTTATCCAGCTGGCTAAAATACACATGGCTGTCACTGAAGTGCCGCCTTCTGCTATGCTGCATAATGCTTTCATTCCTCATTCCCTCTGAACACGACAAAATACTCACTTCAGTGTCATTTCCTATCTTAATTTTTACCAAAGTAGTTTTATTTTCCTCAGCCAACTCCATGTTACTCTGAACATTTTTCTTAACTTTACTTAATTCTTCATCCGAATCATTCTCAGGAGTATTGATCTTAACTTTTCTCCTACTGCTTCTTTTTAAAGCAGGAGACCTACTGCACGATGAACACAGTGATCCAACTAAGTTTTCTTCCCCACCATAGCATTTCCGCCTTTGATGGTGTGTTTTGATGAGATATTCAGATGATCTACGTGGTGTCAAAAGTGTAGTACCCTCATCATTCTTATAATTCTCACTATCCAATTCTGCCAACACGACAGCATTACCCGAGGGAAGCTCCTTCCATTCCATCATTTTCTCACCTGCACCGAAGACCAAAGCCTCAGAAGATTCCCTGCTGACACCCTTCGACAATTTTTCTTGTGATATATTTTGATCCTGAAATTCCAGCTTACGTGCGGAATTCCAATTCTTCCTCAATTTATGCGTGAAATTTGCTGACTTAGTGGTCTCTCTACTAACATTAGACTCTTTTTTTTAAAAATCCATAAAATCCAACATCCTCCAGTTACACACCACAAATTTCATCACATGTGAGACCACCTCTGTGTGAATCTGACTCCATTTGACAAACGGTTTTTTGATGTGTAAATATCTTTGGCAGCACCTACTAAATTTCGAACGGTAGTAAAATCAATTTGTCACGATTTTGCAATGTGGAAATGACGTCATTTCCATTTCATAACAAAGAAAAATAAAGTCAGGAGAGGAGATCGTGCAAAGGATCACGTGGCTTGGATGTGCTCCGAGTTGGCATAAACCAGCTGGGTGCAGGAAAAACGTTTATGATCCAGGGCATACTACTTAGGTGGCTTTGGGCTAACCATTGCCACCAATGGCAGAAACCTTTTGGTAACCAGAGAAATGGATATCTTGAGGGCACGTGCACAGTAGTTCCGTCCATTGCAATGGCAACCTTGAAGTGCATATAATGTAGACGTTACAGTACCTGTCTGTATTACTGAAGCAGTTGTATATTTCCATCAAGAAGCGAATTATAAACGCCTTTCTGCAACCAGCTGGGCCAATCAAGAATATCTGAATCAGTTTGCAATTGGGAATAAAAGATTCCAAATTACATGTATGAGTAGAATCTTTTGCTTCTCACTGGCCATTCTCATTAATTTGCAAAGTCCTTGTTGGTCACCAAGTTTTCGCATTTATAGCATGGCGAGCTATAGATCCTCATTCATCTCGCTGTTACAAGGCTATGCAGGTCATTACTGCATGCTTCGTCAGGAGTCACTGTCATCGTCTTACATATTTCAATCGTTTTGCAAATATCCAAGCCCGATTCATACAATTTATGCTGTTCTATTATGAGCTCTTCATTTTCGTCATAAATCTTGACATATTTCATCTCTGAAATTCTGTTTTCTCATTGCGAAATGGAATGTGCAGCATTACCATCTCGCGCTTGTATTCGTTGAGATCCTGAGCCAAGTCAGAGTTTCAATAACGTATTATGCATGGATACTGTCGTTATTTTTGCAGATTTCGTTAGTGCTGAATGTGTAATTGGTGACAAAGCACGACAGAGTAACATGATAGTATGATTGTAACAATACAAATACTCGCATTGTTGCAATCATATTATTCAACAAATAGGTAATTAGGCTATTGGCCTAACCTCTTCCAAACATTGATTCGGTAGAGTAAGCAGTGGCCACGTGTATCCTATTTATCACCAACACTGATTCGGTAGAGTAAGTAGCGGGTGTGAGCATAAGTTACAATGTTCATGATTTCGGTTCTAGCTGTTTGAAATTTAGTAGGATGTCAGATGTTTATACATAAAGTCAGATGTTTATACATAAAACATCTTTTGTGCGTACAGGATACACAAGCGATTTTCTATATATAAATAACAATGGCTGTATATGCCTTTACTAATTAAATGTCAAAGTCTTTAAAATCTATATCTTTTTCGATAAGATGATATTTTGTCCCAGAATTGGATACAACTAATCAGTTTGAAAAACTCCTCCACCTAATTACAGTCCCCTGCATCCATAACTTGCAGAATTTAAATAGCAGCTCTTCAGACTTTAAAATAAGAGTACTATGTTAAAGCATAGGCAGCTGGAATTGACAGTTAGAACAAAGAATGCTCTAACTGCCAAAACACACTTATTGTAAATTTAGCGTAAATATTACCTTTCCTTGATTATAGTCAAACCTGATGAAATTCTTTAAATTCTTTTGTGAAACTCAGTTTCACAAAAGAATTTAAAATAAACAACTTAAAACCATATTTAGAGTGGCACCCCCTCAATTCTTTATAATAGTGAGAATTCCACCTTCATTCATTTTACTAATCCCTTTCAGAGCCTGACGAACCTTAATCAGATCACTTCTGAGGTGCCTGGCTCTGTAGCCCCACATAATTGGAGTCTTTCCTCATATGGTTGTCCTTCTGATCTCACCATTTAAGTTACCTGTCTTTGGACCCTTTCAAGAAGCTCAATGTCTTTTTTCAGATGAGGTCTGCGTACACAGTATTCTAAATGTGGTCTTACAATTGTCTTATACAGTGTGATTATGACCTCCCTATCTCTCTACAGGATAATGTTCGATAAATCATCGATAGGCCACCATGGGCTTTCCTGGCTGTCTGTTTACTTATTCCTTTCCTCCTGCACTGTTTTTAATTCAACCAAGTGTATAATTTATTTATGGGTTGCTATTTCCCAGGTATAAGACCTTGCATTTAGCAGTATTAAAACATAGCTGCCACTTCTCTGACCATCTTTGAATTCTTCAAGTCACCCTGAAGGAGTGCTGCTTGGCACTGATCATTAACGACTCTGCCAACCTTTATGTCATCTGCAAATTTTGATATCACGCCTTCTACTCCTTTGTCGATGTCATTTATGAAAATGAGAAACAACAGGTGGTCTAAGAACTGATCCTTGAGGGACCCCCACTCCTGACATTACACCAATCTGAAGAATATCAATTAATCACAGCCATCTGCCTTCTCCCCTGCAGCCAACCAGCAATCCAGCTTAGAATTTTATCAGTAATCCCAAACTGTTCAAGCCTATACAGTAACCTCTCACAAGGGACCGAGTGAAATGCTTAGCTAAAATCCAAAAAACACTGTCAAAATTGTTCCCTAAAGCTAGCTCATGAGTAACTGTGTAAAAATAACTTACTAAATTAGTTAAACATGATTTGGATTCTGTCTTTAAATTAGATTAATTTATTAAAAAGTTATTAAAAAGTTGTATGTCTCCTTTTATATTAAGATTGTAATTCTTTTTATTGTGATACTAAAATATTGTATATATCAAAATATATACATTGCACAATATTTTCATTTCTGTTAGTTTATCTTATAATCTGTGTTGTGTTGCAGGATGCCATATCTATCTGAATCCTGGATTGCACTCGTAATCACTGCCTGTAAAATATTTCCTACCACTGAAGTCAGACTAACCAGTTTGTAGTTACCAACTTCACTCTTAGAACCACTTTTATGTATTGGCGATAAACTGGCACTTCTCCAATCCAAAGATGCCCTCATAATTAACCTCAATGGTTTAATACACTCCCTTGAAAATCTACATGGTATATGCCATCAACTCTGGGAGCATTACTTGCATTTATGTTCAACAGTTTTTCTTATAAACAATCATCTGTAATTATGACATCACTAATTTCACATGGCTAAGTCTCACTCGCACAGCCTCTTCTCAGCATGAAGGGTCTTTTATCAGTAAAAAGCAGTGCAAAGTACCTATTCAATTCATCCACAACATCAGCTGGGTTGTCCGGGACTTTCCCTCACCCAGTGCACAAGGGTCTGATCTGATAAGCTTTTCTCTTCATTGTATTCACATACATGAAAAATTTCTTGTCCCCATTCTTTGCTCTCTTAGGTAGATAGTTTTCTGTATCCCAACTTGTGCACTAATGCTGATATTCCTCAAGGTTTGGTTCTTTCTTTCACTTTTTTCCCTCTTGTATATTAATGATCTTCTTCCACTGACTGGAAATCTTATCCATAGTTTTGCTGATTATGCCACATTCCACCTACCAATTTGTGAAACTTTGTTCTCGTCTTAAACTTTTTGAATATTCTCATCAAGTCCTTAAATGCTAATCTCTAGGTAATTCTTCAGTGGGACAAGGAAAGCTTAGTCAACTTTGATTCCTCTAAAACTTAGTTCTGTCTTTTTTCTCAAAAAATAAAACCTATTACTCCCTTCTTCATCTTCAATGACACTCAAATTTCTAGACAAGTTCCCATATCTGTACTAAGAATTACCCTAACTGCTAATCTTTCTTGGTATAAGCACATAATAATTGCTTTCTTCTGCATTAAAAAACTAGGTTTACTTTTTTTGCTCTTGGCATTACTTTTCTTCTAAGCAACTACTCACTCTGTGTAAATGTCCAATCTGCCCTACCATGAAATATTGTTAACATCTGGGGGTAAAGTCTCCAAAACCCAACTTCTCAACTCAACAACTCAAGCTTCTGAACTCCAACTCACAGAACAAACTTTTTCTCTTCTTCATTTTTCCAATTTGTTTCTGTTTGGTGAAGGAACATGCCTTCATATGTATTTCCTGACAATCTACTTAAATTCAAGTCTAATATCAACAAGTATCTTTTGTCTTCTCAACCTACAATCTATACACAGTACCAGGTACTATACATTCTAATATCTTTTGTGTTTGGAGTTTTTATAAAAAAAAAAATAAATAAATAAAAAAAAAAAAAATTCTTGGCAAGTACAGTAAAATCTCATTAATACAAAGTACTTGTTTATATGAAGCACATACCATTCCCCTGTAAATGTATTCCTTTATTACAAAATTCAGTTAATATGTATTACAAAGTTCATTTTCACCCCATGAGAAATAAATTTTATTCTGTATGTTTAATATGCATCTTGGCACAGCTGCCTGATTATTACTCCTACTATTGCCTCTAGCCACAGGTTCCCTGCTTCTCAAAGAATGGCACTGGTTTGTTGGAATTCACTTTTGTGTAAACAAAACCAGTTTATGGTAGCTACAACATAAGTGCACTCTGAAAAACATCATTGTGAAGGATGAGCTATGTGAATAATAGTATCTAATATATATATATAAGTATGTATTTTTTTGAAAGTATTTGTACATATAAACAGAACTGTGTGTGATGCACAAGTTTAAAGTTTTGTGCATTTATTGACTTTGAAGTATTCCTAGTATTATTGAAAATATTAAATTAACAAAAGAATAAGAAAAAGAAAAGAAAAGTTTTTCTAAGTTGTTTACATACACTCCCTCGCCCTACATGGGATTAAGGTCAATTGCAATTGTTACACTAGTTCAAAGAGTCTTTTGCTACAGTACAGAATGATCTATCTTTTGCCATTTTATCTGAGCTGATGTCTTTTTTTCTTGGAACCTATGTCTTGAAATTAATTTAAAGTTTGTTTATATTAAATCTTATCTAGCAGTTTTATGGCACAAAATGTAAATGGATGGAATTAAGCCTGGAAATTAAACTAAAAATTATACAAGAGGCCGATAGGATAGAATGAAGCAAAACGGATATTGCAAAGGAATACAACATCCCTTTACCTAATTTATCTACAATACTGAAAAAAAAAAAAAAAAAACCTTTGAAGTGCATGACACTGGAGCAGTGATAAAAAATAGGGAATGAATTCATGGTGCAAAACATGAGGAGCTTGAAACAAAACTGAGTGGTACAAACAAATGCATGCATCTAATTTGCCAACATCAGCTCCAATTTTGCAATAAAAGGCAAATTATCTAGATAAACAACATGGAATTAGTGACTTCAAATGCAGCAGTGGCTAGCTTCAAAGATTTGAAGACAGGAATAACTTGGTTTTGCAAAATGTTTGCGGTGAGTCTGGATTAGTCGACAAAGAAAAGGGTACAGCAGTCTAGTTGTGTTCTGTATGGTTCATTGTTCAAAAATATGAGGCAAAGGATATTTTTAATCTCAACGAGAAAGGTTTATTTTATAAATTATTGCCAAAAAAACGTGCTGTTCTAGGAGTCTTGTCATGGTGGAAACTTAAGTAAACAAAGACTTGCCGTTCTGTTATGCTGCAATTCAGATAGTAGTACAAAACTACGCCCACTTGTGATTGGTAAGTTTTCCAAGCCAAGATGTTTTAAAGAAGCTAACCAACTTCCCCGTGACTATGAGGATAACAGAAGTGCTTGGCTTATGGCCAAAATTTTTCAGTCTTGGTTATCATAAGTTAACAGAAGAATGCCTTCAGAAAAAGGAACATTTTGATGATTCTAGATCGCTGTACAGCACATCCTGCCAAGACACTTAAGCTGACAAAAATACAGCTGTTGTTTTTACCTCCCAGTACCACCAGTTTTATGCAGCCTCTAGATCAAGGCATTATTTATAATCTCAAGAGAGCATACAGAGTCCACCTGATAAGGTACTCAATCCACAACATAGGAGGGGACAATTTGCAGTCAAATTGGAATGTTTTAGATGCTATCCATAATCTTGTTATTGCTTGGGACAGTATTGCATCAAGTGTAATAATCAACTGCTTCAGAAAGAGAGGAAACGTGGTTCAGCAAACGAATGTGATAGAAACGTTGAGGAATGGGGGAATTTGAAGGAGCATATGGATTTTATTGGAGAATTTGAAGGAGAATGTGGATTTTATTGGAGAATTTGAAGGAGCATGTGGATTTTATTGGAGAATTTGAAGAGTTTGTAAAGGTGGATGATGAAGTTGCTACAACAGCAACACCAGAAGGGCACAAAGCAAAACAATGATGTTTTTGCTTGGTGAGTTTTCAGCAAAAGTGAAGAAGCGCACACACTGCCATCTAAAAATTATGCCAAAAATGCATTGAGCATAATAGAGAATGTGTTGTCCTGAAGTAATGTTCATAAAGAAACTACTGCATTTGATAATGTTTGTGCTGTAGTTAAAAATGCATATAGGACAAAAACTGTGCAAGCAACATTGGATTGTACAAAATACATATACTGCACAATATTTTCATTCTTGTTAATTGCTTTTCTCTTAGTTTATCTTATATAATAAAATCTTTAAAAAATGTGTTATTCTTATTACTGTATTATTAATATAAATTCATTTATTTTTGATATATTCATCATCATCATCATCATCATCAGCCATTTTCAATCCACTGCAGGATGAAGGCCTCTCCAGCAACTTTCCAGTTCCTTCTGTTTTGAGCACTGGCCATCCATTTACTACTCAAAAACTCATTAATTTCATCTATCCATCTCCGCCTTTGTCTTCCAGGTTTTCTTCTAGCTCCTCTTGGGTACCATTCTGTTATTTTCTTAGTCCATCTGTCATCATGTCTTCGAGCTATGTGTCCTGCCCAAGACCATTTTAGTTCTTTAGTTTTGACTTGAGTTTGCTGCCTAACCCATGTGTTTCTCTTCTTATCTAACAGTCTGATTCCCAATATAATTCGTTCCATTCTTCGCAGTGTAGTTCTTAGCTTCTCTTCCATTCTTTTGTTGAGTGCCCAAGTTTCACTTCCATAAGTCATGGTGGGGAGTATACATTGATTCATTATTTTACGTTTCAGACAAACTGGGATATTGTTCTTCAGTATGTGACTATATTTCCTGAATGCTATCCATCCAAAATTTATTCTTCTCTTGACTTTCAGCCATTTATCTTTATTACAGCTAATAACTTGTCCCAGATAAGTATATGACTCCACCTTTTCAATTACTGCTCCTTCAATCATTATTTCCCTTTCCGTGGCATACTTGTTCATCATTACTTTTGTTTTAGCCATATTCATCTTTAGTCCAAAATCCTTACTAACTGTGCATAACTGATTAAGATTTTCCTCTAATTCTTTGGGATCATGGCTTATGACCACAATGTCATCTGCAAATCGTAAATGGTTTAGGTACTCTCCGTTCACATTGACTCCTTTCTGCGACCAGTCTAATCTAGCTGTGATATTACGTGAAGGTGATCCATAATTGAGAATGCTGTCCTAAAGCCAGCTTGCTCATTCGGTTGATTCTCATCAAGTATTCTTTCTAATCTGTTAGTAATGACCATTGTGAACAACTTGTAGATATGGGATAACAAGCTAATTGGTCTATAATTTCCAATTTCTGATTTATCTCCTTTCTTATGCAGCAAAACTATGATTGCATTATTCCACTGCTTAGGCATCACACCTTTTCTAATGCACTTTGTGAAGAGCCTTGCCAGTTTTTGTGTTATGTCTCTTCCTCCCAATTTTAACAACTCTACAGTAACTTCATCTTCCCCCGGGGCTTTCCGATTCTTCATTTTCTTCAAGGCATGTTCTACCTCATCAGGAAGAATATCGGGTATGTCGTATGTGTTGCTACTTTGCAATCCATCTTTCCCACTGCTGGTATCATTCCCTCGCTCCTTGTATAATTCTCTATAGTAGTCTTCTGCTATTTGAATTATGCCTTCTCTGCTGTTTATAAGTACACCATCGCTATTCTTCAGTTTCAGTATCATTTGTCTTTCTGTATTACTGCTCATGGCTGCTGATTTAAATCCTTTGTTTTCCCTTAATGCTTGTTCTACTTTTCTTGTGTTAAATCTTCTTATGTCCTCTCTGAGTCTCTTTCTAATGGCTTTGCATAACTCAGTATACTCAATTTTCTCCCTGTCAGTGTTTTTCTTCTTGCTCTTCATTTGTCGTCTTTGGTTCATCATGACAAGTGTTTCTTGACTAATTTTTCTTCTTTGGATTTCTGTTTCCCTATAGGTTTCTTGGGCTTTATCACTTTCAGAAAGTTGTAATATTCCTCGTCGATATCTTGGTCCTGAGCAGTCTGCAGAAGCTCAAACTTGTTCTTAAGTTCCAGTACATACTGCTTTTTCTCCTCCTCTGTTATTTCAAAGACCTTTGTATTATGAAGTCGATTTCATTAGTTGTTAATCCAATTGGACTCTTCCATGTCCACTTTCTGTTCACCCTTTTCTTGAAAAAGGTGTTCATTACTGACATTCCTTGAGATTCTGCAAATTCCACAAGTCTTTCACCTCTTTTATTTCTTTCACCAATTCCAAAATTTCCTATAGTTCCTCTTTCTGCGCTGTTTTGCCTTTTTCCAACCTTAGCATTGAAGTCCCCCATAATAATAGTGTAGTGGGTTTTCTGCTCATCTAGAAGACTCTCAATTTCAGTGTACATTTCTTCAACCTCTTCATCATCATGGCTCGATGTTGGTGCATAAATCATTATAATCTTTAGCTTGTACCTCTTAGAAATCTTGAGTATTAGTCTTGACACCCTTGGTGATGTACTTTTGAATTCCAAAATGTTGTTTTTAAAATCTTTATGGACCAGAAACCCAACTCCACCTTCACTCCTTTCACTGTTTCCATTAGTGTACAGCAGATTTCCACTTGATAAACTTATAAGTGATTCATTTCGTCTTCTTGTTTCAGCCAAACCGATGATATTCCAATTCACATTTTCTAATTCCTTTTCCAGCTCTAATATCCTGTCTTCACCGATGAGTGATCGTACGTTATAACAGGCCAAGTTCAATTTCCGTGCATGGCAGCCTGGTCGTACCCAGAGATTCTTAGCACCCTCTGCTTCCACTCTGATCCTCTCGCTGCCGTAAGAGGGAGAGTGAAAGCTGCTGGGGACTGAGGGCCATTTGTATTGCTGTGCTCTCATTGCTGGAGGGTTTGGTCTTTTCCTCTTCACGCTGACCAGGCGTCTTGAAGAGAACCACTCTACACGTTCGTTGCTACCTAAGTGACGTAACAGGGCTTACCATCGAGAAGGTGTGCATGAGTGGATTTTAGGGAGGCAGGCCAACCGGACTTCTCCTAAATCTTCTGTAATAGAGAGATATTGGATCCATCAGTGTTTTAGGCTGAGTGTCTGATAACACACAGGATACCTGTTCCCCTCTAAGCCCCTTTGATATATTATTATTTGATATATTATTATTTATTATTATTATTATTAGATATATAGTAATATATCTAAAAAAAATCCCGGTACATTATCTTTAATTTTAAGTGAACTCTTTATTAATCCACTGATTTTCAAATGGTGTTCTGTGTAGTCCACAAAAAATTAGTACCTATCTACATTTCCATGTTTTGATACAATTTAAAATAAAAATGAAATATATTTGATACCTCTATGCTAAAAACAAATTCTCATTATATAATTCATGTGATTATTTTGTTATCTTGCTAGATCTCAGGTGCCAGAAGAAATAAGACGTATGCACACAGATGAAGATATTATGGAACGAATAGAAAACAGGAAGGTTGAGATGGTTTGGACATCTGCGGCACATGAATGAAGTGAGATGGCCTAAAATTATATATATGAGTGGATACCACAAGGGAAGAGAAGGTGAGGATGCCTTAGAAAAACATGGAAGGAAGGTGCATTGTCAGCAACGGGAATGAGAAATTTGAAAGCTGAAGATGCCCATGTCCGACGACTTTGGAAAATGGGAACAACAAGGCGGCAATATGCCGTATTAAGTCGAACATAGATAGATTATTTTGTTTCTAATCATGAAAACAAAGCTTTATTGTACTGAAAATGAATGAACAAAATAACTTTTATGCAGATTTCATGTTGTGCCAATGTGGAACACAGTGTGGCATTCGCCAATTTCTTTCCCATTCTGCTTCATCTGAGACAGATTAACCTCCCCCACATTGTGAAAAAGACACCTAAAACTTCAAATCATTAATGAGATTAGAACTTAGATCTTTTCTACCTATGGCAAGAATGGTGAATATATCAACTGCCCATACTACCCAAGAGGACCACAGCACATATTAACAATGTAAATCAACATATCACTATAAGTCAATAAATTATGAAATCCTGTGTGTGTGTGTGTGTGTGTGTGTGTGTGTGTGTGTGTGTGTGTGTGTGTGTGTGTGTGTGTGGCTGATTGACAAAATATAGTGGCACAAACTAACCTGTAGCATTTCATGATGAATGTCAAAATTATTATACGTTGAAAAATACCCAACATCTTCATCAGGTGTCATCAAGCCAACAGTTCTACTTTGATTAGAAGAAATGAAATTTCCAGCTGAAAAAATTTCCTGTCCTACTTTTCTAAATAAGAAAAAAACAAGAGCATTTATGCAACTAAAATATACAAATACAATATTTCACAAGCAACAATTATAAAATTATACACTCAAAATTCTTATTATTAAGAAAATCTTTAAGAAAAAAAAAAAATAGGCAATAGAATTCTTTTTCAATTTAAAAGTATTTAGTACAGGTTTGCACATGCAGACAGCTTTTATTTTCAGACTTTAACATTATTAATGGCATTATATTAAAACCTAAGTCTGAGGAGGATGTTAACTATATCATAATACCAGAATGGATTTATCAAAACCCACATGGTGTCATGACAACTTGGATTGTTATTTCAATAAGTTTAGTACGGAAGAACTCTGAACTGTACTCACTATATATCAAAAATATACTGTCGAATCTCGTTAATACAAAGTTCAAGTGACCTGAATTTTCATGTTTTGTAATAACGAGGTTTGCAGTAATGAGGTCCCCCCAAACTGTCAAACTTTTACAGTTTTTTTTTTTTTTTTTTTTTGTACATACTATATCTAAGAATAATAATGATATATCAAAAATAAATTAATTTAAATTAATAAAATAAAATAAAATAACAAAAGCCTTGTCTAACAATATAGTAATGGGAATAACATATTTTTTAAAGATTTTATTTTATTTGTAAGATAAACTAAGAAAAAAGCAATTAACGGAAATGAAAATATTGCACAGTATATATTTTGATATATACAATATTTTAGTAACACAGTAAAAAGAATTACAATCTTAATATAAAAGGAGATATCATCAACAGTCATTTTCAATGCACGGCAGGATGAAGGCATTTCCAGTTTCTTCTGTTTTGTGCGATGGTCATCCATTTACTGCCCACAAACTCATGAATTTCATCTGTCCATCTCCATCTTCCAGGTTTTCTTCTAGCTCCTCTTGGGTACCATTCTGTTATTTTCTTAGGCCATCTGTCATCATGTCTTCGAGCTGTGTGCCCTGCCCAAGACCATTTTAGTTCTTTAGTTTTGATAAGAATGTCCTTTACTTGAGTTTGCTGCCTAATCCATGCGTTTATCTTCTTATCTAACAGTCTGATTCCCAATATAATTTGTTCCATTCTTCACTGTGTACTTCTCAGCTCTCAGCTTCTCTTCCATTCTTTTGGTGAGTGCCCAAGTTTCACTTCCATAAGTCATGGTGGGGAGTATAAATTGGTTCATTATTTTAAGTTTCAGACAAATCGGGATATTGCTCCTCAGTATGTGACTATATTTCCTGAATGCTATACATCCAAAATTTATTCTTCTCTTGACTTTCAGCCATTTATCATTTTTACAGCTAATGACTTGTCCCAGATAAGTATATGACTCCACCTTTTCAATTACTGCTCCTTCAATCATTATATCCCTTTCTGTGGCATACTTGTTCATCATTACTTTTGTTTCAGCCATATTCATCTTTAGTCCAAAATCCTTACTAACTCTGCATAACTGATTAATATTTTCCTCTAATTCTTTGGGATCATGGCTTATGACCAAAATATCATCTGTAAATCGTAAATGGTTTAGGTACTCGCCCTTCACATTGACTCCTTTCTGCGACCAGTCTAATCTTTTGAAAGCTTCCTCAAGGGCAGCAGTAAACAACTTCAGAGATATTGTGTCTCCTTGTCGAACTCCTTTCTCAATTTTAAATTTACTACTGTCTTTGTCTAGTCTAATAAAGGAGGTAGCATTCTCATATATTTTCTTCAAAATCATAATATATAGGGTATCTATGCCTTGTCTTTCCAGTGCCCGAAATATTGCCTTATGCTGTATAGAGTCAAATGCCTTTTCATAATCCACAAACGCCAGGCATAATGGTGTTTTATAATCATTTGCTTTCTCCATTAGCTGTGATATTACGTGAACATGAAGTTGATCCATATTTGAGAATTCTGTCCTAAAGGCAGTTTGCTCTTTCGGTTGATTCTCATCAAGTATTCTTTCTAATCTGTTAGTAATGACCCTTGTGTAGATGTGGAATAACAAGCTAAATGGTCTATAATTTCCAATTTCTGATTTATCTCCTTCCTTATGGAGCAAAACTATAATTGCATTATTCCACTCCTTAGGCGTCACACCTTTTCTAATGCATTTTGTGAAAATTCTTGCCAGTTTTTGTGCCATGTCTCTTTCTCCCTATTTTAACAACTCTACAGTAACTTCATCTTCCTCCGCAGCTTTCAGATTCTTCATTTTCTTCAACGCTTGTTCTACCTCATCAGAAAGGATTTCGGGTATGTTGTATGTGTTACTAATCTGCGATCCATCTTCCCCACTGCAGGAATCATTCCCTCGCTCCTTGTATAATTCTCTATAGTAGTCTTCTGCTATCTGAATTATGCCTTCTCTGCTATTTATAAGTACACCATCGCTATTCTTTAGTTTCAGTATCATTTGTCTTTCTGTATTACTGCTCATGGCTGCTGATTTAAATCCTTTGTTTTCCCTTAATGCTTGTTCTACTTTTTTTGTGTTAAACTTTCTTATGTCCTCTCTGAGTCTCTTTCTAATGGCTTTCATAACTCAGTATACAGTGAACCCCCGCTATTCGCGGTTTCGCGTATTCGCGATCGCTGATTTAATATAAAAAGAAACCTAAAAAAATGTGAAATTTAAAGCACCGTGAATATTTTCCCCCATAAAAAAACATGGGCGTGGCTAAAATTATCTTCCCCGGTCAAAACAGCGCTCAGTGGGTGGGGGGAGAGGGGTGACAAAATTGCGAGCGTGGATGTTTCTCGCTAATCCTTGTTCAGTATGTGTTATGCGCTTGTCATGGAAGGTTTCGTCGTTTGCTTTTAATTTATATGCTTATAAATTGAATAAATTTATGAAAAAATATTTCACAAAAAAAATCACTTTTGTAAGCATATTAATTTATAAATTGATATGCTTACAAAAGTGAGAAATCTACCGTTTTGCAGTGTAAAACAGACTTTTTCGAGTGTGTTAACGGAAGAAAGTGACTTTATTGTGGACAAGTTCTTTCTAACCTGTACAAAAATATGCCTACCTACGAATAACAAGGGAAATGTGAAAAGATCAAAGAAGGTGATAAAATTGAGTTATTAGACAAAATTTCTAATGGTGAAAATGTTTCCTCAGTGGCAAAACATTATAAAATCAATGAGTCAACGGTAAGATCAATCAAAAAATCGGAAAAAAAAATCCGCCGTAGTGTCTGTGAAAACGCGCTAATTGCTTCAAAAATTTGCTCTGTAACCCGTGATGTTAAATTAGAAAAAATGGAAAAAGCTTTAAATCTGTGGATAGAAGACCGAACTCAAAATAAAATTCCGTAAAGTTCCCCCTCATCATTCGTGAAAAAGCAAAACTCCTTTATCAACACTTTAGCGAAACTGGTGATAGCACTGGTGGGATAAGTTTTTTAGCTAGCAAAGGTGCTGGTTTGAAAGATTTGTTTGAAATTTCTACTAAATATTACATTTATTATTAAATTGTTTCTTATTTTCATTTCGATGCCATATGCTTGCATTTCACTATGTACTGTCAATGTACATAGTCATATTATGAAGGTACGTATAATACATACATAGACAAAATTTTACACTAGTTTTTCTTATATATTACATACTTTGGAACGGAACCCCTTTATTACTATGAGAGCCATAACTCAGTATTTGCGTTTTCAGTATTCGTGAGATTTCTCAGGAACGTAACCCCCGCGAATAGCGGGGGTTTACTGTACTCAATTTTCTCCTTGTCGGTGTTTTTCTTGTCTCTTCATTTGTTGTTTTCGGTTCATCCTCGCAAGTGTTTCTTGACTAATTTTTTCTTCTTTGGATTTCTTTTACCTATAGGTTTCTTGGGCTTTATCGCTTTCAGAAAGTTGTAATATTCCTCGTCGATATCTTGGTCCTGAGCAGTCTGCAGAAGTCCAAACTCGTTCTTAAGTTCCAGTACATACTACTTTTTCTCCTCTTCTGTTATCTCAAAGACCTTTGTATTATTTACTCGAGTCAGTTTTTTCCTTTCTTTTCTTACATCTTCATCAAGTGTGCAGCTTACCATTCTGTGATCACTTTCAACATTTATCTTGTTCAGGACAGTAACATCATTCGCGATATATCTTCTGTTAGTGAGGATGAAGTCGATTTCATTAGTTGTTAATCCATTTGGGCTCTTCCATGTCCACTTTCTGTTCACCCTTTACTTGAAAAAAGTGTTCATTACTGACATTACTCGAGATTCTGCAAATTCCACAAGTCTTTCCCCTCTTTCATTTCTTTCACCAAATCCAAAATTTCCTATAGTTCTCCTTTCTGCGCTGTTTTGTCTCTTTCCAACCTTAGCATTGAAGTCCCCCATAATGATAGTGTAGTGAGTTTTCTGTTCATCTAGAAGCCTCTCAATTTCGGTGTACATTTCTTCAACCTCTTCATCACCATAGCTCGATGTTGATGCATATATCATTATAACCTTTAGCATATACCTCTTAGAAATCCTGATTAGTAGTCTTGACACCCTTGGTGATGTACTTTTGAATTCCAAAATGTTGTTTTTTTATATCTTTATGAACCAGAAAGTCAACTCCACCTTCGCTCTTTTCACTGTTTCCATTGGTGTACAGCAGATTTCCACTTGATAAACTTACAAGTGATTAATTTCTTCTTCTTGTTTCAGCCAAACCGATGATATTTCAATTCACATTTTCTAATTCCTTTTCCAGCTCTAACATCCTGTCTTCACCGATGAGCGATCTTACGTTTAACAGGCCAACTTCAGTTTCCGTGCATGGCAGCCTGGTCGTACCCAGAGATTCTTGGCACCCTCTGCTTCCACTCTGGTCCTTTTTCTGCCGTAAGAGGGGGAGTGAAAGCTGCTGTGGACTGAGGGCCATTTGTTTTGTTGTGCTGTCAGGTTTGGTCTTTTCCTCTTTACCCTGACCAGGCGTCTTGAAGAGAACTACTCTACATGTTCGTTGCCACCTAAGTGATGTAACAGGGCTTACCATTGAGGTGTGCATGAGTGGATTTTAGGGAGGCAGGCCAACTTGACTTCTCCTAAATCTTCTGAAATAGAAAGATATTGGATCCATCAGAATTTTAGACTGAGTGTCTGATAATACACAGAACGCTTGTTCCCCTCTAAAAGGAGACATATAAACCATTAACTTTTTCATAAATTAATCTAATTTAAAGAAAGAATCCAATGTTGTTTGCACAGTTTTTGTCCTACATGCATTTTACTACAGCACGGACATTATCAGATGCAATAGTTGTTTCCTTATCAACATTACTGCAGGCCAACATATTTTCTATTATGTTCAATGCATTTTAGGAACCTTTTTTAGATGGCAGTGTGTGTGTGTGTGTGCGCACGCGCTTCTTTTGCTGTCGCTGGTAACAAAAACATCATTGTTTTGTTTGGTGCTCAACAGCTCTTCTGGTGTTGGCATTGCAGTGGTAGCAG
Source organism: Mastigoproctus giganteus (assembly GCF_048544385.1). Taxonomy (NCBI): domain Eukaryota; kingdom Metazoa; phylum Arthropoda; class Arachnida; order Uropygi; family Thelyphonidae; genus Mastigoproctus; species Mastigoproctus giganteus. Next base: position 111,380,720 of record NC_143587.1, on the reverse strand, counting down.
CTTCACCATCCACCTTCACAAACTTCAAATTCGCCAACAAAATTCATATGCTCCTCCAAATTCCTCCGTTCCTCAATGTTGCTATCAATTCGTCTGTCGGACCATGTTTTTCGATGATATTCTCTCCAAAGCCACTCTTTTTTGAAGCAGTTGATTATTACACTTGATGCAATACTGTCCCAAGCAATAACATAACAACTACGGATAGCATGCAAGACATTCCAAATTTTTTTGCAAATTGTTCCCTCCTTCTGCGTTGCAGATCAAATACCTTATCAGGCGGGCTCTGTATGCTCTCTTGAGGTTATAAATAATGCCTTGATCCAGTGGTTGCATTAAACTAGTGGTATTTGGGCATAAAAAAACAGCCATATATTTGTCAACTAAAGTGTCTTGACAGAATGTGCTGTACAACGATCTAGAATCATCAAAATGTTCCTTTTTTCTGAAGCCATTCTTCTATCTACTTTTGATAACCAAGACTGAAAAATTTTGACCGTAAGCCAAGCACTTCTATTGTCCTCATAATCACAGGGAAATTGGTTAACTGCTTTAAAACATCTTAGTTTGGAAAACTTGCCAATCACAAATGGGCGTAGTTTTGTACTGCCATTTGAATTGCAGCATAACAGAACAGTGAGTGTTCGTTTACTACATTTTCCACCATGACAAGACTCTTAGCATTAGCATTTAGCATTAGCATTAGTAGAGGCATTTGATGCAAGAAAGCAAGCTTATGCAGCATCAGCCAAAAAAAAAAAAAAAAAAAAGTAACATAAATAAATAAAAATAACCACTTCCACTTCACCCCTCTGTTCGTTCGAAATACCTGTCCAGCTGAGCCTTAAACTTATTTAGGCTATCAACTTCCACGACAAGGGATGGAAGTCTGTTCCACCCACCAACCACCCGCTGGCTAAAGGCAAATTTCCGCACATCTATCCTACATCTGTCTTTCCTCAATTTGAATTTATGCCCTCTCAGGTGATTTTTCTGAGCTAGAGGAAGAATCCCATCAGCATTGAGCATGCTCAAACCATTCAAGGCTTTGTACACCTCTATCAGATCACCCCGCTGGTGCCTAGTTTCCAGACACTGTAATTTGCAAAACTTAAGCCTTTCTTCGTAAGAGAACCCCTTTGTCCCATTCACCAATCTAGTTGCCCTTCTCTGTACTCGTTCCAGCAGCTCTACATCCTTCCTGAAATGAGGCCTCCAGGCCTGTATACAGTACTCTAGGTGTGGCCTGACCATTGCCTTATACAAGGGAATAATCACCTCCTTATCCCTGCTAGAAAAATTCCTATATATTATTGACAATACACCATGAGCTACTCTTGCAGCTCGTCTGCACTGCTCAGAGAACTTCATATCTGCCTGCACCACCACCCCCAGGTCCCTTTCATTCTCTACCACTGTCAGTGTAGTACCACAGAGTTGATACGTTGCTCTGGGGTTGCTGTTTCCCATATGTAGTACTTTACATTTGTCAATGTTAAACTTCATTTGCCACCTCGAAGCCCATCTGCTGAACCTTTCCAAATCCTGTTGCAGCAGCATAGTGTCAGTAGTGTCCTTGACAACCCTGCCAACCTTCGTATCGTCTGCAAACTTGGACATTAAGCCTGATATACCATCATCAATATCATTTATAAATACAGAAAACAATAAAGGCCCCAATACTGAACCCTGAGGGACTCCACTAATAACATTAGTCCACGATGAGCAGTGTCCATTGATTACCACTCTCTGTCTTCTCCCCCTAAACCACCCCTTTATCCATAGCAGCAACTTGCCTCCAATGCCACACTGCTCCAATTTGTGCAGCAGTCTTCCATGTGCAACAGTATCAAAAGCCTTTCTAAGATCCAAGTATATAATATCAAAGTTATTCCCTGCATCCAGTTCTTTTGTGACTGCATCATAGTATCCAATCAAATTGGTCAGGCAAGACTTCCCCTTAACAAAACCATGCTGTGTCCTAGCTATAACTGAAGTCTTGTCTAGATGATCCTGCAGTGCTTCTTTCACCAGTGCCTCCATTAATTTTCCGGGAACAGAAGTTAAACTCACAGGTCTATAATTACTTGTGTCAGCCTTTGATCCCGCTTTGTGAATTGGGGTCACATTTGCACATCTCCAGTCAATGGGTACCTCCCCTGAGTCCAAGGAAGCTCTCATAATTATGGCTAAGGGTTTGCTTACCTCCTTTGCTGCCTCCTTTAATATAACTGGATAGATCCCATCCACCCCAGGTGCCTTTCTTGTGTTTATCTTCAACAATTTCTCCTCCACTTTGCTCTCAGTTATTACAAGATTCTCTAGCTTACTGCTAGAGTTGAATACACCTCTGGCTTTCCCCTCGCTGAATAACTCCTCATGTGTGAATGTCGATGCAAAATATTCATTTAGTTTGTTAGCTACCCGAGCAGGGTCATCAACAGTTGACCCATCGATCTCAAGTGGACCAATCTGATTCATCCCCTTCCTTCTAGAGTTTACATAAGTAAAGAACTCTTTGCTGTTTTTCTTCGCATCCCTTGCCAAGGATCTCTCGTAATCTGCCTTCGCCTGCCTAACCTCCTTTGTAACTTGGTTACAGATCAACTTGTATCTATCATAGGCGTCCGTGTCACGTGTTAATTTGTATGTATCCCATGCATTTTTCTTCTCTGCCATATGCCTCATTAGTTCATCTGACAACCATTTAGGCCTAAACCTTGAACAATATTTCTTAGTTGGTATGTAAAGCCTAGTAGCTTCCACGATAAGTTCTTTGAATGCTTCCCATTTTGAATTTGCTGTTGGCAATATCATCAGTTGATCCCACTGTATAGAATTTAAATACTGTCTCAGTCCATTGTAGTCGCCTTTACGAAAGCAATACCCCTTCCCTTTACCCCTAATGGTAGTTACCTCTTTGAGTAACTCCCACTTCAGCACACTGTGATCACTGCCACCAAGTGGTTCATTTATCTGCAGATTCTTAATGCATGAAGAATCACTACTGATAATCAAATCAAGAGTATTACTCCCTCTAGTTGCCTCCCGAACATGCTGATGTAGAAAACAATCATCCAATAAATCCACAAAAGCCTTGCTACTGTGTGAGTGACCAGCCCCCAAATTCCAGTCAATATCTGGGAAATTAAAATCCCCCATTTTAAATCTCATTAAAATCTCTTCTCGAACAGCAAATGTTTTTTATTTGGCAGCAAATTATAAAATAAACCTGTCTCATCAAGATTAAAAATATCCTTTGCCTCATATTTTTCAAGAATGGATCGTACAGAACACAACCAGTCTGTAGCCTTTTCTTTGTCAACTAATCCAGACTCACCGCAAACATTTCGTGAAACCAAGTTATTCCTGTCTTCAAATCTTTGGAGCCAGCCACTGCTTCATTTGAAGTCGCTAATTCCATGTTGCTGAGCTAGATAATTTGCGTTTTCTTGCAAAATCAGATCTGATATTGGCAAATTAGATGCACGCATTTGTTGGTATTACTCGAAAAGTTTTGTTTCAAGCTCCTTGCATTTTGCACCACGAATTTGTTTCCTATTTTTCATCGCTGCTCCAGTGTCACACACTTCAAGTCTTTTCGGCTTTTCAGTATTGTAGATAAATTAGGTAAATGGATGTTGTATTCCTTTGCAATGTCCATTTTGCTTCTTTCCATCCTTTCAGCCTCTTGTATAATTTTTAGTTTAATTTCCAGGCGTAATTCAGTCCGTTTAAGTTTTGTCGCCATAATACTGCTAGATAAGATTTAATATAAACAAATTTTAAATTAATTTAAAGACATGAGTTCCAAAAAAGACATCAGCTCAGATAAAATGGTACAAAAAACAATTGCAACTGAATTTATTCCCGAGAGTGAGGGAGTGCATGTAAACAACTTAGAAAAACTTTTTATTCTTTTGTCTATTTAACAACTTACCCTACAGAAAGATGTTTCTCAGAATGCACTTGATGTTGTAGCTACCATAAACTGCTTTTGTTTACACAAAACTAATTTCGAACAAGTCAGTGCCATCCTTCAGAAAGTAGGGAGTCGGATGGCCATAGGCAATAATAGGGGCAATAATTGGACAGCTCTGTCAAGATTTGTATTAAACATTCAAAATGACAATATTTATTTCTCACAGGGTGAAAAGAAATTTGCAATAAACGAACATATTTACATAGAAAAGCCTATCCTTTCGCAGGGGAATGGTATGTGCTTCATATAAACGTGTACTTTGTATAAAACGAGTTTGGATTAACGAGATTTTACCGTAGCAGTTTTTTTTCAGAAACTTGAGGCATTCAAGATCTGGTAATCTTGCTAGATTCAGGTGCCAGAAGATGGCATTTTATGGAATTTTCCAGTTTACTGGAATGCAAACATCACAATATATAAATACAGGAAGTCCTCATTTTTTACTGTAGTTACGTTCCTAGAACAACATTGAACAAAGAAAATGACAAACAATGTCTGATCAACCTCCATGTGTTATGGAGGTTGATCATATGCTATGTATTGCATAAAAGATATATTTCGAAGCAAAAAATTATTTTATTTATGTTCCTGGAAAGCACAGATTTTCTTTAGGACCAAATTTATCACCTTTTAATCAAATATAAAAATATTACTAAATAGAAAAATAATTGGTGGATCAACACCCTCCTTACTTTGTGCATGTCCTGCCCTCTCCCACATAATTTGTGATCTTGAGTCACCAACTATTTTTATCACCTTTTTTGTAATATAAGTTATAAATAAAAAAAAAATAAAAAAAAAGTTTATTTCTGCAAGAACTCACATATTTAGGCCACGTTTTTCTTAAAGAAGAAAGAATTGATTTTCAGTTGTTTCATTTGCTTTTCTTTCTCTCTGTAAGAGGGGTGATCAACAAGTATTTACCCTAAGATAGAAATAGTTGAGTTAGTGATCTGAAACATGGCTGTAAATTCCTTCCTTCTCTATCTGTGGATAAGCCCTTTCAGATCTTTTGAATAGAACTGACTTTGAGCAGAAAAGTGAGCTTCTACTTCATTAACTATCACCTCATCAGTCTGAAATCTGCAGCTCATAATGTTTTTTTCATTTTAGTGAAAAGGGAGGAAGAAGTGTCATGGTGAAAGGTTAGGAGAATTAGTTGGGTGCTGCAGATTTTCAAATCCAAGCCCAACAGCAAAGTCCACTGCTAGAGCAGCCTTGTGAACAGCAGGAACGTCAGCTAAGAGGCAGACATCTTTGGATAGCTCCTCATGTGTCATCAACTTGACAGCCTCTCTTTAGTACTTCCCAGTGATGCTGTTGCCTTTTGGGAGGTAATCTGTAAGACGATACTTTTAGAGTACCAGAAGATTGACAACATGACCGCGTTGCCAGTATATTGGATTTTTTACGGTTGGAGAAGTTGACAATTTCAGCCAACAGTTTTGTCAAAAAATCATCAACATTCTCTCTACTAAGCTTCAACAATTGATTGTGGTGAACACACTTTCCTGTTGCTTTTGAGGTGTTAATCTTGAAAGACATTGGGCTGCTACTTTAGACATGTGCAGCAAATCATGCAATATGGTGCAAACAGACCCATGGATAACAGACCCTTTATAGTCACATTCTATCTTCAGGAACGAGCTGTTCTACTTTAGTTACAACATTGGTCATTCAGCACACTGCTTCACCCACTAGAACTATCCTTTCCAATTTTTTAGTCTGATATAGCTTTCACCTCCTAATAGATTTCATTTGCGTCTTTGCCTTGCAAATTAAGAAATTTTACAACAGATCAGATCTCAACCTTCATTAGCATACAACCTATCATTGTATTCATAGCTCAAATTCAGTAAGTGACTAATCTAGAAAAACTAATAAATATAATATATAAATTTTCCAGAATGATTTTGTAGTCATGTTCAATAAGGTTGAAAATAAATGGAAATAGTATAAGTTGTAGTTCAAATTTCCTCTAACAGATGGTAGTACAGAGGTTGTCTAGTAGGCTGACAGAGTGCAAGTAACAACCAGTTTTTTAGTAGCATTAACGTTCCATGTCAAAATTTTGCAAGAGAGCAAGAATGAATATCAAATTTTACTTTAAACAGGGAATATGTGCAACAGAAATGTATAAAATGTTAAAACCATAAGGTAATGTTTCATCACCTTATGGTAATGTTTTATGGTGATGAAACATAAGTCGTATCAACATGCTTGAATGGGATAAGCAGCTTCAAAGATGGATGTGAGGATGTTCATGGTGACCTGAGAAGTAGATGTCTGTCAACCTCTTGAAATGAGGAGTTGCAAAAGTTTGGAAAATTGTTGAAAGAGATTGTTGTTTGACCCCAGAATGATGGCTGAGGAGTTGGATATGAATAAGGAGATGATTCATCAAATTCTGCATGAAGATTTAGAGAAAAGGAAGGTCTATGCAAAATTTGTGCCACACAGCCTCATGGATGAGCACAAAGAGTGCCATAATGTGAAGACTTCATCAAGCACTTGTTAAGACAATCCTAATTTTGACTGTATTGTCACTGTAAATGAGTGTTAGATGTTTCAGTACAACCCGGAGAAAAAGTGTCAGAGCATGCAGTGGGCTTCAAAATCATCACCAACACTCAAAACGTTTTGTTTAGAGAAATCCAGGATCAAGACGATGCCGATCACATTTTTCAACAAACAGGGTGCGATTCACAAGGAATTTGTATCTGAAGGGAAGAGAGTCAATGCTGCATTCTATATACAGGTACTTCAAACACTATCGAAGCACAGTCCAGGGTTAAACCACAATTTTGAGAAAAAAGGCAGCTGATTCTTCTTGCATGACAATCTCCTGCCCATTCTGCACTTGTTGTGAAGACATTTCTTATGGAACATGGCAATGTACAAATCAACTATCCATCCTACTCTTTGGATCTATCACCAGCCAACTTCTTTCTCTTTCCCAAGGTGAAAACTGCTCTCAAGGAAGAGAGATTTTAGGATGTTAAGGGTGCAAAGAAAAACTTAACTGCTGAACTGAACATCATCTCTTTGGATGCATTGGTTGATTCTTTTCAGAAACTTTTCGAACGGTATAATAAGTGCAGTCAATCAGGTGTGATTATTTTAAATAAAAATAAAACCGTTCTTAACTCCTTCACTTTGTGTTAATTTTATTGCACCAGTACGGGAACTTTATTCCCACACCTCGTATATATACATAATATTTAATCCCTAACTTAAATATATCTAGGTGAGGGTAAATACTTACTGACTTCCCATTGTACAGTTCTTTGTAACAGGATATCGCAGTTACAGCAGTCAAAGAGCTAGTTATTGCTGGTGACTTTATTGTCAGGGAAACGGGAAATAGGTTTTGCAAGATGGATAGGTGGATTGGACCAGGTATGTCTACCAGGGGCAAAAGTATATGATGTTGTAGAGCAGATATCATAAGAGCACAAAAGGTGATATTGTTGGCACTAATGTTATTAAGAGCAAGAGATCTAAGAAATTATTTAACAAGTACAGGGCAATGTTGGCAAAAAAAACAAGTCATGAGTTAGGATTGAATTTATTCAAGGAGAGATTGGAGAGATTATGCAAGGCTCATGGGGGTAGAACTGTTTTTAGCATGGTCTGTGCTTGTTAATAGGAGAGACTCTTAGTTAAGAAGCATATTAAATCTAAGGAAGTGCATTCAGTCAACGGGGTGACTAGTGCATTGTCGAGTTATTCTGGTGTGATATAAGCACTGGGAAAACAAAATTGTTATATACCTAATGACTGTGATGAGTACACCAAGCAGCTATACAGGGAAATAGAGTGGGCCAGCAAACTAGAAAGTTTCATAATGGGGGATTTTAACTTTCCAGATGTTGATTGAAATTTGTGGGTTGATCGCTCACACACTAGCAAGACTTTTGTGGATTTCTTCGACAACTGTTTTCTACAACAGCATGTTGGAGAGGCAACAAGAGAAAGCAATACTGCTGATCTGGTTATCAGCAGTGATTCCTCATGCATTAAGAATTTGCAGATAAAAGACCCACTGGGTGGAAGCGATCACAGTATACTAATGTGGAATTTAATTAAAGACATAACTATCAAGGTAAAGGGGAAAGGCTTTTGTTTTCGTAAGGGTGACTACAGTGGTCTCAGACAGTTTTTAAATTCTGTGTAGTGGGACCAACTGATGATGTTACCAACAGCAAATTATAAATGGAAGTAATCAAAGAAGCTACTAGACTTTTCATACCAACAGAGAAATACTCTTCAAGGCTTAAAACTAAATGGATGACAGATGAACTACTGAGACATGTGGCAGAGAAGAAAAGTTCATAGGATACATATAAATTATCAGGTCATACAGAAACCTATGGTAGATATAAATTAGTCTGTAATTCAAGCCATAAAGGAGGCTAGGCAAGCTATGACAGATTATGAGAAGTCTCTGGTAAAGAATGCCAAGAAAAACAGCAAAGACTTCTATACTTATATTAACAATAGAATGAATGGGGTTGAATCATATTGGGTCACTTGATGTCTATGGGTTAACTGTTGATGACCCTGCTCAGGTTGCAGACAAATTGAATAGGTATTTTGAATCTACATTCACACATGAGGAATTCTTTATGGAAAGGGATGCCAGAAGTTTATCAAACTCTAATGAGGAGCTAAATGACTTTGTGATAACTGAAAGGAAGGTGAAGGAGACACTGTTGAGGATGGACATAAAAAAAGGCACCTTGGGTCTATGCAATTATATTAAGGGAGGCAACAAAGGAGGTAGACAAATCATTAGCCATTATTATGAGTGCATCCTTGGTTTCAAGAGAGGTACCTATGGACTGGAGAAGTGCAAATATATCGCCAATTAAAAAGGGGGGATCAAAAGGTGAAAATAATGGAATCGTTGGTTAAAGAAGTAGTGCAGGGCACCATTTGGACAGGAATGCAACTATACTGCAATCACAGCATGGATTTGTCAAGGGGCAGATACTATATGCAAATAATAATTTTCTCATTGTATACTTAGATTTCAGGAAGGATTTTGATACTGTTGCACATAAAGGACTTTTTGTACGAAACTGGAGCAATGTGGCTGTTGTTGTTATTTGGTTTTTAGGAGCATTAGCAACTAAGGCCATATTGCTCTGGGGATATGCGGTGGTCATTCCCCGACCTTTCTAAATCCTCCGTATTTGGTGGTTACGGGCTTGAACCCCGGTCTAATCAAGAAGCGTGTGCTACGCACTGCTGCTCCTGCCCACCTGGGCAGTGCATAGCACACGCTTCTTGATTAGACCACTGCTGCTTCTGCCCACATGGCTACGGAGGCGCCAGCAATGTGGCGGTATGGGCAAGATACTGCTATGGCTAAAAGGATAGTTAAGTGGAAGAAGACAGAGAGTGGTTATCAATGGGCACTGCTCATCGTGGACTAATGTTATTAGTGGAATCCAGCAGGGTTTGGTGTTGGGCCCATTGTTGTTTTATATATTTATCAATGATATTGATGAAGCTATGTCAGGCTTAATGTCCAAATTTGCAGATGATACAAAGTTTGGTAGGGTTTATAATGACAGTAATGACAGTATGCTGCTGCAACAGGATCTAGAAACATTGGGTAGATGGGATGAGTAGTGGCAACTGAAATTTAACATTGACAAATACAAAGTACTGCATATAGGTAGAAGTAACCCCAGAGTAACATGCCAACTGTGTGGTACTACACTCAGGGTAGTGGAGAAGGAAAAAGACCTGGGAGATAATTGTGCAGTCAGATATGAAGTTTTTTGAGCAGAGCAACTCATGAGATCTTGTCAATGATATACAAGACTTTTGCTAGCAGGGATAAGGTAGTGATTATCCCTTTGTATAAAGCAATGGTCAGGCCACAACTTGAGTACTGCATACAGGTCTGGTCTGGAGACCTTATTTTAGGAAGGATGTAGATCTTGTAGAATGGGTGCAGAGAAGGGCAACCAGATTGGTGAAGGGAACAAAAGGGTGCTCTTACAAATTTTACGATAAATGCCATAAAAATAGGTATACTGAGAAAAAAAGTACACAGGCATATAAATTATTAGGATGCAAAAACCTAAATTAGCATTAGTTTTTGTGCATAGGTTTTTTTGCACACGATGTGCATAGGTTTTTGCATAGGTTTCTTGCACATGATGCAAGAAAGAAAGCTTATGTAGCATCAGCCAAAAAAAAAAAAAAAAAAAAACTAAAACCCTCCCATTTCACCCCTCCATTTATTCCAAATGCCTGTCCAGCTCAGTCTTAAATTTATTTAGGCTACCAACTTCCAGAACAAAAGATGCAAGTCTGTTCCACCAATCAACTACCCACTGGCTAAATGCAAATTTCCACACATCTATTCTACAACTGTCTTTCCTCAATTTGAAACTGTGCCCCCTCAGGTTCTTAATCTGAGCAGGAGGAAGAATCCCATCAGCATTCAGCTTGCTCAACCCATTCAAGACCTTATACACCTCAATCAGATCACCTCGCAGGTGCCTACTCTCCAGGCACTGCAATTTGCAGAGCTTAAGCCTTTCTTGGTAAGAGCACCCCTTTGTTCCACTCGCCAATCTTGTTGCCCTTCTTTGTACTTGTTCTAGCAACTCTACATTCTTCCTAAAATGAGGTCTCCAGACCTGTACACAGTACTCTAGGTGTGGCCTGACCATTTCCTTGTATAACGGGATAATCACCTCCCTGTCCCTGCTAGAAAAATTCCTATATATCATCGACAAGACTCCATGACTTGCCCTGGCAGCCCATCTGCACTGCTCAGCAAACTTCATATTTGACTACATGATTACCCCCAGGTCTTTTTTACTTTCCACTTCCCTGAGTGTAGTACTACACAGTGGGTGCGTTTCTCTTGTGTTATTGCTACCCATATGCAGTACTTTGCATTTGTCAATGTTAAACTTCAGTTGCCACTTCTCAGCCCATTTGCCCAACTTATCTAGATCCAGTTGGAGTAGCATACTGTCTTTGCTGTTATTAACAACCCTGCCAACCTTTGTATCATCTGCAAACTTGGACATTAAACCTGATATACCTTCATCAATATCATTGATAAATATACAAAACAACAATGGGCCCAACACCGAACCCTGGGGAACTCTACTAATAACATTTGTCCATGAAGAGCAGTGTCCATTGATTACCACTCTCTGTTGTGTCCCACTCAACCATCCCTTTATCCATTGTAGCAACTTACACTTAATGTCATACCTCTCCACCCCCTTTTGATTCCCCCCCCCCTTATCAATTGGGGATATATTCACACTTCTCCAGTCCATAGGGATCTCTCTCCTGAATCCAAGGATGCTCTCATATGGCTAAGGGTATGCCTACCTCCTTTGTTGCCTCCCTTAATATATTTGGATAGATCCTAGGTGCCTTTTTTATGTCCATCCTGAACAATTTCTCCTCTACGTTCCTTTCAGTTATCAAAAAAGTCATTTAGCTCCTCATTAGAATTTGATAAACTTCTGGCATCCTCTTCCCAAAGAATTTCTCATATGAAATGCAAAATACCTATTCAATTTGTCTACAACCTGAGTAGGGTCATATCAACAGTTAATTCATAAAGATCAAGTCACCTTATGTGATTCAACCCTTTCCTTCTACTGTTAATATAAGTTTAGAAGTCTTTGCTGTTTTCCTTTGCATACTTTGCAAAAGATTTCTGGTAATGTCTTAGCTTGCCTTACCTCCTTGTGACTTGATTTCAGATGACTAATTTATATCTACCATAAGCTTCTGTATCACCTGATAATTTATATTCATCCCATGTGCTTTTCTTCTCTGCCACATGTCTCAATAGTTCATATGACATCCATTTATATCTAAGCCTTGAACAGTATTTCTTTGTTGGTATGAAAAGCCTAGTAGCTTCTTCAATCACTTGCCTGTATACTTCCCATTTAGAATTTGCTGTTGGTAACATTATCAGTCGATCCCACTGCACATAATATAAAAAACTGTCTGAGACTTCTGTAATCACCCTTACAAAAGCAAAAGCCTTTCCCTTTACCCTTGGCAGTAGTTCTCTTTAATTGAATTCCACATTAGTAAACTGTGATCACTGTCACCCAGTGGGTCTTTTACCTGCAGATTCCTAATGCATGAAGAATCACTGCTGATAACCAGATCAATAGTATTGCTTCCTCTTGTTGCCTCTCCAACTTTCTGCTGTATAAAACAGTCATCCAAGAAATCCACAAATGTCTTGCTAATGTGTGTGTGTGTGTGAGTGACCAATCCACAAATTCCAGTCAACAGGAAAGTCGAAATCCCCCATTATAAGATATTCTAATTTGCTGGCCCACTTTATTTCCCTGTATAGCTGTTTGGTACACTCATCACAGTCATTGGATATATAACACGCTCCTACTCTCAATTTTGTTTTCCCAGTGCTTATATCACACCAAAATGACTCAACATTGCACTGGTCACCCATATTGACTGAATGCACTTCCTTAGATTTAATATGCTTCTTAACTAAGAGCATAACCACTCCACCCTTCCTGTTCTTTCTGTTCTTCCCATATTCAAATTCAGCATCGCTTATGTCTGAGTGACACCATGTCTCCACTATTCCTACAATGTTTGCATTTGGTGACTTAATCAGTACTTCAAGTATTTATTTATTTACAATGCCTCTCTCTCATTAGTGTATGCAAGTATACATGCATATATTCTTATTCTTAGATACACTAACACATCCCATGTATTTACTTGTTCCATGATGACTCATGGCAGGGCTTGAAATCTCCAACACCTTGCTTTCCAGGCTCCTGCATGTGGCAACTCAAGAACTGTAAGAATCATTTTCACCTCTGCCTGCAGCTCTAGTTAATCAATTATCCTGCATATCCCCCAAAGCTAGCACTTTTTTCTTATTATGAAACTATTTATTACCAAAACACATATCATTTCCAAATTATTATTATCAATTACTAATATTACTTATCAGTTACTATTATTATCAAATTACTTATTACTAAAGTAATTTTTTTTACTTAATTAAATAATGAATATTGTTTGGTCACATGGTGCCATGTCAAGACATGGTGCTATGTCAATGGTGCTATGTCTTGACATTTCATTTGTCAAGACATAGCACCATTGTTTTGTGCTATGTCTTGAAATGAAAACAATATAAAAATGGTCTGTTTTATAATTTTTAATAGGAAAAAAGAGAAAGGGGTGAATGTGTTTGTGTGAAATGTGGTTAATACAAGTAACTGGTTCGTGTATCTGAATATCCTCATGCACAGTGCCTGACATAGCCGAGTGATCAGAGTAGGAGTGCAGTAGCACGTGCTCTTTGAGCGGACAGGGGTTCAAGCCCGTGACTGCTAAATAAAATTAATTGTTTTGTATGATAATTTATTGTAAACTCCACTGACCTGGTGTCAGTGGAGTTTTTACACACACACACACACACACACACACACACACACACACACACACACACACACACACACACACACACACACACACACGTCTGCAACTTTTATCATGTATTCCTTAACTCCTTGGCTATCATTACTCTACTAAATATCCTCTCTATTCCTGTTCTACCACTTCAGTGTTACTTTTTTTCCAACACTGCAAATGTGACCAGAAGCGGATTAAGGTCGGTTGAGGCCCCGGGCGCAGAAGAAAATATTGGGCCCCTTAAAAAAAAAGAGAGAGAGAGGGAAAATAAAAATACATGCTAACCAATTTTTTAAATAAATAAAAAATATTATGTACTATTAATGTTTTATTTCCAATAAAATTTGAACATAATATATGTATTATATTATACTCGCGTCTTTTTTTAATTTGTCTTTTTTCAACCCCTGATAGATGTTGTTTCATATTTTTTTTGCTACCATTGGTAGCCTACCAATGAAAAGAAAAATATAAAATTTAATAGTCTGAATGATTAGAATACTAGAGAAGAGATTTTTCGTTATAGCGCAATAAATTAATGATTAATTAAAATTCAAAAATTATTCATAAACTACGAAAATCCAGGCGCTGATGTAACAACAGGAATTAATTTTATCTTAATTTAATTTCAACAATATACGATATAGTCTGCACTGCAGGAAAATCTTTGTAAGTACAAAGGAGCAAATACGATTCTATTGCTCCGATGAGCCTATGCAGCGTTGTATGTGTATAGTATGCAGCGTAGTAATGAAATAATGAAAATAAGCGAATATAAACATACTATCAGGTTTTACCGCCGATTGTAAACTTGTACGTAATTAAAATTGCACATATGAAACCAAACTTGGTGTCATTAGAAAAAAGTGTAAAGTGTGGGGTTTTGTGGGGCCCTTCAGAAGTCGCGGCCCAGGGCGCCCGGCGTTAAATCCGCCTCTCCCACGTGGACTGATAGAGGACTTTTTATGTGCGGGGCTGAAGGAGGGAGATAGAGACGCTTGTCAGGTAAGAAAACTAACTAAGAATGATAAAAGTAGATTTTCAGTGAAGCATCAAAATTCGGAGTTGATGGAGGGAAGTTGCCTTGGAGTTGACACACTTCGAGGGCTGTTGAGAGCCCCCGATTCAGTAAAAAGATTTTTTTTTTCGTAAATTGTATTCTAAACTAATTTTATTTTAACTAACTTTTAAATTATTAAAAATAATTAAATTAAAATTTCATTTGATAATTAGTAAAATATTTAAAAAGTATTTTAATATTTAAAAGTTGTTTCGTATTGGAACTTATTTTAATTATAATTAAAAATAATTAATTTAATTTAAATTACTTTTTAATTATAATAAATAAAAATGTTTACATATTTCTGTTCACAGGGAGATTCCAGTGGACCGCTGTTCATTAATCGCCGTGGCTCTGGATGGACTTTGGTCGGAATCGTGTCCTTTGGTTACAGATGTGGAGGGCCCACGTTTCCCGGAGTGTATACTAGAGTCACCTGCTACCTGAAGTGGGTAAGCGATAACACCGGCATGGAAAATGCGCTGTAAATAGGCGATGGGAAGCGAAGATCCTTCTTTCGGACCCTGCTGCACTATGAATGAGTTCAGGTTGCTTAACCAAGTCTCCAATGTCTATGCCAATTCCTTACTATCACAAGATTGGCTTTGAATTGCGAAACAGAATTATATTAGAGGTAACGTTTCTATAAAAGTGTGCCTATAATCGGAAAAATACGGTATTTCATCTAATTGTGCAAGAACATATGGTTTGTCGAATGCACTTTTACACCATCTTACCTTATATATGTACGTTTAATTTTATTTTGAGATTATCATACTAATTTCATGTTTATGTGTTCTGTTTATGAAGAATGTTACGTTTTTACTGTTTTTATGAACGTGATTTTTAAGTTTATGTAAATGTTTTCCATTTACTTTGCTCGTCTTCATGTATATTTACAAGTCTTTCCAAAATACTGTACAGAAGTTTTGTTAAAGAATATTCTTAAATAAAAGTGTTACTTTTTAAAATAAGTGTTAAATGAAATTTTCGTGTTTGTCTTACTTCAAAATACCTGCATGTTGTATAAACTAATGGCAGCCCTTTCAAGGAGCATGTGACAATGCTAAAGATGCTTTTGCTTCTTGCTTCGCGCACGCATATCATTTAAATAATCTTTCATACGACGAAAAGATAAATGTTTCAGTTTAAAAAAGACAAACTCCTTTACAAAACTAAACCGTTATTCCGCGAATAAGATACACGATATGAATCTTAACACACTTCCAGGTGATAGAGGGTATCATCTTAATGTCCTAATTGAAGGGGAGTTGATGATTTTCCAAAAAAGACTGAGCTCCACCATCTTACTACAGCGAAGATCTTACTAGAAGAGCAGGACCAACTGTGCGGTCAACAGGACCCATTGATGTGGCTCTTTTAGATTTTACTATCTGATGATTCGTGAAACTGGGATTTGTGAGGCATTTAGACTCGTTGACAGGGATATGTTTTGCTGAATATGGGAGGATTGGATTACAGGTGGGACCTTTATCACACGGGTGAGGTTGCAAGTTTGTACCGTGTTTCCCATTCGCAGAATAACGCTTTAGTTTTTGAAAGGAGGAACTGTACCAAATGGCGAAGAGATATCCTTTTAATATTAAATTATTATTATTAGTATGTTAGTAATAATAATTATTAGCTAGTAACTAACAGGAACGAAGAATGTTTTCTCTAATGAAAAAAGCAATTACCTTCTTTGAACTGCAGGTCTCAGCATGAAGAGGAGTCAGATCTAATGTACGAATAATGAACTGGGCATCGCAACAGATTCACAATAAACGCAATAATGCTTAACTGTTGCAAACTTATTTCCGGTACCCTAATATTACGAATTGAACAATTTGTATTGTTGAACTGCTATATAAAGGACTAACGAACTAAAAAGCTTGTTCCAAATTGAAACGACTTGTTCCAGTTTGGTACCAGCTGTGGAGTATTCTAGCTTGAAGGACCATTGGAATGGAAGAAAGACTGTCTGAGCGGATGGTTGATCTGGAAAGAGGTAGTAGACTGTCCTTTTTTTTTTCAACCAGAACTCAGCTTAGTCGAAATCCTTTTTAATGGCCGAGTTTAGGGAGCTTTACAGAAATGGCCAACGACTGTTTGCAACTTCTTAAGTAGTCCGCAGCTGGAGGAGCATGGGGTAGGAGGCGGGCAAGGCTTATCGGTTAGGGATCTTGATAGAAATAATTGGTTTCTCCGAAGGGGACTGCTAATTTTGAAGCAGTCCTCAGATGGAGGGACATGGGGTCAATAAGGTTAGGGAACTTGATAGAGTGTAAACGGCCCCACGGTTAAGGAACTTGATAGAAGTAAATGGCTGTTCTAAGAGGATTATCCGGAAGTTGGAAGCTGTCGGCAGCTGGAGGAGCATGGGGACGGTTGGAGGGAACCCCTATGGTTTGGTAATTTGATAGAATTACTGTTTTAAGAGGATTGTGTCTAATTTTATGGCTGGTAACCAACCCAGCTGAAATAATAACTACTCAAAAGTCTCAAGAAAAAACAAACTGGTCAACACGGATTATGACTTTGCCTGTAAAATGGAACTGAACAGAGAACGAAATTAAAATTTAATTATTGGAATATCGGAACAGGCCATCTGGTCTAAATCCTTGAAAGGATGGTGTCTAATTTTAAGTAAGAGTTTGGAGGAGAACACATATGATTATGGAGTTACTATGAAGTTATTCCTAACCTCGTACTTTTGCACAAAATCCTTATTATGGGGTGTTTGTGCTGATCAAATTTATATCGAATTTTCCTACAAATAATTGCTCGGATAGACCTTTAGATGGTGGAAGAACCATACGGACGAGTGTGCCTTCATCTCGAACTTGTGAAACTTATTTTTAAAAGTAGAATACATTGATTTCTGACTCGAAATTGACTGTTCCTGGATTTAGTATTTTTAAATAATTTCTATCCAGCAAAGCAGAGAAATCCACCATTCATTGAATCACTTAATTGAGAGGCACAATATGGTGACGCCTCATAACCTTAGCTGTTCAAAGTATTTTTCACAATTTATTATTCAATTTATTTTTAATTTTACCCGAGATGGTCTCGATCCTCGGTTGTTACGTTGGTGAAACCCAAAAACAACTGCTTCTCTGATCAGGTTACTGGAAAATTTCTTTGTAGATGAATGCCCTTCCATCTGGCACACTCGAAGTGATAAGTTTATATGATACATTTGAAGAAAAGGGGATGGAGAGGTGATTGTGGTTAATAGTAATCCACTTAACTAAAATGGAGGTTTTTAAAAATGGCCACGGGTAGGCTTTGTTTGCTTACAGGTGTGGGGCGTGTGACCAAAGCGGCAGCACCTGTAGCATTTGTGTGTGTAGTATGTGTATAGAGCGTAGTATGTGTATAGTATGAAGCGTAGTAATGAAATAATGAAAATAAGCGAATATAAACATACTATCAGGTTTTACCACCGATTGTAAACTTGTACGTAATTAAAATTGCACATATGAAACCAAACTTGGTGTAATTAGAAAAAAAGTTTTGAGGGGCTTTTGGGTTTTGAGGGGCCCTTCAGAAGTCGGGGCCCAGGGCGCGCGCCCGGTGCGCCCTCCGTTAAATCCGCCTCTGTATGTGACAGCGAAAATAGAGAGGAAAAAAGATTTCTGTTAACTGGTTATTTTACCTAATTACCTCATTTCTTCTATATTTGATAATGCTTCCTGCAGCTGCAACTCTTTAGTTGAAAGTTTCTGTAAGAGAGATTCAAAAACACTTTTGGGCAATGTAATTACCTCCTCCTCCTCCAATTGTTCCTTAATTTTCTTCTCTGCCAAATATTCTTCAATATCTAGGAAGAAAAACAAAAGAAATATTCAACAATCGAATGTGGTTAATTAGCTATTTGAATAAAAACTAAACACATACAAGGTGTTTGTTTGTTGTTATTTGGTTTTTAGGAGCATTAGCAACTAAGGCCATTTTGCTCCGGGATATGCAGTGGTCATTCCCTGACCTGTCCGCATCCTCCGTATTTGGTGGTGACGGGCTCGAACCCCGGTCTAATCAAGAAGCGTGTGCTACGCACTGCTGCTCCTTCCCACCTGGCTATGGAGGCGCCTCATACAAGGTGTGACAATAAAGTTCCTGGAATGGTGCTGTTGCAGTTGGGCTCGATGAGTCTGAAAATAAACTTACGTGGTATGTTGTAGTTCAAACGTTCTCTAACAGATGGTGGTACAGAGATTGTCCAGTAGGTGAACAGATTGCAAGTAAAAACCAGTTTTGTTAGCAGTGTTAATGTTCTGTGTCACGATTTAGCAACAGAACAAAGAACAAATATCAAATTTTGCTTTAAACTGGGAAAATCTGCAACAGAAACGTATGAAATGTTGAAACTGTTTATGGTGATGAAACATTAAGTTCTACCAGTATGTCTGAATGGTATAGGTGGTTCAAAGACTGATGTGAGAATATTTGCATTGACCCAAGAAGTGGGCATCTGTCAACATTTCGAAATGAAGAGAGTTTCAAAAGTTCAGAAATTGTGGCAAGAGAGAATCATTTGACGCTTAAAATGATGGCTGTTCAACTGGATATGAATAAGATGACAATTTGTCAAATTCTGTATGAAGATTTAGGGAAAAAGAAGGTCTGTGCAAAATTTGTAGCATACAGCCTCATGGATGTGTAGAAGTAACGAAGAGTGTCATCATGTGAAGACTTCATCCAGACTTGCCAAGAAAAACCTAATTCACTCGACTGTATTTTCACTGGAGTATTGGGTGTTTCAGTATGACCGAGAGATAAAGCATCAGAGCAGGCAGTGGACTTCAAAATCATCAAGGCCCAAAAAGTTTCATGTGTAGAAGTCCAGAATCAAGATGATGCTGACCATGTTTTTCAGAAAACAGAATGCGATTCACAAAGAATTTGCACCTGAAGGAGAGAGAGCCGATATTGCTGAAAAAGGTGCTTTGAAAAGTATTGAAGTGCATTTTCCAGGTGAGGCCACAATTTTGAGATAAAGGCAGTTGGTTCTTGATGCATGATAATGCTCCCATCCATTCTGTACTTGTTGTGAGGACATTTCTGATGAAACATGGCATTGTGCAGATTGACCAACCATCCTACTGTCCCAACCTTGCACCAGCAAATTAAAGAAATTAATTATAAAACAGTCATAAATGCAACTCTAAACTATGGTTAAAATTGGAATATAAAATTGCAGTCATTATGTGTACATGTGTCATCTAGTTTTCAAAAACTAGAAAAATAATCAAATTAAAACACTAAATTTACCAATTTACAAAAAGGGGGGGGGGGGTTGTGCAAATCAGAACTAAGAACAGAAGAATTTTTTTTTTCCTTTGGCTATTTATCAAGAAGAAATAAATTCGGGAAAATTATTATAAGTAGACTTCAGATATGCACTAAAAATAGGCAAATATGCAACAATATTTATTGCATTTATTAACATTACATCATTATTAATTAATTACAATTTTGTTATATTCAGTTTCAGTAATTAAATGCAACAAAACCATTAATGAAAAGTTTCAGAATAATGATCGTTTTACAACACACATGGAATAACCACTGTTACAGTAAATAACAATATATTTTTCAATGTGGTGCATTGTAAATCTGTGGCAGATCATCCAAAATCATTAAGCAGAGAAAAATCTTTCCACATTGAAGGAGCCCTTATAGGTATCATAGTGGTTATAATCACTGGTGGAAAGGACTGAGTTCGAAACCCATTGATGGTGCAAGGAATTTTTTTCCCTACAAAAAACTTGTTTTTTCTGCCCAGCAAAAAGTAAACTGACCAAAGGAATACACACAATATACTGGCCTCATAACCTTAATTTGCTTTGATGCTTACACACACGCCACACTGACAGAAATGACAGCTAAATTTAAAAATTGAGCCTTCGAGGATTCTACTCAAAATGGAAGTTCCTATTCATTACCATCAATAGCTTTCTATTTTTATAACAGTAAGAAATTCAACTTTCTTTTTTAAATCATTATCAAATTTATTAATCAGTCATTATCAAATTTATTAATTTATTAATTAACATCATGGTGAGATTCAACCTTCCTTACATTTTGAGGGGTACAGCTCTAAAACGGTGTAAGAATGTCTCCAGGGTTCATTGAAAAATTCTGATTGCACTTTTTCTACCTCTTCAGTCAAAAAATGTCCATATTTCAAGTTCACCACAGCTGACTTACAACTGTATAGCCGACCGGGCTAGCCAGGTGGGTAAAGTGCCTGCCTGGCAACCCAAAGGTCACAGGTTTGAATCCCACCTTGGGCTTGGATCAGAGTAAAATGCAAAACTTTGGGAGGTGCATTATGGCCACAGAAGCCGATGTGCCAACAACTAACAAAAAAAAAAAAAAAAAAAAAGCTGTACTTGCTACCTGGGAGTCTAAAACGCTGATGGGATTAATATTCGGGTGACATTTAAGTCAAGTGGGCCCAACTTTGGTGAAGTCCGGACGATCTGTGACAGCCAAATCCTCTGCTTGCACCTTCACAATGGTGGGACTGTTAGTAATCCTAGGTATAACCACCATGGACAAGCTCACTGTGGGTGACCACCCAGGTGTGAAGCAACATAAGCAGGGGGTTGAGATGTGGCACCAACATCACATCACATGGAGGAATGCTACCCCTCTGTTTTACCAGGCAATACTAGGTGGTAGATGACTCTCATAAACCAGTGCAATTTACTTATTGGAGGCTTGAACTGGTGGAATGCATATTTAGTCTCCAGAGCTAAGTTCTGGTCAACCCTTCCCCATCTCTTCCATCATGCAGTATGACTGATGACTTTTGAGGTTATGTCATGGTGAGATCCAACCTTCCTTACATTTTGAGGGTACAGCTCTAAAATGGTGTTCACAGACCAGTTGCTAGTTAGTACACTGGACTGAACCTATTGGTAACTCTTTAGGAGGCTTTCGGATCAGCTAGTGAATAATCTTGCTACCTCTACTCTGCCAGATAGTGACTGGAGGGAGTCTGAGTAGTGTGTATGTGGAGGGGCATCGTCGAGGCCACGTTATGTCAAGGAGCAGAGCATATTCTTACCATGTGTATGCCATATCCAAAAATTTCATTACTTCATACAGCATGCCCCCCCCCCCACACTTTTTCTTACTACTGAATACACCATGAATTGTCAAACTACAGAGTAAGCTTATCTGCGAAAAGATCTAACACTTCCTAGTTCATTTCACAAATATATGTGGTCTCAATTCTAATCTCAACAATGTCCATTTCCACTTGCAGTCTGCCAAACCCCATGTACTTTTTCTGACAGAATCTCAGTTATCAGTTGATTCAACTACTGCTCATCTCAGTTGCCCAAATTATTCGCTGTATGATTCCTTTCACCTCAAGGGTGGTACTTATGCATATTTCCATTCCAGTATTCCCTGTCAGAGACTTGGCAATTTGGAATCTCCTCTTTTCGATCTTCTCTGGCTTAAAATCTCTCTACCTCATTCTTGTCAAATTCATCTGTTGTCTCTACTGTTCTCCCAACTCAACTAATCACTTGGAGCTCTTTGACTTCCTCACTTTGCAGCTTGACTTTCTCCAGTCCAACTTTCCTAACATGGAGGTAATTTTCCTTGGTGATTTTAATGTTCACAACTCCAGCTAGCTTCTGTTTTCTAGTCACACCAACCCAGCTGGTCGAAATGCTGAGCTTTTGCAATTACCAATGACCTTGCACAGATTGTTCATATACCTACAAGAATACCAGACCATCCTAACCATACAGCCAACACGCTTGATTTTTTCTCACAAAAAACCCTTCTAAGTACACGGTCAAAGTGAGAGGTCCTTTAGGCACTTCAGATCACATTCCCAATCTCATGTTGTTTGGTATTACAAGAATGCAAAATGGGATGACCTGCGAGATTTCTTTTCTTCTTTTCCTTGGTTGGATTACTGTTTCAAAACTTCTGATGTCAACGTTTGCTCGTGTCAGTGAAATTATTCTTGTGGAATGGAATCCTTTATTCCACACTCCACTTTAAAATCTCATCCTTTATCTAAACCTTGGTTTTCCAATAAATGTGCTAAGGCTGTTCAAGAGAAAAACGTTTCATATAGTAATTGGCTTGTTTCCAATTCTTCAGTTTCATTTTCTGCCTACACCATAGCTTGCAACAATTGTAAAGCAGTTATTAATCAGTCCAAACTAGATTTCGAACAGGCTAAGAGTAAAAAACTTGCTTCTTGCACCCTAACGGTAACCGAGCATTCTGGTTTCTTGCCAAAGCTATTGGCCCCAACTTTTGCCCATCTCTGCACCCACCTCTGTCAAAACCAGATGGATCTGTTGACCAGAAATCCCATCCATAGTTTTGTTGATGACAGCACATTGCATTCCACTTTCCAGTTTGAAAAACCTTGCCCTGCTCAATCAGCTTAAACTTCTTGAATATCCACTACCAATTCCTTAAATGCCAATCTCCAGGTAATTCTCCAGTGGGGCAAAGACAACTTAGTTGATTTCAATCCTTCTAAAACTCAGTCTTGTCTTATATCTCACAAAAAGGATTCTTCTGCTTCTATGCTTATCTTTGGTGGCACTCCAATTTCTAGGCAAAAATGATATATCTCTTTTAGGAATTACCCTGACTTCTAATCTCTCTTGGCACAAGCACATTACACACATATTGCTTCCTCTCCATCTAAAAAACTTGGTTTTCCTTTTCGCTCTCGGCATTACTTTTCTTCCAAGCAGCTGTTCACTCTGTACAAATCGCAAATCCACCCTACCATGGAATATTGTTCCCACATCTGGGGCGATGCCCCCAAAACATCTCTCTCTCTCTCTCTCTCTCTCTCTCAGGCTTCTAGATTCCATTCAGTAGAGGGCAGTTAGGTTAATTAATGACTCCTCTCTAGCAGAGTCTCTCCACGCGCTGTCTCTTAGATGTACTCTTTCTGATGCATGCCCTTTCTACAGATACTTCCATGGGCACTGTTCTTCTGAATTGTCTTCTATAATTCCTGCTCTCTCTTTTAAAACAGTCCAAACAAGCACTGCCGCCAGCCAACATTCATTTACTGTGCAACTTCAAACTCACAGAACCAACTTTTCATCTTCCGCGTTTATTCATTCAACTGCAGTTTTCTGGTACAACCTTCCTTCATACGTATTTCCTGAAAATTACAGTCTACAGAAGTTCAAGTCTAATATCAACAAATATCTTCTTTCATCTTCTCAATCTCCAACCCAAGCATGGTACTAAGTACTATAGGTTATAATACCTTTCATGTTAGGGGTTTTCATAAAAAAAAAGAAAAAAAAAAAAAAAAATTAAAAAAACAAAACTTACAAAAGGCACAAAAAAGGTGGGGATTACAGAAAACAGAACTAAGAACAAAAAGATTTTTTCTCGGCTCTCCTATCTATCAAGAGGAAATAAATTCTGAAATATTAATATGAGTAGATATCCGATAATATGCACAAACAAGCAAAACATGCATGCAATAATCAATAAAATATACAAAAATTGGAAACCAAAATGCTATTACATGTGATAACATTTTTACATTTATTAAGATTTCATCATTAGCATTAGTAGAGGTATATGATGCAAGAAAGCATGCTTATGGAGCATCAGCCAAAAAAAAAAAAAAAAAATCCTTCCACTTCACCCCTCCGTTTGTTTGAAATACCTGTCCAGCTGAGCCTTAAATTTATTTAGGCTATCAACTTCCACAACAAGGGATGGAAGTCTGTTCCACCAACCAACCATCTGCTGGCTAAAGGCAAATTTCCGCACATCTATCCTACATCTGTCTTTCCTCAATTTGAATTTATGCCCTCTCAGGTGATTATTCTGAGCAAGAGGCAGTATCCCATCAGCATTGAGCATGCTCAAACCATTCAAGGCTTTGTACACCTCTATCAGATCACCTCGCTGGTGCCAGTTAATCATAACTAATTAAAATGGTTAATTAAGCAATTATTCACCTTTTCAAAATTGAGTAAGCAGTAAATGAGTCTTGATGAATAGCAAAAGTTTTCTTATCAAAGAACCGGAAAGAATTTCCTTAACAACACCAAAAGCTGCAGCATCCAAAGTATCCACAGAATCAACAACTATTTGTTTTTTTTATAGAATCAAAGCTTCTGGCATAAAACAATGCTGCACATAACCATGTTCCCCACCTGGTCAAAAGAGGCTCTGGTGGAAGGCCAGCTGCATATTTCTGTAAATGTCTATGCATGTAGGGGCTTTTGAGATTCTTTTACACACGGAATTTTGGATTCTTCCTCTTGCCCAGATTAATTGCCTGAGGGGGGACATAAAAGGTTTTTTTTGTTTTTTTTTGGCTGATGCTATATAAGTTTGCTTTCTTGCATCATATGGTTCTACTAATACTAATGCTAATTTTAGCATGTAAGTTAGTTGTAATGTGGATCAGGTTTGGAGAGAAAACCTGTTGTGCAAAAGCTGGTTTTATCATATATGCAGCAGAATCACTAACAAGAGTAGATTCTTGGTCTGGCTATAATAACTGCAAAAAAACAATCACAAATCTTGCAAATGTGGAGTGATTCACATTTTTCAAACTCTTACAAGCAAGTGAATGCAGATGGTGAGGGTCTCCATGTGATTTCCACATACCAAATGTGCAATATAATGGCCATGAGCATTTGCTGTTTCATCTGACACATCTGGATACACATTCTACCAATATTTTGACAATTTTGCAAATAATATCAGCATAAATAGCATTAAGATAATTATTTCTTAAGGCAGATTCATCTGAAATACGTTGATTTACACAATTTTTTTTAAAAACTGCATTTCTTAATTTACTGAAAAGGATATTGCTGCTTATCAAGGTAAGAAGAGGCAAATCCTTTGAAAAATCACTCTTCTCTTCTCTCAGAGTATATGGTTTAGTTAAAAGCTACTGATCTGGCTTTTTTTTTTTTTTTTTTTTTTTTTTTTTTTTGGCCAAAACATGCAAAGTTATATATAGGACTCCAGTGGGGTGGTGGTGGGGGAGATATTTAATGCAGAAAATAAATAAATACAAGCAGACAGATGTTCAATGCTTTACTGTGTTAGTCCAATCACTGGGAATCTTCTGTTTCCACCAAAGATTAATTAAGATTGGTCTTATGTCCACCTTAGAAAAAAATTTTGTTAAACACAGTTCAGGCTGAACTATGGATAACAAATTGTAAATGAGAGGTAAACAACAAAGTATCATGCTAACTAGGCTGTCACAGAGGGAAAATATTTCATTGCCATCCAAAAAGAAATCAACCAAAAAGATTATGGAGTCTGTGGTTAAGGATATAGTAGATTGAGGTACTGATACAATACAGGACTATCCAGATAGAAATGGTATCCTTAATGGATCATTTAATAGGTTTGTGAAGAAGTTTTTTCTGACCAATCTAGTTAATTGGTATGACAAAATCATAAAACAGTTGGATTCAAGAAACAACTTTGATATTATTTACCTTGACTTCAGCAAAAATTCTGATGCAGGTATCCATGAAAAACTGTTATATAAATTGTAATTTATATAACAGTTTTTCGTGGATACCTGTATCAGAGTGGCCTAAAAAATAGGAGATGGAGGAAGTATCGGCTTCCTCTATCATTTTTCTCAGCTATGACAAGCTAGGGTTTGCTACCTAAGAGTCTAACATTCTGATGGAAGTGATATTTGGGTGACACTCTTGAATCAAGCGGACCAAATTTCATTGAAGTCTAGTTGTTCTGTGACAACCAAATCCTCTGCTTGAACATTCATAACAGTGGGACTGTTAGTATTCCTGGGTATGCCCATGAGTGCAAGTTCTGAAACACTCAACTGGTATACTGGGGGTGACCACCCAGTTGTGAACCAACATTTCTGTTTTGTACATATTTTTATATAAAAATAGCCTATTTGTAAAATTTGCAAAAAATTTCCATTAAATGCAGTTCAGATTTCTTATGAGCAGTAAAACATCAGAACTTTTCTTAAAATACAGACCAGTATTATATATATATATTTTATATACTTTCAATTTTATTCACTTACAACTTGTCACAAGGATTTTTTAAATATATGTTGATTTTTTTGTTAAACTAAACCAGCCAAAGTTTTTCTATTAATTGAATGAATCTAGTGATAATTTTTAATGAATGAATATTTCAATTATTGAACTCTCTTGATTACTAACCATTCAATTATTACCATCACCTGTGTGTGTGTGTGTGTGTGTGTGTGTCTGCATTCTGCATGTGTGTAGATATATATAGACATTTTTCGTGTTCATTTCAAGTATGTTTAGAAGTGATTGTTTTTGTACAAATTGTCTTGAAATCTACAGCCATCTCTTATCTGTATTTCCAAGTAATTATAGCCAGATCACACTGGGAAAAGTTACCGAGTCACTCGTAACCTTTCCATGCCATCTTTTTCTGCACTACTACTAAACTGTCTAGTTCATTACTCATCCCTCTGGAATTGTCCTTGTGCTGTATTTTCTTATGTTATATACATATTCAAGGCTTTTGTGACTATAGCTTTAAAGGTATACAACAATTTAATGTTTTCGCATTCTGCTATCTTCCCAGTTGATAGAAGCCAGTAGCACCTTAAGTGGTCATAATCTTCATAATCTACTCTTCTGAAATTGAAACCCTTTCCTTTGCCTTTAACAATTGCTGCCTATCTCCTCATCATTCAACTTAGAACTCCATGACCACTCCCAGCTAATGATAGCTGTACCGTCAGTTGTATGATGTCATTTAGTTCGCGGTAGATGATCAGGTCTAGAATTCACTCCCCAGTACTTTCCCTAACATGCTGATAAAAATAACAAGTGATTTCAATCTGCCCCAATTAATTAGGAGCAAACCGAAATCACCCATAAAAGACATTCACAATTGCTTGCCAAATCCATATACATGTAGAGGCTCTCAACAGAATCTTCTCAACCTTTTAATCTATAGGTTACTTCTACTCTCAATATATACCTTTGCTTCCCAACTAACTTCCAACACAGATTCTGTACATGACTTCTGAATGTTTGGGAGTTTTTGTAGAGCTTAGGCTGCTTTTGATAAGAAGCTTAGAAACCCCTCCCTTCTATCTTCCCCATCCTTCCTAAATACATTAGGCACCTCCGTAGCCAGGTGGGAAGGGGCAGCAGTGCATAGCACACGCTTCTTGATTAGACCGGGGTTCAAGCCCATCACCACCAAATACGGAGGATGCGGAAAGGTCAGGGAATGACCACCGCATATCCCAGAGCAATATGGCCTTAGTTGCTAATGCTCCTAAAAAAAAAAAAAAACAAATAACAAAAAACCTAAATACATTGTACATATCATAGTGAAACTCGTCATCCCCTATTTCTGGGTGGTGCCTCCGTAGCCAGGTGGGCAGGAGCTGCAGTGCGTAGCACATGCTTCTTGAATAGATCGGGGCTCGAGCCCATGACCACCAAATACGGAGGATGCGGAAAGGTCAGGGAATGACCACCGCATATCCCCGGAACAATATGGCCTTAGTTGCTAATGCTCCTAAAAACCAAATAACAACTATTTCTGGGTGGCACAATGTTTCCGTTAGCCCTATTATGTCAGCATTAACTGTCCCAGACAGGAGTTCAAATTCACTCATTTTATTGACATGCCTGACATTACTGTATACAGTTAAGACTAAATGTTCTTGTATAGCTTGCTACCCTGATACTCTCCTTAAAGTTTTTTAAGCTTGTTTTCCTAGCTTGACCTTTCCACTTTTGAAATGTCACTACCCTCCGAACATCTTGCCAATATTGGCTGTTATGGCCACAAACAAGAACTCTTGAGATGTGTGCAAGCATTACTTTGACCAATATCATCAGATAAACACATATCTATGTAACCCCTATCACCCCTGCAACTAGCAGTTTCCCCTGAACCCTTAAGGTATCTTCAATGATGCTGGCATAAACCCTTGCACCACCTTTGTTCAAGCGTATCCTGTCTCTACAAAACAGATTTCTTCTACCAAGTGTGGACCATACTGATAAAAATATTCTTCCAGAAGCCCTGCACAGTACCTCATGTCTTGAATTAAACCATAATTCTGTCACAATTGTGTAATTCTGCCTACTAGGCAGAATTACACTTGCAAGAGCGTGCACACACTTTTGACCTAACTTGAGGCATTTTTTCGACATATCCAATTTTTTTCCAATACATCATCAGATCAATGCTGCTTAATATCATTAGTTCCCACATGAATTATAACACTCTAGTTACCCCCCCCCCTTTAAAATCTGACAACCTGTAAGAAACATCACTAATTGTTGCTCCTGCCAGACAAACCCTTGGTTACAGTTCACCTACCCTACTTATTACAAACAATGTTACCCATTTCTCCCCTGACAAGTATTCAAGTATAATTTGTATTTTTTGGCAGTCTGCAGAGTTACCCTATATGCCACAGTTGCATCTGTAAGGCATGAGCCAAAGCAGGCAAGTGTGACAATGTGGGTGTGCAGTCTATGTGTTGTTCTGTTGAATATTGAAATATTCAATAGGCACTTGGCGTCTTCGCAGCCAGGGGGCAGAGGACACCTGGTCCCCAGCCCCTTGACTCTCATCCCAAGCCAAATGGAGGTGCACCAGGGATCGCAAAGTAAAAGTCTCATACTGGGGCTTCCAGGGATTACCTAGAAACTCCAAGATAAATTATGAAAAGAAATGGAATAAAAGTGGGAGAAGTAAGGAAAGGAGGAGAGGATGGAAAAGTATTAGAAAAGATGGGAGATGAAAAAGAAAGGCATCTCCCAGAAAAAGGAAGAACAACTAGTAATAATGAGAATAGAAGAGAATAAGAAGACAGCTAGCAAACTATCCATAAACATCTCCCAGAAAAAGGAAGAACAACTAGTAATAATGAGAATAGAAGAGAATAAGAAGACAGCTAGCAAACTATCCATAAACCTTATAGTAAGAAATCTATGTGTCCAACCCTTATGGATATTGAAAATTACTATGAAAAGTATAGCTGCCATCAGGACAACCCAAAATATTAATAAATCCCGATGGGATATTTGAAACATAAAACTAGCTGTCAACCAGACAGCAAAACAAAATAAATACCCTACACAAAATACACTATATTACAGAATTTTACTTAAATAAATTCAATCTCCTCATCTAGCACACGTTGGAGAGAGAGAGAGAGAGAGATATTAATAAGCTTCTTCTTGCATTAACTTTCATAGAACAACTCTAAATAAAAGATAAAAGACTGGAATATGCACAATTTAAGTATAGAATTAACCTAGAGTTAACCACACTTCAATATCCACAATTAAACCTAACACAATATCCGCAATTAAATCTAATACAATATCCGCAATTAAATCTAATACAATATCCACAATAATTCTAATACAACTGTGTAATTCTTCAAGTAATGCTATAAGATACTGAACTCCTAAAGGAGTCACCAGCCAACTTAAAGGACTGAGTCAGAGGATAAGCACAACATATCATCAGTACCTTTGTATATCATCAACAATTAGTTACCTCTATACCAAAATTTAAACCAAGCATATTTAATTTCAGCTTTAACATCAATTACCATATCCAGTATTTTTCCAAACAACATCACCTATATTACAATTAAACACCAACAGCCAATTCAATAAGTATTGACAAGCATCACAACCCATTCAAGAATTTAAATTATTATCATGCACTATCAGTCAGTCCAACCAAAAATCAAAGACCACCAATTACAGGCAACTCTCGGTTTACAAATGTTTGATTTACGAATATTGAATTCATTCAAAATTTCTTAAAGTCGCCAATAGATAAGAGTTCCTTATAAAACCGTATAATGAACATAATTGTAACATTTAAATTAATAAACTTTTAAAAAATGTATTTATTACAATAATTATCAAAAAATTATTATAGATAATTATATTGAAGTGTTCTTGGTTAATAAAACTAATCTAGCCTGTGAAAAAATGTTGGTTTACAAGCCACGCTGCACAGAATTTGAACTCTGATGAAGATATTGACGAGTAAAAGTTGAATACATATATAGGTAGAGTAGAGTACATATATTATGTTAGTATATATAAAATTAACAAGTACGATATTTTGGTTTCTTTTTATTCTTTTCTTATTTTATTTTACGTTACATATCATATACGATAAACCATAACGCATACATACATAATAATAAAACATATTGTATAGACCATTCGATGTTTAGTACACGGTTTTAATGCTTTAAAATGACTGCTAATATATATATGATATGTATCGTAAAAGCTCAGGAATGAAAGATACACAGAACGAACAAAACCTATAATGAACAACGTCTTGGAACGGAACTCGTTTGTAAACCGAGAGTTGCCTGTATTGACCTAATCCCAATCAGAAATATCCACAATCTTGACCATTACAGGGACAATAATTAAAAGCACATTAGTCCAATGACTCAATTAACCAGGTTTCCATCAGAATCTTCTAGTAATCATTGTCAATTACCAAATATATACACTATTTACATTAAATTATAGGTAGAGCAACAAACTTTGTAGCTCTAAACACAATGACCTCTTATCTCATCAGACTTTTCGTCACATATATTTTATTTCCACCACCAATGAATTGAGGACAATCAAATCAAATTCTATTTGTAATGTACACAGCATACATGTTGGTCTAACAATTGTTAAAACTGGCATTCAGGATCCATTCTACAACACGGCAACAAATCTCAACTTACTGATAATGAAATATCAAATTAGAACTAAATGTTTTTGAACCAGCAGTTGACACTTGATTATTCTGCTCTGGGGACCAAATCATGGGTGCATCACTTGGCAGATTAATTTGTGATTTGTCAAAGAGTAGTACCCTAACTCTTTGGAAATACAACAGGTCAATTTCAAATTGTTATACAATTTAGTATTGTCACAAGAAGTACTTAGGTCATAGCATTTTTGGGATTTTTTTTTCTACATCCACTATTCCGGCCACAGTGTACCAGGTCTTTTTGTGTACTCCAGTTAGGTATCAATGAGTAGTATATATACAAGACCTTCTGTCACGATTTCTATCTGTACAATTGTACATGTTTACAGGTTATTTTGCATGTTAGCAACAGTGAATAAATGACAGTGGATATTTCACTATTGTAGTACATAAGCAAAGTATTTATGAAACATTCCTTAAAATAAAAGGACTGGAACTTATAAACACTTTAAGTTCCCAGTTGATTGGCCGTTTGGAAAGCCAGTAAAGGAGGAAAAAGGTAACTGACAGGAATTAAATAATTTGCATGTTATACAGGCTGAAAAACTGTAAATAACTAACTGAGAAAATACTACACTTCCTCCCTGAGATCAGTTAACCACAAGGCGGGGATTATGTCAGTACAACTGCATGTTTCAGCCTGTAAGACATGCTTATATGCATGTTGTGTAGGCTAAAAAATTCTGAAACTCACTGGAAAAACTACTGCCTCCCTGAGATCAGTTAACTACAAAGTGCAACTGAAGAGGCTTTTAAGACTTCTAGTTTCCAAAGGAATTTGAAGAGGCCTATGGGTAACATTGGCAATTGTTAGTTCAACATACCAAACATTTCATCACTTTTTTGCCAAAAGTTCTGTTACCAACATGATCTTGAGAAACTACATATGAGATTTTCCCTATTCGATGTCAGAAACATTAACTTTAAACACTTGAACTGGACACCAAGATCTATATTCTCATATTCCTCTGCCCTGCCGTCATCTTATACGGTGCAGGGATCTTAAATTTTTGCCTCCCCCCCACGAGCAAAACTATGCAGATGAATTTTGGACTCTCCTGTACAACCAGATATCTACCTGCCTCCAAAGATGACCAGGTTTCCAAGATAATCCACATCAGATTTACCACAACTACTGAAATGCTTACAGCTTTCATATCTGCAAGCATCTGGAACCACTGCAGATGATTTATTGCACCATGCTCTCTCTCTCTCTGTCTGTCTTTGACCAGGCCCATCACTCAGCCACAAAGCATGGGTTTCACAAAGTAGATAGTTTTACTGGAAAAAATGCTGGAATATGCCCAAACATCAGAAGCCACCACCACACACAAACAACCACCCCAAAAAAAAGCAACAACTTTTAAGCACAAACCAAGAAAATTTTGTTTTTGTGCATCTGCCACATTGCCCATTCATTCCTTCAATCAGAGTATGGCCACACATTTAATATCCAGTACTTCAACTACAATGCCGACCGAGCTAGCCGAGTGGGTAAAGTACCTGCCCGGCAACCCAAAGGTCGCGGGTTCGATTCCCGCCTCGGGCTTGGATCAAAGTACTGCAAAAACCTTGGGAGGTGCAATATGGCCACAGAAGCCGATGTGCCAACAACTACCAAATCAAAAAAAAAAAAAAAAAAAAAAAAAATCAACTACAATATACAGTACATGGATAGCTTATGTGATATGTATGGAAAAAATAAAATAAAGCAATAATTGCTAGATTCATATTTCTCTGATTTTAGTGAAATTTCAGGTGACCTGACAAATCTTTCTGAAAGAATTAAACATAAAATTTTATGAAACTCCATTAGTAGGAGTCAAGTAATAACATGCAGATGTGGTACTACACTTAAGGTGGTAGAAAATGAAAAAGACCTGGGAGTAATTGTGCAGGCAGATATAAAGTTTTCTGAGCAATGCAGACAGGCTGCCAGGGCAGGTCATGGGGTTTTGTCAATGATATATAGGAATTTTGCTAGCAGGGAAAAGGAGGTGATTATCCCTCTGTATAAGGCAATGGTCAGGCCAAGCCTTGAGTACTGCGTACAGGTCTGGAGGCCTCATTTCAGGAAGGATGTAGATTTACTTGAGTGTGTACAGAGAAGGGCAACAAGATTGGTGAGGGGAATGAAGGGATCCTCTTATCAAGAGAGGCTTAAGTTCTGCAAATTGCAGTGGCTGGAGACTAGGCATCTGCGTGGTGATCTGATTGAGGTGTATAAGGCCTTGAATGGGTTCAGCACGCTGAATTCTGATGGGATCCTTCCACTTGTTCAGATTACGAACCTAAGGGGGCATAAATTCAAATTAAGAAAGGACAGATGTAGAATAGATGTGCGGAAATTTGCCTTTAGCCAGCGGGTGGTTAATTGCTGGAACAAACTTCCATCTGTCGTTGTGGAAGTTGATAGGCTGAATAAATTTAAGGAGGAACTGGACAGGCATTTAGAGGGAATGGTGTGATTTTTTTTTTTTTTTTTTTTTTTGGCTGATGCTGCATAAGCTCATACATTTGCTTTCTTGCATTGCATGCCACTACTACTACAGACTGGTACAGAAAGACAGAGATGGTGGATGGATAGATGCAGCAAGGACAATGGGTGTTTTTATGTATAACAGTTAACTGAGGAGTGCGAAAAACTTGCAAATATTTTAATGATATTTGCAAGTTTTTTTTTTCCAATTTTCTCCCAACCTATCCTAAGAATTAACATTAACAGATACTCAAACAAGTTTTGATTATAATTTCAATTATAACACGACAAACGTATGTATAACCTTATAATCCAATATTTAGTTTTCAAACTTAATTGCCTTATTTCACTTTCGATTCATATTATGAAAATGCAAAAATTGTGGAAATTAAAATAGTAAAATTCATGTTGCAATGTCTGAATACTTTACAATACTTTATTGAAACCATATAATTCAAATCAGTTACATATGACTAATAAAACTCTAACACAAGAAAATAAGTACATATACTCCTATTTGATATATGTATATTTGATAACAAAAAAACATATAATGCACTGGTGGGATTGTTGCTTATAACTTACAGTAATGTTATGATAGCTTTTGATAAAAAAAAAAAAAAAAAAAGTTAACAAAATCCTAAATTCATACCTATCACAAGTATGTAGGAGGTATGAACAAGAAGTTTGTTCAACTAATATTTGGGAAATGATGAAGCTCACCAATTATTTGGATGGATCTCCTCCTTAACACTGTATACACCAATTCTAACACTTCTACAGCATTTGTAAGCTTTCCTGATAGGTTTCTTTTGGATTTACTGATAGTTCCTTCCTGTGTCTTGTCCTGAATAATTTCCTCAGCGGGTGGAATTCTCCAACCTTACAAGGGGGCTTTAAGCTGGGGGAAGGGAACAGGGAGCTAAAGTAGCCCACTTTTTCAGCTGTTTTTCCTCTGTTTCAGCTGTTTTTCCACTGTTTTTTCTGTTTTTTCATTGTGCAAATGCTGTAAAAGTATTCCTGCTCACTCTTTGACCATGCAAGAAAAATTAATAATAAACAATGCAATACGCATAATCCTCACATTTGATCACAATAGTCTTACTTTTGTTTCCAGGTCATAGCTGAATTCATATCCAATAATGGAAGAAATAAAGTGTGGGCCAGCAACAAAATGTTAATATGTTAATATTAATATATGAAGAAAGTAAGTTCATGCAGTATCAGCCAAAAAAAAAAATCCTACATCACAACCATCCTGCTTCAATTTAAATTTGTGTGTGTGTGTGTGTGTGTGTGTGGTTTGAGCAAGAGTAAGGATGACATCAACATTTAGCTTACTCAATCCATTCATAAAAATATCTCAATCGAATCTCCTTGTAGGTGCCTAGTTCTTATGTTGATGAAGATGAACTGTCCCTGAAGTTTCCAGTTGATGTTTGATTCATAATCATATCACAAACATGAGTGACTGAATTACTGGTTTTTGAAGATGAAGGCAGCCAGAGCGAGGATCATCTATGATGGACAAGTTAACCCCTTTCAACTTTGTGAACCTTTGAAGATAATAAAGCATTCAAAAGCTGGTTTACTGAATTGGAAATATGTACATAATGGAATGAAACATTTTGTGCCACTGAACCACTCCTTCAGTGATGCAGTGACAGTTGTCTCTGCAATATCATCATCACAAAAGATAACTTCGGTCACAAGAACTTGTCCTTGTTAATTTTGACTCCATTATATACATATTTCCAATTCAGAAATAAACAATGTAGTACCAATGTAGGTTTTGAGTGCTTTATTATCTTTAAACAACACAGTTTATGTATGTATCATGCTACTCAAGGAACATTTTTCTGAACCACTGAAAAGCCTTCAAATGATACATAGCAGTTTATCTGAAAGCTGTTTTTAACATTTCATGGGTTTCCATTGCACTTCTCCCTAATTTTAAAAATAAAATATGATGCAAATCTACAGTTCGATAAAAACACTCATTTTAAAACTTAAATGAAACAAATAAAACATATTCTATTAAACGTGTTAATTCAGTCTGACTGCTAATAGAGGAGTAATTCATGCACTACTATGTCCACCTAGATGAGTCACGGAACACATTGTGACATAATGCATCAAGGTATTTCCTATCATCCTGATAGCTTCACCACTTTGAGGAAGAGGAGAAAACACACTCCACGTTGAAAATGTTTAGATTTAAATGTCTGGATTTTTAAGAATAAATCTGTGCGTTAAGCTGTCAACTTCAAAAATGTGGCACATGAACAATACAAATAGAGTATTTAAATGCAGTTAAGTGTCCTCCTGGTTGATGCCATGGCATTTGCAGGAGGTGTTACCATCAGTACCATGGAATGGAAGCAGAAATCAGATTTGAAAATAACATCAGGCATGATAATTCTGAGCTAATGTCATGCCATTTTTTGAAGTGATTAAAATGTTACATTTTACTTTTGGTATATAGTTTTCCATTGTTGTCAAAGGCTAAAAAAGACCAAATTTATTTATTTATTTTTGTTAATTTTTAAATTTGTTGCAGATGGAGCTAAAAACGTATTCCCTAGTGATCAATAGTTACCTACCTGTAGCAAGCAGATATTTGGAGCCCTGAGCTAACATACTCTATATAATTAATAATAATTTTCATTATTTATTGGATCTAGATATGTTACAGGAAATGGAGTACAGCCTTTGATACTAGCCTAATTGAAAAGACAGAATAATTGAGAATATAGAGTAGTCTATTTAAAAAATATTTTATTCCTTTGGAACAAAATATTTTCAAATAGACAACTCTATCTTGTAATTAGTTAAACAAATGATAATCATATAACTGACAATTAGATTATTTATATAATATGCAATTAAACAATCTACCAAACATCAAAAGAGGATCATCTCTCACAGATGGCTTCATGAATTCATCATCTGACCAAGGTGCTTCAGCAGCTGTTATCTCCAACAAGTCAGTCACAGAAAGGTTCTAGAAAACAAAGTAAAATGGCATGGATTTTTTTTAATGGAATAGTACATTAAAGTCAAATATACAGGTGTTTACATATTAACATGAGCAAGCATTTTTTATTATATATTTTTTTAAATCTCTGTCAGACAGTCATAACTTATGAACAATAAGTTTTCACTGTCTGACAGATATAATGTAGGTGGCTCCATAGCCAGGTGGGCAGGAGCAGCAGTGCATAGCAAAAAACCAAATAACAACAACAACAGCAGATATAATGTAGAAAAAATGTACTTATGACACAAATATTGTAAGAGACAACTGTATTAACACATTCGCTGCCTTTTATACGTGCAAGAGTCCTTTATGTGTGCCTTGAGGTGCTGAACAAGTAGGCACAGTTTTTTAGTAAATGGATTTAATCTGTCAAGAATCATCCATCCAAGTAAGACTGGCTTTTTTTGTAGTGTTCTAACATCAACAGATGCAACTGGATGAGATTCAGAATTTGCATCACTTCAATAAAACTCTATTTCAGTATCAGATGACATATTATAAAGAGCTAATTCAATGTCATCAGCTTCAGCATACTGTCCATTCCATTTCTGATGTCCCAGGCTGTGGATCCATTATAACAATCCTTTAGGGAAACACCTTTTACATGAAATTTTATCAGTAGGTACACAATAAGGATGATGTTTTGTTTTTCACAAACTGAATAATTAAAATTCAGAAAGCATAATCTTCAAAAAACTTTACCTTTTCTTTGTGTGGAAAATACCAATCTAGATAAAATAACCATAACATAAGCAAAGGCCATATTAAATTGAACACAAATACAGGAACTCCCCGACTTACATAACACTCAACTTGCAGAATTCGACTTTACGTAAGTTTTTGCCAGCTGGTGAAAACTTAAAAAATTTGTGGAAACGTATTCTGCATCCCGTAGGAATAAATGGAGGTATCGTGAAAATATCGTAACCTGAACCCAATAACACTGTTTTTTTGTAATTCGTTCCAAGTCCTTGGAAGTTGAAAATTTCGCTATATTACTACTATTTATCTCTCTAAAAGGTCATACAAAGGGTACTAGGAAAGTTTTGCAATACAGCTTTGTTTATTTAATTTTTTCAAAGTAATTTCCTCTACATTCAATACACCTCTCCATCCTCCGAAACCAATCTTTAAACCAGTTCTGCCAAGTTTCACTAGGGAGTAAAGCACACTCGTTGTCCCAAGCCCGTAGAAGGTCCTCATCACTGGAAAGCCGCCTCCCTTTTAGCTTCATTTTCACATGCGGGAACAGTGCAAAGTCACAGGGAGCAAGGTCTGGACTGTAGGGAGGGTGCTTGAGAAGTTTCAGTCCTGTCGTGATCAAATATTCGGTGCAGGCTTTGGCGCGGTGAGCTGCAGCATTATCGTGATGGAGGTACCAGGTGTCCATTCTTGACTTTGGCCGCAGGTTCTTCATAGATCCAATGACTTTAGGCAGGCATTGTTCAGTATACCACTTAGCTGTGACTGTCTTCTGCGTGTCCAAAACGACACGTTCCACAATTACACTCGATTTGAAAAATACAGCTATCATTTTCTTCTTTACAGATCGGGATTTTCTGACAATTACGGGTGTGTCGTCATCATCAAAGACCCACACTTTATTTTGAGCCTTGGTCGGCAGATCGTAATAGTACAGCCAAGTCTCGTCACCTGACACGATGTTGTTCACATACCGAGATTGTCCCTTATCAAACTTTTTTAACATCTCCCGGCACCAAGTCACACGTCGTGTCATCTGCTCTTCAGTCAGTTGATGCGGCACCCAGAGAGAACAAAGTTTCTTCACGTGCAAATGATCTTGCAGAATCGAACGAATTGCTGGTGCATTTAGGCCAAAAGTATCCTCTATCTGTTGGTAGGTCACTCGCCTGTTTTCGTCAAGCATTTTCCTCACAGCAGTAACGTTTTCCTCCGTAACTGACGTTTGTGGCCTTCCCGGCCTCTCAGAATCCTCCAGAGTGAAATTTCCCCTTTGGAATTCTCTATACCACCTGAATATCGTTGTACGATGTGGACAATCATCATCTAGTGCAAGAGTCATTTCTTCTAAGCACTGGTCTATGGTTAAACCACGCACGAAATTATACCGCAAAACTGTCCTTATCTCATTTCGTGACCACGATGCCATCGCAAGCACTTTACACTCTCACTACTAATGAATAACTGAGCCCATCGACTTGGCGCGGCGGCTACTATGCACATATGAACATGTCTCAACATGCAGCAACAAGCAGCTTCCTGTGATTCATTGTTGCGTCATATTGCAAAACTTTCCTAGTACCCTTTGTATTTATAATGGAAATTGCACTATCCTTTCGTCGTTATCATATGTTCCTGTTTGTGCCCAGAATCAATTTTGAACACTTTTGTGATATTTTTCTAAAGCACGTTTCTGGAGGTCGCGACCAAAAAAACAATAAAACCAACTTGCACTTTCCGATTTATTGGGCTTTTCTGTTGGTGCAACTGGCGCCTCCGTAGCCAGGTGGGAAG
The DNA here is from genome assembly GCF_048544385.1 of Mastigoproctus giganteus. Classification (NCBI taxonomy): domain Eukaryota; kingdom Metazoa; phylum Arthropoda; class Arachnida; order Uropygi; family Thelyphonidae; genus Mastigoproctus; species Mastigoproctus giganteus. The sequence goes on along the minus strand of NC_143587.1, from coordinate 111,341,392 downwards.
GAGCAGCAGTGCATAGCACACGCTTCTTGATTAGACTGGGGTTCGAGCCCGTCACCACCAAATACGGAGGATGCGGAAAGGTCAGGGAATGACCACCGCATACTCCAGGAGCAATATGGCCTTAGTTGCTAATGCTCCTAAAAACCAAACAACAACGCTAGTGCAACTAATTATAAACAGATAGTAAACTCGATCTTATTGCATTTTCAATAATACCGATAACTGGAATTGTGTGGGTTTTTACGCTATTATGGTGAAATGTGTTCCCCTTCACTGAAATCTTCAATCATATAAAAAACAAATTTTCAGAAACTTTTCTTCATTCCTATTTACATATTACAATGATGAAGGGAAAGCGACCAACGAAAAGAGCAAGTGGTGGCAGTGCCAGGAAACAAAACAAAATTCTTTTAGAAATGAAGATGAAAATGATTAAGAAGTACGAAGCAGGACAAAGTTTGTCATCTATCGCTGCTTCAACAATGAATACTATTTTAAAGGACAGTGCACGTATAAAAGAACATGTCAAAGGATCAACACACTTAAGATCAACAGTGATCACAAAACAGCGGTCAGGTGCTATATCGAGGATGGAACAACTGTTAATAATATGGATGGAAAATCAGATTCAGAAGTAAGTTCCCCTGAGTCTAATGACCATTCAAGCAAAAGCAACAAGTACTTATAATGATATTAAGAATAAGTATGGCAAACCACAACCTAAGTTTGTGGCAAGCAACGAGTGGTTTAATACGTTCAAGCATCGCACTGATTTCCACAACTTTAAAGTATGCAGTGAAGTCGCAAGTGCTGATTCTGCAGCTGCAGAGAAATTTTGTGATGTGTTGGAAAAAATTATTGACGAAGGCAGCTATTCAACGCAGCAAATTTTTAATGTTAACGAGACTGCTCTGTATTGAAAAAAAAAAAAAAAAAAAAAAAAAAAAAAATGCTGGATCGAACATACATTGCCAAAGAGGAAAATACAATGCCAGGTTTCAAGGCATCAAAAGACAGGGCCATGCTCTTGCTTGGGGCTGATGCAGCAGGAGATTACAGATTAAAACCACTGCTTGTGTACCATTCTGGAAATCCTTGTGCATTTAAGAGCATCAATAAACCCACCCTACCCTGCATTTCTAATCGAACCAGAGAGCATCGATAACAATATCTCTATTTGAGAATTGGTTTTAATGCTGCTTCATTCCTGAGGTTGAAAAATATAAAGACAACGACGTTCCTTTCACAATTTTGTTTCTATTAGATAATGCTCCTGGACATCCTACACATCTAGATGATTTCAATTCGAATGTGAGTTATATTTCTATCGCGAAACACAACTTCACTCATCCAACCTATGGATAATGGTATTATTTCGAATTTAAAAGCATACTATTTAAGCACATTTGCTAAGGCATTGTCTGCAGTAGACGATGAGAAAAATTTTACGTTGAGAGACTTTTGGAAAACTTACAATATTTACCATGCCACGCATTGGAAATGTTACAATATTTACCATGCCACGCATTGGAAATCTTACAATATTTACCACATTAATATGGCCTGGGGGAAACTACTAACAGTTGTTTAAATGGCGCATGGAAGAAAATATGCCCACGGCATGTAAAAGGATTAGAAGGATTTGAAAAAGATGAACCATATGAAGAGGTTACAGATAAGATTGTAAAGGTTGCAGAGCTACTTCAGTTGGAGGCTGATGCCAAAGATGTGGAGGAGTTAATAGAGGAAGAAGAGAGGAAATTATCTAAAAAATAACATATTGACTGACTTGCAGGCAGCAATAGTGAAAGAAGAAAATGCTGACGAAGCTCAAGATGAACCAAATGAGCAGCCGAGATGCTTCATCGCCAGAGAGATGCCAATGGCATTTCTTGAAATTGCATCGGCAATAGTGAGGTTTGAGAAGATGGATCCCGACAGTGAACGATTCTTAAAAGTTAACAGAGGGGTGAATGATATGCTTGCTTGCTACAAAGAAATATATGATGAAAAGAAAAAAGCCATCCAGTAATCCATTAGTATGGTCTTTCGTAAGGTTGAGTGGCCAACCCCTTCTAAATCTCCACAGTCCTCAATATCCGCAGTGGCATACTTATCAGCTGAAGACGTTGATTCTGGCAACAATGCTCGAGAGGTAAAACTTACTGACATTATGCCTGTCTCCTCACTTTTTTTGTAATTTTATAATTTTGAAATTTTTTTAAATTGCACGCTTTTGTAATTTTTACTTTTTTTTATTATTAATAATAATAATAATAAAAAAAAAAAATGTCTATTCTGGTGCTCCACCTAAAATTGGGGAATACTTTGTGGTGCTGCATGATCTAATGTTATTAGTGGAGTCCCACAGGGTTCAGTGTTGGGTCCACTGTTGTTTTGTATATTTATCAATGATATTGATGAAGGTATATCAGGCTTAATGTCGAAGTTTGCAGATGATACAACGGTTGGCAGGGTTGTTAATGACAGTAATGGCAGTGTGCTACTGCAACAGGATCTAGATAATTTGGGTAGATGGGCTAAGAAGTGGCAACTGAAGTTTAACCTTGACAAATGCAAAGTACTGCATATGGGTAGAAGTAACCCCCAGAGAAACGTACCAACTGTGTGGTACTACACTTAAGGTGGTAGAAAATGAAAAAGACCTGGGAGTAATTGTGCAGGCAGATATGAAGTTTTCTGAGCAATGCAGACAGGCTGCCAGGGCAGGTCATGGGGTTTTGTCAATGATATATAGGAATTTTGCTAGCAGGGCAAAGGAGGTGATTATCCCGCTGTATATGGCAATGGTCAGGCCACGTCTTGAGTATTGCGTACAGGTCTGGAGGCCTCATTTTAGGAAGGATGTAGATTTACTTGAGTGTGTACAGAGAAGGGCAATAAGATTGGTGAGGGGAATGAAGGGATCCTCTTACCAAGAGAGGCTTAAGTTCTGCAAATTGCAGTGGCTGGAGACTAGGCACCTGTGCGGTGATCTGATTGAGGTGTATAAGGCCTTGAATGGGTTCAGCACGATGAATTCTGATGGGATCCTTCCACTTGTTCAGATTACGATCCTAAGGGGGCACAAACTCAAATTAAGAAAAGACAGATGTAGAATAGATGTGCGGAAATTTGCCTTTAGCCAGCGGGTGGTTAATTGCTGGAACAAACTTCCATCTGTCGTTGTGGAAGTTGATAGGTTGAATAAATTTAAGGAGGAACTGGACAGGCATTTGGAGGGAATGGTGTGATTTTTTTTTTTTTTTTGGCTGATGCTACATAAGCTCATACACATGCTTTCTTGCATCACATGCCACTACTACTATCTGCTAAAGGTTGAGCAATGCAACTCTAGTAGATAACTGCCCAAAGGAAGTTTTTGGGAAAACATTTGAACATAAGCCTAAGAACAGGCATGAACAGAAATTGTATTAACTAATAGCAATCAGCTTGATCTCTCTCAGTCAATTCTACAACACAGCCTATCACCAACTTGCTGCATGCATCCAATTGCTACTACCTGAATTGTCAAAACTTAGCAAACTCATTACATCAACTAAGAAATGTCATTAGTAGTAGCACATTCACCAATTAGATCTCTTTTCTGAATCTTGGTTTCATGAGGGAATCTAGTGAAATTTATATTGTGAAATTTATATAGTAGTGAAATTTATATTCAGTCTATGTTATATATCATAGAGATTGTGGATCGGGGGGGGGGGGGGGGATTGAAATTGCATATAAAGATCACTATATGCTTACACATACTGGTCTCTACTGATTTTAGGATTAGGTAATACAATCTTACTCATCATCCTTGTATATACTTTCCTCCACTATTGAATTATGGATCTCTTGACAAGCTGAAAATAGTATGCAAGAAATTACGTAGCAAATAAATAATGTTGATACATACTCTTTTAATTGGTTTAATTGGCTATTTTAACCTTCAGAAACGCAAGTAAAGGTGAATTTCCTTCAAAAATTCGATTGCAGTGCATTCAATAGGTTACACTGCCTAGGTCTCAACCAATACTGCAGTCTCACTATTCGCGGAAGAAGTTAGATCTAGCAATTACCATGAAGCACCCAAGCTTAACCCTTGACCAGAAGTGCTATGAAGCCAACAAAGCCACAAGCTAGGCTTAACTTCATGAAAGCTAACTGGCCAAGCATTATAGAGAAATTTGCTTTTGTCAATTGGCCTTCTTTGCCCTGATCCTAAACAAGTATTGTGAATTGATGTTGCAGAATATCAACCATGCTCTCAATGAATATACCCCACTCACTCAAATAACATCTGAGCACCTTCCTAGCCAGTAATCCCCAAGAGCTAATAATAGCTATTATGAAGAAGTCTCAAACACACAGAAAAAGAAGGAGGGGGGGAAATCAGCACCACTTAAAACTTAAGAAGGATTCCAAATATTCAGATCACAGGTCAAACAATTTCTATTCAGGGACTACCAAAGTTATATTACATCAATACAGAATAGCCTTATTAAGCAAAATAATGCCAGGCCCTAATGGAATGTGGTTAAGAACTACTCGTCTCATAAAGTAGCACTTCTGAACTTTATGTCCCAACAAAAGCATTGCCCTTCTATTTGCTGATCAATTTGATTTCAAAGAGAATGCAAATTCTCTTTGTAGCTCATAATTTCCAGTTAACAAAGAGGATATATTCAGGTCTTTTTATATTGCAAGAAAATAGCTATGTGCACTTAGGAAACTAGAGAATGATTATCCTTCTGGTTTTGATGGGATCCCTCCAGTTTTTTCAAAGGTGCTTTCAAGTATTTAGTTACCTGGCTGGCCACAGAGCTTTTCAACTGGTCATTACAAAAATAAATATATCCTAAGAATATAAAACAAATAATCATCATTTCTATCTACAAGAAGGGTGTTAAAAATCTCATGAGTAATTACAGACCTACATCAATCCTGAATTCTCTGTTGGGCCTTGATACAATAATACATAAACACCTATTTTGAAGCTTACATCACAAAAGAGCAACATAGGTTTGCCAACATAGATTTGTCAGCTGTGCCAAATCTCACCATCTTTTGGCAGTTCACAACTGAAGCTGTTGATCTGGGCTACCAGGTTGATTTAGTATACATAGACCTGTCAAAGGCCTTTGACTTGATACCCCCATTATCGCCTAAAACATAATCTTTGCCACTGTGGTTTACTGCAACTCTTTTAAGGATAGTTAATAGATTATTTTACAGATAGATGTCACAGAGTATCTTATAACAACGTGGTATCCAATGTGTCAATGTGCAAATTTCAGAGGGGAGTTCTACAATAATCTGGCCCATGCATCGAACATGACCATACAATAACAGATACATTAGACCAGTGTTTCCCAACCAATGTGCCGTGACCCTTTTCAAATATGCTGCGAGATTAAGAAAAATAACATTGAGTTCAATGGCAATAGCTATTTCTGTGTGCCGTAAATATTTGTCTTTTAACTTAAAGTGTGACTCGAGTGACAAAAGATTGCAAACCACTGCATTAGACAGTAGATCCTTGACCCGGCTCCACATGCCAAGGATGGTAATCAGTTGGTGACAAACTCTTCTACCTTCTGGATGAAGTTTCCAGTCACTCAACACGAACAACATAATCCAACACTACACACACACACACACACACACACACACAACTACATTGATTAGCATTATCCATATGGAAGCCGCATACAACACACTGTGGAGTTACCACAGTTTGCTTCGGTCTGCCTACGCAATAAATAATAATAAATTTGGCGCCTCCATAGCCAAGTGGGCAGGAGCACCAGTGCACAGCACATGCTTCTTGATTAGACTGGGGTTCAAGCCCATGACCACCAAATACGGATGATGCAGAAAAGTCAGGGAATGACCACCACATATCCCCGGAGCAATATGGCCTTAGTTGCTAATGCTCCTAAAAACCAAATAACAACAACAACAGCAATAAATAAAATAAAAAAATATATATAGGGTGTCTCAAAAATATTGGTACAAATGTTTAGGGGAGGTAGGTAACGTCTAAAGGAATGTGAATCGCATAGGAACCCATAACTGGAAACGTCACGGGAAAGTAGTAGCAGAGGCACAAGAAGCAGAATACTGACACAAGACAGTAATTAGTGGCAAACATTTATTTGACATAATATTAACAATGGAGTATGAGATGGATGCATTTCATGATGTTACAACAGATGCTCGAAGGTTCCACCACGAGACGCAATGCATCCATGACACCGACGCAGCATGGATTGGTGGACACGGTCGAACACACCTGGAGTTTCTTTGATAGTAGCAGCAGCGTACACGAGTCTTGCCACGAGATCCATTTCCGTCTCCACAGGTGATTCATACACGATAGATTTGCGGGGCCCCCACAGAAACAAATCAGGGCTCGATAAATCAGGTGAGCGTGGGGGCCAGGCAACGGGTCCACCACGGCCAATCCATCGACGCCCAAAACGCCTGTTCAAATGGTCACGAACATACCTTCCATAATGTGCAGGCGTCCCATCATGTTGAAACCAAATGTTGTGTCTCACATTTGCTGGAACATCGTCAAGTAAGCCTGGTAGAACCTGTTCATGAAATATCCGATATTTAGTGGAGTTCATGCGGGACGGTAATATGGTATGGGCCGACTAAGCAGTCACCGACCATACCTGCCCACACATTTATTGCGAAGCGATGTTGTGCCGCATGGGGGCGCACACCGTGTGGGTTGTTGTGAGCCCACACACGAGCATTGTGCTGATTGAATAAGCCTTCCCGAGTGAAATAAGCCTCATCTGTGAACAAAACATAGGCTGAAAAATTCAAGTCTTGGACACTTTCTTGGAGAAACCACTGCGCAAAAGCCACACGTGCAGGATGATCTTGGGGGGAGCAGTAACTGAACCCTTTGGAGATGAAAGGGGTGTAAGGAATTGTCGTACCAGACATGCTGTAAACTGCAACGAGACACTCCGAAGGCAGAGGCAACGGTACTTGTGCTGGTAATAGGATTATTCTGGACGGCATTCAACACACTTTCTTCCATGGTGGGAGTTTGCGTCGAACGTGGTCTGCCCGCACTACTCCTGTTACCTCTAAATGATCCATAATCGCACAAATTTTGATGCACACGTGCAAACAAACCGGTACATGTCTGTCTGGGAAGCGTTCTCCATAAATTCGTTGAGCGGCTTGTCCATTGCCCTCTGCTGATCCATACACTAGGTGCATGTCTGCCAGCTCACAGTTCGTATATCGATGCATGCTCTTTGTGCGGAGACTACTGCTTGAATGAGTAAACCAGAAATTTTCCCTCTCGCGAACTGATGAACAGTGCCATCTACCGACTTATGGTGATGTTTCCGGTTATGGGTTCCTATGCGATTCACATTCCTTTAGATGTTACCTACCTCCCCTAAACATTTGTACAAATATTTTTGAGACACCCTATATACAATAACAGACTCCATAATCAGCAGATCTCAAACTGTGAAATACTTGGCAGTGACATTCAGAATAAATTGCACATTTAATCAACATAATCATATAACATAACTCATAATCACATATATGTCCTGTAATCCAAAACTTATCCATGCTTTTCAAGATGAAGATACTGTTCATTCTCAAATACGAATCACCCATTTGGAACTCATCGACTAGCCTGAGAACTAAGCAAAATATGGGTGTGCAGAAACATTTGTACAGTATCTTTCCAAGAGGAGTAAGTACTATTTGGAGTATATTTGGAGGAGTAAGTACTACAACTCACTTCTATAAGTTTAATCTTCAGCTACTACTTACTTGCAGAAACAATGCTGATATCAAACTGCTTAACCAGATAATGACAGAAATCTACATATCAACCTAATTTGTAGAGAAGATACACCTTAATTGTTTACTGGTAGCAGTCCATAAAAGGGATATTTTTTAAGAATCATGCTTTCTAAACCAATCTTGTTAAGAACAGCATCATTAACAGACTGATCAATATTGCAAATACGACTGAATTAGATATGTTTCAGGTGTGAGTTAACTTCCTTCAGGAGTTGAGACAAACTGAGAAATGATGTCTGAAGTACCTTCATTTCCAGAACTCTTAAGTCACTGTACCTTGTTCTTCTACCCTCACCCCAAATTTTCTTAATGTATACCTTTGATATGTATATGTTCTTGTTTATACTCTGGCACAACAACAAGGTCAGTGGAGTTTACAATAAACTATCAATACAAATTTTAATCATATTTAGTAGTCAAAGGCTTGAACCCCGGCCCACTCAGAGAGTGCATGCTACTGCACTCACACTCCAGACCACTCGGCTATGTCAGGTTTATTATTATATACTAATTTATTATATTTATTTAATTTTTTGTCTGCTTGAATCAAGTATCATACACTGTTATTGGCTTTGTTGTTGTGTAAGACGTTATCAGCAAAATAAAATAAAATTACAGCCAACCCAGCTGGACATCACTCAATGTGCATTACTCATTTGGTATGTATATCATATTACAAATAAGAAATAAGGTTTTAAATAAGAAAAAATCATCAAAAACAAATATGGGCAATGCAAAGTTTATTTGGCATATACGATACTTCAAAATATTAGAAATAGCAAATATGGGGAACATAAAAACAGATTTTCTTATTTCCCATTTTAGTTTTTTTTACAGTATTAAAAAAAATTTGCTTTCCAAATATTCTGAAAAGAAACAGAAAGCTCATTTAAACTGTATCAGTTTATCATTCAAGCAAAACATATCAATCATAAAACAACAACAATTTGTGACTTTTGACTGGAATTTGTGGGTTGGTCACTCACACACTAGCAAGACTTTTGTGGATTTATTGGATGATTGCTTTCTACAGCAGAATGTTTGGGAGGCAACTAGAGGGAGTAATACTCTTTATCTGATTATCAGTAGTGATTCTTCATGCATTAAGATCTGCAGATAAAGGAACCACTAGGTGGCAGTGATCACAGTGTGCTGAAGTGGGATTTACTCAAAGAGGTAAGTAACTTGTTAACAGGTCTGTACTTGTTAACAGGAGAGACTGCTTCTACAGAGATGGGATACACTTAAATAGAGAGGGTGCAAGAATGTTTGCTGATGCTATCGAGGCGGTGTTAGTTGGGTCGGAAAACTGCAAGATTGGGGGGATACAAGGACTAATAGATTAACAGTAGCCACTGGCAGAGGTGAAAGTGATTCTTGCACTGCTTCTATTGGAATGAGCCGCAGCCTGGAAAATAAAATGCAGGGTAGTTTAGAGACTGCTGGGAATCATTGGGGTACAAATAAACACATAGGTTGTGTTAGGGTAGCTAAGAAAAACAACAGGTGCATGTATACTTGTGTGTACACCAATGCTAGGAGTTTAGTAAATAAATTTGATGAATTTGAGGTATTGCTCAAAACATCAAAGGCAGATATTGTGGGGATTTCAGAGACGTGGTGTCACACAGATATAAGGAATGCAGAACTGGAATTTGGGGAGTACAATGTCTACAGAAAGGATAGACAGGGTAGGAAGGGAGGAGGGGGTTATGCTATTAGTTAAGAAATGCATAAAATCCAAGAAAGTGAAGCCAGTTGACATTGCTGGACAGTGCAGTGTCGAGTCAGTATGGTGTGACATAAGCATTGGGAGATCAAAATTGAGAGTAGGAGTGTGCTATAGGCCTAATGACTCTGATGAGTATAATAAGAAACTGTACGGGGAAATAGAGTGGGCCAGTAAATCAGAGAGTCCTATAATGGGGGATTTTAATTTCCCAGATATTGACTGGAATTTGGGGGTTGGTCACTCACACACTGGCAAGACTTTTGTGGATTTATTGGATGATTGTTTTCTACATCAGCATGTTTGGGAGGCAACTAGAGAGAGTAATACTCTTGATTTGATTATCAGTAGTGACTCTTCATGCATTAAGAATCTGCAGGTAAATGAATCACTAGGTGGCAGTGATCACAGTGTGCTGAAGTGGGATTTACTCAAAGAGGTAACTACCATTAGGGGTAAAGGGAAGGGTTATTGCTTTCGTAAAGGCGACTACGATGGACTGAGACAGTATTTAAATTCTATACAGTGGGACCAACTGATGATGTTACCAACAGCAAATTCAAAATGGGAAGCATTCAAAGAACTTATCTTGGAAGCTAGTAGGCTTTACATACCAACTAAGAAATATTGTTCAAGGTTTAGGCCTAAGTGGATGTCAGATGAACTAATGAGACATATGGCAGAGAAGAAAAATGCATGGGATACATACAAATTAACACATGACACAGAAGCCTATGATAGATACAAGTTGATCTGTAACCAAGTTACAAAGGAGGTTAGGCAGGCGAAGGCAGATTACGAGAAATCTTTGGCAAGGGATGCAAAGAAAAACAGCAAAGAGTTCTTTACTTATGTAAACTCTAGAAGGAAGGGGATGAATCAGATTGGTCCACTTGATATCGATGGGTCAACTGTTGATAATCCTGCTCAGGTAGCTAACAAACTGAATGAATATTTTACATCGACATTCACACATGAGGAGTTATTCAGCGAGGGGAATGCCAGAGGTGTATTCAACTCTGGCAGTAAGCTAGAGAATCTTGTAATAACTGAGAGTAAAGTGGAGGAGAAATTATTGAAGATAAATACAAGAAAGGCACCTGGGGTGGTGGGATCTATCCAGTTATATTAAAGGAAGCAGCAAAGGAAGTAAGCAAACCCTTAGCCATAATTATGAGAGCTTCCTTTAACACATGGAGGATCAAAGAGTGACACAAATAATTATAGACCTGTTAGTTTAACTTCTGTTCCTGGAAAATTAATGGAGGCACTGGTTAAAGAAGCACTGCAGGATCATCTAGACAAGACTTCAGTCATAGCTCAGACACAGCATGGTTTTGTTAAGGGGAAGTCTTGCCTGACCAATTTGATTGGATACTATGATGCAGTCACAAAAGAACTGGATGCAGGGAATAACTTTGATATTATATACTTGGATCTTAGAAAGGCTTTTGATACTGTTGCACATGGAAGACTGCTGCACAAATTGGAGCAGTGTGGCATTGGAGGCAAATTGCTGCTGTAGATAAAGGGGTGGTTGAGGGGGAGAAGACAGAGAGTGGTAATCAATGGACACTGCTCATCGTGGACTAATGTTATTAGTGGAGTCCCTCAGGGTTCAATATTGGGTCCATTATTGTTTTCTGTATTTATAAATGATATCGATGATGGTATATCAAGCTTAATGTCCAAGTTTGCCGACGATATGAAGGTTGGCAGGGTTGTCAAGGACACTACTGACACTATGCTACTGCAACAGGATCTGGAAAGGTTGAGCAGATGGGCTTCGAGGTGGCAAATAAAGTTTAACATTGACAAATGTAAAGTACTACATATGGGAAACAGCAACCCCAGAGCAACGTATCAACTCTGTGGTACTACACTAACAGTGGTAGAGAATGAAAGGGACCTGGGGGTGGTTGTGCAGGCAGATATGAATTTTTCTGAGCAGTGTAGACGGGCTGCAAGAGTAGCTCATGGTGTATTGTCGATGATATATAGGAATTTTTCTAGCAGGGATAAGGAGGTGATTATTCCATTGTATAAGGCAATGGTCAAACCACACGTAGAGTACTGTATACAGGTCTGGAGGCCTCATTTCTAGAAGGATGTAGAGCTGCTGGAATGAGTACAGAGAAGGGCAACAAGATTAGTGAATGGAACAAAGGGGTGCTCTTACGAAGAAAGGCTTAAGTTTTGCAAATTACAGTGTCTGGTGACTAGGCCCCGGTGAGGTGATCTGACAGAGGTGTATAAAGCCTTGAATGGTTTGAGCATGCTCAATGCTGATGGGGTTCTTCCTCTTGCTCAGAATGATCACCTGAGAGGGCATAAATTCAAATTGAGAAAAGAGAGATGTAGGATAGATGTGAGAAATTTGCCTTTAGCCGGTGGGTGGTTGGTTGGTGGAATAAACTTCCATCCCTTGTCGTGGAAGTTGATAGCCTAAATACGTTTAAGGCTCAGCTGGACAGGTATTTCGAACGAACAGAGGGGTGAAGTGGAAGTGGTTATTTTTTATTTATTTATTTATTTTATTTTTTTTTATTTATTTATTTATTTTATTTTTTTGGCTGATGCTGCATAAGCTTGCTTTCTTGCATCAAATGCCTCTACTAATGCTAAATGCTAATGCTAGTAACTACCATCAGGGATAAAGGGAAGGGTTTTTGCTTTTGTAAAGGTGACTACGGTGGTCTGAGACAGTATTTAAATTCTATACGGTGGGACCAACTGATGATGTTACCAACAACAGGAAATTCAAAATAGGAAGCATTCAAAGAAATAATCTTGGAAGCTACTATGCTTTTCATAACAACTAAGATATATTATTCAAGATTTAGGCCTAAATGGAGGTCAGATGAACTAATTAGACATGTTATTGTTGTTATTTGATTTTTAGGAGCATTAGCAACTAAGGCCATTTTGCTCCAGAGATATGCGGTGGTCATTCCCTGACCTTTCCGCATCCTCCGTATTTGGTGGTCACGGGCTTGAACCCCGGTCTAATCAAGAAGTGTGTGCTATGCATGCTGCTCCTGCCCACCTGGCTACGAAGGCGCCAATTAGACACAGAAGCCTATGATAGATATAAGCTGGTCTGTAACCAAGTCACAACGGAGGTTAGGCAGGTAAAGGCAAATTACGAGAAATCTTTGGCAAAGGATGCAAAGAAAAACAGCAAAGAATTTTTTACTTGTGTAAACTCTAGAAAGAAGGGGATGAATCAGATTGGTCCATTGGATATCGACAGTTCAAACTGTTGATGATCCTGCTCAGGTAGCTAACAAACTAAATGAATATTTTGTATCTACATTCACACATGAGGAGTTATTCAAGGAGGGGAATGGCAGAGGTGAATTAAACTCTGTCAGTCAGCTAGATGATTTTGTAATAATTGAGAGAAAAGTGGAGGAGAAATTGTGGAAGATAAGCATAAGAATGGCACCTGGAGTGAAGGGGATCTATCCAGTTATATTAAACGAGGCAGCAAAGGAATTAAACAAACCCTTAGCCATAATTATGAGAGCTTCTTTGGACTCAGGGGAGGTATCCATGGCTGGAGATGTGCAAATGTGACCCCAATCCAAAAAGGATCAAAAGGAGACACAGGTAAATTAAAAGAAGTTAAACTAACCTGTTAGTTTAACTTCTGTTCCAGAGAAATTAATGGAGGCACTGGTTAAAGAAGCATTGCAGGATTATCTAGACAAGACTTTAGTTATAGCTCGGACACAGCATGGGTTTGTTAAGGGAAAGTCTTGTCTGACCAATTTGATTGGATACTATGATGTAGTCACAAAGGAACGGGATGCAAAGAATAACTTTGATATCATATATTTGGATCTTAGAAGGGCTTTTGATACTGTTGCACATGGAAGATTGCTGCACAAATTGAAGCAGTGTGGCATTGGAGGCAGATTGCTGCTATTGAGAAAGGGATGGTTGAGTGGGAAAAGACAGAGAGTGGTAATCAATGGACACTACTCTTCATGGACTAATGTTATTAATGGAGTCCCCCAGAGTTCAGTGTCGGGTCCATTGTTGTTTTCTGTATTCAATAATGATATTGATGATGGTATATCAGACTTAATGTCCAAGTTTGCAGACGACACGAAGGTCGGCAGGGTTGTTAATGACACTAATGACAGTATACTGCTGCAACAGGATCTAGAAAAGTTGAGTAGATGGGCTGAGAGGTGGCAACTTAAGTTCAACATTAACAAATCAAAAGTACTGCATATGGGAAGCAGTAACCCCAGAGTAACATATCAACTCTGTGGTACTCACTGACAGAGGTAGAGAACGAAAAGGACCTGGGGGTAATTGTGCAGGCAGATATGAAGTTTTCTGAGCAGTGCAGAGAGTCTGCAAGAGTAACACATGGTGTCTTGTCAATGATATACAGGAAATTTTCTAGCAGGTATAAGGAGGTGATTATCCCCTTGTATAAGGCAATGGTCAGGTAAATTAAATTCACACCTTGAATACTGTGTACAGGTCTGGAGGCCTCATTTTAAGGATATAGAGCTGTTGGAACGAGTACAGAGAAGGGCAACAAGATTGTGAATGGAACAAAGGGTTGCTCTTACAAAAAACAAAGGCTTAAGTTTTGCAAATTACAGTGTCTGGAGACTAGGCACTTACGAGGTGATCTGATTGAGGTGTATAAAGCCTTGAATGGTTTGAGCATGCTCAATGCTGATGGATTCCTCCTCTTGCTCAGAATAATCACCTGAGAGGGCATAAATTCAAATTGAGGAAAGACAGTTGTAGGACAGATGTGCGGAAGTTTGCCTTTAGCCAGCGGGTGGTTGATTGCTGGAACAAACTTACATCTGTCGTTGTAGAAGTTGACAGTTTAAACAGATTCAAGGCAGAACTAGACAAACATTTGGAGTTGGTGGATGAGTGAAATGAGAAGGGGGGGGTGTTTTTTTTTTTTTTTTTTTTTTTTTTGGCTGATGCTATATAAGCTTGCTTTCTTGCATCATGTGCCCCTTGCTTAATGCTAAAACAACTTGTACATTTATAGCAAAGTATATATTTGTTCTTCACATGTATAAATTTCCCATTTCTATTACTGCTTTGGGTTTTCATTGGAAAATCCATAATTAAAAAAATATATACAATAACAAACTCCATAATCAGCAGATCTCAAACTGTGAAATACTTGGGAGTGACATTCAGAATAAATTGTACATTTAATCAACATAATCACATAACATAATGCATAAATGTTCTGTAATCCAAAACTTATCCATGTGATCAATTTCACATAAAATAGAATAGGAAAAATAATAGAGAAAAGGCCTTATTTATTTATTTATCTTATAAAAGTACAAAACTAGTAATTTATGATACTTTGCTTAACATCCAGGTTTTACCAATTTGATTTCAGTGTGAGTGAAAATGAAGGATAAGATTCCCTGTGCATCTTAATCCATAAAAATATGAATCTCATCCAGTAGCAAGAAAATCATTTATAGAATATAAACTGCTTCTTATAAATAATTTCCAGCAATTCAATTAAGAAAGGAAGCAGAAAAGAGTGAAGGAAATTAAGATTCAGAAACAAACCTTTGAGCGAATAAAGTTCACTAATTTAATGTATGATATTGCATCCAGGGGCCATTTATGGGAGAAGGTTCCCACATTCCAGCCATGTTGGGATTCACAATGTTTAAGCACAGCTTCAGGTTGTGAAAAATTTTCTTTGCAAAATAGGCATGCCACTGGTCTCAAAGCAATTTCACAATCCTCCACATCTTGCCATTCAGTACCACTGTTAGAACTGCTTTCAGAGTCACTTAGCATTATTAATTATCTGAAAATGCAAAATAACATTGAGTTAGATTAATGAAATCATTCAATATTTTACTGAGCTATACTGAATGTAATAATCTAGCTATAATAACCAGATAATAATAAAGCATTTTATTATTATCTGGTTATTAGCTAGATTATTACTAAAAAAATGGATATTATCATATTTTCTAAAATATAAAATTCCTATACTAATTAATGAATGCTTTGATATTAAGAAAGTATTAGATGGTGACTAAAAACTATGTATAAATACTGAAACATATCCCAAAGGTTGCCACCTGCAAACCATGCTTGCAGATAATGAATATAAGAATAAGGCCCCTTTCTCATAGCTAAAGTAATACCTATTACAATTGTAATTTTACATGATCTCTGTTGAATCTTCTCTCCAAAATCTGGCAGTATTTCAGTTTCATAACTGTACACTTTTATCTTTAAAGTATTTCTTCCATTTTATCATTGGAGGCCAAATTGTATCACAATGAGAAACAATACTTTGAGAAATGTCTGAAGTGCTTTAAATACTCTAGTAACCTCCCAGTAACTGTAATGGTAATTTTCCAGTCAGAATCCCAGTTATCGCTTCATTGAACAGCTTCAGAAATTGATTCACCCAGTTGTCCGAATTATTCACCGATTCCTTTCGGTTCAAACAGTGACACTTGTACATATGTCAATTCTAATATTCACTATCAGAGACTTAGTAATTTGGAATCTCCTCTTTTTGATCTTCTCTGGCTTAAAATCTCTCCATCACATTAAAATTCATCTGGTGCCTCTATCATTCTCCCAACCCCACTAATCACTTGGAATGCTTTGACTTCTTTTTGAAACTTAACTTTCTCCAGTCCAACTTTCCAAACACAGAGGTAATTTTCCTTGGTGATTTTAATTTTCACAATGCCAGCTGGTTTCTGTTTTCTAGTCACATGGACTTGGCAGGTCGAGATGCTGAAGATTTTGCATTTAGTAATGACCTCACACAGGTCATTCATTTACCTACTAGAATACCTGACAATCCTAACCACGCAACCAACACGCTTGATTTTTTTCTCACAACCAACCCTGCCTTCTAAGTACATGGTTGAGGTGAGTGGTCCTCTAGGCACTCAGATCACAACTTGGTGATGGTCTCTTCTCCAATGGAACCTTTCTGTCATGGCCATTCCCAACCTTGCACTGTTTCGCATTACAAGAATTCGAAATAGGATGATCTGCGAGATTTCTTTCATTTTTTTCTTGGTCAGGTTACCGTTTCAAATCTCTGCTGTCAACATTTTTGCTCAGATTGTGTCAGTGAAATTATTCTTGTAGGGATGGAATCCTTTATTCCACACACCATCTTAAAATCTGATCCGTTATCTAAACTTTGGTTTTCCAATAAATGTGCTAAGGCTGTTTTCAAGGATATTGCATATCGTAATGGCTTGTTTCCAAATCCTCCAGGACTTCCATCCCTTGTTGTGGAAGTTGATAGCCTAAATAAATTCTATATAGCTAATAAACTATATAAAACAATGTAAACAAATGACCCATATATATTCCTATATAAAGAAAATGAAAAACAAGTACAGTAAACCCCTGCTATTCGCGGGGGTTCCTGAGAAATGCCGCGAATACCGAAAACGCGAATACTGAGTTATGGCTCCCATAGTAATAAAGGGGTTCCGTTCAAAAGTATGAAATATATAAGAAAAACTAGTCTAAAATTTTGTCTTTGTATGTATTATATGTACTTTCATAATATGACTATATACATAGACAATGCATAGTGAAATGCAAGCATATGGCAACGAAATGAAAATAAGAAACAATTTAATATTAAATGTAATATTTATTAGAAATTTCAAACCAGCGCCTTTGCTAGCTAAAAAGCCAGTGCTATCAAGTTTCGTTAAAGTGTTGATAAAGGAGTTTTGCCCTTTCACAAATGATGAGTGAACTTAACGGAATTTTATTTTGAGTTCGGTCTTCTATCCACAGATTAATGAAAATACTAAACATGGAAGATATTAGCACCTGCAGTACTTAATTTATATATAGTTGAATATAAAAATTGTTGGGATTAGACTGCAGTAATAATTCAGACACAGCATGGGTTTGTTAAGCGGAAGTCTTGTCTGACCAATTTGATTGGATACTACTATGTGGTCACAAAGAAACTGGAGGCAAAAAATAATTTTGATATTACATACTTGGATTTCAGGAAAACTTTTGATACTGTTGCACATGGAAGACTGCTGTACAAATTGGAGCGATATGGCATTAAGGACAAATTGCTACAATGGATAAAGGGATGGTTGAGTGGGAGATGGCTCTACATGGACTAATATTATTAGTGGAGTCTCCCATAGTTTGGGGCTTGGCCAATTGTTGTTTTGTGTATTTAGCATTAGCAAAGGCACATGATGCAAGAAAGCAAGCCTATACATCAGCCAAGAAAAAAAAGAAAAAAATCAAAAAGAAAAAAAAAAAATCTAATTTCACCCATCCACTTGCTCTAAATGTTTGTCTAGTTCTGCCTTGAATCTATTTAAACTATCAACTTCTACAATGACAGATGGAAGTTTGTTCCAGCAATCAACCACCCACTGGCTAAAGGCAAACTTCTGCACATCTATCCTACAACTGTCTTTCCTCAATTTGAATTTATGCCCTGTCAGGTGATTATTCTAAGCAGGAGAAAGAATCCCATCAGCACTGAGCATGCTCAAACCATTCGAGGCTTTATACACCTCAATGAGATCACCTCGCAGGTGCCTAGTCTTCAGACACTGTTATTTGCAAAATTTAAGCATTTCTTCGTAAGAGCAACCCTTTGTTCCATTCACTAATCTTGTTGCCCATCTCTGTACTCATTCCACAGCTCTACATCCTTAAAATGAGGCCTCCAGACCTGTATACAGTACTCAAGGTGTGGCCTGACCATTGCCTTATACAAGGGGGATAATCACTTCCTTATCCCTGCTAGAAAAATTCCTCTACATCATTGACAAGACACCATGAGCTACTCTTGCAGACCATCTGCACTGCTCAGAAAACTTCATATCTGCCTGCACAATTAACCCCAGGTCCTTTTCATTCTACCACTGTCAATGTAGTACCATACAGTTGATACGTTACTCTGGGATTACTGCTTCCCATATGCAGTAATTTACATTTGTCAATGTTAAACTTCAGTTGCCTCCTCTCACCCATCTGCTCAACATTTCAAGATCTTGTTGCAGCAGCGTACTGTAATTAGTCATTAATAACCCTGCCGACCTTCATATTGTTTGTAAACTTGCACATTAAGCCTGACATACCATCATCAATATCATTAATAAATACAGAAAACAACAATGGACCAAACTATGAACCCTGGGGGACTCCACTAATGACATTAGTCCACGAAGAGCAGCGTCCACTGATTACCACTCTCTGTCTTCTCCCCTCAACCATCCCTTTATCCATAGCAGCAATTCCCACCCAGTACCACACTGATCCAATTTGTGCAGCAGCAGTCTTCCATGTGCAACGGTATCAAAAGCCTTTCTAAGGTCCAACTATATGATATCAAAATTATTCTTTGCATCCAGTTCCTTTGTGACACATCATAGTATCCAATCAGATTGGTCAGACAAGACTTTCCCTTAAGAAACATATGCTTTGTCCAAGCTATAACTGAAGTTTTGTCTGGATGATCCTGCAATGCTTCTTTAACCATTGCCTCCATTAATTTCCCTGGAACAGAAGTTTAACTTTTGTTCCAGGGTCTCCTGTTAACAATTACTTGTGTCGCCCTTTGCTCCTCATTTGTAAATTGGGGTCACATTTGCACATCTCCAGTCCATGGGTACGTCCCCTGAGTCCAAGGAAGCTCTCATAATTATGGCTAGGGGTTTGCTTAATTCCTTTGCTGCTTCGTTTAACTGGATAGATCCCCTTCACTCCAGGTGCCTTTCTTATGCTTATCTTCCATAATTTCTCCTCCACTTTACTCTCAGTTATTACAAAATCATCTAGCTGACTGACAGAGTTCAATTCATCTCTGGCATTTCCCTCCCTAAATAACTCCTCATGTGGGAATATAGATGCAAAATACTCATTTAGTTTGTTAGCTACTTGAGCAGGATCATCAACAGTTAAACCATCGAAATCCAATGGACCAATCTGATTCACCCCTTTCCTTTTAGAGTATACATAAGTAAAGAACTCTTTGCTGTTTTTCTTTGCATGCTTTGAAAAAGATTTCTCGCAATCTGCCTTTGCCTGCCTAACCTCCTTTGTGATTTGGTTACAGACCAGCTTATATCTATCATAGGATTCCGTGACACCTGTTAATTTATATGTATCCTATGCATTTTTCTTCTCTGCCATGTCTCCATCAGTTCATCTAACCTCCATTTAGGCCTAAACCTTGAACAATATTGCTTAGTTGGTATGAAAGGCCTAGTAGCTTCCAAGATTAATTCTTTGAATGCTTCCCATTTTGAATTTGCTGTTGGTAACATCAGTTGGTCCCACCTAATAGAATTTAAATACTGTCTCAGACCACTGTATTCACCTTTACGAAAGTAAAAACCCTCCCTTTACTCCTGATGGTAGTTACTTCTTTGAGTAAATTCCACTTCAGCAAACTGTGATCACTGCTACCTAGTGGTTCCTTTATCTGGAGATTCTTAATACACAAAGAATCACTATGGATAATGAGATCAAGAATATTACTCCCTCTAGTTGCCTCCGGAACATGCAGCTATAGAAAACGATCACCCAATAAATCCTAATTCATTTCACAAGCACTTCCTAATTCATTTCACAAATATACGTGGTCTCAATTCTAATCTCAACGATGTCCATTTCCACTTGCAGTCTGCCAAACCCCATGCACTTCTTCTGACAGATTCTCAGTTATCGGTTGATTCAACTACTGCTCATCTCAGATGCCCAAATTATTCGCTGTATGATTCCTTTCGCCTCAAAGGTGGCGCTTGTGCATATGTCCATTCTGTTATTCCCTGTCAGAGACTTGGCAATTTGGAATCTCCTCTCTTTGATCTTCTCTGGCTTAAAATCTCTCTACCTCATTCTGTCAAATTCATCTGTTGTCTCTACTATTCTCCCAACTCCACTAATCACTTGCAGCTCTTTTGACTTCCTCTCTTTGCAACTTGACTTTCTCCAGTCCAACTTTCCTAACAGTGAGAAACTTTTTCTTGGTGATTTTAATGTTCACAACTCCAGCTGGTTTCTGTTTTCTAGTCACACCGACCCAGCTGATCGAGATGCTGAGGCTTTTGCAATTACTAATGACCTTGCACAGACTGTTCATTTACCTACAAGAATACCAGACAATCCTAATCATACAGCCAACATGCTTGATCTTTTTCTCACAAACAACCCTTCTAAGTACACGGTTAAAGTGAGAGGTCCCTTAGGCACTTCAGATCACAACTTGGTGATTGTCTCTTCTCCAATGGAGCCTTTATCTCATGGCTATTCCCAACCTTGTGTTGTTTGGCATTACAGGAATGCAAAATGGGATGACCTGTGAGATTTCTTTTCCTTGGTCGGATTACTGTTTCAAAACTTCTGATGTCAACGTTTGCTCAGATCGTTTCAGTAAAATTATTCTTGCAGGAAGGAATGGAATCCTTTATCCCACACTCCACTTTAAAATCTCATCCTTTATCTAAACCTTGGTTTTCCAGTAAATGTGCTAAGGCTGTTCAAGAGAAGAATGTTGCATATTGTAATTGGCTTGTTTCTAATTCTTCAGTTTCATTTTCTGCCTACACCAAAGCTCGCAACAATTGTAAAGCAGTTATTAATCAGTCCAAACTACAGTTTGAACAGGCTACGAGTAGAAAACTTCCTTCTTGCCCTAATGGTAGCCGAGCATTCTGGTGTCTTGCCAAAGCTATTGGCCGCAACTTTTGCCCATCTCTGTTCCCACCTCTGTCCAAACCAGATGGTTCTGTTGTCAGTTCAGCCAAGGATAAACCTGACCTGCTAGCATCCCATTTTTCTTCCAACTCATGTATTAATGATCTTGGTAAAACATCTCCCACTATTCCCAACACACTCCATTCAATGCCTCCTCTGGTCTTCCGTCAAAAGGATGTCAGAAGGGTTTTGACGAATCTTGATGCTAAGAAAGCTCCAGGTCCCGATGGTATTTCTCCACTAGTTCTCAAAACCTGTGCTCCTGAACTTACTCCTTTTCTTTGCTGCCTTTTTTCACTTTCTTATTCCAAAGGTGTTTTTCCTTCTGCTTGGAAATTTGCTCATGTCCAGCCAGTTCCTAAAAAGGGTGACAAATCCATCTCATCCAATTATCGTTCCATTGCAATTACTTCTACTCTTTCTAAAGTAATGGAGAAATCAATTAACCGCCATCTCTTAAACTACCTAGAAATCTTCCATCTGATCAACGATCGTTAGTATGGATTCCATCAGTGTCGATCCACTTGTGATATTCTGGCTTATGTTACCCATTTATGGACTAATTTAATGGAAAGGTTCGGTGAAACATGAGTAGCTGCTCTTGACATCTCAAAGGCTTTTGATCGTTTTTGGCATTGTTGTTGATATTTGGTTTTTAGGAGCATTAGCAACTGAGGCCATATTGCTCCAGTGATATGCGGTGGTCATTCCCTGACCTTTCCGCATCATCCGTATTTGGTGGTCATGGGCTTGAACCCCGGTCTAATCAAGAAGTGTGTGATACGCGCTGCTGCTCCTGCCCACCTAGCTACGGAGGCAGCCTCAGTGTTTGGCATAAAGGTCTTCAAAACAAGCTTCCACCTTATGGTTTGCCAACTGTTTTTAGTAGTAATTGGTTATACAGTTTTCTCTCTGATCGCTCACTAAGGGTGATGGTAGATGGCTCTCTGTCTTCTAACTTCTCCACTAATGCTGGTGTCCCCCAAGGTTCAGTTCTTTCCCCCACTCTTTTCCTCTTGTATATTAATGAGCTTCTTCCATTGACTGGAAATCCTATCCATAGTTTTGCCGATGATAGCACATTGCATTCCACTTTCCATTTTGAGAAACCTTGCCCTGCTCAATGAGCTTCAACTTCTCGAAAATCTGCTACCAATTCCTTAAATGCTGATCTTCAGGTAATTCTCCAGTGGGGCAAAGATAACTTAGTTGATTTCAACCCATCTAAAACTCAGTCTTGTCTTATATCTCGCAAAAAGGATTCTTCTGCTCCTATGCTTATCTTTAGTGACACTCCGATTTCTAAGCAAAATGATCTCTCTCTTTTGGGGATTACCCTGACTTCAAATCTCTCTTGGCACAAGCACATTACAAATATTGCTTCCTCTGCATCTAAAAAAACTTGGTTTTCTCTTTCACTCTTGGCGTTAATTTTTTTTTCACACAGTTGCTCACTCTGTATAAATTGCAAATCCTCCCTGCCATGGAATATATCGTTCCCACTTCTGGGGTGGTGCCCCCAAAACCTCTCTCAGGCTTCTTGATTCCATTCAGAAGAGGGCAGTTAGGTTAATTAATGATTCATCTCTAACAGTCTCTTGTCTCGCTGTCTCATAGATGTACTGTTTCTGCTGCATGCCTCTTCTACAGATACTTCCATGGGCACAGTTCTTCTAAATTGGCTTCTATAATTCCCGCTCTCTCTTTCAAAATAGTCGGAACACGTGCCGCCACCAGCCAACATCCATTTACAGGCAGGCCTCGCTTAACGCGAGTTCGATTAACACGGTTTTCAGTTACCGCGATTGGAAAAAATTATACCACTTTTTACTTTACACGATTCAAATTTCCAGTTAACGCGATCTTTTATTTCTGATAGTTGAAAAAGATTCGAATCGCGCACTAAATGTCTGACTGCCAATAAACAAGCGTTTGTCCGCTTCCCGCCTCAGTGTGTTCCATCAACTAAGTAGACGTGTTACTTGTTTGTCTCCACCTAATAAAGTCACGTGCAGACGTATTTAAAAATTCTAATTTTCTACCCCTGTTAATTATGGATAAAAGAAAGAGTGAAAAACAACGTGATTGTAATTAAAAAAAACGAAAAGTTATTACTTTAGCTGATAAACTTGAAGTTATTAAAAAACATGAACGTGGTGCAAACCATGCGAAAATCGTAAGAGATCTAGGATACAGTGAGTCTACCGTACGAACTATCTTGAGCCGTAAGAACGAATATAAAGAGAAAGGTAAAGTTTCATCATCTTCTTTTGTCTTACAAAATACCAGAAACACAACTCTAATAATGATTGAAATGGAAAGTGTTTTATCAATTTGGATAGAAGATTGCAATCAAAAAAGAATTCCATTATCTAAGGACAATATTCAGAGCAAAGCTATTAACCTTTTTACTAAGCTCAAAGAAACAAAATATCAAGGGGAGACTGAAATGTTTGTTGCTAGTTCAGGGTGGTTTGGACGTTTCAAAAATCGAGCACGACTGCATAATGTTAAAGTAACTGGGGAAGCTGCTAGTGCTGATGAAGATGCTGCAGCCAAATTTCCTGCAGAATTGCAAAAAATCATTCAGGATGCTGAATACGACGATCGGCAAATATTTAATGTAGACGAAACGGGTGTATTTTGGAAACGGATGCCAACTAAAACTTATTTGGCTGCAAATGAAGCATCACAACCTGGGTATAAAGTCTCAAAAGATCGAATAACTCTTTTATTAGGAGGTAACGCTGAAGGTGATTTTAAATTGAAACCCATGCTTGTGTACCGTGCACAAAATCCTAGGGCTTTAAAAGGATACAGCCATCGCACTCTTCCAGTCATTTTTCGTCAAATAAAAAAGCATGGATGACCAAAACCCTATTTGAAGACTGGTTTACATCTTATTTCTGTCCAACAGTTGAAGCCTATTGCAAGAAAAATAATCTTACTTTTAAAGCTCTGTTGCTTTTAGATAATGCACCTGGACATCCTTCTGCACTTGGTGACTTAAATGAAAATGTGAAAGTTGTTTTTTTACCGGCGAATACGACTTCGTTATTGCAACCCATGGACCAGGGGACGATTGCAACTTTCAAGGCTTACTATCTCCGCAGAACCTTTGCACAGGCACTTGAAGCTATAACAGGAGATAATGCAATTTCTGTACCAGAATTTTGGAAAAAATATAACATACGATTGGCCATTGAAAACATTCATGCAGCATGCGAAGAAGTGACAGCCAGCAATATGAGAGCAGTTTGGAAGCATCTTTTACCCCGCGCAAACGATTTTACTTGCTTCAAAGATGCAGTTCAAAAAGTTATTGAAGACATAACTAATATTGGTAATGAACTTGGTTTCAAAGGCTTGGATGCGGCTAACGTTCGAGAATCACTGAATTCGCATTTAGAACAGCTAAGTGACAATGATCTCCTTCAAATAGAGCAACAGTGTGCGCACGAAGAAGCTGAAGAAAAAGAGTGTGAGCCAGATGAAAATGTTACCTCAAAGGAGATAACGGTAAAAGAACTAGGCGAAATCTTTTGTATCGCAGAGAACCTTAAACAAAAGGTAATGGATGTTGATCCCAACATCAAAAGAAGCATGTTATTTCGCCAGGGCCTAGAGAAGCTTGTTGTCAGCTATCGGAAATTGTATGATGAAAAAACGAAAGCCAAAACTGTTCAAACGACTGTGTTCAAATATTTCTGTAGCAAATAGTTAGTTTCTCCATTATATATTTTGAACAATAAACATTTAGGTGGGTCGGAAAACTGCTAGCTTGGGGGGAGACAAAGACCAATAGATTGACAGTAGCCACTGGCAGAGGTGAAAGAGATTCTTGCACTGCTTCTATTAGAATGAGCAGAAGCCTGGAAAACAAGATGCATGGTATTTCAGAGACTGCTGGGAGCCACTGCGGTACAAGTAAACACATGGGTTGTGTTAGGGTAGCTAAGAATAGAAACAGGTGCAGGTACACTTGCGTGTACACCAGTGCTAGGAGTTTAGTAAATAAATTTGATGAATTTGAGATATTGCTCAAAACATCAAAGGCAGATATTGTTGGGATATCACAGACGTGGTGTCACACAGATATAAGGGATGCAGAACTGCAATTTGGGGAGTACAACGTCTACAGAAAGGATAGACAGAATAGGAAGGGGGAAGGGGTTATGCTATTAGTTAAGAAACACATAAAAACCAAGGAAGTGAAGCCAGTCGACATCGCCGGACAGTGCAGTGTTGAGTCAGTTTGGTGTGACATAAGCATTGGGAGATCAAAATTGAGAGTAGGAGTGTGCTATAGGCCTAATGACTCTGATGAGTATAATGAGGAACTGTACAGGGAAATAGAGTAGGCCAGTAAATCAGAGAGTCTTATAATGGGAGATTTTAATTTCCCAGATATTGACTGGAATTTGGGGGCTGGTTACTCACACACTAGCAGGGCTTTTGTGGATTTATTGGATGATTGTTTTCTACATCAGCATGTTCGGGAGGCAACTAGAGGGAGTAATACCCTTGATTTGATTATCAGCAGTGATTCTTCATGCATTAAGAATCTGCAGATAAACGAACCACTAGGTGGCAGTGATCACAGTGTGCTGAAGTGGGATTTACTCAAAGAGGTAACTACCATTAGGGGTAAAGGGAAGGGTTATTGCTTCCGTAAAGGCAACTACGATGGACTGAGACAGTATTTAAATTCTATACAGTGGGACCAACTGATGATGTTACCAACAGCAAATTCAAAATGGGAAGCATTCAAAGAACTTATCTTGGAAGCTACTAGGCTTTACATACCAACTAAGAAATATTGTTCAAGGTTTAGGCCAAAATGGATGTCAGATGAACTAATGAGGCATACGGCAGAGAAGAAAAATGCATGGGATACTTACAAATTAACACATGACACAGAAGCCTATGATAGATACAAGTTGATATGCAACCAAGTTACAAAAGAGGTTAGGCAGGCAAAGGCAGATTACGAGAAATCCTTGGCAAGGGATGCAAAGAAAAACAGCAAAGAGTTCTTTACTTATGTTAACTCTAGAAGGAAGGGGATGAATCAGATTGGTCCACTTGATATTGATGGGTCAACTGTTGATGATTCTGCTCAGGTAGCTAACAAACTAAATGAATATTTTGCATAGACATTCACACATGAGGAGTTATTCAGCAAGGGGAATGCCAGAGGTGTATTCAACTCTAGCAGTAAGCTACAGAATCTTGAAATAACTGGGAGTAAAGTGGAGGAGAAACTGTTGAAGATAAACACAAGAAAGGCACCCGGGGTGGATGGGATCTATACAGTTATATTAAAGGAGGCAGCAAAGGAAGTAAGCAAACCCTTAGCCATAATTATGAGAGCTTCCTTGGACTCAGGGGAGGTACCCATAGACTGGAAATGTGCAAATGTGACCCCAATTCACAAAGGAGGATCAAAGGCTGACACAAGTAATTATAGACCTGTGAGTTTAACTTCTGTTCCTGGAAAATTAATGGAGGCACTGGTTAAAGAAGCACTGCAGGATCATTTAGACAAGACTTCAGTTATAGCTCAGACACAGCATGGTTTTGTTAAGGGGAAGTCTTGCCTGACCAACTTGATTGGATATTATGATGCAGTCACAAAAGAACTGGATGCAGGGAATAACTTTGATATTATATACTTGGATCTTAGAAAGGCTTTTGATACTGTTGCACATGGAAGACTGCTACACAAATTGGAGCAGTGTGACATTGGAGGCAAATTGCTGCTATGGATAAAGGGGTGATTGAGGGGGAGAAGACAGAGAGTGGTAATCAATGGACACTGCTCATCGTGGACTAATGTTATTAGTGGAGTCCCTCAGGGCTCAGTGTTCGGTCCATTATTGTTTTCTGTATTTATAAATGATATTGATGATGGTATATCAAGCTTAATGTCCAAGTTTGCAGATGATACAAAGGTTGGCAGGGTTGTCAAGGACACTACTGACACTATGCTGCTGCAACAGGATCTGGAAAGGTCGAGCAGATGGGCTGAGAGGTGGCAAATGAAGTTTAACATTGACAAATGTAAAGTACTACACATGGGAAACAGCAACCCCAGAGCAACGTATCAACTCTGTGGTACTACACTGACAGTGGTAGAGAATGAAAGGGACTTGGGGGTGGTTGTGCAGGCAGATATGAAGTTCTCTGACAGTGCAGACGGGCTGCAAGAGTAGCTCATGGAATATTGTCAATGATATACAGGAATTTTTCCAGCAGGGATAAGGAGGTGATTATTCCATTGTATAAGGCAATGGTCAGGCCACACCTAGAGTACTGTATACAGGTCTGGAGGCCTCATTTCAAGAAGGATGTAGAGCTGCTGGAACGAGTACAGAGAAGGGCAACAAGATTAGTGAATGGAACAAAGGGGTGCTCTTACGAAGAAAGGCTTAAGTTTTGCAAATTACAGTGTCTGGGGACTAGGCACCAGCGAGGTGATCTGATAGAGGTGTATAAAGCCTTGAATGGTTTAAGCATGCTCAATGCTGATGGGATTCTTCCTCTAGCTCAGAAATCACCTGAGAGGGCATAAATTCAAATTGAGGAAAGACAGATGTAGGATAGACGTGAGGAAATTTGCCTTTAGCCAGCGGGTGGTTGGTTGGTGGAACAGACTTCCATCCCTTGTGGTGGAGGTTGATAGCCTAAATAAGTTTAAGGCTCAGCTGGACAGGTATTTGGAACGAACAGAGGGGTGAAGTGGAAGTGGGTTTTTTTTTTTTTTTTTTTTTTGGCTGATGCTGCATAAGCTTGCTTTCTTGCATCAAATACCTCTACTAATGCTAATGCTAATATTTTACATGGCATGCAGTTAAAAAGTTATTTAAAAGGTATTATTTAAAAGTTATTTAAAATTCTTTATGGACATTCCAGAAGGTCAAGTACCAATTATAATTTTTCCTATTGGTTACGATATTCGATTAACGCGTTTCCGTTTTGCGCGATGCACTCGCGGGACGAATTAATCGCGTTAATCGAGGCCCGCCTGTACTGTCGAACTTCAAACTCACAGAACCAACTTTTCATCTTCCTCGTTTACTCATTCAACTGCCGTTTTCTGGAACAACCTTCCTTCATAAGTATTTCCTGAAAATTACAGTCAACAGAAGTTCAAGTCCAATGTCAACAAATATCTTCTTTCATATTCCCAACCTCCAACCCTAGCACGGTACTAAGTACTATAAGTTCTAATACCTCTCGTGTTTGGAGTTTACATAAAAAGAAAAAAATCCACAAAAGCCTTGCTAGTGTGTGAGTGAGCAACCCACAAATTCCAGTCAATATATAGGAAATTAAAATCCCCCATTATAAGACACTCTGATTTACTGGCCCACTCTATTTCTCTGTACAGTTGTTTATTATACCATCAGAGTCATTAGGCATATAACACACTCCTACTCTCAATTTTGCTTTCCCAGTGCTTACATCATGGTAAACTGTCTCGACACAGCATTGTCCATCCATGTCGACTGGCTGTACTTCCTTGGATTTTATGTGTTTCTTAACTAACAGCATAACCCCCTCCTCCCTTCCTATCCTGTCTATCCTTCCTGTACAGATTTGACCACCCCAAATTCTAGTCCTGCATTCCTTATATCTGTGTGACACCACGTCTCTGATATCTCAACAATATCTGTCTTGGATGTTTTGACTAACACCTCAAATTCATCAAATTTATTTATGATTGTTTATTTGCTATTTGGTTTTTAGGAGCATTAGCAACTATGGCCATATTGCACCAGGCATATGCGGTGGTCATTCATTGACCTTTTCGCATCCTCCGTATTGGTGGGCACGGGCTCGAACCCCGGTCTAATCAAGAAGCATGTGCTACGCACTGCTGCTCCTGCCCACCTGGCAACGGAGGCGCCATTTATTTATGAAACTCCTAGCATTGGTGTACACGCAAGTATACATGCACCAGTTCCTATTCTTAGCTACCCTAACACAGCCCATGTATTTACTTGTTCTGCAATGACTCCCAGCAGTCTCTGGAATCCCCTGCACCTTGTTTTCCAGGCTGCTGCTCATTCCATTAAAATCAGTGCAAGAATCACATTCACCTCTGCTAGCGGCTACTGTTAATCTATTAGTCTGTGTATCCCCCCCCCCCAAGCTAGCAGTTTTACGATCCAACTAACACTGCCTCGTAGCATCAGCAAATATTCTTGCACCCTTTCTATTTACGTGTATCCCATCCCTGTAGAAGCAGTCTCTCCTGTTAGCAAGCACTGACCAGGCTGAGAAAAATTTTACCCCTTGAGCCTTGCACAATCTCTCCAGGGCTGAATTTATCGACAACGCTCTCATCATACACTCCCTCCTATCATGTCTGGGCAGAATTGCAAACACTTTCAAATTCAACCCTATCTCATGGCTTTTTCTCACCATTGAGAAAAAGCCGTGAGATAGGGTTTCCTCCTCCTTTAAATATCACTAGTGCCAATTTATCAACGATATTGATGAAGGTATATCAGGTTTAATGTCCAAGTTTGCAGTTGATACAAAGGTTGGCAGGGTTGTTAATGATACTAAAGACAGTATGTTACTGCAACAGGATCTAGAAAAGTAAGGCAGATGGGCTCAGAAGTGGCAACTGAAATTTAACATTAACAAATGCAAAGTACTGCATATGGGTAGCAGTAACCCAAGAGAATCATACCGACTATGTGGTACTACACTCAGGGAAGTGGAGAATGAAAAAACCTGGGGGGTAACTGTGCAGTCAGATATGAAGTTCTCTGAGCAGTAAAGAAGGGCTGCTAGAGAAGGTCATGGAGTTTTGTCAATGATATATAGGAATTTTGCTAGCAGTGACAAGGAGATGATTATCCTTTTGTATAAAGCATTGGTCATGCCACACTTTGAGTACTGCACACAGGTTTGGAGGCCTCATTTTAGGAAGGATGTAGAATTGCTAGAACTAGTACAGAGAAGGGCAACAAGATTGGTGAGGAACTAAGGGGTGCACTTATGAAGAAAGGCTTAAGTTCTGCAAGTTGCAGTCTGGAGACTAGGCACCTACAAGGTGATCTTATTGAGGTATATAAGGCCTTGAATGGTTTGGCAGGCTCAATGGTGATGGAATACTTCTGCTTGCTCATACTAAAACCTGAGAGGGATTCAAATTGAGGAAAGACAGTTGTAGGGTAGATGTGCAGAAGTTTGCATTTAGCCAGCGGGTAGTTGATTGCTGGAACAGACTTCCATTTGTTAGCATTAGCATCAGTAGATGCATTTGATGCAAGAAAGCAAGCTTATGCATCAGCCAAAAAAAAAAAAAAAAAAAAAAACCACTTCCACTTCACCCCTCTGTTCATTCGAAATACCTGTCCAGCTGAGCCTTAAACTTATTTAGGCTATCAACTTCCACGACAAGGGATGGAAGTCTGTTCCACCAACCAACCACACGCTGGCTAAAGGCAAATTTCCGCATGTCTATCCTACATCTGTCTTTCCTCAATTTGAGTTTATGCCCTCTCAAGTGATTATTCTGAGCAAGAGGAAGAATCCCATCAGCATTGAGCATGCTCAAACCATTCAAGGCTTTATACACCTCTATCAGATCACCTCGCTGGTGCCTAGTCTCCAGACACTGTAATTTGCAAAACTTAAGCCTTTCTTCGTAAGAGCACCCCTTTGTTCCATTCACTAATCTTGTTGCCCTTCTCTGTACTCCTTCCAGCAGGCTCTACATCCTTCTTGAAATGATGCCTCCAGACCTGTATACAGTACTCTATGCCTTATACAAGAGAATAATCACCTCCTTATCCCTGCTAGAAAAATTCCTATATATCACTGACAATAC
Organism: Mastigoproctus giganteus; assembly: GCF_048544385.1. Lineage (NCBI taxonomy): Eukaryota > Metazoa > Arthropoda > Arachnida > Uropygi > Thelyphonidae > Mastigoproctus > Mastigoproctus giganteus. The sequence goes on along the minus strand of NC_143587.1, from coordinate 111,310,205 downwards.
GCCATGAGCTACTCTTGCAGCCCGTCTGCACTGCTCAGAGAACTTCATATCTGCCTGCACAACCACCCCCAGGTCCCTTTCATTCTCTACCACTTTCAGTGTAGTACCACAGAGTTGATACGTTGCTCTGGGGTTGCTGTTTCCCATATGTAGTACTTTATATTTGTCAACGTTAAACTTCATTCAACGTTAAACCACCCCTCTCAGCCCATCTGCTTAACCTTTCCAGATCCTGTTGCAGCAGCATAGTGTCAGTAGTGTCCTTGACAACCCTGCCAACCTTCGTATTGTTTGCAAACTTGGACATTAAGCTTGATATACATCATCAATATCATTTATAAATACAGAAAATGTTTGTTATTGTGGAAGTTGATAGCTTAAATAAATTTAAGGCTAAACTAGACGAACATTTGGAGTGACCAGATGGGCAAAATGGGAAGGTTTTTTTTTTGTTTTTTTGTCTGATGCTGTATAAGCCTGCTTTCTTGCATCATATGCCTCAACTGATCTATGTGCTTTACTTTGAAAGAAAAATCACAGAAATTTAGGAACAGACTACATCAAAACACTTGTAAAATTGTATACACAGAATTATGTTTGATCAACTAGTTTTATACAGGAGAAATAATTTTTATTTCTACGAATAGTGTGTTTTAAAAGAATACTTGTAAAGGGGAAGAATACTGGGTTCACAGAGTAAATAGAGAGCATCCTAATATCACATTGTAGAATAAACATAAAACCTGTATATAAGTTGGCAAGATGCCAAATTATGGTACCTTTAGCTGTATACAGGAAAATAGCTTCAATTATATTTCATGAACATTTCAATTGTTTCACAGATAAGAATAACCACATGTAGATAACTTTCCTTTAATTAATGTAAATTTTTCTAAATTATGAGTTTTAATCATAAATATTATGAAACACTAAATTATTCAAATCGTATACTGTGAAATAAGTGCTGTTATCTGTTGTTGTTATAGTTTTCCTTAAGGTGAATTTAAAAAAAAATATATATATATATACACAGGATATCTCATAAGTCTGCAAATGTGTCCAAATAATTCTTCTCATAGGAAATCAGAGTCAAAGTGAGAGGTCGCTGCAGAATTTAACAGACTGAATTCAGAACACAAGCCAATAATACAGAGCTATTTCCGTAAACATGTTGCAAAGTTCAGGAAACCAGGATCCATATAGGAAAAAAAAACCACACAATGAACCTTCGAGAAGAACTTCCAACAATAACATAGCCACTGCCATCCATCCTCGCTCATTTATCAAAGGTCCCAGAAAGCCTCTTTGAAGGCTATCTTCTGAGACAAGTGTCGAAAAGCAGCATTCACCACATCCTTAGGGCTCACAAATGGCATCCATACACTCTTCTGATCTTGCAGAAATTAAGCAAAGATGAACCAGACCGATGGATGGAATTTTGTGAATGGGCTAGAGAACAATATGCTCAAAATGCAAATTTCCTTCCACAATTTTGTTTTAGTAATGATGCTTTTTTTTTTTTAATTTTTTATGGAAACTGTGAGGTAAATTGACAGAACCTCGCTACTGGTCTCAAAACAACAATCACTGGTTTACTCCTTTGATGGAAGAAGATGCTACAATGCTTGACAAAATTAACAGAACAAAATGTTTTTCATGAATATTTTATTGTGAACAGTGTCACCAAAAGCAAATAGCAAATTTGATATAATAGGCATCCTGGCATGCAAATTCCAAGTATCTAATAGAAATCGATCTATCACCTTACAGAGCTGCACATTATGCAAATTATTCATGCCTATAAAAACATGAGTTGCAATCACATAACTTCATTCCGGTTTTTGGTTTCCTCAGTGGGATAGCCACATTTCCAGTACCGAGGATGGCAAGTCATCATTGTTTAGATGCTTCTTTGAGATAACAGGCCATTTGACGACTTGAAGCTGGGCAGTCACTGGCACACTGGCTTAATGTGTCACACAGTGTAATCTCAGCACAATGGAAGTAGTTTCAGGAGATAGAGCTGGTCAAGGTCGCCAGAGGGCTATGTCAACTAGAACAGACCACTGTCTGACTCTAACAACACGATGGAACTGTATGATGTGCTCCCATCAACTGTCTCTTGAGGTTGCTACGGCAACAGGTGAAAACATTTCCAACCAAATTATGTTAAGAAGGTTAAATTCGAGTGAGCTCTATGCAAGGAAGCCAGCAGTTTGTATCCCATTAACCCAAAACCACCACAGAGCTCGTTGAAACTGGTGCCATGAACATGTGACTTGGAGCTCTGACAAATGTGGTACAGTTCGGTTCTCTGATGAGTCCCATTTTGGCCTACAAACAAATTCCTGATGTTATTTCATCTGATGGCGGAGAGGAATATGGTACCATCCCTCCAACATCAGAGAAGGGGGCACTTATGGTGGAGGCAGTGTTCTTGTGCGGGGTGGAATAGTGATCAGCCGTCACATCCCCTTGCATGTTTTGGTAGGAGTATGTTAACTGTGCAGAGGTACCAAGAACAGATGCTCGAACCCTATATGCAACTTTTTAGGTGTGAGATTGGCCCAGATTTTCTTTTCATGCATGGCAATGCCACTGCACATAGAACTCAAGTGGTGGAGGAATATTTTGAAACTGAAGATATCCAACAACTGCAATGGCCAGCACCATCACTGGGCTTAAATTTGATTGAACATGTGTGGGATGCCCTCGGGCTTCACATTACATGCTGACAGCCAAATGACTCGATCCCTTGGTGAGCTAAGGTCTGCACTAGTGGAAGAATGGGATTTGTTGCCACAGAATCTTATAGACACCCTTATATCGGGCATGTTAAATTCACTGTTCGGCCTGTTTAGCCATTGGAGGGATCATACTGATATCGCACTGATGTCATGTGACCATGTTAAACATTTGCAGCAGTGCATTATTGAAGCATACAAAACTATCCCTCCTGACTTCATTGACCTTGTGCTTGCTGACTGGGTACCTTGTCTGGATTTGTGTATCAGAAACGATGGTAGGTGCATCAGCATTAGCAGTGGCATATGATGCAAGAAAGAAAGCTTATACAGCCTCAGCCAAAAAAAGTAAATAAAATCACTTCCCAACTCACCTATCCTTCCCTCCAGTAGTTTGTCTAGGTCTTGATTTATTTAGGCTATCAACTTTCACAACCACAGGTGGAAGTCTGTTCTAGCAATCCACCACTCGTTGGCTAAAGGCAAACTTTGGCACATCAATTCTGCAACCATCCTTCCTCAATTTGAATTTATGGCCCCTCATGTGCAGAGCTGGAGCAAAAGGAACAATCCCATCAGCATTGAGCTTGCTCAATCCATTCAAAGCCTTAAAAACCACAATCAGATCACTTTTCAGGTGCCTAGTCTCCAGATGCTGCAATTTGCAGAACTGAAGCCTTTCTTGGTAAAAGCATCCCTTTGTTCCCCTCACCAATCTTGTTGCAGTAGCTCTACATCCTTCCTAAAATGAGACCTCCAGAACTGTATGCCCTCCATCTGAACAAGATAGGGCCTGATCATTGCCTTATACAATGGGATAATCTCATCATCCCTGCTAGTAAAATTCTGGTATATCATTGACAAAACCCCATGAGCTGTCCTGGCAGCCTGCCTGCACTGCTCAGAGAGCTTAATTTCTGACTGCACAATTATCCCAGGTCTCCTTCATTTTCCACTAACGAGTGGACTACCACACAATTAGTACATTTCGAGGAAGATCTAGACAAATTCTTGGAGGGTATGGATGGGTGAATTGTGTGTGTGTGTGTTTTTTTTTGCATGTAGGTTAGCAGTTCCCAACCAGTAGTTCATGACCCCTGGGGGCTCGCACTAAAAATTCTGTAATGGTGTCTCCTCAGGTATATTAGGTATACACAGGTATATTATTGTAAATTACAAAATATAACTAATAATAAACAATAAAGTAAAATAAAATTAAATAAAAAGTAAAGAATTGCCAAAAAAAAAATTAATTTCCCACAATTACTTATAATTAGTTTTCTATCTTACAGCATATCATGTAAAATAAATAGGTTTTAACCACTAATTTTTTTTTTCATTCTCAAGGATCATTGTTATGTACAGGAATTTTTTTTTTTTAAAAACCGTAGTACTTAGTACAATGCATGGGTTGACATTAGACTTTAACTTCTGTAGATTGTAATTTTCAGGAAACTCATGTATTAATGATCTTGGTAAAACACCTCTCACCATTCCTAACATGCTCCATTCAATGCCTCCTGTGGTCTTCCATCAAAAGGATTTCAGAAGAATTTTGACAAATCTTGATGCTAAGAAAACTCCAGATCTTTCTCCACTTGTTCTCAAAACCTGTGCTTCTGAACTTACTCCTGTTCTTTGCCACCTTTTTTCACTTTCTTATTCCAAAAATGTTTTTCCTTCTGCTTGGAAATTTGCTCATATCAAGCCAGTTCCTAAAAAGGGCAACAAATCCCTCCCATCCAATTATCGTCCCATTGCAATTACTTCTACTCTTTCTAAAGTAATGGAGAAATCAATTAACCGCCAAATTTTAAACTACCTAGAAACCTTTCATCTAATCAACGCTCACCAGTATGGATTCTGTCAGTGTCGATCCACTGGTGATATTCTGGCTTATGTTACCCATTTATAGACAAATTCAATGGAAAAGTTTGGTGAAACACAAGCAGTTCTAAACAAGCTTCCATCTTATAGTTCGCCAACTGTTTTTTGTAATTGGTTATCCAGTTTTCTCTCTGATCGCTCAGTGAGTGTGATGGTAGATGGCTCTGTGTCTTCTAACTTCTCCTCTAATGCTGGTTCTTTCCCCCACTCTTTTCATATTGCATATTAATGAACTTCTTCCATTGACTGGATATGGAAATCCTATCCATAGTTTTGCCGATGATAGCACATTGCATTCCGCTTTCCATTTTGAGAAACCTTGCCCTGCTCAATCAGCTTCAACTTCTCGAATATTCGCTACCAATTCCTTAAATGCCGATCTTCAGGTAATTCTCCAGTGGGGCAAAAACAACTTAGTTGATTTCAATCCTTCTAAAGCTCAGTCTTGTCTGATATCTCGCAAGAAGGATTCTTCTGCTCCTATGCTTATCTTTGGTGACACTCCGATTTCTAGGCAAAATGGTATATATATATATATCTCTCTCTCTCTCTCTTTTGGGGATTACCCTGACTTCTAATCTCTCTTGGCACAAGCACATTACAAATATTGCTTCCTCCGCATCTAAAAAACTTGGTTTTCTCTTTCACTCTTAGCGTTGCTTTTCTTCCAAACAGCTGTTCACTCTGTACAAATCGCAAATCCGCCCTACCATAGAATATTGTTCCCACATCTGGGGAGGTGCCCCCAAAATCTCTCTCAGGCTGTCTCTTTCAAAACAGTCCAAACATGTACTGCCACCAGCCAACGTCCATTTACTGTTCAACTTCAAACTCACAGAACCAACTTTTCATCTTCCTCATTTATTCATTCAACTGCTGTTTTCGGGAACACAACCTTCCTTCATACATATTTCCTGAAAATTTGTCTACAGAAGTTCAAGTCTAATGTAAACAAATATCTTTTTTTCGCACTTGTGCATATTTGTTATTTTAAGTGATTTTTTTAATTAGTTATGTTAATTATTTATGCTGTACCTGATGCTGGGTCACTGTTCTTGATGCCTGATTGCGTCCTTATATCGAATCTTGCTCCTAAAGTAAGTTATTTTAATCTTAAATTCTGCATTGCTACCGCTGCTGACCAGTGTCCTCTCGCATGCTGTGCTGCGAGTGCTTTCTGTAGCCACTCTGAACTTTGACCTTGACGAAACTGCTTGGGGCAGTGACCTACTTTTTCCTTGGAATGTGAAACAGTGACAATGCTAACCACAGAAAAACCCTAAAAGGTTTAATATGCCTAGAGAGACAAGACAGGTACAATAGATTAGGAATTTACTTACTGCTGTAGTGAATTCTCCCCTCTCCTCTTTTCTGGTTGGCTGCTGAAAAACCAACATTTTTTCTAACATTTGCCAGTTCAGCATAGCTTTAACTTTAATATTGAACTTGTAAAGAACAATATGGCTATATAAATATCTTGTCATAGAGCAACTGGTAGCAGTTTCATTAAAGGCATTACACTTGTTCGAAGATCTATTAAGTTTTTCATGTTAAAAGACTTTTCTTGTTTTAAAGGTTACTGAATAAATAAATTAACTAATAACTTAATAAACAAATATTGTCATTTTACTTATATTCTGCAAGAAATACTACTTGTTACTTCTGTTAATTTACTTCACTGACTCTGTGAACTATGTCTATCAACAACTGTTGTGGAGTCCCCTCCAAATCGCTATGCTGCTGCAACAGGATCTGGAAAGGTTGAACAGATGGGCTGAGAGGTGGCAAATGAAGTTTAACATTGACAAATGTAAAGTACTACATATGGGAAACAGTAACCCCAGAGCAACGTATCAACTCTGCGGTACTACACTGACAGTGGTGGAGAATGAAAAGGACCTGGGGGTAATTGTGCAGGCAGATATGAAGTTCTCTGAGCAGTGCAGACAAGCTGCAAGAGTAGCTCATGGTGTCTTGTCAATGATATACAGGAATTTTTCTAGCAGGGATAAGGAGGTGATTATTCCCTTGTATAAGGCAATGGTTAGGCCACATCTTGAGTACTGTATACAGGTCTGGAGGCCTCATTTCAAGAAGGATGTAGAGCTGCTGGAACGGGTGCAGAGAAGGGCAACAAGATTAGTGAATGGAACAAAGGGTTGCTCTTACGAAGAAAGGCTTAAGTTTTGCAAATTACAGAGTCTGGAGACTAGGCACCGGCGAGGTGATCTGATAGAGGTGTATAAGGCTTTGAATGGTTTGAGCATGCTGAATGCCAATGGGATTCTTCATCTTGCTCAGAATAATCAGCTCAGAGGGCATAAATTCAAATTGAGGAAGGACGGATGTCGGATAGATGTGCGGAAATTTGTCTTTGGCCAGCGGGTGGTTGGTTGGTGGAACCGACTTCCATCACTTGTTGTTGAAGTTGATAGCCTAAACAAATTTAAGGCTTAACTGGACAGGTATTTCGAGCGAACGGAGGGGTGAAATGGGAGTGGTTTTTTTTTTTTTTTTTTTTGGCTGATGCTGAATAAGCTTGCTTTCTTGCATCATATGCCTCTACTAATGCTAATGCTAACTCAAGAACAGCTAATTTTGCCGTTAGCAACTGACCCTAGTTGCTGCCGTTAGCAACTGATGTTTCTTCTGACAACACTACTGCTTCTCCCAATGCGCAACCTTGCAGTCTACTGAAGAAGTTAGGTTCTCAATGCGACACCTGTACCTTGCCTGTACATTCTCCATCTGTGTGTGTGTGTGAGACTGCTTTTGATTCCACAGGTCATACTTCAGTGCCCGATAACCGTGCTTCTGCTACACAACCTTAACCTGATGTTTCTATAAGTGTTCATTCCACTTATGACACTCCTATGTGGCAATCTACTACATCCTCATGGAGTGTGGAGTGCTGACCCAACCATTTCTACTGAAAATAGTTTTCAAAAAGGTCCTGCCTATACCATTTGTTCATTTTCCATCTAAGCAAGCTGCAGAACTATTACGTAAGGATCTTGAGGATTATTTGTTTAAAGAATCCAACAAAGTGACTAATCAAGTGTCCAAAAATGTTCTTCGGTACTGGGCTGGCCTTGAACATGCTTTAAATAAACTTCTCTTAGAGAATGCAACGCTTCTAACTAAACTGGAAGAAAATGAAAAACATGTCTCTCTCTCTCTCTCCCTACACCCCCCCGATTCCTCCACCTTGACTTATGCTCAAGTTATACATGGTTCGTCTAGTTCCCCAGCACCTGAACTAAAGATCATCTCTTCCTCAGTGACCACTGTTGCAACTAAGCCCGCTTTGGCTCCTGCCCAACAGAATATTATTATTCAAAAAGCAGAAGAAAACTCTAATCTGGGTACAAGCCAAGCTGTCAAATCAGAAGTGAGCAAGGCATTGAAGGAAAATGCGAAGGACATTAAAATAAAAACTATGAGGCTTATTCATAATATAGGTGTTATTATAGAAACTGACTCTGAGGCTGATGAAACAAAGATTGCATCCTTACTAGCCTTGTCTAAAGTGGGGATCTCCTCAACACCCCCTAAAAAATCTGACCCAGCCATACATATTTTTGACGTGGAAAAGGGCTTATCCAAAGAAGAGTTTCTTGAAGATCTTTACTTCAAAAATCTGCAAGACCTCGATATTACACTTGAGGATCTTACCAAGGAATTGTCTTTTCGATTTACCACTAAGTCTATATCCAAAAGTAATGTACATTGGGTCTTTTAGCATTTCTCCTTGGCTATATAAACTAATTTTCAAGTTACAGCATCTCTACATTGGGTTTACTGCCCACAAATTTAGATCTTTTGTCGTGGTGACAAAATGTTACACTTGTCCAGGCTTCGGCCATACGATTACGTGTCGCCAGGAGTCCCCCACTTGTGGTCACTGCTCTAAGCGTGGCCGTGTGTTTAGTGAATGCCCAAGTAAATCTGAACCTCCAGTATATGCAAATGTGCAAATCTAGAAAGAAGGACTTCAGTCACTCTGTTTGAGATTCACAATACCCAGAATTTATAAGAGCTAAAGAACTGATAAGATTAAGAACCGATTATGAGTAATGCATCTTATAACCATTCTGCTATTGCAAACAGCTCTATTACTTCTGACTTGCACATCCTTCAACTTAATGCACAGAAGTCTCGTCTAGTTGCAGATGAAGTTTGGCAATACCTGATGTTCATCGATTTGACATACTGGCCTTTCAAGAACCATATTATCTTCAAGGCAAAGTTTCTGGCTAAGCTCTGTCCGTGCGTGTTGTTCAACCCGATCATGCCGAGCCACACTCTGCGTTTGTTATCACAAACGCTAATCTGAATGTTGTCAAAATCGATAGCCTTACCACACAACATGCTGTTTGCATTCATGTTTTGACCTCTAGCACTTCTTATTTCCTAGTTTCTTTATACTGTCCACCTACTTCTGATATCACTGTTCATCTTCAATACCTTGATAATGTTATTGCTACTGTTGGTTCTGCAAACCTTTACATCATGTCAGATGCCAATGCAAAGTCTATTCTGGTTCTCATTCTCCTCTGACGCAAAAGGCAGACTTATCGAAGAAGTCTTACTCTCTTATCACCGTGTTACTCTCAACCAGCCTGACATGCCTTGTACCTTCAGTTCTACATCTGGAGAGAGCAATATTGACATAAACTGTGACTGCATATGCCAAAGCTATCACTGTTTCTGACTGGTCTGTTAACTGTGGAATTTGATCTCGTGATCACAGAGCTATTACCTTTGTGATTAAGTCTTCCTCTCCAGACACTTCTTTTCCTTTACAGGACCTTCACTGCTTCTCCCTTAAACGTATATTATGGCCTTGTTTTGATGATGCTCTTCAGTTCTCTTTAACGGACTCTATGATGAATACTATTGCTAATTACTCTGCATCTGACTATGAAAAATATGTCCAGGATGCTTTGTTTAAGGCCTGCTCTCGTGCTGCTAAGAGGAAGGTGCTGCCTAAACGTCCAACACCGTGGTGGAGTCACAACTTATCCATCTTATGCTGTTGTGTGTTTCATGCTCGCCGGTCCTTCCAACGACACCGTACGAGCTGGCCAACCACAGATATTGAGCAGCTAAAAAATTAATATCACAACCTCAAAAGGCAATATGGCAAGGCCATAAAGGACAGTAAAAGATCCACTTGGAGAACATTTGTTTTAACCTCAGGTAACTCTGACCCTTGGGGTCTGGTTCATCATCTTTCTAGAAACAAGGTTTGACCTCCAGAAATTTACCAGTCTGTTGATTATCACAATGCTGAAACTCTGATTTGGACTAGCACTGTGAATGCCATACTTGATGCACTTCTTCTCTCAGATGACCCCTGCTGTGATCTTCCTATTCACCAACAAATTAGATCTCTCAACAGTGCCTATCTTACTTCTGAATCCACTCCCTGCTTCAGCTAGGCAGAGGTTGATTTGGCAATCTTCAAAATCAATAATAATAGCTGTCCTGGAATTGATAACCTCGAGGGCATTTTTATTAAGCAACTACACAAACTCTATCCATCTGTCCTTGTCACAATGTATAATAAATGCTTGTTGCCTTTTCCTGTCCAAATGCTTGGACAGGAAAAGGCAACTTTTCCTGTCCTTTGGAAGACGGAATTGTTAAAATTAATTCCCAAACCTGGTACTCCTATTTCTGCTAAGGCCTATCGTCCTATTGCGTTATTGTCCAACTTGGGTAAAACTCTTGTGCGACTTATTGCTGCCCACTAGATTGTCTATTTACCGAACGTTCATTAAAGTCCTCTGACCAGTTTGGCTTTCGTATAGGCTGTGGAACCGAGGAGGCCTTGGTTGGACTTCTCTCCAGAGTAAACAACTGCACTTTTAACTATGCTATGGCCACTTTTGTAGATTTCTCTGGAGCCTTTGACTCCCTTTGGTGGGACAGCTTCTTTGCTTGCCTCAGGGCTGCTTGATGCTCCTCACAACTCTACGACTTAACCTGCAACTACTTTCTCCACCGTTCTGTACAAGTCATTTCTGGAACTCAGCAACTTAGTCTTCCTGTCTCTCGAGGATGCCCACAAGGTTCGCTGCTTAGTCCACTCGTCTGGGATTTGGTTCTAGATGAGTGGTTTCTCAGTTCAACTCTCGATGCTTCTAAAATAGCATATGTCAATGATCTATCCCTTCTTGTCCTTGGTAATTCTCATGCTTCTTTGGAAAGTACTACCAGTAGCATTATGAATGATCTGTGCTCTTGGTCCATTATTAATAAACTTACCATTTCTCCTAACAAGACTAAGCTTCTTTATCTTAAGGGCAACTTTAACATTTTCAGGCCTCCGACTATTAAACTTTTTGGTCGTTCTCTCTCCATGGTTTACTCACATAAATTTTTGGGTATTATTCTAGATCGTAAGTTAAACTTCCAGAAACATATCTTGCACCTTCATGATAAAATAGCCAAGTATACATCTATGCTTGTCCGTCTTTCGCATCAATCCTGGGGTATTTACCATCATACCCTTCGTCTTTTGTACAAAGTGGTGTTTGTTCCAATTTGTACCTATGGCACTGGTGCCTGGTTTTGGTATTCTAAGAATATTGCCATCCAAGAGAAACTCTTCTCTATCCAAAGACGTATGCTCTTAATGATGAGTTGTACCTGTCGCACTGTCTCGACAGCTGTGCTCCAGGTTTTAAACGGTTGCCTACCTATGGATCTCCAAATTGCTTATCGAGGTTTTTGCTATTACCTTAGATATGCTATTCCAGTTGACTTTTTAAACTTCACTGTTAATGTCCACTGCGATCCTAAAACCAAAAAAACTCGTTGCTGGAACCACCAGGTTCAACACTGGCAAGATCGGTGGTCTTCTTCTTCAAAAGGTATGGTCACAAGAAAGTTTATTCCAACTGTGTCCTTTGCCTTACAAAAGTCTATTCTAAAATGGTTCAGTCTGAGTCTCTGCACTCTTTTCCTTCTAACTGGTCATGGTTCCCTTTGTGCTAAACCTGCTATGTTTGACATGTCTGATTCTCCCCACTGTAACTGTGGCAGCCCAGAAGACTGGCAGCATGTTCTTTTCACCTGCCCATATTACTTGGATCTTCGTCAGCCTCTGTCTGCTCTGTGTCAACCATTCTCCCCAGGCAATGAGTCTTCTCTCTTGCGACTCCAAAGAAAAATTTGATCTTCTGCAAGATTTTGCACATAAAGCCTTTGCGAGACGTGGACAAATCATCAGTAGTGCCCCAATTTCAGGAAGTACTCCTATTCCAGCTCTACCTCCAGTTCAGCATCTCTATCGTTGCCATTCTCGTGATACCACCACCATCATCACTACCACCATTTTTTAGGTCAAGTACCATCTTCAACTTGGACAGTTGGTTAACAAACATGAATGATGCCATGTGACATCACTGTGTCTTCTTGACTTCTATTTCCTGCTAACCTCAGGCTGGTCCTGAGGTGGGGTCATCTGCTGGCACCACCTTACACTGGTACGGGATGATTTTTTAAATTTTATTAACTTATTTTTATCTTTATTTTTACTTTTATTTATTTTTTATTTTATTATTTTTTTTATTTTATTATTTTTTTATTTTATTTATTTTATTTTTATTTTATTTACTGAATTTTATTTTTATTTTATTTACTTATTTTTATATTTAATTTTTCTGATTTTTATTAATTTACTGTTAAATTTAATTTTATTTGCTCATATTTTGAATGATTTCGACATTCAGTGCGTGAAACTAGAGATTTGCTGCAGTTCACGCTCAGTTGTGGCTGCCTCCTCGCGGCGTAGAAGGGTATCATCAGGACGCACCACCCTGGTGCTTGTTGCTTCCTGATAGCAAAGCGGCCAGAAACAACTAAACAACATAACAAACACACACACGGCACAAACATATGTGTGTAATATGCTATGTTTTACACACTAGAAATGTGTGTAAAACATAGCATTACACACATTTCTGGCTTTTCTGCAGTTTTTGTAACAGCACAACACTAGTTCAACTCCACCACAACGTGGTGGAGTTGAACTAGTGTTTGGGAGCCACCTTACATAAGATACTATACATGTCTACATGTCTTCTCAACTTCCAACCCAAGAATGGTACTAAGTACCATAGTTTCTCATACCTCTCGAGCATTAGCAACTAAGGCCATATTGTTCTGGGGATATGCGGTGGTCATTCCCTAACCTTTCCACATCCTCCATATTTGGTGGTCACAGGCTCGAACCCCGGTCTAATCAAAAAGCGTGTGCTACGCACTGCTGCTCCTGGCCACGGAGGCACCAGTACAAGACATGTAAAAATAAACATAAAATAATAATATGCAAATTACTGTAATTTTCTCACTAATTTTTTTCTTTTCCTTCTTACCTTTTATACTGAAGATAGAATACAGTAATAGATGGTACTGTATTACTGTATGTAGATAGAATAGATGGTAAAAAAGAATTCCCAGATAATCCAAAAATACAGTAAGTCCCCGACATATGTAACAGATACATTCCAGGACTTATTATGCAAGTCAAGTTTTACAAAATATTGACTAACAAAATATTGCTATTATATCCCTGATATGCCTAAATTACAAAAACCACATAATATCCTCAGAAGAGAAATAGTTATATATTTTTAATTAGTTCAATTAAAAAATTTATCTGGGGGATAGAGGTGAAATTGCCAGAGTGGCACATAAGAAAAGGAAACATAAAACGAAGAAAATATGCATGTTATTGTACTGTAAAAACTGATATGTATTTCTTAGCCTTGTTTATTATAGTTGACTTCACTGGTGCCAATCGCTTCACTGCTTCTTGTTTTCTGTCTTTCTCCTTTATTCTGTTCACTGTTGCCACTAAAAATCTGATTTCTGCACGATACATGATAACGTTTGGCCATTTTTTCATACAACCTTATTATTTTAATTTTCTGATCCAACTTGATCGCTTTTCTTTTCTTGGTCGATTTACCAACCAGTACTGCTGTCACTTATTCTCTTAGTCGGCACCATGATAACACAGTTAAAATTAAATTTTCTGAAAAGAACTTCACAGAGCAAAAACTCACTTATAACCCCAAGCGAGCTCGCATTTTACTAAAGCACATTTATGGAGGTCACTACCATAAAACAAAACTATTTGCACTTTCCGGTTTATTGGGCTTTTCTGTTAGTGCATCTAATTATAAATGGGTAGTAAACTCGATCTTATTGCATTTTTGATAATCCCGATAACTGGAATTCTGTGTGTTTTTACGTTATGGTATTATGATTAAACGTGTGTCCCCCTCCACTGAAATCTTCAGTCATATAAAAAAAATATAAATAACGTAAGTCTGAAGTTACATAAGTCGGGGACTTACTGTATCGAAAAATGTTCGGCAACCTACGTAAAAAGTATGGCGATAGAGAAAAAACGAAAAAACTTACCACGCACTACTCGTGTGTCCAATACGATGCTTCCATTTATTTTTTAGAGTGTCGCCTATGGTTTGGTCACCAACATTAGAGATTTAATAGATGCACCGTTTTCAAACTTTTGAATAATTTAAAGTTTCACAACTCTTGCGTTTGCCCATCATTTTCGTTATTTCTAAACAAAAAAAAAAGGTTACCATAAAAAAAAAAAAATTCCGACATTCCTAACATAAATAACGAAACAAAATTTGCCTTTTGCTGTGCGACAAAGCAGAACAATCGATGCAACGCACTAAAACAAACTAAACATTTGGTCTTTTTTTTTTTTGGAACAGCGGGTGTGAAGACAACGGGGATTGCAAGGTAATAAGCACACTAATAATCTCCCAATGATGACTTATAACGCTGCTTCTTGTCCCTTATTTATGACTTGCAAAATATCTGTTTATAACTATTCCAGTTATTACTTGAATTTTATTTCTGGTTGATTTTTTTTTTTTTTTTTTTTTTAAATTTGGGGTCTTGAAGTGTCCTGGTTAATCCAATCCCGGTAAATCGAGAGTCTGCTGCATATTTAAAATCAATTATCAGAAAATTTCAACTACAGTAAGTTCCAAATATAGTGGTCAAGTTTGGAAATTGAATTTTGAGTCTAAAAAAACGACAATTCTAATAAGCGAATATTGACAAATATTATTCAGAGGCTATAAAAAAATAAAGATATAAAGCACAAATTTACACTTTATTGTCAAAGGCTTATTAATTAGATAAGCAATTAAATGATACGTAAAAATCGGAAGAATATTCCGATTTTTACATTCCGAACAAAATAAAAATAAATTTATTCATTTATTTATTTTTTTTTTTTATGTGAACCTCAAACACGAGAGGTATTAAAACCTATAGTACTTAGTACCGTGCTTGGGTTGGAGGTTGAGAAGACGAAAGAAGATATTTGTTGACATTGGACTTGAACTTCTGTAGATTGTAATTTTCAAGAAATACATATGAAGGAAGGTTGTTCCAGAAAACGGTAGTTGAATGAATAAATGAGGGAGATGAAAAGTTGGACAGTAAATGGATGTTGGCTGGTGGCGGCACGTGTTCGGACTGTTTTGAAAGAGAGAGCAGGAATTATAGAAGCCAATTCAGAAGAACAGTGCCCATGGAAGTATCTGTAAAAGAGGCATGTGGCAGAAACAGTGCGTCTATGAGAAAGCGAGTGGAGAGACTCTGTTAGAGATGAATCATTAATTAACCTAACTGCCCTCTTCTGAATGGAATCAAGAAGCTTGAGAGAGGTTTTGGGGGCACCACCCCCAGATGTGGGAACAATATTCCATGGCAGGGCGGATTTGCGATTTAAACAGAGTGAGCAGCTGTTTGGAAGAAAAGTAACGCTGAGAGCTAAAGAGAAAACCAAGTTTTTTATATGCAGAGGAAGCAATGTTTGTAATGTGCTTGTGCCAAGAGAGATTAGAAGTCAGGGTAATCCCCAAAAGAGATATATCATTTTGCCTAGAAATCGGAGTGTCCCTAAAGATAAGCATAGGAGCAGAAGAATCCTTGAGAGATATCAGACAAGACTGAGCTTTAGAAGGATTGAAATCAACTAAGTTGTTTTTGCCCCACTGGAGAATTACCTGAAGATCGGCATTTAAGGAATTGGTAACAGATTTTCGAGAAGTTGAAGCTGATTGAGCAGGACAAGGTTTCTCAAAATGGAAAGTGGAATGCAATGTGCTATCATCGGCAAAACTATGGATAGGATTTCCAGTTAATGGAAGAAGGTCATTAATATACAAGAGGAAAAGAGTGGGGGAAAGAACTGAACCTTGGGGGCCACCGGCATTAGTGGAGAAGTTAGAAGACAGAGAGCCATCTACCATCACCCTCAGTGAGCGATCAGAGAGAAAACTGGATAACCAATTACTAAAACAGTTGGCAAACCATAAGATGGAAGCTTGTTTAGAAGACCTTTATGCCAAACACGATCAAAAGCCTTTGAGATGTCAAGAGCAACTACCTGTGTTTCACCGAACCTTTCCATTGAATTAGTCCATAAATGGGTAACATAAGCCAGAATATCACCAGTGGATCGACACTGACGATCGTTGATCAGACGGAAGGTTTCTAGGTAGTTTAAGAGTTGGCGGTTAATTGATTTCTCCATTACTTTAGAAAGGGTAGAAGTAATTGCAATAGGACGATAATTGGATGGGAGGGATTTGTCACCCTTTTTTGGAACTGGCTGGATATGAGCAAATTTTCAAACAGAAGGAAAAACACCTTTGGAATAAGAAAGTGAAAAAAGGCGGCAAAAAATAGGAGTAAGTTCATGAGCACAGGTTTTCAGAACAAGTGGAGAAATACCATCAGGACCTGGAGCTTTCTTAGCATCAAGATTCATCAAAATCCTTCTGATATCCTTTTGACGGAAGACCACAGGAGGCATTGAATGAAGCGTGTTGGGAATGGTGGGAGATGTTTTACCAAGATCATTAATACATGAGCTGGAAGAAAAATGGGATGCTAGCAGGTCAGCTTTATCCTTGTCTGAAGTGACAACAGAACCATCTGGTTTGGACAGAGATGGGCAAAAGTTGCAGCCAATAGCTTTGGCAAGAGACCAGAATGCTCGGCTACCATTTGGGCAAGAAGCAAGTTTTCTACTCTTAGCCTGTTCAAACTCTAGTTTGGACTGATTAATAACTGCTTTACAATTGTTGCGAGCTTTGGTGTAGGCAGAAAATGAAACTGAAGAATTAGAAACAATTGAAGAATTAGAAGAATTATACTTACATATATAGCTTAATTAATATACATATTAATTAACATAACATTTTGTAATATGATTATAATTTAAAATAGTCACTTATTTTAGATTGCTTTAAATTATCACTACAAAGTCTATTTATAGATTTTTCAAACAGTCTATATTCATGATCACTTGCACCAGTTTCTTCCAATGCTCTCCTCAGGCCGGCTATAGCTTCATGAGTTTGCTGTTTTGTAAATGGAATTTGTTCGGGTTCATCTTAATTTTTCTCCTCCTTGGCAAAATTATCAGTAAGAGACTGGGCAATTTCTTCATCTGTTAAAGCTGTAGTAACTTGTAGATCACCATCTAAGCCCACCCAATCATTAAACTCCTGTTCACCCACTTCTTCGGGCTTTTCAACGTGATCAGCATTGTGACTTAGTTACCCATCATGAATAATTAATCCACATTTTTTGAAACAGTTGCTAATGCAGGTTTCGGAAACTTCATTCGAGGCACTCATTGTCACATATGAAGTGTATCTAGAACAGTTATTTGCTTTGCGATATCGGATGATGTTCCCAAACCTTCATCAATAGACTGGACGTTTCTTCGCCTCATATCCGATCTATAAAAGGTTTTAAAGGTTTTTATTATTCCCTGGTAGAGAGGTTGAATCAGTGATGTGGTATTTGAAGGTAGAAAAACTAATTCAATGTTTTTGAAAGTCAACTTTGGATGAGCTGGGCAGTTGTCTATAACCAATGGAATCTTTTTGTTTTTCTTATCCAATTTCAAATCCCATTTACGAAGATAATCTTCAAATAAAGAAGCTGTCATCCAAGCATTGGTATTATTGGCATATTCAACATTCAGTTATTTTACTCCTTTAAAACATCTAGGTGATTTACTCTTGCCAATAACTAACAGCTTCTTGATTGTTCCCGTCATGTTGCATTTTAAAAGAACTGTAGTCCTGTCATTGATCTTCTTTTCTGCAGAAGCATAGGAATTTTTTTAAAAATCATGCAGTGGTCTGGAGTAGCCCTGTAGCACAAACCCGTCTCATCTGTATTAAAAATGTCTTCAGGATTATAAGTGCTTAACACAGTTTGCCAAGAGGTTTTCAACCAGGTGTCAGCTGCAGAACAATCGGAATTCTGTTTTTCTCCATTAAGTTTTTTGTAAACAATATCATGCCTCTTCTTCCATCTTGTCAGCCATCCGTCTGTCGCCTTAAACTCTTCATGTAGTTTTTCAGCAAAATCATTAGCTTTATGAAGAAGAAGAATGCTACGATTGATTGGCGCATTAAAAAAGAGTTGGCCTGTTTAAACCAAACGAACAGAGCTTCATCTACTGTTTGGCATTTCCCTTCATGCTTCCTTTTTCTGGTTTCACTAATCACATTAGTGTTTAACGTGCGATGTGATTTTAACAATTTTGATAAAAATGACTGAGGCACTCCTAATTTTACTGCTGCTTCCGTTTGAGACATATTGCCTAAGTATAATTTATCGTATGTTTCTATAATTCGTAACTTATCTTTTACACTCAAATTCACTCTCCTTCTGTTCACTGACATTTTTTTTGGTACTAAAATTTAAAACACAGTAAAAAAGATAAGCATCAATAACAAAGCACACGACACACGCAAGTAAGACGAAGTTCAGATATAGAAATGAAGAGCAGATTTCAATGAGGGGGAAACACATGAGCTGGATATCATCATTCTTCTCTTCCTTGGTGATTCCCTTTTATCTCTTCTCTCTCTCTCTCTCTCTGAGTAGTTCAAAAATTTTTTTTTTGGCTGGTGCAGCATAAGCCTCAGGCTTCCTTGCACCTTATAGCATAATATTAATAATAATAACATTTCACCATAATAACGTGAAAACACAGAATTCCAGCTATTGGTATTATTGCAAGTGAAAAAGATCAAGTTGACTACCTGTTTATTGCACTAACAGAAAAGCCCAATAAACCGGAAACTGCAAATTGTTTTTATTGTTTTATGGTTATGACCTCCAGAAAAATATCACAGAGGCATTCAAAATTGAGTCTTATAACTGAAAATATGATTCTAGTAAACGATGAAAGTGTAGTGCATTTTATTGATTTGGATCGGTTCTTCGAAATTTGATTCTATTGAGTGGATGATTCTAATAACAAGTGATCACTATAACTGACGCTTACTGTATTTGAAAGACCCATGGATTCATGGGAGGATCCCTATAGATCAGATCTGATCCCTATAGATCAGAGATGTGCAAATGTCTCTCCTATTTGTAAAGGGGGGGGGGGAAGATGAAAGGATAAAGTGAGTAATTGCAGACCTGGTTGTTTGACCTCTGTTCCAGGGAAAGTAATAATGGGACATAGGATAAAAAAAAGTAATGCAGAACCATCCACCCAGGAATGCACTTATATTACAGAGACAGCATTGATTTGTTAAGGGATGATCCTGTCTGACCAAATTTTAGTAAAGCATTTGATACTGTAGCACATGAAATACTGCTGTACAAATGGGAGCAGTGGAACATTAGTGGAAAGGTACTGCTATGGAGAAAGCGATGGTTCAGTGGGAGAAGACAAAGAGTGGTTAACAGCAGCACTGCTCTTCTCGGGCTAATGTTATTAGCAGAGTTTCCCTGAGGTTCGGTGCTAAGCCACTGTTGTTTTCAAAATTCATTAATGATACTGATGAAGGTGTATCAGGCTTACTATCTAAGTTGGTATATGACAATGGTTGGCAGGTTGGTTAATGACAATACACTACTGCAAAGGTCTATGTAAAAATTAAGCATACTGGCCGAGAAGTGGCAACTGAAGTTTAACTGTGATATTGCTATTATTCATGTATTGCACATGAATAATAGTATATTGCAGAACAACATAACAGATAGGCAGCACAACATTGAAGGTATCGGATAATGAAAAAGACTGACTTCATAATTATGAAGTCAGACATGTTCTGTGAGCATTGCAGACAGGCTGATAGGATGGCTCATGGAGTTTTGTCAATGCCATACTGCAATTTTGCCAGCAGAGATAAAGAGGTGAGGTTAGACTTTAGAATATGATACAACTTACAAGCAACTGTTCGGAGGCATGGCATGATGCAGCGACACACAGGCTTAGCTCCTCCTACACGTTACTTTGATAGACTACTAATTACAGGAGTTTAATCTAGAGGAAAGAGGGAAATAAACTCAGGTTTTAAATTGGGAACTCATTTTCTAATTTAAAACAGTAGCAAGTGGAGAATAAACACACTAACTAAAATGGGTACAGTATAACGAAGATGTCAGAGCCTCGAATCACTGTGAGGAAAGTAGGAGGGGCCAAGGAACTCTCAATCACTACTCCTTGCAATGATCCATGGGATAGCATATCATATTCTAAATACTAATCAGAGGTGGTTATACTGTTGTATAAGGAATGGTTAGGCCATATCTTGAGTATTGCATACAGATCTGAAAGCCAAACTTTGGGAAGGATGAAGAATTGTAGAAACAAGATTGATAAGAGGAACAAAATGGTCCTCCTACCAAGAATAACTTCAGGATTGAAAATTGCAGCATCTGGAAACAAGACATCTGTGAGGCACTCTGAGTGAAGTGTTTAACACTTTGAATAGACTGAGTAAGCTAAATGCTAATGTCATCCTTCTGCTTGCTCAGACAACACACAAGGGTTGG
This sequence comes from Mastigoproctus giganteus, assembly GCF_048544385.1. Taxonomy (NCBI): domain Eukaryota; kingdom Metazoa; phylum Arthropoda; class Arachnida; order Uropygi; family Thelyphonidae; genus Mastigoproctus; species Mastigoproctus giganteus. The sequence goes on along the minus strand of NC_143587.1, from coordinate 111,289,686 downwards.
TTGGGTTTTATTGGCGTATTACTAAGGCTATAATGTGCCTTAAAGGCTATAAAACGCACACAAGGGGGCAATACATTTAAATTGAGGATGGTTGCAGGACAGATACATGGAAATTAGCCTTCAGCCAGCAAGTATTTGATTACTGGAACAAACTTCCAAAGTGGGTACTTTGGAGCATTTTAAATAAAAACTAGACAAATTCTTGGAGGGGATGGGCAAGTTATGTGGAAATTTTTTTTTCTTTTGCTGATGTTGTATACACATGCTTGCTTTCTTATATCATTTGTCGCTTCTAACACCCTTGATTCCAAATGTTTTGTATTACGGCATGCATGTCAATTAACTGCAAGTAATTATAACGACGGGTGTTCCTTTTTATGAATTCTGTTCCATTTTGAGCCCTACTTGGGGGCCCAGGGGCTTACATCTGGTGAGTATGGGCTTGGCACACCCATGGTGCATATCATCATTCTTCTCTTTCTTGGTGATTTCCTTCTATATACCTCTCTCTCTCTCTCTGGGTAACTCAAATTTTTTTTTTTGGTTGGTGCAGCATAAGCATCAGGTTTCCTTGCACCATATGGCTAATGCTAATAATAATAATAATAAAATTCTAAACCAAGTTAGCCGCATAGATGGATGTTTAAATAGTAATTTCCCCTATTTTATTTCTTCTTCTTCTTGACAGATATTTTTGTTTTCATGCATAAAATGACCAGCCATCATGATTTAGGTGGTAAAGTCCTGCTGGTAAAGTCCTTACATTCTTGTCCCGCTGCTCTGCTCAATTGAAGTAGTTATTTGTCCCACATTATAAACGTTTCATTTATTGTAATGATAAAGGTATTTGTAACATTTAGTTTATTTATTTAACAATATTCCACGAATGCAAGGTCAGCAATTGTCGGCGAACAGTAACAGTAAAGCGCTGTGGTAGTGGCAGAGATGACTGCATTTGAGCATGCAGAAATAAAGATCGGCTAATTGCCGAACACTGACCAAATTAAGTCGAACATCCACAGATCTTACACTGAAGCATACAATACAAACACAATTTACATTAATATATTAGATTATTGATTATAATTCATTCAGTTTATTAATTTTTGGAAAGTGAACAGATATTATTAAAGAATAAGAACTGTTTATATTAATAAAGTGAAAGAATTTTTCACATTTTTTTAAAGTAAGTCAAGCTGAAATTTCAAATCATATGTGAAAAAAAGCTTTATTCATTACTCATCCGATTGGATTTTTACCCAAAATATGACTATAGTTATACAGTATTTTAATATCTTTATCTTAATTCATCAGTGAAAATTACAACTGAGAATATAATTGTGTTGTTTAATTTTATTATTTTAATAATTGTTATGATTGAATGCAACAGTATTAATAAACAGTACGTTTCTCTTTTTCAGTTTCAATTGTCCCGCTTTAACCCAAAATATTTGGTCATATTATTCATGCATCATTTGCCATTGCTAATACTAATAATATTCATGTCCTAACTACAAAGTGAACCTTCATTTAAAACAAAAGAATAACGTATTTCGTAAATTTCAAAATTCCATAAACATTTAGCAATCGTCTGACGATGAATAATAAAAAAAAAACGTATAAGTGAAAATAAACCAAAATACGTACTATTAATTAAACAATTAACAGCCATAATAAATAAAATCTAAAGATAACGTGGTGTATACCTTGCAGAACGCCCTCTAATGACAGTTATAATCAGGGCAAATCCCACTCGCAAATTTAAAAAAAAAAAACTTAGATTGCAACTTAAATAAACCCAAAAAAAAAAAACCTAGTTTTCATCATATAGTATAGCAACACAAATAAGATAAAACTAACCACGCATAAATATCTTTTATTTAATTGTAATCAAAATTTTTTGAAGTTCTTTCATTTTTTTTCAAACGTTCTTCGTATCATTTATGACAAGTTCCTTGTATGACTTCTTTTACCAGTACACGCTTCTTGATTAGACCGGAGTTCAAGCCCGTCATATACGGAGGATGCGGAAAGTTCAGGGAATGACCACCGCATATCCCGAAGCAATATGGCCTTAGTTGCTAATGCTCCTAAAAACCAAATAAAAAATAAACAAATCTTTTATCAGTTCTGATTTAGGTTTCCGTGTATAGCAATTTTGATTAGATCTATTTATCGCCTGTTTTGCCATTAGTCGATCTTTCACAGTTTCTGGTTTAAGGGAGTTTGTGGCTTATTATTATTATTATTATTATTATTAGCCATTTGGTGCAATGAAGCCTGAGGCTTATGCTGCACCAGCAACAAAAAAATTCCCGAGTTACCCTGAGAGAGAGAGAGAGAGAGAGGAGAGAGAGAGAGAGAGAGAGAGAGAGAGAGAAGTAGAAAGGAATCACCAAGAAAGGGAAGAATGATGATATCCAGCTCAGGACCCTGGGTGTGCCACGCCCATGCTCACCAGATGTGAGCCCCTTGGTTTACTTGGGAGAAGATTCTTTCTACGCTTGCCGAAGAGTGAGGTAAAGTAGTGAGACTGGTCATAAAGTAAGATAAAATCTAACTTTATGAAAACCTAACTCATATTTAGAATTATTAAAGCCATCTTTTACATTACATGACAGATACCAAAACTCAAAGGATGGTTTTGTAAGAGAGATATAAATCTTGATTTAAACGAAATGATCTCCATTCATCATCTAGAAGATCTATTTTGTCTTCAGAAACAAGGTGAGGGAACTGCATTGCTAATGCAGTTCCCTCACCTTTGAGGAACATTGAGGATGGCGATTTGGCACGATCATGTATCACTGCTGGGTCAAGAACATTGAGACTGGTGATAATTCCATCGTCATTTAGAGGGAATCTTTTTCTGATTTCCATACAAAGTTCAACAAGAAATTTTAAACAATCATTTTTAAATCTGCTTTCACTGTCACCAAGTGGTGTTGAATTTAATAAGGCCATACAACGGCCTCCCAAATATATTTTATTCAGAGGCTTATGATTTATTGCATTGCTTGGATCAATTTCAACCAGCTTGCACGAAGTAATGACTTCTTCTTTTATGAAAAAATTAAGAATATTTTTATACTCAATTGAAACCATTGAATGAAGTAAATGCAATCTGAAATGCTCAGGTTGAAGTTCAATATTCTGGCAGTTTATTTATTTCAGTACATATCCTAAAAATAACAACATATGCTTAGTTCCTTTGGTGATCATAATATTGTAAATATTCCCTCCATCATCGATTTTGTCAATTTTTGATTGAGACTGAACTAAAGCATCCCACTGCTCAATAATAATTTTTATTACATTGCCACGGGATAACCAACGTGTTTGTGCTAATTTGGGGATTTTATGCTTAGCAGTATCTACAACATCTTAAATCATTTTGAACTCGTTTAATCACTTACTACTATGGAAAAAATAACAAGAGATATCTTTTATAAATATTTCTAGATATGATGGTAGTACCTTGACTGAATGACTAGCACATAATGCAAAAGAATGGCAAACACATCCCATTATAAATACTGATGGTACATCCTTTTTTAGCAATGATTGGAACCCACTCTTAGTACCCATCATAGTGGCACAATTATCACTTCCTAAGCCAACGAGATTACTTATTTGAATGGGTTTTTTTTTTCTATAAAAAGATCTTTTACAGCTTGATAAAGCCCATTTTCGACACAAACAGTGTCAAGTAACACATCTACAACATCAAGTTTTGGAATATCAAAATATCTAACAACAACAGCTAGAACTTGCGATAAAGGTAAATCTGTACTTTCATCTATTATCATTGAAAACTTGTTGTTTCTGCATATGTTAGAAATGTATATTTTTTCTTGATAGGCTATGCCATCTTGTATAAGATAAGAGACTTTAGTCGCCTTCATCTGAACTTGTTTAGCAATATTGCTATCATGAAATGCTTTCTTACATGCTTCTGTAAGGTGATCACATGGCGCAAATGGAATATTATGCTCAGAAATGAGTGCAGCAATTGTTATCTCTGCCTTTGCTAAATTCTCCATTCTCCGTAGGTTTACTTTTTGTGAACGTGTCTAACGTTGAACTTGTCTTAACAATATTTGCACTTTTTTTATGTTTAACTGTATTTTTATGCGCTAGTAGCATCGATTTATTGGCATTCTTTAATTTCATTTCACAACAAATACAGTAAGACGCACCTTTTTCATTACTGTCTTCTTTCAACCAATCCTTTAATTTCGGATCTTCTAACCATTCATTTCTAAAATTTTGACTATAACACAGTTTACTCATCTTTCTCTGTGGGGAACAAATTTCAGACATTGTGGACAATTTGTGAGTATGGCTAGTTAGCAGTTATCTTATTTAAAAATGTTCTATGAAATAAAAAAATAAAGCACTAAACCATTAACATAAAATAGGAATAGCCACTACAATTTAAATTTATTATATCACTGTATGTAGTACACGCATAAATTTAAAATCGCACCAAATAATGCAATAATACCACAAACGATTACGAAAGACTGTGCTGTAAAGACCGCCTTCGGCCTGCTCAATAGGCTGCGCAAACATGTTAGTAACACGAACGAAAACCATAGTGTAGAACCCTGCGAAAACTTTGAAATCCTTTTACATTTGTAGTATTTTGTACAGGCACTTGAGATATTACAAATTATGATCAGTATTGTTAGAATATTAAATGTTATTAAATGTATTAAATTTTATTCTATTTACAAGAAATGAAAATAAATTTTGACTTAAAATTAAAAATTACCGAAAAAACCCAGATAATGAGATATTTTTGTGAAAAAAACCTATCAACCCAGATGACAATCAAAAAACCCAGATCTGGGTGGAAAAACCCAGGCGTGGAAGCCGTGGTTATAATATGACCAACTTGTATATTCGTATAAAAAAATATTATTGGAATCCTATTGTCGCGAAATTTGACACATATTGGACAGAACTTGAGTAATCGAGACTAAAATCCCGACTTAAAATATCTATAATATTTCTTAATACTCTATTTTTATTTGATTTAAAATCAAAATTAGAACAGAGAACCTCTAAAAGAGAAAATCACAAATGAGTTAACATTTGTCCGATTTCACGAATATTAGCGGGGTTCCATTACCCAATGTTGACTGTCCAACTTGTATATTCTTGTCTTGGTCGTTCAGCGGTAAACATTTTCTTGAATTCAACAGTTCAAGTTGGATTGGCAAACAACAACAAAAAAAATTCTATTTGCGCTTCAATTGAAAAGTGCATTTTTTTAGTAAATGTTTTAGTATATTTTAATTAGTGTGCATTTCTATATTATCAAGAGTGAGATTAGGATATTTAAAACGAACAGCATACCTCTATAAAAAGAAATTGTAAGAACACACTTGAAATACAGTGTTCAGAGACTGTATTTCAAGTCAGTACTGTAGTTTCAAGTCACAACAAAAAGCCATTGTTTCTTGAAGGGTTTCAAAGACCTTGAGCAGAGTAGATCTGCTCAAGGGCACCAAAATGAGGAAAGACTTTGAATATGTGTGGGCTGTAGAACTTTGAAAGGCAGACAAGATTAGGGCGAAATTTTCACTGTTACATACTGTTCCAGAACTAGGGGCCATATACTTAAATTATGGCGGGAAAAGTTTAGACTAGATTGCAGGAAGTTCTCCTTAAGTCAGCGAGTCGTTAAATTATTGCAATGTTCCTTCTATATTGGTGATTGAGATTGACGGCTTAGGAAAATTCAAAGCTTAGCTGGATAGACACCTACGTGAAGAGAGAGTCATATAGATGGTTTATTATCATTTTTTGCCGGTGGAGCAGAATTCCAGTGTAACACCATATGACTAATATTAATTCCTCCCTGGTTCAAGATACATCTGGCTGATTCGTTCAATTATATCAAACGACGTGATCCGAGAATTTTGCTCAGCCTGGTCTCCTTGTTAAAAGGAGAGACTACTTCTACAGGGATGGGGTACACTTAAATAGAAAGGGTGCAAGAATATTTGCTGATGCTATCGAGGCAGTGTTAGGTGGGTCGTAAACCTGCTAGCTTATTACACGGACTAATCGATTAACAGTAGCCGTTGGAAAAGGTGAAAGAGATTCTGGCACTGCTCCTCTCATCATCAGGTGAAATACCACCACTTTGCTTATTGGCGCTTGAAGTGGTGGAACCCATGTTTAGTCTCTAGAGCTAAGTTCTGGTCAACACTTCCCTATCTCTTCCATCATGCAGTATGATTGATGACTTTTGAGGTTATGATGAACGTCGTGGGAAGATCCAATATTCCTTACATTTCGAGGGTACAGCGCTAAAACGATGTTCGCAGGCCGGCCGGTAGTTAGTACACCGGACCGAACCTATTGGTAACTCTATAGGAGGCTTCCGGATCAGCTAGTGTTTAATCTTGCTACCTCTATTCTGCCAGATAGTGACTGGAGGGAGTCCGAGTAGTGTGTATGTGGAGGGGCATTGTCGAGACCACGTTATGTCAAGGAGCAGAGCATATTCTTACCATGTGTACGCCATATCCAAAATTTCATTACTTCATACACCATGTCCCACTCACTTTTTCTTACCATTGAATACACCATCAATTGTCAAACTAACAAAGCAAGCTTATCTGCGAAAAGATCTAAACCTCCCAAACACTTCCTAATTCATTTATACGTGGTCTCAGTTCTAATCTCAACGATGTCCATTTCCACTTGCAGACTGCCAACCCCCATGTACGTTTTCTGACAGAATCTCAGTTATCGGTTGATTCAACTACTGCTCATCTCAGATGCCCACATTTTTCGCTCTATGATTCCTTTCGCCTCAAAGGTGGTACTTGTGCATATGTCCGTTCTGTTATTCCCTGTCAGAGACTTGGCGATTTGGAATCTCCTCTCTTTTATCTTCTCTGGCTTAAAATCTCTCTACCTCATTGTGTCAAATTCATCGGTTGTCTCGAATGTTCTCCTAACCCCACTAATCACTTGACAGCTCTTTGACTTCCTCTCTTTGGAACTTGACTTTCTGCAGTCCAACTTTCCTAACAGTGAGGTAATTTTCCTTGGTGATATTAATGTCCACAACTCCAGCTGGCTTCCGTTTTCTAGTCACACCGACCCAGCTGGTCGAGATGCTGAGGGTTTTGCAATTACTAATGACCTAGCACAGATTGTTCATTTACCTACGAGAATACCGGAGAATTCTAATCATACAGCCAATACGCTTGATCTTTTTCTCACAAACAACCCTTCTAAGTACACGGTCGAAGTGAGAGGTCCTTTAGGCACTTCAGATCACAACTTGGTGATTGTCTCTTCTCCAATGGAACCTTTATCTCATGGCTATTCCCAACCTCGTGTTGGTTACATTACTAGAATGCAAAATGGGATGACCTGCGAGACTTTTTTCTTCTTTTCCTTGGTCGGATTACTATTTCAAAACTTCTGATGTCAACGTTTGCTCAGATCGTGTCAGGAAAATTATTCTTGTAGGAATGGAATCCTCTGTCCCACACTCCACTTCAAAATCCCGTCCTTTATCTAAACCTTGGTTTTCCAATAAATGTGCTAAGGCTGTTCATGAGAAGTATGTTGCATATCGTAATTGGCTTGTTTCTAATTCTTCAGTTTCATTTTCTGCCTACAACAAAGCTCGCAACAATTGTAAAGCAGTTATTAATCAGTCCAAACTAGATTCTGAACAGGCTAAGAGTAGAAAACTTCCTTCTTGCCGTAATGGTAGCCGGGCATTCTGGTGTCTTGCCAAAGCTATTGGCCGCAACTTTTGCCCATCTCTGCTGCCACCTCTGTCCAAACCAAATGGCTCTGTTGTCACTTCAGCCAAGGATAACGCTGACCTGCTAGCATCCCATTTTTCTTCCAACTCATGTATTAATGATCTTGGTAAAACACCTCCTACCATTCCCAACACGCTCCATTCAATGCCTCCTGTGGTCTTTTCTCAAAAGGATGTCAGAAGGATTTTGACGAATCTTGATGCTAAGAAAGCTACAGGTCCCGATGGTATTTCTCCACTAGTTCTCAAAACCTGTGCTCCTGAACTTACTCCTTTTCTTTGCCGCCTTTTCTCACTTTCTTATTCCAAAGGTATTTTTCCTTCTGCTTGGTAATTTGCCCATATCCAGCCAGTTCCTAAAAAGGGTGACAAATCCCTCCCATTCAATTATCGTCCCATTGCAATTACTTCTACTCTTTCTAAAGTAATGGAGAAATCAATTAACTGCCAACTCTTAAACTACCTAGAAACCTTCCGTTTGATCAACGGTCGCCAGTGTCAGTGCCGATCCACTGGTGATATTCTGGCTTATGTATACCCATTTGTGGACTAATTCAATGGAAAGGTTCGGTGAAACGCAAGTAGTTGCTCTTGACATCTGAAAGGCTTTCGATCGTGTTTGGAATAAAGGTCTTGTAAACAAGCTTCCATCTTAGGGTTTCCCAACTGTTTTTAGTAATTGGTTATCCAGTTTTCTCTCTGATCGCTCACTGAGGGTGATGGTAGATGGCTCTCTGTCTTCTAACTTCTCCACTAATGCTGGTGTCCCCCAAGGTTCAGTTCTTTCCCCCACTCTTTTCCTCTTGTATATTAATGACCTTCTTCCATTGACTGGAAATCTTATCCATAGTTTTCAGATGATAGCAGATTGCATTCCACTTTCCATTTTGAGAAACCTTGTCCTGCTCAATCATCTTCAACTTCTCGAAAATCTGCTACCAATTCCTTAAATGCCGATCTTCAGGTAATTCTCCAGTGGGGAAAAGACAACTTAGTTGATTTCAACCCATCTAAAACTCAGTCTTGTCTTATATCTCGCAAAAAGGATTCTTCTGCTCCTATGCTTATCTTTAGTGACACTCCGATTTCTAAGACATATCCTAAAATGATATATCTCTTTTGGAATTACCCTGACTTCTAATCTCTCTTGGAACAAGCATATCACAAATATTGCTTCCTCTGCATCTAAAAAACTTGGTTTTCTCTTTCGCTCTCGGAGTTACCTTTCTTCCAAACTGCTGCTCACTCTTTATAATTCACAAATTCGCCCTGCTATGGAATATTGTTCCCACATCTGGGGTGGTGCCCCCGAAACACAGACCCTAGGCTCAGCGGCCAGATGAACAATATAACCCGCACTAAGCAAACATGAACATACACTAATATATGCTATCTGGCCTTCAGAGTACTATCTTACTTCACAAGAGATTCAAATGCGGAGTTGTGCGAAAGCACCGGTGCCGCCTGTCAAAAAACATTATGTCACTTAGCCCCCAAAACCTTTCTCAGGCTTCTTGATTCCATTCAGAAGAGAGTAGTTAGGTTATTTAATGATTCATCTAAACAGAGTCTCTCCATTCGCTTTCTCATAGACGTACTGTTTCTGCTGCATGCCTCTTCTACAGATACTTCCATGGGCACAGTTGTTCTGAATTTGCTTCTATAATTCCCGCTCTCTCTTTCAAAACAGTTCGAACATCCATTTACTGTTCCACTTCAAACTCACAGAACCAACTTTTCATCTTTCTCATTTATTCATTCAACTACTGTTTTCTGGAACAACCTTCCTTCTTAAGTATTTCCTGAAAATTACAATCTACAGAAGTTCAAGTCCAATGTCAACAAATATCTTCTTTCGTCTTTTCAACCTCCAACCCAAGCACGGTACTAAGTACTATAGGTTCTAATACCTCTCGTGTTTGGGGGTTCACATATGAAAAAAAAAAAAAAAAAAAAAAGCCTGGAAAACAAGGTGCAAGCGATTCTAGAGACTTCTGGGGTTCATTGCGGAACAACTAAATACATGGGCTGTGCTATTCTAACATAGAATAGCTAAGAATAGGAACAATGCTAGGAGTTTCGTAAATAAATTTGAGGTTTTATTAAAAATATCAAAGGCAGATATTGATGAGATATCAGAGACATGGTGTCACATAGATATAAAGAATACAGGACAGGAATTTGGGGAGGTGAAATGTATACAGGAAGGGACGAGGTGTTATGCTGTTAGTTAAGAAACACATAAAATCCAAGGAAATACAGCCAGTTGACATCGCTGGACACTGCTGTGGCGAGTCAGTTTGCCAGCACTGGGAAAACAAAATTATTGAGAATAGGAGTGTGTTATAAGCCTAATGACTCTGACGATTATAATAAACAACTGTACATGGAAATAAAGTCGGCGGGTAAATCAGAGAGTCTTATAATGTTGGATTTTAGTTTCCCGGATATTCGTTTGAATTTCCGTGTTGGTCACTCACACATTAGCAAGGCTTTTTTGGATTTATTGGACGACTGTTTTCTACATCGGCATGTTCGGGAGACAACAAGAGGGAGAAATACCCTTGATCTGATTATCAGTAGTGATTCTTAATGCATTAAGAATCTGGAGATGAAGGAACCACTAGGTGGCAGTGATCACAGTGGGTTGAAGTGGGATTTGCTCAAAGAGGTAACTACCATCAGGGCTAAAGGGAAGGGTTTTTTCTTTCGTAAAGGCGACTTTGGAGGTCTGAGACAGTATTTAAATTTCATACGGTGGGACCAACTGATGATATTACCAACAGCAAATTCAAAATGGGAAGCATTCAAAGAATTTATCTTAAAAGCTATTGGGGTTTACATACCAACTAAGAAATATTGTTCAAGGTTTAGGCCCAAATGGATGTCAGATGAACTAATCAGACCTGTAGCAGAGAAGAAAAATGCATGTCATAGATATAAATTAATGGGTGACATGGAAGCCTCTGATAGATATAAACTGGTTTGTAACCAAGTCACAAAGGATGTTAGGAAAGCAAAGGCAGATTATGAGGAATCATTGGAAAAGGATGCAAACAAAAACAGCAAAGAGTTCTTTACTTATGTAAACTCTAGAAGGAAAGGGATGAATCAGATTGGAACACTGAACATTGATTAGCATTAGTAGAGGCATTTGATGCAAGAAAGCAAGCTTATGCAGCATCAGCCAAAAAAAAAAAATAAATAAATAATAATAAATAAATATATAAATAAAAAATATCCACTTCACCCCTCTGTTCGTTCAAAATACCTGTCCAGCTGAGCCTTAAACTTATTTAGGCTATCAACTTCCACGACAAGGGATGGAAGTCTGTTCCACCAACCAACCACCCGCTGGCTAAAGGCAAATTTCCGCACGTCTATCCTGCATCTGTCTTTCCTCAATTTGAATTTATGCCCCTCAGGTGATTATTCTGAGCGAGAGGAAGAATCCCATCAGCATTGAGCATGCTCAAACCATTCAAGGCCTTATACACCTCTATCAGATCACCTCGCTGGTGCCTAGTCTCCAGACACTGTAATTTGCAAAACTAAAGCTTCCTTCGTAAGAGCACCCCTTTGTTCCATTCACTAATCTTGTTGCCCTTCTCTGTACTCGTTCCAGCAGCTACATCCTTCTTGAAATGAGGCCTCCAGACCCATGCCTCTTATAAGAAGTCGCCTTCACAAGAGTCATACTTCAGATTTTCTAAAGCAAGGATGGATTTCCAGAAAAGGAAACAATTTTCTATTGACAATTTCATGAACGGCCGTCTATCCAGGGGAAAACGTGTGTGGTCCACAAGTCATACTTGCACCCCTCTGCCTTTAGACCGGGAATGGTGTGAGCATGTGCTGCGTTTTAAGCGAGATCACCGTGTGTCCGAAGCATATCCTTGGAACGAAGCGCTTAACATTTCTTCACCTACTAGTAATACAGAAATTTCCGCAGAACAACTAATAAAAATAATAAATTCACTACCTGACAAGTCCACCATAGGAATTGACGCAATACCTCTGTTTAGTCTAAAAATTACTTCTCATTTTATTAGCAAAGAGCTCACTCAACTCTACAACAAAGTACTCAAATTTGCACAGGTGCCTTCAAGCTGGTTATCATACAGAGTTGTGGCAGTTCCGAAAAAAGTCTCATGCGAAAAGACCGGCTGACTTCAGGCCAATATCAATTGCCTCTCCCTTCCTGGAATGCCTCGAGAAGTGCATCTATAATGATGTAGCAGTCTCAATCTTTGCACATAGGCCAGAACACACCCATTATGCCATGCTTAATAGATCTACGGTAACATGCCTACAGTCATTATCACAGAAAATACTTCAAGCCTGGAATGACAACGAAGATCTTCACACCATTTTTCTCGACATGAAATCTGCTTTCGACTCAGTCCAAATAACACCCCTTCTTGCCTTACTTGAGAGATTCTACGGGATAATCGGAAAGATGCTCGATATCCTCAATAGTTTGCTATCTAGGAGAATGCTTCACTTCGAAGGCGATGGCGTTAAAGTCACTAAAAGCGTCGAAGTAGGGATCCCACAAGGTAGTTGTCTCTCAACCTTATTTGCAGCAATATTCGTTCCACTAATGGATCAAATTCGAGCGTTCCTATCTTATGCTGATGATATTGTTTGCTATTTGCCATGCAAACGCCATGTTGGTCCTTCACAAGAAAGACAAACCGCCTCTGAATCTTTAAACAGCTACCTAAATAAATTCTATAAGTATGCTAAATTTTTTGGCCTGTCAGTCAATCCAGAGAAGTCAAACTATCTTATCTTTACGCCAAGTCGGATGACTTCTACTGATTCTGCATCTTCTCTACTTCCGGTATTGGCAGGAAATGTCCTGACTCCCACAGACAGTGTCAAATTCCTAGGAGTAATCCTTGATGCCAACCTCACATATAAAAAACAAATCCAAGCTCAGTGTTCCAAAGCCCTGAGAGCGTTCTGGGGAATGTAAATCGATCTGTGCAAAACGCACAATAAGAAAATAATCAAGAAGTACCTCGCAACTTATTTCTGTAGTGTACTCTCCTATGCCGTTGATGTTTGGTCGGCGGCACCACCCACTAGCCTCAGGAAACTGTGGGGCCTCGAATTCTGGGTGCTGAAGTGGGCCAACTTGTGGTCGCACCAGATTTACACAACATCCAAATCTACTCTCTGCTGCAACCTGCAATATACGCCCATAGTCCACAGAGCCCATGTGCTAAAAATAAAGTCATTCCTCGATCTGTGCTCAGCTAAGTAGGATCACATTAACATCTGGAACACGGTTGGTTGGCGTTTGCGAGGCAGACATCTCTGTAGTACACCCTCCTTATGCTCAAGGCTCCAGCGGTTACAGAATTTCAAAAGACACTTCCCTAATGTGACTGTGGACACGCTCAACATCGACCTGTGGACGATAGACAAGGCATATCGAGATGGCATCTTGTCCCATCTTGCTGTTTGTAAAGGACATTTATGTAAGTGCCGATCTTAGTTAGCCGATGTAATTTCATGTTCAGCTCAACTTGTAGTCCTTTTTCGCTGTAATTACTACTTCATTCTTTTTTACATTTTGACTATTACCTTTGCTTTGATCTATTAATTATTATTATTATTTTATTTATTTATTATTTTTTTTATAAATCAAAATCATAAACAACTAATTGTAAGATTCCTCTGGCTTTCTGTGTAAGGAATCACTAGTGTATAAAATTTATGTTAATAAAGAATCTTATTATTATTATTATACAGTACTTTGGTGTGGCCTGACCATTGCCTTATACAAGGGAATAATCACCTCCTTTTCCCTGCTAGAAAAATTCCTATATATCATTGACAATACACCATGAGCTACTCTTGCAGCCCGTCTGCACTGCTCAGAGAACTTCATATCTGCCTGCACAACCATCCCCAGGTCCCTTTCATTCTCTACCACTGTCAGTGTAGTACCACAGAGTTGATACGTTGCTCTGGGATTGCTGTTTCCCACGTGTAGTACTTTACATTTGTCAATGTTAAACTTCATTTGCCACCTCTCAGCCCATCTGCTCAACCTTCCAGATCCTGTTGCAGCAGCATAGTGTCAGTAGTGTCCTTAACAACCCTGCCAACCTTCGTATCGTCTGCAAACTTGGACATTAAGCCTGATATACCATCATCAATATCATTTATAAATACAGAAAACAATAAAGGACCCAATACTGAACCCTGAGGGACTCCACTAATAACATTAGTCCACGATGAGCAGTGTCCATTGATTACCACTCCCTATCTTTGTATCGTCTGCAAACTTCGACATTAAGCTTGATATATCCTGATCAATATCATTTATGAATACAGAAAACAATAATGGACCCAACACTGAGCCCTGAGGGACTCCACTAATAACATTAGTCCGCGACGAGCAGTGTCCATTGATTACCACTCTCTGTCTTCTCCCCCTCAACAACCCCTTTATCCACAGCAGCAATTTGCCTCCAATGCCACACTGCTCCAATTTGTGCAGCAGTCTTCCATGTGCAACAGTATCAAAAGCCTTTCTAAGATCCAAGTATATAATATGAAAGTTATTCCCTGCATCCAGTTCCTTTGTGACTGCATCATAGTATCCAATCAAATTGGTCAGGCATGACTTCCTCTTAACAAAACCATGCTGTGTCCGAGCTATAGCTGAAGTCTTATCTAAATGATCCTGCAGTGCTTCTTTAACTAGTGCCTCCATTAATTTTCCTGGAACAGAAGTTAAACTCACAGGTCTATAATTACCTGTGTCAGCCTTTGATCCTCCTTTGTGAATTGGGGTGACATTTGCACATCTCCAGTCTGTGGGTACCTCCCCTGAGTCCAAGGAAGCTCTCATAATTATGGCTAAGGGTTTGCTTACTTCCTTTGCTGCCTCCTTTAATATAACTGGATAGATCCCATCCACCCCGGTTGAACCATCAACTGATGGTTCAACTGATGATGGTCCTGCTGAGGTAGCTAACAAACGAAATGAATATTTTGCTCCTACATTCACATGAGGAGTTATTCAGGGAGGGGAAAGCCAAAGGTGAATTAATATCAGGCAGTGAGCTAGATGATTTTGTAGTAACTGACAGCAAAGTGGAGGAGAAATTGTTGTAGATAAATATCCAGTTATATCAAAGATAACCTTTAATATAACAGGATGGGATTTATCCAGTTAAATTAAAGGAGGCAGCAAGAGAAGTAAGCAAAACCTTAGCCATAATTATGAGACGTTTCTTTGACTCAGGGGAGGTACTCATGGACTGGAGATGCGCAATGTGACCCAAATTCACAAAGGAGGATCAATGGCCGACACACGTAATTATAGATCTGTTAGTTTAACTTCTGTTTCAGGGAAATGAATGGAGCCACTGGTTAAAGAAGCACTGCAGGATGATCCAGACAAGACTTCAATTGTAGCTCAGACACAGCATGATTTTGTTAAGTGGAAACCTTGTCTAACCAAGTTGATTGGATATGATATGGTCACAAAGGAACTGGATACAAGTAATAACTTTGATATATATTTGGATCTTTGATACTGTTGCACACGGAAGACTGCTGCATAAATTGGAGCAGTGTGGCATTGGTGGCAAATTGCTGCTATTGATAAATGGATGATTGAGTGAGAGAAGACAGAGAGTGGTAATCAATGGACACTGCTCGTCGTGGACTAATGTTATTAGTGGAGTCCCTCAGGGTTCAGTGTTGTTTTCTGTATTTATAAATGATATTGATGATGGAATATCAGGCTCAATGTCCAAATTTGCAGACGATACGAAGGTTGGCAGGGTTGTTAAGGACATTTGTGACAGTATGCTGCTGCAACAGGATCTAGAAAAGTTTAGCAGATTGGCTGAGAGGTGGCAAATGAAGGTTAACCTTGACAATTGTAAACGACTACATATGAGAGCAGTATCCCCAGATTAATATATCAACCTGTAGTACGGCATTGACAGTGGTAGAGAATGAAAAGTACCGGGGGGGGGGTAATTTTGCAGGCAGATATGAAGTTTTCTGGGCAGTGCAGATGGTCTGCAAGAGTAGCTCATGATGTCAATGATTTACAGGAATTGTTCTAGCAGGGATAAGGTGATTATCGTCTTCTATGAGGCAATGGTTAGGCCACACCTTGAGTTCTGTGTACAGGTCTGGAGGCCTGCATCTAGGATGTAGAGCTGCTGGAACGAGTATAGAGAAGGGCAATAAGATTAGTAAATGGAACAAAGGGTTGCTCATACGAAGAAAGAGCTTAAGTTTTGCAGATTGCAGTGTGTGGAGACTAGGCCCCTGGGAGATGATCTGAGTGAACGCATAAAGCTTTGATCATGCTCAATGCTGATTGGATTCTTCCTCTTGCTCAGAATAATCACATGAGAGGGTATAAATTGAAATTGAGGTAAGACAGTTCTAGGACAGATGTGTGGAAATTTGCCTTTAGCTAGCGGGTGGTTATTGCTGGAACAAACTTCCATCTGTTGTTGTGGACGTTGGTAACCTAATTAAATTTAAGTCTGAGCTGGATAAGTATTTGAAACGAACGGAGGGGAGAAATGGGAGCGGTTGATTTTTTTTTTTTTTTTTTTGGCTGATGCTGCATAACCTTGCATTGTATGCCTCTAATAATGGTTTTTTATTCTTTTGTTGGTGCAGCAGAATTTCTGTGCTTCCTAACACCATATGGCTAATACTAATTCCTCCCTGGTTCAAGATATATCTGGATGATTCGTTCAATTATATCTAAAGACGTGATCGTAGCTGAAAACTTGTGCAGTTTTTAATGGAAAAAAGGAGCTATCAATGACATTGCCCCATCTTCTTAGAGCACTTACCAGAAAATATGCTGAACATGACAGAAACCAAAAAAATGGACTACCCAATTCCTGCCTAAAGCCGCGCACACAGCTATGAGACTGCCGAAAAGCCATCCAAAAATAGCGCCTTCGTGTACACAAGAATTGCTTTTCTTGTAATCTGCAGGAAAGGAATATCAAAGGAGGCATAGAGCATGCCAGCATTTTCCATTTGAAAATTTCAAAACACTGAGGCAAAGATACTGCAATACCATTTACCACCAGAACATCTGGAGGCCCATTACCCAAACCGAACGTAGATATCCATGGGCAGACTAATTGGTTTGCAAGTGAAGCATAGTGTTTTGTGGAAGGCGCCTCCTGTGGTTTCTCACTACTGCACCATGGTACTTTTTGGAGCAGTTCTAAAAGTAAAATCTCTCTGAAAATGTGTATTGTCCGGTTTCTATCACCGTAGTATTATCAGTTGTCTCTCTGGGTACTTGACCCCTACATTGTTTGCCACCACCGCTGGGAGGTGAGCTGGCTGCCATTTGCCAGGTTGCTTTAGCTTCCTGATAGAGACCAAAAAATAAATATAAAAAGTTTGGAATGAATGAATAAGGAAATAGAAAAGAAAGGTGGGCTAGAATAAATAACAGCAGGCCTCGGCAAAGGGGTCTGTTAAGACGGAAACAAGGAGTGAGGTAAGGGAACCGGCCTTGGGAGAAAGTCATAATAGGAGTGCCATATGAAGCCCACTATGCACGTACCAATCCTGACCCCACAAGAGGTTAGTGCTACAGCATATAAATCCCACGATGGAGAGTTCGTCCTCAGAATACCTACGTGGGAGAGACGGCCCGAGTTTGCAATGTGCTAATGTTTGCATTTAAATTCCACCTGGATGTATTCAGATCAGCAAGAAGAGAACGGAATCACATCAAGTAATGACTTATAGAAGCAGGCTGAAACATTATAGGTGAGTGGGAGTTGGTTGTTGCATGGTCCATGGAATTGATGCCAGGCATCTTTGCTTGGATGAGAAGTAGGAAATCTGGAACAATCTGTGAAAACATGGTTGGTGTTGATTTTTGCACCAAAAGGGTGCATGGTAGAGGTGAAGATCTCTGAGTAATCATTGTTGTAGGTTAAGATAGATGGTGCAAGAAGAGTAAATGATCCCAGCACTCAGTTTTCCATAGAAATTATGAATACCTTCAGAAAGACCCAGATCATGCAGCTTTTTCTTGATGGAGCCATGTCCAATTAAGAGATATGAGGTCTCCAGTTTTGGAGTAAACCATGGAAAGTACTCAGTCAATGGATGCTCCAGTTAATATGTTCCTTGTCCCCAGTTGACCAACAAGTTTTCCAGATTAATACGATTTCAACCCAATCGCTTCTTTTTGCTTTGATGTTAGTGTCGACCTGTTTTTGTATACCAAAAAAGGAGGAAACTTCATTCTTGCAAACACAGTAAATGAAACCCTGGAAAATAGCATGAAGGTCTAAGCAGGATTCAGCAACCTCTTTTTGAGTGAAGAGCCATTTTTGATCTAATAAAAAAAAAATAAATAAATAATCCGACGAGCCCCACCTCAGCTCAAGCTGGGAAGGGAGAATTTTTTTTTTTATTTTTTAGGTATGGCCAAACAAGCCATGTAATGCAGGTATGGAGGTGATTGGTGTACGCAGACACCTGATATGCCTTTCTATAGTGTCCCACAAGTGCACTATGGGATTGATATTGGGGGAGTTTGGAGGCCATTCGATATGCTGGAAGTCAGAACTGCATTTCTCAAACCATTCCTGCACATCAAGTGCCCGATGGCTTGGTGCATTGTCATCTTGGAAGACGCCATTTGGGAAAAAGTGTAATAAAGAAGGGTGTACAGTCAGCAAGCAGTTGACAATAGCAGAGACCACTAATATTGTTCCACATGCAACAGGGGTCCAAGTTCCTATCAGTGAAACGTGCCCATCAATACCATACAATCGCCTCTAACAGCCTGCACTTTTGATACCCTGCATTACGGTTCAAGGGCCTCATGTTGTTGACACCAAATCCATACATGACCATCCGTGGTGTGGACCAAATAGCGTGACTCATCTGATCAGCACACCTTCCAGCCTTCTAATGTCCAAAGTGCATGCTCTTTGCACCAGGTGAGCCATTTACACTGATTAACCTTGGTTAGGAGAGGATGCAGTAGGGGTCATCTGCTGTTATAGCCCATATGAACAATATCTAGTCATGCCAGACATTGTTCCAGACTGGCTCATGTTGTATTGGCTGGTCAACTCTTCAACAGTGCTGCATCTCTACAAGTCGTCGGACCCGGCATTCAACTCTAACAACCTTTTGCTGACCTTTGCAGTTGTTTGACCATTTTGAAGCATCCTGGTACACTTTAACAATGGTGGCTGCCGAACACCCCACCTGTTCAGTTGTTTGGGAAATCAAGGCACCAGCTCATCAAGTTCCCACAATCTGTCCTTTATCAAAGTCCAATAAATCCTTCCTTTTACCCATCACGCTTGGAATGATGGGTAAAAGGAAGTTTACAACCTACTGAACCACTGACACCTTTTCTATGCTATGTAGGTCGACTAACTGCACTCTAGTACCTCATGTGGTCAACGGGTCTCATTCAGTTTTCATGGGGGGGGGGGATCATAATTCAGTGATCACTCAGTGCATATAACAAACTCCATGGATTGAAATATTCAATCTAGGAACCTTCAACTGAACCTCAACTGCAGGTGATTATAGATGACAGGCATCTATAATCACCTGCAGTGAGCACTCAGAAAGAAAATGACATTCAATTGCAAAAAGCCAACAATCCATATAATGGAAGTTTGTTCACACATTGACATTAAACATGATCAAGAGCTTTAGAAATGTCAACTGCTTGAGTTTCACCATTTTTACTGAATATGTCCCTAGATGGGTAAAAAGACAATGACCTCTCCCAATCTTTGTCTGCAAATTGACATCATGTCCTTTATCCATTCATCAAATTGGTTAAATTCTCTGGTAGGTAAATTGACTGTGAGGTGATCAATAATTGGAAAAGCCACATCAACCTGCCTGGTCTATATGACTAGAAAAGTGAAGCCAGCAGAAGTTTGTGGTTAAAGTAACACAGAAATTGTCTTGACAAGAATGTAGGTAGTTATATGGCAAATCAAAGCATGAATTTAAGGGGAAATGTCTGACCAATCTGATTAGATACTATGATTGTCACAAGATGAAAAAAAAAAAAAAAATAATAAATTTAGACATCATATATGCAGATTTTAGTCGGGCTTTTAATATTGTCCTATGTGAATGACAGCTGCACAAACTGTAGCAATTGGTACTGTAGACCTGTGATTACTATGGATAACGGGATGGTCCAGTGGCAGGAAACTAATTAATGGTCACTGATTTTCACAGACTAATGTTAGTGTCTCTCAGAGTGCAACACTGGGCCCTTACTGTTTTCAGTATATAATATTGACAAAGTTGATGTCCAAGTATGCTGACAATACAATGGTGGGCAGATTGGTCAATGAACGTAATCAGGACATTCTTCTCCAACAAGATCTGGATAAATTCAATTGGCTGAAAGGTGGCATCTGAGTTTTAACATCAATAAATGCAAGGTACTGAATTTAAGAATAACAAACCATTTAGGTGTTACTACACTCATAGTAGTCAGGAACAAAAATCCACCTAGGGATAATTGCACAAGCAGACATCTTTCTCTGATCAATGTAGACAGGTTGCTAGGACAATCATGGGGTTCTTTCAAGGATACAGAGGAATTCTGCTAGCAGTGACAAATTGTTATCCCATTGTGTAAGGGTAATGGTTAGGCTGCATCTTGAGTACTACATGCAATTTTGAAAGGCTTATTTTAGGAAGGATGTAGATACATTGGAACGAGTTGAGTAAGCTAAGATTAGTCAAGAGAATAAGAAGGTACTCTCATCAGAAAGACTTGAATTCTGTAAATATGGCATCTGCAAACTTAAACTTGGTATACCAGCAAGTTAATTTGATTAAAGTGTTTAAGGTTTTAAATGTGCTAATTACACTAAATGCTGCCTTCCCTACTCATTCTCAGGTGCACACAAGCGGGACATTTAAATTGAATTGTACATTGGGAAAGGATAGATTTCTTAATTTCCTCTGAATATTGTCAAATGTTGGAATAAATTTCCACCAGGTGTTTTGAGTGCTTTCTAATAAATTTAAGGGACAGAACAAAATAGCAGAAGCGGGCAAATAAAGGTCAGCAGCTTTTTTATTTTCTATTGTTTTTTGCCGATGCTGTATAAGCTTGCTTCCTTGTAGCATTTTGTCACTACTAATACTAATCAATGGTATATACCATCAGACAAGCCATTGTGTCAAGCATGGAAGGAACACCTAGTTCAGTCAGATCTTGAATAAAGTATTTAGAATTATCATTAATATTTAACAACCTAGCATACCTGTGGTGAATATTTCCCTGAAACTGTTTCAGAGAAGAAACAAAGATTAATACCCAAGTACAGTAAACCCTCGCTAATCCGGATCGAAATATGAAAACTTCTGTTCACATTTGAGTACTTTGAAAGACATGGGATTTTGGAAGGCAGATGTGTCACTGACTGCAGGCAGGCAGGCAGGCAGGCAGGCAGGCAGAGAGAGAGAGAGAGAGAGAGAGATGGACCATACGTTAGATAGTCTTGCATGTAGTTTGCTATCGTTGTTGACTCCGAGTCGGATGTCATTGGTTCTACTGCTTCCTTTGCATACTTGTTTATACGTATATATGTACATAAGTTAACATATTTTATATAATTATGGGTTCTAAAGAATTGAAAAATGGAATAAAAAGAAAACACGTTCCTTTAACTATCATTAACAAGCTCAGTGATAGAACAACTTAAAAATGGTGTTCCCAGAAAAAAAATTGCTGAACAATTTGGTATTGGCCAATAGACTGATATTAAAAAACAAAAAGAATCTATAAAGACATTTTCTATAAAATTCAATGCGGGAAGTGATAAAAGCAGTGTATTAAATAAACACACATTAAAAAAGGTAAGTGTTGGCGGAGCTGTATTTAGGTGCAGCAACAATCAAGTGGCATTGGCATGTGACACCAGCACCACCTGATAAATGTATAAAAAGACAAAGGACAATACATTTATTCATCTATCAATGGATAAATGTATTCTTTTTATAGTTTTTAAATGAATGCTCTACAGTAATATTTTTTTATTTAGTTTCATCATCACTACCTATATTTTATTTATTAAATTTTCCATTTATTTGTTCCAAATTTTTGTTCTTTTAAGGCTATCCTTTGCTTCACTAATCCGGATTATCACTTAATCTGGATGACCTCTCCTCTAAATTAATCCGGATTAGTGAGGGTTTACTGTAATTACAAAAACCTATCCCTCAACTAATAAAATATTAAAAAAATGCAATTTGATAATTTTTTACATCACTACATTGTCCCTTACAAAATTAAAATTATTTTAATATTGCAAAAACCAATGAAGCTATTGCTTGCTTAACAGTTCCATTACAGAACTTGAAAAAAAAATAAAAAATTTCGAAAATAAGTTCGAAAATTTTACTGCTAAATAAAACCTACTGCAAGGGAATCTGGTCAAAAGCTTATTTAGTCTTGAGTTATTCAAGTTCAAAAGAGTATTCTAGACACAGAAATTAGCAAATTATTTCTAAAATATTTGTGTGTACAGTTTTGTGTTCAGTTGTATTCGATGTGAACTGTACTTTTCTCCACAGTCTATTTCTTTTTAGACTATTCCCAATGTAAACATGTGTGAACTAATCTAGCTTCCCAAAAGCAGCCATCTCACACATTGGAATAATCAGCAAGAGTGTGGTCAATAGAGCTGATCCACTCAGCTAAGGCAACTGGCATGCTTTTTTAGTTTACTTTCAATGTTTTGAATAAAAAAAAACTAAAAAGAAATAGACAGAGGTTAGATATATTATCAGAGTGAAAAATTTTCATTGAAGAAAGATGTTTGCAACAGCTTGTAATCAATTTATTTCAGACTTTCTGCATATGAAATTCTGATACATGACTTGAAAATAAACCATTAATTTTAAAGAATAATTTAATTACGAAATTTAAGTTTATTTTTGTTGCAAACACTGTACAGTTATAATCTGATAATATGGAAGATAACTACTAGCAAAGAATATTACCCAAACATTATTTATTGTGATGTTTGTATTTATCAACTTGGTATAGTTAAGTACAGAGATAGGTAGTTTTCCAGTCAGTCTGATAAAGGTGATGTTAGAAACTAACACAAGTCATGGTAAATAATTTTTTAGTAATTTTGTTTTTTATTACTGTATCTTTTATATTATCAGATTATAAATGTCAACAAAAACTAAGATATTACTTTAGCATATGGTATGAATGTTCCTGAAAATTAATGACTTTTTATCTATACTAGAAGACTATTTGAATTAAGTCTTATGTAGCTGCTATAAAATTAAGCCTGATAACCTGTCTGACGTTGGTACGATCTTCATTTTTAATTAGCGACTTACTTTAAGAGTCATTCAGGAAGCTCAGTATTTTATATGAGACAGAAAATCTATATAGCACCTTGAGAATTGTCTCTACCCTGAACACCTCCAATAATACTGGAATGAACATGTAATTTTCTTTTCTTTGCAGACATGTAAAATTTAGGAAGATCCCCCAAAGTAGGGGGAGAACCTAGCACTAAATGTAAATGTTATTTAAATAGCTTTATACCCATATGGCACCTTACTGAATTTTATATAACATTCACAGTTATCTTGGGGTTTACTTGGAGATATCCCTGACATAAGAAAACTAACAAAAATTGAATAAAACATTTCTCAAAAACCCCTCTTATTGAATAAATAGTTTTCTTGTGTGTTTGGTGGACCATACTGAAGATATTCAAGTGTTTTGTCAATTTCAATCACATCGGGTATATGGAAAAATGGGCTTGGAACATTCAGAAACATTTCTATGTTTCTGGTAAAGTATAAAATAAATTATACAAACTGGTATACTGAAAATTCTTGAACTAGTCAATATGTTTCATATCGAGAAATTTCACACAGAAGAGTACACTTACTACCTCATACAAAGTAATCTTCAATATAACTAATTGGACTTAGAGGAGACTGCATTGTGCCAGTTAAGTAGAGTTTTTAAAAAATATTTCTTAACCAATTTTTATTAGTTTATATTTACTATTTTCAGTTATTGGAAATTGCATACTTGCAATGTATTCATTGGAAATAGTTAATATAACTATCATAACAAAATAAATTATTAATATCTCAATTTTGGAATGAACTTGTATTACTTCAACAGAGGAGATGCAGAAATAAATTACAAGCCTATTTCAGATAATATAAATTATCTGAAAATTTAAGCAGACAAATTTATATATATTTATTTATATATATAAATATATTTATAGTGCATTCCAGGTAATGGGACAACAAGACATTAGGACCAAACAAGCAAGAACTGAATAAAATATATATTAAACCTAATTTACTTTGTGTATTAGGACCAGCGTGGTGTATTTGGACCAGTAGAACCATTTTCGACTAGGGGAAATAGTAGGGAGAAAGGGGTTTGAAAGCGGTTAGTTTCGTGCATGTACACTGCATACATCAATGGCAGCTTATTTGGTAATGGCCTTGACTATAGAAGTTTCTTATCTGTGGTGTAGCAGTAGTGTTTGTTCCAAATTTTTGAGCTCTGCAGACTACTAAAGCAACTCTTCAGACCCTGTGGGTAACCTCATTTCTTACTCAGTCCTACATATTGCAACCTCATTTAAAAAAATGAAATTACAGTGATTGGATACTGGTACGTACATATCGAATACCTGTGATAGTATAAAAATTGATTAACTTTTTCCAAAAAAAAAAAAAAAAAAAGTTAAACTAGATATGTGGCTCGTTCTAAAAAAAAAAAAAATTTTTGTTTATAAGCAGGATGTCAAAAAAAAAAATATCTGACACTTGCTGAGAAGATTACTTTGCTAGACAAGATCAAAAGCCAACCAAGTAACAGCAGTCAATGTCAAATGGCAGAGACACAGAGTAGCAAAAACAATTGTACGTTTAATTAAGCAACAAGATGAACTATGACATTCATGGGCATCCTGTGAATGGCAGGAAGGAACTTCACAGAAAAGGAAGCGAGAAGGACCCCGATAAATCTGGGACACGAAATTAAGTTCAAGAAAGGACAAGGCAAAAAGGGCAGTGCAGATTTTGCAAGTGCTGATCATTGGAAATCAACAATATTGCCCAATTTGCTTCAGCAATTTTCTGCTGATGACATGTACAACGCTGAACAGGCGTGCTTTATTGTTGCACGCCGGACGATTCACTGGTCTACAAACACGTCGGGATCTAATAAACAGAAGCTTTTGGTGATTGAGAAAACAGCAAAGCTGTGCTGTTTCGATGACTCAGGTTGGACAGTTTACCAGTTACCTACTGCTCTAATAAAAATGCTTGGATGACATTGAAATTTGAGCAATGGCTAAAGAATTGGAATGTTGAACTACAGCGGAACTCAAGAAAAATTCTGTTGCTTCTTGACAACTGCGCCGCACACCCTCACTTTATCTGAAAAACATTCAAATGGAATTCTTCCCAACCATCAACAACATCCTTGATACAACCCATGGATGTGGGTAACAAAGAATCTGAAGATGACATATCGCACAAACTGGTGTTAACTATACACTTGAAGCCATTGAAGAAAATCTCTATACATCATCAACCGCAAAGGTGACCATCTTACAAGCAATACAACATGTCGCAGACAGCTGGAGCGAGATCAATTGCAAAACAATTAAAAACTATTTTGCTTACGCTGGCTTTCAGCATTCAGATAGAGAATGCTGAAACAGCACCAGTCGAAACTGAAACCGTGCTGTCACTGCAGTAAGTTACAAACATGGAGGAGCTTTTGTGCCGATGAAAATCTGCAATGTTATGATGAAAATGATCTTGAGGACATTGTTGATCGAATTGTAGCAAAACACAGCAAGATATCTGAAGAGTCGGCTAGTGACAAAGATGACATGCCTGAGCATCTTTTTCATTATTTCTAAGTTTTGTATGTTCTTAATCAGTTCCATTATAGTTTAATAAATGAGATTTTGTTTGAATTTATTTTTTTTTGGATTCTCTTAAGCTACAGTTAATTGAACCAGCCACATGATAGGACCACATTTCATTTTTTCCCGATGTGGCCCCATTATCTGGAAGGCACTGTGTTTGTGTGCGTGTATATATATATTTTAATATCACGCGTAATGATGAGATTTTAAAAAGATGTAAGAAAATTAAAAATAGGTTTCAAAAGCAGAGGTTCAACATAAGAATTAGTTTTCATATATAGGAATACCTAGCATAGTGTGGTTTTGAACAGCCGGGGTTTTGCTATAGCGCGGCTTACAAATTGAAAAAAATAAAAAAATAAAAATAATAATAAAATAAAAAAATTAACTGCGTTACGCACCAATATATTTGATATGTACATATGTATTGTAATGCCAGTACGTAGGCCAGTGTATTGTGGATTCAAGGCCATGCTGACTGTTGTTGCAACTCCCATTATATACAGACTCTGCTAGCATTCATGCATTAGTAATCTTTTTAGATTCCGAGCAGTGAGGTCGTTGACTGTGCGTAAGCTGTACAAATATTTTTCGCTTTGTATTTTTAATTAAAGATTATTTTTTAAAAACGTTACACCTTTATTTGCAAATATGGATGGAAAGAAGAAATGTAATGATGCTGAGTATTCTTCTAAACATAAATGGTTGACCCTAGATGATAAACTATAAATTGTAAAACAATACGAAAATGGTGCATCATATGCTAAGTAGCACGGGACAAGCATATGAACAAATCACTGGTACGAATGCTTCTAAAGAATAAAGATAAAATAAAGGAACATGGAATGGCAACAGCATCTTTGTCAAATATGTCAAAATGATTGTTAAAAATCAAAGCTCTGAAATGGATAATATGGAATGTCTGTTAATGTTATAGATTGAAGACTAATCAGAAAAGAATTCCATTAAGTCAGATGATGATTCAACCTAAAGCAATAGCAGCGCCTCCATAGCCAGGTGGGAAGGAGCAGCAGTGCGTAGCACACACTTCTTGATTAGACCGGGATTCGAGCCCGTCACCACCAAATACGGAAGATGCGGAAAGGTCAGGGAATGACCACCGCATTTCCTGGAGCAATATGGCCTTAGTTGCTAATGCTCCTAAAAACCAAACAAAAACAAACAAAACCTAAAGCAAGCAATCTCTATTCACTACTAACAAAAGAAAATGGCAAGGAAGAGGAAAGTTTTTGTGCAAGCTGTGGTTGGTTTTACAGGTTTAAAAAACATACAGAGCTCCACAATGTTTGACTTAGTGGTGAGAGTGCAAGTGCTGACAATGAAGCAGTTGCAAGATTTCATGGTGATCTAAAAAAACTGATTGAAGATAATGGTTACAAGGATGAACAAATTTTCAACGCGGACAAAACAGGATTATCTTGGAAGAATATGCCGTCACGCACTTATTTGGCAGAAAAATAATCAACCCAACCAGGATATAAAGCCGCCAAAGATCGATTAACCCTTTTACTAGGTGGAAACGCACCTGGTGACTTTAAATCAGAGCCTATGCTGGTATATAAATCAAATCCAAGGGCACCAAAAACCATTTAAAAAAAATACTCTTCCTGTTATATGGTGGTCAAATAGGAAAGCCTGTGTACCGAAACAGCTCTTTGAAGAATCGTTTGTAAATTATTTTTGCCCTGCAGTTAAATGCTATTGCAAAGACAATAATATGGACTTTAAAATTCTGTTACTATTAGACAATGTGCCAGGTCATCCTACTTATCTTACAGACCTGAACAGAAATGTCAATGTTACTTTTCTGCCACCAAATACAACTTGTTACAACCAATGGATCAGGCATCATTGCCACATTTAAGGCATACCTTTGGACAAGCCATTAATGTAATGGGAGAAAATGCCATATCTTTATGTGAATTTTGGAAACGTTACAATATCTGAATGCCATTGAAAACGTATGTGAATCATGGCTTGAAGTAACTGCGAACAACATGTTGTTTGGAAAAATCTCTTACCAAATTTAACAAATGTTAATTGTATCAGTTTCGAATCTCAAATCAAAACAGTTTCTGAACACATTGTGCAGCTTGGGAAAAATCAACTTGGATTGTGACAGCGTGCATCAATGCATTGACTCATTGGGATGACCTCGCTGATGAAACACTTGTGGAAATGGAGCAGCAATTCTTATATCAAGAAGAAAATGTTCATCCATGAAAGAATTCAAAACTGATGAATTGTCAACGTTGATTACTAAAGTAGATGAAATTTGTGAAATGATAATGACAGCAGCCAAACATTGAAAGAGGTATGAAAGTAAGGCAGGCGTTGCAAAATGACATTCGATGTTATAAACAGATGTATGCAGATAAAAAGAAGGGGGAAAAAAAAAAAACCCTGCAAACTAAGCTGATCAGTTATTTTTCAAAAAAAAAAAAAAAAAAAAAAACAGTACATAATTAACTTATCTTCTTTTGGTACGTACATACTGTGCAATAAAAATAATTTGTACTGTACTTACTAGTATTTTTTTTTATTTTTATCATTTTAGTTAGTTTCTTTTTTTGCAAGAACTTCATGTGAATCAATTTATAGTAAACAAACACCTATATATTTTTGCAACTGGACCCATATAATCAAATTGTCGGAAGGCATTACACATCAAAATACATACTAATAATACCTCTATCAGCGCAATATTTTTTTGGCACGAATTAACCGTGCTATGTGAGGTATTCCTCTATTCCTTTTTTTAAAATTTCAATAATTATAAATATTCGACAATAGGCTTAGAAGTAACTGATATATAAAGTTCCTAACTCAAAACTGGGTAATCCCCATTGTTAGTTTTTCAGTTGTCTGTACATCAAAGCCATATATGAAATTAGATAAAATGGGGGGAGGAATAAAGACAGGAGTCCAGCACTGAATATTTATTCCATATCTTTAAGTTTTGCATTTCTGATGTTACAAATTGTGACCAAATGGTTAACATTATTTAAGCTATGAAAATATTCTGCCACAGCCATTCAGATTTTATTGAAGTAGTCACACTCTCTCAAGAATAACATAACATCAATATCTTATGTTGGAAATCCCCTTTTCAGTGAAAACGCTATCTCCCTTTCATGTCAGAATAACTGACATTAAATGGAGAATTAACAATGACTAGGGAATGCTGCAAGTAAAGGTAAAAGTTCAAAAAAGCAAATCAGGTTAGTTAAACTATACAAAAAAATACTGACCAGATTGCTAGCTTACAGATTTATCTTTGGCAGTTTTTCCCCTTTTAACAAGCAAGCAAGCAAACAAAAAAAAAAAAAAAAAAAAGTTGCCTAATTTTTCAAATTGTGAATAAAAACTAGATCACAAATCTAGTTTGCTGGAATACAGCAAGGTAACACTGAAAAAGAGACTCCAACAAATCCATGGAATTGTGCTGGTTAATGTGGTGTGTGTGTGTGTGTGTAGATGTGGTGTGCAACACTTGACTACAGCGCTCTGCCATAAGCTTTACCAACACAGCAGTAATTATTTGCTATTAAGGTGTTGTTATACTGCAATTTATGGCCCATAATCAGAAGACACCTGCCTACATTACAACACTGGTATGAGCAGCGATATTTTATCTGCTCTAATTAAAGAGAAATGCCTGGAATCTATTTCTGAGCTTCTTATTTTTCAATAATAATGATTTTGTAAGTATATTTACAGATTCCTGGTTTACACCTCATTATGGATGACATCTTACATAGCATCAAACTATTAAAAGGTTAAGAAGTTTCTCAGATCTAATTTTCAGTGTCTTTTGTTCTGTTCCCTGTTATACAGAATAACTGTAATAGAATATCTATTACAGAGAATCTCTCATGATGGAATTTCAAAGTTGAAGAGAAATAAAAATTAAAATGGATCTAATTTAAAAATCAAACTCCATTTCTTTTACCCTGACTCTTCAAATAAAGTTTAAAAAAAAACAAACTATTTTTACAATTCTGATTTTGTTATTTTGATGTTAAACAGTCACCCTATTCAGAACACGCTACAGTTGCACTGGCTGTGATGTCGCCTGCAGAATTATCTCCTGCTCCACCTGAAGAACAAATATAAGAAAATTCATTTTGATCAAGTGATGGGAAGTCCACAGCAGTTAACAGAGAATCAGTAACATTATTTGTGGCAGACACAATATGTCGAGAAGTCTTGAACCCATTGGTACCATCTGGACCTTTAGGCTGCCTGATCAAAATGACACGAGGAGTTCCATCTTCAACGGACATTGTGCGAAGTCGACTAATTAAACGTTCTGGACGCTGTGAAGGCTGGCTCTCACTGAAAGAAAGTTTATAATAAAAATACACATAACAAAGGAGCACCAAATAGCAGGAAAAAAAGCCTAAACATTTAATAAAACAAGTAATATTTTAAAAATTACATCTAACCAATGTCAAATTAAATGCTATGGATGGAATTTTAAGGTGTTTCCCTGTGGTTTAAATATTTAGGAAAATGGTTTAAAGTTAAAGTAAAACCATGTATGTGGCAGGGTTTTTTTTTTTTTTTTTTAAAATCTGTTCAGGTATGAGCAGGCATATCATTGTTTTGGTATACACCGAAACATGGCTTTAAGTGCTTCAAGGTCAGTTTTAGAAGTGTAAACAGCAAACTCTTTTTTCCATTTACTGACATTCAATAATTATATATCTATTATATAATTTTAAAAGAAAAACTTACTTCTTATTAGGCTTAAATTCTAAAGTTAAATTTTTCAAGGAAGATACCATGCATCTTCATTAGCTCTTACGGAGAAAAACAATACATTAAACAAGCCTTTTTCTTATCTGGCTCATGAACACACAAATCGTGACGTGGCCTTTGGCATAAAAGATTGAGCACTAACTAAAAACCAGACCATTATTATTTACATCACATATTAGGATACTAAGGGTAGAAATATTTTACACCTTACTGACAGTCCTTTGATACTGTTCAGACTGTATCATATCAAAGGACTAACAGTAGAGGGATGTACAGCAAGGAAGTGATTGAGTGAGTGTGTGAGTGTGAGAGAGAGAGATTGCAGCTGTTTAAACATTAAAAGGCAGGAGTTTTAAGAAAGTAGGCTAGGACAGTTTTATGATGTGATATGGCTTCTATACTGGACTGATGGCATAAGAACAAACACAGGAAAATTAAAAAAATACTTTTAAAGCAGTAGCCACAAATGCATTATATACTATTAAGAATACTATTATATACTATTTTGGTCCTTGAGGTTGGTCACAGACATTCTCTCATATATGCCAGACAAGCTGTTCTTGCTACCTGGGAGTCTAAAACGCTGATGGAACTGATATTCGGGTGACACTCAAGTCAAAGTGGACCCAATTTCGGCGAAGTCCGGACGGTCTATGAGCCAAATCCTCTGCTTGCACCTTCACGATGGTGGGACTGTTAGTAATCCTGGGTATAACCTTCATGCACAAGTACATGGTGGGTGACCACCCAGGTGTGAACCAACGTAAGCAGGGGTCGAGGTGTGGCGCCCACATCACATGGAGGAACGCCGCCCCTCTATGTTACCAGGCAGTACTAGGTGGTAGATGACTCTCATCGACCGGTGAAATACCACCACTTTGCTTATTGGAGGCTTGAAGTGGTGGAACCCAGGTTTAGTCTCTAGAGCTAAGTTCCGGCCAACCCTTCCCTATCTCTTCCATCATGCAGTATGATTGATGATTTTTGAGGTTATGATGAATGTCGTGGCGAGATCCAATATTCCTTACATTTCGAGGGTACAGCTCTAAACCGGTGTTCGCAGGCCGGCCGCTAGTTAGTACACCGGACTGAACCTATTGGTAACTCTCTAGGAAGCTTCCGGATCAGCTAGTGTATAATCTTGCTACCTCTACTCTGCCAGATAGTGACTGGAGGGAGTCCGAGTAGTGTGTATGCGGGGAGCATTGTCGAGGCCACGTTATGTCAAGGATCTGGGTATATTCTTACCACATGTACGCCGTATCCAAAAATTTCATTACTTCATACAGCATGTCCCACCCACTTTTTCTTACTATTGAATACACCATGAATTGTCAAAATAATAGAGCAAGCTTATCTGCGAAAAGATCTAAACCTCCCAAGGACTTCCTAATTCATTTCACAAATATACGTGGTCTCAATTCTAATCTCAACGATGTCCATTTCCACTTGCAGTCTTCCAAACCCCATGTACTTTTTCTGACTGAATCTCAGTTATCAGTTGATTCAACTACTGCTCATCTCAGATGTCCAAATTATTTGCTGTATGATTCCTTTCGCCTCAAAGGTGGTACTTGTGCATAAGTCTGTTCTGATATTCCCTGTCAAAGACTTGGCAATTAGGAATCTCCTCTCTTTGATCTTCTCTGGCTTAAAATCTCTCTACCTCATTGTGTACAGATGTAAAATTCATCTGTTGTCTCTACCGTTCTCCCAACTCCATTAATCACTTGGAGCTCTTTGACTTCCTCTCTTTGCAACTTGACTTTCTCCAGTCCAACTTTCCTAACAGTGAGGTAATTTTCCTTGGTGATTTTAATGTTCACAACTCCAGCTGGCTTCCGTTTTCTAGTCACACCGACCCAGCAGGTCGAGATGCTGAGGCTTTTGCAATTACTAATGACCTAGCACAGATTGTTCATTTACCTACAAGAATACCGGACAATCCTAATCATACAGCCAATACGCTTGATCTTTTTCTCACAAACAACCCTTCTAAGTACAAGGTTGAAGTGAGAGGTCCTTTAGCCACTTCAGATCACAACTTGGTGATTGTCTCTTCTCCAATGGAACCTTTATCTCATGGCTATTCCGAACCTCGTATTGTTTGGCATTACAAGAATGCAAAATGGGATGACCTGCGAGACTTCTTTTCTTCGGTCTGATTACTGTTTCAAAACTTCTGATGTCAACGTTTGCTCAGATCGTGTCAGTGAAATTATTCTTGCAGGAATGGAATCCTTTATCCCACACTCCACTTTAAAATCTTGTCCTTTATCTAAACCTTGGTTTTCCAATAAATGTGCTAAGGCTGTCCAAGAGAAGAACGTTGCATATCGTAATTGGCTTGTTTCTAATTCTTCAGTTTCATTTTCTGCCTACACCAAAGCTCGCAACAATTGTAAAGCAGTTATTAATCAGTCCAAACTAGAGTTTGAACAGGCTAAGAGTAGAAAACTTGCTTCTTGCCCTAATGGTAGCCGAGCATTCTGGTCTCTTGCCAAAGCTATTGGCCGCAACTTTTGCCCATCTCTGCTCCCACCTCTGTCCAAACCAGATGGTTCTGTTGTCACTTCAGCCAAGGATAAAGCTGACCTACTAGCATCCCATTTTTCTTTGAGCTCATGTATTAATGATCTTGGTAAAACACCTCCCACCATTCCTAACATGCTCCATTCAATGCCTCCTGTGGTCTTCCGTCAAAAGGATATCAGAAGTTGGTATTTCTCCACTTGTTCTCAAAACCTGTGCTCCTGAACTTACTCCTATTCTTTGCCGCCTTTTTTCACTTTCTTATTCCAAAGGTGTTTTTCCTTCTGCTTGGAAATTTGCTCATATCCAGACAGTTCCTAAAAAGGGTGACAAATCCCTCCCATCCAATTATCGTCCCATTGCAATTACTTCTACTCTTTCTAAAGTAATGGAGAACTCAATTAACCGCCAACTCTTAAACTACCTAGAAACCTTCCGTCTGATCAACGATCGCCAGTATGGATTCCGTCAGTGTCTATCCACTGGTGATATTCTGGCTTATGTTACCCATTTATGGACTAATTCAATGGAAAGGTTCGGTGAAACACAAGTAGTTGCTCTTGACATCTCAAAGGTTTTGATCGTGTTTGGCATAAAGGTCTTCTAAACAAGCTTCCATCTTATGGTTTGCCAACTGTTTTTAGTAATTGGTTATCCAGTTTTCTCTCTGATCGCTCACTGAGGGTGATGGTAGATGGCTCTCTGTCTTCTAACTTCTCCACTAATGCCGGTGTCCCCCAAGGTTCAGTTCTTTCCCCCCACTCTTTTCCTCTTGTATATCAATGACCTTCTTCCATTGACTGGAAATCCTATCCATAGTTTTGCCGATGATAGCACATTGCATTCAAATTTCCATTTTGAGAAACCTTGTCCAGCTCAATCAGCTTCAAGTTCTCGAAAATCTGCTGCCAATTCCTTAAATGCCGATCTTCAGGTAATTCTCCAGTGGGGCAAAGACAACTTAGTTGATTTCAACCCTTCTAAAACTCAATCTTGTCTTATATCTCGCATAAAGGATTCTTCTGCTCCTATGCTTATCTTTAGGGACACTCCGATTTCTAGGCAAAATGATATATCTCTTTTGGGGATTACCCTGACTTCTAATCTCTCTTGGCACAAGCACATTACAAACATTGCTTCCTCTGCATATAAAAAACTTGGTTTTCTCTTTCGCTCTCAGCGTTACTTTTCTTCCAAACAGCTGCTCACTCTGTATAAATCGCAAATCCGCCCTGCCATGCAATATTGTTCCCACATCTGGGGTGGTGCCCCCAAAACCTCTCTCAGGCTTCTTGATTCCATTCAGAAGAGGGCAGTTAGGTTAATTAATGATTCATCTCTAACAGAGTCTCTCCACTCGCTTTCTCATAGACGCACTGTTTCTGCTGCATGCCTCTTCTACAGATACTTCCATGGGCACTGTTCTTCTGAATTGGCTTCTATAATTCCCGCTCTCTCTTTCAAAACAGTCCAAACACGTGCCGCCACCAGCCAACATCCATTTACTGTCCAACTTCAAACCCACAGAACCAACTTTTCATCTTCCTCATTTATTCATTCAACTGCCATTTTCTGGAACAACCTTCCTTCATACGTATTTCCTGAAAATTACAATCTACAGAAGTTCAAGTCCAATATCAACAAATATCTTCTTTCGTCTTCTCAACCTCCAACCCAAGCACAGTACTAAGTACTATAGGTTATAATACCTCTCATGTTTGGGGTTCTCATAAAAAAAAAAGAAAAACAGAAAATATAGCACAAGGAGGATGCTGAGATGGATTAAAACAGCTTGGCAATAGAGATGGCATAGAAGAGCTATAGTAAAAGAAGTATTTCAGCCTACAATAGCTATAAGCAGATCTCTAACAAATGTAACATTTTTATACAAAACATGTTAAAATTTATGTGAAACAATCCTTGACCTGGTGCTTCATGTATGTCAATACAAAGATCACATCCACATTCAAGATGTTCATTTTAAAAGTAAATCCATGTTATTTATATTAAACATGCTAACGAGTAATGTTCATTGGTGTAATTGTGTGAGGGTGCTAGTGGAGGATGTTAAATAACTGGAGAAAATGACAGTTTCACATTTCAAGTCCTCAGATGGTT
Source organism: Mastigoproctus giganteus (assembly GCF_048544385.1). Lineage (NCBI taxonomy): Eukaryota > Metazoa > Arthropoda > Arachnida > Uropygi > Thelyphonidae > Mastigoproctus > Mastigoproctus giganteus. Next base: position 111,254,469 of record NC_143587.1, on the reverse strand, counting down.
ACACAACCCTGTTTGAAGTTACAAGCATTATTACTATTGAATAAATGTCAATTCCATACACCACTGAGCATTCTCCCCCCCTTCTTTCTTTTGGAATCTTATGTGACAAAGCCTTAGTGAATATTTATAAAAATCTGTTGTAAAAATTTCCTAACACTTACCATTGATGCAAAGCTGTAATCTGAGATAAAGTTTTGTGAGTATGGATCAGTTGAGAATAAGCACACAAAAGGAGTGTTCTTTCTAATGGAACATGCAGCAGCCTGGAAAGAACGGTGTTGGGATTTCAAGACCTGTGGGGAACCTCATGGAGCAAGTAAATACATGGGCTGTGTTAGGGTTACTAAGAGTAAAACAGTTGAATGTATCCTTGTACGTATGCTAATGCTAGGAGAATATATCAGCTTGCCAGACCATGTCAAGATGGCCTTAAGGGTTAAAGTTGATATTATCATACGAATCTTATATGATAAAAAAAGTTGACTACGGATATTTAATGACAATGCTAGGAGAATAGTAAATTAATCTGATGAATTTGAAATACTGGTAAAGTTATCAAATATAGACATTGTGGATTTATCAGACACATGGTATCACTCAGATATAAGGGATTCAGAATTTGAATATGGGGAAGTACAATGTGTACATGTGTGTGTGTGTGTGTGTGTGTGTGTGCGTGTACCCTGTCTATGGTGGCTCCCAGACTAATGTCCTCTCCACCTACTGTCACTGTGATGAAATACAGGAACTCTGTAAAACAGGCCTGACATGTGCTTAATGAATTTACATGTAGTGTTAGTGAATGTTCTGTAGTGAGTGTCAGGCCTCTTTGCCACCAGGGAGCAGCCATCACCTGGACAACTGCTGCCCAGTGTCCTTGACATGTGGAGCAAGACCTGTTTCCTGTATTTTATTGCATCCACTGGATGGTAGTGGAAAACCAGTGTATGCATTAACCTCATATTCAGGTTTTCCAGTCCTGAATACCACCCTATCTTAACTACTGGCCTTTTTCCACTGTTTGTGTGCAATACACAAAATCCCAACATCCACAAGGTAGTGCACAAAATCCCAACATCCACAAGTTTACCTGTGGATGCATTATTACTAGCGAATAAATACAAAAAAAAAAAAAAAATAATAATTAAATTAAAAAAAATTTGCACCAGTGGATTCACCAGTACAATACTCCATAACTATGGACTAAAATAATTCAAAAATTCCTGACATTTTGTCAAAGGAAATCCAATACTAAAAAAAAAAAAAAAAAAACCGAAAGCACAAACACAAATTTTCCTCTTCAATTACTCATTACTCTTAATATATTTAAAATATCACATCAGATGTTCCTTCCACCTCTAGCACAGAGTAGATTTACTCAAATTATTTCTTCTATTCCAATCTTAGGATCTATATTTGTACACCTTATAGAACTATGGCAGGTTTAGATCGCAAAATTTTTACTTTTATATACTTCAGGAACCATGTTTCTAGAAGTGCAGGAGACATGAGAGTTCATACGATCATGCTATCCATGCGTGATCTTCTGATTATCTCAATAGTTTCTACCACCTCTCAACACAAGTTTGACACCTGTAACTTGAAGGCTGCAGTAAACCCAGCAGTATTTCCTCAATATTTTCAAATTTTACATACCATTGTGTCACATTTTTAGGGTACATTCAAAAGTTTATGTCATGCAGAGAAGCCTTCCTTCACATTCTGTTAAAAGCCAGTTATAAGTGAACATTCAATCATTCACCTATGAGGTGAAACTATAGTTACATATCTAGTTGAATCAGCTTAGCCAGATATGTATACACCTAAACCTCTTTTTACGCGATAGATACGTTCCTAAAAATTACGCGTAAAATGAACTACTGACTCCGTAGAAAAAGTGAAGATTGGTTCCAAACCTGAAATAAGCAAAATAATGGGAAAAAAAAAAAACCATTAAATTCGTTAGGATCATAAGATTTTTATTTACATTTATTTCAGTTGTTTGCTAAAAGTCAAGTGCAGCCATTATCAACCCACAGCAGGATGGAAGCCTCCTCAACAATTCATGCTGAGGGAAATGGACCATAATCTGCCATGCTGGTCCAGTGCCGGTTGGCAGATCGATCGTATTCAGCAGTCAGGGGCTTGAACCCTGGTCTACTCAAAGAGCGTGTGCTACTGCACTCTCGCTCCTGCCCACTCAGCTACGGAGGCCGTTGTTTGCTAAGGATTCTATAAAAAAATTATGTTATTCGCTATCAGTTTCTGACAATAAACGCGAAAGCTTTAGTTTTCGTGAGACTGTAATATCACTAGAACTACTAGATATGGTATTATCGTCACCGACTTCCGCCTCAACTTGTGGAATTCTTCTTGTCATGCCTTGAACAAAAGTACCACTGGTTGTTTCAGTAGTTTTAGGCATGAACTCAGTTATTAATCGCTGTGTTGATGCTTTAGATAAGTCACGATATAATTCTCTGTATGAAGACATTAACAACTTAAGCTCACATGAAAACCTCCCAGCACGTTCTTCATTTGGATCACGTCAGGCAAAATAATTGCCTAAATTACTGCCCAGTTTAAGACCTTCTTTAATTATATCAGCAATAAAAGTAGGATTATCTTGATCATTAACTTGTTCGCTTTGAGGAGTCTCAGAAACAATCTCCACTATTTCGTCTTCGCTAAGAGGTTTATCAATTAACAATTCTCCGATATCTGCTGACATAAGATCATCTCCGCCAATTTCACATGCCAAACTTATTATATTGGGGAATTCTGCAGTATGATTGAAGGGAACAGGAGCATTCCCTTTAACACATGCGGGCCAAATAGCATTCCAGCATGCATTCACAGTTTCCGGTCTCAATTCAGATATGTTCGTCTGACATAATGTTTTAAAAGTCGCAATTATACCCTGATCTACAGGTTGTAGCAATGATGTGGTATTGGGTGGCAGAAAACAAAATTGCACATCTGAGTGTTCTATGGCAGGATGACCAGGTGCATTATCAAGAATTAAAAGCACTTTAAATTCGAGACACTTGTCATTCAAATAGCGTCTAACTTCTGGCACAAAATGTTTGCGGAACCACTCAGTGAAAATATCAATGGTCACCCAACCTTTTTTGTTGGCCATCCAATGAACTGTCAATTTTTGAAAATCTACGCCTTTCATTTGGCTGTGGTCTTAATGATCAATTTATGAGCAGTGGTCTTAATGATCGATTTATGAGCAGTGGTCTTAATGATCGATTTATTATGAGCAGTGGTCTTAACATCCGATCTCCTAAAGCATTTGAACAAAATAGGAGTGTTATGCGATCCTTTGCTGCTTTAAACCCACCAACAGTTTTTTGCATTTTTGATACGTTAAGTTCTGTTTGACATTTTTTTTGAGAAAAGGCCAGTTTCATCCATACCCCAAACTTGTTCATGAGTGTAACCTCCATTTTCAATTATTTCAGCAAGTTTTTGTGGAAATGCTTTAGCAGCTGTTTCACCTTTAATTTTTATATTATGAAGAGCATGTCTTTTAATAAACTTAGCCAGCCAACCATTGCTTGCATGAAATTCATATTTTTTCCTCGATTGAGATGAAGTATCTGGCTGCAGTTTTTAATCTGTTCATAAAATCTCAATGCTGATTGCTTGATGGAATTTCCATCAACAGGCATTCCTTTTTTGTACATTATCTTCTATCCACATCACTAAAGCTTTTTCGGCCTTTTCTAGAACAACATCTCTTGTGTATGATATTAATTTCCCACTCAATTTTGTACCAGAACATACTGCTTTTCTAATAGCCTCTTCATTTTTCTTTATAGATCTGATGGTTGATTCACGGACTCCAAAATGCTTACCCACAGCCGTCGCACCTTCCCCAGTTTGAAGACGATCTAAAATTTGAATTTTTATATCCAAGGAAACAGCTTTCCTTATTTTTTTGGTTATCGGCAACATCATGTGAGGGGCCGGATTAAAATCTTCGGTTAATGAAATGAAAGTTTGAAAATTACATACAATGTAGCTTACCATTTATTATTTCTTGGCAAAATTATTAATTTTATAATGCGATTTTTATTTTGATTTCACTTAAAAAATGCAAATGCGGTAACTGTGTTGTCTACTCAAAACACCAAATTCAAACTGCTAAGAACTGCTTTTTTATGCACAGTCAGTTATGTAATTCGGGGAATTCTCAATAAATGAAATTCGTAAGAATTTTCTAAGTTGATACGAGAAACCAAATTTAAACCACAAACAACTGCTGTTTTTTTTTTATTTATGCGCTGTCAGTTATGTAACTCGAGGAATTTAGAATTTTCTTAATTGAAACAAGAATGCAATTCCACAAAATTCTCAGAATTTTCTTGAATTACAGATTTTTTCCTAACTTAGATTTTAGGTTGGTCGCGTAAAAGTGAATAAATATCACATAAAAAGAGGTTTAGGTGTACTTCAATGTTGAAGATTCATCCAGCACAAACAGAAATTGGATTAAATTAGTAGTGTTCATATTTAAGTACTATCCTTTTTTAGTCTACAGTATGTCACCATACAAACTATCACTGATCTATAACCAACTGTTCAGCAACCAGGATTAAAAACAGAATTGTTTCTAGAAGTTAAGTTCTTCTAAATTTTTAACTTTACTGTAGATAAAAACCCTGTAGGAAAAGCAGAGTAAATCCTCAATACGACAAAGGTAACTCAAACTCAAGGAAAGGGAACAATTATCCACTTACCTTGTATCTAACATTCTGGATCTTAGTTCAAGTCTCTTGAGAAACACTTTAGTTGCAAAATCCTGGAAAGCTTCAAAATTTCCCGGACCACCCACAAGCAGGTGAACACTACTGTCTAACAATTCAAGAATTTTTCTCACCAGTACAACGTTTCTGCTTCTCCACATGTACACCAAGGATCTGGCTCAATCCCCCTCTCAAACAGTTAACCTGAGTGAGCCATGTCCTGTCAGTAAATACGAAGTATTCATACTGGGAGAAAACCACGGCTTCATGGTTTTCAAATCCACATATTCAACCTTCGGAATGAATTTTCTTGTTACCTTTCCATACTCACTACTATTCCAGTGTTGTTGCCAAACTTCTACCAAGCAAGTCCAAATCCTTGTTTTCTCATTTTTGAGATTATTAGCCAGGTCTGAAATAATGTCTAGTTGGGTAGTACACAAGCCCCTTTTCAATTTACTTATCATGCCCAAATAAATAATAGATCTAAAGGCGTATCAGGCTTAATTTCTAAGTAGATCTGAAGGCAGTAGATCTAAACACTTTAGATCTACTTAGAAATTACTTAATTTCTAAGTAGATCTAAAGTGTGCCAGCAAGCACTTGCAGGGCATTATTACAGATTGTTTGTGGCACAGCATGATAGAAAGCAACAAAACGACACAAAGTTGCTTGATCTTTGTGTCGTTTTGTTTCTACCTTAGTTTTAATAGCTGCAATATGCCAAAACCTAGAAGCATAAGACACAATAAGAATATCATTTTATAACATAAAAATAAGACCTTTTTGGTTAACCCCCATTCCTTTCTAGAGATGCAAATTACAGATGCAGTAAAATTCTTTATTTTTTCCAAAATTTTATTAACATGTACCTGAAATGTATGCTATCATCAAGAGTCAACCAAAGATATTTAACGCTGGAGACAAGGAATTTGTTTTTCGTCTAGTAAAACTAAGAGATCTGTTTTATTTTGTTTTAAATACTATAAAATTGGTCTTATTTGGGAAATTTAATTTATTTAGCTTTGCCCAATCAGATAGGACCAGTTGAATTTTTCCCTTAGTATTTCTCCTGGACTGCCATGAGACACTCCAATACCAGGTCATTCACATAAGCAATCTTTATACAATCCAGATTATCTCTTACCAACCATTGATCTAGAACAGTGTTCCAGAGGAGAGGCCCCATTAAAGAACCCTGAGGGCATCCTCTGGAAAGACAAGACTCATAGGTTAAATGCTTAGCACATACTTTTACCTTCCTATCCTGAAAATAAGATAGAGTTTCAAAGATGTATTTATCACAGAGCACAAAACGCAAAGACTTGAGGGTGCTCTCCCACCAAAAATGAGTCAAAAGAGTTGTCTATGGTGTTTTTACACCGATATTATATAGATAAATATAACTCCAAAAATATTATGCCCAGCTGCATTTAGACTTACTTAAAAATTAAGAATTTACAGATAAAAGAGACTTGCTGGGTGGCTTGATCACAATGTACTGATGTGAGAGTTTCTTAAAGATGTAACTACCATCAGGGGCAAAAAGGTGGGACTTTCTTGTGTAAAGGTGACTACAATGGTGCTGGGCAGTTTAAATTCTATGAAATGTGACCACTGATGAAATTACTACCAACAAATTCTAAATGGAAAGCATTCAGAGATGTAGAAACTGATAGGTTTCTACAGTTTCTACAGTATCAATTGTAGAAACTGATAGGTTTTTTATACCAACTAAGTGATGCCATTCAGGGCTTACACTTAAATGGATGTTAGATGAACTGATAAGATTTGGGGCAGAGAAGGAAAATACATGGGATGCATATAAATTATCAGATGATACAGAGGACTACAGTAGACAAAGTATCCTGCAATCAAGTCACAAAGGAGGGTAGGCAGATGAGAAGGCTCTGGCAAAGAAAATCAACGAAGAATTCTTTTACTTAAGTAAACACTATAGGATGAATCACACGGGTCCACTAGATATGAATGGTTCAACTGTTGATCTTGCTGAGGTTGCTGACAAACTAAATAGCTATTTTTCACCTACATTCACACTTGAATTTTTTAGGGCCGGGAATGCTGAAGTGGGTAAAATTCTAACAGGTAGCTTAATGATTTTCTGATAACTCAGAGGAAAATGGAGGAGAAACTGAAGGTAAACGTAATAAAGGCACTTTAGGTGGATGGCATTCATGCAATTATATAAAGGAAGGCAGCAAAAGAGGTAGGCAAACCTGTAGCTATGATTATGAGAGTATCTCTGAATTCAAGGGAACTGGGATCAAAGGGTAACATGGGAAATTAGACCTGTTTAACTTTTGTTCCAAGGAAAACAATGGAGTCACTTGTTAAAAAAGTAATGCAGGATACTATGATAGTCAATAAAGGAACTGGATGCAAAAATAACTTTAACATCATATACTTAGATTCCAAAAAAGCTTTTGACATTGTTGTACATAAAAAAAAAAAAAACTACTAAACAAAAGTAGAACAGTGTGTTATTAAGAGGGCAAGTTACTGCTATGGATATAGGTGGATGAGAGATGACAAAGTGGTTATCAACATGCACTGTTCTTGGATTAACATTATTATCAGAGTTCTCCAGGGTTCAGTGATGGGCCCATTCTGGCTTTCTATATTTATTAACAATATTGATGAAGGCATATCAGGCTTAATGTCTTAAGTTTGCTGCTGACACAAAGGCTGGCAGGGGCAGGACATGCCCCTGCCAGTAATCAGGACATGCTACTGCAATGTCTAGACAAATTAGGTAGATGGGCTAAGAAGCGGCAATTTAAGTATAATATGAATAAATGCAAGGTACTTCATATAGGGAGCAGTAATCCCAGATAAAGATGCCAAATATGTGGTGCCATACTTATGGTAGTGGAGAATGAAAAAGACCCAAGGATAATTGTGTGGTCAGATATAAAGTTCTCTGAGCAGTGCAGCAGGCTGCTGCCACAACAGCTCAGAAGTTTTTGTCAATAATATACAGGAATTTTTCAAGATGATTATGCCATTGTATACGGCAATGGCCAGGCCACATTTCAAATAGCACTGTACATGGAGCTGGAGGCCTTATTTTAGGAGGGGCATGGTGCAGAGAACAGCAATGAGATTAATTCGAGAATAAAGGATATTCTTACAAGGAACTACTTCAGTTCTGCAGTGCCTGGAGACTACGTACCTGAGAGATCTGACTGAACTGTTTAAGGCTAATCCATAAACACTAGTGTTTATGGATTAGCCTTAAAAATCAAGCGTTTATGGATTTAGCCTTTCTCTTGCTCAGACTACACATGAGGGGGTATAAATTCAAATTAAGAAAGGTGGGTGCATGTTGGAACAAACTAACATCTGGCATTGAGCAGTTTAAATAAATTCAATGAAGAACTTTGGATATTGAGGCTGTCATAGACATTTTTTTAGGCATGTCAAGCTGGGATTGTTACCTGAGAGTCCAAAATACTTATGGAACAGATATTCAGGCGACACTCAAGTCAACTGGACTGAATTTTGGTGCAGTTTGGTTGCCAAATCCTCTGCTTGCACCTTCAGGGTTGTGGGATTATTAGTAGCTCTGAGTATAACCTCCATGTGCTTAAATACAGAACCTAGAATGCCATAGGTGAAAACCCAGATGAAAACCACCTCAATCCCTGCTTATGGATGGAGTCTGATAGTTGTGTATGCAGGGGCATTGTTGGGGACATGTTATGTCAAGAATCTGGGTATATTCTTGATGTGTGTGTGTATGCCATATCTCAAAATTTCATACATGTTGTCTCTACCTTTTCTTACTACTAAATACATTATGGGCAGTCAAACTAAAAGAACAACCTTATTTTCAAAAAGACCTAAACCTCCAAAACACCTTTTCTCATTCATTTCACAAATATATGTGGTCTCAGTTAAAATCTCAATGATGTCCATTTTCACTTAGTCTGCCAAACCCCACTTTTTTTTTTAGATCAATTATTGGTTTATCCAACCAAGACTCATCTCAGCTGTCCTAATTATTCACTAAGTTTCACTTCAAAGATGGTACTTGTGCTTATGTCTGCTCTGATATTCCCTGATAGACTCGATAACTTTGAATCTCTTCTTTTCAATCTTATTTGGCTTAAAATGTCTCAAACACATTCTGTCAAAACTATATCTGTTGCCTTTATCATTCGTCCAATTCCACTAATCACTTTGAACTCTTTGACGTCCTCTCTTTGAAGCTTGACTTTTGCTAGTCCAACTTTCCTAACAGTGAGGTAATTTTTGCTTGGTGATTTTAATGTTAACTCGAATTGGCTTCATTTTCCAGTCACACAGGCTCAGCTGGTTGACACGTTGAGGCTTTTGCAATTACTAATGACCTCACACAGATTATTCATTTATTTACCAGAATACCAGACAATCCTAACCATGAAGCTAACACTCTTGATCTTTTTCTCACAAAAGTATACAGTACAGGTGAGAGGTCCTCTAGGGACCTCAGATTTCAACGTGATGGTTTCTTCTCCAATGGAGCTTTTCTCTCTTGGCCATTTTCATTGTTTAGCATTAGAAGAATGCAAAATGGGATGTTCTGAGATTTTTTTCTACTTTTCATTGGTTTCTGTTTACTGTTTCAAATCCTCTGATGTCAACACTTTCTCAGATAATGTCAGTGAAATTAATCGTGTAGGGATGAAATCCTTTATTCCAGCCTCCACCTTAAAATCTTTCCCCCAATATACAGGGTGTCTCAAAAATATGGGTACAAACGTTTAGAAGAGGTAGGTAAAGGAATCACATCTAAAGGAATGTGAATCACATAGGAACCCATAACTGGAAATGTCACGGGGAAAGTAGTAGCAGAGGCACAAGAAGCAGAAATGACACAAGACAGTAATTAGTGGCAAACATTTATTTGACATAATATTAACAATGGAGTACGAGATGGATGCATTTCATGATGTTACACCAGATGCTCGAAGTTTCCACCATGAGACGTGATGCATGCGTGACACTGACGCAGCATGGATTGGCGGACACGGTTGAATACACCTGGAGTTTCTTTGCCAGTAGCAGCAGCACAGACGAGTCTCGCCTCGAGATCTATTTATCCGTCTCCACAGGCAATTCATACATGATAGGTTTGAGGGGCCCCCACAGAAAGAAATCAAGGCTTGATAAACCAGGTGAGCATAGGGGCCAGGCAACGGGTCCACCACGGCCAATCCATCGATGCCCAAAACGCCTGTTCAAATGGCCACGAACACACCTTCCATATTGGGCAGGCGCCCCGTCATGTTGAAACCAAATGGTGTCTCACATTTGCTGGAACATCGTCAAGTAACCCTGGTAGAACTTGTTCAAGAAAGATCCGATATTTAGCGGAGTTCATGCGGGATGGTAACAGGTATGGTCGGTGTATGCAGTCACCAACCATACCTGCACACACATTTATTGCGAAGCGATGTTGTGCCGTATGGGGGTGCACACCATGTGGGTTATTGTGAGCCCACACATGAGCATTGTGTGGCGCAAAAACACTGGCAAGCCATTCCCACTTGTTTTTCTGCATTTATTATTAAAACCTGCTCACATTTAGCCCTAGCCATGGTTCCAACGCATAAAGGAAGTGCCTCTCATGGTGGAAAGTGCAAACACGGTACGTTGTCCATAACAGATAAAGTTGAACTTCTGAAAAAACTTGACAGCGATGTGTCTGTGAGAAGTTTAACTCTGCTTAATTGTAAAGTCCAGCAATTTCTCTCAGTTCCTCTTATTTTAGTAATTTTCCTTTAGCCATTCCTTTTTAGATTTTTTTTTTTTTTTTTTTTTTTAACAACACAATTGTACAAACTTGCAGAAAAACAACACAATATGATGGATAATACAGCTCCCTAACGAACTTGTTTTCACAAAATCTAACAATACTGACAAACTTATTGCGATGTTTGAGAGTTTATTTTATCGTAATTAGTTTCATTGCAGTGCTCGCTGTGCGTGCAATAAACTAATCACAAATGACCTTCATATGTATACCGTAAAAGCGTCACATGTACGTGGCTGACACTACTTCTCAAAAAATAAAGTAACCAACATATGTAACCACGTTGGCCACATATATGCGACATAAAAAAAAAATACTCTTTTTAAATATTTTAAGTGAAAAACGACAACATTGACATTACAATATTTATTTTAGAATTACTAATCAAAAAATATTTGATTTTTTGGCCCCTGGGGAATTTTTTTCTTAAACTAGCTTGGCAGTCAACGTGTTAAAGGTAGGAGGAGATAGTTAGCTGTTGGGTAAACTGTATGCTAAAATAACCACTGGTGATCCAGCAAACTCACTAATCCGGCACCCCACAGGTTCCAACGCTGCCGGATTAGTGATGGTCGACCTGTATTCAACTACTTTTAGATATGCATTTGACAGTTGGAACTTTCTTAGTTCTAACGGTCAGCTGATTGTTTGTCTATGTTACAGCATAGTGTAAATACTTAACATTTTATTTGGCTATAATTTAAAATTTAGTCATTGGGACTAAGCCTGTACAAACCACCATGAACATATGTTTAAGAAAATTCAAAAATCATTAATAATTGGTAATTATTAGCTAGAGATTAAGAGAGGAAGAGGGATAATGTGCAATCTCACTGAAGATAAAAAAAATAATAATAAATAATGGGGGGTCACTAAGTGGGGCTCTGCTATAGTCACCATTCCTCTTCAAGACTATCTCGTGGGATGCACGATGACTCTTCCTATGATTAAGGCCAGCCCCTTTCAAAATCTTCCATGTGGTAGGCAATGGCATACCACCACATTATCTGATGCCACAGAGACCATAACAAAACCAACTCCAAAAACTGCTGTTAAAGGAATACCTGCAACTAGGTGGAAGGATGGGATCAGTGAACTTTTTGGGCATGACATTTTGCGATGCCGCTCATATAACATATGATCGATGCAGTTGGAAGATTTTGTTGGTGGCCACTTCAGTTCCTTAGGGAACTGACTGGAAGAAGAGCTAATAAACAGAAAGACTTATAAAACAAGGAAAAACTCAGTTGCTCTAGAAAAATTGTTCTAGGAATCACAGCAGAAATAGCATGGAAGAGTCACTTGGCACCCAGGGTGGGAGTGAGCAACCAACCAACAAACCCAGGTGGTAGAAATGAAGGATCATAGGGAAAGGGTCCCTATGTTGGAATGCCTGTGTTGGCCAGTGTCAGCATCTCATACCATGGTGGCTGTTTGGATACACATGGGGCCACTATGGCCATCATCCATCTGGGGGTGAAGGGAGGCAATTTTAACCATTCTTAATCCTCATTCACTCTGCTCTCATTCTGGTTTTATAATTTTTTCTTATACAGCAGACTCTCGATTTACCGGGATCGGATTAATGGGACACTTCAAGACTCCAAATTAAAAAAAAAAAAAAAACTCAACCAGAAATCATAAAATTTAAGTAATAACTAGAATAGGTATAAACAAATATTTTGCAAGTCGTAAATAAGCGACAAGAAGTGGCGTTATAAGTAGTTATGGTGAGATTAATGTGCCTATTATCTTGCAACCCCCGCTGTATTCACCCCACCGTTCAAAGAGGAAAAAAAAAAAAAAAAAAAAAGAGACCAAATGTTTAGTTTGTTTTAGTGCGTCACGTTGATTGTTGTGTTCCGTTGCACCGCAAAAAAACAAATTTTATTTTGTTATTTGTCAGGGATGTTAATTTTTTTTATAGTAAATTTTTGTTTGTATAGAAATCGCGATAATGATGGGTAAATGCAAGAGTTTACGCTTTCAGTTAAACAAAAACTTGAAATTATTCAACAGTTTGAAAAAGCTGCATCAGTTAAATCTTTGATTAACCATTATGTTGGTGACCAAACCACATGCGACAATGTAAAAAATAAAGGGAAGCTATTAGACTTAAAAAACGACATTGCAAAAACTAAAGGGAAGCATCTTATTTGACACACAAGTAGTATGTTGTAAGTTTTTTTGTTTTTCATCTATTGCCATATTTTTTACATAGGTTGCTGGACATTTTGATACAGTAAGTCCCCGACTTACTGCATCTGCAACTACGTAAATCCGTAGTTGCGGATTTACGTAAATTTGTTTTCACTCAATTTTTATTTTATTTTTAGAATTGTAAAATTTAAAACAACAACAAAAAAAAAAAATAATAAGCAATCAATAACGATGATCACGGCACGCACAAATTGCACAAGTGAGATCGGAGTAACAAAGAAAAAAAAAAGAAGATTCTAGTGAAGGGGACACACACTTCACCATAATAACGTAAAAACCCACAAAATTCCAGCTATCGGTATCATCACAAATGCAATAAGATCGAGTTTACTACCTGTTTATAATAGATTGTGCTAACAGAAAAGCCCAATAAAACGGAAAGTGCAAATTGTTTTTGTTTTTTGTTAACCTTCAGAAATGTGCTCTAGTAAAATGTGAGCTTGCGTGGGGTGATAATAGTGAGTTTGTCTTAACCCTGTGAAGTTCTTTTCAGAAAATTTCATTTTGGCCGTTATCATGGTGCCGACTAAGAGAATAAGCGACAGCTGTATAAGTACATCTACCAACAAAAGGAAAGCAATCGATTTGGATCAGAAAATTAAGAATATGTGAAAATGGCCAAACATTAACAGGTATCGCAGTGAATTCAGATCTGTCAACAATAATATAGTAGCAATATGTTACTAGTCATTCCCAAGTTACGTAAAACTTGACGAAGTAAGAAGTCCTGGAACATATCTGTTACATATATCGGAGACATCTATATTTTTGGATTAACTGGGAAATCGATTATCCGGGATTTGTTTTTACCATCTATCCCGGAAAATCGAGAGTCTACTGCATTTTTATACTATTGTGCTTTTTTTTTTTCTTACATTTTTTATTAAAAAATTTTGTTATAAAAAATTTTTTTCCTCTCCACAATACCACCACTTTGCTTATTGGAGGCTTGAAGTGGTGGAAACCATGTTTAGTCTCCAGATCTAAGTTCCGGTCAATCCTACCCCATCTCTTCCATCATGCACTATGGCTGATATCTTTTGAGGTTATGATGAACACCACGAAAAGTGTGTTGGTTGTCTCACGGTACCAAGGGTTCCCTCCAACTCCGCGTTGCATTCTTTGTGAGTGACAAAGAATTCTGTGGAGGCCAGAGATTTAAAAAGTGTGTGGGGAGTGGTCTGCTGTGTAGTATTATGTTCTGTTGTTTCTCTGACCATTTAGCCATTGGGCCCCAATCGAGACCAACTGTTGCCAACACTTTTGCACGAGGAGTCAGGTTTGGTTGTTGTTGTTGTTGTTATTTGGTTTTTAGGAGCATTAGCAACTAAGGCCATATTGCTCCGGGATATGCGGTGGTCATTCCCTGACCTTTCCGCATCCTCCGTATTTGGTGGTGACGGGCTCGAACCCCGGTCTAATCAAGAAGCGTGTGCTACGCACTGCTGCTCCTTCCCACCTGGCTACGGAGGCGCCAGTCAGGTTTGGCACCCTTTAGATTATTTAAGTACTCTGGCAGGCTCCACCACCTAATTTACAAGGATTTCAGTGGCAAGGCCTATATAGAAAAAAAAAAAAAAAAAAAAGGGGGGGGGGGTGTACACTAGAAAGATTTACAAGAAATCGGTAGAATTTAGGCATTGATTAGAATTTGGCAGCATTGTTAAGCGGTATACTTAGTCAGTTTAGTGAGGGGGTGGAGATAAGATGGGGGAAACAGATAGAATAATAGGAACGATAGAGTAGGCATCCCCAAAGAGGACGAGTCCCATGGGGGAGTTAGGGAGCAGACAGACCAGTCTTCCCCCCCCCACACACCTGGGGATGGGGTTTTAAAGGGAACCAGGTTAAAGTACCCAGTTCAGATCATCAATGGCATGTCGGCAGAAAAGCCACACATTGACTTCGCCGGTGATGGTTGTCATGTCCATGTAGTGTCGACCCCGGTAGGAAGGTCAAACTGCCCATCCGCTCTGGGGGTCGGATATGTTAGCTGGCAGTGAGAAACCCACAAGGCGAATGGTGGGAGAGAGAGACATTTACTTCATTCATAATCTGCATTCTCACTCTACTTGCATTCTATTTTCTTCTTAATACTTTCTTATTTTTTTCCCTTCCAAGTTTTATATATATATATATTTTTTTCACTCACACTCATCTTTATCTCACAAACCTGGGGGGGGAGATACAATGACGTGTAGTGTAAATTTAAATACTAATTAAACTAGGGTTAGGGTGTACTTAACTGCAGCATTTATGGTTTGTGTTCTTTTTCTCACACATTTACACTTTCATTCATTCTTCTGGCTTTCATTTCATTTATTCAACTCTTGCTTTCTGCACTGCACTCTCTGAGCACCTCAACTTACTGTAATTCTTCGGTTGTGGTGCAGGTCTAGCTGCAAGTTTTTGCAGGCCAGGGGAGAATGCAGTGATAAGTGTTTGTGCTAGTAAATGTGGCGAACACCATGGTGAGATCCAAACTTCCTTACATTTTGAGGGTACAGCTCTAATACGGTGTTCGCAGGCCGACCGCTAGTTAGTACACCAGACGCTAGTTAGTACACCAGTACGCTAGTTAGTACACCAGTATGCTAGTTAGTACACCAGACCGAACCGGTAACTCTCTAAAAGGCTTCCAGATCAGCTAGTGTATAATCTTGCTACCTCTAAACTGCAAGATAGTGACTAGAGGGAGTCTGAGTAGTGTGTATGCAGGGGGGCATTGTCGAGGCCATGTTATGTCAAGGATCTGGGTATATTCTTACCATGTATATGACATATCCAAAAATTTCATTACTGCATACAGCCGCCACCACCACCCCCACTTTTTCTTACTATTGAATACACCATGAATTATCAAACTAACAGAGCAAGCTTATCTGCGAAAAGATCTAAACTTCTAAAACACTTACTAGTTCATTTCACAAATATAGGTGGTCTCAGTTCTAATCTCAACGATGTTCCATTTCCACTTGCAGTCTACAAAACCCCATGTACTTTTTCTGACAGAATCTCAGTTATCAGTTGATTCAACCACTGCTCATCTAGGTTGCCGAAATTATTCGCTGTACGATTCCTTTCGCTTTAAAGGTGGTATTTGTGTATACGTCCGTTCTGATATTCCCTGTCAGAGACTTGGTAATTTGGGATCTCCTCTTTTCAATCTTCTCTGGTAATTTGGAATCTCTTTTTCGATCTTCAATGGCTTAAAATCTCTCTACCTCATTCTGTCAAATTCATCCGTTGTCTCTATCATTCTCCCAAATCCACTAATAACTCGGAACTCTTCGACTTCCTCTCTTTACAGCTCAACTTTCTCCAGTCCAAATTTCCTAACAGTGAGGTAATTTTCCTTGGTGATTTTAATGTTCACAACTCTGGCTGGCTTACGTTTTCTAGTCATACAGACCCAGCTGGTTGAGATGCTAAGGCTTTTGCAATTACTAATGACCTTGCACAGATTGTTCATTTTCCAACCAGAATACCGGACAATCCTAACCATACAGCCAACACACTTGATCTTTTTCTCGCAAACAACCCTTCTAAGTACACGGTCAAAGTGAGTAGTTAGGCACCTCCAACCACAACTTGGTGATTGTCTCTTCTCCAATGCAACCTTTATCTCATGGCTATTCCCAACCTCATGTTGTTTGGCATTACAGGAATGCAAAATGGGATGACCTGTGAGATTTCTTTTCTTCCGCCTCTTGGTTGGATTACTGTTTCAAAACTTCTGATGTCAATGTTTGCTCAGATCATGCCAGTGAAATCATTCTTGTAGGAATAGTTTTTTTTTTTTGTTTGGTTTTTAGGATCATTAGCAACTAAGGCCATATTGCTCAGAGGATATGCGGTGGTCATTCCCTGACCTTTCCGCATCCTCTGTATTTGGTGGTCATGGGTTCGAACCCAGGTCTAATCAATAAGCGTGTGCTACGCACTTCCGCTCCTACCCACCTGGCTTGTAGGAATGAAATCCTTTATTCCACACTTCACTTCAAAATCTCATCCTTTATCCAAACCTTGGTTTTCCAATAAATGTGCTAAGGCTGTTCAAGAGAAGAATGTTGCATATTACAATTGGCTTGTTTCCAATCCTTCAGTTTCATTTTCTGCCTACACCAAAGCTCACAACAATTGTAAAGCAGTTATTGATCAGTCCAAACTAGATTTTGAACAGGAAAAATTTTAGAAACATTTTAGAAAACTTGCTACTTGCCCTAATTTTAGCAGAGCATTCTGGTCTCTTGCCAAAGCTATTAGTTGCAACTTTTGCCCATCTCTGCTCCCACCTCTGTTAAAACTAGGTGGTTCTATTGTCAGTTCAGCAAAGGATAAAGCTGACCTGCTAGCATGCCATTTTTCTTCCAACTCATGTATTAATGATCTTGGCAAAACACCTGCCACCATTCCCAACATGCAGCATTCAATGCCTCCTGTAGTCTTCCATCAAAAGGATGTCAGAAGGATTTTGACAAATCTTGGGAGGTTTAGATCTTTCTGCAGATAAGCTTGCTCTATCAGTTTATTAATTCATGGTGTATTCAATAAGAAAAAGTGTGGGGGCAAGGAACATGCTGTATGAAGTAATGATACTAAGAAAGCTCCAGGTCCGGATGTTTCTCCACTTGTTCTCAAAAACGTGCTAATGAACTTACTCCTTTTCTTTGCCGCTTTTTTCAATTTCTTATTCCAAAGGTATTTTTCCTTCTGCTTGGAAATTTGCTCACATCCAGCCAGTTCCTAAAAAGGGTGATAAATCCATCCCATCCAATTATCATCCCATTGCAATTACTTCTATTTTTTCTAAAGCAATGGGGAAATCAATTAACCAGCAAACTCTTAAACTACCTAGAAACCTTCCATCTGATCAACAATTGCCAGTACGGATTCCATCAGTGTCGATTCACTGGTGATATTTTGGCTTATGTTACCCATTTGTGGACAAATTCAATAAAAAGTTTGGTGAAACATAAGCAGTTACTCTTGACATCTCAAAGGCTTTCAATCGTGTTTGGCATAAAGGGCTTCTATACAAGCTTCCATCTTATGGTTTGCAAACTGTTTTTTGTAATTGGTTATCCAGTTTTCTCTCTGACCACTCACTGAGGCTGATGGTAGATGGCTCTGTCTTCTAACTTGTCCACCAATGCTGATATACCCCAAGTTTCAGTTCTTTCCCCCCCACTCTGTATATTTATGACCTTCTTCCATTGACCAGAAATCCTATCCATAGTTTTGTTGATGATAGCACATTGCATTCCACTTTCCAGTTTGAAAAACCTTGCCCTGCTCAATCAGCTTCCACTTCTCGAAAATCTGCTACCAATTCCTTAAATGCTGATCTTCAGGTAATTCTCCAGTGGGGCAAAGATAACTTAGTTGATTTTAATCCTTCTAAACCTCAGTCTCGTCTTATATCTCCTTGCAAAAAGGATTTTTCTGCTCCTATGCTTACCTTTGGTGACACTCCAATTTCTAGACAAGTTGATATCTCTTTTGGGGATTACCCTGACTTCTAATCAATTTGTACAGAAGTCCTATATGCAATTCTTTCCTAAAGAAAGAAAAAGTTTCCTAAAATCCAAGTAAATTATATAAAAATTATTTTTTTTGCATCCAGTTCCTTTGTTCCTGCATCACAGTACCCAATCACATTTTACCTACAGATTCTTAATACATGAATAATCAGAGCTGATAGCAGATCAAGGTCATTGCTTCCTTTTGTTGCTTCTCTAATATGCTGCTATAAGAAATAATCATCCAATAAATCAATGAAAGTATTGCAAGTGTGAGTGATCCACACACATCACTATCTGGATAGTTAAAATCCCTCATTACATGAGGGATTTTAACTATCCAGATTAACTGGTCCAATCATTCTTTGTACATCTGTTTGTTGTACTCATCACAGTCATTAGGCCTAAAATGCATTCCTACTCTCGTTTTTATTTTTCTCAGTGGTTATGTCATGCCAAATTGACTCAATATTGCATTCGACATCTAATGCTGACTGGATGAACTGCCTTCGATTTAAAGTTTCTGAACTAAGAGCATAATCCTCCCCCCTCCTGTCTTATCTGTACACACTGCACTCCTCATACTCAAATTTGGCATCCCTTATCTCCGACCGATACTATGTGTGTCTGATATTCCTACAATGTCTGCATTTCATGATTTAATCAGTATTTCAAATTAATCACACTTATTTACTATGCTCCTAGCATTAGTGTACAAGCACCTCTTCATACTCAATTACCTGGACAGAGCTCATGTATTTACTTGTTCTGTGATGACACATGCAGGACTTGAAATCTCAACACCCTACCTTGCAGGCTGCTACATGGGTTAATAGAAGCAGTGCAAGAATCATTTACACCTGTGCCTGTAGTTAATGTATTAGTCTGTTCTCCCTGCCCCCTCCAAGCTAGTTATTTTCCAACTAACCTAACAGTGCTTCAACAAGATCAGCAAATTTTGTTGCATCACTTCTATTTAAGCATATTCCATCCCTGTATAAACAGTTTCTCCTGTTAATAAGCATACACCACACCGAGAAAAATTTTACTTCATTAACCATTGCACAGTCACTCCATGGCCAAACTGATCGACACAGCTCCCAACGTGTACCCCCTGCTATTTTGTTTGGGCAGAATTGTATACACTTTCAAATTTAATCTCAACTTGTGACTTTTTCCCAAAATTTTCCTCGGCAGACATATCCTGGTGCTATTTCACTTATTTGTTTTGCACAATATAAGTCCCCTTTCCCCGACAATTGAGTATCCTACAATAACTATCACCTGTAAGAATAGCACATTCTGCCTGGGGATTGTCACTGTGTTGTCCGATGCACACGTGTAAGCTCTGGCATTGAGTTTAGCAACTGAGAGCTTGATGGGTGTCCATTTTAATTCCTTCGAGGGCATCCACACTATTCTTCATGCCCTCAAATAAATCCTTGAGAACAATGAGTTTGCACTGAATTTCTTCACACTCTTCACACCAGACATACACAAAGACATCCTCCCTTGGCTGAATCATATCCCATTCCCAATGGATCCATAGACATCACACAAGCAACATATTTTGTAAGGCTGTGATTCATTGGAGAACCATCCCTTCAGATCCCCTAAGCCATAGCACTCCTGCTATTTTCAACCTGTTGCTTTGCTGCTCTAGTCCGAGGCAGATTACTGTTTAAATTCAATTTAATTCACATTATATATATTATGCTATACCATTATATTTGTAGAGTTTTAAATTACTTATAGCCATACTTGAAATAAAATCTCTTGATTAAAAAAAAAAAAAAAAAAAAAAAAAACCACTTATACACTATTCATTTACCACAATTAAAATTTTACAATTCCACTAACACCACTAGTTTGTAATAGTTAGGCACCAAATCATGAATACAGAAGCTCTATAAATATTAATTGTAACTTACAAAATCTCTAGGTAAATTTAAAAATAAGTACGTGAACACAATTTAGTAAATTAAAGTAAAAAAAAACAAAAAAACTTCAACATAACGTGCCTTTTCATACTGCAGTTTCTGATATACTGCGAATATGATCATGTTCCCCAAAACAAAATGAAAAAGTGTAATATGATTATGTTCCCCAAAACAAAACATGAAAAAAAGTGTTTAAAGAACTAGCAATTTCATATTGGAAACTGGAAAAAGTGAATACTATACATACTCTTATTCGGTGCTTTTTTGTAAAAAAAAAAAATAGGTGCCGGTACTCATTCTTTGCTATCAGGAAAAATCGAAAATTAAAAGGATATGAAAAGTACTCTAAAATTTTTTCCCCCTGATATTGTTACTTTAGTAGTAATGTTTTTCGAATAAGAACAACAAATTTAGTATATTAACACAGTTCAAGTATACAAAAAAATAAATAAATTGGTCAACTACTGAGTGCCAGGCACTCAGGATGAAGGGTCCGCAGTCACGAATGGTAGTTAATGTAGTATCTCAAATAGAGAGCTTTAATGATAACTGAAAAAAAGCTTCTAGTACCCTGGCTTGGCCTGAAACTGAGGAACTAACAAAAACGTCTAAGTCTTTCCAGTTGTTGTGAATGAGAAGGGTGGGAGAAGCGACTCTGACTTCTTCCTGGAGAAGCGATTAAAGTCTTGAGGAGAATCGACTGGTAGGTGAGGACTGTGCAAGACTCCATGCAGGCACCTCCCTACCACTCCCCCCCGCCTCAACACTGGCTCTGAGTACCTCGTTGCAAAATTTATAAATGACTTCTATAGAATTATTAACTAACTATTTAGCAACCTTTTTGTCACCAAAAGGAGAGTTACTTAGTAAAAAGAAGCGCACTATCGAAGTGCAATAAAAAATTGTTTTTTTAATTTTAACACAAAAAGTAAATGACAGATTTCAATCGGAATAGTTTTCCCTTGATAAGCATTGAATAATGCATAGCTAATGTGATTTTTAAATTTTTAGCTCCATTAGTGATGGAAATAGAGGGGGGGGGGGGGACACGAAAATTACTCAAATTTTTTTGCCATTTTTAATTTTAAAAATATTTTAAAATTATATTGTAAACCTACTAAGCTATTTCCAACGGTGTATAATAAGCTATAGGTTGTCAACATCTCATACCCCCCCCCCCCACATTTTACTCCCATTTCTCAGAAATTTTTGTCAACAACGATCAATATGGCATTATGTTGGCCCACATGTACAAACCCATGCAAAATTTCAAGTCAATAGGTTGAGTGGTTCCAGAGATACAATGCTGTGACAGACAGACAACCGAGTGACATAAGGGTTCTTCATACGGACCCTAAAAATAATTTCATAATAAAGTTTTTGTAGAATATTTCAAATTTTTATTAAGTTCTCATCTGACACCCTATGCCGACTTCTTTTCTTCCTCTTTGTGTGTCTGTTGTTGAATGACGTTTCCAAAGCAGCCATGAATCGACATATTTTGCTGGATCGAAGCGGGTCAGCAGCGAGCCTACAATTTTAAGAAACAGTAGTGAAGAAACTGTTTTTCATACTCAGAGCATCCATCAAGTGCTTCAGTTCTTCAGAACCATCTTGTCAATTAGGTATTCCCGAAATACACAAATTGTATCTCTTTCATTTAACTGTAATTTTCTAATTGAATTTTCTAACTTTATTTTCACCAAATGCCAACAATTCATGTTTAGAAGGTTTAATACCTTCTTTGTCCTCATTTTCCTTCTCTCATGATCAGTATTGTTGCTAGTTCTTAAATTTGATATTTTTCTTTCTTATTTTTTTTTTTGAAACTGTCCAAAATTTCAGTGTCATTCGAATATTCAGGTACTGTGACCATGTAAACAAAGATAGGGCAAATTTGCAGAAAAATGCGAATAACACACTTCCACGAAACAACAGATGTAGGAGTAAAAGAAAATCACTTTTCTAATTCTTGAAGGGGGGGGGGGGGTGCTTACAGTTGATTCACAAAGGTGTCCAACCTATGGCCCGCCCGGAAAGTGAACTAAAACAGCATTTTAAATTTTGTTAATTATCAAAAAATTCTCATTAAATGTTTTGTTCAGTAAATGTAATTGTGTATTGTACTTAATAAAAATTTTCGAATATTTTCAATTTTACTTTTACATGCAACAAGATAAGGAAAAAGGAACACACTAAAGAATTTTTGCATAATACCAGTTTGGACACCACCGCAGTAGAAGGTGGACCAGAGCCCATTGGAAATATCCCTTGATCTGGTTACTGTTGACTAGCGCGACTTCTCTGTATGTGGAACAGGTGAACGGATAGATTTTACCAGGTACCACTAAGTTGTAGAATGGTAATCCTTTTAGCTCTCTTAATTCGCGCAGCAGCACTAATTGCCTAAAGGCCACAAATGCGAACAGTGCATACCGAGTTAATTCTCTCCTAATCCGTTCACTATATGAAAATTTTCTTCGCTCAACAGAAAGAAAAATGTAACATCCAAGGGGAATTCAAAATAATTCTCCATAAAAGGAGTTCGTTAAACAGAGGTCCGACTGAGTAATTTGGAATTATAAAAATGGTTATGCAGTTTTATCTATAAAATATCTTAACAATAGGCAGTGAAAAATGCAAAATTTAGTTAAATATTTTAAACTTATTTGAATAGTAGGCAAACATGTGAAAAAAATTTACGGAATATTACAAATTTCGAAGTGCGCTGCATCCAAATGTTACTGTTAATAAAGGTGCTGGTACGCCGTACCATTACGTACCGTCCCAAAAAAAAGCACTGCTCTTATTATTGTACATCCTACTACTATATTTCCAAGAGGGAAAATTGGCTGTATATTCACTGAAATATTCAGTATTCAGTTGCAGAGTACAGTAATGAACAGAACTTGCCAGAGACTGATTACCGTAGACATCCAATTTCTCCCATCAGCTAGTGAAGCAAGAGACGAGTACATCAGAGGAACAATGATTACAAACAGCTACCTCAGGAGGGGAATAGAGCTACTGTTCACTGAGTGCAATACATCAGTTACAAATAAAATTTCTTTAAACCACAGCACATGACATCCTTTCATCAACTGAAAGTTACACTTAAGATAGCAAAGATTGCTAACAGATAAACTAGACAAAAATATACATGAAATGACAAGTGATTTATGGAGAAATCTGACTTCACTTCAGCACTATGATAGACCACGCAGTTTTTTTTTTATTTAATTTTCTCAAAATATGATAAATTCTAGGGCATCAGAAGTAAATACACAACAAAATTAGTAAATCAGTAATTCAAAATAAAGAAAAAAAGTTATACAGATGTTTCACACAAAACCAGCCCCAGTCACTGGCAAGTCATGTGATTACTGTATTTGTTTACGTTCTCCATTTATTTTGAATTAAAAACCCATCACTATGGCTCCTAAAGTTAATAAATCTCATACAGAGAAGAAAAGAACAACATTAAAGCTTAGTGACAAACTTAATAACCCAAACTATTAACATTAGGGTCACCAGGAATGTTAATTTATATACCCATGTGTATTGTGTCTGTATATTGCATGTGTTCTCTGCTCAATTTGCCTGTTTTGCTGGGCTAAAAACCAGTTTCTAGGGGGGGAACCCTGCTATCTATGCCTGAGACCCACTAATTCAGTCACAGAGTGAAAAAATCCTATAAAAGTTCCTTGCATCATCGATGGGATTCAAACCCGGTCCTTTTCCACCCAGTGTGGGAAGGACAGTGACGATACCACTGTGCTACCCATGCAGACTAAACTTGATATAATAAAGCAAATAGAACGGGGCGTAAGCAGAAAATAACATTGGATCGTCAACATATTTATGTTTTTTTTTTTTATGTGCATCTAATAAAATTGCATTCTTAATCTTCTATTTCTTATTTGGCTTCATTATTTCTACAGTAAATACACTAAAAATAAAACTTTCTAGGTAACGGAAAAAATCGAAATAACAGTACCTTCGGGGATTCAGGGTTCCATTATTTCGAAAGTCTACTTTATTTAGATTTCAGCAAAGCATTTGACTCAGTCCCACATGAGCGGTTACTTTATAAGTTGGAATCACAGGGAAGAAGGAAGAGGGTTGTGATAAATGGTTATTCTTCAGATTGGGTTAATGTAAGAAGTGGGGTTCCCCAAGGATCAGTATTGGCACCAATGTTGTTTTTGATTTTCTTAAATAAGATCGATGAAGGGATTAGAGAGCATGATGTCTAAATTTGCCGATGATGTAAAGAGTAGTTAATGATCACTGGCAAGCAGAGCGACCTAGATAAACTTCAGGAATGGTCAGAAAAGTGGCAGCTATGCTTTAATTCAGCAAAATGCAAGGTCTTACAGCTTGCACTTTGCTGCGGAGATGAACTAAAGTCAGTAGTGGAGGAAAGGGACTTGGGTGTTACAATACAGTCAACATGAAGTTGTCCGAGCATTGTAGAGAAGTTACAAGGAAGGCCCATGGTATCCTATCAATTATTTATTGAACATTTGCTACTAGAGATATATGGATGTCATAATCCCATTATATAAGGCTATTGTTAGACCACACTTGGAGTAATGTGTTCAAGTGTGGAGTTCATACTTGAAAAAAAAAAAAAAGACGATCTTGAAAGGGTTCAAAGACAGGTAACTTCCTGGTGAGATCGGCTAAAAGGGCATCCATATGAAGAAAGGCTTTGAATATATGGGTTGCCCAGCTTGGAAACTAGGCACCTTAGAGGAGACTTGATTGAGGTGTTAAGGCTCTGAGAGGCAAAGGTAAAATGAATGAGGACGAAATTTTCACAGTTATAAATGATTCTATAACTAGAGGCCATAAATTCAAGTTATGGGAGAAGTTTAGACTGGATTGCAGGAAGTTTTATTTTAGCCAGCAAGTTATAAATTACTGGAATAAGTTACATGGGTGGTTGAGGCAGACAGTTTGGAGAAATTCAAAGGTCAGCTGGATACGTAGGTTGTCCACTTCCTTTTCTTTTATTATCTATTCATTAATTATTTTATCTGTTATTACTATTATTTTACTCTTTTTTTGGCTGGTGCAGCATAAGCATTAGGCTTCTTTGCACCATATGGCCAGTACTAATACTATATGTAAAAAAACAAAGTGGATGTTAAATAATAGATGAGAGAGAAGCATGTAATATTCAGAATCATACCAGTTACATAGCCTAAGAATAGTAAATATATCCAAATGGATTACATGTAATGATGCATTAAGTTAAGTATAGCAGAAGAATAAAAAAAAATATCTGCCCTAGTAGACAGTTTGCAGAAAATCATTTATCTCGTATTAAGCAGTTTGGAAAATATGCATCGAATATGCATGCATTTTCAACAATGCTGTCTCCTCTAGTGATATTTAATTAAAACTAGAATAAACTTTGTTTGCAATACATATATTTTTTAAATTATACACTGGTATGTGCAGGCACATGCATACACAAAGTATAAAACACTATAAAAAGTGTTGATCTTAAAAACTTGCCTTAAGGAAACCCAAGGTTCAATAAAAAAGTGGGTGAGCAAGAACAGTGACTTTTATTAAATGAGATGGGAAAGATAATATTTTGTTGGGTTTCCTTAAAAAAAAAAACAAACAAAAAAAAAAAAGTTAAATCAACACCTAAAACCAACTTACAGTAATGAATGTAAACGGTTCCATCTTCTATTGATTCAGATAAAACACAAGATCTATATAGTTCTCTAAATTTGTTACCTATATAACATAGAATCCCCCTCCCACACAGTCATATACAAATGAATTAAAGCTCAGTCTCAATAAACAGCAATCTAAACATTGCTTAGAATTTTTTCAGTTTATGCATCTTGTAATAACTAAGAGGCTGAGATACTGATTCCAATTATTTTCCAATAATTTTTTAACAAGTTTCTAATGCTTTTAAACAACAGAATCACCCAATCTAACCAATATTAGACCACAATAACATTGGTTAGATTGGGTGATTATTGGGTTAGATAACACTTTTCCTCCCTGCAAATTGCAGACAATGGTAAAGCATATTTCGTGATGGTATCTGAGTGCAACAGAAACATACATAGTTCATCACAGAGGAAGATTTACAAAAAAAACTTACATATGAACACTGCACTATCTTATTATATAGAAATGATTTGTACAGGTGTTTTTAGCTATGCTAGCTGGATAAAGAATGGCACTGTACTATTAAAAACAAGGCATATAACAATAATAAATTACATTTCAAATATAACAATTATTATTTGATTAAATTTTTTCTAAAAATCTAGAACATTGATCCAGTACTATAACTATTATGAAATAAACAATTAAATTTCTATGCAAATGATACAAATACCTACAACTAAGGAATTCATTAAACATATTTAGTTATACTCACCCGATCTTTACTACACTGTAAGCTGAATATTTTCCAGTACGTTGCTGATGTACCACAACAAACTCTACACGATCGCCAGGTTGTAAAGTAGTCCCTCCTTTTACCTCAGACATATGAAAAAACAACTTTTTGCCCTCTTCTACTTCATGTGATAAAAAGCCAAAATTACCTTTAATTGTTTCTACTGTTGCCTATAAAAAAAAAACAAGCATTAAATTAAAAAAATAAAATCTTTTATTAAACTTTTGATGGGCATTCTTTTTGACATAATTACCCCATACAGTTCAATACAACTGCCCTATCTCTCCACCCATTTTTTAAAAATAATTCAGAGTTTGAGAGAATTTAAGATACCCTGAGTGTGTTTATTAGCACATTGATGGAAAACAGCAATCTTTCACTTCATCCTTGAACTTAGGAAATAGAAAATAGAACACACAGGAAGAAAGATTTATAGGGAGAATAGTGAACTGTTTTGATGCTAACTCATGTAGTGCTTCCACATCAATTGAGGCTGTATGCATTCTTACAAAGTTGCAATGAAGTAGTTATCCGAAACATTTTCAAATCAGGTCTTCTCAGACTCACTTTGAATGTCCTGAATGCCCTGCAATCCAGCAGAAAATTACTGACTGGTCTTCTGTACCGCGGATTTTAATATATACAACATTCAGAGAGTCAGTATATATTAAGATTGTGGGCATGGCTAATTATTTGCATGTTCTAAAGCTAGTTTAATGGCACATAGTTCAGCAGTATATATACTAGATTCTGTTGTTAGAGGGGGTGTTGTACAATGTATTAGGTACTGCTGCTGCACCCAAATCCCACAGCAGTATCTGTTTTTGAACTATCAGTGGAAATTTGTTAATAATGAGAATGAATGCAAGTACAGGTGGCCCCCACTTAACGCCAATAATTCGTTCCGGAAAAACAGAGCGCTAAGTGAATCCGCGCTAAGCAAGCGCCGCATTCCCATAAGGTAACATATGTATTTGTGAGTTGCGGTCGGTGCCACAGAATATTTCCTAATCAATAGCAAACGGCAGTGAAAAGATGCACAAATGTTGGTCAAAATATTTAGTATTCAAATATTTGTACATATAAAATATTCTGCATTACATACATATATAATTATGTGGTAACTACTTATGTATCAAAATTAAACTTAAAATTCCAATTAAAATAATGAATTTAATTGATCTAAATTGACGAATTTAATCATGAAAAATGTGCTGATTTTGGGTTGTACTTTGGCCCTCTTCATGGTAAACTAAAAGGAGTTTTAATTTTAAATACCCCACAACGTTACTGCCCAACAATAAAGTCAACCGATCCTTCACCGCTTTGAAACCTGGCATGTTTTTTTTTTTTTTTTTTTTTTCTTCTTTCAATATGAAACTTCTTTTAGGCATTCCTTTCCAAAAAAGTCCTGCTTCATCTATATTAAAAACTTGAGAAGTATAATACATAATATCCCTCTTCAATAATTTTAACAAGTTCTTTTTTGAAAGTTTCGGCTCCTTGATCTGCACTTGCGGCTTCTCCCTGGATCTCTCTCTCTCTCTCTCTCTCTCTCTCTCTCTCTCTCTCTCTCTCTCTCTCTCTCTCTCTCTCTCAATAATATTTAACTGAATTCTGCATTGGATATTATCTTCAATAAAATTATTTAGAAGTCTCTCCATTTCAATCCTAATAGCCGGCCTAGCCCTAGTTGCTTGCAGTGGAACAGCTGTCTTTCCCGCTGCTAAAATTAATTCTTTATTTTTTATAATTGTTCTTACAGTTAAACTTGCCAGTCCTAAATTATGGCACGCATCCACTTGTTGTTGACCGGAATCAATTCGCTTCAAAACGACTAATTTAATTTTAAAATTCAGTCTTTCTTACATTTATAGTCTTCATACTGTGTCCAGACCTCGTTGCTTTTTCATTCTTATTTGCCATTATTAACTCTTCGAAAATGTAACTGCATTGGTTGCATTAATTATGATAAAATGTTAGAGTAATGTGTCCGTTACGCATGATGTCTAATACTGTACTGAGTGATGACTAGTGATAAATGTATATAATGCAAATATTACAAGCAATATACTTAATCATTTTTTAAAATGTTTATCTTGGAATTACGTAACAAGTCATACCTGTACTGTAATTAAATTAGCTTTCAAGAAAATTTCACTGAGCGTGAGAAAATTTCTCAAGTCAGCATGAGAAACGTTTTAATGCTGCTTTGCTATTCATTTTCAAGCTATCAACTCCATCAAATGAAACGATTTCGTTAAATATGTCAAAAATGCAATCTGTAAAAGAGCATTATAGTCAGATACGGGTTATAATATAAGAACAGCATTATAGCAAATCAGTGTAAAGCGTACTGTGTTATAACGATGGCCTGCTGTAGTTGCTGGTTGTTACAGGTGGCTAATGAATTTTTCCCTGATGTTCAAAGTAGTCATAAGCAGGAAGCTATTTCTATGGAACAGGGTGGATCTATTTGTTCTTTTTCTTGGTGAATGCTGAGTTGAATGTTCCAAGTGTTCATCAGATCTTGTAATTTTATTTCAGGTTTGTTTTCATTTGGTTTATTTTTATAAAACTGTAACAATGGTGGATCAAGAAGGTATTTATGGACAAAATGTAATGGTAAATTTTAGCTGCACAGCTAAGTTTTCCCCCTGAGATGTAGTGGGGGTTTGTGCACTTTCATATAAAGGCTTCATGCTGGAGAAGTTTGAAAAAGCTCCTAAAGCAATTCTCAGGTCACTGCATTGGATGGTGTTTAATTTTTATAAGAATGCTCTTTCTAACAGAATCATAAATGCAAGCTCCATAAGCTAAATGGGAGCTGATTAGTGTCCAATACAGATGTAGCAGGGTGTAACAGCCAGCACCCCCATTGTTACAGAAGTACTTTTTAGAATTTAGCTTTTTTTTAAATACATACAAGGTAGGAAAATGTGTGGAGTGTTCTGCAAATGTGATTTTCCTGTATAGTATTAGTCCTAGAAATCAGACAGTTACTTGGATTAGTTGATTTTTTAACCTTAATTCTGGTTCAGGATGCATGCAGAGATTCCTACAGAAGTGCATATCAGCAGATTTCCATTCTGACAAGTAATAGCCATTAGGTGCCATCCAATGGATATTGAAGTTCGTAGTTTTCTTTCTATGGTATGCACATACTGAGAACTGAGATTGCATACATAAGCTTCAACAGTATTTCGAATATCTTATAGCATCTTATTTATTCAAATAGAAAATAAAGCAGTATGCCTTCTTCTTTAATGTATGTTTGCGACAGTGCATTTGATTCACAGAACCTTCCAAGGTTCTGAGAACAAAATCAAAATAAATAAATAAATTAAAAACCACTGACTTGAGGTAATCATCCCTTTATTCCAAAGGAGTTAAGGTCTTGCAGGATTATGAATCTCCATGTTGTCACAAGACTCCTTTATTGAGTTTTACTCGTCATTTGTCTTTGATGTGTTCACACAAATGCCTCACAAGGTCTATGTAATATACCCCTGCAGCTGTCTAGACTTTCTAAAAAAATAATCCATTAGTGACACTTCATCAGCATCCCAAAAAAAACTGATGCCATCACCCTGCCAAAAGAAAGAACAAACCTGGCTTCATTGGTGGGGAGAAGAGCTGTGTTTCCATTGTTTGGACTGCTCCCTTGTTTCTGGCTTAAAGTGATGAACCCATGTCTCATCCATGGTCAAAAACCTTGCAAGGAAATTTGCTAAATCTGCTTGAAAACTGCAAAATTTGACTTTACAACCCTTGTGAGTTTTTGATCTGTTGTCAAAAACTTTCTCACAGAAAGAACCTACGTTATTATGTGGTACGCATATTCAGATGAGATTCTCAAGATGCTGGCAATGTACCAAACTATCACTCATCAATCAATCAATGTCAGATCATGCATACTAATGGATATTGCAGGTCTTCCACAGCATGGGTTATCTTCCAGGCTCCCCTTACCTCATTTAAATTCTGCTGCCCACTTCTTAACTATGGAATAAGGAAGAGGAATCCTCCCCTATGTTTTAACTACATCTTCATGAATTGCCTTTAGTCCCATTTGTCCCAAATATCAGATAACTGCCAGTGACTGATTTTGTCAGTCTTTCCTCCTCCTCCACACAACTTGGACTTTGGAACCTATAATTAAAAAAAGATGTTACTGAAATTGCATGAAACTTGGTGGGTTACTATTTGAAGTGTTATATATTAGGTACAGAAATTTTTAACACTGTACCACTATCCTTTCATTTTCAGGCCACAAACTTTAACTGCTCCTTGTATTCAAGCTCCCCAGAAATGACCATATGATACAATGGCCAGTTAGAGCCATAGCTACTGTCTCAGAATGCTAACCAACAAATAGCAATCGAAATGTTTTGAATTTGTGCAATATAAACCAGAAAAGCAGTAATATATGGCCAGAAATTTTTAAAAGGACTTTAACACCATTATTATTTTTAAAACTGCTGAGTGTAAAAGTTTGTGAATACAACCATAATTTGAGTATTTAGCAGAAAGTATGAAGTTAAAGTACTTTTTCTTATCAATTTGAAATATGTAAATTTGATTACTGTGAAATTTTCAAAGTTGTCAGTTCTTCCTTCTGTTTCCTTTATTTCACGTTAAACTGAAAATGCTGAGACACGACTTTCACATATCATGGTGATTAATATGCAAAATTAAGTTTCATAAATGACATGTAAGCTTGTTATTTTTCCATTAATCAACTCTGGGAACCATATGATGAGATTCAAGTTAATTTTATGGCTAAGTAAAAGGTTACTTGCTAAAGGAGGAATAAGACAGTTGTAGGATAGATGTGCGGAAGTTTGCCTTTAGTCAGCAGGTGGCTGATTGCTGGAACAAATTTCCATCTGTCGTTGTAGAATTTATTAGCTTAAATAGATTCAATGCAGAACTAGACAAACATTTGGAGCAAGTGGATGGGTGAAATGAGAAGGGTGTGTGTGTGTGTGTGTTTTTTTTTTTGGCTGATGAAATCAGCATTAGCAAAGGCACATGATGCAAGAAAGCAAGCTATATAAGCTTGCTTTCTTGCATCATGTGCCTTTGCTAATGCTAATTCAGCATTCTCATAGGAACGTGGGCAAACAAAACCAGAAAAGTCAATATTCTTATTTTTATGACATTGCTGTGAAAAAAAAAAAAAAAAAAAAAAGAGATACCTGAAGGCGGGTACGAATGACACTGATATTCACAGCTCTCTCTTCATCTTTCTTAGTTAATCCAACCTGAAACTGCACAACATCACCCTTCTGAAGAAATTCATGTTTATCCACTAAACTAGTAATTCCAAATGGATACTCCTGAGTATTTTCACAACCATCTAAGGAAATAAATGTTAATAAAAATGTAAATAATCTTTACCAACCAAAATATAATATCACCAAAATACTAACTGAGCATGATCTAAAGACAATTATCTATACATCTGGAATTACTATATTGAAAATAAGATATATAAATATGGTGCTACTCTATCTCTCTATACAGTTAACTTAAAACATTATCTTGGCCCTAAGTCCTCCCTACTGAGCAATTTTTTTTAAAACATTTCATGTTGAGCAATATACAAATACTATACTGGGAGAGGTTATTAACTATGATTAACTCCTCCAACTAACAAAGGGGTGTGTCAAGAGTGATGACAATCTCCTGACATTACTTGAAGTTATTTAAGCATGTTTCCTTAGCATTAACTTTCTATTTATTAAAATCACTACCACCTTTCACATTTTGACAATATCAGCTTTTGTGGTCATAGACAAGAACTTTTGAGGTGTGTGTGTTTTAGATAATGATAAGGGCGAGCTGAAAATTTATTCAATATTCATTGCTATATTATGGCTAAGTAAAAGGTTATGATGGTGCTTAAGTCCGGCTTACAAAATTCCAACAATCTTTTTTAGTAGCTTGACATCTTTCCAAACAGACAAAAAAAAAAAAAAAACCCACAATGTATTATCATAAAATTTTATCTTACAAATAGGCTAAACTGATAAGTAATAAGAGCACTCAACTGTTATTTATTCTTTTATTTCACCATTATTTGTATTTTATTTTGAGTAAGCCCTACTGCATTTTGAATCCTGTATTAACATTCCATTACCAACAAAATCTAATTCAAATGTTTTGTAATTTGTATATTGAATCACTATTATCATAAAATATGATCTTATAATATTTATTTTTTCATTTTAATCACACATGCTACTTTATGCCCCTTCTAAATGTTTCGTGGATCCCTGGAGGTCTGCAGACCCAAGTTTGGGAAACAATGAACTAGATTTTTATATGCATCAGCATGTTGGGGAAAATGCTAGGGGTAAGAATATTCTAGACCTGGTTATCATGCATGAGCCATATGAAATCAGAGGGCTGGCAGTATAGGGACCGCTGGTACTCTCTTCATCATCCAATTTAAGGAAAGGCTTCAACATCCAGGAACTATGACAGTTTAAGGAGCCATGTGACTTCTATCAGCTGGGCAGTTAGCACAGGGAGGGAAAATAGTTTAGGAATATCATTAAAGCAACAGTCAGAAATTACAACTACATATACAAGGTTGAGATAAAGCATCATTGGATCAAAACAAAGAATGGACTGAGTCATTTGACAGTTTGCTCAGCCGATAATGAAAACCACATTTTCACATCATTGCATTTCAAAACATTTGAGTACACTGAACATGTGGATATTAAATTTTTATTAAAAAAAAAAAATCTGATCTTAATAAAAAACAAGGGGATTCTTTGGGCTACATAGAAGTTTTCAACTGGCACTGTCATTTTTCCCCAACCCCCAGAAGCATGGCAAGTATAGCAAAACTAAGGCCATGTGGTAGCATTTTAATGTTGGCCAGATTTTAGTCATTTTAAAATCAGAATTGATTATTACATGAGTGGAAAAAAATCACTAGATTAAGTGCATTGCCCAAGAAGGAAACTATTTAAAAGGAGATTAAGACCCTCACCTAGTAAGTATACTTATTGTCATATCACGACAATAGACTTTTGAACAGACCTCATATAGCAGTAAGAAAATGTTGCACAAGGAGGATTCTGCAATGGATGAGTACAGAGCTCAGCATGCAATAGTGAAGTTAGTGACGAAAAGTACTGAAGCCTATATATCACCTACAAGTTGATCTGAAGTAATACCACAGACAAGGTTATATGAGCAAAGATTTAATGAGAGAAAATTGCTGGTTGAGGATGCAAAGAATTGGTAAAAGAAATTTTTCATGTTATGTAAAAACACAAGGACAATGAATCAGTTCAGACCTTGAATAATGGTGTGGGGAAAGTCTTAGATAACCCAGCTGATGAACTAAATAGGTACTCTGCATTGATCTTCACTGCTGAAAGATCCTTTTGCCCAAGCGAGGCTGAGCAGTATGAAATTAGCAATGCTGAAGATTGTTTATTAGAAAAACTTTTAGTCCAAATTCAAGTAAAGCTTCTGAAGTTGACAGCATATACCCAGTATTTTTGAGGAAGGTGGTGATAGTACACTGAACCATTAAGATAGATTTTGTCAGCATCATTAGACTTGGGTGAGATTCCTTTGAACTAGAGAAACAACAATATATTGCCAATATAGAAAGGTGGTTCTCAGAAAAAGTGGACAATGATTAAGAGTGCAATACAAGGACAACCCCACGCAAGGTTATTGTAAAAACTGAACATGTTGAGCCATGGGTAAGATTGTAAGATGGATAGCAGCACAGGAAACAGACGGTTGTTATGAATGGTTACTCTTCAAAATCAGCCTGATATTAGAAGTGGGGTCCTTCAAGGAAGAGTTCTGGGACCAGTATTGTTTCTGATTTTCATAAATGACCTCGACCAAGAGATAGAGGATGTTATATCGAAATTTGCAGGTGATGTGAAGATTTAGAGGGTAGTAAATGACCAGCACTATGCATCACTCCTTCAGGATGAAAGAGCTTTCCATGTATGGAAACCATACAAGACAGTTGAGCTTCTTGAAAATGTCAAAACATGAGCAGCATGCACAGAGTGCCCATGAGATCTGCAAAAGGATGCACATATCGGGAAATCCTTTGAATACATGAGCTATAGAGCTTAGTAACTTTCTCAGGCCTATAAGGATCTGAGAAACAAAAAATAAAGGTGAAAATTTCACTCTTATAATTCCAGAATAGGGTGGAGAAAGCACAAATATAAAACTATTGGGGAAAGAGGTTTAAGCTAACTAATTATAGGGAGTTTCATTCTATCCAGAGAGCTAGAATGAAATTTCCAGTTAATTACTGGAAGTTCACTTCTATGGCAGTTGAGACAGACAGCTCGAGGATTTTCAAAGGTCAAATGGATGGGAATCTAAGTGAGGTGGGAAACATAGGTAGGTAATTTATTTTATTATTATTTTTTTTTTGTCTACCGCAGCAAAACCCTGGAACTTTCTTGTACCATATGGCCAATGCTAAAGCATTTACAAAGTTTCTAATAACCTTCAGTTAATCATCTCACAAATTCACATACAACTAAATCCAATTCCTGAAATTCCCATGACTGCATGCATTCATATCTTCATTACTGAAGCCAACAATGGCTTTATGGCTTCTACCAACTGCTTTGTCTCTAGGTTGTCTCTTTGTCTCTACACTGTATAGTGTAGAGACAAAGACTCTCTAGGTTGTCTCTAGGTTGTCTCTTTGTCTCTACACTGTATAAAACCCCAGAGGAAGAAATGTAACAAGTTTCAGTTGAGTAATCGAGCTAGTTGCCACTGGTCCACTTCTATCCAACCATCTTCCGTGATAATTTTTGCTCAAAAAATATAATTTCTCAGCTGAAATTTCCTCCATACATTCACATTCATCCTTATGTGGCAAGAGCACACCCTCTAAATACAGCAGTATTTCATTTTCAGAAAATTACCATAACATACAACTGTAACATAAAATGTGGTTCAAAGAGATAATTATCTAATATTCCACAGCACACAATTACTGAAAATCTGTTTAGAATTACATTTTGCTACCTTGTGTGGGATTTCTTTAACCCAAAATTGAGAGAATTCCTTGTATTTAGTCACATCTAAAAATAAAACATCAGGCAAAATTTGTAGCTGTACTTGCAGGCAATCAAATTTGTACAACATTAATCAAAATGTAAGGCATTTCATTCTACCATTCCCCAACAAACAATATAGGATTTTATATGCATTTTAATAGAAATTATTCAAATCACATCTAGAATGAAATCAGAAGTCTGAATTTGGTCCCAGGACTCATGAATTCAAAAATACTACCAAAATCAACCAAAGATAAAACAAACATCATTATAATGAAATTGAATTGAATGACACCAAAATTTTGCTATTTGTTTATGTAATTTTATAGGCTGATGTGCTTATTCAATAAAATTGTTTCTTTTCATTTACTGAAGATCGCAGCTCGATCTTCAGTAAACTACATTCAAATAAGTGAATGAAACAGAACTTTATCTCCAAAGTTGGAGGCATGCATAATTCATCACTTTGAAAACAGCCACTTTCAGACCTCTATTATATAGAAGTTTGGGAGCAGCTTCAATTTAAGAAAGATGTTGATCTCTTGGAACAGGTACAGAGAACAGCAATCAGACTAGTGAAAACAAAGGGATACTCTTATCATAACAGGATTGGGTGCCGCAAATTTCTGCACATGGAATGAGCACTAAGCACTTGCAAGGAGATCTGATTGAAGTGTTCATTGCTTTAAATGGATTGAGTCAAGTTAATGATGATGGTATTCTAATTATTTCTTGAATAGCACACACAGCGGTCGGTGGTAGATGACTTTCATCAACCGGTGAAATACCACCACTTTGCTTATTGGAGGCTTGAAGTGGTGAAACCCATGTTTAGTCTCCAGAGCAAAGTTTCTGCCATCCCCATACTTCTCCTTCAACCCATGCACGGTGCTAAGTACTATAGGTTTTGATACCTTTCGTGTTTGGGGTTTTCATAAAAAAAAAAAAAAAAAAAAACACATGAAGATACGAACTGAAAAAAGGATGGCTGCAGGATAGAAGCATGAAAATTCGCTTTCAGCCAGAGAGTAACTGATTGTCAGATACCATCTAATGTTACGGTAGTGGGAAGATTGAATAAATTTAAGGAAGAATTAGACATATTAGATAGGATGGGCAAGTCCCCTCCCCCAGGCCGGCTGATACTGTATAAAGCTTACTTCCTCTCATTATTTGCCAGTACTAATAATAGTACTAACAGCGATAAAAATACCAGTCATCATGTAAATTCTGTGTATGTTTATATAGAGGCCTTGCCACTTTATTTTTTAATTTTTTGCACTGAAACCAGAATACTGCTTCTCCAAATCACAGCTGTACACATTCTGCATTTGCTCATGGGAAGGAACCAGCTTCCACCTCTCAAAGTTCTGTGTATATTCTGGGACATGTGTGCAATTCAATGCACACAATGCATACATTCTACTACTCCATAAACTGTATAAAATGCATGTTGACACAGTCTTCATTTGTAAATGTTTGAAACATTATGTGTAACTGCAATACAACACAATCTTATGTAAGATTGTGTTGCCAAGATGTAAGAGCAAACCAATGAGTCACAAAGTTGCAACAGTATCAGCTCATTATGCTATGCTAACAAGAATCAACCTACAGTTTTCAGGGCATTTTTTTGCCCCAAATGATCTCTAGAACAAGGTCTTGAAATTTGACTATTATATCACAGAACACTGTGGTGCATGTGTGTGTGCTAACTCCTAGTATAAAAACTCTCCCGCTACTAACGTTCTTTTCTTTGCTTCCATGGTCAATCCTATGAAGTGAAATGCACTTTTTAATGTGCTATCACCCTTCCATTTAAATGCTTTCTTATTTAATATCACTTTTTTAAAGTCTGAAAAAAAAAAAAAAAAAAAAAGGAATAAACCTGGATAACTCTCCATCTTGATTTTGGCTTTGAAATGACAAACTAAATTTTAAGAAATGCTAATCATGTAGTTTAGTTCATAGAAATCATTCCTTGCAGGTTATTTTTCATATTTACCTAAAAAATCAGCTACTCTTCTCAGTCCTTTTTAAATCTAACATTTGTCTCCTTTCCTTGCTGATTCAATAAGCAGGGAAATGATGCCATACTGAACAGATGTGTATGCATCTGTTCAATATAGCATCAATAAATTTTTATTAATGGAAGCATTATATCAATACTACATTGATTATGTTCATACAGTAATATTCAAGATATTTCAGTTTTATTTAATAAAAATAATCTTTTGAAGTGAAAAAAATAAAAAAGTTGAAGTACCAAAAAAGCAAGC
This sequence comes from Mastigoproctus giganteus, assembly GCF_048544385.1. NCBI lineage: Eukaryota > Metazoa > Arthropoda > Arachnida > Uropygi > Thelyphonidae > Mastigoproctus > Mastigoproctus giganteus. The sequence continues at coordinate 111,216,417 of NC_143587.1, read as the reverse complement.
ACAGTACATTAACTACTATGCTTTGCAGATTCAGGACCACAAAAAAAAAAAAAAAAAAAAAATAGAACACCTTATCAAAATACAGAGGTAAAACAATCTGCGAAAGGGGAACTAAAAATTTTAAGCTTAATTTTGAGATTCACTGGATACCAAGTTGTTTTTATTAAACAATGTCTAATACATAAACTGTACCCGCTAAGCATTGGAAGATATAACAGACTAGACTATTGAACACTGAGGCATTATAAGTTTCAGAGCTTGAAAACAGGTGGAAAGCTGTAATAACAATCTCTCTCTCTCGTGCTCTTTTGCAGAAAAACTTATGACAGACCATTAAGGCCTATGATAAGTTTTGTTGTATACAATACAACAAAATAAAGGGCTACTTTACCCTTTTTATACACAAGCTGCAATATTTTAATATATAAATTGAGCCCACTGGTGGAGAACTTGCTATTATTTTTGTTCCTCAAATCTCCATTGAATTTCATGCCCGTGTAAAATGTTTCTGCCATAATTTTGTTTTAGTTTTTTTTTTAAAAAAACTAACCTTTATTAAACATTGTGCACGAGAGAGAGAGAGAGAGAGAGAGAGAGAGAATAAAAAGTTGCTCTAGCCAAGAAGGGAGGGAACTGATGTTCTGTTAAACTTATGGTAATAGAATATGCAAATACTTGGTTGGTTAGGTAGCTAAAATAATTACATTAACAAGAGTGAAATGTAAGCATATGTGCAACTGTTTATAACAGACTCACCTTCACTGGTAAGTCTGATGAGACCAGGATATTCTTCTTGGTCAGGGTTAAAGCACCGAACAGGACGTTCTACAATTCCACTCAAAACATCAGGTTGAACTTCTTCACTCGCTATAGTGCCACTATTTAATTTTCGAAGACATTCAGCACTCAGTTTCCCACCTTTATGAGAGAGGCCATACTCTACCTCCTGACCTATTTCCAAACTGGATGCATTGCCATCAAAAACACTAAAATGAAATTATCCAATACAATATTATCCAATACAGCAAATCAGTAATATATATTTTTCATTCATATAAACAATTTCTGATTGTACAAGGTATGGAAATTAAATTCAACAATTATCACTAAGAAAAATAGTACTTTTAGCTCTTAATTAGTAACACTTAAATTTTAATGGTTTAAGTGTTAAAATTTAACACTTAAATTTTACTTCATGTAACTTAAAATAATTCTATAAACCTGACCCAATGAGTTACTTTTACGATACCTTTCTAGATTATTGAGAAGGCATTTTTTGCTTATCACTGGATTGATGCAAATCAATTTTCCTCCACAATTTCAGTTGATAATCTTTATAATTCTTAACAATTGCTTTCAAGTAATGTGTGTGCATTGGTTGGCTTCTTTACAGACTAAGAAACCGCAGAATATTCCTGATATTAACAGGCCATTTTCAAAGAGATGGGTTTGATTGTTTAATATTTGCACTGAAGCAACTTAAGCTATAAAGTGTCAATGTTGGTTTACTTGTTTAGTTAGATAAAATCATTTTCATTAGTAATAATTGTCCACTTCATAGGGTAGCTAGTTCACATCTGAATAGTAAGGATACCAAGCTAACAAAACTAGCCATCTCACCCTGCTTCCAACCTTAACTCAAAATGACATCAAAAACAAACACACTGAGCAGATGTACTGCTTTTCAACCAGCATATGTGTTGCTCTTCCAATTAATGAGGGGGGGGAGGGGTCAAAGTTCATTACCTGGTTAAATGCAGAGAAAACCTGAAACTTTTCTTGCAGTATTAAGCTCAAGAAATGGTTATCTTTTAGGTGTTTTTCAGAAGTGGCTACAGAAATAATTGGCAAGACAATTTTATTCATTTAAAAAACACTCTAGGCAGAAACTTTGATGCCTTAACTTACCTGGCTAAATCATATATATTAATATACTGAATAAAATGGTACCTTTCCAGTACTGATACTGCTGGTCATCTGATTTTCATAACTTTACATATAGAAAACTATATCAATAACAAAACTATTTCAATGTAAGATGTAAACAGTCTATAAAAGGCAAAAAGCATGGCTAGTAAAGGTTGCAGTGTAGCACTGTGTAATGAACAACATAGGAGTAATCTAGAAAGTAGTTCACATGTAGGTCTGTACAGCTTGGTAGTATTGCAGAAATACTGTGAAACTATTGGTTTTAGTACTTGTTAGTACAAAAAGTTGAGGATTTGTACATTCAGATGGGAAAAAATGCTTCTTTTCAAGAAAAAGTTAAACCTTCAGGGAAATTAGTTTCAGAAGCTGGATTAAGTGTGCTATTTGCACCTCCCTAAGTGTGCAGCTTCAGTGAAACTACTTTATAGGAGAATTAATCTCACAACAATTCTTTTGGGGTTATTAATGTAAGATAAGCAGTTTGTTGAATACTTGAAGAAATAACAAACACACTGGAGTTGACATCGTGCAGATGTCTGAACTGCCTTCACTTATATGATGAATGCTGAGCAATCTCAGAAAGGAGTTCTATTATGGAAATGGCTACTAGCAGCATATTATAAGCATTCAGGATAGAACAGGAAGTGGTCTGTGTTGGGAGCCCATGAAAAAAAAAAAAAAAAAAAAACTTGAACTGTTTGGTAAGCTTGATTTCCACACCACTAGTGGAGTGGAGTGGAGAGTCTCTTGCAAATTAGCAGTTTGGCTCCAAAACTGTAATAGCCTAATAAATTAATTCTCTTCAAGGAAGACACGGGGTGAGTCTATGGGTTTTATACTCCAGCAAGCTCTTTTAATCCAGGCATTCACAAATTTGTACAGGACATCCTTATTAATTAGATATTGGTATTCAAAATTCAACATATTTCAATATTGATACTATTCTCTTTATATGCATTTCAGAATGGATTATTCAAAATATATCTAGAACGAAATTCAAAGTCATAATCGGTTTGTATGATTGCAATTCTAAATGACTTCAAAACAACTATAGGCAAACAATGTTATAATGAAATTGAATGGAGCTATAACAAAAATTTGCTAGTGTATGGCATATATTACCAATATTAATAATGAGGCACCTTTAAATTTTACATTTCTATTCTTTCAAGAATTGTGTGGAATAACAGAGAATTTGAGAGAGAGAGAGAGAGAGAGAGAGAAAAATATAACTCGAAGGATTAAAAAATTATTCTTTGGGAATTCACAATGAGGAATGCAAAATCTTTAATTTCTCATAAGGAATAAAAAAGATCATAGTTTTGTTTTTGCTGCCATAATAATCAAGAAATTCAACATTAGCAAGATTATACACAACAGAATCAGCAAAAAAAAAAAAAAAAGACTACCCCTGGGTCATTTTCATTCTCCACTGTCCTGAGACCAGTTGATAAGTTACTGCTACCCATATGCAATACTTTGCATTTGTCAATTTTAAACTTCAGTTGCCACCTCTCAGCACATCTGCCCAACTTTTCAGATCCTGTTGCAGTAGCATGTTGTCATTAACAACCCTGCCATGTATCTGTACATTAATTCAAGAACTGTATTGTTCCTTATGTATAACTGCATATACCTTCTAAAGAGAAAGCATCCAATTTTGGGATATTACAACCCATGCAAAAAAAAAAAAAAAGATAAATAAAGTTTCTCCCTTATCACTGATATTCATTCAGTAAACTTTGAAATGCAGACCTAACTATTTTTGCTAATTATAACTATATAAGCTGGTCACAGAACCACATGAACCAAGTGACCAATTTTTTATGTTACTTGGGGGGGAGGGTGTAATGTGAAGGTATACAGTTTCAAAAATATACATTTGATTTTACAGTTGTAAAATTTTCCTTGGTTGTGCAAAATAAAATCTACTTTTTTATGCACATGTATTACATAAAGTCAATCAAAATGCAACGTTGTTAAATATGATGGCAACCAAGTTCCCCATTATATGTTTGCTGGATAGTCATTAAATTGTCTCCAATGAACACACCTAGCAATGCCTAGTTGATTGTCAATCAACTGTAAAACCACAGCTGACTGACAATCATTTTTCATGTAATTTTAGAAGGCTTGGTATGCTTATCCAATAAATGAAACTTTTTAAAATTAGTATTAGTAGTGGCAAATGATGCAAACTTATAAATCATCAGCTAGGAAAAAAAAAAAAAAAAAAAACTACACACTTCATCCATCCATACCCTCCAAGAATTTGTCTAGTTTTTCCTTGAATTTATTCAAATCACCCACTTCTAACACAACAGATTGTTGTAAGTTTGTTCCAACAATCCACTAGATGAAGGCAAACTTCTGCATATCTATCCTGCAACCATCCTCAAATTGAATTTATGCCCTCTCTCAGTGTAGTCTCGGCAAGAGGAAGAATGCCATCAACATTTAGTTTACTCAATCCATTCAAAGATGCAGGTGCCTACTCTCCAGACACTGCAATTTGCAGAACAGAAGCCTTAATTGGAAAGTGCACCCTTTTGTTCCCTTCACCAATCTAGTTGCCCTTCTCTACACCAATTCCAGCAGTTCCTAAAGTGAGACCTCCAGACCTGTATACAGTATTCATGATGCAGCTACAAATACAAGATACAAAGGGATAATCACCTCCTTATCTCTCTACTAGCAAAGTTTCTATATCACTGACAAAACCCCACTGACATGAGCTGTCCTGGTAGCCTGTCTGCACTGCTCAGAGAATTTCATATATTTGAATTGAATAGTTCTAACATGTGCACATAGGAAACTTGTGGCAGTACAAAGAGCTACAGAAATTCAGCACAGATTTTTACAATCTTCTTGTTCTATTTAAGAACATGTTGGAGAAATTGGTTAACAGAAGAGTGGTAGAATTACACATAAATGTGAATATATAAAATTCATGTTAAATGTTAAACACAATATCAAAATGGGTTTGCTTGCTTTTGACCATTTTTATATTTACTGCTTAACTTCGTCACCATACTAAAATTACTTTATTTACAGATAAAGTGCCAACAGCTTAACATTTTAATTTAATGTTAATTTATGCTGTATACAGTATTCAATATGAATACATTTCTCATTTTGAACTTATGTCCTAAATAAACAATCTCAATATGCAGCACGCAATCTCATTTTCTGTACTTTCATTATATAAAAAAAGTTCTTTTAATTTAAGAAAAATTATTTTTGCTGGGGATGCAGAAAACAATCTCAAATTTATTTCTTCTGTTATCACTAACATAATGACAACTACTTGTATGCTGAATTCATGCGATTTTTAATTAGTCTTTAAATGCATTTTGCAATACATTAATAACCAAGTCACAGAGAGAAAGAGATAACATACCTGAAGTGAAAAAAGACTTCTCTACTATGGTCCTCAGTTTCAATAAAGCCAAAGCTATCTTTCAGTGCAGCAATAAATCCACGATATGTGTGTCTGAAGCCATTACGGGTTCTATTAACAACTCTGATATTGGTTGCTACAGGGTGTCCATTTGTTCTTAGAGTTGTAAGAGTAAATTCTACCTGTTATAAATATTTCAATTAACCATAGATAATAAAACAATTTCTATCTATTCTACACTTATATAAGTCACAACTACTTATACAGTAGTGCCATACAAAAATTAGTTACCATAATTACTTTTGCAAGGTACCTTCTAATTTTTATTAAATCAGGGAAGGATGAAAGAGAAAAATGAAAAGAGGAGGGAAAAAAAAAAAAAAAAAAAAAAAAAAAATTTAAGCTGCTTGAATTCCTAAATGTTTTCATAAAAGTAAACTACTTTGCTTTTTTTTTCATCCTGCTGACATTGCAAAACCTCAGTTATCACCATCACTAGAAGCACATTATCATGGCTTGGGCAGTCATTCTTCTCACTCAGTTTGTTTCATACTACAGCCATCAGTCCCATCTACAGATTCCAATAAGCAAAAATTATCAAAGTGCTTTCTTTCATTACTAATATTACTTTACATTTAATTGAATCTTGACAGGATTTCTTGTTACAAGAGGTATTCACAGCCTTATAAAATGCACTGTTTGCTTGATGTTTGCAGAGCAATCGGGTACGGGACATGATACTGCCAAGGGGGATGTCTTTGTGTGTGCGCGATGCAAGGAGTGTATCGATATCAGGCAACAACTCGGCGTTCTTGTGGACCTATATGAGAGCTTGAAGGACAGGGTGGATGCCCTCGAAGAAACTAAATTGAGGGGCCCATCAAGCTCTCAGCTGCCCACATCAACGCCAGAGCTTGCACTTGGGCATCGCGTGACACAGAGACAACCCCTAAGGCAGAATGCGCTGGTCCCGAAGGAACTAGTAGTTGTTGGTGACTCTATTGTCAGGGAAACGGGGAACATGCTTTGTAAAAAAGATAGGTGGAACAGGACCAGGGTATGTCTGCCAGGGGCAAAGGTTGATGACATTGTAGAGCGAATATCATCTTTTAAGGGCACAAAAGGTGATATAGTTGTACACGTTGGCACTAATAATATTAAGAGTAGGAGACCGGCAGAATTACTTAACAAGTACAGGTCACTGTTGAACAAAAGCCGAGAATTAGGGTTGAATTTGAAAGTGTCTGCAATTCTGCCCAGACACGATAGGAGGGAGTATATGATGAGAGCCTTGTCGATCAATACGGCCCTGGAAAGATTGTGCAAGGCTCAAGGGGTAGAATTTTTTTCCAGCCTGGACTGTACTTGTTAACAGGAGAGATTGCTTCTACAGGGATGGGATACACTTAAATAGAAAGGGTGCAAGAATATTTGCTGATGCTATCGAGGAAGTGTTAGGTGGGTCGGAAAACTGCTAGCTTGGGGGGAGACAAAGACCAATAGATTGACAGTAGCCACTGGCAGAGGTGAAAGAGATTCTTGCACTGCTTCTATTAGAATGAGCAGAAGCCTGAAAAACAAGATGCATGGTATTTCAGAGACTGCTGGGAGCCATTGCGGTACAAATAAACACATGGGTTGTGTTAGGGTAGCTAAGAATAGAAACAGGTGCATGTATACTTGCGTGTACACCAATGCTAGGAGTTTAGTAAATAAATTTCATGAATTTGAGGTATTGCTCAAAACATCGAAGGCAGATATTGTTGGGATATCAGAGACGTGGTGTCACACAGATATAAGGGATGCAGAACTGGAATGGGGGAGGGGTTATGCTATTAGTTAAGAAACACATAAAAACCAAGGAAGTGAAGCCAGTCGACATCGCTGGACAGTGCAGTGTGGCGTCAGTTTGGTGTGACATAAACAGTGGGAGATCAAAATTGAGAGTAGGAGTGTGCTATAGGCCTAATGACTCTGATGAGTATAATAAGGAACTGTACAGGGAAATAGAGTGGGCCAGTAAATCAGAGTGTCTTATAATGGGAGATTTTAATTTCCCAGATATTGACTGGAATTTGGGGGCTGGTTACTCACACACTAGCAGGGCTTTTGTGGATTTATTGGATGATTGTTTTCTACATCAGCATGTTCGGGAGGCAACTAGAGGGAGTAATACTCTTGATTTGATTATCAGCAGTGATTCTTCATGCATTAAGAATCTGCAGATAAATGAACCACTAGGTGTCAGTGATCACAGTGTGCTGAAGTGGGATTTACTCAAAGAGGTAATTACCATTAGGGGTAAAGGGAAGGGTTATTGCTTCCGTAAAGGCGACTACGATGGACTGAGACAGTATTTAAATTCTATACAGTGGGACCAACTGATGATGTTACCAACAGCAAATTCAAAATGGGAAGCATTCAAAGAACTTATCTTGGAAGCTACTAGGCTTTACATACCAACTAAGAAATATTGTTCAAGGTTTAGGCCAAAATGGATGTCAGATGAACTAATGAGGCATATGGCAGAGAAGAAAAATGCATGGGATACATACAAATTAACACATGACACAGAAGCCTATGATAGATACAAGTTGATATGCAACCAAGTTACAAAGGAGGTTAGGCAGGCGAAGGCAGATTACGAGAAATCCTTGGCAAGGGATGCAAAGAAAAACAGCAAAGAGTTCTTTACTTATGTAAACTCTAGAAGGAAGGGGATGAATCAGATTGGTCCACTTGATATTGATGGATCAAGTGTTGATGATCCTGCTCAGGTAGCCAACAAACTAAATGAATATTTTGCATCGACATTCACACATGAGGAGTTATTCAGCGAGGGGAATGCCAGAGGTGTATTCAACTCTAGCAGTAAGCTACAGAATCTTGAAATAACTGGGAGTAAAGTGGAGGAGAAACTGTTGAAGATAAACACAAGAAAGGCACCCGGGGTGGATGGGATCTATCCAGTTATATTAAAGGAGGCAGCAAAGGAAGTAAGCAAACCCTTAGCCATAATTATGAGAGCTTCCTTGGACTCAGGGGAGGTACCCATAGACTGTAAATGTGCAAATGTGACCCCAATTCACAAAGGAGGATCAAAGGCTGACACAAGTAATTATAGACCTGTGAGCTTAACTTCTGTTCCAGGAAAATTAATGGAGGCACTGGTTAAAGAAGCACTGCAGGATCATTTAGACAAGACTTCAGTTATAGCTCAGAGAGCATGGTTTTGTTAAGGGTAAGTCTTGCCTGACCAACTTGATTGGATACTATGATGCAGTCACAAAAGAACTGGATGCAGGGAATAACTTTGATATTATATACTTGGATCTTAGAAAGGCTTTTGATATTGTTGCACATGGAAGACTGCTACACAAATTGGAGCAGTGTGACATTGGAGGCAAATTGCTGCTATGGATAAAGGGGTGATTGAGGGGGAGAAGACAGAGAGTGGTAATCAATGGACACTGCTCATCGTGGACTAATGTTATTAGTGGAGTCCCTCAGGGCTCAGTGTTCGGTCCATTATTGTTTTCTGTATTTATAAATGATATTGATGATGGTATATCAAGCTTAATGTCCAAGTTTGCAGATGATACAAAGGTTGGCAGGGTTGTCAAGGACACTACTGACACTATGCTGCTGCAACAGGATCTGGAAAGGTCGAGCAGATGGGCTGAGAGGTGGCAAATGAAGTTTAACATTGACAAATGTAAAGTACTACACATGGGAAACAGCAACCCCAGAGCAACGTATCAACTCTGTGGTACTACACTGACAGTGGTAGAGAATGAAAGGGACTTGGGGGTGGTTGTGCAGGCAGATATGAAGTTCTCTGAGCAGTGCAGACGGGCTGCAAGAGTAGCTCATGGAGTATTGTCAATGATATACAGGAATTTTTCCAGCAGGGATAAGGAGGTGATTATTCCATTGTATAAGGCGATGGTCAGGCCACACCTAGAGTACTGTATACAGGTCTGGAGGCCTCATTTCAAGAAGGATGTAGAGCTTCTGGAACGAGTACAGAGAAGGGCAACAAGATTAGTGAATGGAACAAAGGGGTGCTCTTACGAAGAAAGGCTTAATTTTTGCAAATTACAGTGTCTGGAGACTAGGCACCAGCGAGGTGATCTGATAGAGGTGTATAAAGCCTTGAATGGTTTAAGCATGTTCAATGCTGATGGGATTCTTCCTCTAGCTCAGAAAAATCACCTGAGAGGGCATAAATTCAAATTGAGGAAAGACAGATGTAGGATAGACGTGCGGAAATTTGCCTTTAGCCAGCGGGTGGTTGGTTGGTGGAACAGACTTCCATCCCTTGTGGTGGAGGTTGATAGCCTAAATAAGTTTAAGGCTCAGCTGGACAGGTATTTTGAACGAACAGAGGGGTGAAGTGGAAGTGGGTTTTTTTTTTTTTTTTTGGCTGATGCTGCATAAGCTTGCTTTCTTGCATCAAATGCCTCTACTAATGCTAATGCTAATATATATATATATATATATATATATATATATACACGGTTAAACAGGAGACAGCTGTATAAAGCAATGTTTGTTGACTGTCCACTTTTACTTCTGTGGTATACAAGACATCAACTAATTGGGTACTACTAAAAAGAATAAATGCACAAGGTGTAATAGTTTACGGATTGGCATCTCACTATAAGAATATCAGTGATATATCATCGTATTTTTCCATAGTAGTAAAATTATGGAAGTAGTGCAAATGGCATCGATTTAATTGTATATCATATTGTGACTACCTTCAATGAGTTACCACGTATTGCACTATCTAGAATAAGTAACGTTTCACCAATGGAGAAGGCTAGTTACTTATTCTTGGGGGAGGGGGGGGGTGTACCACCAACCAGATAGCACCGTTTCAAGGCTTGTTGGCCTATCGTCGATGGGCAGGTGTTGCAATCATGCCAACCCAGTTGTGAAGTATAACTCCACAATGTGCATATTATTATTATAGTAATAAGAAAATGCACACCAACTGGCATCTCTCATATTGTGTTATTATAGTAATAATAACTAGTTGTACCTGGCATAACATATGCCATCAGCATCATAGCTTAAAGGTTATTAATTAAATATCAACACATTTTATTTATTCATAAATTTCATTATAAACAATTAAAAATTTTATTCTTCTTCTCAGAATAAAATTTTTTATATTGTGACTACCTTCAACGAGTTACCACGTATTGCACTATCTAGAATAAGTAACACTTCACCAATGGAGAAGACTAGTTACTTATTCTTGTGGGGGGGGGGTTAATGAGTCCATTGATCTAACTCTTGAGAGACCAACATAGTTGCCCGTGACTGAATACAAGTTTCGGAAAGTATAAGCACATTCTTCTTTCAAAAGCCTGTTCCTGTGACTTGGTCATTGAAAATGCTAAATATACAGAAAACTGCCTTCTTTTGAATTTGAAAGGCATATTTGTATCAGATGGAATAGAGATATTCGCAGTATGAGGAACAGCATCTAAGTTCAATCCATCTATTACGTGAGCCTCTACAATGTGTCTTTGTAGACGTGTAAATATCAATCTTGTTCCATTGCAGAGCCCCCACGATGGCATAAGAGTCCATAGTAGCATGATTACTTTCAGTTTTAGCTCGTGAGGAGGCATTACTGTTAGTTTAAGCTGTTGAGAATTTCTTCAGGGTATGCCAGATGCTCACTTGCTACAGTATCCACACTTTTGCTGTAAACAATCACTTCTCCAGGAATATGGTCTAACACTGTTGTTCAGTTACAAAGAATCCTCATTTGTAACACTTAGTATTGCTCTGCCTTTGAGTTGCTGAGCTGTAACAGTGTTGAAGTTAATGTCACCATAGAGTTGTTCTACAGCGTCTTGTGTGTTTGAAAAATAGGCTGTAGGAGAACTTAGTTGCACCACTTCTTCCATCGCCTACTTCTAATAGCCAGTCTGAAAATTCCTTCTCTCTTGCTATTGTTCACATATTACGTGTAACTTTTAGTACATGGAATTGGGCCCATAGCTTATGTTTCTTTATACAACTGGCAATTAGAGATCTTCAGCCTCATAGTTTCACTGGCATGACTTGCCTGAAGTCTGCCTAATAGTGTAACTCTCTACAAAAGATTTGTCTAATCCTGTCAGATCGCACAGTAGTCTGTCTATGCTTGAAAGGCACGAATGTGTCACTGGTGCTTCATCCCACTCTCAGTTTTGATTGTAGAAGTGCCTTAGCTTCCACTGTGTTTGGCTTTAAATTGCATGTTGAAGTGGCATTCAGAAGCAGCGGTATCTTGAATGTAGAGTGAGTAGTTCTGCCTCCTGTTAACAGAGTTGCTGCAATACCTGTAGATGCAACAAGAGTAACAAATCTCCTTTGCCTCAAATGGTATGTATACAGTTGAGTAAAGAAATGTTTTTCTAGTTCCAGCCAGACCATCTAAAAAAAAAAACAGGTATGATTAGTGTTTGACTTATTGTACATGGCATCAAGAATAATTTCAAATGCCATTTTTTGTTCATTGTTTAATTTTTCTGTATTTGCGATCTTTGGCTTGTTCTTCCAAAATGTCAAATGATTGACAATGTGGAGGTGCTCTCATCATTTCAACAGCTGGTAGATGCACTTTTCGAAGGCTCAGAACAATTTTTCAACATTTCATTTATATCTGCAAGAACATAGAGGGCCTGTTTCTTCAGAATAACGTCTTATGAAATCTTCACTCATGCCCTGCTTATGTCTTTCCCATAGTTTAGGTACATCTTCAGGTTCACCAAATCCACATATCATTGCAAACAGTAAAGGTATATAACTTGGTGTAGGTCCATTACCTTGAAAATAGTGTGTCGTGCCATATGCTGTCTCCTTTCAAAAGTCCATGTTTTCTGCAAGTGTGCTGAAATGTTTCACAGAGTTTTCCATTGATCATTTGTAAATGCTCAAAACTTGTAAAAAGCATGCGCAGATAGTAGCGCTCACTGCCTTCGACACTCACAACAGGCATTCGTCTAATAACACCATCTCCACCTCCTTGCCCACATTTCCATTTGCCTAATTTTTTCTCAAATACATAGTACTTTATCTCTGCATAATTTAATATGCATTGCATGCACATCTGTTTTGTTTAATTCAAACCATGCCTCCAGCAGTCTTTGTAGACATTTCCTGCTGCAAAGCACCTCTTCTCTGTCCTCTTGGAAGATCACCTGCTGTTCATCAGGTAGGTGCACTGCAATCTTATAATGGAGTGCGACTTCACCGAAATCTGAAACCTAACCAAATGCCACATTGCTTCAGAAGATCACTTGGACTAACGTATCGCTCATCAAAGGCCAAACTATCATTGGTACTTTCCCTCTGTAATCGTACAGATGCTGTATCATAACCTTTATAAAACATATTTATAGAAGTACTTTACACTCTTCATGGAGGCACACACTTCCAACATTAATGTGGGCATTGAATTTCTTTGACAACCATGGATTATAGTATTAGTAATGGCTGCATGGTGCAAGAAACCTATGGCTTATGCTGCACCAGCCAAAAAAACCCCTTAATAAAACACAATAAAAAAAAAAAAAAAAACCATAATTACTAGTAATAGAAAAGGAAATTAAACCTATCATCCTATGCGTTTCCCTCACCTGAAGGTATTACAGTAATACCCCGAATTACGCGAACTCGGAGTTACGCGGTTCTTGATTTTTTCGTTTGGCAGCACTGCCGCCCACTATCTTCAAGGTCGTTTTTCTTTAGGGGAAACACATTTCACCATAATATCGTAAAAACCAACACAATTCCAGCTATCGGTATGCAATTAGATCGAGTTTACTACCAGTTTATAACAGATTCCACTAGCAGAAATGCAACTGGATTTTTATTGTTTTATGGCAGTAATCCCTAGAAATGTGAGGTGTTAATAGTGTATCTCTGCTTTTATGGTGTTGTTTATTCAGTTGCTACATGCACGCAGCTTTGTTTATGCGTATCAAGCGTGCCTCCTCGTTTTGTAATTGTGCTTTATATTCCCTAAAAATGAGTAAAATACTTAAAAGGTGTGAAAAGGAAGTGTACTGAAGACACTGCAGATTCAAAGAGAAAAAGAAAAGCAATTATCGATGAACAGAGGCGGACTGGGTCAAAAATTCTTACCCGGGAAAATTTATAGTGGCCTCATACTATGGTTTATGGCCAAAATCACACAGGCCCGCCGGGGTTTTCCCGGTAAGGCATATGGCCATTCCGCCTCTGTCGATAGAGAAAAAATATGAAATTGTGAAACGCTTTGAGCGAAATGAAAGACCATGTGATATTGCAAGTGCTACAGGCCTAAATGAGGCAAATGCGTAAAGCACATGACAATTGCAAACTTGACAGAAGGTATCAGCTAAATTGAAAAGGGCTTAAAAATTTTAGAAAACAGGCTACAACGAAGAACGCGTTATAGCTACAAAGTAAGGAATGAAAAATTAGTAGCTTGCTACGAAGAAATTCTGCGTGAAAAAAAGAAGTCTGTGTCGTCAGACGAATTTGTTAGATTTTATGAAGCCATCAACATCGAAATAACTTTTTTGCGTAAGTCATTTATTTTTTAAATACATATTTTGCATTAATATGTATAAAGAACTGCGATTTTATTAATATTTTTCTTTTAAACTAGTGTTTTTGTTAGTCCTTGGTCCCAATTAAACAAAATTTATATGTATTTATATGCAAAGTTGTACCCCGACTTACGCGAATTCGACTTAAGCGATTTTCATCGGACCCACCTATCGCGTAACTTCGGGGTATTACTGTATACAGATGTTCTTTGAATTTCCCCAAACTATCAGCCTCTACCACCAATGTAGGCAACTTATTCCAGTAATTTATAACTCACTGACTAAAATAAAACTTCCTGCAGTCCCCGTAACTTGAATTTATGTCCCCTAGTTCTAGCATCATTTATAATCTTGAAAATTTCATCCTCATTCATTTTACTGATGCCTCTCAGAGCCTTAAAAACCTCAATCAAATCTCCTCTAAGGTGTCTAGTTTTCCAAACTCTGCAACCCAGATATTTGAAGTCTCTTCATAAGGACGCCCTTTTGCAAATCTCACCAGGGTAAAATTTGGTGAGATTTTGCAAATCTCACCAAATCTTACCCATCTTTGCACCCTTTCAAGAAGCTCGATGTCTTTCTTTAGGTGCGGTCTCCCTACTTGAACACACTATTACAGGTGTGGTCTAACAAAAGCCTTATATAATGGGATTATCACGTCCCTATCCTTACTTGCAAAAGTTCGATAGCTCACTGATAGAACACCATGGGGCGTCCTTGCAACCTGTTTACAATGCTCAGAGAATTTCATGTCTGACTGTATCGTAACACCCAAGTCCCTTTCCTCCAGTACTGGGTTTAGTCGAAGTCCACCAAGTGAATAAGTTATTTTTGGATTACTGTTTCCCAGGTCTAATGCCTTATACTTTGTTGGATTAAAGCATAGCTGCCATTTTTCTGACCATTCCTGAAGTCTATCTAGGTCTCTCTGAAGAAGTTCAGCTTGACAGTGATCATTAACTACTCTACCAATTTTAACATCATCTGCAAATTTAGACATCATGCCCTCTATCTCTTCATCAATGTCGTTTATGAAAATTAAAAACAGTGGTCTTAATACTGATCCTTGGGGAACCCCACTTCTTACATCAACCCAATCTGAGGAATAGCCATTTATCACAACCCTGTGTCTCCTGCCCTGAAGCCGTCCTGCTATCCATCTAAGGATTTATAAGGTACAATTGATCTACTGTCCACGCCATGCTTTCCTAATTTAACAGCAGGTCCTTCCCTTCTCATATATTGGATAGTCATTAACATTTTCTGTTGTATCTATGAACTCTTTAGGAAATCCCTTACTGCATAGCCCTCTTTTCATGCACGGAGATGGTGCATTGAAGGTACCGCAGGGACCATGTAGCATGCACTTTGACGATTTTAAATAACCATGGATTTGTTTTTAAGTGGTAGTTTATGTTAGGCCTGACGTAGCCCGGTGGTCAGGAGCGAGAGTGCATAGCACGCATTCCTTGAGTGGACCGGGGTTCAAGCCCGTGACTACTAAATATGATAAATATTTGTATTGACAATTTATTGTAAACTCTACTGACTTGGTTGTCGTGCCGGAGTATAAACAGAAAATTTTTTTTTTTTTTTTATGACTCGTCAATGTCATCCTTTGTGAGTATTTTAGAATCTGTGTTTTGAGTGAGGAGTATGTGCGCATGTGGTAGTCCATGTTTCTGTAACTATCATGTAGATGAAGGCTATCACAGTACCAAAAAGATTCCGCTTGAGAATGTTGTCAAGCAGTTCTGTAAGTTTTATTTTGAACGCTTACACAGTTATATATCGGGTCTGTGTTCGGGTCATTGCTTCCCTTCCACTGCATTCACAATTTCAGGCCAGTCAGGATTGCAAGTAAATGTAACAAATAGATCAGGTCTCCCAAACTTTCATACAATTGCCATTGCATCTTGATAGTTTTGTTGCATGTACCTTGTGCTGCCTTGGAAAGTCGAAGGCAGAATTATCATCTTCCCTGCTCTCAAGTTTTGGTTCAGAGCTCTTGCCTCTACTTCTAATAATACAATGGTACATTTCCACTTGTAAATCTTTCTGATTATGGCATAAATAGTTTAACTTAGATCCTTCAGTCTTCACATAGGTGGCTACAATGTATTGTTGAAATAATTTCTCACTGCTATGAATTAGGCTAAAACCAGGTCTCAATGCAAGACTACAAGCAAAGAATTGTAATTATGTTACTCTAATATGTTTTGTGGTTCTTCTCTCTTCTGCATGTTGTAGTTCCTCGTGCCAACCACCCTCTCCGCATGGGAATAGCAATGGATACACCATTGGGATATATGCATATGTCTCTATTTGCAGGTGGTTCCCTGTCTTCTCCAACAAATATTTCAGCAACCTCCATTTTATATGTAGTGCATTATATAGTCTCTTATCTAAGTCTGGGTCTTCTATAAATACCATTCATTGTTGGATTGGCTTGGGTTATTTGATGCATTTGTTTATATGACTCAGCAAATGGGTTAACTTGTTGCAGCATCTCATCCAATTGTTGCATTACTTCGGCCATACACCCTTGGTTTGATTGTTTTTCAAGCTATTTTGTTGTTGCTTCAGCAGAATTGAAAATATAAAGTTGTCCCTGTCCTGGCTTATTTTCCTTGTTTGGATATAGCAGTGAGACCAAAGGGTAAATCTGGCTGTATATTCTAAAACAGTATGGACCATTTCCAGGTGGTGATTCAATATCTGCACCCATTGATGTGAAAGCCAATGCTGAGTTGTACTCTCATATATGTTATCTGTAGTTATTTGCTTCACGTGTATCCCCTGTAAACAGGTCTCTTAACAGAGCAGGTGTCTCAGACAGTGGGTCAAGTGAAACCTTTCCATCATGATAGCATTTAGTGTATTTATTCAATGTGTTTAACTCATGTCCCAATATCTTCCATTGCAATACTCACAGTAGTAACACATTTCTATGTCATGCTCTTCCACATTAATTACAGCTTGTTGATTATTCGCATCCGGTACTTCTATTTGATTAGTCCTATGGCATTTCACCTGTCTTTTCATTTCCAATCTTGCTTCTCTTCCTTCAAAGTTTTCTGTCCATCTTCATAGTTGTAGAGTCACGTTTCAGTCTCAGTCTACTAGATCTCTCCTCTGTTTCCTTAGCATTTATTCTACAGTTTTTCAAAGTCCTTACACAGTGTTCAGCCATTTTTCTTCTTAAAACTTAAACTGATTATGTTAATAAGTTCAGCTTTTTTTCTGAGTAAAGACATAAAAGAAACAGTCAAAATGGCAGTTACCTTTCAGACAAAAGCTTTCCTTTCTTCAGTCTAAAAACTTTAGTACAAAAATTAATAAAGAATGCCTGATATGGTGGTCATGAGAGGTGAACCCCTCTCATGACCACCATATATATATATATATGCACACCAACTGGCATACCTACCCACCCACCCAACAAGCCTAGAAACAGTGCCGGCTGGGTGGTGGTATACCCCGAGCGAGAATAAGTAGCAGTAGTAGTGGCATGTGATGCAAGAAAGCAGGCATATGAGCTTATGCAGCATCAGCAAAAAAAAAAAAAAAAAAATACAATCCCCTCTGAATATTTGTCCAGTTCCTCAAATTTATTTAACCTATCAACTTCCACAATGACAGATGGAAGTTTGTTCCAGCAATTAACCACCCGCTGGCTAATGGCAAATTTCGGCACATCTATTCTATACCTGTCCTTCTCAATTTCAATTTATGCCCCCTTAGGTTTGTAGTCTGAATAAGTGGAAGAATCCTATCAGAATTCAGCGTGCTCAACCCATTCAAGGCCTTATACACCTCAATCAGTTCACCTTGCATATGTCTCCAGATGCTGCAATTTGCAGAACTTAAGCCTCTCCTGGTAAGAGGATCCTTCATTCTCCTCACCAATCTTGTTACCCTTCTCTGTACACGCCCAAGCAAATCTACATCCTTCCTAAAATGTGGCATCCAGACCTGCACGCAGTACTCAAGGCTTGGCCTGACCATTGCCTTATACAGAGGGACAATCACCTCCTTTTTCCTGCTAACAAAATTTCTGTATATCATTGACAACATCCCATGACCTGCCCTGGCAGCCTGCCACATTGCTCAGAAAACTTCATATCTGACTGCACAATTACTCCCAGGTCTTTTTTTCATTTTCTACCTCCTTAAGTGCAGTACCACATAGTTGGTACGTTTCTCTGGGGTTACTTCTACCCATATGCAGTACTTTGCATTTTTCAATGTTAAACTTCAGTTGCCACTTCTCAGCATAAAATTTTCTAGATCCTGTTGCAGTAACACACTGCCATTACTATCATTAACAACCCTGCCAACCTTTGTATCATCTGCCAACTTTGATACTAAGCCTGATATACCTTCATCAATATCATTGATAAATATACAAAACAGCGGACCCAACACCGAACCCTGTGGGACTCCACTAATAACATTAGTCCACGAAGAGCAGCATCCATTGTTTACCACCCTCTGTCTTCTCCCACTTAACCATCCTTTTATCCATTGTAGCAACTTACCCTTAATACCATTCTGCTCCAATTTGTACAATAGTCTTTCATGCACAACAGTGTCAAAAGCTTTCCTGAAATCCAAATATGTGATAACAAAATTATTTTTTGCATCCAGTTCCTTTGTAACCACATCATAATAACCTATCAAATTTGTCAGACAAGACTTTCCCTTAACAAACCCATGCTGTGTCTGAATTATTGCTGCAGTCTTATCTAGATGATCCTGCAATGCATTTTTAACCAGTGACTCCATTATTTTATCCGGAACAGAAGTTAAACTAACTGGTCTGTAATTACTCGTGTCACCCTTCGATCCCCCTTTGTCAATTGGGGACACATTTGCACATCTCCAATTCATGGGGACCTCCCGAGTCCAAGGATGCTCTCATAAGTATGGCTAATGGTTTGCTTACTTCCTTTGCTGCCTCCTTTAATATAACTGGATAGATCCCATCCATCCCAGGTGCCTTTCTTATGTTTAACTTCAACAATTTCTCCTCCACTTTGTTCTCAGTTATTACAAAATCATTAAACACTCTGTTACAATTTGATAACCTTGTGGCATTTTCAAACCTCAATTCCTCATGTGTGAATGTAGATGCAAAATACTCATTCAGTTTGTTTGCTATCTGGGCAGGATCATCAACAGTCGAACCATCGATATCAACTGGACCAATCAGATTTATCCCTTCCATTTAGAGTTTATATAAGTAAAGAAATCCTTGCTGTTTTTCTTAGCATCTTTTGCCAAATATTTCTCGTAATCTGCCTTTACCTGCCTAACCTCCTTTGTGACTTGATTACAGACTTGCTTATATATATATATCATAGGCTTTGTGTCGTCTGATAATTTATATGCATCCCATGAATTTTTCTTCTCTGCCACAAGTCTCATTAGTTCTTTTGACAACCATTTAGGCCTAAACCTTGAACAATATTTCTTAATAGGTATGAAATGTTTAGTAGCTTCCACTATTAATGATAGTCTTCTCCACTGGTGAAGTATTACTTATTTGACGTAGTGCAATACATGGTAACTTGTTGTGAAGGTAGCCAAAATATCAGATACGATTAAATCGATGCCATTTACACTACTTCTGTAGTTTTACTATTACAAAAAATTATGGTGATATAGTGATAGAGGCATGTTATGCAAGAAAGCAAATGTAGCATCAGTCAAAAAAAAAAAAAAAAAAAAAAACTCACACAACCATTCCCTCTAAAAGTTTGTCCAGTTCCTTCTTGAATTTATTTAAGCTATCAACTTCCACAACGAGAGATGGAAGTTTGTTCCAGCAATTAACCACCCGCTGGCTAAAGGCAAATTTCCACACATCTATTCTACAACTCTCTTTCCTCAATTTTAATTTATGTTCCCTTAAGTTTGTAATCTGAGCAAGTGGAAGAATCCCATCAGAATTCGACGTGCTCAACCCATTCTACTGATACTCTTATAGTATCAGTTGAATGGGTTTACCACTGATATTCTTATAGTCTTAAAAATATACGTTGTATGGGTACACACACACACAATGTATATTTTTAAGCAATATTTACCAAAAAATCAGGTGATCACAACATAGCAACATTTCATGTTGCTCTGCTTCCCAGGACAACTGAAGGCTTTTGCTAACACTAGTATTGTTATTTTATCATTGTAGGTTTTTTTATGTATGTGGGCTGCAGTTAGTACCTCTATGATTTGATCACATGTTTAATTTACATTTCACACGAACTTTGATATGTCCAATACAGTCTGTTTAATATCAATATATCTTTAGCCCACATTTTCACAGTCCTAATTGTTCAGTATGGCCACTCCTATTCTTATTTAGTTTGTCAGGTTAATTCCACTTTTCTAGCTTTTCAGTTTTTTGTGTTTAGTTGTTCAAATATTCTTATATTTTGTCCGTAATTTAAATTTAGTCTTGCTTTTAACTTTTTACTAGTAGATTTTATTTTGCACATTTACATTTTTGTTAACATTTTAAGAAGTACATATATACACATTTTACATGTATGGGTTTTTGGTTTTTTTTTTTTTTTTTTTTTTAAGGAGCATTAGCAACTAAGGTCATATTGTCCCGGGATATGCGGTGGTCATTCTCTGACCTTTCCGCATCCTCCGTATTTGGTGGTGATGGGCTTGAACTCCGGTCTAATCAAGAAGCATGTGCTACACACTGCTGCTCCTTCCCACCTGGCTACGGAGGCGCCACGTGTGTGGGCCCTGAGAACTAAATACATGCATATTTTTCTAAGGTCACCTCAAAGTAAGCTACAGATCTTCCAGTAAGCGCTACCATATCTTATCTGTGTTTCTAATTAATTGTAGATGTGGTTTGACAGTTAGCAGCAAGAAACAGATTATAAAATTTTAAGCGGAGATCATGCCTGTTGGCCATTATTGTCCAACTTTGACTTAAAAATAGGAATAGCACGATTCTAGGTTTTAGATCCAGAAGCTGATGAAATTGAGTCCAGTGATATAAAAATACATGTTGAAGATAGTATTATATCAAAAAAAGAAGTAATGAATTTCTATGAATTCTGCTGTTTTCTGAAATAATTTCATTCTGATATTGAGTCAAAGTTTAAGTTTTCAAAAAAAAAAAAAATAAATAAAAAATAAATAAATAAATAATAAAATAATAACAATAAAAAAATTCACCCCACAGGGTCCAACTATGCTTATAAACTAACTTGTTAAAACTGCAAGTTTAATTGGCTCCAGGTAAACATGGAAATTTACATGGTTTTTTTTTTAAAAAAACAAAATGTAAATTCAATAACCAGGAAACGTCATTTTTTTTCTGGTTAACCCCCCATTTAAGAAATATTTTCCACTGAATGTCTTTATCAGTTGCGCTGAGACATCAATAGTGATTTTGTCAATTTAGCTAGCCATGACATTTGAGAATTTTCACAATGGTCGATGCCTTCATGATTATGAAATTGTTTCTGCTATAAGCAGGATAGGAGAAGGGGTAGTAACTGCATCATTTTCTACGGTAGTTACGCTATACTATTTCAGGTATCCTGTACTGCTGTTTTGCTGGGTGAGTGTGGACACATGCTTATTTAACTTTGGTATTTTATATATATTTTTTTATTATTATGATATTTTCTGTTTGTATGCCAGTTGCAGTTGGCACCTCTAGCTTTTTTTTTTTTTTTTTTTTTTTTTGTGGTTTACAGCAATTTCTTATGCAGTATAGTTAGTGTTTTTGTTACACCAGGAGCCAATGGCCAATGTGTTTTTTATCTGTAAACTCCACACTACAGATTGTCTATTTGTCTGCTTCATGGAGTGGAATAAAAAAGTGAACATCTGAATAAATATTGTTTTATTTATATCTCATGTAAATTCCTCCACAAGTTGTCTATTGTTTACACTTCAAATAAGTAATGCTTCCCCAATAGACTTATTACTTATTCTCAGTGGATATTTGGGCATGCTTAATGCTGATGGGATTCTTCCTCTTGCTCAGAATAATTGCCTGAGAGGGCATAAATTCAAATTGAGGAAAGACAGTTGTAGAATAGATGTGTGGAAGTTTACCTTTAGCCAGTGGGTGGTTGATTGCTGGTATAAACTTCCATCTGTCGTAGAAGTTGATAGCTTAAACAGATTCAAGGCAGAACTTGAAAAACATTTGGAGCGAGGGGATGGGTGGAATAAGGGGTTTTATTATTTTTTTTTTTTTTTGGGCTGATGCTATATAAGCTTGCTTTCTTGCATCATGTGCCCCTGCTAATGCTAATTTGGCCCTCACTGGAGGGTGGGTAGATACACAGTGGTATAATAACTAATAACGCAGTTGTGAAATTAACTCCACAATATAAGAGATGCCAATGGGTGTACAACAGTTTAAAACTGAATAAAACTTGAGGGCTGAAAACCTCACACTACGGAAAACTTACCAGACATACAAGTTAGTGTAATCATCAAGTCTGTACATAGTAAGTAAGTAAACCGAAGTTGATTACATGTTATCATATTTACATTTCATATTGTGAGTGCTTTCACAACAAGTTGCTGGTCATTATACTTTGAATAAGTAACACTTCACCAACAACTGTTATTTATTATTATTAACCATATGGTAAAAGGAAGCCTGAGGCTTAATGCTGCACCAGTCAAAAAAAAAAAAAAAAAAAAAATTTCTGAGAATCACCAAGAAAGAGAAGAATGATGTTTTCCAGCTCAGGATCCTGGGTGTGCCAAGCCCATACTCACCAGACGTGAGCCCCTGGGAGCCATTTCTCACAATCTCATATTGTGACGGCATCACAATATGAGATATAAATAAAATACCATGTAATCAGCTTTGGCTGTTTCATTTTTTATACCCTGCTCATAAATCTTTTGGCCACTGTTGGCAACACTGTTTTATACTGTCCTTCGCTTTTTCTGTGTGCATGCAACTTCCTACTAAATTATTTTTCATTCTGCCAAAAATAAGGAAGCATAAATGAAACAAAGCTGGGTGCAGCGGATACTCAATTACTTCCCAGTATAGTTTCTGATTTCTAGTGTTGAGCTGTGTGTGTGTGGTTCTGCAGTCACATGACAAAATGACACTGGCAGTCAGATGTTCAATGTCACTAGTCTTGAAGGCACATAACAGAATTTTGACTATTTGTGCGTAATTTTGTGAGTTGCCAATTCCACCCGTGCACATGAAATGGTACAACAGCAAAGCATTGACTTTAAAATGGTATTGCATTTGGAAGTTTTCAATTTCTTCAGTTATAGCAGCAAGTCATCCGCAGTCAGAGATTGCAAATCTTTTCTAGCTCATGTGCTGAAACAAACAAAAAAAAAAAAAAAAAAAAAAAAAAAAATCAGTCACATTTAAAGAAAACTGGCTAAAATTAGTAAAGTCTTTAATGATATCAGTGGCCACAACCCTGGATTTTTCTTTAGTGGAGACTGAGAATCAGAGAATATTGCTGCTTAGAGAAAATTAAGTTTTTTTGTTTTGTTTGAGTTATCTTTGGGGGGCAGCTGAACTGACAATTCTTAATGAGAACCTTATTGCCGAATAATTTTGCACAAATTACATTTGTTTTCATTCTAGATGTAGACCATAAAATATTTTATGGGCTTCAAATAAAAGGTATGAATTATTAATGACTTTTTTAAAATTTATTGGTAGCTGTATGCTGCCATAGTTTCCTGTGAATGCCACTCATGATATGCGGGCCACTGACTCACTGTTTTTGCATTACACAATAGTTCCATTTGTAAATATTCTATTCATCATTGAGACATTTGTGAACTCACTTCATGCAGATTTTGCTGTCATGTTAATAATCCAACTCTCCAGCTACATAAACTGAATACATTGGTGTTGATGACGCCACTAGTGTATATTAGATTTTGCAATTACTAATTGGCCTTGCACAGATTGTTCATTTACATACTAGAATACAATGTCAAGACAACATTTTCTTTTGTAACAACTATGTGTGTTCTCTTGTCCTAGGCAAGGGTGATCTACGGTTTCATCACAATTATTTGGTAACGGGCACATTTGTGTACAATAGTACACACATCTATTAAGACAACCTTTTTCATATGTTGGTGAATTTCTACTTCAAAGATGCTGTAACAAAGTAATTTACACTATGTTGGATGTGTCAACTGGAACCATTTGTCTCTGCTTCCACACATTTCCCTTTGTATATATACAGAATAGTTACTATGTATTATTGTTAGTACTGACTCAGAAGCATTAATATCAATTACTAAATTTATATCCATGATGGAATACAATTTTAATTTAGGCAAGTAATCACTTTTATCAAACTTGAATTCATAGTCCGCGAAGGTTTCCTGCTGCTATAACATTGCTGTTCATTCCGATTTATATAAAATTTGAATGTACTCTAGATATTATACCTAAGTTTATTTGAAATAAATACAGTTGGACCTCCACATAACGAAATCAATCGTTTGCCTGAAAAAATTCTGTAATTCAACATTCAGAAATACAGAAAAAAAAATTGGAAATAAATCAGAAATCAGTGGGAATGAATAAATTTTCTAGCATTTAAAAACAATTAATTTATTAATATCACATATTAAGAAATGACTACTTACATGATGCGGACAATATATTAGTACACTTTTAGGAATTATGTCGTAAAATATTTGGTGATTTTTTGTTGTACTGGATTTTACTGTACATCATTCATAAAAAAAGGTTCACATTTCTTTAAGCACTGAAATATATTTTCTAGTACATTTTCTTCACACTGAAGGCCTCGACGCAAAGTTTCAAATGCTGCCAATATTTCATGTTTGGAAGGTTAATATTGCACTCATTGCCATCCAACTCATTGTCGATACCGTCACTAGTTCTTTGAATACTCTCCAAGATGTTGGAGTCACTTGGATACTATGACATCGTTATCAACTCCTAAAGATTCTTCAAGAACAATTTCTCCCCTGATTAACTAAACCTCTCGCTTGAAGTTCTTCCCAAGATTGCTCAATGTCTTGTAGCAGTTCATCCCTATCATTTCTGTTAATTGGAGTTTTAGCAAAACCTGCTTTTGTGAAACAATTCTTAATCATTGTTTCCATCACATCTTGACTCCACACTTTTGACAACTCTGATATGCACATTCTATAACAGAATCTATAGATTGGTTGGTTTCTATTCTGAGTATAATGTTTTTCAGTATGCACCTTCAGTAGTGCATTTTCAAATTCTTGATAATGCCTTAGTCTATTCTAGGTATTCAGGGGAAAGAAATCAAGTTTCACACTTGTAAGTTTCGAAATTACAGAGTGAATGAAGGTGGACAGTTATCGACAATCAAAGCGATTTTTCTGTTTTCTTTCATCTTTCTATCGAAATTTAAAATCCACAGTTCAAAAATTTCATTTGTCATTCAAGCTTTTTTTGTTGTAGTACAACTCTAACGATTTGACTCCTTTGAAACATCAGGGTTGTTTACTTTTGCCTATTAACAAAATCTTCAGTTTTTCATTACCAGCCATATTTGCACCAACCAAGACCAATTCTCTCCTTACTATTTTTATCACCTACACATTTAAAAAATAGACCTGAAAAATAGATTTCATCAACATTGAATATGTCTTTGGACTTATAGTCCTGCATAATTTTTTTCCAAACTGTTTCTCTTCAACGGGTACAGTCCTCTTCAATTACAACCCTACTTTTACCAGAAATAACTTTTTCGAGTAAGCAATGGCACTTTTTAAATTTGTCCAGCCAACCAGAACTGGCTTGGAATGTTTCATGTCCCAGAAAAGATGCGTACTCTATAGCCTTTTCTTTTATTAATGGCCCTGATATTGGCATGTTCTGGTCTCAAATCAACTTCACCCACTTAAAAACTGCTTTTTCTATATCTTCATACAAGAATAATTTTGCACGCTTCTGATTGAGTCCCCGTTTCCTCAAACAGTTTGAGAATTGAAACACGGTTTTCCAGAATGGTTGACATTCTGAACTACTGGCAGGAATACCAAATTTTAAAGCGATTTCTTTTCTTTTTTTTTTTTCAATGTCCTGATCTACACTATCAAGCACTTCCACTACACTCAAGGACTTCCTTTTAGACATTGTACGGTTACTTGCACAGCAACTAAAACAAAACTGATTTAGGGACCACTTGTACCTAACATATAGAGACAGGCAAATTTTTATTGAAAGTGTGGATGACTAATTTATGCGAAACAAGAGATGGATTTCTGGGATAAAGGAAAATCACTCTCCCTTAATTCTCTAATAGGGTGCTTAGAATAGAAAACAGGTTGACCAGAGTCAATGTCGTGTCGGAAATATGCTTTAATCTTTGCCAATAACTGTGGACAACATACAGATAGCAGCTGAAAAAGTGCAACTTCTTGGTACAGTAAAGGCTTTATGGGCAACACTAAATTGTGGAATGCTCTTAAGAATTAAACCCTTTAGCTATTAAATGCTAAAGTGATTAATTCTTAATCCTTTTAGTTCTTAATTCATGCTTTCTAAAGCATCAGTTCTATTGCCTAAAGGCCAGAGGTGCAAACAATGTATACAGAGGTCTCTCGAAATCAGTTCGTTATATGGAAACTATTTTCAATGTAATGACCAAAGGGAAATCAAAAAGGTAACTATGTAGAAAAATTTGCTATATGGAAGTTTGTTAAAGAGAGGTCTGACTGTATTAATTTTGAATACACAAACTAAAACAATAAAAATTTATATTTACAGCGTTATAAAAAGAAATTTCTCCCAAGCTCCACTTTTTTTTTTTTTTTTGACAGAATCCCAATTATCAATTGATTCAACTATTGCTCATCTCAGTTGTCCTAGTTATTTGCTGATTTGTTTCAAAAGCAGTATATTATTTGCTCATATTCCCTGTCAGAGACTAATCTGGAATCATCTCTTTTTGATCTTCTCTGGCTTAAAATCACTCTACCCCATTCTGTAAAATTCAAATGTTGCCTCTATCGTTCTCCCAACTCCACTAATCACTTAGAACCTCCATTTCCTCTCTTTGAAACCTGACTGTATCGAGTCCTAACAGTAAAGTAAGTTTCTTTTTAATATTCACAACTCCAGTTGGCTTCCATTTTCTAATCACACGGACCCAGCTGGCTGAGATGCAGAGGCTTTTGCGATTACTAACGACCTCGAACAAACTGTTCATTTATAGCAAACAATCCTGTTGTTTGTTAGATGTTGGTGCATCAGCTTCTATGGCCATAATGCATGCAGACAATCCTAACCACACAGCCAGCACTATATTTGTCTCACAAACAACCCTTCTAAGGTGGAGATGAGTGGCCCTCTATGCATCTCAAGATCACAGCTTGATGGTTTCTTCTCCAATGCAGTCTTCCTCTTGTGGGCATTCTCAACCTCATGTTATTTGGCATTACAAGAATGCAAAATGGAATGATCTGTGAGATTTCTTTTCTTTGGTTGGATTACTGATTCAAATCTTCAAAAATCAATGCTTGCTCAGATAGTGTCAGTGAAACTATTCTTGTAGGGATGAAATCCTTTATTCCACACTCCACCTTAAAATCTTGTCCTTAATCTAAACCTTGGTTTTCTAATAAATGTTCTAAGGCTGTTCAAGAGAAAAATGTTGCATGTCGGCTCTGAATAGTGATATTGAATTGTAAAGCAGTTGTTATTCAGAAGAAATTAAATTTTGAGTGGGCTAAGAGTGGAAATATTGTATCTTGTCCAAATGGTAGTTATGTAATTGTCTCTTCCAAAGCTATTAGAGGCAAATTTTGCCCATTGGTAACTCCCACCTCTGTTAAAACTGAGAAAACTCCGTTATTACCACCTGAGCTAAAAATAAAGCTGACTTACCAGCACCTCACTACCACACTACTTTTTTCCTGATTGATGATCCTGATAAACCACCTCCTACCATTTCACATACACTCCACTCAATGACTCCTGTGGTCTTTATCAAAAGGAGGCAAAGAAATTAAACAAACCCTTAGCCATAATTATGAGAGCATCAATGGACTCTGGGGAAGTCTGCACGGACTGGAGATGTGCAAATGTATCCCCAATTCACAAAGGAGGATCAAAGGGTGACACGAGTAATTACAGACCTGTTTAACTTCTGTTGTGGTGAAAATAATGGAATCACTGGTTAAAGAAGCAGTAATAATTCAGACACAGCATGGATTTGTTAAAGGGAAGTTTTGTCTGACCAATTTGATTGGACACCATGACATGTTCACTGAAGAACTGGATGCAAAAAATAATTTTGATATCATATAGTTGGATTTCAGCAAAGCTTTTGACACCATTGCACATGGAAGATTACTGTACAAATTGCAGCAGTATGGTATTAAGGGCAAGTTGCTACAATGGATAAAAGAGTGGTTGAGTGGGAGAAGACACAGTGGTAATCAATGGATGCTGCTCTTTGTGGACTAATGTTACTGGTAGTTTTCCCCTGGGTTCGGCCTGTTGTTTTGTATATTCATAAATGATATTGATGAAGGTATATCAAGCTTAATGTCAAAGTTCCCAGATGATACAAAGGTTGGCAGGACTGTTAATGACAGTATGCTAGTGAAACAGGATCTAGAAAAATTGAGCAGATGGGCTGAGAAGTGGCAACTGAAGTTTAACGTTGACAAATGCAAAGTACTGCATATGGGTTGTTTATTTAGTTTTTAGGAGCATTAGCAACTAAGGCCATATTGCTCCGGGGATATGCAGTGGTCATTCCCTGGCCTTTTCGCAACCTCAATATTTGGTGGTCACGGGCTCAAACCCTGGTCTAATCAAGTAGTGTGTGTGTGTGTGTGTGCGCTACACACTGCTGCTCCTGCCCACCTGGCTACAGAGGTGCAATGGGTGGCAGTAACCCCAGAGAAATGTACCAACTGTGTGGTGTTGCACTCAGGGAAGTGTAGAATGAAGGAAACCAGGGGGAAATTGTGCAGTCAGATATGAAGTTTTCTGAGCAGTGCAGACAGGCTGCCAGAGCAGGTCATGAAGTCTTGTCAATGATATACAGGAATTTTTCTAGCAGGGATAAGGAGGTGATTATCCCTTTGTATAAGACAATGGTCAGGCCACACCTTGAGTACTGTGAATAGGTCTGGAAGCTTCATTTTAAGAAGGATGCAGAGTTGCTAGTTGTTTGTTGTTATTTGGTTTTTAGGAGCATTAGCAACTAAGGCCATATTGCTCTGGAATATGCGGTGGTCATTCCCTAACCTTTCCACATCCTCCGTATTTGGTGGTGACGGGCTCGAACCCCCCGGTCTAATCAAGAAGCGTGTGCTATGCACTGCTGCTTCTTCTCACCTGGCTACGCAGAGTTGCTAGAACAAGTACAGAAGGGCAACAAGACTGATGAAGGGAACAAAGGGGTGCTCTTATGAAGAAAGGCTTAAGTTCTGCAGGTTGCAGTATCGGGAGACTAGGCACCTGCGAGGTGATCTGATTGAGGTGTATAAGCACTGAGCCTGCTCAAATGGATTGAGCAGGCTCAGTGCTGATGGGATTCTTGCTCAGATTACAAACCTGAGGGGGCATAAACTGAAACTGAGGAAAGACAATTGTGGAATAGATGTGCAGAAATTTGCCTTTAGCCAATGGGTAATTGATTGCTTAAATAAATTCAAGGAACAAGCGGACAAACTTTTGGGGTAAATGGATGGGTGAAATGGAAAGTTTTTTTTTTTTTGCTGATGCTGTATAAGCTTCCTTTCTTGCATCATATGCCTCTACTAATGCTAATAGGATGTCAGAAGAATTTAAAGAAACTTGATGCCAAAAAAAAAAAGAGACATTTCTCCATTTATTCTCAAAACCTGTGCTCCTGAGCTGTTGTTTGACATAATGATTATTCCTGTTCTGTGGTGCCTTTTTACACTTACTTATTCAACCGGTGTTTTTCCATCTGCTAGGAAATTTGCTCATATCCAGCCAATTCCTAAAAAGGGTGAAAAATATCCCCAATCCAGTTACCATCCTATTGCACTTATCTCTACCTTTTTAAAGTAATGGAGAAATCAATTAACTGCTAAATTCTAAACTATCTCGAAACCTTCCATCTGATCAATGATTGTCAGTATGGATTCCATCAGTGTTGATCCGCTGGTGAGATATTGGCTAATGTTATCCACCTATGGACAAATTCATTGGAAAATTTTCGTGAAACTCTAGCAGTTTCTCTTGATATTTCAAAGCTTTGATCGTGTTTGGCATAAAGGTCTTCTAAGTAAGCTTCCATCTTATGGTTTGCTAAATGTTTTTTGCAATTGGGTTTCCAGTTTTCTCTCAGACTGCTCACTGCGAGTAGATGGCTCTCTGTTTTCTAACTTCTCCATTGATGCAGGTGTTCTCCAAGGTTTAGTTCTTTCTCCCACTCTTTTCCTCTTAATATATGAGGAAAAGAGTAGGAGAAATTACTTTAATGACATTCTTCCATTGACCAGAAATCCTCTTCATAGTTTTGTTGATGAGTTACTGTATCCCACTTTCCAGTTCGAGAAATTTTCTCTGCACAAGCAGCTTCAATCCTCGAATATCCACTGACTGCCAATTCCTTAAATGGTGGAATCTAGGTAATTTTCCACTGCGGCAAAGATAACTTGGTAAATTTCAATCCTTCTAAAACTCAGTTTTGTCTTATATCTTGCAAAAAGGATTCTTCTTCTGTGGTTACCTCCGATGACACTCAAATTTCTAGACAAGATCACATATCTCTATTAGGGATTACTCTGACTTCTTAAATCTCTCTTGATATAAGCATATTACAAATACTGTTTCCTTTACATCTAAAAAACTGGGTTTTCTTTCACTCTCAGTTACTTTTCTTCTAAACAGCTATTAGTCACTCTGTACAAATCTCAAATCTGCCTTACCACAGAATATTGTTCCCAGATCTGATGCAGTGCCCCTATAACATCTCTCAGGCTTTTTCGTTCAGAAGAGGGCAGTTAGGTTAATTAATGACCCATCTTTTACAAAAGCTCTACTTCCTGTCTCACAGATGTTCCGTTTTTGCCCAGTTTCTTTTCCATAGATACTTCAGTGGGCATTGTTTCTTTGAACTGGCTTTCAAAATTCCTTCTCCCCCCTCCCAAACCAGTCCAAACAAATGCTGCAAACCAGTCAACTTCCACTTCCTATCCAACTTAACTCACAGAACCAACTTTTCTTCCTCATTTATTCCTTTAACTTCTGTTTTCTGGAACAATCTCCTTTCACACATTTCCTGAAAATTACAATCTACAGAAATTCAAGGCCAATGTCAGCAAGCATCTTTCATCTGAAGATCTTCGCAGAACCACAAACCCATGCATGGTACTAAGCACCATAGGTACTAATATCTATTATGTTTGGGGTTTTCATAAAAAAATAAAATAATAAAATAAGAATAACATACCACCAATTAACATCACAATTGTGATGTTAATGGGTAGTAAGGCAATTTGTATCAAAACTACTGTTTTATCTTTAGTTGAAAAATTTCACGTGAAACCCTATTCAGTGCTTAATACAGTCAGGATATAGATCCCATTTAACCATTGAAAACTGATGGCTTGTTATGGAACAGCAAGTTGCTGCAAAGATGCACGTCACTAGTGTTGATGACACATAGCAGAACAACTTCAGAAAGCAGAAACCACAATTTGTATTTGGTATGATGAAATGGCATAATGTATCAGATCCTAGACTTACATCTAGAATCTGGTACACATCATGCTAAAGAGGTGAAAAGTGGGAATTGCTGCTTCTATTAGGAAACACAGCAGTCAAGACAGAAAGGTGTGTAGTGATTACAAGGCCTGTTGGTGGCCACTAAGGTAGAAGCAATTCATGGGATGTGTTAGGATTATTAGGAACAAAAAGAGGTGCGCAGTATAATAAATAAATCTGACATATAAATCAGGTCATTAAACATAGATATTGTAGGAATATCAGAAACAGTGCCACCCAGATATATGCTGCAGCATTTGAATATGAAGAGCAAAGTTTAAAGAAAGTACAGTGAAGCAGGAATGTGAGTTTATACTATGGTTATGAAGCAAAGAGTTTAAGGCAGTGCACCTGGTTGACATAAGTGGGCAGTGTAATGGTAAGTAAGTTTGGTGTTACAAACACTAGAAAAATAAACATAAGGATAGAGGTAGGTTACAAGTTAAATGACTGATGCATATAATGAAGAGTTATACAAAGTGGCTTACTAATTCAGACTGTAGTAGTAGTGGCATGTGATGCAAGAAAGCAAGTGTATGAGCTTATGCAGCATCAGCCAAAAAAAAAAAAAAAAAAAACACACACCATTCCCTCCAAATGCCAGTCCAGTTCCTCCTTAAATTTATTCAACCTATCAACTTCCACAACGGCAGATGGAAGTTTGTTCCAGGATTAACCACCTGCTGGCTAAAGGCAAATTTCCGCACATCTATTCTACACCTGTCTTTTCTTAATTTGAATTTATGCCCCCTTAGGTTCGTAATCTGAAAAAGTGGAAGGATCCCATCAGAATTCAGCGTGCTCAACCCATTCAAGGCCTTACACCTCAATCAGATCACCGTGCAGGTGCCTAATCTCCAGCCACTGCAATTTGCAGAACTTAAGCCTCTCTTGGTAAGAGGATCTCTCCATTCCCCTCACCAATCTTGTTGCCCTTCTCTGTACACGCTCAAGTAAATCTACATCCTTCCTAAAATGATGCCTCCAGACCTGTACGCAGTACTCAAGGTGTGGCATGACCATTGCCTTATACAGAGGGACAATCACCTCCTTTTCCCTGCTAGCAAAATTCCTATATATCATTGACAAAACCCCATGACCTGCCCTGGCAGCCTGTCTTCATCGCTTAGAAAACTTCATATCTGACTGCACAATTACTCTCAGGTCTTTTTCATTTTCTACCACCCAAAGTATAGTGGCAAACAGTTGGTACTTTTCTCTCGGGTTACTTCTACCCATATGCAGTACTTTGCATTTGTCAAGGTTAAACTTCAGTTGCCACTTCTTAGCCCATCTGCCCAAATTATCTAGATCCTGTTGCAGTAGCACACTGCCATTACTGTCATTAACAATGCTGCTAACCTTTGTATCATCTGCAAACTTCGACACTAAGCCTGATGTTGTGTGTTTTTTTTAGGAGCATTAGCAACTAAGGCCATATTGCTCCAGGATATGCGGTGGTCATTCCTTAACCTTTCCGCATCCTCCGTATTTGGTGGTGACGGGCTCGAACCCCGGTCTAATCAAGAAGCGTGTGCTACGCACTGCTGCCCCTTCCCACCTGGCTACGGAGGCGCCACACTAAGCCTGATATACCTTCATCAGCATCATTGATAAATATACAAAACAACAGAGGACCCAACACCAAACCCTGTGGGACTCCACTAATAACATTAGTCCACGAAGAGCAGCACCCATTGATTACCACCCTCTGTCTTCTCCCATTTAACCATCTTTTTATCCATTGTAGCAACTTACCCTTAATACCATTCTGCTCCAATTTGTACAATAGTCTTCCATGCGTAACAGAAAAGATTTCCTGAAATCCAAGTATATGATATCAAAATTATTTTTTGCATCCAGTTCCTTCTAACCACATCATAATAACCAATCAAATTTGTCAGACAAGACTTTCCCTTAACAAACCCATGCTGTGTCTGAATTATTGCTGCAGTCTTGTCTAGATGATTCTGCAATGCATCTTTAACCAGTGACACCATTATTTTACCCGGAACAGAAGTTAAACTAACTGGTCTGTAATTACTTGTGTCACCCTTCGATCTCCCTTTGTGAACTGGGGAAACATTTGCACATCTGCAGTCTGTGGGAACCTCCCCTGAGTCCAAGGATGCTCTCATAATTGTGGCTAAGGATTTGCTTAGCCGCCTCCTTTAATATAACTGGATAGATCCCATCCACCCCAGGTGCTTTTCTTATGTTTAACTTCAACAATTTCTCCTCCACTTTGCTCACAGTTATTACAAAATCATTAAGTACCCTGCTACAATATGATAACCTTCTGCCATTTTCAAACCTTAATAATTCCTCATCTGTGAATGTAGATGCAAAATACTCATTCAGTTTGTTTGCTATCTGAGCAGGATCATCAACAGTCGAACCATCGATGTCAAGTGGACCAATCAGATTCATCCCCTTCCTTTTAGAGTTTATATAAGTAAAGAAATCCTTGCTGTTTTTCTTAGCATCTTTTGCCAAGGATTTCTCGTAATCTGTCTTTGCCTGCCTAACCTCCTTTGTGACCTGATTACAGACTAACTTATATCTACCATAGGCTTCTGAGTCACTTGATAATTCATATGCTTCCCATGCATTTTTGTTCTCTGTTACGAGTCTCATTAGTTCATTTGATAACCACTTAGGCCTAAACCTTTAAAATAATGTATTATGAGGACTTTTAACTTCCCAGATACTAACTTACGAGCTGTCATTTGCAGAGTAGCAGAAACTTTCTGCTTCACTGGATGCCTTCTACAGCAGTAGAGGCAACAAAGGATAGAAATACTTATCTGATTGTCAGCAGTAACACTTAACACATTCAGAATCTGGAGATAAAAGCATCACTAGGTGGCAGTGATCACAACATATTGATATGGAATTTACATTAAGATTTAACTAGTAGGTCAAGTAAGTATAAGAAGGGTAGGGATTTTGCTTTTGTAAATGTAACTACAATGGCCTTAGTTTAAGTTCTTTTAGTGGAACAAACTGATAATGTTACGAACTGCAAATTCTAAATGGAAACATTCAGGGAAGAAACTGCAGAAGCTACCACGCTTTTCATACCAAGAAATGCCTATTCAAGGCTTAGACCTAAATCTATATCAGATGAACTAATGAGGCTAGTGGCAGAGAAGAAAAATGCATGGGATGATTGTAAATTATTAGGGAACACAAGAAACATAGCAAGTACAAATTACTCTGCAGTCAAGGTTACATAAAGCAGATTAAATAGCTCAAGATCAGATTATGAGAAGACTGGCTAGGAATGCAAAAGAGAGCTTTATGTTGGGAGTAAAAAAGAAAGGAATGAACGACATTAGTCCACAACATTATGAATGGTATAACTTTTGATGATCTTGTTCTGGTTGCTGAAAACTGCATAAATATTTTGCATCTACGTTCATACCAGATTATTGATAAATGATTTTGTGATAATTTTGAGGAAAGTGGAAGAGAAACCACAAGGCACTTGAGGCTGGTTGAATTTATCCAAAAGTAGCAAAAACAGTAAACCTTCAGCAATTAAGAGCATCCTTGAGTCAGAGGAGATTTCTAAACCCTGAAGATGTGCATATCTTCCCTATTCATAAAGGGGTGGGGGTTTAAAAGAGAGAAGCAAATCATTATAGATCAGCAAGCTTGATTTCTATTCTAGGAAATTTCGTTCTCCTCACTAATCTTGTTGCCCACCTTGGCACCCATTGCAAACGAGGCTTGAAGATCTGTATATAGTACCTAAGATGCGTCACGACCATCCCTTTATATAATGGAATAATCATCTCCTATCTACTGAAAATCCTTGTATATCATTGAGAAAACCCCATGAAATGTCCTAGCAGCCTGTCTGCAATTTTCAAAGAACTTCATATCTGACTGCAAAATTACCCCCATGTCCCTTTTATACTCCCATCAATGTGGTACCACACATCTGATATGCTATTCTGGGATTACTGCTACCCATATGCAGTACCTTGCATTTGTCAATGTTAAACTTCAACTGCAACTTCTTAACCCATTTGTCTAATTTTCTAGAATTTATCTATATCATTAATAAATATTGAACACAACAATGGACCAGCATTGAACCCTAGAGACTCCATTAATAATGTTAATCCAAGAAGAGCTGTGCACATTGATAATTACCATCTTCTTGTATTCAACCATCTTTTGATCCACTACAGTAACTTGCCCCTAATGTCACACTTCTCCAATTTGTGCAGCAATGTTATTATTAGTCTTATGGTGCAAGGAAGCCTGAGGCTTTTGCTGCAGCAGCAAAAAAAAAAAAAAAAATTTAGTTACCCATGTGAGAGTCAGAAATAGAAGGGAACCACCAAGAAAGAGAAAAATGGTGATATCCAGCTCAGGACCCCAGGTGTGACAAACCCATACTCACTAGATGTGAGCCCCTGGGGCCATTATTACGTGGAACAGTATCGAAAGCTTTTCTGAAATCTAAGTATATGATATCAATGTTATTTTTTGCATCTTGTTCCTTTGTTACTGCATCATAGTATTCAGTCATTGTTCAGACAATGATCATTCCCTAACAAACCCATGCTATGATTTCTAAGAAACTGCATTCCTGTGTAGCTGATCTGCACTTCTTTAATCAGTAACTCCATTTTTCCCAGAATAAAAGTTAACAGGTCTGTAATTACTCAGTTTGCCCTTTGAGCCTCTTTTGTGAACTGGAGCTACATCCACACATCACCAGTACATAGGACCTCCCAAAGTTCAAGGTGCATTATATGCAAATGTCCCAAAGTTCTTGTCATGTTGGGAAACATCATTAGAAATCTTCAACTGTAAGCTGGTTGAGTTCCACTCTAGCAGCATTCTGAGGAATTGTTAGAATACCAAATCTTCATCCTTTCAAGCTTTGAGTTTCAAGGAGGGGAGAGAAAAAAAAAAAATCAAATGAGAGTGGGTGAATATGGAGATTAGAGTACTGCAGGAAATTTTTTTTTTTTTTTTTTGGCCAAATTCTCAACTAGAGATCACAGTTCATGTGTAGCAGTACTTTGCAATGCATAAACCATCCACCATTTCCAAACAGCTGAGGAATTAAACTTCTTACTTCAATCAAATCAGAATCTCTTCACAACATGCCTGGTTTACAATCTGACTACTACAGAAATTCATAATGAATGATACCTTGAAGATTACAGGGAAAAATTGAGTGAGAGAGAGAGAGAGAGAGCACGAGCGCACAATACTGTTTGTGTACTTCTCCCCACTCCTCTCTTAATAGGGCAAATAGAATTGTCTGAGTCATAGCTATACACCCATATTAAAGACCAGTTGCAATATAACTAACAGAATTAGTGTTAATTTCAATCTTTTTTCAGCTCATCACACAGTTCTTTTCATACTATATTGGAACAAATTTTGTTGACATGAAGTTTTTTGTCAAAAATTATCTGGCAAGATCCAAAGGAGTTCTAGTTTGTTAGAAATTTCTCAGAAGATTACCTATCAAAATTAATTTTTTTCACATTTTGGCAACTATTTGATTACTGTTCGAAGCTAAAGTAACCTGAACATTGGTCATTTTTGATAGATTCTCAACTATTTTGGAAATGTTCCATCCACTGGCTTACTTAAACAAGCATCACCAAATATATAGTCTTCAAAATATTCTTTCTTTCTAAGTTCAGAGAATGACACACATCCTCAAATTTTCTTTACTATTATCAGACTGTTCTTCACAATTAGAAGCATTTGAAGCTTCATTCACTGAATTATTCAAGGCACAATTCCAAAGCAGTTGGCAATCACTTTGTCAAAATGACAACAATGAATAGATTGCTTTTTGAGGACTACTAAGTTGACATTTCTATTGCTTAAGAATTATTTATTTTATTACATTTTTGTTTAAAATTAATACTGTACTTGTTATTTGGTTTATCTAATAAACATGGTTTTCAAGATTGCTTAAAATAAAACAAAGCAAAAGGCTCAAACAGCAAGAATGCTTTGAATTGGGAAAGAACTGCTAAAGGAAATTGTTACATGAATCACAATTTTGTAATGTGTTCTGCTTGCTGTCTCTTTATAAAACTGCCTTTAGCTGAGCATGATACTGCCAAAGGGGATCTCTCTCTCTAACAGAATAAGGAGATTAAGTGCAAATTCAGTATTTTGATGGGCTTATACAAGGGCTTGATACCCTCAAAGGAATTAAAGAGGGGAACACATCAAGCACACAGCTACCCAGCTCAATGCCTGGGCCTATGCTATGGCAACAGACAAAAATGACATTTTTAATGTTTTAATGGCAGAGTTCTGTTCTACAGCAGGTAGCAGTTATCAGTGACTATTGTCAGGGAAACAGGAAATATATTGCATAAAAAGGATAAGTGCTACAAGGCCAGGGTATGTATACTGCTGGTGATGATTCTGTAGAGCAACTATCATATTTGGGGCCCAAAAGGTGACACTGTTTACATGTTGGTACTAATGATAGAGTAAAAGATCCAAGGAATTGCTTAAAAAGTACAGGGCAATGCAGAGAACAGTCTCAAGTTATGAATAAATATGAACATATAAGCAACCTCTGTATTAACATGGTACTTCAGCAACACAGTTTCGCTTTAACATGATTGATAAATTGGGGCAATCCTTGCACAACACTGTACTTATATAACACGGTTTCGCTCTAACAAAGTTAGAAAATTTCAGTAAACCTCGCATAACATGGTATTTTTGAGCCTTTGTGATGTTAAATGCGTGTGGAATGTATGACCGGAGTCAGTTCATTAAGGAAATATGATTGAATGGGCAGAAAATGGAATCAGTGCGATAGTAGAACTTGCTATTTGATAGGAGGGGAAGGTTTTGATGATATGACTACCGAAACCCTCGTGGGTAGTACAGTTGATAGAATCGCCCTCCTCACCACACCGGCTGGAAAAGACCTGAGTTTGAATTCCATCAATGAAGGGAGGAAGTTTTATGGATCTTTTTCACAACATGGCTGAGTTAGTCGGGATCAGGCAGCATGGTTTTTTTTCTCCTGGAAACTCTGGTTTTACGTCCAGTAAAATAGAAAATTGACCTCAGGACACCCAATTTATTGACAATATACACAGAGTAACATGGCCTTAGTCACTGATGCCCGTAAAAAATAAAAAAAGATATGATTACCGAAGACATTCAAGAGTTACTGGTAGAAAAAGAGGTGGGCTTAGTGGATTTGGTGCAAATGGCATCGGAGGTAAAACCAAATCATTTCAGATGATGATAGCACATATGAAAATTCTAAACTTCCAAATTTTAAACTAAAAAGTATAGGGGAAGGTATAAAGTTAGCCGAGCAATTAGAATCTTATTTTTTGAATGCAGATTCTTGAATGAAAGGAGCCCAAAGTTCAAAAGGGAGCTTCAAATATGCTTAGTTCCATATGATGAAATTCACAATGATTTATCAAGCAAAAGCAAACAAAACTAAGATTACTGATTTTTTAAGAGAGTAGATGTTTGTTTGTTATTTGGTTTTTAGGAGCATTAGCAACTAAGGCCATACTGCTCCGGGGATATGCAGAGGTCATTCCCTGACCTTTCCGCATCCTCCATATTTGGACCTTTCCGCATCCTCCACTCGAACCCCGGTCTAATCAAGAAGCATGTGCTACACATTGCTGCTCCTGCCCACCTGGCTACGGAGGCACCAAAAGAGAGTAGAAGATATATGAAATCTAGAATTTTGTATTTTTGTTAGCTTTTGGAATGCAACCCCCCTTTTGTACTTTTTCTTAGTCTCGTATAACACGGTTTCGCACAGCACAACATTTTATAGGAACCTAATAACCGTGTTATACGAGGGTTACCTATATTCTGTCCAGACAGAACAGGAGGCAGTATATCAATCACCTTATCACACAATTTGGCACTGAAAACTGTGCAAGGCTCATGGAGTAGAATTTTTATAAGCATGATCTGCACTTATGAATAGGAGAAACTTTTCATAGGAATGGGATACACTAAAATAGAAGTGGTGTAAGAATATTGCTGATGATACTGAGACGGTTTGGTAGGTCAGAAAACTGCTAGCTTGGGGCATACAGTAATAGATTAACAGTGGCCATAGGCAAAAGTGAAAGTGTTTCTTGCACTGCTTCCATTGGGACATACAGCAACTGGAAAAAGAAGTGTTGGTGATTTACAAGGTCAGCTGGGAACTATCATGAGATAAGGTTAACATAACCTTAACATGGTTATGTTAAGGTTACTAAAAGCAAAAACAGGTGCATGTATACTTGCTTGTACACTAATGCGAGGAGTGCAAATAAACAAATATGATGAATCTGAAGTACTGGTTAAATCAACAAATGTAGACACAGTAGGGCTGTCAGAAACATGGTGCCACCATTCAGACATAAGTGATAATAGCAATTGAATATGCTGAGTACAATGTATACAGGAGGGGCAAAAGGGAGGGGAATAGTGTTCTTAGTTAAGAAGCATGCAGAATCTAAGGCAGGAACCCAGATGGGTCAGAGCAGTGCAATGTTAAGTCAGTTTAGTGTGACACATGTACTGATAAAACTAAATAAGAGTAGGAGTGGGTTATAGGACCAATGACTAATGCATATAACAAACCACTATATAGATAAAGAGCAAGCCAGTAAATAAGGGAGTATAATAATGGGAGATTTTTACCTTTACAGATATCAACTGGAACTTGTGACATGTTAGAGTATGTTACAGAGGCAACAAGAAGCAATACTCTTGATCTGATTATTATCAGGGATTTACCATGAATTTATCATGCAGTTGATAGCTTAAACAGATTCAAGGCAGAACAGGACAAACGTTTGGAGCGAGCGAATGGGTGAAATGAAGGGGGGGGGGTTGTCTTTTTGGCTGATGCTATATAAGCTTGCTTTCCTGCATCATGTGCCCTTGCTAACACTAATTAAAAATATCCACAAAGAAACCACTAGGTGGCAATAAGCATAATATATTAATGTGGGATATACTTAAAGATATGTACTGTCAAGGGGAAGGGATTTTTCTTTCGTAAAGGCAACTACAGTGGTCTTAGTTTCTAAATTCCTTTCAGTGGGACAAGCTGCAAATTCTAAATGGAAAGAATTCAAGGAAGTAATCATAGAAGCTATTAAGCTTTTTATACCAACTAAGAGATGAAGTTCAAGATAAAGTTTGATAAGTTTAGACCTAAATAGATGTCAGGTGAAACTATTGGCAGAGAAGAAAAATGAGAAGATGAGACGATAAATTAGTGGGTGTCACAGAATCCTGCAGAATGTACAAACTAGTTGCAATCAGGGAAGGCTGGATGGGGGGTAGGCAAGCTAAGAGAAGTCCTCAGATAAGAATGAAAAGAAAAGAAACAAAGAATTCTTTGCTTATGTTAATACTAGAAGGAAAGGGATAAATAACATTGGCCCACTAGATATGAATGGCATAATTACTGATGATCCTACTCAGGCTGCTGACAAACTAAATAGTGTGCATGAATGTTCATGCATGACATTTAGGGATGGGACCACCAGAAGTAGACCAAGTTATAACTGAGATGAATAATTTTATCATAATTGAGAAGAAAGTGGAACATAAATTAAAAGCAAAAAAGGCATCTGTGGCTGATGGGATCTATCAAGTTATATTAAAAGAAGCAGCAAAAGACGTAACTAAACTTTTTGCTATAATTATCAGAAGATACATTAATTCAGGAGAGGTTCCTACAGATTGGAGATTTACAAATATGTCTCCTATTCACAAAAGGGTGGGGTGGGGGGGAAATCAGAGGGCAATGTGAGCTATTATATATCTGTAAGTTTTACTTCTGTTCCAGGGAAAATAATGGAGTCAGTAGTTACACAAGTATTGTAGGATCATCTTAACAGGAATGGAATTACAGAAATCACAGAATGGGTTTGTTAAGAGGGTTTCCTGGCAGAACAATATGATTAGCTAATATGATGCAGTGACAAAGGAACTGGATGCAAATAATTCTGACATCATATATTTAAATTTCCATAGAGCTTTTGACACTGTTCACACAAGAGATTGCTGCCACTAATGGAAATATTTCTGTAATGATGTTTTGGTTATTCCTTAAGTGCTTTATTTCCACACACACTATACTTACTAAGAGAAATATATTTGTAAGATTTAATGTCTTACAGTTTCATGACTTCAGGTTTCCGTTGCATTTGAACTGCGTATAACAATCCCTCATATGCAAATTCAGCAGTATTATGATTTATTGTTGCCGATTTTATAGCCTTTATGTGAATAAATCATGGATAATTATTTTTTAAATTAGTACCAAAAAACCAGTATTTTTGTATCAATACCGGGATTTGAATACCAGAAAAAAATTAGCAGGATCCTAGAACTGTAAGCCCTAGTCTATACATACTGTATAATGAAATGAAGTTATAGTTAATTATTTCATTATGCCAAGAAACTTCCAACAAGTAATTTCTTACGATCAGCCTGCAAGCATATCATTAGCTTCAGTCAATAAGTATTATAACAGAAAGAGTAAAGCAAAATGGCGGAAATTGAATTTTTACAGAGAATTTATTTGGTTTTCAGAGTCATTATGTCAAATTTAAAACAGCCTTAAATTCAACGTGAAACTGGCCTACACTGGTTATTATTATAATTTACAGTTGCACTATAAAGAGTGCAACTGTAAATATTTATATAACTTTTTGATTCCCCACAACTCAGTTTTCATAAAGTGGCATTACAACATTTGCCCTGGTGAACCCAACTGATATGCAGCATATATCATGAACCATATTTTCTCAAAATGAAAATGATAGGTGTTTTAATTGTTAATATATCATAACAATTTGTTCCAATAATGTTGCATTGTCAATGTGTCCTGATCCGTTCTACTGCACCTGTGGAAATTTTACACCACAAAAATCAAAGAATCACAGACTTTCATTTTTACTATGGTGTTAAAATTAGTAATCATGAAAAATCATGGGTCCATTATGTATGCATTCTACATGTTTGAGATGTGTGAGAAAATGGGTTAATGGAAGATGAAAATTCCTTGCATTTGGTGTGGTGTGAACCCAGAGACCACACACTGGATTGTTATTTTTTGTGCAATATTATAGGATGCAAAATCAAGGACACATCTGTAATACAATATCCAAATCTACCATCAGCTATTCATCTTTTATCCTTCACAGTGAAGATGTACAAGTAACATCTAAATCTAGAACTTTCATACTTCTAGCAGACTCTTGATTCTAACTGTTCTCCAAAACTTTACCATTACTTTCAAATTCACTAAGCAGAGTGAATTTGAAAGTAATGGAAGAGTTTTGGCCATGTCAAAGAAGAAAATAGTTTACAAAGGTTGAGCTGAATGATCTGCTGGTACTGGGCACTCCATTTGCTTGGTATAGTACAGAGAAAAATAATTCAGTCCCTTCTACTCCAAAGAGGGATCCCTGGCATTCTGTACTAACAGAAATGGTGTAATCAAAACACTGGGTGCTATGCATGATTCATCAGAACATATTACCCTCAATTCCAGTCAACTATTCCATGCTTTGCATAAATGAGATCCTTGGGTTAGAAAAGAGTGATCAAAGTTGAACTAATTTCACTACCTGAAAGTAAAAATGTCAATGGATTATTTGTTTCTCCAAGGTGCTTCTGTCACTCCTACATATAAAACTGGAACAAATGAAATA
This sequence comes from Mastigoproctus giganteus, assembly GCF_048544385.1. NCBI lineage: Eukaryota > Metazoa > Arthropoda > Arachnida > Uropygi > Thelyphonidae > Mastigoproctus > Mastigoproctus giganteus. Next base: position 111,173,013 of record NC_143587.1, on the reverse strand, counting down.
GTCTATTAAGGCCACAAAAGTAAAGAGGCTAATTTTAGTATATAATTTCAAAATTTTGAGATAAGTGTTGCTTAACTCCACTCTGGTGTTTTCGGACTATAAATCAGAGCATTGCCACACTGTGTGATATTTTCACTCTTCTGGGTCTCAAAAATTAAGCACGAGGCTTGGTTAGCATTTTGAGCATTGTGAATATATTTTTAGAATTTATAGTTCAAAGAAATAAGAAATGTTAACAACATGCTTACCACTTTCAAATAACTAGGTTGCAACATAAGTGTGAAGGTGAATTTTCTGCACAGTCACCTTGATGCTTTCCACAATGTTGGTGCCATGCTGAAGAGTAAAGTGAAAAGTTTCACCAAGATATCACAAGATGGTGGGAGGAAAAGACACTAAGGTAAGTGGCATGCAGCAATGATGGCAGACTACTGTTATTTGAAAAAGGATTCATGCAATCAGAATGAGAGTATAAAAAAAAAAAAGTGCATATTAATCCAGGTGAGAAACTGCTGAACCAGCAAATAAAGTACTGATTTAACAAGATGACTGAGTGTCTGTGTGCTTTACCTTAATTTTTCTTAATATTTTGTACCAAAAACCTGTCTGTTGAACATTCAAATAGATGTATTTTGAGATATATATATTTTTTGTGTAAAACCTGATAAGATAGGGCAAAATCAAATCTCTAATTATGACAACTTCCAAATGTTGCTAATAGATAAAAATCAAAGGTTTTAGACTAAAGCATTCCCTTTCTAATAATTCACACAAGATTACAATATATCTACACGGAAACAATTTTAATTACATTGATTTTTTAAAGAGTATTATGCTTCTTTCTCAGAGAAACTGATATATGCTGGAGTTAGAATATTAAAATGGGATGAGGAGGGGGGGGGGGGGGTAAGGGACCAGAGGATATGCCAAGTTGTGATCATTCACGGATTTCCATCTGCATAAGATGCAAAAAATCTGTTTTGAGCAATAAAGTGTGCTACATCAGATTCTGAGAATGAGAGAAAGGAAAGATTGGAGAAAGTCATCAAGGTGACTGTAAAGAAGAAGCGATACTTTTTGCAATTCTCTCCATGCTGTGTCCCCGGGATCACCCTTAAACATTCTATACAAAATGATACAAGTGAAAAGCTTTGGTCCTTTAGGAAACTATTCAAACACTTTTACACACCACAAATAATTCTAACAAATGAGCATCACATTACAAACCCTTTACCAAGTCCTTGCTCACATGCATAATGAGTCTGGACAAAAATTACAAATTAGCCTTTCTCTAATTGCTGATGGCATGTTGCATGAGGCATTTTCAAACCAGTGTCTATCATTCTCACAGACTCATTCCTCAGCACCTCCCTGCCATGCTCCAATAGTCCTTATTTAATTTTATTGTTGAAAATCCCCATTTCACAGTCCCCCTAGATTTTCTCCCCTGTTTCTATTTAAAGCCTAATTTCTTACGAAAAAGGATTCTTTTATTTTTCTTTTCATTCTCTCCCCCAATACTACAAATTTCCTCTTACTATATACCTGAATGCATTTTCTGCCAATTCTGACGTGTTTCCTTTAGCTACTGTATTTGTTGTGTTCATCTGTGTGTTTGAAATCTAAGATTTCAAACAGACATAGATGAATACAACATTCAGAATCAGAATTGACATTTCAAAACTGGAAAACTTGGTTTTTTTTTTTTTTTTTTTTTGGAAGTGACCAAGTAAAAGAACATAGTGTCGCTGTCATTTTGAATAAGGAATGTTCGAGATCTCTTCTTGGATACAATCCTATTAATAGTAGAATGACGACAGTTAGACTTCAGAGCCAACCAGTAAATTTTACAGTTGCATATGCACTGACATCAACATCCACAGATGAAGATATGGAAGTTTATTATGAAAATCTCCAAGCAACTCGATCTGGTCCCAAAAAAAAGGACATTGATACTCATGGATGATTTCAATGCAAAAGTAGACGAGACAGTTTCTTCTAGTCCAGAATGTGGCAGGTAGAAATGAATGGGGTGAAAGTTTAATTGAATTTTGTCTTCTGAACAGTCTTGTCATATGTAACACCTGCTTTCAGCAACACCCAAGAAAACCCCCTACACATGCCAATCTCCTGATCATAAAACAAGGAATTATCCTTATTCAGCAAAGGGGCATTCCAGTGTAATCACAGCAAAAGACACTTCCTGGAGCAGATTGTGGCGATGATCATCAGCTACTCCACTTCATTCTCAAGCTGAAGCTGAAAAACATCATTAATACGGTTTTAAGACGATTGGATGAGGAAAATATTCCGAACAATTATACTTGAAACAGGTAATCATTTTCAAGCTCTATTAGAACTAGATGATGATATACTGCCTGAGGAAACGTGGAAAAATACAAAGAGCATTATAAGGATTCAGCAAATAGATACATTACAAAAAGGTAAAGGTCAGGAAGCCGGGACTACAGAAACCACTTTTAAAGTTATTGAACAGAGAAGAACAGCAAAAGCCCAGGGTATACATGGAAATGAAGAGTATCAGGAACTGAGTAGTCATCAAGAGCTGTTTAAGCCAGGATAAATAGGATTATATCAATCAAAAGTGTAAAGAAATCGAATACCACAACAAACACCTGAAGACAAAAGTTCTGACCAAAAATTAATGTAATTAAGACTGCAAGGGGGAAATTTTAGCAGAGGAGAAAACAATTAAAGGAAGGTGGAAAGAATACTGTGAGCTGCTCTTCAGAGCACCTGCTAACACTAATGATCTGCCACGCTCTTTTCAAGAGTGTGATCATGAACCAGTTCCACTGAAGGAAGAAGTCAAAAGAGCCACCAGAGAACTGACGTGTGGCAAGTCACCTGGAATTGATTAAAGCTACAGATGTGCATCAAGATTTTTCATAAAATGATTGTAAAGATTTGGGAAATGGGAGGTGGCCACCAAGATCGGAAGAAATCAATTTTCATTCCCTTACAAAAAAAAAAAAAAAAAAAATTTGCTCAAATTACAGGACTATTAGCCTAATTTCTCTATCAGCTAATTTGAAATGCCAGTAAGATTATTCTTAAAATCACATTTAAACAGAATTTCAATAAAACTTGAAGAAAAAATGCCAGAAGAGCAAGCAGGTTTCAGAAGGGGCAGATCTTAAGTCTATGCCTGATTATTGAAAAATGCAAAGAATTCAATTCCAGTCGTTTTGTTTTTTATAGATTATTCAAAGCATTTGACTGTGTTGAACATGAGAAACTATGACTATGGGATTCCCGAACCACATAATTCAGCTGATTAAGCTACTGTACCAGAAACAGGAAGAAACTGAGAAAACCAACATGGGAAACAGGCTTTTTCAAAACTGGTAACAGTGTCAGGCAGGGCTCTATTTTGTCACCTCACCTTTTTAATCTTTATGCCAAAGATATCACGTGTGAAGCTTTGGAAGATTTAGAGACTGGCATCAAAAATGGACTGAAGATAAACAACAAACAACCTTCGTTATGCATATGACACTGTGCTAATTTGCAATTCCAAGGATCATCTTAAAGAAACTGAGGAGAGTATGTGAAGAAAGTAAGAAAAAAGGATTGTTTCTGAATGTGTGTGTGTAAAACTAAAATTATGGTGATAATCTCAGTTCCAGTAAACTGAAGGTTAATGGGCAAGATATCGAAGAAGTTGATGAATCTGATTACTTAGGGTCAGGAATAAATAAAAATGATGAGTGCTCAATCAATTGTTGAAATGTTGGTCACTGATCTGACAAAATTATGGAGAGATCAAGATCTGCCCCTAAAGACGAAACTGAGAATCACTGATTCGTTAATTTTTCCAGTTGCTACTTATGGTTGTGAAGGATGGAATCTGAAAAGAGTTGACAGGAGGCATTTGAAATGTGGTGTTACAGGAGAATACTGCATATATCTTACCTGGAACAAAAAGAACAAATGAGTGGGTATTGAATAAAATTGGCCGGCCTAAAATTCTTCTTCATAGCATCAACAGAAGAAAACTCAAATTTTTTGGACACACAGTAAGGAGGGAAAACTTTTGTTGAAGAATATAATTGAAGGAAAAATCAAGGGGAAGAGAAGCAGAGGAAGATCTGCAACTAGTGGAAGGATGGGATCGGTGAACTTCTGGGCATGATATTTTGTGATGCTGCTCTTAGAGCACACGATTGATGCAGTTGGAGGAATTTCTTGGTGGCCACAACTCCTCAGGGAGCTATGTGACTGGAAGAAGAAGTAGCTGTCATCCCCACATGTCATTGCCAGTCTCACCACTTTTTTTTCATATACCTTGTCTTTCAGTCTCACCTGGCATTTTCTTATCATACAGCACTTATTTCCATACACTTTGTCTACTTTGCTGCCATCTTGGCTCTGACATTGTTCCTCCTTCATTCTCTATCACTATATCTAAGTATTTAAACTCTTAGTTTTGATTTGACATTCTATGTAGTCTTTCGGCACACTTAGCTTAAGGCTTATCACTTCTGTTTGTTCCCTCACCTTAAAATCATATTAAACAGAATTTCAAGAAAACTTGAAGAAGAAATGCCAGAAAAGCAAGCAAGTTTCAGAAGGGGCAGAGGAACCAGAGATTAGACCCTAAGTCTACGACTTATTTTTGAAAAATGCAAATAATTCAATTCCAGTCGTTTTGTGTTTTATAGATTGTTCAAAAGCATTTGAACGAAGGGCGCTCTGGTTGCAGAAGAGAACAGTCAGTGGATTTTTGGCTGCTGTAAATGGATAAGTATTTTTAATTTTTACTGTATTCTTCGTTAATTAACATAGTACATTGTGTTTTACAGATATTAAATAGGTTTAGTAGCATTCGTTAGCTTCTTATTTTGAATTTAACCAGCGATTTTTGGAAGTTACGACTCCCAGTGTTGGCACCAATATTTTTTAACTAGCCGCCATATTGTAGTTTATAAAAAATAGCGTAATGTATATATATCTCGAACTGATAGCATAAGGTATAAAGTAAAACTAGATAGCGTAATAGTATTAGGAATCTGTTAGCTTATTATAGTATTATCAATTAATCAAAAATATTATTAATCTTATTAAATTTCATTGTTAATTAAACGAAAATCATGACCCAGACTAGAGTTGTGAAGCAAAGATCAGACTAGCGAGAGTGCTGTGACTCGGGGGAGAAACGAAGGGGTGCAATTCTCCAACGCATCAGTCTCAAAATGTGCGAAATATGAAATCTTTGTCAATCTTTCTAAAACAGGACATGATCTAGCCAAGGAGGATGACTTTGTGTGTGCTAGGTGTCTAGAGTGTCAAGAAATTTGGCACCAACTCAGTGTTCTGATGGGTGTTTATGAGAGATTGAGTTGTAGGGTAAATGCCCTCTATGAGGGGCCCATCAAGCTCTCAGCTGTCCAGCTCAACAGCAGAGCTCACTTCTGTGTATCAGGCAGCACAGAGGCAATCTTTAAGGCAGAATGTGCTGGTCCCAAAGGAACTAGTTATTGTTGGTGACTATTGTCAGGAAGATGAGGAATATACTATGCAAGAAGGATAGGTGGAACAGGACCAGAGTATGTCTGCCAGGGGCAAAAGTTGATGTTGTAGAGCAGATATCTTTTAAGGGCACAAAAGATGATATTGTTGTACACGTTGGAACTAATGGCATTAAGAGTAAGAGATCTGCAGATTTACTCAGCAAATACAGGTCAATGTTGAAAAAAAAAAATTGCGAGTTAGGGCTGAATGTGAAAGTGTCTGCAATTCTGCCCAGACAACAGGAGGGAGTATATGATGAGAGCCTTGTTAATCAATTCGGCCCTGGAGAGATTGTGCAAGGCTCGAGGGGTAGAATTTTTTTCAGCCTGGTCTGTGCTTGACAGGAGAGACTGCTCCTACACTCACTTAAATAGAAAGGATGCAAGAATATTTGCGGACGCTATCGAGGCAGTGTTAGGTGGGTCATAAAACTGCTAGTTTGGAGGGGATATACAGACTAAAAGGTTAACAGTGGCCGCAGGCAGAGGCAAAGTGATTCTTGCACTACTTCTATTACAATGAGCAGCAGCCTGGAAAGCAAGGTAACGGAGATTTCCAGGACTGCTAGGAGTCATAGTGGAACAAGTAAATACATGGGCTGTGTTAAGGTAACTAAGAATAGGAATAGATGCATGTATACTTGCATGTACACCAATGCTAGAGTATAGTTAATAAATTTGATGAGCTTGAAGTGCTAGTCAAGATATCAAAGGTAAATATTGTTGGAATATCAGAGACCTGGTGTCACAGATATAAGCAGTGCAGAATTGGAATTTGGGGAGTACAATGTGTACATAAAGGACGGGAAGGGAGGAGGAGTTATGCTATTAGTTAAGTAACAAAATCTAAGGAGTGCATCCAATTGATGTTGGTGGACAATGCAATATTGAGCCTGTTTGTTGACAAACAGCACACTGAAAGAAATTTCATAGATAGAAAAGTGTGCTAATGACTTATGATGTCACAACAAATTAACTTGCCACTGCTATAAAATCTTTCACAGGATGTAACAGATTATAGATCAATATAAAACAACAGTCAATACCTGTTCACTTCTTGCATCTTCTTCAGGAAACTAACCTTTTAATTAAGTTAAACAAAAATAAAACTGTTCAATTCTTAATATAAATTGTGGAAAAATCTCTATTTTCATTGAAACTTCGTACACATGACCACTCTGTCACGTGTATGAAGTTTCATATAAGCAAAAATACACAAAACAAGTTTAATATGAAAATGCAACAAATGCTACAGGAGCTGTAGAAATATCTTTGAACTGATAATTCAATTTTACTGAATAAATGAAAAACAAATTTTTACGAGGGTGGGAAAAAAGGTACCTTATCTCCAACATGAGGATTATGACGAAACTCACAGTCTTTCAAATGATATGAAACTATTTCTTTCCCCTTATTAGCTTGATAAACTATTGTTCCTTCTTCTACCTCAGGAACAGAGTTGTGACTTGAAGTATCATCTCCACTTGCTAATTTTCCCTGATTGGCACCATATTTACAGCCCTTTTGAGGACTACGGGAAGCCCACTGACTAGTTGCCTCTTTTTCTACAATTCCCACAATTCTAGTTTGAGTATCATCAGATTGATCAACCTGTGATATATCTTTGGCTGTATCAGCTGGAATTACAGGTGAAGAGTCAAGCACCACGGTTCCTTGAGGTAGCTGGCGAATTCTTATTGCTTGAAGGCGACTTGGTGATGATGGATCCTGATTTAAAAAAAATAAATAACACATTAGGAATAATGTTATGATAATCAGAAACATGAAGATAGATAACACAAAGTTAAAATAAATGTATTTCCAGTAAATACTTCTTTACTCTGAAATAATACAAGGCTTCCATAAAATAAAACTTTTCTTAAATTATAGGAGAAAACCTCATACCTTTTTAGGACTGTTAATCTCTCAACACTCAATTGCGAATGATTATAATAAACCCCCCCCCCCTGCACAGTCATAAATAAATCAAATTAAAATAGCTTTTAATTAAAATAATCATGCCTTCAACTCTAATGTCACGTCAAGCGAATTGGAAAGACGATGGCCACCAACCTCCAAAAACCAACCAGCATCACATGCCACCATGAGAATTGAAAAACAATTGTCGCAAAAACCTAAAAACAACGAAACAAATAAATATCCATTAATTCACACATAAATTAAACTTTAAAACCGTTTTTATAACTTCTTTTAAGAGACTACCTTATTCGGTTTGTTACCATGTTCACCATAAGTACAAAAGTGATTCGCAAATGATAACCCCCCCACCTTTTATATATTATTAACGACACCTAACACAAGATTATTTATATAGACCAATGTATGAATTACTATTCATGCATGTGCATAAGCGTCCACGAGTTCGAAATATAAGGTCTGCGTATATTAATAGAGTCAACATTTAATCTCATTTCTAATGCTTCGGCAATTAATAATTTAAAATATTCCAGCTGTTTATTAAGAACTTTCGATTCATTAATAAGGAACACATGTCCATCAGTGACTGCATGAAACACAAGTTCAAAGGCACCCATCCTACCTGATGCCACATGCTGCTGTATTCTTACCGAAAGTAAATTTTGGGTCGAGCCAATATAAGCAGAATTGCACCCACCACAAGAAATATTGTAAACAATATTGGAGCTTCCATGGTAGGAACTACATATGCCCTATAGTTTACTCATGGGTTGTGCAACAATCTTAAATTCAGTGTTCTTAAATATGTTAATAAATTGTCTATACCAATGCTATATATACGGAACTATAATAAAATGTTTGTGATCCGCCCTGTCATTTGTTGTACCCGTCTCCAATTTATATTTGGCCTGTTGACTAATCTGCATAATGGTACCTAATGAATAACCCCTGTTTAAAAATCTTTTTGTCAGTTCCATGAGCTCATCCAATAAGGATTTTTGAGTAGAGCTGTATCTATATGCATTATGAAACTGATTAAAAATAATGCTCCTTTTATATGTAAAAGGATGGTAGCTCAAACGGTGTAAAAATTTACCAATATTCGTTGGCTTCCTATAAATTATAAAAATGTTTTCATTAACCCTGGTTAAAGTAAAATTTAGAAAATCTGTGGATTTGTGATGCAGGATTTCCATTTCTAGAGTGAACTTAAGTAGAGTATGAATGTTATTAAATGTATCTAGGACCTTCTGTACTATATATTTATTAGTAATTATTAAGATATCATCAAGGTATCTACCATAGAACGTTATATTTGGGAGACTTGGCATTAAGTATACCTGCTGCTTGGCATTAAGTATATCTGCTCGATCTCATTCAGATAAATTTCAGCAACCAATCCACTTAAGCTAAGCCCCATCGGTAACCCAAATATCTGCTTGTAAATTTTACCTTAGAAATTAATATAATTGGTTTGTACAAGAAACTGACCCCACCATGGTTGGTAATATTCTCTTCTGTATGTGTTACACAAGATTCTGTCATGTTATGTTGTGTCACTCTCTCCGTAATTATACACTGTAGACATGCTACTTTTTTGTCTGCAGTGTTATTATTCCTCATACGAAGCGTAGTTTATTAGTATGTCTCATGTTTATTCCACTTGCTTGCGTCTGTTTCCTTATTTCGATAATTGATTTTAGATAAGCCCAATCATTAATATGTAAATAATCCTTTATCGTATTACATAAACGTTGTAGTTGGCAAAAGTAACTCTTCTTTTTTCAAACTCTGAAATCCAAGGTTAACCTAACAATTTTTTGTGAAGCCACACGTGCTAATTTCTTAATACCTGCTAACCTTTGTCTTAATGACACCCTCGCAAATTTTGGGATTAGATTTTCGATAATGCAAAGTAGTATCAATGTATGTGTGAATAAAGTTATATAAACAATCTCTCATATTTGCGAAATTAACCTAAAAACTCCAACGAATTAAAAATGTGAAGGAAATTTCTCAGGTGAGGGAGAGAAACAAACGATAAGTCAAGTTAAACAATATATATGTTACCAATTCAAATCAAAAAGGACTATGAAGCCCAATAAGTCCTATTATTATAATAATCTTAAATTATAGGAGAAAACTTCACCTTTTTAGTAGGACTGTTAATCTCTCAACACACAATCACGAATGATTATAATATGACCCCCCCCCCGTGCATAGTCATAAATAAATCAAATTAAAATAGCTTATTAATTAAAATAATCATGCCTTCAACTCTCATATCACTTCAAGCGAATTGGAAAGAATTATGGAAAGACGGCAGCCATCAACCTCCAAAAACCAACCAGCATCATATGCCACAATGAGAATTGAAAAACAATTGTCGCAAAAACCTAAAAACAACGAAACAAATAAATATCCATTAATTCACACATAAATTAAACTTTAAAACCGTTTTTATAACTTCTTTTAAGAGACTACCTTATTTGGTTTGTTACCATGTTCACAATAAGTACAAAAGTGATTCGCGAATGATAACCCCCCCCTGTTTTATATAATATTGACGACACCTAACACGAGATTATTTATATAGACCAATGTAGGAATTACTATTTATGCATGCGCGTAAGCGTACACGAGTCCGAAATATGTTGACTATAAATAAACGCAGACCTTATAAAACTTCAAGCTGAAATTGCTTAAAATATAGCAATTTCAACAGAGGTCGCTGCAAAGCTACTTGAGGTTGAGGAAGAGGAATGGAGATGGGTGGCAAAAGTTTGACTTGCAAAAAAGTCAAATTGTGACTCGAGAGATTGCACAAGGTCGGGATCATGGCCTGCTGCATTAGCCAGCAGGAGCACTGCCTTCGCAGGAAGCTTATTTTTCTCAAGTTAACTTTTCACTGAAGGACAGAAAATTCGAAGCACCCATTCATTGAAGACATATCTTGTAACCCAGGCCTTATTGCTGCACCAAAACATTCCCAGCACACCTTTGTTGACATTTTGTTGTTTAAATACTCTGGAAATGTTATAGTGATACACCAGCAAAGGGTTCAGATTAAAATCTCCAGAGATAGAGGCATCCAACAGGAGAGTGAGCCTATTTTCCATAGGCTTATGTCCAGGTAAACTAGCCTCATCCTTAGTGATAAACATTTTCCTGGGCATTTGCTTCCAGAAGAGGCCAGTTTTGTATAATTAACAAAAGTACACTCTGCTTACACACTGCACAAGCGTATCAAACAGAAGATAAAGAAATTGTTCCGAGTACTGTAACATGTGGGAATGTTGTGTTGAACAAAGACGCTAATTGGTTGAGAATAATCGTATGAATGATGTTCTGCACACCAAGCGTCTGAAAATATTGGTAAGCTGAAAATATTATAGCTATATTGGTAAGCCATTGGTTCCTGAAAATATCATCGGTCCATAAAATAAAAGATCATATGGAAGGTGAATTGGTTCCTGAGAATATCGGATGTCGATGTCATTGGCAGTCGAGGCCCGACTGTACTGTAAATTTAAATTTTTCTAAAGTAAAGTTGAAATTTTATCTTAATAATGATTGCTACAAGATCCAATTACAATACAAATATGATTTTGCGATGTGTATAGCCTGTGGCATGTATTCTAAGGTCGATCTAGTGGACAAACCTGGCTGAACCGTTGATTCTTTTCTTTGAGCACAACGTAAGGAGTGCACTGATTTCAAATTAGAACTTAGTGTATTACGAGAAGAATGAGGCAGTGAAGAAATGTGTGCTTGCCCTAGAAACAAATGTAGTTGGCAGCTCTTAAGGGACTATCTGATGACCTGTCAAGTGCATACTGCTCTGGTTGAGGACATGATGATAGATGGACTAAGATGATCTAGTTTTATTGGGAGAAATGTGTAACATGTTTTGTAATAAAGACAGTTGGACAAGGACCAGGGTGTGTTTTCCAGGAGCAACAACAATTGATGACATTACTAACAGACTGTCAGATTTTAAGAGGGATAAAGACAGCATTATCATTCATGGAGATTAACAATATTAAACAACCACGACAAGACCATTTGTTGGATAAACATAGGACAGTGCTGAAAAAAATGTCGCAAGTCAGAATGTGTGTCTACAATTCTACCCAGACATGATGGGGAGGGGGGTATATGCTGTAACCCCTGTGGATTAACTCATTACCTGAGGGGATTTGCAAGACTACAATTTTTTTCGGCATGGCCTGCACTTGTATGTAGAAGGAATATATTTTATATATTCATTTAAACAAAGGTGGTGCAAGGATTTTTGGCCAGTATCATTGAAGGTACCATAAGGGTTCAAGGAACCTGCTAGTTGGGTGAGGGGGATAATATAGATCCATGTTTATCTGATGATACGGGTCAAAGCAATGCTTGCACTCGCCTCCAGAATTTGTAACCACAACAGACAATGTTGGCAAGATGTTTTGAGGCTAGCAACATTTCATATGAGTGAAAAGTGGGATGAGAAAGATATAGAAACAAATCTAAATAACTTCAAGAGGTGGGTCAGGTTAGCAAACTATAGAAGAATACTTAGTCTTAACTGTCTACAATAATGGCAGGAGTGCTGTCAATAAATGGCTATCAGAAATGTGGTGCCACCCGGAAATAGGAGATGACAAGCTCCACTGTGTTTATGTATAATGTATTTAGAAAGGATAGGGAAGGCAGAAAGAAGGTGGTTGTCATGCTTCTTATCAAAAGCAGCCTGAGTACAAAAAGAAATTTTGCTGGGTCTGAAGTTACATCTGCCAGCAGAGAATGTTTAGTGTGAGTTAGTTGGAAGCAAGCAAAAGGTATAACGAGTGGGAGAAATCTACAGACCAGAAGATTGTGAAGAGTATGATAAGTCTTTACTTGCAGATGGAAGGGGCAAGCAAGTGCAAATGTCTTATTATGAGTAACTTCAATCTGTTCCAGACTGATTGGAATAAGTGGGAGGGGAACTCACCTTGGGGAATAATTTTTCTAAATAAACTATTATTTGCATCAGCATATCAGAGATAATACCAGGGGTGAGAATATTCTTGACCCCATCATTACTCACGAATTAGGTAACATCAACATCATCATCAGCCATTTTCAATCCACTGCAGGATGAAGGCCTCTCCAGCAACTTTCCAGTTCCTTCTGTTTTGAGCACTGGCCATCCATTTACTACCCACAAACTCATGAATTTCATCTATCCATCTCCGCCTTTGTCTTCCACGTTTCTTTCTAGCTCCTCTTGGGTACCATTCTGTTATTTTCTTAGTCTATTAGTCATCATGTCTTCAAGCTGTGTCCTGCCCAAGACCATTTTAGTTCTTTAGTTTTGATAAAAATCTCCTTTACTTGAGTTTTCTGCCTGATCCATGTGTTTCTCTTCTTATCTAACAGTCCGATTCCCAATATAACTGTTTCCATTCTTCACTATGTACTTCTCAGCTTCTCTTCCATTCTTTTGGTGAGTGCCCAAGTTTCACTTCCTTAAGTCATGGTGGGGAGTATACATTGGTTCATTATTTTACGTTTCAGACAAACTGGGATATTGCTCCTCAGTATGTGACTATATTTCCTGAATGCTATCCATCCAAAATTTATTCTTCTCTTGACTTCCAGCCCTTTATCATTATTACAGCTAATAACTTGTCCCAGATAAGTATATGACTCCACCTTTTCAATTACTGCTTCTTCAATCATTATTTCCCTTTCTGTGGCATACTTGTTCATCATTACTTTTGTTTTAGCCATATTCATCTTTAGTCCAAAATCCTTACTAACTGTGCATAACTGATCAAGATTTGCCTCTAATTCTTTGGGATCGTGGCTTATAACCACAATGTCATCTGCAAATCGTAAATGGTTTAGGTACTCTCCGTTCACATTAGACTGGTCGCAGAAAGGAGTCAATCTTCTGAAAGCTTCCTCAAGGGCAGCAGTAAAAAGCTTCAGAGATAGTGTCTCCTTGTCGAACTCCTTTCTCGATTTTAATTTTCCTACTGTCTTTGTCTAGTCTAATAAAGGAGGTAGCACTCTCATATATTTTCTTCAAAATCATAATATGTGGGGTATCTCTGCCTTGTCTTTCTAGTGCCCGAAACATTGCCTTATGCTGTATGGAGTCAAATGCCTTTTCATAATCCACAAATGCCAGGCATAATGGTGTTTTATATTCATTTGCTTTCTCCATTAGCTGTGATATTACGTGAAGGTGATCCATAGTTGAGAATCCTGTCCTAAAGCCAGCTTGCTCTTTCGGTTGATTCTCATCAAGTATTCCTTCTAATCTGTTAGTAATGACCCTTGTGAACAACTTGTAGATGTGGGATAACAAGCTAATTGGTCTATAATTTCCAATTTCTGATTTATCTCCTTTCTTATGCAGCAAAACTATGATTGCATTATTCCACTGCTTAGGCGTCACACCTTTTCTAATGCACTTTGTGAAGAGCCTTGCCAGTTTTTGTGTTATGTCTCTTTCTCCCAATTTTAACAACTCTTAAGTAACTTCATCTTCCCACGGGGCTTTCCGATTCTTCAATGCATGTTCTACCTCATCAGGAAGAATATCGGGTATGTCGTATGTGTTGCTACTTTGCAATCCATGTTCCCCACTTCTGGTATCATTCCCTCGCTCCTTGTATAATTCTCTATAGTAGTCTTCTGCTATTTGAATTATGCCTTCTCTGCTGTTTATAAGTACACCATCGCTATTCTTCAGTTTCAGTATCATTTGTCTTTCTGTATTACTGCTCATGGCTGCTGATTTAAATCCTTTGTTTTCCCTTAATGCTTCTTCTACTTTTCTTGTGTTAAATCTTATGTCCTATCTGAGTCTCTTTCTAATGGCTTTGCATAAATCAAGTATACTCAATTTTCTCCCCGTCAGTGTTTTTCTTGCTCTTCATTTGTCGTCTTCGGTTCATCATGACAAGTGTTTCTTGACTAATTTTTTCTTATCTGGATTTCTTTTTCCCTATAGGTTTCTTTGGCTTTATCACTTTCAAAAAGTTGTAATATTCCTCGTCGATATCTTGGTCCTGAGCAGTATGCAGAAGCTCAAACTTGTTTTTAAGTTCCAATACATACTACTTAGGTAACATCACATGTCTTAAAACACAGGAACTATTGGCAAGTAGTGACCATCCAGTTGTCAGTCAGAAGAAGAAATGTTGCAGTAGTTTTAATTTCGGAACAATGGACATTGATGAGGTGGATTGCAGAGTGATCCCGAATATGCACCAATTATGGAATACCTTTAAAGTGCAAAAATCACACATTTTCTTAATGGTATGAATGCTTACCTACCATTAAAAAATTATTGCAGGAGGAGGATTGAGAAATGGATAAATGCAGAGCTGGCTAGTCACAGAGTGATGAAACATATTGAAGTCTACAACAGTTACAAGTTGATTTGTAATGGTACCACAAAGTTAGAGGCTAAGGCTGCATATCAGAAAGCACTGGCCGAAACAGCAAAGAATGGGGACAAGGAATTTTTCACGTATGTAAATACAAGGAAGAAAACGCAAATCAGATTGGACATGTGCACTTGGTGTGGAAAGTCTTAGACAACACAGCTGATTTTGAAAATGAATTAAACAGTACTCTGCACCGGTCTTTACTGAAGAAGTTTCTTCATGCTGAGAAGAAGCAGAGTCATATGAAATTACCGATTTAGAAATTACAGATGACTGTTTATTAGAAAAACTTGAGCATAAAGGTAAGTAACGCTCCTGGAACTGATTTCATGTACCCAGTAATTTTGAGGAAGGCTGCCAGGGAGTAATATTGAACCATTGAAGTTAATTATAAGGGCATTTTTGAACTCGGGGGAAAGAATTGAAGAAATGCCAATGATCGCCAATAAATTAAGGCAGTTCTAAGAGCGAATTGGCAACTACAGACCGGTCAGTCTGACTTCAGTGGCAGGGAAAATCTTAGACATTTTGAATAAGATTGCAATTCAAGGATATTAAACAGATATGACATCTGTAGTCCAGTGGTCCAAGAACCTTGGGGGATCCTTTGGGAGGTCTCTCAAGGTTCTTGGAACCTCAAATTTTCATAAATTACATCCACGATGGGATAGAAGGCTTGATGTCAAAATTTGCAGAGAACATATAGATTGGTAGAGTAATTAATGGTCAGTGCTCCTTCCAGATGATTTGAACAGGCTAAAGAAATGGTCAGAAAAGTGGCAGCTATGTTTTATTGCAGCAAAATGCTTGTCTTATACTTGGGGAAAGCATCCCCAAAATAAATTATGTTTGGTGGGTCTAATTAAAAACAGAGGAAGAAAGGCACTTGAGAGTTATAATACAAGCTAATATGAAGTTTTCTGAGTAGTGTAAAGAGGCAGCCTGGAAAGCACATGGTGTATTATCGATGATTTAACAAACACTATCCTATAGAAGAGGCTTAGAGGGGAACAGGTATTGTGTGTTATCAGACAGTCTAAAACACTGATGGATCCAATATCTTTCTATTTCAGAAGATTTAGGAGAAACATGGTTGGCCTGCCTCCCTAAAATCCACTCATGCACACCTTCTCGATGGTAAACAGTGTTACATCACTTATGTGGCAACAAACTTGTAAAGTGGTTCTCTTCAAGATGCCTGGTCAAGATGCCCTCCAGCATATGACAGCACAACGAAACAAATGGCCCTCAGTCCCCAGCAGCTTTCACTCCCCTTCTTACAGCAGTGAGAGAATCAGAGTGGAAGCAGAGGATGCTAAGAATCTCTGGGTACAACCAGGCTGTCATGCACAGAAACTGAACCTGGCCTGTTACACGCAAGATCGCTAATCGGCAAAGACAGGATATTAGAGCTGGAAAAAGGAATTAGAAAATGTGAATTGGAATATCATTAGTTTGGCTGAAACAAGAAATGAATCACTTATAAGTTTATCAAGTGGAAATCTGTTGCACACCAATGGAAACAGTGAAAGGAGCGAAGGTAGAGTTGGCTTTCTGGTCCATAAAGATATAAAAAACAACATTTTGGAATTCAGAAGTACATCACCAAGGGTGTCAAGACTACTACTCATGATTCTAAGAGGTACAAGCTAAAGGTTATAATGATTTATGCCCCAACATCAAGCCATGATGAAGAGGTTGAAGAAATGTACACAGAAATTGAGTCTTCTAGACGAGCAGAAAACCCACTACACTATCAATTATGGGGGACTTCGATGCCAAGGTTGGAAAGAGACAAAAGAGTGCAGAAAGGGGAACTATATGAAATTTTGGAAGTAGTGAAAGAAATGAGAGATGAAAGACTTGGGGAATTTCCATTATCTCGAGGATGGTCAGTAATGAACACTTTTTGTTAAGAAAGAGGTGAACAGAAAGTGGACACGGAAGAGCCCAAATGGATTAACAACTAATGAAATACTTAATCTTCACTAACAGAAGACATATCGTGAATGATGTTACTGTCCTGAACAAGGTGAATGTTGGACGTGATCACAGAATGGTAAGATGCACACTTGATATAGATGTAAGAAAAATAAGGGAAAAAACTGACTTGAATAAATAATACGAAGGTCTTTGAGATAACAGAAGAGGAGAAAAAGCAGTATGTACAGGAACTTAAGAAAAAATTGCTTCTGCAGACTGCTCAGGACCAAGATATCAATGAGGAATATTACAACTTTCTGAAAGCGATAAAGCCCAAGAAACCTATAGGTAAAAAAAAATCCAAAGAAAAAATTAGTCAAGAAACACTTGTCATGATGCTCCGAAGACAACAAATGAAGAGCAAGATAAACACTGACAACGAGAAAATTGAGTATACTGAGTTATGCAAAGCCATTAAAAACAGACTCAGAGAGGACATAAGATTTAATACAAGAAAAGTAGAACAAGCAAAGGAGTTAAATCAGCAGCCATGAGCAGTAACACAGAAAGACAAATGATACTGAAACTGAAGAATAGCGATGGTGTACTTATAAATAGCAGAGAAGGCATAATTCAAATAGCAGCAGACTACTATAGAGAATTATACAAGGAGCGAGGGAATGATGCGAGCAGTGTGGAAGATGGATCGCAAATTAGTAACACATACGGCATTCTTACAAGTTGTTCACAAGGGTCATTACTAACAGATTAGAAAGAATACTTGATGAGAATCAACCGAAAGAGCAAGCTGGCTTTAGGACAGGATTCTGAACTATGGATCACCTTCACGTAATATCACAGCTAATGGGGAAAGCAAATGAATACAAAACACCATTATGCCTGGCATTTGTGAATTTTGAAAAAGCATTTGACTCCATACAGCATAAGACAATGTTTCGGGCACTGGAAAGACAAGACATAGTTACCCCATATATTATGATTTTGAAGAAAATATGGGGGGGTGTAACCTGACCTTTTTTCTTTAGAATCACCAATTGAATTAACTAATTGAATCACGAACCGAGTCAGATTGGAAGTTCTGCCGTCATAAAAATGTTTGTAACATAGTTTCACCAGTAGACTTATTCAAAAATTGCCATGCTTCTCGTGTGGGCTTCCTTCGTCTTTTTTTCCCTTAATAAACAATTTATCTTAATAAAAAAAGTCAGGTTACCCTCCCCCCACTTTGGGAGGGTTTCAATCTCCCATGGGATTCAATTTCTACTCCAGACCGATAACACCCACTGTCTGTTTACCGAGTGAGCAATAATACAAATGCCGTTACGGCAAAGTACTTTTACCGGTAAATTTCATCTAACTTTTGCGTGATTCTCGTGCAGGCTTTCTTTACCTTCGCCATCCCAATTTGTCTGAAACGTAAAATAATGAACCAATGTATATTCGCCACCATGACTTATGGAAGTCAAACTTGGGCACTCACCAAAAGAATGGAAGAGAAGCTTAGAATGACACAGCAAAGACTGGAACAAATTATATTGGGAATCAGACTGTTAGATAAGAAGAGAAACATGGATTAGGCAGCAAACTCAAGTAAAGGACATTCTTATCAAAACTAAAGAAATAAAATGGTCTTGGGCAGGACACATAGCTCAAAGACATGATGATAGATGGACTAAGAAAATAACAGAATGGTATCCAAGAGGAGCTAGAAGAAAACCTGGAAGACAACGACGGAGATGGACAGATAAAATTCATAAGTTTGTGGGTAGTAAATGGATGGCCATTGCAAAAAACAGAAGGAACTGGAAAGTTGCTGGAGAGTCATCTTGCAGTGGATTGAAAATGGCTGATTATGATCTTGTAGACACAAGGAGGCCGTAGCCCCAATTTTAAGGAAATTTTAAGACCACATTTGGAATACTGTGTTCAGGTATGAAGACTTCATATGAAAGACATTCATCTTCTTGAAATGTAGTAAGGCCATTTACTATTTTCACTATGCTGTTGGATGTTTTGTTTTAGGGATTCTTTTAACTCAGATATTGTAAGGGATTGATTATAAGGAAGGGAGAGGATGGAGTTAATTTATTTTATACTTTTCTGCTGTTTTGTTTGTTAGAAATATGAAGACTATGCAATTGCTGACACTTTGGAGGAAGTTTCAACTAAAGTATTTTACGATCTCATTGGTGCTGGGGATGCCTTACCCGTTCCAAAGTAAAATTGGAGATGGAGTTTAGTAGGGATTTTCAGTTGAGTTGTTGGATTTTATTCTATATCAGTCTGTTGTCTGTCTCTTTGTGATGGTGGAGGCAAATTTTATCCAAGTTTTTTTTTGCTTTGTATTTAATTTGTCAAGCAGCCTCCGTAACCAGGAGCAGTAGTACGTAGCACACGCTTCTTGATTAGACCTGGGTTCGAGCTCGAGACCACCAAATACGGAAGGTCAGGGAATGACCACCACATATCCCCAGCCTGGATAAAGGGTGAGGGTTGGCATCAGGCTGTAAAAATTGCATGCAAAAAAAAAAAAAAAAAAAAAAAAACACGCTGACCCCTTTTTCCCATATCAAAAGGAAAAAGAGAACAAAAAAAAAATAAAAAATAAAAAATTTGTTAAGCCCTAGCTTTAAGTTTCTATATAATAGTAATTTATGAGGTTTATCATGGTAGAGTATCTATGAAACAAGTTCCAAGCTTTATTCTTTTTGCATTTATCTGCATAACCTTCATTTGTAAACTACATTCTGAAATATAATCAAGCAGCTAACCAAAAATACAACAAAACACAAATAATGAATAAAACCTCTGACTCTTCAAGTACTATACACATACTACCTGCCTTGGCACTTGATCTTGATGAATGTATCATCAGAAGATTGGCAAGAACAGGGAGAGGCAGGAAGTGGGGATAAACAGTCATTACTGTGATGTTTTTACTTCATACAAAAGCAAAGCATTAAGAAGGCTAGTGTATTTCAAATTTACTTTACTGGTGACCTTTATTCTGTGATAACTTTGGATGTGAGCATCTATGACCATATATTCATCACAACTTTATCTCTCATTTTCAAATCATATAAACTACCCTATCAATTTGGTGGTGACTTTTTTGAATGCCCTGTATATATTCATTATTATTATTATTTTTTTAATTTACTGTACTGAGCAGTATCATATATTTAAGTGTCATACAAAGTTTGTTGTTTGTTTGTTATTTGGTTTTTAGGAGCATTAGCAACTAAGGCCATAATTGCTACGGAGATATGCAGTGGTCATTCCCTGACCTTTTTGCATCCTCCGTATTTGGTGGTCACTGGCTCAAACCCCGGTCTAATCAAGAAGCATGTGCTACGCACTGCTGCTCTTGCCCACCTGGCTACGGAGGCGCCTGTCATACAAAGTATCAACACAGCTTAAAATTTAGAATATCACACAAAGAAAATGAGATGCAATAATATGTAAACAATATCATACACAGACATTTTTTCCCCCTGTATGGTACAAAGATGATAGAAGTCAAACTAATCAATGTAATGCTGAACATGTTTGTGTAATGTGATGAAAGGTTATGTTATAGTATCGAATGACATTTGAAAATTGGTCGACTGTCAGTAAATGCACCTATCAGAAATCCTGCCAAATGTGTCTGGTTCTGTTATCAGATTTTTAAATGTCAATAATGATCTTCAAGTTTATGTAATTAAATGTCTTCAAGAAAAATCATGGCTACTGTTTTCTGGGAAAGAAAAGGTGACATTAATAGTAGTAGCAGTGGCATACCATACGAGAAAGCAAGCCTATAAAGCATCAGACAAAAAAAAAAAAAAATCCATCTCACATATCACCTCCAGTAATTTGTCTAGTTCTTCCTTGAATTTATTCAAATCACACACTTCCAACAACAATGGATGGAAGTTTGTTCAGACAATCAACCACCCACTGGCCAAAAGTCAGCAGGGGGTGGTTGATTGTCGGAACAAACTTCCTCACTACTATTCTGCAACCATCCTTCCTCTATTTCAATTAATGACCCCTCATTCTGTAGTCTGAGCAAAAGGAAAAATGCTATCAGCACTGAGCTTGCTCAATCCATTTAACACCTTAAATCAGATCATTCCACAGGTGCCCATCCTTTCATTCCTTTCTCCAATCTTGTTGCCCTTCACACTGCACTTGTTTCAGCAGATCTACACCCTTCCGAAAATGAGGCCTCCAGACCTGTATGTCATACTCAAGATGTAGCTTAACCATTGCTTGTACAATGGGATAATCACCTCTTTATCCTTGCTTGGAAAGTTCTGTATATCACAGCGACAAAATCCCATGAGTTTTCCTGGCAGCCTGTCTGCATTTCTCAGAACTTCATATCTGACTACACAATTACTCCCATATCCTTTTCATTTTCCAATATCTAGAGTGTAGTTCCTCACAGTTGGCATATTAATTTAGGATTACTGCTGTCAATGTTGAACTTCAATTGCCATTTCTCAGACCATCTAATTTTTCTAGACCTTGTTGCAGTAGCATAACACTGATTGTCATTACCCACCTACAAACCTTTGTATCATCTGCAAACTTAGACATTAAGCCTGATATCTTCATCAATATCATTAATAAATATGAAAACAATAATGGGCTTATCACTGAACCCTGAGGGACTCCACTAATAACATTAGTCAGTGAAGAGTAGTGTCCATTAATAACTACTCTGTCTACTCCCACTCAACCATCCCTTTATCCAGAGTAGTAACTCACCCTTACTACCAAAATGATCTAAATTGTACAGCAGTCGTGTGCAAGTATCAAAAGCTTTCCTGAGATTCAAGCGTATGATATCAAAATTATTTTTTGCTTTCCGTTACTTTTACTGCATCATAGTAATCAATCAGATTACTATGATGCAGTAAAAGGAACTGCATGCCTCACTAGATAGTCCTGCATTACTTCTTTAACCAGAGACTCCATTATTTTACCTGGAATAGTTGTTAAGCCATCAAGTCTGTAATTACTCACGTCACTTTTTGATCCCATTGTGTGAATTTGAGAAACATTTGAATATCTCCAGTCCATAGGGACCTTCCCTGAATCCAAAGATGCTTTCATAATTATGGATAAGAGCATCTTTAGCTCATTTTCTTTTGCTGCCTCCCTTATTATAACTCCATAGATCCCATTCACCCTAGGTGCCCATTTTCTGTTAAGTTTGAACAATCTCTTCCACTTTCCTTTCAGTTATCACAAAATCATTCAGCTCCCTATTAGATTTTGATGAACTTCTGGGATTCCCCTCCCTGGACTCCTCATGCATGAATGTAGACGCTCCCATGGATTTTTCTTCAATGCCACAAGTCTCGACAGTTCATCTGACATCTATTTAGGCCTAAGCCTGAAAGGGTACTTCTCAATCAGCATGAAAAGCCTAGTAGCTTCTATGATTACTTCATATTTAGAATTTGCTGTTGGTAACATGATCAGATGGTCCCACTGTATAGAATTTAAAAACTATCTGAGACTACTGCAGTCATCCTTACAAAAGCAATAGCTCTTCTCTTTACCCTTGACAAGAGTTCTCTTTAACTAAATCCCACATCAGCACACTGTGATCGCTGCCACCCAGTCTTTTTACTTGCACATTATTAATGCACGAAGAATATGCCACTGATCAAGAGTATTGCTTCCTCCTGCTGCCTCTCTAACATGCTGCCAAGAAAACAGTCATCCAATTAACCACCCAAAGTCTTGCTAATGTGTGAGTGACCAATCCACAAGTTCCAGTCAATATCTCAAAAGATAAAATCCCCCATTATAAGATCTGACTCACTAGTTCTTTGTATAGTTGTTTGTTATACTCATCATAGCCATTAAGGCTATAACATGCTCCTATTCTCATGTTTGTTTTCCTAATGCCTATGTCTCACCAAAATAATTCAACATTGCACTGGCTACCATGTCAACTGGATGCACTGCCTTAGATTTAATATGCTTCTTAACTAAGAGCATAAAGTCTGTCTTTTCTGTACACACTGTACTTCTCATATTCAAATTCTGAATCCCTTCTGTTTCAGGGACACCATGTTTCCATTCCAATATCCCCACAATCTGTATTTGGCGATTTAATCAGTATTAATGTATATGCAAGTATACATGCACCTGTCCTTACTCTTAGTTATCCTAACACAGCCCATGTATTCAGTTGTTCGATGATGACCCACAGCGGGACTTGAAATCCCACCCTCAAAGTCTGTTATGAAAGCCATGTTGACTATGGCTCATTAGATGTTCTGACTCAATGATCCAGGCAAGTCTGCTGTGGACAACTTTTTCAAAGGATTTTACTGAGACAGCTTGAGAGAAATATTGGTCTATAGTTATGGGGGTTGGTTGGATCTTTTCCAAGTTTTAGGAAAGCCAAAACAGTAGAATGATGCCAAGAAGCTAAATAAATATTTTCTAAAAAAATACTGTTGTAAAAGATTGGGAGGAGGCACAAAGCTTTGTCATCAAGATGTTATAGCATGACCAATAGACCCCATCTGGTCCGGCAGAAACATTGTGGGCTGTTCTAATGGCATGCAAGAGTTCAGAAAATTTCAGAGGTTTATTATATGGTAGTACAAGGGCAGCGGCACCTCCGTAGCCAGGAGCAGCAGTGCATAGCACACGCTTCTTGATTAGACCGGGTTTCGAGCCTGTTATCTCCAAATACGGAGGATGCGGAAAAGTCAGGGAATGACCACCGCATATCACTTGAGCAATATGGCCTTAGTTGCTAATGCTTCTAAAAACCGAATAACAAACAAATGAGGGCAGCTTGAAAGTTAGAGTGCAGTTCTGCAGTGGTTTTAATTCGCTGAAAAGATATACTATAAGCTGATGCTGCCGACATTTCAGCAAAAGCCCAAAGCATTAGCTATATCTAAAGCACTAAACAAATCTCACTCATTCCAGGCGAGGACTGGAGAAAGTACAGTAGGAAACTTACCAGAAAGCTGTCTAATTTTATTCCATATTATTTTGGTGTCTCTTTGTTAATGCTTGATGAAAATGGGTCCAGGAATCTTTCTTGGCTTGTGTTTGTATGAAACGTGATTTTGCTCTTAGTTTCTTGTAATTAATGAGATTGGCTGTGGTTAGATATTGTCGAAAGTAATTCCAGGCTTTATTTTTTGCTTTTGTGCAATCCTCAATTCCACCAGTAATTATAATGTTTTTGGCCCTGGGGATCTGATAATGGTGTTGTGTCTTTAGCTGCTTCTAGGAGATGCAATGTGATGTAAGCCATATCAATTTCATTATCAATATTGCTGTAGGTGGATTTTGATGAGGGCAGCTTGATGATTGCCCCATAAGGGGTGGTGCCCATTAAAATTGCCTAATATACAGAAAGGTGGAGGTATCTGTGTGAAGAGATCTTCAAGATCTTTTAAAGAGTAAGTATGGTTTGGCAGCAGGTAGATTGAGACAAATGTTACCGAAATACCAAAAGTGATACAAACAGCAACAGCTTCTATTTCAGTCTGAAGGGGCACATGTTTAGTTGGATTCTTTGAATTTACTAGAATTGCCACACCACCATGGGCTGCATTTGCTGTATTAAGATTTCTTCGATACAGGCAACAGTTCTTTATCGAAGGAGAAATTTGCAAGGTTAGGTAAGTTTCCTGAAGACAAATGACAACTGGAGATTATCAGTTAAGTCTTTAATATCATGTGTTGCAACGAAAGCCTCTTCAGTTCCACTATAAAACATTATGCATCATTTAGGTTTAGCTGAGGATGATTCTTCTTTTTTTTTTTTTGTTTGAGTAATATTTTTTTCGATCTTTTTTTGGAAAGATGGGGAATCCAGTATCCATAGTGTCGTTTGCATGTAGTTCTAGTATGGGTTCCTCATGGTCTGAGTGTGCATCTATTTCCATACTATTGCTGGGCGATTCAGTTTTCTTGTTGTCTTCAGTAGGTTTCCATTTTTCTTAGTTATGCAGGACAGTCAGAGAATCAGCTGGGATACTGATTGGAGTGTTGGTTCCTTTGCTGGTTTTAGTTTGAGATGTGTCTTTTCCAGAGTTCGATAGTGTACTTTTAATCCAGTTAGCTAGAGATATGCTGAGTGATATTGATACATCTGTTTGAACTGCTGTTGAATGAGAGTTTTGAGTGTGAGATGCATAAGGATAACTGGGCATGGTTGATATAACTTGTATGTGATTTTTTCAATTTTATATATTTTCTTCCCTGTTTTCCATATTTCACATGATTTAGAGAAGGCTGGATGACTTTCTTTACAGTTGGGGCAAACAGGAGTTGAGGCTAAACAATCTGCTTGTGTATGCTCCTTGTAGCCACAAATTGGACAAATGGCATCACCTCTACATGCTTACCGGGAGTGTCAATATTTTTGGCATTTAAAACAACAAATGGGATTTGGAATGTAAGGCCAAATTTGGAAGTTTCAATAGCCAGCTTTTACTGAGGATGGCAAATCTGGGGTGCTAAAAGTTAAAATGATGGCTTGAGTTGGAACGAGATTTCCATCTTTTTTGGTCATTATACGTTTGCTGCTAATTACTTTTTGATTTCTCAATTCATGAATTAATTCCTCTTCAGATATTGTAAATAGGTCCCACTCAGCATGACACCTTTCAAGGAATTTAATGTATTGTGCGGAGTGATAGATACTGGCAACCCACCAAATGTCGTTGTTTTGAGCAGCCACTGGGAATGTTTTGAGTTGGCTGTTTCAATCAAGTCTCTGGATTGTAATCTTTTAACCATTTTTGGCGTTCCAGCAATGGATTCCAAATATCTTTGGATCACAAAAGGTGATAACTTGCTCACAGGCTGGGTGGAGAGAGAGAGAGAGAGAGAGAGAGCGTATAACTAGGAAGTTTGGCATGTTGTTGCACTGCGCTTCACTTAGAAACCTTTTTGGTTGATTAGAGTCACTGACATTTCTGGTCTTGAGCTCGAAGGAGGAAAATTATTCAAGTCCATGCTTGCTTCTTTTAGCCCTGGGAGAGGCACTTTATTCTCCCAGGTTATCAGCCTTGCCACATGGAGGTTGGAGTGGTGCCAACCAGTGGCACGTAGGCACTCTACATTGTCAAACAGCAGGTATCTGATTCTGCCCAGTAATCCATTTGTGTTCCTTCCATTTAACGTTCACCAACCTCGTGCATGTGCTTCACTGTCTAATACATGACCATGCCCAGCATAATTTGATGTTCCATTGTAATGCTTTTTGTATACTAATATCAGCTGATGAAGGGGCCCATATTATCCCAATATATAGTAGAGGTAGGATTGCAAATAGTTTAGTTTTTTGTAAATATTTGTATAATAACAAAATTATACAAATATACTAACATTATAATGCACTGATCGAAATCTAATCAGGAAATGACCTATGTAATTATTTACCTGCACATTTGTAGTGACATACTTGCCCCACCCTCTTCTTCCATTGGCTCGAATAAATATCACTAGGAGGAAAACTATGTATAGAGAGATATTACTCGTGACATTATTTATTACATTTAAATGAACAGCTCCACTAGTTTTCAGTAATTTACTTCCTGGTAATCTAATATGTAGCCCACTATTTAGGTTTTAGTTTGCATAATCACTTATTTCTTATAAATAAGTCTGCCAAAGCCAAAACTTACATAACTGGCACTAATGAAAATACGTTTAGTGTTGCTCATTTGACTTTATTATAATTAGAAAGTACAATTAGAAGGAAACTCAAACATACTTCCACAAATCGTTACAAGTAAACACAATTTACTAACTTCTTAAAGGTGGAAAAAAATAAAATAAAATAATAATTATTTATAATTACCTGCACTACAGTGAACTCCACTTCATCATGTGGCCTGATCTGAATGTCAGAATCCAAAACTTCTGACACTCTAAAATATAACCGTGCATCTCTATCAGCACATTGTACAAAACCAAATGTGTCTTTCACAGCTGCTACAATACCCTATCCAAAAATAAAATCAGTTCAATATAAATGATATCAATTAAGAATATGAAAATTTCAATTAAATTTAGCAATAGAATCAATTGTAACCAACTACCAAAATCATAATTTAAGAAATTAAGAATGTAATCTAGGAGTGCTTCATTTATTGTTACAGGATTGCAGGCATTTTTAAAACGAAGGTTCAGTCTACATCCACTTCTTATGCCAGGAAGAATTTAATGTGCTTTCCGCAATTAAAAAAAATAAATAAATAAAATAAAAATAAATAACACACACACACACACACCAAAATTTCACTTGAGTGAGCTGTGCAGTAGATGGCAGGCTTAATTACAAAATTGCAATCGTGGTGGAATTTACCACCCTGCATACTTTGTTCAACGAGCTGCAGTTTGCCATGACTGTTACGTGTAAATTTAAAACAGTTTAAAAGGAAGCAACTGAGTAGGATCAACTGCAGTCGTATGGAAAATTCCCAATGACAACTGTTTGTGCAGTCCATCCTGGTCGAACAACGGTCAGCGATGGGGCAGTGGAGCTGGTTTGAGCAAGTTTAAACAAAACCCAGGGAAATCAATATTAAATGCCAATTGTGAGTTTAGTATGTCAAAAGTCAATAGTGTGTAACCTGCATCCTCTCAGAATAAAATCATACGGCTCATACAAAAGCCGCTGACCGATGAAGAAACCAAGAGGATACAATTTTTTTTTTTTTTTTTAAATAGCAAAATTTTCCATGATTATGGTTTTGTGATTAGCTGCCATCTACTGCAACATGTACATTTTCCAACTGATAAATAAAAACTTTGAAGTTATTTCAGATTTGTGTTGTGTAACTATTTACACAATGTTTTAGTTTTCTAAAGAAGGTTTGTGGACATCCTGTACATTCAATATGTTTTTATTTATGATGCTAATGTCTTCTTTCACTCATAAGTATTAGTTGATGATTTGAGGTATTTTGGGGTTACGTTTGGAGCTCTCCAACTATTGATACCAGAAATGTTTGATCATTGATTTTCTTTGGGAGTAAGAATGTTTGAGCAACTTTACTAAATTCATTTGGATAACAGTGTCGACACTGAAGCCTTCTACACATAATTAATGAGGTAATCTTCTTATACTTTTAATTCAATATTCTTGTACATTCAATAAAAACATTTTGTGATGCGTGACATTACTTTCATAACTGCTTTAGATACAGTTGTGTCCAGCTTTTTGATTGAGGGACAATGACAATTTTTCTGTGCTGCCATTTGCCACTTTCACTTAGCAGTATGAATGTTGTTGTTTTGGTTTTTAGGAGCATTAGCAACTAAGGCCATATTGCTCCGGGGATATGTGGTGGTCATTCCCTGACCTTTCCGCATTCTCCGTATTTGGTGGGAATGGGCTCGAACCCCGGTCTAATCAAGAAGCATGTGCTATGCACTGCTGCTCCTGCCCACCTGGCTATGGAGGCACCTAGCAGTATGAAATGGATCATTTAAGTAGCTACATATGAAGTTAGTTAATGTATGCAGTAAATAGAATTGAGCAGGCAAACAGTAGAAAGCTAGGAAGTGAATCGAGGTTAGGGAAGGGATAAAAGTGTATCTGAATAAAACAGAGGCAAAGAAAGAAATTAAATTTCTTGCTGTTCGTAGCAGGGCTGTATGCAGAAATTTAGAAGGCAAGGAGTTTGACCAGTTAAATGGGGGGAGGCATATCCTATTAGATTAAAAAATTTATATCAACAAAAACAATGAATATGGATTAAGGCTAGAAAGTGCTTTAATTATCCACAATGAGAATGGAATGGAATGCTCTGAATAAAACCATTTTATATTCATTTCTCTACTAGAAGTTAATGTGTTAAACTAAAATTTGTGTTTAAAAAATGGAGTAGGCAACCAGTTGCAGTGAATTTCATTTTTCCAAATTACTGAAACTGGCTACAAAGCATTTACCTCCCTCCACTTTCTTGCGACCCAATGGTATTTGCCATAGAGTTTCACTGTATTTCAAAAGTTTTGATTTTCTCATTAATATATAAATTTACAATATAATTTTAAATATTGAAGTGTTCTATAATAAAAAAAAAGAGGGGAAAAAATATAGTATTTGATTTATAACGTTATGCTAAGAAGGGATTGAGACAGCAATGAAAACTAATTGCGGAACCTTGATAAAACAATTAAGCATTCACAACAAAACTCATGATGATTTTTTGGGACTATATTTCCTCCATCACACTGAACTTCACACAATCTCTAAACAGGGATACTTTAACTGGCCACCCAGTATTAATTTCATAATACAAAATTGCATAATAATCAAAATTTCGAAAAAAAAAAAAAAAAAAAAAATCCAGTTAATTGCAAATGAATTTAAAAAGTGTTTTTTTTCTCTGTTAACTCTCTTGAGCCGAAGGGCAACTCCCTACAGAAACCAAGGCAAGAATGATTATAGTGAATACAATGTACAGGAATAACAGATATGACAAATGACAGAGGAAGGGGGGTGGCTTTTAATTGCCAATCTGATAGATAACTATACTGACTCAGTCTAGTGTGGCATAGGCACCGAGAAAACAAGATATAAGAGTAGAGTATATTACAGATCATACAACAGATCTGAGTATAACGATCTTTACAAACAACAAAGTGAGCCAGCAAGCTAGAATGTCATTATGGGGGACTTTAATTTTCTAGAAATTGGCTGAAAGTTGTGGCTTGGTCACTTACCTAGTAGCAGGTAATTTCCAGATTTGCTTTCTTTATCAGCACATTAGAACACCACGAGCGAGAGCGAGAGACAGACAGAGAGAGCAAGTTTTAATCTGGATTTATCGGATACTAAGAATCATAAAATAAAGGAACAATAACAGTAATAATGATAGATGTAATCAAAGAAATAACTACTATCTAAGGAAGTAGGAAAGGGTTTTAGTTTCATACAATGATCTTAGAAACTTAAGTTCTCTACAGTGGACCAAATAGTTTTAACAAACACAAATGCTAAATGGGAAATATTCCAGGAAGTAATTTGGGAAGCGATTTTGATACCAATAAAAGGATATTCAAGATAGACCAAAATGGATATAAAGAGGAACTCTGATGACTTTAATGGCAAAGAAGGATGCATGAGAAGATGACTTCAAGGATCTTTAAATCTATAGTAAATACAGATTTAACTGTAAGGATCAAGAAGCTAGGCATGCTTAGATCAATTAAAATAAGCCTTTAACTAAGACTATGAGGGCAAAAGCAAAAAATCCTTTGAAGCCTTCCATGAATGAGTTTTCCCCAAATGTATGTGGGCTCCTGGCTGAGAATTTCCAATAATGATAGGCACTGTGAAGTGGACTTTTCTGTGGAATTCTGAAAAACTACATAAATGTACCTGAAGTTTTCAAATGTTTTTTCTTATCATGATTAAATGCCTAACACTAGACTAAGCTACCAAAAATATCAGAATTTAAAAAACATATGCAAAAGAACTCTTTATACAAACATCCTCTATATAATCTAAACTTATGAATCCCATAATTCAATTTTAGCAACTTCTGGATCTATCAGATTCCAGAGAATATCTTTAATGTTACAAGAGGCTTGCATTACTAACTGCAATCAACAGGTTATCTTCTCCAATTTTTTCAAAACTTGGAGGAGAGCTGTCATCTATTATGAAATTTGTTTAGTTAGGTGAGACAACAGCAATGTATGGAAAAATTAAGACAATTTGTACACTAACAGACTATGTTTGCAGAAACCTTCAGATGTAGCTCTATCTACATACTCCTAAAAAATGTTCACTAAAGCACAAATGAACTAATCACACTGCCCCACTTGATCTCTGACAAAAGTATCAATGATGCTAAATGGATGTCAAATATTTTGCAGCCACACGTAAAGAATGTTCTTACACTTGAAAACAACAGTGGGCACCCAGTGCTATATGTATTCTTTTGCCTGCTTTTCTGGTGCCTGAAAAAAGTTTTCTTTACATTTACAACCTTATAAACAAGTTACAGTACTGTTATTTGGTTTTTAGGAGCATTAGCAACTAAGGCCATATTGCTACGGGGATATGTAGTGAAAGGTCAGGGAATGACCTTTCTGCATCCTCCGTATTTAGTGGACACTGGCTAAAACCCTGGTCTAATCAAGAAGCATGTGCTATGCACTGCTGCTCCTGCCCACCTGGCTACGGAGGTGCCTAGACAAGTTGTAGTTTATGTAAGAAGCACAGAAGGAAAATATCTGGATTTATTATTATAAAGATGCCACTTATTTGCTTAACTACCTATTGGCAGAGCGGCCCACCGGCGGTTCAACAAGATTCTAAATGTTTCCAATGGTAGAAATTCATGTAGATACGGCCGATTTCCCTCTTGCTTCGGGCATTAATTATACACTCACGGGCCCAAAAATTAGAAACTTTATGCAACTGGCATCAACAGATAATTAAATGCACAGTAAGTAAATGTAAGGTGTCACATGGTATGACCACAAGTTCCTTGGTATTAGATAAATCCTGTACACTTTCCTGGGGCTTCTTGCTTGATTTTTCTCATTTTCAGAAAAGTATTATTGTTAGAGCATGTTTAACAGGAGCTACAATTGAAAAAAACAAAAGAAATCATGTTTATGTCAAAAGCAGCCATCTCAAAAGTTACACACAGTGGGTGGAAGACAAAAGGAGCATGCAGCTCTAAAAAGAAGAAATGATGCAGAAAGGTGGTACTTCAAGAACAAGACCGAAAGGATTTAAAGCAAATTGTGAACCAGAATAGATCTAGTGTACAGCAAATGACTGAAAAATTCGATTTAGGTAAAGAAAAACCCATTTCCAACCAAACTATGCAGCTGGAGTTGAAGACTTTGGGATTTAGTAGTCATGTGCCTAAACAAAAGACAATTCTTTCTATAAATTAAAGGGAAAAAAAAAAAAAAAAAAAGATTTGACTGTAATGGTGCTGCTAATGCTAGACCTGTGGAAGAGTGGAAAAAGATCACATGGTCTGACAAATCCTAATTTATACTTTTTTGCACCAATAGTAAGGTGAAGCGTGACAAGAATGTCATGAAGCCATGCATCCAGATTGTCTCACATTTACTACCATGTGGCTGGAGGTAGTATCACACACTGGTACAGACTGGTTCTGCTCATACTGAGAAGGTCATGTTATCTTTTACAAGGATCTTTCTCTTGTATCAGACCAGCTTCACCCTGCAATTCTTAATTTTTATGCTGATTGACAATGCAACTATCCACTGTGCAAAAATTGTATCTGAATGGTTTGCAAAACATTTCTAGGATTTCTAGCATCTACCCTCTCTGCTTAATTTACCATATCTGAGTTCAACTAGGATATGTTGGAAGAAGCAGTTCGGCTCTGTAGTTCCTTACCAACAACAATACAGCAGCTGATGGAAGAATGGTTAAATCTGGAGCTAGACTCCATCAGACATCTAGTGAATCCATGCCTTGATATGTATGGTCAAAAGATGACCCCTACTAGATATGGAATAAAGGATTCCAATTTTTTTTTTTGCCAGCAAATGTATGTATTTGATGATTACATACAAATTTAACTTTTTTTTCCCTAACAAATGATATAGTAATAGTATTCACTATATAGTGCAAGGACACTACAGGCTCTCGCTGCACTAGCAAAAAAATCCAACACAAATAGATAAGAAAACAGAAATTATATGCTTCCCTCCTCACACAGGTTGGTTGGTGTTTGGGTTTTATTGGCGCATTAGCAACTAAGGCTATAATGCACCTCACACAGGTAAGTAACCAGTTGACCTGTGAATTCAAACTGTCAGCCTCAACTACGTGCAAGGGCAAATTGTTCAAGCTATCAATAACTTACTGACTAAAAAAAAAAAAAAAAAAAAAAAAAAAACCTTCTACAATCCAAGCTAAACCTCAAAACCATGTAATTTATGACCCCTAGTTCTCGTAGTAGTAGTGGCATATGATGCAAAAAAGCAATTGTATGAGCTTATGCAGCATCAGCCAAAAAAAAAAAAAAAAACATCACACCATTCCCTCCAAATGCCTGTCCAGTTCCTCCTTAAATTTATTCAACCTATCAACTTCCACAACGACAGATGGAAGTTTGTTCCAGCAATTAACCACCCGCTGGCTAAAGACAAATTTCTGCACATCTATTCTACATCTGTCCTTTCTTAATTTGAATTTATGCCCCCTTAGGTTCGTAATCTGAACAAGTGGAAGGATCCCATCAGAATTCAGCATGCTCAACCCATTCAAGGCCTTATACACCTCAATCAGATCACCACGCAGGTGCCTAGTCTCCAGCCACTGCAATTTGCGGAACTTAAGCCTCTCTTGGTAAGAGGATCCCTCCATTCCCCTCACCAATCTTGTTGCCCTTCTCTGTACACGCTCAAGTAAATCTACATCCTTCCTAAAATGAGGCCTCCAGACCTGTATGCAGTACTCAAGGCATGGCCTGACCATTGCCTTACACAGAGGGACAATCACCTCCTTTTCCCTGATAGCAAAATTCCTATATATCATTGACAAAACCCCATAACCTGCCCTGGCAGCCTGTCTGCATTGCTCAGAAAACTTCATATCTGACTGCACAATTACTCCCAGGTCTTTTTATTTTTCTACCACCTTAAGTGTAGTACCACACAGTTGGTACGTTTCTCTGTGGTTACTTCTACCCATATGTAGTACTTTGCATTTGTCAAGGTTAAATTTCAGTTGCCACTTCTTAGCCCATCTACCCAAATTATCTAGATCCTGACAGTAATGGCAGTAGCACACTGCCATTACTGTCATTAACAACCCTGCCAACCTTTATATCATCTGCAAACTTCGACATTAAGCCTGATATACCTTCATCAATATCATTGATAAATATACAAAACAAGAGTAGATCCAAAACCAAACACTGTGGGATTCCACTAATAACATTAGTCCACGAAGAGCAGCACCCATTGATTACCACCCTCTGTCTTCTCCCACTTAACCATCCTTTTATCCATTGTAGCAACTTACCTTTAATACCATTCTGTTCCAATTTGTACAATAGTCTTTCATGCGCAATAGTGTCAAAAGCTTTCTTGAAATCCAAATATATGATATCAAAATTATTTTTTTGCATCCAGTTCCTTTGTAACCACATCATAATATCCTATCAAATTTGTCAAACAAGACTTTCCCTTAACAAACCCATGCTGTGTCTGAATTATTGCTGCAGCCTTGTCTAGATGATCCTGCAATACATTTTTAACCAGTGACTCCATTATTTTACCCGGAACAGAAGTTAAACTACTAACTGGTCTGTAATTACTCGTGTCACCCTTCGATCCCCCTTTGTGAATTGGGGATACATTTGCACATCTCCAGTCAGTGGGAACCTCCCGAGTCCAAGGATGCTCTCATAATTATGGCTAAGGGTTTGCTTAGTTGCTTTGCCGCCTCCTTTAATATAACTGGATAGATACCATCCACCCCAGGTGCTTTTCTTATGTTTAACTTCAACAATTTCTCCTCCACTTTGCTTTCAGTTATTACAAAATCATTAAGTATTCTGCTACAATTTGATAACCTTCTGCCATTTTCAAACCTTAATAATTCCTCATGTGTGAATGTAGATGCAAAATACTCATTCAGTTTGTTTGCTATCTGAGCAGGATCATCAACAGTCGCATCGATGTCAAGTGGACTTTATAATAATCCCCTTCCTTTTAGAGTTTATATAAGTAAAGAAATCCTTGCTATTTTTCTTAGCATCTTTTGCCAAGGATTTCTCTTAATCTACCTTAGCCTGCCTAACCTCCTTTGTGACCTGATTACAGACTAGCTTATATCTGCCATAGACTTCTGAGTCGCTTGATAATTTACATGCATCCCATGCATTTTTCTTCCCTGTTACGAGTCTCATTATTCATTAGATAACCATTTAGGCCTAAACCTTGAACAATATTTCTTAATAGGTATGAAACTTTTAGTAGCATCAACAATTAATTCCTTGAATGCTTCCCACTTTAGAATTTACTGTTAGAAACATCGTCAGTTGATCCCACTGTACAGAATTTAAAAACTGTCTGAGACGACTGTACTCACCTTTACAGAAGCAAAAACCCTTTCCTTTACCCCGATGGTAATTATATCTTTAAGTAAATTCCACATCAGTACGCTGTGATCACTGCCACCTAGTGGTTCCTTTATCTGCAAATTCTCAATACACGAATGACCACTGCTGATAACCAGATCAAGAGTATTACTCTCTCTGGTTGCCTCTCGAACATGCTGCTGCAGAAAACAATCATCCAATAAATCCTCAAAAGTCTGACTAGTGTGAGTGACCAACCCACAAGTTCCAGTCAATATCTGGGAAGTTAAAAAACCCCCATTATAAGACATTCTGATTTACTAACCCACTATTGTACTCATTGGAGTTATTAGGCCTATAAACACACTCCTACTCTTATTTTTGCCTTCACAGTGCTTATGGAAAGCTTTAAAATAGTGAGAATTCCACCTTCATTCATTTTACTGATTCCTCTCAGAGCCTTATAAACTTCAATCAGGTTACCACTGAGGTGCCTACTTACTTTTCTGGAGTCTTTTCTGGTACAGTTTCATTTTGCTGATCTCACCATTCAAGTTAGCATTAGAAGCATATGATGCAAGAAAGCAAGCTTATAAAGCATCAGCACAAAAAAACATTTCACCCATCCATTCACTCCAAACATTTGTCCACTTTTTCCTTGAATTTATTTAAGCTATCAACTTCTACAATGACATTTGGAAGTTTGTTCCAGCAATCAACATCTGGCTAAAGGAAAATTTCCACACATTTATTCTACAATTGTCTTTTGTCAATTTGAGTTTATGTTGCCTCAGGTTTGTAATCTGAGCAAGGGGAAGAATTCCATGAGCATAGAGCCTACTCAATCCATGAATGGATTGAGCAGGCTCGATACCTCGCAGATGCCTAGTCTCCAGACTGCAATTAACTTAAGTCTTTTTCCTAGGAGCAACCCTTTATTCCCCTCACCAGTCTTGTTACCCTTCTCTGTACAGAGAAGGGTAACAAGACTTGTGAGGGGAATAAAGGGGTGTTGCCCTTCTCTGTACTCATTCTAGCAACTCTACATTCTTCCTATAATGGGCTTCCAGATCTGTTCACAGTTTACAAGGTGTGGTCCAACTGTTGCCTCATACATACCAGGGGATAATCACCTCCTTGACCCTGTTATCAAAATTCCTGTACATCATTAACAAGACCCCATTGACCTGCTCTGGCAGCCTGCCTGCACTGCTCAGAAAACTTCATATCTGACTGCACAATTACCCATATATATGAACTCTTTCAAGAAGTTCATTGTCATTTTTCTCACGAGATCTCCATACTTGAACACAGTATTCCAAATGTGGTCTACCATTGGCCTTATACAGAGGGATTATGACCTCCCTATCTTTACAGGATAGTGTTCGATAAATCATTGATAGGACACCATGGGCTTTCCTGGCTGCCTGTTTACACTGTTCAGAAAACATATTTGCCCATATTGTAACTCCTAGATCCCTTTCCTCCTCCACCATTTTTAATTCGACCTCATCAAGTGTATAATTTATTTGTGGGTTGCTGTTCCCCAAGTGTAAGACCTTACATTAGCAGCATTAAAACATTGAAACACATCTGACAACAATTGACCATTTGGCCTCAGTGGGGACAGGCACTCATCCCCCACCACGAGGACGTAGGTCTCTACTTGTTGTTATGTGAGTTTAAAGGCGTATAAGCTACTATGGCTATAATGCGCCTAGGTAGGTCTCTACTATCTATTAATCTACATCAAGCAGAAGTTAGTTCAATAGTGACCGATTCATAACTATACAAGACAAGACCCCACCTATCTATATGTCATCACACAGTTCAACAATTTCGTGTACAGGCAATGCATCCAATACACTACTACAAAAGATGATGGCAATAATGCTCTTCGAGTTATACTCATCCACAATAATTCTCAAAAATATCTATTTCACCATTAACAATAGTTTACCAGCCATTCATGACAGAATGTCTCTCATAATAATGATCTTTAGTATTTCATTTCATCGTTCTATAACGATCAGTAATCTATATGAGGAGCATTTGAAAAGTTTATGGCCTGAGTATGAAGGGTTTATTGAGAAGTCATGTAACATATTACTTTTCAACATAGTCTCCTTTGGGGTCAATACATTTGTCATCGATGCTACAATGCATTGCTTTCAGCTGCAAAGAAAATTTTCTCTTGCACTTCAAGGAATGCATATGTTGCAGCAATGATATCACTATCGGTGGGGAAAATGGATGCCAGCCAGATATTTTTTTCAAATTAGGAAATAGGGGATGATTCAAGATTTCAATGCTGCATTCATGCAGTGTACCCAGGGCAGTGACGAACTTATGAGCAGGCACACTGTCCTGGTGAACAAGACTCATCATCATCTAAAAATATGAGAATTACTGATTTTGTGTAAATAGAGTATGTTCATTATTCTCATGTGTAAAGTATGTTTTAAGTGAAATCAAAATTATTAAGCCACATATGTATATATGATTTTTTTTTTTTTTTATGATTCCCTACTAAACTAATTTTTTTGATTAGCCAAACAACTACCAATTCTGATCATGTCATAATGGGACTTCTTATTTCAATTTTAGCTTTTGGGTTCTAGCAGATTACTTCTCTTTATACTTTTCTTATAATAATTTCTATCACTGTTGATTTGCAAGACCCTTAAGAATTAGATAATTTTTCAACTTTAATTGAATTTTCATTTCAATATTTATTAAATCCAGGAGGAAATAAGTAAAGTATTATAAAATAGTGAGTGAACATTATGTTCTGCAGTGAAGTGAAAATAATTTTATATATTCTTAGTTATATTTGTAGTTTTTTCCCTGAACAATTCACTGCAAGGAATTAATTCTGGGCAAAGTATATCATGCTCCTTTTGATTTATAAATGCCACTCAATGATTCTCCCCCCCCCCCTTACAATCCTTGGAAAGAATACTGATTTCATATCAGCTAGTGTGGAATATGCTAAACTGTAAATCTTGATTAATGAAAGCCAATGATATACGACATCAACTGCATCCTAGCTAATTGCATGAAATCTATGACACAGTTTACTATAACGGTACCTTGCCAGGAACCTGGAATGGGAGATTCCCAGCTGTCAATCATAATTAGTGAAATAAAAACTAACATAAGCTATTCACATCACACATTTCAATATTTATAGTTTCAATTTCAATACTTTTGCCTTTCTTTCTTACCTTCTAAAATCTAATTTAACAAAGCCATTATATCTAGTTAGGTTAGCAAAATAGGAATAAGTTAATAAATTTTTTTATTAACATACCCCCATTACAAGTCGTAAAAAGAAAATGTATTCATTCACGAAATAAATCACATTCCCACAGTCACACTGCAACCACTGCTCCATTATAGTGCAACTATCCATGGGGCTAACCATGAGAAAATGCCCCTCTCTGTATTATAATACGTATATTTATAATTTATGGTGGGTGTGAGTCAACACATGCAATTATATTTACGTATATAATCTATAAATAATCTATGATGTACAGTTTTTTTACATGGTACATATTTACCATGTGAAATGGAATTAAGTGTATTTAAATTTTATTTTCAGAAAAAATTAGAGCTTCCTATAAGATATAATCCACTTTTTATTTACACTTACAGGAAAAGTACAGGCCTTCACTCCCAACAAGGCAGCAATTGTATCATTTTGGGAGAAAACTGTGCATTGTCCTAATATAGGCCTGCCAACAATCCACTGAAGGTTCCAGAATGCAGTGTATCAGTTGTATCTCCTGACAGTGAGTGGAGTGGCACTGCATTAACATGCACTTTGAATATTCAAATCCACGTGGCACCATGTCCACAGAACCAGTTCGGCGTTTTCTTAATTGAACAACACAGCTTTACTAGGTTTTTATGTTATACAGGTTAACTTATATCTTGCTATCTCCAGCTGTTACTACACTTTCAGGATTCTTAAAGCGAGCTGTAGGCAATATGCAAATATGATATGGAAACGAAATCATATCCTCCATTAATTATATATATCAATTATAATTGATAGAAACTGCAAGGGAATGACTATTTTTTCATTCAAAAGTGGCTTTTCTATAAAGGCTTACACTGAGTGATCACTGAATTATGACCACCCACCTAATACTAGCAGCTATCCAACGTAGCATTGATTCAACAAGTGTAAGACCTTGTTGGGCTATGTGTAATGCGGTCAGCAATGCAGGAAGTCATTGGTGTATCCAGAAGCCCTATATGCCTTTCCATAGTGTCCCACAAGTGCTCCATGGGATTAATATCAGGGAGCTCTGATGCCAGTCGATATGCTGGAGGTCAGAACTGTGTTCCTCAAACCATTCCTGCACAACAAGTGCCCGATGGCTCAGCGCATTGTCATCTTGGAAGACACCATCGCCATTGGGGAATAAGTGTAACATAGCGGGGTTTACACAGTCAGCAAGCAGTTACCGATAGTGGAGACCACTGATACATTGTTCCACATGCACCAGAGGTCCACGTTCCTACCAGTGAAACATCCACACATCATACAACTGCCTCCACCAGCCTCCACTTTTGGTACCATGCATGATGGATCATGAGCCTCAGGTTGTTGACACCAAATCTGTACACGGCCATCCACGGTGTGGAGTAAATAAAGTGACTCATCAGACAAGCACACCACCTTCCAGTCTTCTAAAGTCCACCTTGCATGCTCTTTGCACTGGGTGAGTATTTTACGCCGATGAACCTTGGTTAGGAGAGGATTCTATAGGGGTCATCTGCTGGTATAGCCCATACATGCGACTCATGATCATGCCAGATATTGTTCTGGGTTGGCCCGTGTTGTAGAAGCATTGCAGGATCATCTAGACAAGACTGCAGTAATAGTTAAGACAGCATGGGTTTGTTAAAGGGAGGTCTTGTCTGACCAATTTGATTGGATATTATGATGTGGTCAGAAAGGAACTGAATGCCAAAAATAATTTTGATATCATATACTTGGATTTCAGGAAAGTTTTTGATACTGTTGCACATGAAAGACTGCTGTACAAATTGGAGTTATGATTGAGTGGGAGATGACAGAGAGTGGTAATCAATGGACACTGCTCTTCGTGGACAAATGTTATTTGTGGAGTTCCCCAGGGTTCGGTGTTGGGCCCATTGTTGTATTGTATATTTATTAATGATATTGATGAAGGTATATCGGGTTTAATGTCCAAGTTTGCAGATGATACAAAGGTTGGCAGGGTTGTTAATAATAATAAAGACAGTATGCTTTTCCAACTGGATCTAGATAAGTTGGGAAAATGGGCTGAGAAGTGGCAACTGAAGTTTAACATTGACAAATGCAAAGTACTGCATATGGGTAGTAATAACCCATGAGAAACATACCAACTGTGTGGTACTACACTCAGGGACGTAGAAAGTGAAAAAGACCTGGGGGGGGTAATTGTGCAGTCAAATATGAAGTTTGCTGAGCAGAGCAGACGGGCCGCCAGGGCAGGTCATGGAGTCTTGTCAATGATATATAGGAATTTTGCTAGCAGGGACAAGGAAGTGATTATCCCGTTATACAAGGCAATGGTCAGGCCGCACCTAGAGTACTGTGTACAGGTCTGGAGGCCTCATTTTAGGAAGGAAAGATGTAGAGTTGTTAGAACGAGTACAAAGAAGAGCAACAAGATTGGTGGGACAAAGGGATGCTCTTTCCAAGGGGAACAAAGGGATGCTCTTTCCAAGAAAGGCTTAAGTTCTGCAAACTGCAATGCTTGGCGAGTAGGCTCCTGCGAGGTGATCTGATTGAGGTGTATAAGGCCTTGAATGGGTTGAGCAAGCTGAATGCTGATGGGATTCTTCCTCTTGCTCAGACTAAGAACCTGAGTAGGCACAGTTTCAAATTGAGGAAAGATAGTTGTAGAACAGATGTGCAGAAATTTGCCTTTAGCCAGCAAGTAGTTGATTGGTGGAACAGGCTTCCATCTTTTGTTGTGGAAGCTAATAGCCTAAATAAATTTAAGGCTGAGCTGGCATTTGGAACGAATGGAGGGATGAAATGGGAGGGGTTTTTTTTTGGCTGATGCTGCATAAGCTTGCTTTCCCCGCATCATATACCTCTACTAATGCTAATAGCAGGCAGTAACAATTAATGCTTATTTTACTACAAAAATTGACTAATTAGTATAGCATCACACCCATTCTCATTTCTTCAGTCACCCATAAACTTCTTGTCAGAAATGAACAAAATCTGAATATGCACCTGCCCATGTGGATTAAATGTGTGATATGAAGATAGCAGTAAAATTTTGTTGGTTTCAAGAATTAGGTTTTTTTTTTTTAGGTTCATTTGACTAAAATGGTGGCCACCAAACTTATTCAGTCTTTAAGCTTTTCCTTTAGATGCCAATTGTTTGTTTGTCATGTATTCATTTGTTACACGAAAATTCTAAGCCATTTAGAAAATTCATTTTATAAATAGCTTAGAGCAATGATATCCTCTTTTACATTTTGCAAAGAGTTGTCTTTATGGGTATAAAAGTTACAATACAGTAAATAATCTTAAAAGGCTCTTTTCAGATGAGGTGACTAGCATTTAAACTTGCATGATCAAGGGGAAATCAGACTTGGCTAGACAAGAATTTCACTTTAGAAATATTTTTTCCTTAAGTAGAAAAATGAGGTGCAAGATGGGGATAAGGAAATTGTCAAAAAAAAAAAAAAAAAAAAACATGATTTGTTGTGTACCCTTTGTTATAAAAAGGAATGAAATATCTTAACAAAGTGCATTAACGGTTACAATTCCTTATATTATACTTAGTTGCCATTTTTCAGATGAAATGAATAATTTGATCATCTCATTGACAAATATCTTTGTTACTGTAATTTGTTACCCTTCCCAAAGTTTGTATGACCGACAAAGTGACATCAAATTTTGTCATCATTAATATCATTAGCAAATATACA
The DNA here is from genome assembly GCF_048544385.1 of Mastigoproctus giganteus. Classification (NCBI taxonomy): domain Eukaryota; kingdom Metazoa; phylum Arthropoda; class Arachnida; order Uropygi; family Thelyphonidae; genus Mastigoproctus; species Mastigoproctus giganteus. Next base: position 111,131,112 of record NC_143587.1, on the reverse strand, counting down.
CCCTGGCCAAAAAATACAACCCTTCAGTATCAAAATTGGGCAGCCCATTTTTCGAATAACAGCAAGTGTGCAGGACAGCATGCATTCTATAAGGTATTTTAGTGTGTTTTGGTCTAATTGTAATCATTCTTTCAGCAAAATATCACATAGCCGCAACAAAGCTGAAGGAAGAGAACTTCATTGCCAAAGAGCTCTCTCTCCAGCATATTCCAGATATTTTCAATAGAATTGAGATCAGGTAAATGAGGGGCCAGGGAAGATGGCAGAAATCCATGTCCCATTGCTGGCGCATTATAGCCTTAGTTGCTAATGCGCCAATAAAACCCAAAAACCAACCAACCTATCCCACTGTCCAAACCATTCTTGCATGATGAGGAGATATTGCAAAGTCATCTATAAATTGGCCATCACCTTTGGGGTAAAAGGTAACGTTACAGGGTGAGGTACGTCTAATACAAAATTCAGATACTCCACTGATGACATTTGACCCTCAACCAGTATCAATGGGCCCAGTGCATGCCAAAAAAACATTCACCATAACATACCACCTCCAGATGCTTGGGTTGTCTTATCATGGCAAGCAGAGTCCATTACTTCATGAGGCCCTTGCCACACTCTTTGCCTACAACCATTAGTGCAAAACAGTATATCATGATTCATCTGACCACATTAAGAGTAGGAGAATGGCATAATTACTTAACAAATACAGGTCACTGTTGAACGAAAGCCATGAATTAGGGTTGAATTTAAAAGTGTCTGCAATTCTGCCCAGACACGATATGAGGGAGTATATGATGAGAGCCTTGTCGATCAATTCGGCCCTGGAAAGATTGTGCAAGGCTCAAGGGATAGAATTTTTTTCAGCCTGGTCTGTACTTGTTAACAGGAGAGACTGCTTCTACAGGGATGGGATACACTTAAATAGAAAATGTGCAAGAATATTTGCTGATGCTATCAAGGCAGTGTTAGGTGGGTCGGAAAACTGCTAGCTTGGGGGGGGGGAATACAAGGACTAATAGATTAACAGTAGCCGCAGGCAGAGGTGAAAGTGATTCTTGCACAACTTCTATTAGAATAAGTAGCGACCTGGAGCAAGGGGTGTTGGGGGTTTCAGGAACGGATGGCAGTCATTGTGAAATAGATGGGTATATGGGATGTGTTAGGGTGAATAGGAATAGGTGCATGTATACCAATGCTAGAAGTATAGTAAATAAATTTGATGAATTTGAAGTGTTGGTCAAGACATCAAAGGCGGATATTGTTGGGATAGCAAAGACGTGGTGTCACCCACATATAAGGAAGGCAGAACTGGAATTTGGGGAGTAAGTGTACAGAAAGGATAGACAGGATAGGAAGGGAGGAGGTGTTATGCTGTTAATTAAGAAAAACATAAAATCAAAAGAAGTGCAGATGTAGATATAGATGAACAGTGCACTGTTGAGTCAGTTTGGTGTGACATAAGCACTGTGAAAGCAAAAATAAGAGTAGGAGTGTGATATAGGCCTAATGACTTGAATGAGTGCAATGAACAATTGTACAGAGAAATAGAGTGCGCCAGTAAATCGGAATGTCTTATAATGGGGGGGGGTTAACCCCCCCATTGGAACTTGTGGATTGGTCACACTAGTCAGACTTTTGTGGATTTATTGGATGACTGTTTTCTGCAGCAGCATGTTAGAGAGGCAACTAGAGAAAGTAATACTCTTGATCTGGTTATCAGCAGTGATCATTCGTGTATTTAGAATTTGCAGATAAAGGAACCACTAGGTGGCAGTGATCAGTGTACTGATGTGGGATTTACTTAAAGATATAAATCAGGGGTAAAGGAAAGGGTTTTTGCTTCCGTAAAGGTGAGTACAGTGGTCTCAGACAGTTTTTAAATTCTGTACAGTGGGATCAACTGACGATGTTATCAACAGTAAATTCTAAGTGGGAAGCATTCAAGGAATTAATCGTTGATGCTACTAAAAGTTTCATACCTATTAAGAAATATTGTTCAAGGTCTAGGCCTAAATGGTTATCAAATGAACTAATGAGACTCGTTTTTTTTTTTTTTTTTTTGATTTGGTAGTTGTTGGCGCATCGGCTTCTGTGGCCATATTGCACCTCCCAAGGTTTTTGCAGTACTTTGATCCAAGCCCGAGGCAGGAATCGAACCCGCGACCTTTAGGTTGCCGGGCAGGTACTTTACCCACTCGGCTAGCCCGGTCGGCCAATGAGACTCGTAATAGAGAAGAAAAGTGCATGGGATGCATATAAATTATCAAGCGACTCAGAAGTCTATGGCAGATATAAGCTAGTCTGTAATCAGGTCACAAAGGAGGTTAGGCAGGCGAAGGCAGATCACGAGAAATCCTTGGCAAAAGATGCTAAGAAAAACAGCAAGGATTTCTTTACTTATATAAACTCTAAAAGGAAGGGGATGAATATGATTGGTCCACTTGACATAAATGGTTCGACTGTTGATGATCCTGCTCAGATAGCAAACAAACTGAATGAGTATTTTGCATCTACATTCACACATGAGGAATTAAGGTTTGAAAATGGCAGAAGGTTATCAAATTGTAGCAGGGTACTTAATGATTTTGTAATAACTGAGAGCAAAGTGGAGGAAAAATTGTTGAAGTTAAACGTAAGAAAAGCACCTGGAGTGGATGGGATCTATCCAGTTATATTAAAGGAGGCGGCAAAGCGACTAAGCAAACTCTTAGTCATAATTATGAGAGCATCCTTGGACTCAGGGGATGTTCCCACGGACTGGAGATGTGCAAATGTATCCCCAATTCACAAAGGGGGATTCGAAGGGTGACACGAGTAATTACAGACAAGTTAGTTTAACTTCTGTTCCGGGTAAAATAATTCCATATTTAGTCACTGGTTAAAGATGAATTGCAGGATCATCTAGACAAGGCTGCAGCAATAATTCAGACACAGCATGGGTTTGTTAAGGGAAAGTCTCCTCTGACAAATTTGATAGGTTATTATGATGTGGTTACAAAGGAACTGGATGCAAAAAATAATTTTGTTATCACATATTTGGATTTCAGGAAAGCTTTTGACACTGTTGTGCATGAAAGACTATTGTACAAATTGGAGCAGAATGGTATTAAGGGTAAGTTGCTACAATGGATAAAAGGATGGTTAAGTGGGAGAAGACAGAGGGTGGTAATCGATGGGTGCTGCTCTTCGTGGACTAATGTTATTAGTGGAGTCCCACAGGGTTCAGTGTTGGGTCCACTGTTGTTTTGTATATTTATCAATGATACTGATGAAGGTATATCAGGCTTAGTGTCGAAGTTTGCAGATGATATAAAGATTGGCAGGGTTGTTAATGACAGTAATGGCAGTGTGCTACTCCAACAGGATCTAGATAATTTGGGCAGATGGGCTAAGAAGTGGCAACTGAAATTTAACCTTGACAAATGCAAAGTACTGCATATGGGTAGAAGTAACCCCAAAGAAAAGTACCAACTGTGTGGTACTACACTTAAGGTGGTAGAAAAATAAAAAGACCTGGGAGTAATTGTGCAGTCAGATATGAAGTTTTCTGAGCAATGCAGACAGGCTGCCGGGGAAGGTCATGGGGTTTTGTCAATGATATATAGGAATTTTGCTATCAGGGAAAAGGAGGTGATTGTTCCTCTGTATAAGGCAATGGTCAGGTCAGGCCATGCCTTGAATACTGCGTACAGGTCTGGAGGCCTCAATTTTAGGAAGGATGTCGATTTGCTTGAGTATGTACAGAGAAGGGCAACAAGACTGGTGAGGGGAATGAAGGGATCCTCTTACCAAGAGAGGCTTAAGTTCCGCAAATTGCAGTGGCTGGAGACTAGGCACCTGCAAGGTGAACTGATTGAGGTGTATAAGGCCTTGAATGGGTTGAGCCTGCTGAATTCTGATGGGATCCTTCCACTTTTTCAGATTACGAACCTAAAGGGGCATAAATTCAAATTAAGAAAAGACAGATGTAGAATAGATGTGCGGAAATTTGCCTTTAGCCAGCAGGTGGTTAATTGCTGGAACAAACTTCCATCTGTCCTTGTGGAAGTTGATAGGTTGAATAAAGTTAAGGAGGAACTGGACAGGCACATTTGGAGGGAGGGAATGGTGTAATTTTTTTTTTTTTTTTTGGCTGATGCTCCATAAGCTCATTCACTTGCTTTCTTGCATCACATGCCACTACTACTACATCACTTTCTTCCATTGTTCAACTGTCCAACATGGCATTCTCAGCACCACTGCAGGTGAATTGTTCTTTTCTCTAAAAAAATGGCTTCCAAATAGGCAGGTGAATGACAATAACCAATTTCTTCAATTCCTACACAGTATATGGGTTGAAATAGGGCAATTTCTGGGTTTGGTTGAATTCAGATGTTATTTGCTGCACACTGGATGCCTTATTTTTCCGTACAGCCTTCGTTAGAGTATGACAGCTTGCTCCTGAGTATTGTTTTTCTTCCTTATTTATGCTTTTGGGATGTTTAAGAACCACTTGCTTTCCAGTCATTAAAAACCTTTGAGATGGATGCATTTGAGAAGTTGTCTTTCATTCCTTGAATTGTGGCTCCTACTAAACATTCACCCACGATAAGATCTTTTCAAAGTCTGACAGATTATGCATTTCCCCCATTCTGCAAATTACTGCAGTCAAACAGCCTGTGCTGGGAAAGGAAATTACGAGAGAGAGAGAGAGAGAGAGAGAGAGAGAGAGAGAGAGAGAGAGAGAGAGAGAGGGTGGGGGGATATCCAGCACAGGACCCTGGGTGTGCCAAGCCTATACTTACAAATGTGAGCACCTGGGGTTAATATGTCAGGGAAAAGTGGAATTATTTTATTTATTTTTTTTTTGTTTAGAAATTGCAAAAATGGGTAAATGCAACAGTTGTTTTTTCAATTAAACAAAAACTTCAAATTATTCAAAAGTTTGAAAACCGTACATCCGTTAAATCTCTAATGAACCATTATACTGTTGGTGACCAAACCATCATCATCAGCCATTTTCAATCCACTGCAGGATGAAGGCCTCTCCAGCAACTTTCCAGTTACTTCTGTTTTGTGTAATGGCCATCCGTTTACTACCCACAAACTCAAGAATTTCATCTATCAATCTCCGCCATTTTCTTCCAGGTTTTCTTCTAGCTCCTCTTGGGTACCATTCTGTTATTTTCTTAGTTCATCTGTCATCATATCTTTGAGCTATGTGTCCTGCCAAAGACCATTTTGGTTCTTTAGTTTTGATAAGAATGTCCTTTACTGCCTAATCCATATGTTTCTCTTCTTATCTAACAGTCTGATTCCCAATATAATTCGTTCCATTCTTTGCTGTGTAGTTCTCAGCTTCTCTTCCATTCTTTTCGTAAGTGCCCAAGTTTCACTTCCATAAGTCATGGTGGGGGGTATATATTGGTTCATTATTTTACGTTTCAGACAAACTGAAATATTGCTCTTCAGTATGTGATTACATTTCTTAAATGCTATCCATCCAAAATTTATTCTTCTCTTGGCTTCCAACCATTTATCATTATTACAGCTAATAACTTGTCCCAGATAAGTATATGACTCCACCTTTTCAATTACTGCTCCTTCAATCATTATGTCCCTTTCTGTGGCATACTTGTTCATCATTACTTTTGTTTTAGCCATATTCATCTTTGGTCCAAAATCCTTACTAACTGTGCATAACTGATTAAGGTTTTCCTCTAATTCTTTGGGATCGTGGCTTATGACCACAATGCCATCTGCAAATCGTAAATGGTTTAGGTACTCTCCATTCACATTGACTCCTTTCTGCAACCAGTCTAATCTTCTGAAAGCTTCCTCAAGGGCAGCAGTAAACAGCTTCGGAGATATTGTGTCTCCTTGTCGAACTCCTTTCTCGATTTTAAATTTGCTACTGTCTTTGTCTAGTCTAATAAAGGAGGTAGCATTCTCATATATTTTCTTCAAAATCATAATATATGGGTTAGCTATGCCTTGTCTTTCCAGTGCCCGAAATATTGCCTTATGCTGTATGGAGTCAAATGCCTTTTCATAATCCGCAAATGCCAGGCATAATGGTGTTTTATATTCATTTGCTTTCTCCATTAGCCGTGATATTACGTGAAGGTGATCCATAGTTGAGAATCCTGTCCTAAAGCCAGCTTGCTCTTTCGGTCGATTCTCATCAAGTATTATTTCTAATATGTTAGTAATGACCCTTGTGAACAACTTGTAGATGTGGGATAACAGCTAACTGGTCTATAATTTCCAATTTCTGATTTTTCTCTTTTCTTATGCTGCAAAATTATGATTGCATTATTCCACTGCTTAGGCATCACACCTTTTCTAATGCATTTTGTGAAGAGCCTTGCCAGTTTGTGTTCTGTCTCTTTTGTGTTTTTGTGTTACGTCTCTTTCTCCCACCGACCAAACCATACGTGACACTAAAAAATAAAGGGAAGCATCATATTGGACATGTGAGTAGTATGTGGTAAGTTTTTTCTTCTTTTTTTTTTTTTTTTATCTCTCGCCATCCTTTTTACATAGGTTGCTGAGCGTTTTTCTATACAGTAAGTCCCCGACTTACATAGCTTCAGACTTACGTTTTTTATATTTTTTTATACGACTGAAGATTTCAATGAATTGGAACATACATTTCACTATAATACTGTAACTTAAAATCCCACAAAATTCCAGCTATCGGTATTATCGCAAATGCAATAAGATCAAGTTTACTACCCATTTATAATTAGATGCACTAACAGAAAAGCCCAGTAACCCGGAAAGTGCTAATTGTTTTTATGGCAGTGACCTCCAGTTATGAGCTTTAGTAAAAAATAAGCTCGTATGGGGTGATAGTGAGTTTGCCTTAAACCTAGTGAAGTTCTTTTCAGAAAATTTAAGTTTGACTGTTATCATGGTGCTGACTAAGAGAATAAGTGGTACTAGTATATCTATAAAGAAAAGGAAAGTGATCAAAGTTGGATCAGAAAATGAAAATAATTAGGATGTATGAAAATGGTCAAACATTAACAAGTATCACGTGTAATTCAGATTTGTCAGTGGCAATGGTGAACAGAATAAAGGAGAAAGACAGAATATGAGAAGCAGTGAAAGGATCAGCACCAATGAAGTCAACTATAACAACCAAAGCTACGAAACAGATCAGTTTTTTACAGTACTAGCATGCGTTTTTTTCTTTCTTTTTTGTTTTCTTTTCTTATGTACCACTCTGGCTACTTCACAGCTGTCCCCAGATAAAGTTTTTAATTGAACTAATTAAAAATATATAACTATTTTTCTTCATTCTTCTGAGGATATCATCTGGTTTTTGTAATTTTGGCATATCAGGGATATAGTAGCAATATTTTATTAGTCATTCAAGAGTTATGTAAAACTCGACGTACATAAGAAGTCCTGGAACGTATCTCTTACATATGTTGGGGGAGTTGCTGTATTTTTGGATTAACCGGGAAATCGATTATCTGGGAATTTTTTTTTACCACCTATCCCGGAAAATCGAGAGTCTACTGTATATTAAGAGGTAAAGGGAAGGGTTTTTGCTTCCATAAAAGCTACTACAGTGGTCTCATACAGTTTTTAAATTCTGTACAGTGAGACCAACTGATGATGTCACCAAAAGCAAATTCTAAGTGGGAACATTCAAGGAACTAATCGTGGAAGCTACTAGGCTTTTCATACTGATAAGAAATATTGTTCAAGTTTTAGGCCTAAATGGATGTCAGAAGGATGAGACTAGTAGCAGAGAAGAAAATGCATGTGATGATTATAAATTATCAGGTGACACAGAAGCCTATGGCAGATATAAGCTACTCTATAATCAAGTCCAAAGGAGGTTAGGCAAGTGAAGGCAGTTAACAAGAAATATTTGCCAAAGGATGCTAAGAAACACAGCAAGAACTTCTTTACTTATAAAATCTAGAAGGAAGGGGGTGAATCAGATTGGTTCACTTGATATCGATGGATCGACTGTTGATCCTTCTCAGATAGCTGATAATTTGAATGAGTATTTTGCATCTACATTAACACGAAGAGTTAAGAGAGGAAAATGCCAGAATTTTCTCAGGGTGCTTAATAATTTTGTAATAACTGAGAATGAAGTAGAGGAGAAATTGTTGAAGTTAAACAGAGGAAAGGCACCTGGTGTGGATGGGAACTATCCAGTTATATTAAAGGAGGCAGCAAAGGAAGCAAATCCATAGCCATAGAGAGCATCCTTGGACTCAGGGGAAGCCCCCACAGACAGGAGATGTGCAAATGTATGGCCATTTCACAAAGTGGGGATCTAAGGGTGACACGAGTAATTACAGACCAGTTAGTTTAACTTCTGTTCCAGAGAAAATAATGGAGTCACTGGTTAAAGATACATTGCAGGGTCAACTAGACAAGACTGCAGAAATAATTCAGACACAACATGGCTTTGTCTGACAAATTTGATTGGATAACATGTGGTTACAAAGGAACTGGAGGCAAAAAATAATTTTGATATTATATACTTGATCAGTAAAGCTTTTAACACTGTTGCACATGGAAGACAACTGTACAAATTAGAGCAGTATGGTATTAAGGGTAAGTTGCTACAATAGATAAAAGGATGGTTGAGTGGGAGAAGACAGAGGGTGGTAATCAATGAGCATTGCTCTTCGTGGACTAATGTTATTAGTGAAATCCCCATGGTTGTGTTGGGTCCACTGTTTTTTATATTTATCAATGATATTGATGAAGGTATATTAGGCTTAATGTCAAAGTTGGCAGATGATACAAAGGTTAGCAGCATTGTTAATGACAGTAAAGGCAGTGTGCTACTGCAACAGGATCTAGATAATTTGGGCGATGGGCTGAGAAGGGGCAACTGAAGTTTAATATTTACAAATACAAAGTACTGCATATGGGTAGAAGCAATCCCAGAGAAACGTACAAAATGTGTGGTACTACACTTAGGGTGGTAGAAAATGAAAAATATCTGGGAGCAATTGTGCAGTCAGATTTGAAGTTTTCTGAGCAACGTAGACAGGCTACCAGAGCTGGTCATGGTGTCTTGTCAATGATACACAGGAATTTTGCCAGTAGGGAAAATCAGGTGATTATCCCTTTGTATAAGGCAATGGTCAGGCCACACCTTGAGTACTGTGTAGAGGTCTGAAGGCCTCATTTTAGGAAGGATGGAGAGTTGCTTTAGCATGTACAGAGAAGGGCAACAAGATTGGTGAAGGGAACAAAGGGGTCCTCTCACCAAGAAAGGCTTAAGTTCTGCAAATTGCAGCGGCTGGAGACTAGGCACCTGCGAGGTGATCTGACTGAAGTGTTTAAGGCTTTGAATGGTTTGAGCATGCTCAATGCTGATGGGATTCTTCCTGTTGCCAAGTTTAATTGCCTAAAGGGGATATAAATTTAAATTGAGGAAAGACAATTGTAGAATAGATTTGCGGAAATTTGCTTTTAACCAAAGAGTGGTTAATTGCTGGAATAAACTTCCATCTGTTGTGGAAGTTGATAGCTTAAATAAATTTAAGGAGGAACTGGACAAACTTTTAGAGGGAATGGATGTGTGAAATTGGGTTTTTTTTTTTTTTTTTTATTTTTGGCTGATGCTACATAAGCTCATATGCTTGCTTTCTTGCATCACATGCCTCCATTACTACTACTATAGTTCTGATGGTAGTAATTTGCTAAGTGAATTTTAATATTTACCTAATGTTTAAGTGTAAACAATATCCAACAAATCTTGAGTTATTCAAATCTTGAATAACTCAAGTTATTCAAGTAGTTTGGAATAAATTACAAAACTTTCATTCAAGTTATCACACCTAAGAATATCAATTTCGAGCACCTGATTTCTTTCAGGTACAGCTGTTCAACAGTCCCTATTTTTCCATAGTGACATGGTCTCACACTCTTACAGAAAACTTCATCATTCTAAGCCATAAATGTTTAAGTATCTCCAATAAGCCCTGTAATTTCCCGATATGCAAATTACTGTACAAATAAGGTGGTTCAAAGAAGAAAAATAATCAAATCTGCCTATGCCTTTCAGTAGTTGCAAAATATTTAGTTTCTATTACTCTAGTAAAATTTATTAACACAATACTGTTTTTCAGATCTCTCACTCTCACGAGTTGACTGACAAACTGAATCCCATCATCAGAATGTCAAATTTAGTTAATTTTTTTTTTAAATCACTGAATAAATTCTATAAAAATGAAAACATAAATACTAACTTGATAGTAAACAGTAAAAAAAAAGTAGTATTCAATTAACTTAAAAGCAATATAAAATGCATCTTATTTAACAAATATATAAAGAAACAATTGTATCCACACAAGAAAAATTACCTGTTCCCTTTTTTCACCTGAGACTAGAAAACTTTCATCCATTAGTACTATATTTGTGGCACGCTGCAGTTGGTCTCTGCGATCTATTGCTACATTAAATTGTACCCAATCACCAATTTGAAGAGTATATTCCCTAGAATCTCTTTCACCAAAAGGAACTTCTATGTCCCTGAAAATATAATTTTATTCCTGTCCTGAAATCAACAAATACTAAAGGCAAATTTCACTGAAGTATTATGAAAAACATTGCCTGATTACATCAAGTGCATTAACCGTAGTGGCAACTAATACTTTTATGCATATATTCTTATTAAGCAAAGGACTGCAATTTTTTTTCTGACTGCACAAATAACAAGAAATCCAAATCAACTGTTAGATTTATACACCTGAAATTAATTTAAAACTAATTTAAAATAAATATCACTTCTGTATATCATTCCACAAGTTTTTATTCTCTTATAATAATCACTCCATGGCGGTTGTCTCTTTATAAATACACACAGAGCAGGAACAAGGTTCATATCCAAATAAATATCAAGAATAGACAATTTAAGTTATATTTCTAGTAGATCACTACCAGCTAACTGATATTGGCAGTGTGGGAATTAAACTGGTTTTATGTCAATTTAAGGGTGAATAAAAGATTGGATAAAAATATCAGAAGTTGTAAGACAATCAATTCATGATTAAACATTCTCCAACTAGAAAATGAACGTGTGCAATGAGTATATCAATGTATACTCTCCATAAATGTTTAAGTTATTCAGATGCAACAATATGGGAAAACATGTCAATTCATATGACTGATATGTGCTAATGTGGGGGAGGGACATCATTCAACTTCATTCAATAAGCTAAATTGGAAGAGTACGTTTACGAGCTGTTGAAGAGATGTATTCTTTAGCCACTCCTAAAAAAAAAATTCATAACAAGTGTATAATCAAGTCACAGTAAGCATGTTCCAGGAGATAAATGGATCTTTAACTTGATTACCACAAATACCATATCACAACTTGTCATCAAATTCATAGTGGGAAAACATCTTAAACTAGCATTTTTCATCGTTAGTATGGTAGTCTGTTGACATCAGCACACAAATTTAGCTTCACCTATTATCAAATGTAAAGAAGTTGGGACTAAGTGATGATAACATCTTCAAATTCTAACTGGGAACATTTGAGAAAGTAATCATAAAAGGTAATAAGTTTTTTTTTATATCAAGTAAGAGCTACTTTTCAGGGTTCAAGGATTGTCTATAAGAGGCATTATTTAATACTACTTATAAATATTAGATGAACTAATAATTGTGGCAGAGGAAAAAAAAACCCATAGTATGATTATAAATTATCAGAGAACAAAAGAGCTTACAGTAAGCATAAATTAGTTTGCAACCAACTTACTAATGGCATTAGACATGTGAAGGCAGATTACAAGGTCTTTGGCTGAAGAGAAAGAAAAGTAGCAAAGAATTTTGTTCATGTTAAAAGTTAGTTAAGAGTTTATGTTAGCAGGAAAGGGATGAAGCACATTGGACCAATGAATATGAATGGCATAACTACTGAGAATATCGTGTTCATTAGCATACGTATATGACGCAAGAAAGCAAGGATATACAGCATCATCCAAAAAAGCTTCCCATTTCACCCATCAATTCACTCCAAATGTTTGTCTAGTTCTGCCTTCAATTTATTTAAGCTGTCAACTTCAACAACAGATGGAAGTTTGTTCCAGCAAGGAACTGCCCGCTGACTAAAGTCAAATTTCCAAACATCTATTCTACAACTGTCTTTCCTCAATTTAAATTAATTAATCACAAATTAATCTGGGCAAGAGGAAGAATCCCATCAACACTGAGCATGCTCAAACCATTCAGAGCCTAATAACCCTTTGTTGCCCTCACCAATCTTGTTGTCCTTCTCTGTACACAACTCAAGCAACTCTACATGCTTCATAAAATGTGGCCTACAGATCTGTATACAGTACTCAAGGTGTGGCCTGACCATTGCCTTATACAATGAAATAATCACATCCTTCTTCCTGCTAGAAAAATTCCTGTATATCATTGACAAGACACCATGAGCTACTTATGCAGACTGTCTGCACTGCTCAGAAAACTTCACATCTGACTGCACAATTACCCCCAAGTCCTTTTCATTCTCTACCACCCTCAGTGTAGTACCACACAGTTGATACAGTACTTTACATTTGTCAATGTTAAACTTCATTTGCCACCTCTCAGCCTATCTGCTCCACTTTTCTAGATCATGTTGCAGTAGCGCACTATCATTAGTGTCATTAACAACCCTGCCAACCTTCGTCTCATCTTAGACATTAAGCCTGATATTCCATCATCAATATCATTAATAAATACAGAAAACAACAAAGGACCAACATTGAACCCAGGGAGACTCCACTAATAACATTAGTCCATGAAGAGTAGTGACCATTGATTACCACTCTGTCTTCTTCCACTCAACCATCCCTTTATCCATAGCAGCAATTTGCCTCCAATGCCACACTGCTCCAATTTGTTTAGCAGTCTTCCATGTGCAACAGAATCAAAAGACTTCCTAAGATCCAAGTATATGATATCAAAATTATTCTTTGCATCCAGTTCCTTTGTGACCACATCATAGTATCCAATCAAACTGGTCAGACAAGACTTCCCTTTAACTAACCCATGCTGTGTCTGAATTATAACTGAAGTCCTGTCTAGATCAGCAGTTCTCAACCGGTGGCTCGCAAAAGTGTTCCAGGGGGTTCTCACTAAAAATTCTGTAATGGCGTCTGCTTAGATTTACATAGGTATATTACTGTAAACTACAAAATAACTAATAATAAACAAAGTAAAATAAAATTAAATAAAAAGTAAAGAATTGTCAAAGAAAGAAACCACATCACTCACAATTCCTTGCAATCACTTCCCTATCTCACAGTATATCATGTTAAATTAATATCTAAAATTATTTGACTAAGTGTCTAAGAGTATGAAAAAGGTTGTTTATGCATGGATAATGCGAGATATAATCAAAAGATGCATGCATACTACCTGGGTAGTAGAAATGATGAAAGTGTATAAACAACCTTTTTCATATTCTTAAAACATTCAGTCAAGAAATATTTTTAGATTAAACCATGCAAACATCTTGTCACTTGATTACAGACCACTTATATCTACCATAGGCTTCTGTGTCACCTGTTAATTTACATGTATCCCATGCATTTTCTTCTCTGCCACATGTCCCATTAGTTCATCTGACATGCATTTAGGCCAACCTTGAATAATATTTCTTAGTTGGTATAAAAAGCCTAGTAGTGGCCAAGATTAATTCTTTGAATGGTTCCCATTTAGAGTTTGCTGTTGGTAACATCAGTTAGTCCCATTGTATAGAATTTAAATACTGTCTCAGACCACAGTAGTCACCATTTACGAAAGCAAAAACCCTTCCCTTTATTCCTGATGGTAATTACCTCTTTGAGTAAACCCCACAACAGCACACTGTGATCACTGCCACCTAGTAGTTCCTTTATCTGCAGATTCTTAATGCATGAATAATCTCTACTGATAATCAGATCAAGAGTGTTACTCCTTCTAGTTGCCTCTTGAACATGCTGCTGCTGTAGAAAACAATCATCCAATAAATCCACAAAAGCCTTGCTAGTGTGTGAGTGACCAACCCACAAATTCCAGTCAATCTCTGGAAAATTAAAATTCCCCATTCTGACAATCTGATTTACTGGCCAAGTATTTCTATCTTCAGTTGTTCATTATACTCAGAGTCATTAGGCCTATAACACATTCCTACTGTCTGAATAAACAATTTGCATCTATACTTTCATGTGTGAAGGTGTTTTTGGGGATACCAGAGGTATATCAAATTGGAACTGGAAGTTAATAATTTTATGATAAATGACAAGAGAAACTGTAAGCTAAAGGAAAATTAAACACCATTTTGAATGATGGAATTTATTCAACTATATTAAAAGAAGCAGCAAAAGAGATGTAGTCTTTAGCCACAAAACTACACAGCAAAAAATTTGTGCATATTTAATTATTTGTGTATTTTATGTGCTGAAACCAACAGTATCATTGTTTTTTTCTCCAATATCAATATTTGTGCAGCAATTGGATTCTATGTGTTTGTGACTTTTATAAGTATTACATGATGCTTAGTAATTAAGTGATATGTAAGAGCCTGTAGCTTTTGTGTAATAAGGGGTTTTTTTTTGGTGATTTGCTATGATTATAAACAAAAGGTGTGCAGTATCTCCAGGCTAATTCTGCTTTGTTTATGAATATTATATAAATTTGAAGTGATTGATACATAACATCACTGGTATGTTATGTATTAATCACTTAAAATATTTTGGAATATGCTTTGTGGAACCTAGACTACTTGTGAGCAACTCATTTCTGATGTTGCAGTTACAGGTTAGCATTAGGGGGATAGTTTCATGGTAGCCATAAGAGTATGCCTTTTGCTATAACCTTAATATGTGAAGAGAACCCACAAATCATGTTGATGACTGCATTTTGTTTTGTGGTGGATGTACCATAAATACTCTGTATGTCAAATTTTGTATGTTTTTGATCATCAAGAAGTACAGAGTTTATATATGTAGAAGTACAGAGGGACAACTCAGCATTGTTATGGGCCTATATGAGAGCTTGAAGGACAGGGTGGATGCCCTCGAAGGATCTAAACTGAGGGGCCCATCAATCTCTCAGCTGCCCACATCAACGGCACAGCTTGCTCATGATCATCATGCAACACAGCAGCAATCCCCAAGGCAGAATGCGCTGGTCCCACAGGAACTAGTAGTTGTTGGTGACTACTGTCAGGGAAACGGGGGGGGAACATGGTATGTAAAAAAGATAGGTAGAACAGGACAAGGGTATGTCTGCCAGGGGCAAAGGCTGATGACATTGTACAGCGGACATCATCTTTTAAGGGCACAAAAGGTGATATTGTTGTACACGTTGGCACTAATGATATTAAGAGTAGGAGACCGATGGAATTACTTAACAAGTACAGGTCACTGTTGAAAAAAAGCAGTGAATTAGGGTTCAATTTGAAAGTGTCTGCAATTCTGCCCAGACACGATACAAGGGAGTATATGATGAAAGCCTTGTCGATCAATTGGGCCCTGGAGAGATTGCGCAAGGCTCAAGGGGTAGAATTTTTTTTCAGCCTGGTCTGTACTTGTTGACAGGAGAGACTGCTTCTACAGGAATGGGATACACTTAAATAGAAAGGTGCAAGAATATTTGCCGAAGTTATCAAGGCAGTGTTAGGTGAGTCGGGAAACTGCTAGCTTGGGGGGGGGATACAAGGACTAATAGATTAACAGTAGCCACTTGCAGGGGTGAAAGTGATTCTTACACTGCTTCTATTGGAATGAGCAGCAGCCTGGAAAACAAGATGCAGGGTATTTCAGAGACTGCTGGGAGTCACTGCGGTACAAGTAAACACATGAGTTGTGTTAGGGTAGTTAAGAATAGGAACAGGTGCATGTATACTTGCACATACACCAATGCTAGGAGTTTGGTAAATAAATTTGATGAATTTTAGCTATTGCTCAAAACATCAAAGGCAGATATTGTTGGGATATCAGAGACGTCGTGTCACACAGATATAAGGAATGCAGAACTGGAATTTGGGGAGTACAATGTGTACAGAAAGGATAGACAGGATAAGAAGGGAGGAGGGGGTTATGCTATTAGTTCAGAAACAAAAAATCTGAGGAAGTGAAGCCAGTCGATATCGCTGGACAGTGCAGTGTCGAGTCAGTTTGGTGTGACATAAGCAATGGGAGATTAAAATTGAGAGTAGAAGTGTGTTATAGGCCTAATGACAATAATGAGTATAATAAAAATTATGTAAATTATTAGGTTTTTAGGAGCATTAGCAACTAAGGCCATATTACTCTGGGACATGTGTTGGTCATTCCCTGACCTTTCTGCATCTTCCATATTTAGTGGTGACGGGCTTGAACCCTGGTTTAATCAAGAAGCGTATACCACGCCCTGCTGCTCCTTCCCACCTGGCTACGGAGGCGCCGAGTATAATAAGAAACTGTACAGGCAAATAGAATGGGCGAGTAAATCAGAGTCTTATAATGGGGGATTTCAATTTCCCAGATATTGACTGGAATTTGTGGGTTGGTCACTCACACGCTAGCAAGGCTGTGTGGATTTATTGGATGACTGTTTTCTACATCAGCATGTTCAGGAGGCAACTAGAGGGAGTAATACTCTTGATCTGATTATCAGTATTGATTCATCATGCATTAAGAATCTGCAGATAAAGGAACCACTAGGTGACTGTGATCACAGTGTGCTGAAGTGAGATTTACTCAAAGAGGTAACTAACATCAGGGGTAAAGAGAAGGGTTTTTGCTTCCGTAAAGGCAACTACGGTAGTCCGAGACAGTATTTAAATTCTATACAGTGGGACCAACTGATGATGTTACCAATAGCAAATTCAAAATGGGAAGCATTCAAAGAAT
The DNA here is from genome assembly GCF_048544385.1 of Mastigoproctus giganteus. Lineage (NCBI taxonomy): Eukaryota > Metazoa > Arthropoda > Arachnida > Uropygi > Thelyphonidae > Mastigoproctus > Mastigoproctus giganteus. The sequence goes on along the minus strand of NC_143587.1, from coordinate 111,114,271 downwards.
TTATCTTGGAAGCTACTAGGATTTACATACCAACTAAGAAATATTGTTCAAGATTTAGGCCTAAACGGATGTCAGATGAAATAATGAGACATATGGCAGAGAAGAAAAATGCATGGGATACATAGAAATTAATGGGTGACATGGAAGCCTATGATAGATATAAGCTGGTCTGTAACCAAGTCACAAAGGAGATTAGGCAGGCAAAGGCAGATTATGAGAAATCTCTGGCAAAGGATTTAAAGAAAAACAGCAAGGAGTTCTTTACCTATGTAAACTCTAGAAGGAAAGGGATGAATCAGATTGGTCCACTGAATATTGATGGTTCAACTGTTGATGACCCTGCTCAGGTAGCTAATAAACTAAATGAGAATTTTACATCTACATTCACACATGAGGAGTTATTCAGCGAGGGGGAATGACAGAAGTGAATTAAATTCTGGCAGTGTGTTAGATGATTTTGTAATAACAGAGGAAAGTGGAGGAGAAATTGTTGAAGATAAACATAAAAAAGGCACCCGGGTGGATGGGATCTATCCAGTTATATTACGATGCAGCAAAGGAAGTGAGCAAACCCATAGCCATAATTATGAGAGCTTCTTTGTACTCAGAGGAGGTACTCATGGACTGGAGATGTGTAAATGTGACCTCAATTCAGAAAGGAGGATAAAAGGGCGACAAGTAATTATAGACCTGTTAGTTTAACTTCTGTTCCACGAAAATTAATGGAGGCATTGGTTAAAAAAGCACTGCAGGATCATCCAGAGAAGACTTCAGTAAAAGCTCAGACACAGCATGGTTTTGTTAAGGGAAAGTCTTGCCTGACCAATTTGATTGGATACTATGATGTGGTCACAAAGGAACTGGATACAAGGAATAACTTTGATATCATATATTTGGATCTTAGAAAGGCTTTTGATACTGTTGAACATGGACGACTGCTGAACAAATTGGAGCAGTGTGGCATTGGAGGCAAATTGCTGCTATGGATAAAGGGGTGGTTGAGGGGGAGAATACAGAGTGGTAATCAATGGACACTGCTCATCGTGGACTAATGTTATTAGTGGAGTCCCACAGGGTTCAGTATTGGGTCCATTATTGTTTTCTGTATTTATAAATGATATTGATGATGATATATGAAGCTTAATGTCCAAGTTTGCAGATGATACGAAGGTTGGCAGGGTTGTCAAGGACACTACTGACACTATGCTACTGCAACAGGATCTGGAAAAGTTGAGCAGATGAGCTGAGAGGTGGCAAATGAAGTTTAACATTGACAAATGTAAAATACTACAACATATGGGAAGCAGTAACGTATCAACTGTGTGGTACTACACTGACAATGGTAGAGAATGAAAAGGACTTGGGGGTAATTGTGCAGGCAGATATGAAGTTTTCTGACAGTGCAGACAGTCTGCAAGAGTAGCTCATGGTGTCTTGTCAATGGTATACAGGAATTTTTCTAGGAGGTAGAAGTAAGTGATTATCCCCTTGTATAAGGGGATGGTCAGGCCACACCTTGAGTGCTATATACAAGTTTGGACACCTCTTGTTGCCCTCAGAGAAGGGCAACAAGATTAGTGAATGGAACAAAGGGTTGCTCTTACGAAGAAAGGTTTAAGTTGTGCAAATTACAGTGCCTGTTGACTAGGCACCTGCGAGGTGATCTGATTGAGATGTACAAAGCTATTATTGTTATTATTTGGTTTTTTAGGAGCATTAGCAACTAAGGCCATATTGCTCCGGAGATAAGCGGTGGTCATTCCCTGACCTTTCCGCATCCTCTGTATTTGGTGGTGATGGGCTCGAACCCCGGTCTAATCAAGAAGCGTGTGCTATGCACTGCTGCTCCTGCCCACCTGGCTACGGAGGCGCCAGCGTATAAAGCCTTGAGTGGTTTGAGCATGCTCTATACTGATGGGATTCCTCCTCTCGCTCACAATAATCACCTGAGAGGGCATAAATTCAAATTCAGGAAAGACAGATGTAGGATAGATTAGCATTAGCATTAGTAGAGTCATATGATGCAAGAAAGCAAGCTTATTCAGCATCAGCCAAAAAAAAAAAACCCTCTCCCATTTCACCCCTCCGTTCGTTCGAAATACCTGTCCAGTTGAGCTTTAAATTTGTTTAGGCTATCAACTTCAACAACAAGTGATGGAAGTCGGTTCCACCAACCAACCACCCGCTGGCCAAAGGCAAATTTCCGCACATCTATCCGACATCCGTCCTTCCTCAATTTGAATTTATGCCCTCTGAGGTGATTATTCTGAGAAAGATGAAGAATCCCATTGGCATTGAGCATGCTCAAACCATTCAAAGCCTTATACACCTCTATCAGATCACCTCGCCGGTGCCTAGTCTCCAGACTGTAATTTGCAAAACTTAAGCCTTTCTTCGTAAGAGCAACCCTTTGTTCCATTTACTAATCTTGTTGCCCTTCTCTGTACCCGTTCCAGCAGCTCTACATCCTTCTTGAAATGAGGCCTCCAGACCTGTATACAGTACTCAAGATGTGGCCTAACCATTGCCTTATACAAGGGAATAATCACCTCCTTATCCCTGCTAGAAAAATTCCTGTATATCATTGACAAGACACCATGAGCTACTCTTGCAGCTCGTCTGCACTGCTCAGAGAACTTCATATCTGCCTGCACAATTACCCCCAGGTCCTTTTCATTCTCCACCACTGTCAGTGTAGTACCGCAGAGTTGATACATTGCTCTGGGGTTACTGTTACCCATATGTAGTACTTTACATTTGTCAATGTTAAACTTCATTTGCCACCTCTCAGCCCATCTGTTCAACCTTTCCAGATCCTGTTGCAGCAGCATAGCGTCAGTAGTGTCCTTAACGACCCTGCCAACCTTTGTATCATCTGCAAACTTAGACATTAAACTTGATATCCCATCATCAATATCATTCATAAACACCGAAAACAACAATGGACCCAACACTGAACCTTGAGGAACTCCACTAATAACATTAGTCCACGTTGAGCAGTGTCCATTGATTACCACTCTCTGTCTTCTGCCACTCAACCATCCCCTTATCCATAGCAGCAATTTGCCTCCAATGCCACACTGCTCCAATTTGTGCAGCAGTCCTCCATGTGCAACAGTATCAAAAGCCTTTCTAAGATCCAAATATATAATATCAAAGTTATTCCCTGCATCCAGTTCTTTTGTGACTACATCATAGTATCCAATCAAATTGGTCAGGCAAGACCTGCCCTTAACAAAACCATGCTGCATCTGAGCTATAACTGAATTCTTGTCTAGATGATCCTGCAGTGCTTCTTTAACCAGTGCCTCCATTACTTTACCTGGAACAGAAGTTAAACTAACAGGTCTATAATTACTTGTGTCAGCCTTTGATCCTCCTTTGTGAATTGGGGTTACATTTGCACATCTCCAGTCTATGGGTACCTCCTCTGAGTCCAAAGAAGCTCTCATAATTATGGCTAGGGGTTTGCATACTTCCTTTGCTGCCTCCTTTAATATAACTGGATAGATCCCATCCACTCCAGGTGCCTTTTTTATGTTTATCCTCAACAATCTCTCCTCCACTTTCCTCTCAGTTATTACAAAATCATCCAGCTCACTGCCAATGTTTACTTTACCTACATCATTCTCCTTCCTGAATAACTCCTCATGCGTGAATGTAGATGCAAAATACTCGTTTAGATTGTTAGCCACCTGAGCAGGATCCTCAACTGTTGAACCATCAATATCCAGTGGACCAATCTGATTCATCCCTTTCCTTTTCGAGTTCAAGTATGTAAAGAACTCCTTTCTGTTTTTCTTTGCATCCTTTGCCAAGGATTTTTCGTAGTCTGCCTTTGCCTGCCTAATCTCCTTTGTGACTTGGTTACAGACCAACTTATATCTATCATAGGCTTCCATGTCACCCATTAATTTGTATGTATCCCATGCATTTTTCTTCTCTGCCACATGTCTCATTAGTCCATCTGACAACCATTTAGGCCTAAACCTTGAACAATATTTCTTAGTTGGTATGTAAAGCCTGGTAGCCACCAAGATTAGTTCCTTGAATGCTTCCCATTTTGAGTTTGCTGTTGGTAACATCATCAGTTGGTCCCACTGTATAGAATTTAAATACTGTCTCAGACCATCATAGTCGCCTTTACGAAAACAAAAACCCTTCCCTTTACCTCTGATGGTAGTTACCTCCTTGAGTAAATCCCACTTCAACACACTGTGATCACTGCCACCTAGTGGTTCATTTATCTGCAGATTCTTAATGCATGAAGAATCACTACTGATAATCAGATCAAGAGCATTGCTCCCTCTTGTTGCCTCACGAACATGCTGATGTAGAAAACAATCATCCAATAAATCCACAAAAGCCTTGCTAGTGTGCGAGTGACCAACCCACAAATTCCAGTCAATATCTGGGAAATTAAAATCCCCCATTATAAGAATCTCTGATTTACTGGCCCACTCTATTTCCCTGTACAATATATTATTATACTCATCAGAGTCATTAGGCCTATAGCACACTCCTACTCTCAATTTTGATTTCCCTATGCTTATGTCACACCAAACTGACTCGACACTGCCCTGTCCATCGATGTCAACTGGCTTCACTTCCTTCGACTTTGTGTTTCTTAATTAATAGCATAACCCCTCCTCCCCTCCTGTCCTGTCTATCCTTTCTATATATTCAAATACTACTGACATTTAATTTATTGATTTTTTTTAATTTAAACTACCATGCCCCAAACTAGAGCAGCAAAGCAACGGGCACAAAGTGGCAGGAGTGCTGTGACTCGGGGGAGAACTGAGGGGAGCAATTCTCCAACGCATCCCAGCCTAAAGAAATGTGCAACTTGTGAAATGTTTGCCGAACTCTCTGGAACGGAACATGATATTGCCATGGAGGATGTCTTTGTGTGTGCGCGATGCAAGGAGTGTATCGAAATCAGGCAACAACTCAGCGTTCTTATGGGCCTATATGAGAGCTTGAGGGACAGGGTGGATGCCCTCGAAGGAAGTAAATTGAGGGGCCCATCAAGCTCTCAGCTGCCCACATCAACGCCAGAGCTTGCACTTGGTCATCACGCAACACAGCGGCAACCCCTAAGGCAGAATGCGCTGGTCCCACAGGAACTAGTTGTTGTTGGTGACTCTATTGTCAGGGAAACGGGGAACATCCTTTGTAAAAAGGATAGGTGGAACAGGACCAGGGTATGTCTGCCAGGGGCAAAGGTTGATGACGTTGTAGAGTGGATATCATCTTTCAAGGGCACAAAAGGTGATATAGTTGTACACGTTGGCACTAATGATATTAAGAGTAGGAGACCGGCGGAATTACTCAACAAGTACAGGTCACTGTTGAAAAAAAGCCGTGAAATAGGGTTGAATTTGAAAGTGTCTGCAATTCTGCCCAGACACGATAGGAGGGAGTACATGATGAGAGCCTTGTCGATCAATTCGGCCCTGGAAGGATTGTGCAAGGCTCAAGGGGTAGAATTTTTTTCAGCCTGGACTGTACTTGTTAACAGGAGAGATTGCTTCTACAGGGATGGGATACACTTAAATAGAAAGGGTGCAAGAATATTTGCTGATGCTATCGAGGCAGTGTTAGGTGGGTCGGAAAACTGCTAGTTTGGGGGGATACAAAGACTAATAGTTTAACAGTAACCGCAGGCAGAGGTGAAGGTGATTCTCGCACAACTTCTATTAGAATAAGAAGCGACCTGGAGCGAGGGGTGTTGGAGGTTTCAGGGACGGATGGCAGTCATCATGGAATAGTTGGGTATATGGGATGTGTTAGGGTAACAAGGAATAGGCATAGGAGCATGTATGCTTGCATGTATACCAATGCTAGAAGTATAGTAAATAAATTTGATGAATTTGAAGTGTTGGTCAAGACATCAAAGGCGGATATTGTTGGGATAGCAGAGACGTGGTGTCACAAAGATATAAGGAATGCAGAACTGGAATTTGGGGAGTACAATGTGTACAGAAAGGATAGACAGGACAGAAAGGGAGGGGGTGTTATGCTGTTAATTAAGAAAAACGTAAAATCAAAGGAAGTGCACCCAGTTAATATAGATGAACAGTGCTCTGTTGAGTCAGTTTGGTGCGAGATAAGCACTGCGAAAGGAAAAATAAGGGTAGGAGTGTGTTATAGGCCTAATGACTTGAATGAGTACAATGAACAATTGTACAGAGAAATAGAGTGGGCCAGTAAATCTGAATGTCTTATAATGGGGGATTTTAACTTCCCAGATATTGACTGGAACTTGTGGGTTGGTCACTCACACACCAGTCAGACTTTTGTGGATTTATTGGATGATTGTTTTCTGCAGCAGCATGTTCGAGAGGCAACCAGAGAAAGTAACACTCTTGATCTGGTTATCAGCAGTGATCATTCGTGTATTAAGAATTTGCAGTTAAAGGAACCACTAGGTGGCAGTGATCACAGTGTGCTGAAGTGGGATTTACTCAAAGAGGTAACTACCGTCAGGGGTAAAGGAAAGGGTTTTTGCTTCCGTAAAGGGGAGTACAGTGGTCTCAGACAGTTTTTAAATTCTGTACAGTGGGATCAACTGACGATGTTACCAACAGTAAATTCTAAGTGGGAAGCATTCAAGGAATTAATCGTGGAAGCTACTAGACTTTATATACCGATTAAGAAATATCGTTCAAGGTTTAGGCCTAAATGGTTATCAAAATGGTTATAGAGTTAAAAATACAATTTAATTGACAATAAAGTTTATCAAGATTAATAGATTTACTGATTAATTGACAATATTATATTATGCACTATACTACACTAAGCTTATGCTATCGTGTGAAAATGGCGGGAATTCTCGAACGGTACTTCTACGGACTCGTAAGTATTGATTAGCTTCCAAATCTCGCTATCTCAATTTAGAATAAACTAAGGATCCTGACTAGGTCTATAATCTACTTATAGAAGATAATTTGATATAACAATTGGTTAATAAATCGACTAAATTTGGTTAAAAGACCTCTCGTTCAATTTGTGACACGTGGATTTGATACCGTTACCGATACTAAGTAATATCTACGAAATCTCTGCCTAAGTTAAACTTTAAACTAAGTATCGTAACTAGGAATATAAAGCTACTCTAGAAAATAAGTTAATGACAATTTAAACTAATAAAGCAGAAAATAAATCAGGAAAAACTTCTCTGTTTGAAGAGCTTTAAGGAGCAATGTCTGCAGAGGCTTACCTCGCACCCAGACTCCCAGATGTGCGGAAGTTTGCCTTTAGCCAGCAGGTAGTTGGTTTGTGGAACCGACTTCTATCCCTTGTTGAAGTTGATAACCTAAATAAATTTAAGGCTAGCTGGACAGGCATTTGGAACAAATGGAGGAGTGAAATGGGAGCGTTTTTTTTTTTTCCCTGCCTGATGATGCTGCATAAGCCTGCCTTCTTGCAATATATGCCTCTACTAATGCTAATATCATTAGCATTAGTAGAGACATATGTTATCAATGTCAGCTTTCTACATACGGGAAAAATATGTTAATAACTTAATTTTTTAACATTACCTGGAAAAATTCATCTTGTTCTTAATTCTTTTATATAAAGAGTGCAATTCATAGATTATTGCATATCTAGTCATTGATCTTTGTTGCAGTCATAGAAAAAATCCAGTTGACAGCCTTGCAATTCAATTTTCATAGCGCCTACATTTGTTGTTGCGCTGTAATGGGTTGTACAGTAAAATTAAATTAAATAACAAACATTGTTTGTAATTTAATTTAAAGTGTTGAGAATATGAAATTAAACCTATGAAGTATGACATTCCAGAACAGAAAGAAAAATAGACTTGTAAAATAGCAAAAAATTAGTTGCTAAACTCTGTGTAGGCAAGAAAAATATGTTATAGCAGAAAAAGAGTTGTTACCAAGGTGTGTATAGACTTATAATTTTAATTCTCTCCTACATGTCTGACTTAAACATATGAAGTACACTCCCAGAACCATGTTCAGGCTCCTACTACAGGTACGGGAAGAGCAGCCCGACTGCTCGATCCCAACTATTTTCCAAATATTCCATATTCTTTTTACTTTCTTACTCCTTTATTTTTATTTCTTATGAGTCATTAGTTTACCAAATGCAATATCGAGATGCTATTTTTCTGTTATAACATACTTTTCTTGCCTATGCAAAGTTTAGTGACTAATTTCAGGTACTTCGTGAGTCTATTTTTCTTTCTACACATACATATATTCTTCATAATTTAATTTAATTTTATTGTCTCCGAATTTCAACACACAAGGTCGTCATGGTATACAGCAACTATAAATATATTTACCCTGGCTTCATACCTCGACAGTTCTGAAAGTTTCCCCTGACTGCACACCATTTCAGATTCGGATTTCCACCTTCCCTTTGATTTTAACTCTCCTCCCTGCCAGGTCAGCCATGAAATATACGTACATCTCACCTGTGCTTATCTCTACCATTAGGCCTAACTCCCTTCACCACCAAATTCAAATTGGTTTGCCGATACCACCCAGTGCTTATGTATATTTCATGTCATAAACAGGGGTCCTACTTCTTGCTGTAGTTCCGATGGTTGACCCTTGAAATCCTAAGTTTTTTACCATCAAGTACTTCCTTTTATTTTTCCTATATCTTTCTGCGTTTTCCGTAGCTCCAATTCCCGTTTGGTAGCTCATTTCCCATGCCGGAGGGAGGGAGGGACACACAGAGAGAGAGAGAGAGAGAGAGAGAGAGAGAGAGAGAGAGAGAGAGAGAGAGAGAGAGAGAGAGAGAAATATTGATTTGTATGTTTATGGCAACAGTAACAGAAGTAAGACACTTATGTATAGAAGTTTCCTATTTCCATTAATGCTTCAAGATTTTGCTAGAAATTCTGGATACTAGTTAAAGTATACGAGGGAGAAAACAGACAAAATAATGGAAGAAAAGGCACTTTAATACAATTCCCCCAATATAGAAAAAAATATATATATATACATATAGCATTTTGTTTGAATATGTAAGCTTTACTGACAGTCATGAAAGAGGTCTTTTTTAAAAAGAAAAACTGGCTAACCTGCTATCACGGCGATAACGTACTCGACCAGAGAGTGGATCACTTAACTGCCTGGCTTGTACTTTTTCCAGTACTTTTACCACTTGTCCAGCAACAGGTTCAGGATTAATATCATCAAATATGACAGTTCCCTCAGCTAGAGATGTTATACTAACTGCAACTTCTTTATTCTAAAGAGTAAAAAAAAAAAAAAGTTTGCGCATCAAATAAAGGAGAATTTAAACAAAAATAAAGAGAAACGTACAGGTGTAAATATATATATAAGTGCATAAGACAAAGTAATATTTTGTTAGGATATAAGAGTTCCTCATTGACAACTTTCTCCAAATAAAACTGAACAATTAGGTACAACCAATGTCATGCACTAAGTTTATTTAGTTGTGTATGTTCTGTGTTTTTTAAAACTTAAGAGATTGTTGGGAACAAGGCCACAGAGCACCAGATTTATGACATTTTGTGGCCACCTGTTGTGCCTTGCTGTAAAGCCCCTGTGGTTGCATATTACATTTCATCCACATAGATGTGGCAATAATATTCCCAGGCAAGTGCAATAAAAGGACACAGTGAAGGAGCACAAAAATGGTTTTATTTTAATTCAAAGTAATCACCACTTCATTGAATGCAATTATTACACTGTTCTAAAATTTCCTGAAAAAGTCAGTAAAGGCACTCAAAGAGATGTTCAGTTCGGTGGTTACATTTTTCTTTATATTCTCGACATTCTGAAATCTTTCCTTTGAGGGCCGTTATAACTTTGTGAAAGAGGAAGGAGTCTGCTGGTGTTAGATTGAGAGAGTAGGGTGGATGATTGTTCTGTGTAATGCCATATTTCGACAGAAATGTCTTCAAAACAAGTGCAGAATGAGCAGGTGCATTGTTGTGCAACAACTAGCTTCCTTTCTCTTGAAATTGTGGCCTTGCCTGGGAAATGCACCTCAGTTTTAGAAGCATCAGTGTGTAGAATGAAGCGCTCTCTCTCTCTCTCTCTCTCTCTCTCTCTCTCTCTCTCTCTCTCTAGTTTATTTTCAGGTAAATTTCTTGGGAATTGCATTGTTTATCCAAAAAAAAAAAAAAAAGTACAGTGTTGATCCTGTTGATTCTGAAGCCCACATTATGCTCTGATGTTTCATTTCTGGGTCATAATGAAGTACTCACCGACCGGGCTAGCCGGGTAGGTAAAGTGCCTGCCTGGCTACTCAAAGGTCACGGGTTCGATTCCCATCTCAGGCTGGATATCATGATGGTGGCGAACCAACAGGTTGGTTGGATATCCCAGCCACGATACACGAAGGAAGCAAGAAAAAACTGGTTCCTTTGTGTATTGATCACATCATCATCATCAGCCATTTTCAATCCACTGCAGGATGAAGGCCTCTCCAGCAACTTTTCAGTTCCTTCTGTTTTGAGCACTGGTCATCCATTTACTACTCAAAAACTCATGAATTTCATCTATCGATCTCCGCCTTTGTCTTCCAGGTTTTCTTCTAGCTCCTCTTGGGTACCATTCTGTTATTTTCTTAGTCCATCTATCATCATGTCTTCGAGCTATGTGTCCTGCCCAAGACCATTTTAGTTCTTTAGTTTTGATAAGAATGTCCTTTACTTGAGTTTGCTGCCTAATCCATGTGTTTCTCTTCTTATCTAACAGTCTGATTCCCAATATAATTCGTTCCATTCTTCGCTGTGTAGTTCTTAGCTTCTCTTCCATTCTTTTGGTGAGTGCCCAAGTTTCACTTCCATAAGTCATGGTGGGGAGTATACATTGATTCATTATTTTACGTTTCAGACAAACTGGGATATTGCTCTTCAGTATGTGACTATATTTCCTGAATGCTATCCATCCAAAATTTATTCTTCTCTTGACTTCCAGCCATTTATCATTATTACAGCTAATAACTTGTCCCAGATAAGTATATGACTCCACCTTTTCAATTACTGCTCCTTCAATCATTATTTCCCTTTCCGTGGCATACTTGTTCATCATTACTTTTGTTTTAGCCATATTCATCTTTAGTCCAAAATCCTTACTAACTGTGCATAACTGATTAAGATTTTCCTCTAATTCTTTGGGATCGTGGCTTATGACCACAATGTCATCTGCAAATCGTAAATGGTTTAGGTACTCTCCATTCACATTGACTCCTTTCTGCGACCATTCTAATCTTCTGAAAGCTTCCTCAAGGGCAGCAGTAAACAGCTTTGGAGATATTGTGTCTCCTTGTCGAACTCCTTTCTCGATTTTAAATTTCCTACTGTCTTTGTCTAGTCTAATAAAGGATGTAGCACTCTCATATATTTTCTTCAAAATCATAATATATAGGGTATCTATGCCTTGTCTTTCCAGTGCCCGAAACATTGCCTTATGCTGTATGGAGTCAAATGCCTTTTCATAATCCACAAATGCCAGGCATAATGGTGTTTTATATTCATTTGCTTTCTCCATTAGCTGTGATATTACGTGAAGGTGATCCATAGTTGAGAATCCTGTCCTAAAGCCAGCTTGCTCTTTCGGTTGATTCTCATCAAGTATTCTTTCTAATCTGTTAGTAATGACCCTTGTGAACAACTTGTAGATATGGGATAACAAGCTAATTGGTCTATAATTTCCAATTTCTGATTTATCTCCTTTCTTATGCAGCAAAACTATGATTGCATTATTCCACTGCTTAGGCATCGCACCTTTTCTAATGCACTTTGTGAAGAGCCTTGCCAGTATTTGTGTTATGTCTCTTCCTCCCAATTTTAACAACTCTACAGTAACTTCATCTTTCCCCGGGGCTTTCCGATTCTTCATTTTCTTCAATGCATGTTCTACCTCAACAGGAAGAATATCGGGTATGTCGTATGTGTTGCTACTTTGCAATCCATCTTCCCCACTGCTGGTATCATTCCCTCGCTCCTTGTATAACTCTTTATAGTAGTCTTCTGCTATTTGAATTATGCCTTCTCTGCTGTTTATAAGTACACCATCGCTATTCTTCAGTTTCAGTATCATTTGTCTTTCTGTATTACTGCTCATGGCTGCTGATTTAAATCCTTTGTTTTCCCTTAATGCTTGTTCTATTTTTCTCGTGTTAAATCTTCTTATGTCCTCTCTGAGTCTCTTTCTAATGGCTTTGCATAACTCAGTATACTCAATTTTCTCCCTGTCAGTGTTTTTCTTGCTCTTCATTTGTCATCTTTGGTTCATCATGACAAGTGTTTCTTGACTAATTTTTTCTTCTTTGGATTTCTGTTTCCCTATAGGTTTCTTGGGCTTTATCACTTTCAAAAAGTTGTAATATTCCTCGTCGATATCTTGGTCCTCAGCAGTCTGCAGAAGCTCATACTTGTTCTTAAGTTCCAGTACATACTGCTTTTTCTCCTCTTCTGTTATCTCAAAGACCTTTGTATTATTTACTCGAGTCAGTTTTTTCCTTTCCTTTCCTACATCTATATCAAGTGTACATCTTACCATTCTGTGATCACTTCCAACATTTACCTTATTCAGGACGGTAACATCAGTCACAATATATCTTCTGTTAGTGAGGATGAAGTCGATTTCATTAGTTGTTAATCCATTTGGACTCTTCCATGTCCACTTTCTGTTCACCCTTTTCTTGAAAAAAGTGTTCATTACTGACATTCCTTGAGATTCTGCAAATTCCGCAAGTCTTTCACCTCTTTTATTTCTTTCACCAATTCCAAAATTTCCTATAGTTCCTCTTTCTGCGCTGTTTTGCCTTTTTCCAACCTTAGCATTGAAGTCCCCCATAATAATAGTGTAGTGGGTTTTCTGCTCATCTAGAAGACTCTCAATTTCAGTGTACATTTCTTCAACCTCTTCATCATCATGGCTCGATGTTGGTGCATAAATCATTATAATCTTTAGCTTGTACCTCTTAGAAATCTTGAGTATTAGTCTTGACACCCTTGGTGATGTACTTTTGAATTCCAAAATGTTGTTTTTAAAATCTTTATGGACCAGAAACCCAACTCCATCTTCACTCCTTTCACTGTTTCCATTAGTGTACAGCAGATTTCCACTTGATAAACTTATAAGTGATTCATTTCGTCTTCTTGTTTCAGCCAAACCGATGATATTCCAATTCACATTTTCTAATTCCTTTTCCAGCTCTAATATCCTGTCTTCACCGATGAGTGATCGTACGTTATAATAGGCCAAGTTCAATTTCCGTGCATGGCAGCCTGGTCGTACCCAGAGATTCTTAGCACCCTCTGCTTCCACTCTGATCCTCTCGCTGCCGTAAGAGGGAGAGTGAAAGCTGCTGGGGACTGAGGGCCATTTGTATTGATCACATCATACGAAATAAATAAATAAAATGAAATACTCAATACTCATCTCCAGTGGCAATACAATCAAGGAAATTAGGACTGTCCTGACAAGACTGGATAAAGTCTTCATGTATGACGACATGCTTTGTTGCTCTGTGGCACAGCACAGCCCTTTCTTTACCCTAAATCTTCAATGAATGATTTGGGGAATTTTCATATCCAACTCATCAGCCATCATTCTGGGGAGGTCAAATGATGATCTTTTGCCACAATTTCTTGAAATTTTGTCCTCATTTCAAGAGTTTGACTGATGCCCACTTCTTGGATCATCATGAACATCCTTATGTCCATCTCTGAACCATTCAGATACACTGATATGACTTAACATTTAATCACCATAAACAATTTTTACCATTTCATCCGTTTCTGTTGCAATTCCTTTTAGTCTAAAGAAAAATTTGATATTCGTTCATTGCTCCATTTAAAAATCATATGACATGGAACATTAATGGTACTAACAGAACTGGTTGTTACTTCCAACCTGCCAACCTAATGGACAACCACTGTACCAGCACCAGTTGGAAGTTTTAATAACATACCACTTCAGTTTATTTTCAAACTTGATGAAAATGACTGCAAAAGCTAAATAATACCTACATAAAAATATGGTGTGTGTGTGTGTGTGTGCGCGCACACACACACACATCACACGTAAAAAAAAAAAAATAATAAAGCCTTTTGAATTTAACTATAGAACATTTTATTAGTGATTCTTAATATCATTGCAAAATTAAAACTGCATGTGATCGATGTACAAATTTGAATGTAAATATGAAAAAGTTTTTTTTATCCTAAGATTTAACATCTAGAATAACACCCGTTAATATAGCGGAAATGATAGCAGTAATACAGCAATATCTACTAAATAAACCAAAAATGTAAAATTACCAAATTTAAGATCATGACACTAATTATAAAACTAATTACCATCTTTACACAGTGAAAAGCATTTTGATAAGGGGCAAACATCTATCAATGCATAAATAATAGTCACAAGAATTACTAATGATACCCCATTAAGAGTCAAATTCAAAAAGAGTGAATAAATTCCTAATTTTGGGCTTGGAAAATGAGAAAGTTTAATGACTCATGTATAAGTTAATTACAGTAGAAAATTGTGCCAATCCTGCCTGATTTTGTACACTAACAAAATGAAATAGGTGAAGAGTTCAAAACTATTTGATCAAAAACTTTCTTTTGATAGCAAATGAATGAAATGTTTATATTAATGTATTTTATAAATATCACAGTTACCGTTTATCAACTTAACATCAAATGATTACCGAATGCAACTGTTCGAAAAATTATTTTATTGGCAAACTTTGAAAATGAAATTTTATTCCATTTAAGAGCAGCTTCATATGACACATGTTTGATTTATTTCAGTGATACTTGAACTCTTTATAAATAATTAAAGAAATTGATTTTGCACGATTACCAGTACTATCAATTGCATTTCCAATTAAAACACAGGCACTTACTATCAATTAAACTTCTGTACAACAAACATGGGCACTAGAAAAGACGGGAAATGCAAGACTGTCACCTGGTTTCATTTCACAGAACACGGCACAACAAAATTAATGACTAAATATTCAATATGAATTGCACTCATTCTATAAAGACTGAGAAAAAGATAAATCGCTTTCAGCAACGTTAAAAAATAATTAAGTTATTAACATAAAATGTACCCCATATGTAGAAATCTGATATGATTCAAACATAAAAACAATCCCTTTTTGATTAGGTACAAAAGTTCAACTTGTATTCACAAAAAACATTGAAAACAGCTTTTCTTTTTCTTTCTTTTAGATGTGTAATAAATATTTTAATCATTAAATCATATTTTATATATTAGGCAGGGCCAGATTTTGCTTCATTCTGACATAAAGGGACCACTGGCCTAATGGATAGCAAGTTAAACAAACAGCATGATCTAGAGAAGTAAGGTTGTAATACATTGCTTACCAATTAGTTTGCCAAACAAATGACTGAAAGTAAAGTTCAAAACTGCCACCATACAAGCATTTATGAAACCCCTCTGCACATGCAGGGTAGTCCATAAGTAAGAACTATTTTGAACAGCTGTTGATGTAAATATGGATAAGTTATTTGAAAAAGTTTATTTTTTTATTGTTTCAGAACAGTTGGAATATCAAAAAAGTACTGTGAACCTTATAATGAAGGAGAGGATCGGAATTATAAGGTGGCATGCAAATTATGAAAATGGTGCAGAAGCTGCATGCCAGTTAAAGATGTTCAAGTTTTTTTGGATATAAGCAACCCACAATAAAGACCACAAAGTAAATTGTGAAGACGTCTGATGAAGTGGGAACAGAGCACAATCTACCAAAACCTAGCAGACTCAAAGACATCTGTTGATCTTGAAACTTGTAAGAGGATATTTAAAGGGGTCCAAAAAAATCCCAAAGAAAGAAAAAGTTTGGAAATTAAAATACCTAAAACAAACTTATAGAATCATAAAGGAATGATTACAAAGATTATCATGCAATGTTGCTTCAAATTTTGATTGGAATTTACCAAACACTTTTTGACCACAAGTATTACAAATTCAGATATAACTGATAATGTTTTGTTAACTGATGGAGCATATTTATACTAAATTAGCATTAGCATAGGCATATGATGCAAGAAAGCAAGCCTGTATAGCATCAGCCAGGGGGAGGGACATCTTCCCATTTCACCCATCCATTCCCTCCAAATGTTTGTCTAATTCTGCCTTGAACTTATTTATGTTGACCTCCACTACAACAGATAGAAGTTTGTTCTAAACTATCAACCAACCACTGGTTAAAGGCAAATTTCCATACATCTATTTTACAACTGTCTTTCCTCAATTTGAATTTATGTGCCATCATGTGAGTGACCTGAGCTAAAGGAAGAATCCCATCGAGCTTACTCAAACCATTCATATTGAGCTTACTCAAACCATTCAAGGCCTTATACACCTCAAATAGATCACCTCGCGGGTGCTTAGTCTCCATATGCTACAATTTGTAGAAATTAGGTCTATCTTGGTAACAGTAACCCTTTGTTCCACTCGCCAATCTCATTGCCCTCTCTGCACTCGTTCCAGCGGCTCTACATCCTTCCTAAAATGAAGCCTCCAGACCTATATCCAGTACTCAAGGTGTGGCCTGATCACTGCCTTATACTGACAGGTTCTTTTCATTCTCCACTACTGAGCATAGTACCACCCAGTTGGCACGTTACTCTGGGGTTACTGCTATCCATATGCAGTACTTTTCAATTGTCAATGTTAAATTTCAGTTGCCACCTCTAAGCCCATCTGCCCAACTTTTCTAGATCCTGTTGCAGAAGTATACTGTCATTAATAATCCTGCCAACCTTCGTATCGTCTGCAACTTGGATATTAAGCCCAATATACCTCCATCAATGTCACTGATAAATACAGAAAACAATGGGCCCAACACAGAACTCTGGGGGACTCTACTAATAACATTATTCCATGAAGAGCAGTGTCCACTGATTACCACTCTGTCTTCTCTCATTCAACCATCCTTTATTCATAGTGCAACTTGTACTTAATGTCACACTGCTCCAATTTGTACAGTAGCCTTCCATGTGCAACAGTATCAAAAGCTTTCCCAAAATCTAAATACAGGTAGTTCCAATTAGGAGTTAATTACGAGTTAATTCATTCCTACTGCGTGCTCATAAAGCGGGAATATATTTCCCATAGACGTAATGTTCTCTACAATGAAATCTGACCATAGTAATGTTACGTAAAGGTCAATAAAACAATAGAGTAAGCTTAAAGAATGATTTATTTATCCAAAGAAATGAAAACAGCCTTTAAAATCAAGCAAATTATAATAATAAAGAAATTATTAATGTTATACAAATATTAAAGAATGTTTATTCTCCATCATTGACTAGATGCATGCTCGTTGATGGTTTGTCACTCATTGTTGGCTGGGCACTCAGTTTGTTGGAAGCACAAGGACTAGTCTTCTTCGGAAATGCTTCAAGAGTCGTTTTGTTTCCAAGACAGTCTTTTCTTTTCTTTATAAATTTCATAACATACTTAAGCATTTCTTAAATCTGTAGCAAATTCATTCTTTCGAGCACAGTTTTCTAGTGTTCTCGAAATTTGAGTCTTGGGACTCTTAATCTCAACTGTTTTTTTCTGTGTTGAAATGCTTCATTGAGCGTTTCAACGCTTGATGAAGACCTCATTTCAACGGGGTCTTCATTTGTGAACCCTCCATTGTCTACTTGAAGTAGATCAGTTATGGCAGTTATAAAACCTCAAGTTGCAATTGGTTAGCAACATTTACGGCCGCTTCTGTTTCATTTTGTACGGTCTCTGCCGGTTCTTGAAAACCTTCAAAGTTATCAATAAACGGATGACAGAGTTTATTCCATACACACTTCATGTTCTTCTCTGCAATTTTGTCCCACGTTAATTTTGTTATGATTGCATCTAAAATACAGAGTTCTTTCCAAAATTTTTTAAGAGTTATACCCCCCTCCTTATCTCTGCCTGAACAAACAAATGCACGCCCAGTAGTACTGTATTATATAGCTACATGTGTGGTTTGAAATGCTGCATTTATGAATGTTTAGCATTTTTTTTTTTTTTTTATTTCAGTTAATGTTCATATTTTTGATTTTCTTGATACCTGAAAAAAAGAACTCTTAAGCAGGAACTGCCTGTATATGATTTCAAAATTATATTTTGCATCCAGTTCCTTTGTGACCACATCACATTATCCAATCAGATTTGCCAGACAAGACTTCCCCTCAACAAACCCATGTTGTGTTTGAACTATAACTGCAGTCTTGTCTAGATGATCCTGCATTGCTTCTTAAACCAGTGACTCCATTATTTTCTCTGGAACAGAAATTAAACTAACAGGTTTGCAATTACTCGTGTCACCCTTTGCTCCCCTTTGTGAATTGGAGACACATTTGCACATCTCCAGTCCATAGGGACATAATTATGAGGTCCATAGGGACCTTATAATTATGGCTAAGGGTTTGCTTGCTTCCTTTGCTGCCTCTTTAATATAACTGGATAGATCCCATCCACCCCAGGTGCCTTTCTTATGTTCAATATCAACAATTTCTCCTCCACTTCACTCTCAGTTATTAAAGTCATTTAGAATCCTGCCAGAGCTTGATAAGCTTGTGGCCTCTACTTCCCTATAGACTTCCTCATGTGTAAATGTAGATGCTTCTTTAACAAGTGACTCCATTATTTTCCCTGGAACAAAAGTGGAATTGTTAATCAACATAACTGTGTTTATCACTCTCTTAACAACCCCCATTTATTCTTTAACCCCTTCCTGGAACATTTTTTTTTCCAGAAAATGTGCCGTAACGGATCGACTTTAATTTTACAGATTAAAAGTATGCATCATGCAAATACTCATTGTATAGTTTGTGTTTTTTATTAATTTTTTCGTAGAAAATACATGGAGTAATTAACCCATTTCAGCTATCCCGTGTTATCTCGTGTATGCCAAAAAGTGTGCAAATTACACAGATTTTTTAAATAAATTAGCACTTGAGCTAAAAGAAAGGCTCAAAGTCTTCATTATATAAATAAATTAAAAAATCAAGTGGAATGCACAAGCAGTAATCGCGAACTAACTACATTCTGACACACGGCAGCACAAGTGGACAGGTGAGGTAAGTGTTACTTACGGGCGGCAGTTCAAGAGGGCAGAGAAATATTTTTTGATATTGTTTTTGTGAATTATTTCTGTGAGTTCAGTATTCTGCATTTAGGATGGCAAATTATATTTTGCTTACTGGCGGCACAGGAACGTGCACAACTGTTCTGACATTGCTGTACAATATAAGTTTGTTCGTTTGGTTTATTAGGAGCATTAGCAACTAAGGCCATACTGCACAGGGGATATGCGGTGGTTATTCCCTGACCTTTCCGCATCCTTCATATTTGGTGGTCACGGGCTTGAACCCCGGTCTAATCAAGAAGAGTGTGCTATGCACTGCTGCTCCTGCCCACCTGCTACAGAGGCACCATTCAATATAAGTAAAATGAAAGCCAGTCGTTTGCTGCCAGGTGTAAGAAAATCCTGAGAAAACTCTGGATTTCCCTGCCTAATGCAAAATTAGCCAGATAAATGCCAGATAAAATATTTCAGTCTTAAATTTGGAGGTATTATTGCTTGCTTCGGGTATTATTGTATCCTGAGATATTTCGTGTAGTTCCAAATAACTTTTAAAACTAAAAACGAAATATCTTGGGATAATCCATGAAGGGGTTACAGTTTTAAATGCTCCTAGCTTGATTGTCCAGACTGGAAATTTGAACAGTTGTTCTCAGGCCATTTTTCTTTGAGGGATCCACATTAAGAGAAAACTACCTGAGCCTGCTAAGACATTTCATTAATGCAGTCAAAAATTGCTTTTATATACAAGATCGAGCACCAGCTAACTAAGCAAAAACTATTCACAAATTCTTAGATGAAAAGCTGAAGTCAATGGATCTGAAGCCAGGGTTCTACCGAATGGCCAACACATGCTCTAGATTTAAAGGATAAAATATTTAGTATGTAAGCATAAGTTTATACTGCAGTTTCAAAAGTCAATAGTTACAGAATCTGAGAACATTTCTGAGGAATTTTGCCTTGCTATGGCGATCTGTACCCAAAAGACTAAGATTCCATAAAGACCAAAATGACAGCATACTGAACAGATGTAATTTTAAAAAAATTTTTTTTTTAAGTTTATGTATGCCCTTTCTATTGAACTAGCATTAATTAATATATAGATATATTTAAAATGTGTTGCAATTTATAATCAAACATGCTTCTTTACCTTTTTATTATTTAATTTTTATTTTGAATTTAGTATTAACGCAAAATTTTAAAATTAAGGCAGAAAGCCTTAAACTATGATATTGTTTAGTGAAATTGTATCCTTACTACATAGTTGAATTTCAGGACAAACTGATGTTTGTATAGGCATTGTTATGTTAACATTTCATATTGTGAAATTCTTCAACACTAATTGCCTTCCCCTTATAATTTGAGTAAGTAACACTTTCCCATTAGAGAAGTCTATTGTTAGTTATTCTCAGCTGAGCAGCCATCAACCAGATGGCACCATAGATATGAGCTGACAACCCACAGTTGTGCTTTATTTACTCAATGAGAGATGCCAAAATGTGCTTTTTTTAAAAATTTTTGTAAGGGCAGAAAGCCTCAAACCACATAAAACTCTATAGGAAATGTTACTTATTTGAAGTAGAAAGCAACTTGTGAAGGATTTCCCAATATGAGATGTTATAATAATATATATATATTTAATATGAAAGCCATTTTCTTTCGATAGGCTTAACCGATCGGACTGGAAGTGGTTAAAATTTAAAAATTCTGAATAGTTTTATTTTACAGAACAGGCCACTTTTGTACTACAAACGAGAATAGTTCAACATTCACTTCATAGATGGAGCCACATGAAGATGTTAGCTGTTAAACAAACAGTTGTTTAAGCTGATACGGCTTTTTTTTCCTGATTAACAATTTGTATGTTCTCACAATCGTGTCCTTTGTTCCAAAAAAATATATAAATAATAAATTTTCACAACAGGTACAGCTAGCTGTAGCCATTGTGTAAGAAAGGTCTAACCGTTTAGGTTTCAAATTGATATTTCTTCCTAGGTGTGCAGAAAATTTAAAAATTCCAGATAGTAAAAAATATGAATAGGTTTATTTTACAGAACGGGTCAATTTTCTCTACTAGCGCTGCCTACCTTAAAAGAAAGGTAGTTTTATTTTACAAAAATAAGAAAGGATTCGACAAATGTTGGCTTACCTGCTCATGACCAAAGAGACTACATTTCTTTAGGACAGCTAGAGAAAAACTCTGCAACCAATTGAGAAATTTTTGCAAGGGATATTGCTAGTAATGCTTAACATACAATCTTCATTGTCTTAAAATTCAACTAAACTACATGAAAAAATTACATAAATTATGTAGTATTAATTCAATTGCACTAAAGATTGTCATAGTTTGAAATTTACATAATGTGAGACTTTCTGCCCTAAAATTTTATTAGTCTAAGAAGTATACCTTTTGGCATTGCATACTGTGTAGTCGCAACTGTGTCATCATATCTCACACCTTTGGTCTTACTCACCCACAGTGACAGCCTAAATAGCTTAAAAATGGTGCCGTCTGGGTGATGGTACTCAACTGAGAATAAGTAATGATAGACTTTTCTAATGGGAAAGTTTACTTATTCAAAGCATAAGGAGAAGGTAACGAAGGATTTCACAATGAGATGATATAATAATGTACAAACTCAGTCTGTCAGAATACAGCTATGTAGTAATGATATTATTGCACTAAAGAATGTTATAGTATTGATGCATAATAATTTTAAATTTGAACAAGAGAATAACTTCGCCAAAGAATGCCTTAAATTAATTTAAATTAAATACAGATAACTGATTTTTTTAAAAAAATGTACGGCGGGCGGACAGTTCAAGTGCACACTTGGTGGCAACTTCAATTCTTACATTGGGTCATTTGTTTGGCACACTGTAATTGGCAATTGTGTAATCATCAAAGAGAATTTTACCAGCCCAAACCAACATGCTTTATCATGTATGTCTCTCCAATAATTACATATACAATGGTTCAACTTTATTTATTCAAAACATGGGGATTGCAATGAGGCAATTAATTATTCACGTGTAGTAGCTAATCTTAATTTACATCATTATGAAATGAAACTAGATCAAAACTATGATATATGTAATATTTGTTGAGATTAACTATATAATACTGGTGTAAATACACCATAGTTTACCCATAAATTTAACTACATAAGTAGTGTAATGGCATCGTTTGATTATATCTCATATTGTGGCTACCTTCACAACAAGATACCAGGTATTGCACTACTTCAAATAAATAATGCTTCTCTAGTAGAGGAGACTACTGTTATTTATTCTCAGTGGGCACCACCACACAGACACGGTTTGGAGCTTGTTGGCTCACTCACCGGTTGGCGGGCAGGTACCCCAATAATGCAAACAATGCCATCACGGTTGTGAAGTTAATTCCCCAATATGAGAGATGCCAAATGGTGAAGATAATGATAATATATTTTGAAGACTAAATGCACAAGGCATAATGTTATGGGTTGAGATTAACTATATAATCTTAGTGTAAATACATCATATGGTTTTTTTTTTGGTAGTTGTTGGCGCATCGGCTTCTGTGGCCATAATGCACCTCCCAAGGTTTTTGAAGTACTTTGATCCAAGCCCGAGGCAGGATTCGAACCTGCGACCTTTGGGTTGCTAGGCAGGTACTTTACCCACCCGGCTAGCCCAGTCGGCACATCATATGGTGAATTTAACTATATAATATTGGTGTAAATACAACTATGGTGTATATAGTTAATCTCACCCATAACATATTATGCCTTGTTATCGTCACCATTTGGTGAAGATAACAAAGGGTACTTACTGAGGTACCTGCAAGCCGACCGATGAGCGAGCCAAAAAGCTCCAAAAGGCATCCACAATATTACTTTCCATCTACCTTTTTGCTTTCTAAGTCTAATAGGGACAACTCGATAGTCGAGTTATTATCCCACACAAATACAATGAGTCTGCTGACGAGGCTAGTGGGAACCAGACATGTTCAAAGCTGCTAAGTGGATTTTCTTATTTATTGATTTGAAATTGTTTTTCTAAAACTTTTGATTTAAATTTAGTAGTATAGCATTATTTTGTGATTTTCTGATTAATCTGGTGTATTTATTCTTTACTCGGCCTTGTAATTGCATAAAAGTATCGGTAAGGGTATCAAATCCACGTGTTACAAGTTGCAGCTCCGCTGAACAAGAAGTTTTTTTAGCCAAATTTAGCCGCTTGATTGACCAATTGTTACATCAAATTATTTTCTATAAGTAGCTTATAGACCTAGTCAGGCTAGGATCATTAGTTTATTCTGAACTGAGACAGCGAGATTCGGAAGTTAATTAATACTCAAGTGTCCGCAGATTTACCGTTCATAACTTGCCACCTTTGTTATACGGTACGTTATATCCTGAACTAGATAGCGTTAGTATAGTATAGTATATAATATAATATTGTCAATTAACCAGTAAAACTATTTTTTTTTTTTTTTTTTTTATGTGAACCCCAAACACGAGAGGTATTAGAACCTATAGTACTTAGTACCATGCTTGGGTTGGAGGTTGAGAAGATAAAAAGAAGATATTTGTTGACATTGGACTTGAACTTCTGTAGAGTGTAATTTTCAGGAAATACGTATGAAGGAAGGTTGTTCCAGAAAACGGCAGTTGAATGTATAAATGAGGAAGATGAAAAGTTGGTTCTGTGGGTTTGAAGTTGGACAGTAAATGGATTTTGGCTGGTGGCGGCACGTGTTCGGACTGTTTTGAAAGAGAGAGCGGGAATTATAGAAGCCAATTCAGAAGAACAGTGCCCACGGAAGTATCTGTAGAAGAGGCATGCAGCAGAAACAGTGCATCTATGAGACAGCTTTTTTTTTTTTTTTTTTTTTTTTGATTTGGTAGTTGTTGGCGCATCGGCTTCTGTGGCCATATTGCACCTCCGAAGGTTTTTGCAGTACTTTGATCCAAGCCTGAGGCGGGAATCGAACCCGCGACCTTTGGGTTGCCGGGCAGGTACTTTACCCACTCGGCCAGTCTGGCCGGCTTATGAGACAGCGAGTGGAGAGACTCTGTTAGAGATGAATCATTAATTAACCTAACTGCCCTCTTCTGAATGGAATCAAGAAGCCTGAGAGGTTTTGGGGGCACCACCCCAGATGTGGGAACAATATTCCATGGCAGGGCGGATTTGCGATTTATACAGAGTGAGCAGCTGTTTGGAAGAAAAGTAACGCCGAGAGCGAAAGAGAAAACCAAGTTTTTTAGATGTGGAGGAAGCAATATTTGTAATGCGCTTGTGCCAAGAGAGATTAGAAGTCAGGGTAATCCCCAAAAGAGATATCATTTTGCCTAGAAATCAGAGTGTCACTAAAGATAAGCATAGGAGCAGAAGAATCCTTTTTGCGAGATATAAGACAAGACTGAGTTTTAGAAGGGTTGAAATCAACTAAGTTGTCTTTGCCCCACTGGAGAATTACCTGAAGATCAGCATTTAAGGAATTGGTAGCAGATTTTCGAGAAGTTGAAGCTGATTGAGCAGGACAAGGTTTCTCAAAATGGAAAGTTGAATGCAATGTGCTATCATCGGCAAAACTATGGATAGGATTTCCAGTCAATGGAAGAAGGTCATTGATATATAAGAGGAAAGAGTGGGGGAAAGAACTGAACCTTGGGAGACACCGGCATTAGTGGAGAAGTTAGAAGACAGAGAGCCATCTACCATCACCCTCAGTGAGCGATCAGAGAGAAAACTGGATAACCAATTACTAAAACATTTGGCAAACCATAAGATGGAAGTTTGTTTAGAAGATCTTTATGACAAACACGATCAAAAGCCTTTGAGATGTCAAGAGCAACTACTTGTGTTTCACCGAACCTTTCCATTGAATTAGTCCATAAACGGGTAACATAAGCCAGAATATCACCAGTGGATCGACACTGACAGAATCCATACTGGTGATCGTTGATCAGACGGAAGGTTTCTAGGTAGTTTAAGAGTTGGCGGTTAATTGATTTCTCCATTACTTTAGAAAGAGTAGAACTAATTGCATGGGACGATAATTGGATGGGTGGGATTTGTCACCCTTTTTAGGAACTGGCTGGATATGAGCAAATTTCCAAGCAGAAGGAAAAACACCTTTGGAATAAGAAAGTGAAAAAAGGCGGCAAAAAATAGGAGTAATTCAGGAGCACAGGTTTTGAGAACAAGTGGAGAAATACCATCAGGACATGGAGCTTTCTTAGCATCAAGATTCATCAAAATCCTTCTGATATCCTTTTGACGGAAGACCACACGAAGCATTGAATGGAGCATTTTGGGAATGGTGGGAGGTGCTTTACCAAGATCATTAATACATGAGTTGGAAGAAAAATGGGATACTAGCAGGTCAGCTTTATCCTTGAGTGAAGTGACAACAGAACCATCTGGTTTGGACAGAGGTGGGAGCAGAGATGGGCAAAAGTTGCGGCCAATAGCTTTGGCAAGAGACCAGAATGCTCAGCTACCATTAGGGCAAGAAGCAAGTTTTCTACTCTTAGCCTGTTGAAACTCTAGTTTGGACTGATTAATAACTGCTTTACAATTGTTGCAAGCTTTGGTATACGCAGAAAATGAAACTGAAGAATTAGAAACAAGCCAATTGGGATATGCAACATTCTTCTCTTCGACAGCCTTAGCACAATTATTGGAAAACCAAGGTTTAGATAAAGGACGAGATTTTAAAGTGGAGTGTGGGATAAAGGATTCCACTCCTGCAAGAATAATTTCACTGACACGATCTGAGCAAATGTTGACATCAGAACTTTTGAAACAGTAATCCGACCAAGGAAAAGAAGACTAGCAGGTCATCCCATTTTGCATTCTTGTAATGCCAAACAACACGAGGTTGGGAATAGCCATGAGATAAAGGTTCCATTGGAGAAGAGACAATCACCAAGTTGTGATCTGAATTGCCTAAAGGACCTCTCGCTTCGCCCGTGTACTTAGAAGGGTTGTTTTTGAGAAAAAGATCAAGCGTATTGGCTGTATGATTAGGATTGTCCAGTATTCTTGTAGGTAAATGAACAATCTGTGCTAGGTCATTAGTAATTGCAAAAACCTCAGCATCTTGACCTGCTGGGTCGGTGTGACCAGAAAACGGAAGCCAGGTGGAGTTGTGAACATTAAAATCACCAAGGAAAATTACCTCACTGTTAGGAAAGTTGGACTAGAGGAAGTCAATTTGCAACGAGAGGAAGTCAAAGAGCTCCAAGTGATTAGTGAAGTTGGGAGAACGGTAGAGACAACAGATGAATTTGACACAATGAGGGAGAGAGATTTTAAGCCAGTGAAGATCAAAGAGAGGAGATTCCAAATTGCCAAGTCTCTGACAGGGAATATCAGAATGGACATATGCACAAGTACCACCTTTGAGGCGAAAGGAATCATACAGGGAATAATTGGGGCATCTGAGATGAGCAGTAGTTGAATCAACCGATAACTGAGATTCTGTCAGAAAAAGTACATGGGGTTTGGCAGACTGCAAGTGGAAATGGACATCATTGAGATTAGAATTGAGACCACGTATATTTGTGAAATGAATTAGGAAGTCCCTTGGGAGGTTTAGATCTTTTCGCAGATAAGCTTGCTCTATTAGTTTGACAATTAAACAAAATTAATTTTGTTAAACTTCGTTGTCAATTAAATTGTACTTTTAACTAAATACATAACGACTTAGATTACAAACGTAACATAACTAATTAATACATAACTTGATATGGAAGTTATATAAAGGGAACTCGTAGGTAATACTTGATACTGAAAAATATATATAGCATTATAACTGTTGGGATACAAGTTTATAGTTATAATTTTGTACTGAAGTTGAAATTTTATTGAAATTAAATAGAAATCATGACTCAGACCAGAGCAGCAAAGCAAAAGACTCAAGCTAATGGGAGTGCTGTGGCTCAGAGGAGAACTGAGGGGGGGGGCAGTTGCCCTCTGAATCACAGCCTTTTAAAATGCACTGCTTGCATGTTTGTGGAGAAATCGGGGACGGGACATGATATTGCCATGGGGGATGTCTTTGTGTGTGATGCGCGATGCAAGGAGTGTAACAAAATCAGGCGACAACTCAGCGTTGTTATGGGCCTATATGAGAGCTTGAAGGACAGGGTGGATGCCCTCGAAGGATCTATATTGAGGGGCCCCATCAAGTTCTCAGCTGCCCACATCAATGCCAGAGCTTGCACTTGGTAATCACGCAACACAGTGCATTCAGCCTTGGGCAACCCCCAAGGCAGAATGTGCTGGTCCCACAGGAACTAGTAGTTGTTGGTGACTCCATTGTCAGGGAAACTGGGAACATGCTTTGTAAAAAGGATAGGTGGAACAGGACCAGGGTATGTCTGCCAGGAACAAAGGTTGATGACGTTGTAGAGCAGATATCATCTTTTAAGGGCACAAAAGGTGATATAGTTGTACACATTAGCACTAATGATATTAATATTAGGAGACTGGCAGAATTAATTAACAAGTACAGGTCACTGTTGAAAAAAAGCCATGAATTCGGGTCGAATTTGAAAGTGTCTGTAATTCCGCCCCGACACGATAGGTGGGAGTATATGATGAGAGCCTTGTCGATCAATTCGGCTCGGGAAAGACTGTGCAAGGCTCAAGGGGTAGAATTTTTTTTCAGCCTGGTCTGTACTTGTTAACAGGAGAGACTGCTTCTACAGGGATGGGATACACTTAAATAGAAAGGGTGCAAGAATATTTGCTGATGCTATCGAGGCAGTGTTAGGCGGGTCGGAAAACTGCTAGCTTGGGGGGGGGGATACAAGGACTACTAGATTAACAGAGCCACTGGCAGAGGTGAAAGTGATTCTTGCAATGCTTCTATTGGAATAAGCAGAAGCCCAGAAATAAAAGATGCAGGATATTTCAGAGACTGCTGGGAGTCATCGCAGTCAAGTAATCATATGGGTTGTGTTAGGGTAGCTAAGAATAAAAACAGGTGCATATATACTTGCGTGTACACCAATCAGGGCTCCCACTCACAAATTTTAAAAAAACTTAGATTGCAACTTAAATAAACCCAAAAAAAAACCTAGTTTTCATCATATAGTATAGGAACACAAATAAGATAAAACTTACCATGCAAAAATATCTTTTATTTAATTGTAATCAGAATTTTCATCCCATTCAGTTCCCTCCACATTTATTTTTTGAAGTTCTTTCATTTTTTTCAAACGTTCTTCGTATCTTTTATGACAAGTTCCTTGTATGACTTCTTTTACCAATTCTGATTTAGGTTTCCATGTATAGCAATTTTGATTAGATCTATTTATCTCCTGTTTTGCCATTAGTCGATTTTTCACAGTTTCTGGTTTAAGGGAGTTTGTGGCTTTTGTTTTTATATGGTTTACTTGGGAGAAGATTCTTTCTACTCTTGCCGAAGGGTGAGGTAAAATAGCTAGACTGGTCATAAAGTTAGATAAAATCTCATATTTAGAATTATTAAAGCCATCTTTTACATTACGTAACAGATACCATAACTCAGGGATGGTTTTATAAGAGAAATCTAAATCTTGATTTAAATGAAATGATCTCCATTCATCATCTAGAAGATCTAGTTTGTCTTCAGAAACAAGGTGAGGGAACTGCATTGCTAAATGGAAAATTGAGGATGGCGAATTGGCACGACCATGTATCACTGCTGGGTCAAGAACATTGAGACTGGCGATAATTCCATCATCATTTAGAGGAAATCTTTTTCTGATTTCCATACAAAGTTCAACAAGAAATTTTAAACAATCATTTTTAAACCTGCTTTCACTGTCACCAAGTGGTGTTGAATTTAATAAGGCCATACAACAGCCTCCCAAATATATTTTATTCAGAGGCTTATGATTTATTGCATTGCTTGGATCAATTTCAACCAGCTTGCACGAAGTAATGACTTCTTTTATGAAAAAACTAAGAATATTTTTATACTCAATTGAAACCATTGAATGAAGTAAGTGCAATCTGAAATGCTCAGATTGAAATTCAATATTCAGGCAGTTTATTTTCTCCAGTACATATCCTAAAAACAACAACATATGCTTAGTTCCTTTGGTGATCATAGTATTGTAAATATTTCCTGCACCATCGATTTTGTCAATTTTTGATTGAGACTGAAAATAAAGAACTAACGCATCCCACTGCTCAATAATAATTTTTATTACATTGCCACGGGATAACCAACGTGTTTGTGCTAATTTGGGGATTTTATGCTTAGCAGTATCTACAACATCTTGAATCATTTTGAACTCGTTTAATCTTTTACTACTACGGGAAAAATGACAAGAGATATCTTTTATAAATATTTCTAGATATGATGGCAGTACCTTGACTGAATGACTAGCACATAATGCAAAAGAATGGCAAACACATGCCATTATAAATACTGATGGTACATACTTTTTTAGCAATGACTGGAACCCACTCTTAGTATACATCATAGTGGCACAATTATCACTTCCAGAGCCAACGAGATTACTTATTTGAATGTTTTTTTCTATGAAAAGATCTTTTACAGCTTGATAAAGCCCTTCTGAACATTTTCGACACAAACAGTGTCAAGTAACACATCTACAACATCAATTTTTTGAATATCAAAATATCTAACAAACAACAGCTAGAACTTGCGATAAAGATAAATCTGTACTTTCATCTATTATCATTGAAAACTTGTTGTTTCTGCATATGTTAGAAATGTATATATTTTCATGAAGGCTATGCCATCTTGTATAAGATAAGAGACTTTAGTCGCCTTCATCTGAACTTGTTTTGCAATATTGCTATCATGAAATGCTTTCTTATATGCTTCTATAAGGTGATCACATTGCGCAAATGGAATATTATGCTCAGAAATGAGTGCAGCAATTGTTATCTCTGCCTTTGCTAAATTCTCCATTCTCCGTAGGTTTACTTTTTGTGAACGTGTCTAACGTTGAACTTGTCTTAACAATATTTGCACTTTTTTTATGTTTAACTGTATTTTTATGCGCTAGTAGCATCGATTTATTGGCATTCTTTAATTTCATTTCACAACAAATACAGTAAGACGCACCTTTTTCATTACTGTCTTCTTTCAACCAATCCTTTAATTCCGGATCTTCTAACCATTCATTTCTAAAATTTTGAGTATACCACCGTTTACTCATCTTTCTCTGTGGGGAACAAGTTTCAGACATTGTGGGCAATTTGTGGGTATGGCTAATTAGCAATTATTTTATTTAAAATGTTCTATAAAATAAAAAATAAATCACTAATCCATTAACATAAAATAGAAATAGTCACTACAATTTAAATTGATTATATCACTATATGTAGTACACGCATAAATGTAAAAAATCACACCAAATAATGCAATAATACCACAAACGATCACGAAAGACTGTGCAGTAAAGACCGCCTTCCGCCTGCTCAATAGGCTGTGCATACATGTTAGTAACACGAACATGTATGCTTACATGTATGAACATGTAAGCGTAATTTCATAATGTAGAACCCTGCGAAAACTTTGAAATCCTTTTACATTTGTAGTATTTTGTACAAGCACTTGAGATATTACAAATTATGATCAGTATTCTAACATATAAAATTAAGAAAATTGTAAACTGTTATTAAATGTATTCAATTTTATTGTATTTACAAGAAATAAAAATAAATTTTGACTTAAAATTAAAAATTACCAAAAAAACCCAGATAATGAGATATTTTTGTGAAAAAAACCTATCAACCCAGATGACAATCAAAAAACCCAGATCTGGGTGGAAAAACCCAGGAGTTGAAGCCCTGACACCAATGCTAGGAGTTTGGTAAATAAATTTGATGAATTTCAGGTATTGCTCAAAGCATCAAAGGCGGATATTGTTGGGATATCAGAGATGTGGTGTCACACAGATATAAGGAATGCAGAACTGGAATTTGGGGAGTACAACATCTACAGAAAGGATAGACAGGATAGGAAGGGAGGAGGGGTTATGCTATTAGATAAGAAACACAAATTCCAAGGAAGTAAAGCCAGTCGACATCGCTGGACAGTGCAGTGTCCAGTCAGTTTGGTGTGACATAAGCATAGGGAGATCAAAATTGTGAGTAGGAGTGTGCTATAGGCCTAATGACTCTGATGAGTATAATAAGAAACTGTACAGGGAAATAGAGTGGGCCAGTAAATCAGAGTGTCTTATAATGGGGGATTTTAATTTCCCAGATATTGATTGGAATTTGTGGGTTGGTCACTCACACACTAGCAAGGCTTTTGTGGATTTATTGGATGATTGTTTTCTACATCAGCATGTTTGGGAAGCAACTAGAGGGAGTAATACTCTTGATTTGATTATCAGTAGTGATTCTTGATGCATTAAGAATCTGCAGATAAAGGAACCACTAGGTGGCGTGATCAGTGTGCTGAAGTGGGATTTACTCAAAAAGGTAACTACCACCAGGGGTAAAGGGAAGGGTTATTGCTTTCGTAAAGGCTACTACGATGGTCTGAGACAGTATTTAAATTCTATACAGTGGGACCAACAGCAAATTCAAAATGGGAAGCATTCAAAGAACTTATCTTGGAAGCTACTAGGCTTTACATACCAACTAAGAAATATTGTTCAAGGTTTAGGCCTAAATGGATGTCAGATGAACTAATGATGGCAGAGAAGAAAAATGCATGGAATACATATAAATAAATGCGTGACACAGAAGCCTATGATAGATAGGCTTCTGTAAGATAGATATAAGCTGGTCTGTAACCAAGTCACAAAGGTTAGGCAGATTATGAGAAATCTTTGGCAAAGGATGCAAAGAAAAACAGCAAAGTGTTCTTTACTTATTTAAACTCTTGAAGGAAGGGGATGAATCAGATTGGTCCACTTGATATCGATGGTTAACTGTTGATGATCCTGTTCAGGTAGCTAAGAAATTAAATGAATATTTTGCATTGACATTCACACAAGGAGTTATTCAGCAAGGGGAATGCCAGAGGTGTATTCAACTCTGACAGTAAGTTAGATAATCCTGTAATAACTGAGAGTAAAGTGGAGGAGAAATTGTTGAAGATAAACATAAGAAAGGCACCTGGAGTGGATGGGATCTATCCAGTTATATTAAAGGAGGCAGCAAAGGAAGTAAGCAAACCTTTAGCCATAATTATGAGTGCTTCCTTGGACTCAGGGGTGGTACCCGTAGACTGGAGATGTGCAAATGTGACCCCAATTCACAAAGGAGGATCAAAGGCTGACAAGTAATTATAGACCCCTAAGTTTAACTTTTGTTCCAGGAAAATTAATGGAGGCACTAGTTAAAGCAGCACTGCAGGATCATCTAGACAAGATTTCAGTTATAGCTCGGACACAGCATGGTTTTGTTAAGAGGAAGTCTTGTCTGACCAATTTGATTGGATACTATGATGCAGTCACAAAAGAGGCTGGATGCAGGGAATAACTTTGATATTATATACTTGGATCTTAGAAATGCAGTGGTCATTCCCTGACCTTTCCGCATCCTCTGTATTTGATGGGCACGGGCTCGAACCCCGGTCTAATCAAGAAGCGTGTGCTACGCACTGCTGCTGCTGCTGCTCCTGCCCACCTGGCTAAGGAGGTGCCATTGACAAATGGCAAGTACTACAAATGGGAAACAGCAACCCCAGAGTAACGTATAAACTCTGTGGTACTATACTGACAGTGGTAGAGAATGAAAAGGACCTGGGGGTAATTGTGCAGGCAGACATTTATTATTTATTAGATGTTATTTATTCTCAGTGGTGTCCACTGAGAATAAATAACAGTAGTCTCCTCTACTAGAGAAGTGTTATTTATTCCAAGTAGTGCAATACCTGGTATCTCATTGTGAAGGTAGCCACAATATGAGATACAGTAGCCCCTCGATTTAACGGACTTCGGATTTAAAGGACAAAAAAATATCTGTCCTAAAGAAAAATAGATTTATAATCTATTTATATCTGATACCGTCACACATCAGAGAGCACATCTATCTGATGTGCAACGCTATCAGAAAGATGTGCTGAAAATTCCATCTCATGAAATGAAGGCTATTTTACAGCTAGATAATGCACCTGCTCACCCTAATGCTGAGAGGTTAGCTAGTAGGGATGGGAGAATTAATGTGTTTTTCTGCCTCCTAACACTACTTCACTGTTATTGTTATTTGGTTTTTAGGAGCATTAGTAACTAAGGCCATATTGCTCCGTGAATATGCGGTGGTCATTCCTGACCTTCCCGCATCCTCCGTATTTAGTGGTGACGGGCTCGAACCCCGGTCTAATCAAGAAGCGTGTGCTACGCACTGCTGCTCATTCCCACCTGGCTACGGAGGCGCCCACTACTTCACTGATACAGCCGATGATGGATCAGGGTGTAATCGTTGCATGTAAGAGGTTGTATAAGAAGTTTTTGGTACAGGCGGTGTTTTAAAAGAAACAGAAGATGCAGAAGAAGATACAAGAGGGATCAGGACACTAGAAAATTTACATGCATACAACATCAGATCTGCTATCTTCAACTTAGCAGCTGCATGGAAAGATATGAAGATTACTACCTTGGCCAATACTTGAAAGAAGTTGTTGCATGACATAGAACCTGATATGAACTTTGAGGGAGTTGAGGCGTCTGTTTTTGGGACACTCTTCTGAGGGCAAGCAACAAAAATGCAACCGAGAATGATGTGGAACAGTGGTTCGAAAATGAAGATGATCCGGGCTACCAAATTTTTTCTGAGGGAGAGATTGCGAAAATGTACTTCATGGAGAACAAGAGGACAATGATGATGATGACAAAGATGGAAGAATCAGTTGCACCTCATCCTAAATTGTCTGTTATAAGAAAATATGGATAACATCATACATTATATTGAATCATCGTCTGACCCTGATGTGCTTCCTTATTACGAACATTTTAGAGAATTTCTATCTACAGTAATAAGGAAGCAGCACCAAGGTGTAAGGCAATTGAAACTTGATGATTTCTTCAAGACCACTTCATCAACTGGACCTGTTTCACCAGAATCCTCTACCAGTAAGGAATTAACACATCTCCCTCCATATGACAGTTGTGATTCTTTCAATTAAGTTAATATTAATACTGAATATTATGCATCTATTTTTAACCTTTTTTTATTCAATGGAGTTTAAGAATTTTAAAGCCTTTCCCCCACCCCTCTAAAATGGATTTAAATGAAAAAAACTAATGTTCACAATGAAAACTTTGTGTGAGCTTTAAGGAAAAAAAAAAAGGTGGTGGAAACACTCCACATTAGTTGCATTGTATAGTTTTTGACATGTTTAATTAAAATAAAGTTTGGTTCCTATCGTAATTTATTTTTAAGATGTTTTAGTGGCGTGTATAAATTACTCAATGTACATTATATTTTATTCATACTTATACATTATAATACATCCTGTACATTAAGTTCGCCATTAATATATATTTTTAAAATACATTTGATTTAACGGACTTTCGGCAATAGTGGACATCCCTTTCTCCAATTAGGCCGTTAAATTGAGGGCCCACTGTATAATCAAATGATGCTGTTACACCACATAAGTAGTGTAACAGCATCATTTGTAGTTAAATTTATGGGTAAACTATGGTGTATTTACACCAATATTATATATGTAATATGTGTGCATAACCTGTTCACACTCAATCAACCAAATTATCAGACAGTTAATTGCAGATACATACTCACCTAACTCAATTACTGAACATAGTAACAGTAATAATCACTTAAACTTCTTATTTGGACATTTATTTCAAAATAACAACATTAGTTATTGTTGTTTGTTTATTTGGTTTTTTTTTAGGGGCATTAGCAACTCACATGTTGCTGAGTTATTTATTACTGTTATTTTCGAGGTCACAGTCATTCTACCGAGTCAGACATTTTCATGAAATAAAAACTACAGCAGTGCCACCTACTTGTTCAGTGGGATTAGAAATTTGGCATAAATTGCGTAAAATTATTAAATTGCGACATCACCACTGTATAAGAACTACCACTTCTATATAGCTGCGCAAGGCTTGGCAGATCGGCAGCTTAAATCCCTAGCCCGGATAAATGGCGAGGGTTGACGTCAGGAAGGGCATTCGGTTGTAAAAACTATGCCAAAACAAAAGGTGATTGATGGAAAGTAGAGGTGTCAGGGCTACCGAACAAAGGACGAATCCAGTTAAAGAAGTTAGTTCAGCTAGAGATGAAGAAGGAGTTGAAAAGTGTTAAATTAGGAACATTGGGACGATGAATGGAAAGAGCAGAGAGACTATGGATTTGATGCAAAGAAGAAGAGTGAAGATCCTATGCCTACAAGAGGCTAGGTGGAAGGGAAATAAAGCAAAAGAGCTCGGTGAAGGGTATAAGTTGTTCTTTAGAGGAACGGACGACGGAGGAAGAAATGGAGTATTATGCTGACCCCATATGAACGTGGGAAGAAGGCGAGGACAAAGAAGAAGAAGAGGAGCATTAGCAACTAAGGCCATATAGCTCCGGGGATATGCGGTGGTTATTACCTGACCTTTCCGCATCCTCCATATTTGGTGATCACAGGCTCGAACCCCGGTCTAATCAAGAAGTGTGCGCTACGCACTGCTGCTCCTGCCCACCTGGCTACGGAGGCAGCCCACACCATTAGTACTAAAATTTATAAAAGAGAAGCATTTAATTTCCGAGCAATTAGTTTTCCAAATTGGCAAGTAATATTTCTAAAAAAAAAAAAAATAATAATAATCAGTTATATTATTAAAGCACAGTGTTTGAGGGATATCCATATCTATAATATTTATTATATCACAGATGAAATTAATAATTTATAAAAAAAAGAACATTATAAAATAAAACTGTGCCCACAAGATTTATTAAACTGCACATGGTTCCATATGCCTGATGACTCTATTCAACTCTGTTAATGAACAAACATGGGGGTATTAAAGAACTAACAAAAACAAGGGGGGATGCATTAGGGTTAACATTATTTTCATCTATCAGAATCAATATCAACGTTGCACAGGTGTGATTTGTATATATGTGTAAAAAAAGGGTCATAACATTGGTCACTGTACATCTTACAGCCACAGAAGCACTATATCCATATGGTCATGCCAGTTGTTAAACTTCTTATCATATATTTTGCCTATTTATACTTATTTCGCAATTTTCTCATCAGTCACTTAAATACAGAAAATAGATTAAAAGAAAAAAAAAAAGTTTAGGGACTCGCATAGCAGCCACTTTGATTCTTACATTGGGCCATTTGTTTGACATGGAAATCCGAGTGTCACTGAAAATAAGCACTGGAGCAATAGACTCATTTTCGGAAGAAATAAGACAGGACTGAGTTTAAGAAGGATTGAAGTTAACCAATTTTGGTCTACGTCACTGGAGACTGACACTTTAAGGAATTAGTCAAGGATATTAGAAAATTTGAAACTGTTTGTGCAGGACTATGTTTCTCAGACTGAAAGGTGGAATGTAGTATTCTATCATCAACAAAACTAGATATAGGAATTGAATCGGTGGAGATGGTCATAAATATACAAGACGAAAGGAATGGGAAAAAGAACCGAACCCTGGGGGATATCAGCATAAGTCGAGAAGTCAAAAGAGACAGTCATCAACCAAAGCCTGCACTGAGTAGTCACAGAAAAAAAAAAAAAACTTGCTTTTCCAATTGGGGGGGGGGGGGGTGCTATTCTTAACATATGAGCTTGTTTAGAAGACCTTTATGCCAAACACAAATCTGCAATTTAAACGCAATTGCTTGAGTTTCAGATTGAAGCAGCTGAGATGGATTTGTCAGCCTTTTCAGGAACTAGCTGGATGTGAGCAAATTTTCATGCTGAAGGAAAACCACCATGGCACAAAACAGGAGCACACGTTTTGAGAACAAGGAGAAATACCACCATGATCATTCATAATTCTAACATCCTTCTGTTAGAGGACACAGGAAGTGCTGAATGGAATGAGAAGCACTAGAACCATCAGGTTATAACAGATGGTGGAAATATAGGTACACAGAAGTTGCTTTGGCAAGAGACCAGAAGGTTTAAATAAGCATTTGGACAAGAGAACATTTCTACTTTCAATCCATTCAAAATAGTTGGATTGATTAATAATGGTTTTACAACTGTTGTGAGCTTGTAAGCAGAAAATGAAACTAGAGATTTGGATATATCACCCACACCTTGGATAATGGAAGCCAATTTGTGATATGCTACATTTATCTTGAACAGTATTAACATATCTTGGCCAGAAGCTTGCGAGAACATGTCTGAATTGTGTGTTGGCCCATTGTACATATATAAAGGGGTTACAGAAGCACTCATATGAATCTGGTTTGGTTAATCTGGTTAACAAAGCTTATGGCCAAATGCATACGAGTTTGTTTACAACCCCCCCCCAAGTGTACGTGCTTTCACACAATCGGAACGCTTCAGCTATTTCTTGAACACTCCCTTACCCAACGTGCCTACATATCAACAGGTTACAAATCTTTCTTCGTATATGCTATTGCAGGACCAGATTTCACTTTTACCCAAAGGATTGAAATAAAATTTACCACCTCGCAAGCTACCTAAACAACAGCTCGCAACAGATATTGAATTTGGACTTTCTAATGTCCCACAAAAAGATTTATTCAAGTGGTGAATAAAATAAAAGGCTTCCTAAATTGAACAGGCATTCAATTTCAGCTTTACGTAACCTTCAGGAAAATAAAGACATTATTCGGAGAGCAGACAAAGGAGATACAGTTGTAATACTTGATAAAACTGATTATATTAATAAGTTAGATTTAATTATATCAGATACCTTCACTTATCTTAAAGTAGACCCAGCACTATTTACCAATTTGGTCAATCAGCACAATAAAACGTTAACCATATATTGCAAAAATGACCATATTACTTTGTCTCAGTTAAAGGAATTGAAGGCCAGAACCTACAACATCCCAGCACTTTTTTGGGCAGGTAAAACTGCATAAAACCAGATATTCTATTCGCCCCCATCGTTTCTTACAGGGACTCTGCATTTCCAACCTTAGCCACACCACATGTATATAATATTATAAAACCCTTTAGACAGGCGATACAATTTGGGATAAAAAAAAACTACGATGCTTTATTTAATAACCTTAACAACCGTAGACTCAGCAATAATGATAATTTATTCTCGCTGGATGTTATTTCAGTTATTTCGTTACATAAGAATGTAACATCCAGTGAGAATAAATTATCATTATCACGAGTCTACAGTCTTTAATTCTCACTAGATGTTACTTCGTTATATATTAATGTAACATTGAATACACATTAAATATTCTTTTGGATTTGCTAAATAATAACTCTATACTTATTAATTATATGAAGCTTCCTATTAAAGAAATTTTTCAATTGATTTACCTCTTAGTTGAAGCCAACCACATCACCTTTTGAGAAGGTATACAAACAAATTTTTGGTTTGCCAATGGGATCGAGTCTAAGTGGCTTAATATCAGAGGTCTACCTCTCAATGATTGGGCATATACATTTAGTGCCTTTTCTACCCCTTAATTCCATATTATGGAGGTATTTAGACGAAGTTCTGGTTATTACTGATAGTGACACTATTCAAGACATTTTAAATTAATTTAATAATATTCATCTTAGACTCAATTTTAAATTAGAAAGAGAAAATACTGAAACAAAGCCATTAAATTTTCTAAATTTTATGCTTACTTGGAAAGCGCATAAAGTCCAATTTAACATCTACCATAAACCAACACACACCGGTACGTTGCTGCATTATAACAGCTATCACCTATTCATCTACAAATGGTCTATTATTTTTAATCAATTTCTTAATTCCTATAAATATTCAACAAAATTTGCTTTAGAAATATGGAAGTTAACTGGCAGTCTTAAACAAAGGTTACCCCCTTGCTACAATAAACCAAATTAGGGCAAAAGCTAAGGATAGGATAGGATACAAAACACTACACCAACCAATAATAGTAACATCAAAAAATACTTTATTTCTGTCCCATATGTAGAACAGTGGTATTTAGACGAAAAGATACCGAATTTAAAATTGTGGCCAGACCAACAGAGAAATTACATGCTGTACTGAACAATCGCTCAGTCCTTTCTGCTTTCGATACAAGAGTAAATGACCTGATATACATTTCTTTCAGTGACTGTGTTCTCGTTTAGCAGTGTCAGAATTGGCCTTTCATGCCATTAACAAAAACCATGCATTTTTATTCAATGAGACCAAAATACTTAGTTCCAACATAATTACACTAGACTATTAATTGCAGAAACCATTGAAATTAAGTTACACGAGAATTCTATTAACGTTCGTTGTCCGTGTCTAATCTCTGATTCGTGGTCTTTTACGCACATGTGAGAAGGCAAATAATCTATTTAAGATTTTGGCTCACACATAATTGACTATTTCCATTCCTGTGATCAAGACATATGGTTGAAAAGCCCTGTCAGCTTCATGAAGGAAGGTCTTTTTTCAAAATTTGAGTTGAACTTATTTAATTGTTTTTTTTTAATTAATTTTATTACTGTAATCACTGTGTTAATTTTATATTCATTTATTTGCTGGAGTATCATTAGGAAGTGTTCTATGTATCATAGAGGTAAATTTCTCTTATTCTTCTACAAATATTAATAAAGAATTTAAAAAATCAATACTACAAAGCATAAATATCAATTCTCTTCAGATTTAAAATTATATTTAAATTCATTAGCATTAGTAGAGGCATATGATGCAAGAAAGCAAGCTTATGCAGCATCAGCCGAAAAAAAAAAACAAAAAAAAAAAACCCACTTCGATTTCACCCCTCCGTTCGTTTCAATTACATGTCTAGCTCAGCCTTAAATTTATTTAGGCTATCAACTTCCACAACAAGGTATGAAAGTCTGTTCACACAAACCACCCGCTGGCTAAAGGCAAACTTCCGCACATCTATCCTACGTCTGTCTTTCCTCAATTTGAATTTATGCCCTCTCAAATGATTATTCTGAGCAAGAGGAAGAATTCCATCAGCATTGAGCATGCTCAAACCATTCAAGGCTTTATACACCTCAATCAGATCACCTTACAGGTGCCTAGTCTCCAGACACTGTAATTTGCAAAATTACAGCCTTTCTTCATAAGAGCAACCCTTTGTTCCATTCACTAATCTTGTTGCCCTCCTCTGTACTCATTCCAACAGCTCTACATCATTCTTAAAATTAGGCCTCCAGACCTGTATACAGTACTCAAGGTGTGGCCTGACCATTGCCTTATATAAGGGGATAATCACCTCCTTATCCCTGCTAGAAAAATTCCTGTATATCATTGACAAGACACTATGAGCTACTCTTGCAGACCGTCTGCACTGCTCAGAAAACTTCATATCTGCCTGCACAATTACCCCCATCTTAAATAAAATCTTATATTTTCTTATTTACTCATTTTTATATTTTAAATAAATATGAGGAGTAGCAATAAAGTTCACAGACTTGTGCTGTTGCAGTCATGTTCGACAAGTTTCAAAATAAATAGAAGTGGAATATTGCAGTTCAAAAACTTCCTCCAACAGATGGTCCAGAGATTGTCCAATAGATTGACAAGGGACAAGTAACAACCAGTTTAATCATTAGCATTAATTTTCCTTGTCACAATTTTGCAATGGAGCAACAAACAAATATCAAATTTTGCTTTAAATTGGAAAAATCTACAATAGAAACATATGAAATGTTAAAACTGTTTATGG
The DNA here is from genome assembly GCF_048544385.1 of Mastigoproctus giganteus. Lineage (NCBI taxonomy): Eukaryota > Metazoa > Arthropoda > Arachnida > Uropygi > Thelyphonidae > Mastigoproctus > Mastigoproctus giganteus. The sequence goes on along the minus strand of NC_143587.1, from coordinate 111,073,410 downwards.
TGATGGCACATTAAGCCATACCAGTGTATTTGAATGGCATAAGTAGTTCAAAGACTGATGTGAGGATGTTTGCGATGACCCAAGATGTGGTCATCTATTAGCATCTTGAAATTAATGCAGTTGCAAAAGTTCAGAAATTTTGGCAAGAGATCATTGTTAGATACTCAGAACGGATAGGTTGGATATGAATAAGGAGACAATTCTTCAAATTCTGCATGAAGGCTTAGGGAAAAGGAAGGTCTGTGCAAAATTTGTGTTGCACAGCTTCACAGATGAGCAGAGGCAATGAATAGAATCATCATGCAAAGACTTTATGCAGACTTATCAAAATAATCCTAATTTCCTTGACTGTATTGTCACTGGAGAAGAGCGTTGGGTGTTTCAGTACGCCCCACAGATGATACATCAGCCCATGCAGTGGACTTCAAAATCGTTACCAAGGTCCAAAAAGTTGTTTATAGAAGTCCAGGATCAAGACTATGCTGATAATTTTTTATTTTTTAATGAACAGTGTTCATTAAAAAAAAACTCCACCATTTCCAAGGAATTTGTACCTGAAAGGAGGGGGAGAGAATATCAATGCTGCATTCTATGTATGGGTGCTTCAAAGATATTGAAACACCTTCCCTGGGTGAGGCCACAATTTTGAGAGAAAGGCAACTAGTTCTTGTTGCACCTATTTTGCACTTGTTATGCAGACCCTTCTGAGAAAACATGGCATTGTACAGTTTAGCCATACCCCCTACTGATCTGGCACCTGCAGACTTCCTCTTTCCCAAGATGGAAACTGCCCCCAAAGAAATGCATTTTTAAGATGTTGAGCACATGAAGGATGGGAAAAAACCACCAAACTGAACTCTTTAGAAGCCTTCACTGACTCTTTTTAGAAACTTATAATGGTATAATAAGTGCATTCAATCAGGTGGTGATTACTTGGAATGAAAATAAAACCAGTTTTTAGCTCCTTCACTTTGTGTTATTTTTATTGCACCAGTCTGGGGACTTCATTGCCACACCCCATATATTTAAAAGTAATAATATTAAGTCACTTAAATAAAAATAAAGATAATAATATACTTACATTTCTGGTTTGAATGCTGAACTCAACATCATCTCCTAAATTCAAACTTTTGAAATCTTTGCATTCACTAGAATGAAAGAAAATCTGAAAAAGATGGTTAAAAAAAAAAAAATTTATGAAGTACTTGCTCAATAAGTGCTGGAATTTTAAAATTCCATTTTTCTAGATATGCATTAATAAAAATGCATAAATGAAATTTGTGGCATGGCACTGCTTAGGTGTCTGCCACCAGATGCACTGGAGTGGACAGAAACAAACCCCACTTACTCAATATGTGCACTCCCCAATGTCTATAATGCACTGAATGTAAGTGCAGTACTGGACCCTTTATTTAGAAACTTGCACCCAGAGGCTTTCTGGATTTTGGGTCCTTATCAACAGAATTAGAACACATGCAAAATAAACGATTTTTAATTATTTATTATTAAAAATCATATTAAGATTTACTTTATCTGAAAAGCATTAATAAATACAAATTTTAATACCACTATAATCAAACCATCTGACTAAACAGCAGAATATAAAAATTAAAGTAGTTTATTTAGAAAACAAAAATAAATAAAGTACATCTAAAATCCTAAAAATTAAGTACAGATAAATGTTAAAAAGTATACAAGCTAACCTCAATTAATGCGCTTAATTCTTCCGGCTAGTGCATTGTTCAAAACGGAAATGTGTTAATCGAATAAAATAGTCAATAGGAAAACTAATTGGTCCTTGACCTTCAGGAATGTCCATAAAGAATTTTAAAAATACCTTTTAAATAACTTTTTAACTGTATACCATGTAAAAGATGATGAAAATAATTATGGAATTAAATGTTTAAAGCATAAAACCGGTTTCCAAACTGTGTGCCGCAGAATATTTTAAATTTGAGGGAAACAGCGATATTTGACATCTGTCAGACACCGCGCGAACTACTAGCTCGAGGTGGTTCAGTTTCAACATTTCTTATTAAGTTGTTTGGATCTAACTACTTCATAAACGGAACTGTTAGGTATTTCTTTTGGTCTAGGTGCGCTGTGAAAAAATTACTGAGAAGCTAGGGGTACAGCGAACCGAAAAAGTTTGGGCACCTCTGACATAAAATACACAATGAAGAAACAATTTGTTACGGAAATATTTGAATAGTGTTGACTTTCTCTTTTCATCAATCAATTTCCAATAGCCGAAAACAATTTTTTCTGGGCCCTGGCGAAATAACTATCGCAAAGAACCTCAAACCTTTTGTTTGAGGTTCTCTGCGTTACAAAAGATTTCATTTAGTTTTTTTATCGTCATCTCCTTTGTGGGTAACATTTTCATCTGGCTCATTTAAAAATTAGAATTTTTAAATGCAAGTCTGCATTGACTTTATTAGCAGGAGACAAACAAGTAACATGTCTTCTTCCAATGGTTGATGGAACACACTGAGGCGGGCAGCAGGAAAACGTTTCTTTATTGCCCGTCCAACATGCGATTTACACTGAGGTGGGCAGCAGGCAAACGTTTCTTTATTGCCCGTCCAACATGTGATTCAAATCTTTTTAAACTATCACATAAAAAAAAAAAATATGGTAACTGAAAATTTGCATCATGTAAAGTTGTATAATTTTTTTAAATAGTGGTAACTGAAAAAATGCGTTAATCGAACTCTCATTATGCGAGGCCTGGGTGTATAATAAAAGATACTAGGTCCTATATAAGAAATGTAATTCAAATATACTAGCACCTATAAGAAATGTAAATTTATGAAATATAATACAATAAAAATACTAAAACCTCAGCTGGGGGATTCAAAATTTTGCCTTATCAAATACAGTAAACCCCCGCTATTCGCAGTCGCTGATTTAATATAAAATGAAACTTGTGTGTGTTATGGAGGTTTAATGGCACATAAGCTACTGAGGCTATAGTGCGCCTATAAAATGAAACATAAAATGTGAATTTTAAATCGCCGTGAACATTTTCCGCCATAAAAAAACACGGGCATGGCTAAAACCATCTTTCCCGGTCAAAACAGCGCTCAGTGGGTGGGGGGAGAGGGGTGACAAAATTGTGGATGTTTCTCGCTGATCCTTGTTCAGTATGTGCTATGCACTTGTCATGGAAGATTTCGTCATTTGCTTTTAATTTAAATGCTTATAAATTGATTAAATTTATCAATTTATATGCTTACAAAAGTGAAAAATCTCCATTTTGCACAGAGATGTTAGGGTAAACAGACTTTTTCAAGTGTGTTAACAGAAGAAAGTAACTTTAAGTCACTTTCACCTACAAAAATATGGCTACGAATAACAAGGGAATTGTGAAAAGATCAAAGAAGGTGATGACATTAGCAATTAAAATTCAGTTATTAGACAAAATTTCTAACGGTGAAAGTGTCTCGTCAGTGGCAAAACATTATAAAATCAATAAGTCAATGGTACAATCAATCAAGAAATCGGAAGAAAAAATTCACTGTAGTGTCTGTGAAAACGCGCTAATTGCTTCAAAAATTTGCTCTGTAACTCGTGATGTTAAATTAGAAAAAATGGAAAAAGCTTTAAATCTGTGGATAGAAGACTGAACTCAAAATAAAATTCCCTTAAGTTCACTCATCATTCGTGAAAAGGCAAAACACCTTTATCAACACTTTAGCGAAACTGGTGGGATAGGTTTTTTAGATATGGTGCTGGATTGAAAGATTTGTTTGAAATTTCTAATAAATATTACATTTAATATTAAATTGTTTCTTATTTTCATTTCGATGCCTTATGCTTGTATTTCACTATGTACTTCTATGTACATAGTCATATTATGAAGGTACATATAATACATACAGACAAAATTTTAGACTAGTTTTTCTTATATATTTCATATTTTGAAACGGAACCCCTTTATTACTATGGGAGCCATAACTCAGTATTCGCGTTTTCGGTATTCGCAGCATTTCTCAGGAACGTAACCCCCGCAAATAGCGGGGGTTTACTGTATTAGTACTTTTCACAATGAACATAAGTATTTCAATATTTATTAATACATGCAGCACAACCTCAATATGATGCAGGTGTCAGGTATACCTTTAATAATGCTTGAAATCATTACCTAGTTTTTAATATAAATATGCAATGACCTAAACCAGCATTTTTATTGTAAGCAGTTTTATTTTGGCATCTAGTATGGATTCATTTTCATATTTCAAAATGCTCTCCCTCCCACCAAGGATTGCTAAGTGCAACAATGAGTGCATATCATTTTTATTACCAGCAAGCATGCAAAAACTGTGTGTTTGCTATGGAGAGAATCATTTGTATTAATCTTAATTTATCTCTTGTTTTCACCATCAAAAGCAAAGTATAAATTTCTTTTTTATTTTCATGAAACAAAGGAAATAAATTTTATTATCATCTTCATTTATGGATAGGTCAGCTTTTGCTATATTATGTCTGCTTTCCTCATATCACACTGTAGCCTCTCAACTTGAAACATGTTGGGAATCTCACAGTGAAACAGTTTTCATTTTCCCTTCAGTTTCATTTCCGGATGTTTGAAATGAAATATCCGTTTGCATGCATTGATTGGGGATTTTTTTCCTTCGGTGCATCAGCATGTGTTGACATAGGTTTTCCAGGTCTCCCTCCATGAGGGTGGGTGGGGAAAGTAATTACTGCGTGATACCATAACTGTTGAGAGATATTGTTCTGTGATAGGTGCAATTGTCCCCTAACTCATCTTAATCTTTAATGGATGGGGGGGTGGAAATGACCAAAAGACATTTGTATTGTAAGCAACTTAGTATATGTTACATAGCAATTGGAGAATCAAATGCTCTGTAACATTGCGTATTGTAACTGCTGACCGATTGTTCTTCAAAAGACAACTTGCCCTCTTCTCTACAGTTTTTCAAACCCTTTTAGGATACTCACACATAGCAATGCTATTTGAAAAGTGTAATGGTACTTTATTTTATTGCCAGCAAGCCTGTGTGAACTGTCTATGTTTGACAAAATATTTTTATACAGTATTTATTTTTTGCTTTCACCATTGAAATAAAAATGGCAATGCTCCATGAGCCTGCTGTGCAAGACAAAGAGGAATTTGATTTTTCAGACAAGGAGGGCGCCTCCGTAGCCAGGTGGGAAGGAGCACCAGTGTGTAGCACACGCTTCTTGATTAGACCGGGGTTCGAGCCCGTCACCACCAAATACGGAGGACGCGGAAAGGTCAGGGAATGACCACCGCACATCCCCGGAGCAATATGGCCTTAGTTGCTAATGCTCCTAAAAACCAAATAACAACAACAACAACAACAACAGACAAGGAGGATGACTGCTGAAAACAGCTCATCTATTGCTGCTAGATAGAAACAGAAAGAAAAGGCAATAACTTATCATATAAATTTGAACGCAAAGTATGGGAAGCAGTAACCCCAGAGTAATGTATCAACTGCATGGTACTACACTGACAGTGGTAGAATGAAAAGAACTTGGGGTAATTGTGCAGGCAGATATGAAGTTTTTTGACAGTGCAGACAGTCTGCAAGAGTAGCTCATGGTGTCTTGTCAATGATAAAATCAGGAATTTTTCTAGCAGGGATAAGGATGTTTTGTTTGTTTGTTATTTGGATTTTAGGAGCATTAGCAACTAAGGCCATATTGCTCCGGGAATATGTGGTGGTCATTCCCTGACCTTTCCGCATCCTCCGTATTTGGTGGTCACAGGCTCAAACCCCGGTCTAATCAAGAAGCATGTGCTACGCACTGCAGCTCCTGCCCACCTGGCTACGGAGGGACCCGGGGATAAGGAGGTGATTATCTCCTTGTATAAGGCAATGGTCAGGCCACATCTTGAGTACCGTATACAGGTCTGGAGGCCTCATTTTAGGAAGGACATTGAGCTGTTGGAACGAGTACAGAGAAGAGCGACAAGATTAGGGAATGGAACAAACTCTTATGAAGAAAGGCTTAAGTTTTGCAAATTACAGTGTTTGGAGACTAGGCACCTGCGAGGTGATCTGATAGAGGTGTATAGAGCCTTGAGTGGTTTGAGCATGCTTAATGCTGATGGGATTCTTCCTCTTGCTCAGAATATTCACCTGAGACGGCATAAATTCAAATTGAGGAAAGACAGATGTAGGATAGATGTGCGGAAGTTTGCAGGTAGTTGGTCTATTCCACCAACCAACTACCAGCAGGTAGTTGGTTGGTGGAATAGACTTCCATTCCTTGTTGTGGAAGTTAATAGCCTAAATAAATTTAAGGCTGAGCTGGACAGGTATTTGGAACGAACGGAGGGATGAAATGGGAGTATTTTTTTTTTGGCTGATGCTGCATAAGCTTGCTTTTTTGCATCATATGCCTCTACTAATGCTAATGCTCAGCAATAGTCCAAAACATCACTGCTATATAAACAGCAGTGATGGTTGCAAACTTATTAAAATCAAGTAAACAACTATAATAAAAACTGAAAATAAAATTAAATTAACCCACTTATAAAATAATAATAAACCCTAATTAAAAAATACCAAAAATTTACATGTACAGTATTTTCTCAATTTATTTACTGGACAATGAGCTCAAATACTGGACTCTTTTATGAAGGCTGATATTCTCACTTAGTTATGATGTAGCAACTTATTCTTGTTTACTTAGCAAATAAAAATGAAACTTAGGTCCCTTTTCAATCTCCATTTCATATTGCAAAGTAGCAAAGCTTAATTATAGAATAAAATGTATCAGCATTCAATACTACAGTTCTTTTCACAAAGATGTAATTGTTAAACTTCTTTAAATAAAAAATTATGGCATATCAAATGCTAAGCAGAGTTGGATGGTGGTGCCTCCTGAAAACCCTTTCAAAACCCAGGAACTGAGTTTTGAAATGGATTTCAGACCAACAGTTGCAATGCAAAGTTTTAAATTTAAAAGAAGGCAGTACACATGTTCCCATGACATTACATAAAAAAAGGCATTTTTTTTTTGTCTAACAGATATCCTTTGTTACATGATTAATTCCACTAATCACATAACATTAATCATGTAACCCGATTAATGTATAACTTTGCATTATCCAAAGATTTTGTAGTTTCTGCCATTCTATCTATGATTTCAGAGCTTTGAAAAGGGTGTCATGCAATGCTGCTTTTAAAAAAAAATTTATCCAATAAATCTATTTTTTTTTAAAATTGGTTTACTTTTCACCCTCCCTTTAATTTTGTTTATCATTTCTGTTTTTACTAGCTGGGTAACCTCTTCGGGTCGGTCATTGGTCAAAATTCATTACCATGACAATGCAATATCAGTCACTGCAAAGTACAACTGACTTTTGGTATGTAAAACAACCCTGATTGAAGTTAATTAAAAAGTCACTAGCAGTTTAGAAATTTTTTTACCAATGGCCCAAGGAGATGATATATTTGGTATTGGTGGTTGTGGTATTGGTGGTATTGGTATATTTGGTATTCCGCGTCCTCCGTATTTGGTGGTGACGGGTTCGAGCCCGTCACCACCAAATACGGAGGACGCGGAAAGGTCAGGGAATGACCACCGCACATCCCCGGAGCAATATGGCCTTAGTTGCTAATGCTCCTAAAAACCAAATAACAACAACAACAACAACAACAGACAAGGTTTTTTTTACCAATGGCCCAAGGAGATGATATATTGCACAGAGAAACAACAGAAAATTTCCTCTTATGCCAATGGCAAAAATTAGACACTAATTTGCCATTAGCAACAAGAGCAGTAGGTTGCAAAAATTTGTTGTGAAACAGATAACAATTAGTGAGCCATTTAAGACTGCAGAAGTCATCATGGAAAAACCACAGATAGGCAGGAGAACAAGCTACACGAATAAATTGTGGCTAACAATTGTTCTCCTCTTCCAATTTTGAAGACTATTTTCATGCTGACATATATTGAAACTGTTAATTTTGCAACTACTGATGGAAGTAACTTTAAAAAGAAAAGGTGATAAATTGCAGATATAAATAAAAACAAAAATAAATACTAAAAGTGATAAAAATAAAATATACATCAACAAGCTTTCAGAGCGATGCGCACTTTTTCAACTTCAAAATTTTCATACATTTGAAAGTCATATAATCTACAAATATTAAGGCCCTTGTATGTTAGGAATAAGCATAATGAAATAAATCTTGTAACTACTGACGAAACATAAGAAATAAAACTTTATTAAAATATAGTGAAAAAATATAAAGTACAATACAGTCTGTATCCGACATACGTAAGAGATACGTTCTAGGACTTCTTAAGTAGATTTTTATGCAACTCGGGAATGACTAATAAAATATTGCTACTATATCCCTGATATGTCAAAATTGCAAAAACCACATAATATCCTCAGAAGAATGAAGAAAAATAGTTATATACCATAACAATTAAAAACTGTATCTGGGGACAGCAGCAAATTAACCGTAGTGGCACATAAGAAAACATAAAAGGAAGAAAAAAAGCACATTATTGTAGTGTAAAAACTGATGTGTATTTCTTAAGCCATGTAAGATTTATAAGGGCTACTAAGAGAATCAAAACCAAAGTGTGCATATTTAAGAAAATTGGTCTATACCACACAACACATCTAAGTTTATACACTGCAGGTGCAATGAGCTAAAGATAACTTAAAATGAACCTGAAGCATTAATAAGACATTAATGTTTCCATCCATTCCATCAAACAGAGACCTTCCTGAATTTTACCAAACGCTTCTGCCAGTTCTTCAATTTGAACTGTTTCTTGGGTCGCTCTGGTTCCTCAACAGATTCAGCTCTTCCTTGCTCCTCGACTATTTGCACATTCAACTGGGCTAGGTCTTCTGTTTTTAAATCTTCACCTCGTCCATCCACAAGCTTGTCTACATCTTCGTTCTCCAGGACCAGCTGGAACAAGTTTACAATTTCTTTGGTAACATAAGACATCAGCTCATCTCTGTTGAAGTCTGTTGTTAAGCTCGGAATATTTTAGATTTTTCCAAACTCTGCTCAGGCAAGTTGTCAAATCATTCCAGGCTCTTCAAATGTTGTGTATACCATCAAGGATGTTAAAGGGCTAGAGTGTAATTCTCCAAAGAAATAGCAGACAGGACACAGTCTACGTGTCTTACACGTTAAATAGATAAATGTGGCTTAAACATTGTTAAATATACACGAAGAAGCTTTTGGATTCTGAAAGCACATCTTTTATCCAAATTCATAAAAATATAAAGTTATCAAATAATTTTTTTTCCTATCATTTGTTGATGCAGAATTTTAAGCCCTTAAACTATTCATTGTAAAAAAAAAAAAAAAACCCAACAGTTTTGTATGGGAACGAAAATAAAAACTTATACTTATTGTTCCTTCATTTCACTCTTAAATTATACAGAAAGTATCTTTACGATTTTACCAAAAAAATTTACTTAAGTCAGCATTTATGTAACTCAGGCTTACACAAGTCAGGGATTAACTGTATAACAGAAACTATAAATATAAGCTAAAATACAGATAGAAATAAAAATAAAATATACAGATAAATACTAAAGCAATGAAAACAAAATATACACGAAGAAGCTTTTGGATTCTGAAACACATCCTTAACCAAAATCATAAAAGTATAAAATTATCATTAAAATTTTTTTTTTACTATCATTTGTCGATACAGAATTTTAAGCCTTTAAACTAGCCATTGTAAAAAAAAAAAAAGGCTGCTCATCATGACTGCAGAATATTTACACTATCCAGCACTCTGGTTGCATTAGCAAATAGTATGAGCTATGACACTGGGTAGAAAAACCTTTGAGGCTAAAGTTGCTTAAAATTAGGAAGAGTTCCCCAAAGATCAGCAAAAATAAAAATATTTAAATTTTAAACATTATTATATAATATTTCAAATGTGTTCCCATTATGAAATATTTTTTTTATAATTTACCTCTTTAACCACATCTGCTCTTTCTATAAAACCAAATGTATCTTTAAGTGCACATACAACTCCTTGATAACGCTGTGGCTGTGGTTTTTCTAGCATAACATTTCGTGCTCTGGGATTACCAGTATGCTTGTCAGTAGCAATATGAAATGTCACCTTATCTCCAGGATGAAGCTGTGCATCACTTGCTTCCAAATCTTCTTTAGTATAGGGAAGAAAAAAGCATTCTCCTCTATTTTCATATGCAACACGACCCTAAAAAGAAAACAAAAATGAAGCTTAATACTTCAAGAATGTGGGGGGGGGGACAACTTTCTACAAATTTTTCAAGGAAAAAAAAAAAAAAAAATAAAAAATAAAAAAAAAAAATAAAAAAGAAAGAAACTGATACTTGTTTAAAATAAAATAATAAAAATACTCATACCATATGAAAGTAGTTTAAGAATTATTATCGAGAAATCCCGATACATGCTCTTCATGACTAGAAGGCTACATTTCAAGATAATATTAACATCTAGTCTTCAGTACCTGCAATAATTGAGAAAGAATTATTTTAAACATGAGAAAGCTAGAAATGCTGTTATAAAAGACTGTGTTAATGTTAAACAAAAAATATACAGCCAGATAAATGGAAACAAATTTCACCCTGGAAAATCACAAGTCAAAGCAATTTTTTTTTTTTTTTGGCTTAATTGAATGGAATTAACAACTGTTTCAGAGAATTAACATGGTTGTAAAACAATCTTACCTTATGATTGTTTGTGGAAAGCACAAAGTTACAAAGGACTTTCTGAAAATCAGGCCAGATAGGAGAGCCAAAAAGATAACCTATCAATATCTCTGAGCAGTGCAGACTTGCATAAGAACTTTGCCAACAAGGACAAGGTGGTGCTTATGTTGTATAAAGCAATGGTTGCCACATCCTGAGTACTGTATACAGGTCTGGACGACTCCTTTTAGGAAGATGTGGATCACTTGGAATGGGTGCAGAGAAGAGGAAACAAATTAGTCAAGAACATATAGGGGCATTCTGATCACAAAAGACTTGTTCTGCAGATTGCAGGGCTTGGAAACTACACACTTGTGAGAAGACCTGACTGAAGCTGTTATTGTAGGGTGGCTTCCTTGCATCAAATGGCAAATACTATTACTTTTGTTGTTTGCTGGATAATGAACCCAAGTTGACAGGAGAAAAACCATGCCTCCCTTACCTCTGCCACACTGTGAAAAATATGCTTAAAAATTCTTCGAATCATTCACAGGATTCAAACTTGGGTCTTTTCCACCCGATATGGAAAGTAGTGTAATTATACGAACTGTGCTACAATTGAGGGCCTAACTGAAGTGTTTAAGGCTTTGAATGGATTTAGTAAACTTAAATGGTATTCTTACTCTTTCTTGGAAAACATACTCACACAAGGAGAAAAAATTAAACTGAAAAAGGCTACAGAACAGATTTGTACAAATCTGCTTTTAGCCAGAGTGATTGGCTAAAAGCATTGATTGTTGGAACAAACTACCATCTGGTGTTGTGGAAGTGATTATCTGGTTTGAATAAATTAAGGAAGAATTAGACGTATTACTAGAGAGGATGTATCTATGTGGTGGGCAGCTTTTTTTGTGGCCAATGCTGTGCGAGCTCACTTCCTTATGTCATTTGACATAAATAACAATAACAGTCCACCTCCACAGCTGGATGAAGATGACACGTAGCAATATTGAACATAATGCATCAAGGGGCTCAAATCTGGTGAGTATCGGGATTGGCACACCCAGGGTCCTGAGCTGGATATCATCATATTCTCTCTCTCTCTCTCTCTCTCTCTCTCTGGGTAATTCTGAATTTTTTTTTTTTTTTTTTGCTGGTGAGGTATAAGCCTCAGGCTTCCTTGCGCCATATAGCTAATAATAATAATAATAATAATAATAACAACTGTGGCACAGGATAAGCTTATTTGTGTTCAGGCCTAATGCAGAGGGGTGGTTGGTTCAAAAAGTCAGACAATCTTCCCAAGGAAGACTAGAGCAAGTGGCACTGACCCCAGGTATGGCTGCTACAAGAAAAAGGCAAGACCATCCATCACAACCAACTAGAAGTGCTTCCTGTTCTAGCAACCACTCAGGGAAGAAGAAAATAAAAAAAACCAAGCAGGATGTAAGCAGCCAACTACAAAGAACGACGAATGCAGACACAACCAAACCAGAACTAGAGGAACAGCAAGTACAATTACAAGCCAAAGTGGAAATAGACAAGGTTGCACTACCCAGAATAGAAGATTGGAAGGAGGCCCTAGCAGAATGAGGGAATAGACCCCAACAAAGATCCACACCTCACTGAAACAGAGATCCAATGAATTCCTGAGGCAAGTCACAGATCACCTCAACAAAGTAACACTAGATGCCATCTGTAGCCATTTACTGTGCCATTCATTTCTCTTCCATTCATCCTGGTGGCTGTGGTAGCAGCCACCAGGATGAATGAATGGCTGCTACCACAGCCACCAGCATGGGAAAGAAAGCTACAGCAGAAGACAGAAGAGCTAAGAGTGAAGAGAGGCCAAATGACCCAGTACCAATGGGGCAACAGAAGAAGCCTATCAAAAAAGTGAAGGCCATTCTCAAGAAAGACAACATTCACAGAAAACACGAGACCTATAATCAGAGGACTGAAGGATACCTGAATACCCTCAAGCAGAAACTCCTGGCACCCAGCAAGAGACTTTGCCAATACAGAGCAAGTGCCCAGAAGAAAAGACAACCAGAAATTTGATAAAAACCAAGAAACCTTTTACAGGAATACTGACTGGAGAAGCAGGGCAATAGACCCCACAAATCTGAAGGCACTCGTTCTGCTGCAACCTGTAGAGCAGCAGAGTTAGTCATAAAGGCCATGCCTACCTGAATAAACCTAGAACAGAAGAAAACCAAGGGCATACAAGTAATGACAGAATGGAAAATTCTGGAGGAAGTATAATAGTCAATAAGGATGTCCCACAGCTGATGAACTCATGTTGGGAATAGATAACATCCATGACTACTTATACAAGAGGCAAAGTACAGCCCTATCTCCGAACAATGTCCAAGATCCTGACCATAAGATATCAGGCCACTTGGAAAGAAAGAACATCATGGCCGATCAGTAGAAGGGATGTAAGCAGATGAGCAAAGAATGCAAGGAGCAACTGACCACTGATAGACAATTATGGAGCAACCCTATAGAAAGCACCACAACCTATACATGACTTACATCAACTACTGCACGGCCTTAGACTCCTTTTCCTATAGCTGGTTGACAAAGACACTGAATATCTACAAAATCAATCCAACACTGACACTTCCTAGAAGCAACCATGGCAAAGTGGAGGACCACCATTAAGGTTAAGGACATTGTGATCAGACCAGTCCCAATATGAAGAGGAATATTCCAGGAAGATGCCTAAAGTCCACTGTGGCTCTTTCTAGCACTCAACCCACTGTCCACCATACTCAACATGAAGTATGGCTATAAGGAAGAACCTGTATACCCTCTCACCTAATTACATGGACAAACTATGTAGCAACTGAAAATCAACTCCAGCAGCTATTATGGTTTAGCTAAGAGTTTAGCATTGTTATCAGGATGCAATCAAATGCAAAACCCACGTATTGCATCAGGGTAATCCAGTCGGCTGAAACTACCAACTGAAGACTGGTGAAGAGATTGAAGCCATGACTGAGAAATACCAGACTGAAGGGCCTGTTCAAAACAAAGCTGAATGGCTGGAACATGGTCAGAGCCATGAACACCTACACAGTCTGAGTACTAATGTATGTCTTAGGATTATAGATTGAATCAACACCGAATGGAGGAGATTATGGGATAGACTAGAATAATGATGACAGCCGCTGACACCACCCAAAGTTGGCCATAGTGCAGAAAAGAGGAGTTTGAAAGACCTCACTGAACAACAGGAGGAGGTTAAGAACCTGAGTGATTACTTCCAGACAAATGCAGCATCAATCTACGAATCCACAAGAAAGATAGACAAACAGCACACACTGCTCAACCTCAAGGAAACCCCACTCACAAAGACAGAAGAAATGAAGACAAAGGAGGGCGAAGAAGGTACTCCTATGGCAGACAGTACAATGACTACATCAAGATTATATAGATAAGATGGCTTCCAATGCATGGTTTACAAGCAGGAGGCACTTCCCCAGGATTGAACAATTCATGCTCGCCATCTAGGACCATGTAATCAACACCAGAAACTGCAGGAAATACACTGCCAAGGACCACAAAGTGACAGATGACACGTCAGTGATATCACCTGACCTCAGACAATGCAGCACATCACAGTAGGATGCAGGGTGATTGCCCAGACTGAGTACACTCACAGACACAACCAGGTCACCAGTATAATACATCAGAAGCTAACGCACAAATACCAAACTGATCAAAGAATATGTACTGTATTACAATTACAATCCCTAAACTGTACTAGAGACTCCTACTCACAAACTATATTGCATAACAATGGACAAGATGATCCTGCACAACAGATTAGACATAATCCTCATCGACAAGAAGGAAATGGCTACCTACCTGGTAGCCATTTCCTTCTTATTTATGAAGCCATTTCCTGCTTGTGTTGGACACTGCTGATCAATACAGCAGTGCCCAACACAAGCAACACCTGAAGGAAGTATAGACCTAAGATAGAAAGTCAAAGAATTGAAGCACATGGATTAAGTAATGACCATCCAATCAGTGTCAACCAATGGCATGTTGCCAAAGACAAAAAAAAAAAAAAAAACTTCCCACTCCAGGATAAAATTCACTTTTATTTAATAGGCTGTATATTTCTTTTGCTTAATATTAATACATGACTTTATAAAATGATATTTTTAGTTTTACTCATGTTTACAATTGTTTTCTTTTATTGCCAGTCTAAATATGAAACAGTATTGTCGTGACATGTAGATTTCCAGTTATGAAGGTTACGTATTGAGGAATTTCTCAATAAAAATTCCTAATCCTGTTTTCATGTAGTATGTCTTTTTATTAATTTAATCTAATCTTTAAAATGGTAGCCACATAATGATTTTATTACAACTAATTTGATATTTGTTTAACTCATCCTCTGAGTTAATTCATTAGTAAGGCAAAAAGCCACAGAAGAGACAGCTAATGGAATTTATTATTTAGGTAAAGATAAGAAAATAAAATAGAAAAAAAAAAAAAAAAAAAAAAAAGAAGCAGTTGCAATGTTTCACATTTGGTTGCACAACAATAACCACCTACCAGGGCCTAAAGAGGTTGCCAGACTCGCTAAATCTGACGGAGAGTGTTGGAAATTATTTTTAGATAAAGCTATTATATGAATGACAATAACTTATATACTAATATCTATGTTACAGAACTACGGTTGAAGTAGAAATAAGTAATGAGATAGAAATAAGCACTTATTGGCATGCTCTATTTTATTAGCGATTTCAGATGAAGTTAAAATATATTTACAGTTATGGAATAATTCCAATGGTATCAAAGCATGATATTTGGCAATGAGTGAATCAAACTGTTTATCCTTTTCAATGAAAAGATCCTTTCTTTTTTCAATATTTGAATTTTTTATAATATCTTTACTTTCATGACAGCTTATAATTATAATAGCGTTTAAACAAAAATGAGCTTCTTTTTAATCTGTTTTCACATTTTGTTTCACCTATGTATTGTTTCTACAATTGTACTAATAAAATATAACAATTATTTCTCAAAATATATAGTGATCATATCTTAGAGATCAATATCTTTACACTTTATTTAATGCACATGAAATACTTATGAATATTCTACCAATAATGGGAGTGATTGACAGAATAATCATCACTGATACAAATATTCTATCAATGTTGAACGTCAGATTCTTATTTATGGCAGTGCTTTTTTCCCAGGAACTTAAAATCTGTTTACAGTATCTTTGAATAGATTACTAAGAATATAGAAAATTACTATTATGATATTACAAAGGAAGAAGAAATCAAAAGCACAAAAATGAATTTTAAATTGTATATAAAAGTCATCCATGCCACTAATAAAGTTACAAAAAGACAACCATGACTGAAGAGTTAATTCAGCATTGAGGCCTGCCCATTAAAAGCTCATTTCCAGCAAATGAAAGAAATTACAATCTTAGAAAAAATATCAATACAGCCACTCCCCAACTTACGTAAGGGTTGCGTTCCACGGAACTCTATGCAAGTCTAATTTTACTCAAGTCGGAATTTCCCTAAATGCTCATGCAGCAATCACAACTACGTGCACTGAGTTTGATCGAAGCAAAAAAGGAAATGTTCAACGAACATGTAAATAGAATTATTTATTCAAATTTTTATCTCATGTGCAGAAAAAATTACAAAATTATGAAATTAAAAAACAGAGAGGAGACAGGCATAACATCAGCAAGTTTTACTTTTTGAGCATCGTGCCAAAATTAACTCTCCAGCTGATAAGCAAGCCATTGTGGAAGTTGAGGGCTGTGGAGATTTAGAAGGGTTTTTTCCCTCATCACAAAATTTCTCTGCAGTTGCAGAATTGGCACTGGCAACTTCACTGTATACTTTAATGTTTTGGAAACCATTGCGATGCTTGAACCTATTAAACCACCCATTGCTTGCAATGAACTTGGCTTGGGGTTCGCCATACTTATCCTTAATATATCTGTAAATACTTCTTGCTTTTGCTTGAATGGTCATTGGACCCAGGAGTACTTGCTTCTGAATCCGATTTTCCATCCATATTATTAATAGCTTTTTCCATCTTTGATATAGCACCTGAACGTTGTTTTGTGATCACTGCTGATCTTAAATGCATTGATCCTTTAACATATTCCCTTAAAATAATATTCACTGTTGAAGGAGCGAGACCCAATTCCGTGCAATAGATGACAAACTTTGTCCTGCTCTGTACTTCTTAATCATCTTCATTTCCAAATCAATTTTGTTTTGTTTCCTAGCACTGCCAGCACTTGCACTTTCCGTTGGTCCCTTTCCCTTCACCATTCTGAAAATTTATTTATGTTTTTTTATATGACTGAAGATTTCAGTGAGGGGGAACTCATTTCGCCATAATACCATAATGTAAAAACCCACAAAATTCCAGTTATCGGTATTATCGCAAATGCAATAAGATCAAGTTTACTACCTGTTTATAATAGATTGCACTAACAGAAAAGCCCGATAAACCAGAAAGTGCAAATTGTTTTATGGTAGTGACCTCCAGAAATGTGTTTTAGAAAAATATCACAAAGGGGTTCAAAATTGATTCTTATAATGGAACATATGATGAAACTACAGTCAGTCCTCATTTGCAAGATAGTTGTGTTCCTAGAAACCCTCGTGCAATGCAAAATCGTGCAATATAAACAACAGGCCCTATGGGAAAAATAGGCTTAGGTGCCAACCACTCAAGATTGAACACACAATTGTAACCAAAACATTACCAAACACAATAAATTATCGTAATAAATTACGTAAGTATTTTATTTCGACTATCACATAATAAAGTATTGCTAATGCTTTTGCTTCTATCGTTTGTTTGGTTTGAATTTTATTGGCGCATTAGCATCTAAGCTTATATTGTAAGAAAACTTGTTTTTTGTTTGATTTTCTATCCAAACAGATGACAGCCATTCCATCTCTTCCAATTCTTTGTGTCTTAATCTAATGGATTTTAATTACACTTTGAGTTGTTCCTGCTATGAAAGTTGTTTTTATTTTCTCTGCATTCTTTGTAATTCTCTGCATTGCCTCATTTAGGCCTGTAGCACGTGCAATATCACATGGTCTTTCATTTCGCTCAAAGCGTTTCACAATTTCATATTTTTTTCCTCTATCGACAGAGGCAGACTGGCCGCAAGCCTTACTAGGGAAACCCCGGTAGGCCATGTGATTTTGACCATAAACCATAGTATGAGGCCACTATAAATTTTCCTGGGTAAGAATTTTGACCCAGTCCGCCTCTGTTTATCGATATTGCTTTTCTTTTTCTCTCTGAATCTGCAGTGTCTTCACCAGGACACCTTTTCACACCCTTTAAGTATTTTACTCATTTTTAGGAAATAAAGCACAATTACAAAACGAAGAGGCACGCTTGATACACACATAAACAAAGCAGCACATGCACGTGTAGCAACTGAATAAACAACACCGTAAAGGCAGAGGTACACTATTAACACCTCACATTTTACTAAAGCACATTTCTAGGGGTTACTACCATAAAACAAAAACAATTTGCAGTTGTGTTTCTGCTAGTGGAATCTGTTATAAACTGGTAGTAAACTCGATCTAATTGCATTTGTGATTATACCGATAGCTGGAATCGTGTTGGCTTTTATGTTATTATGGTGAAATGTGTTTCCCCTTTACTGATATAAAAAATATAAATACATTTTCAGAATCTTCTCTTCGTTCCTATCGCGTGCATTCAGTTAGGGTGATTCTGCATTCAACTGCCATTTCTCGTAAACACAAAAGCGAATCGTACATAAGCGAATTCAGTTCGTGTTATATAAGGTATCATTCCCCTATTTATAAATCGTGTATGATCGGATTTGTATAGTGTAAACGCGTATTATACGAGGAGTGACTGTATAGTGCAATTTCCATTATAAAAATGACCTTTTAGAGAGATAAATAGTTCTCTAAAAGGTCATTAGTTATATAGCCAAAATTAACTTCTGAGGTCTTGGAATGAATTAACAAAAAAAAAAAAAAAAAAAAACCCTGTGTTATTGGGTTCACATTACGATACTTTCATTTATTCCTACAGGATGAAAAATGTTTCCATGATTTTTTAAAGTTTACATCAGCTAGCAAAAACGTATGTAAAGTCGAATTTCCATAAGTTGAGTATTACGTAAGCCAGGGAGTGCCTGTACTGAATATTAGAAATAGAGTATATTTAGGGTACAAACAAACTTCACAATTTTTTGAGTGGTACTGCATAAGCTTCCTTCCTCGCACCATTTTTCTAATACTGTACTAATATTAAATTTCATTTTAACCTGATGATAGACATGCATGGTTATTTATTTAGTTTTTTGCACTCATCATCTATCCACTATTATAATTCACAATTCCTTATAGTGACCTTGATTAGTTCAGGTTGCCAGATGGTTTCACGAAGCCCACAAGTTTCTTGAAATCACTCTATACATAAAATTAAACATTACCTCTTGAGCATCACATAGTGGAATTTTTTAGTGTCACCAGGGATGCCACAATATTGGATTCTATCAGTGACCAACAGAAACATAAGTGTATGGTGTTCGAAATGTTTCTTGCATGTGAAGTTGCCAAGAAGTACAACTTTACCAATGATTATTCCAGGCTATGCTCTCAGGAGACTTAATTAAATCTTTATGGTAATAACAAAGGAAATTTAATTTGCCTGTTTTGAAGAAGTTGAATGAACGCATTTTCCTCTATGAATAAAAATGAGCATTCCTGGTATATAATGAAGTGTTGTGATAAGTAGGGTTTAATGTTTTTTACTGTTTATGTGGCATAAGAATTGTATAAGGTATGACTGATCAAAAAAGTTCAGGGACTGAATTAACATTTGGGAAATCATGAAGCTTATTAGCTATATTCAGATGGACCTCTTTCAAAGTCCACTTGGCACTGCATATCACCAACTTCAATACTTCTGGAAGTATACCTGATAGGATTCTTTTGAAACTGCTAATAATTACCTCACTCACTGCAAATGTCACCTTTCAAAGGGGGCTTTAAGCTTCGGGTGGGAGATCATCACATGCAAGAAACAATTACTGGTGAATACAAGTTTGTTGCTGTCTCTAAATCATGGAGAGTGAATGCATAAAACAGAGTGTGCAAAGACTCTTTTACTAATACACTAAAGCAAAAACATGTTTGAAGCACTCACTTCCAAATAGCAACATACACAACCAAAAAATTGCTTTGTTTCTTCAGCTGCAATAAATTAGATGAAGAATGTACAGAAGTTCATAACCATGAACAGTTGAACAATAACCTTAATTTATTATTATTTTTTTTAACTTAGCCATTAAATCACTTTAAGAGATAAATTCATTATGTTTCCCTTTTAAGCCTCATTAAATTTCATAACTGTCTGCATATGGGTTTCCTATTCTTACCCAGGTTAGAAATGCTAAGTTTTACTTCCATTATGAGGGACTAATAAAGTATACAGATGACAAGTGAATAAAAGTGCAAATTCTCTTTAGTTCTCAAACTAAATTTAAAAGACATTACATTTTTCTTTTAAATATTTCCTTTCTCATATGTAAGTGATGAAATTCAAAGATAAGCAGTACATAATACTAGATCAGTTGAGCTGAGCTAGTATAGTTACTGGTGGCCACAGATTGTTGAAATTTAATTCTAACACTTAATATTTCCCTCTTTCAACTGTTTTAAAACATTAATATTTCAGATATTTAAAGATTTGGCATTTTTTATGCTTAACATAGTTCTGTTTCTTTCTTTCATTCATTCTTTTAGTTTTAACAAGCAATAAATTCCTTGTGGTGAATTAAACTAGACACTGAAATAGTTCTTGGCAACCATCAATTTTCTTCTAAGTACAGGTAGGACCCATTATACAAAGTTAGGTTCCAGCAAAACAGGGTCATAAAATGAAGTCTTAAAACAAAACCAATTTATAATGTAATTGAATGAGATAGGTTTCAAAATTCAAGTATATACTAATATTTCTGTTCTTTATAAATAATTAAATATTTTAAACATTTAATGCACATGTTTTATTTATACTTATACATAAAACAAAATAAAATTTTAATTTACTTTGGTCCTGTGGAGTCATCGCTTGAGTACGTATTTACTTCACTGAAATTTTATGTGATAATGGCGTAACAGTGCGACATTAATGGGAGGTTCATGGTTGAGGGTCATTGGGTTCTGAGGGTTCCTTTCCCTTCTTTGTCAAGAACTGTTTTATTGACGTCTGGCATGACTTCCTACTTCTTTCTTCCAAGATGTTTTAGTAGGGCTTCAACATCATCTTGACACCTCTTTGGATCAAATGCACTACGAATTTTGGCAAGAGCACTCTGAATATGTTTTGTTTTTAATGTTCTGATTGGATCCAATTCTTCCACTCCATCTGGTGTGTCAGCTTCATGTTGTTGAAGTTGCACAGTCAGTTTCTCCAATTCCTCCCTCAAAAGTGGCTCACCATGACTCTCCAGCAACTGGTCAACATCATCTGGATCAACATTGTCAATGCCAACATCCTTAGCCATGTGAGAAATATCTTTATCCACTTCCGAAACTGGCTCAATCCTTACAAAAATCAATCACTGCTTCGGGCCATAATTTATGCCAGATGCCATTCGTGCAGGACTGTGACACTTCCTCCCAGGCAGAATCAATGTTTGTGATGGCATTCAGGATGTTATACAACTTCCAGCAGTCCCTCACAGTTATATCACACTGCACAGCCTCAACAATCCCTTTGAAAGTCATACACAAATAATACACTTTAAAGGTCGCAATTACACCCTAGTCCATCAGTTGCAAAAGTGAAGTTGTGTTGAGAGGCAAACACACAACCTCAACTTCTAAATGGTCATTGTGGATTTCTTGGAGTTGGCTGGGTGTCCTGGGGCATTGTGCAGCACCAACATGACTTTGGGAGGCAAGCCATTTGCTGCACAAAACTGAGCAACCTCTGGGCAGAAGTATGAGGTGTACCATTTATTAAAAATGGTCTGAGTCACCCATGTCTTTTTGTTAGAACGCCAAAACACAGGAAGTCGTGTCTTCACCATGCCCTCCATTACACGAGGTGTCTCTGAATGGTACACCAACATCTGTTCGAGTTTAAATGTTCCCGATGCAGTACCACCCAGAAGCAGTGTCAACTGATCTTTTGCAACCCTGAAACCAGGGACGACCTCTCCTCACAGGTGATGTACATCCTACTTGGCAATTTTTTCCAATAAAGCCCCCATTTTGTCCACATTAAAAACTAAATCAGGGTGGTAGTTGCCTTCGTCTATTAAGCATTTAAATTTGGAAGGATACTCTTGCCAACCAGATTAGCCAGGTGGGTCGAGTGCCTGCCTGGCAACCCAAAGGTCATGGATTCAAATCCCGCCTTGGGCTTGGATAAGAGTAAAATGCAAAAAAAAAAAAAACTTTGGGAGGTGCATTATGGCCACAAAAGCCAATGCACCAACAACTAACAAAAAAAAAAAAGGGAAAAAAAAAAAAAAAAAAAGATACTCTTTCGCCACTGTAATGTCAGCACTAGCAGCCTCACCAGACACTTTCACATTGCGAATTTTAGAACGGTTTTTTAAAACCAATGAAACCACCCTTTTCTGGCCATAAATGTTTCAGTGCTACCAGACTCCTCCAATATTTCATCAAATAACGACTTTGTCTTGTCCAGAATTACTGCCTGTGTAATAGGAATGTTATTTTTGTTCATATCGTCAGACTACAACGCTAACAATTTCTCTATTTTTTCCACTGTCTCATAGCGTGAATAAGTTGTTCTGGAGGATGACATACTTGTTATACCTGTGTGCATGTGCACTTTATTTTATCAACATTGTTCATAATCATTGATACAGTAGAAGGTGCTAAACTGAACACCTAACACATATCCAACCAACGCTCAGACTCCATGCGACAAATCACATCCATTTTCTCCTTAATTGTTAGTGTTTTATGCTCTTTTTTGCCTCACTCTGGCACAGACACTGCCCTACGCTTAGAGCTCATGGTTACACAAAAATTATTATTAATGAGAAATAACACTAAACTGTTATCAATTGAGGGAAAATTCACAATGAAACCAACATAGTGCACTGAACGTAAACAACTCTTGGCATCACTATCATTCCACCCACAATGCACCACGAAAAACAAAAGACACAGGCGTTGCTGCGATGTGTTACTGAGTTGATTTTTTTTGTTATTTTCCATTTTTTCAAGTAATATTTTGAAACTGTCATTAACGTGAAAAGTCATAAAATGGACCATTGCAAAACAGGAGCTACCTGTAATGTAATCACTAAAATGGGATTTTGATTTGATTTTTTTTGGCGCAAAAACAGCAGGGTTATAGTGCGCCAGGAAAAAGTTAAAATATAAAAAGGTAGGACTGGTAATTTGTAAAAACGTTATTTCGTCTAAAGGTGCATACAGTCATAAAATCAGTTCAATGACAAAAGCAAATTGTATATTTCATATGAGTGTATACAAATTGATCGACTTTAAAAATTTAAAAACTGCTGACACATTGTGGTTGTCATTTAAAATCTGACTGAGTGTATACGGCTCAGTCAGATGGGTAAAAGCAGTAAAACGAGCATTTATAAAACTGGAACAATCACATAAAATGTGTTCGACGGTTAAAACGGTGTCGCATTGCTCACACATAGGAGGGTCATCAGCCCTCAACTAAAATGGGAGAGTGTTAAACAATCCAAAACAAAACTATCTTTTAACTTCATTTTGAACATCTGTTTTCGTTAATTAGAGAAATCTTACTGTCCCTCTTATATAATTTCTCCTATTTTAAATGAATATCCTTAGTTTCAGACAAGAATGAGTTCTAAGCTGTTCAGCAGAATAAAAAAAAAATTAGTCTCATTAGGTCACTTTAATGAGAAAGACTTACAAATAATCAAAATCTAAATAAATAACTTTATTTTTCTTTACCAGAAAGCAAACTTGTTACTTTAATATTAGGCAGAAGACTAGTACAGTCGGTCCTCGTATAACACGTGTTTACATTACACGAATTCGATCATACACGATTTATAAATAGGGGAACGTTATCTTATATAACACAAACCGAATTCGCTTATGCACGATTCGCCTTTTACAAGAAATGGCAGTCGAACGCGGAATCACCCCAACTGAACGCAAAACGATAGGAATGAAGAGGAGATTCTGAAAATATATTTATGTGTTTTATATCAGTGAAGGGGAAACACATTTCACCATAATAACGTAAAAATCAACACAATTCCAGCTATTGATATAATCGCAAATGCAATTAGATGGAGTTTACTACCAGTTTATAACAGATTCCACTAGCAGATACGCAACTGGAAATTGTTTTTATTGTTTTATGGTAGTAACCCCCAGAAATGTGCTTTAGTAAAATGTGAGGTGTTAATAGTATATCTCTGCCTTTACGGTGTTGTTTATTCAGTTGCTACACGCACGCAGCTTTGTTTATGTGTATTAATTGTGCCTCCTGGTTTTGTCATTGCTTTATTCCCTAAAAATTAGTAAAATACTTAAAAGGTGTGAAAAGGAAGCGTCCTGGCGAAGACACTGCAGATTCAGAGAGAAAAAAAACAAAGCAATATCGATAAACAGAGGCGGACTGGATCAAAAATTCTTACCCGGGAAAATTTATAGTGGCCTCATACTACGGTTTATGGCCAAAATCACACCGGCCTCCGGCCCACCGGGATTTCCCAGGTAAGGCTTATGGCCAGTCCGCCTCTGTCGATAGAGAAAAAATATGAAATTGTGAAACGCTTTGAGCGAAATGAAAGAGCATGTGATATTGCACGTGCTACAGACCTAAATGAGGCAACGATGAGAATTACAAAGAATGCGGAGAAAATAAAAACAACTTTCATAGCAGGAACAACTCAAAGTGTAATTAAAATCCATTAGATTAAGACAAGAATTGGAAGAGATGGAACGGCTGTCATCTGTTTGGATAGAAAAATCAAACAAAAAACAAGTTTGCTTACGATAGAAGCAAAAGCATTAGCAATATTTTATTATGTAATAGTCGTAATAAAATACGTAAGCATTTTATTACGACTTACGTATTATAAAATACGTATTTTATTAGGACTATTTTATTTAATATAATAAATTTTTTACGAATAAAATATGTATTTTATTCGTAAAAAAATACTTTTTAGTATTAAAAAATAATAAAAATACTTTATTATAATATAATAAAAAATAATTTTTTTATTATTTATTATATTATAATAAAAAATATTATAATATTATTTTTTAAATTATAAAATACGTAAGTATTTTATAACGATTAAAATTACCCGATTATTTATTGTGTTTGGTAATGTTTTGGTTCCAAGTGTGTGTGTGTTTAATCTTGGGTGGTCGGCACCTAACCCCACTTTTCCCATAGGGCCTGTTGTTTATATTGCACGAGGGTTTCTAAGAACACAACTATCGTGCTATACGAGGACAGACTGTACTAACTTTCAATTAATATGATAGGCAAGTCTGTTAGTCACTGGTTTCAAAAAATTTATATACTGGCTCTGTTTCCTCCCTTCACTCTGTTTTATTGTAAGCATGGCATGCACTGTATAGTAAATAGCAATCGTATAGCAGTAAAAATTAAGAAATATTTAGCTAGCTCTATGATATACAAGGTGTGGCTATTAAAAAAAAATGACTGTTGCAATAAAATAAAAAGAATGAAATATTTCATACTTTACAAGTTATCCCCTTCAAAATAATTACCTTGGGCTTGCACATACTGTTCCATACATTTCTTCCAAGCACAGAAACATTTCTAGAAGTCATCTTCTGTAAACTCTTTCAACACTTCAGTTGTTTTCTGAATGTCTTCAATGGACTGAAAATGGGTTCCCTTTTAAAAAGTACATCTTTTCAATTTAGGGAAGTAGGATTCATGTTCACACACAAGGATTTGTTTTTTGCCCAGAAACTGGAAAACAGCACATCTGTTTGAATGAGCACATCTTTGTGCTGGAGCTTCCAATCATTCTTCTACAATTCAGGTCGGTTCCTTCAAATTTTTTCACACAACCTATCAGATCTTCAATGTAGTACGTTTGATTGACAGTCTGATTTGGTGGGATGTATTTAGCCAATAGTAATTTCTTTAATATCAAAGAAAACAAGAAGCATGGTTTTCATTTTTGATTTTGAAATTCTCTTTTTTTGGTCTTGGGGAATGTTTTATCTTTCATTGCACTGACCGTCTTTTAATTTCTGGGTTGTACTGGAGCAGCCAACTTTCATCACAAGTAATTACAATATTCAGAAAGTCTGGATCTACAATTTTTTTTCAAAGTATCTTCACAAACTTGGAATCTTCTCATTCATTCAAAATCTTCATTCAGAATTTTGGTACCATCTTGGCAGTTTTCTCATGCCTAAATTCAGTTAAAATTTGTCTAACTGTTTCTTTGTCCATATTGAGTTCTGATGTAACTACTCTAAAGCTTAAATGACATCACTTCTAATCAATGTCTTTGCCCTGTCCACTTTTTCAGTTTTCATGGATACCAGACCTTTCATTGTCTTCAACATTCCCTCTTCCTTCTGAAATCTTTTATGCCATTCAAACACACAAGCTCTTGACATAGTATTTTCCCCATGAACTTGACATAACTCATTACTTTCAATTTGCATTTTTAGTTTTGTTTAAAATCTGAGGTTGATTTGTGGTTCAATTCTTGACTGTCATTTTCCCAGCAAGCTGCTAAAACACAAGGTAATAAAAACCCATCTCAATGAAAAGTGAATGAGCATGTTGGAACATGACCTGGCAGAACTAGAGAAAGGTTCAAGGTCAACCAATGTGCCTTTGTTTTGCAAGTAGTGTTTGGTGTGTAGTAGCTGTATGCGCAGTCTCATTACATAATAACTACACCTTATATAAGTACCACAATGGAAGAAGTACTCTTGGATTAAACACTAATGTGTGCATGTGTAATCATAAATATTATTTAATGCCACATTTGAAAATGAGGGTTCATCATGGTCACAGGGTGTCCCCACTTCAAGTGTATAATGCTTTAAAAGGCTAAGTAAACTAATTCTGATAGTATCAACTCTGAGGTGAAACACATAAGTGATATAAATTTAAATTAGAAAAGGATGGTTGCAGAATAGATGTGCAGAAATTTGCTTGCTTCCTTGCATCCTATTGCCAATACTAAAATGATATAATCCTATTGCAAGGTCTGATGTTTTCTTCTAAAACATTTTATAAGGATTTGACAGTGTAAAAGGAAAGTCTAGAAATGCTCATCTGAACTCCAATTTTCCTTTGTGACAGCAAATGTTCAGTTTTTTTTTGTTTCTAGACTAAGAAAATTTCTCAGATGTATAACTCCCAAATAATTGTCATTGAACCAAGGTAGTGTTGTTTAATATTTGGCTTTTCAGAATTCTTTGGCTTCTTATCTCAATTTCTGCTTATTTAATTCTATTCAATTAGAATTTATGGCTGCATTCACTTCTCTTGCACTGGATTATTCAGCAGTCTCAATCTGAATTGAAGTTCCAGATTTGGCATTGTTATCTGCTTATAAGACTTGGGCTCTCAAGAATCATTTACTTTTGTTTCTTATGTTTCCTAGTTTACAGACATTTATGCCACAAATGCCATTGTTCTTTGGCTAGTCACTTTTCTTTTCTCAGGGAACTCAGCACTTTCTTCTTTAAATATTTTAAGACACCAATTAGCTATAAAACCTTACAGTAATTGAAATCTCAATTTATACTAAGGAATAAAGAAATAAATATATATAAAACTTTTAAGAGATAGAATTGAAGATATAAATCGGATAGGATATGGCAAATGCATCAAAGCAGCAGCAATGGATGCAGATGTAAGTATATGCATATTAAAAAAAAATGACAAATAAAAATAAAGATGATGGTAGTGTGAACGTCCGGAAAGCCACAGGCCAAAAAGGAAGGTAGCCAAAAATGTGGTAACCTATAAAATAAGTGTGGTAATTTTTAAAAAAAAATAAAAATAACAGCAGCCTACACATCAGATAAAGGCAGGAAAAAATATTTTGCAAAGATACCTCGGAACAGGGAAAAGAGGCAAATATGCCATTAATAAAAATGAAATCTGATGATGGCAAAGTAAATATTGATACATGATTAGGTATTTCATCAGAGGATTACACCTAACCATGCATCAAAGGACTGCATTTCCATACTTGCCAATAGCTATGTAAGGGAAAATTAAAAATATAAATGAAACAGAAAGATCTCTTACATAGTATGGACAAGGTTTTTATGCAGTTTTTAAAAAAGGAAGATACAAGTAAAAATTAGCAAAAAGAAAATGAAAAGCTGGAAGATTAAGCAATTATACCTGAAAATGGCGACGAGAAAATACATGAGGTTAGACCGATAGCTGCAAACTAAACAGTAACAAGTACGGACAAATCTGTTAAATAATACAGCAACTAACGTGAAAGAGAGCTATAAAAAATGGACTAGTGACCTCGATAGACTATGTTTTAGAATGAATTTTGTTCAGACATGAAGGTAAGAAAAATGTGGCAAGAAGTGCAACAGACAGGACTACAAAAGAAATAAAACAGAAAAGGCTGTAGTTTAAGTATAGCATCGCGCAAAGCAGCAGATGGCTGAACAAAATTCATTCTAAATACATAGTCTATCGAGGTCACTAGTCCTCCATTTTTTATAGCTCTCTTTCACGTTAGTTGCTGTATTATTTAACAGATTTGTCCTTACTTGTTACTGTTTGGTTTGCAGCTATCGGTCTAACCTCATGTATTTTCTCGTTGCCATTTTCAGGTATAATTGCTTAATCTTCCATCTTTTTATTTTCTTTTTACTTGTATCTTCCCTTTTTAAAAACTGCATAGGGACTACTTTGTCCATACTATGTAAGAGATATCTTTCTGTTTCGTTTATACTTTTAATTTTCCCTTACATAGCTATTGGCAAGTATGGAAACACAGCCCTTTGATGCATGGTTAGGTATAGTCCACCGATAAAATACCTAATCATGTATCAATATTTACTTTGCCATCATCAGATTTCATTTTTATTAATGACATATTTGCCTCTCTTCCCTGTTTCGAAGTATTTTTGCAAAAAAAATTTTCCCTGCCTTTATCTGATGTAGGCTGCTGTTATTTTTATTTTTAAAAGTTACCACATTTTTATTTTATAGGTTACCACATTTTCGGCTATCTTCCTTTTTGGCCTGTGGCTTTCTGAACGTTTTGCACTAACATCTTTGTACTAAACTCTGCACTAACATATATTTCAAAAATAAAATAAAATAAAACATAAGTGAGTAGTATGGCAAAAATAGTAGAACAAAAATTAACATAAAAATAACCCAAAATAAAACGAACAAACGGGAAAGTAAAGGTAAGACAAACGGTAGCCGAAAAACCCCTATATAATTTAGCACTTTAAATCCAATTAATAAAACTGATATAAAATTTAAAATAATGCCAATTACATAATAATTTAGCAGTACCTCCCCCCCCACTCCGTAAGGTACCAGTTCCAAAAGGCATGAAATATCACCAAAAAGGGTTAAAGGAACTACTAAAAGAAAACAAAAAAAAAATCAAATAGACTGACCATTATGCCCTATATCGACAGAGGACCACGAAGCCAATAATGGTCATGGAATTGCTGCATTTCAATCACTATACAAATCTTCGCAAAGGCGAAAAGATCGAAGAACCAAACCACCCATTCCTCCTCCGATCGATCTAAAAATGCAGAGTATTTGCACAGCGAAAAATAAATTATAGAACATGTATCACTCTAGAGCAGAGCCACACCACTGACATAATGTAAGCTGAACCAGCTTATATAAAAGAAAAATAGATGGCGGCACAGGCGCTGCTTAATTAGCATATCAACCCACTACTACCATTAAATTATATTTAAATAATGACAAAAGTTAAAATATGATAAAATAAATAAATATTAAGCTTTCATTAGAGGCAGCAACATGCACATCCTCCATATGAAGCCAAGATACAGTGGATTCCGGTTATTTGGGCCACCGGTTAATCGGGGCAGCCGTTTATTTGGGGAAAATCTTAAAAAACAAAAACCAATCGAGAAATAGCCAGGGTTTACTTCGCTTAATTGGGACAAAATGCCGTTTAATTGGGGCAGGAGACCTCAGCACTGGAGATTACACTACGATTGTCTCCGACCGTACCAGGTAGTTCGGTCGGATTTCTGGAGGTCACAACCATAAAACAATAAAAATAATTAGCAGTCACCTGTTTATTGGGCTTTTCTGTTAGTGCAATCTATCATAAACGGACAGTAAACTCGATCTTATTGAATTTGCGATAATACCGACAGCTGGAATTCTGTGGGTTATTATGGTAAAATGTGTTTACACTTCCATGGAATCTTCAATCATATAAAAAAAATAATTTTCAGAATCTTCTCTTCATTCCTATTTTTAAAGCTTCGTAATTTGTTACTCCATTCTCACTTGCGCGTGTTGTGTTACTTGTAATTTGTGTGTGCCGTGTCCTTTGTTATTGATTGCTTATCTTTTTACTGTTTTAAATTTTAACCCCCACCCACAAATGTCAGTGAATAGAAATGTCAGCTAGTTAGTATGTACATATTACAGTACGTATTAATTATTCCGATTATCACGTATATTCTTCCGATTTTCACGTATCATTAATTTTTTAATTGGTAAGGTAATAAAGACTAAATCTGTGCTTAATATATCTTTACCTTTATAGAATGTGGATAATATTCCTCCTATTTTCGCTAATTAGAATCGCTGTTTAATAGAATTAAAATTCAATTCACAAACGTGATCACAATGACCGGCGCTTACAACACATCGTATAATGAACAGTACTTTACTGTGGTGAGTTCGTCGTAATGTGATTTGATTGTACAGTGAAGTAATTGTACAGGGGGGGGGGGGGGGTAAATTGTATTTTTAACTATTTACGTGAAACTTCGGATAATTGGGGCAGCCGCTTAATCGGGCCAAAATGCACTAGTCCGGATGTGTCCCAAATAACTGGAATCGACTGTATATCCAATATTTCAAAATAAAATAAAACATAAGCCAGTAGTATGGCAAAAACAGTAGAGCGAAAATTAACATAAAAATAACCCAAAATAAAACGAACAAACGGGAAAGTAAAGGTGACATAAACAGTAGCCAAAAAACCCCTATATAATTTAGCACTTTAAAGCCAATTAATAAAACCGATATAAAATTTAAAATAATGCCAATTACATAATATTTTAGTATGGCAAAAACAGTAGAGCGAAAATTAACATAAAAATAACCCAAAATAAAACGAACAAACGGGAAAGTAAAGGTGACATAAACAGTAGCCAAAAAACCCCTATATAATTTAGCACTTTAAAGCCAATTAATAAAACCGATATAAAATTTAAAATAATGCCAATTACATAATATTTTAGTGGTCCCCCCCCGTAAGGTACCAGAGTTCCAAAAGACGTGAAATATCACCAAAGAAGGTTAAAAGAACTACTAAAAGAAAACAAAAAATCTATTTATTTAGATTAAAATATTTATTAAAATATCTATAAATTATAAATCCATAATTTATTTTTCGCTGCATAAGGACCACCTCCTTGCAAATCCTCTGCATTGGTGGATCGACTGGAGGAAGAATGGGTGGTTTGGTTCTCCGATCTTTTCGCCTTTGCAAAGATTTGAATGGCGATTGAAATGCAGCGATTCCATGACCATTTTTGACCTCGTGGTCCTCTGTCGATATGGGGCATAACGGTCAGTCGATTATTTTGATTTTTTTTCCCTTTTAGTAGTTCCTTTAACTCTTTTTGGTGATATTTCACGTCTTTTGGAACTGGTACCTTATGGGAGGGGGGGGGGTACCGCTAAATTTTTATGTAATTGGCATTATTTTAAATCGGTTTTATTAATTGGATTTAAAGTGCTAAATTATATGGGGGTTTTTTGGCTACTGTTTATGTCTTACCTTTACTTTCCCATTTGTTCGTTTTATTTTGGGTTATTTTTATGTTAATTTTTGCTCTACTGTTTTTGCCATACTACTCGCTTATGTTTTATTTTATTTTGAAATAGTGGATATATCTTGGCTTCATATGGATGATGTGCATGTTGCTGCCTCTAATGAAAGCTTAATATTTATTTTAAATTGTCGTTATTTAAATATATATATATATATATATATATATATATATATATAAAAAATAAAAAATACCCAATCCCACCAAACATACCAGATCTAACTTCGATACTCTGCGCCACCGATTAACCCAATGAGGCGGTGCTCAACTCTGTTCATGATCCATTTTTGATGCAGTTTCAATTACCAGCTGTTTGCCACCATTCCAGCAGGCTAATCAAAACTGTTTAGCTAGCTTGATTTCTAGACATACTGAGAAGCATATAAGCAGCTTCAGTTATCCTACAGTGTATCCTCAAGTTGTATAATGTTGATTTAGCTGTCACTATTTTAACCAACTGGACTGTCACCATACAGTAACAAAAAATTTACAATAACCCCTCACTTTAAGGAATGGTCACACAAACTGAAAAAAAAAAAAAAAAAAAAAAAATTCTGCCTTAAGCTGCACAAATTGTGGAAAGTCTCAAGATGGTGCAGTCAGAACAGCTTATTTAAAAGCTTGAACCAAATTTACCCACTTGAAGTCCATGGTAATTAAATCATACCTTGATAGGGCCATCTGCATCAAGATCCACATAAAGATAGCCCTTCAGCTTGATCACATCTGTTTATCTCCAATGTCAATCGAGTAGAACAGCCCAGTAATTAACTAGCATTTTGAATAATCAATATATTTAACAATGCCACAAGGAATACCCAGTAATTAACCAGCATTTTGAATAACCAATATATTTATAATAATGCCACAAGGAATAATATGCAAGACCAATGCCACCACCTTATCTGTTGATAAGGTGGTGGCATTGATACTGTAGTCAATCTCTCAACTACAAATCCAAATCCCCTGGTGGCAGGTCTCTTTATTAGTGAATAGGTGTATCACTTCTAGCTGCAAAGCCAAGTATTCCTGCGAATGTTTTTAGACCATGTTACAATCCATGGCCTTGCTGCAAGTCCTAATTTTAAACAGGCACAAACAGACAAAATTATTTCTGTCTAATCCATGCCTAAAGCTGTCCAGTTTGAAACTACTACAATCACAGGCATAGCACATAATCGACACAATGCTGCCTGGAAAGTACATTAAAACAAAGATAAAGTGCAGCAGAATCTGCACACTGGCCATCTTCATTTTATAAATTATTAAAATGTTAAATTTTCTTCTAATTTAGTCTCATCCAAGATAAAGAATTTGGAGCCATGCGGACCACTGCCCAGAAGAACTTAAGAACAAAATTAAATTATTATCTGCACTTCGATGTATGGGAATCTCACAAAACAAATTCATGAAAATGTTGCGAAATGTGTGGCAGTGTGCCTCTTGTTCTAAATCCTATATTGCATGGAATCTGAAGGTGACATTTCCAAGTCTGGAAAATAGAAAACATATAAAGAAAATAAATTATGAAATAATGAAGAATACCAGAACATGGACAGTTACAAGTAAACTTTGTATAAAATACCTAATCCCTTGAAAATAATTACAAAAAGTGCTATTAGCATTATACTCAAAATAAAAGGCATCTTGTAACTACTGTATTAACTAATGCTGCATGCTTTATTGCAAGTGCTTCTACAGTGAGAAATTTTTCGAATATCACAGAATAGCTTTGTTTGTACTGTGACAAACCAACATGCAAACTTAAAAGTTCCTATGGCTGCATAACATTTGGCATAATACCAAGCATGGCACAAATATTTAGGCTTTTAAAGTAAATAGTTCTTTGTCATGAACAGGTCATGTTCTTATGACAATTTTTACCCAATTTAATCTCTCTGAATTTCAGTTTTTGTTCAATTATGGCACAATGAATTTTTCCATTAACCTAAGGTTAACACACAATTACACGAAAGAGAGAGAGAGAGAGAGAAATACTGCACTGTGTAAAGAGAGAAAAAGACTAGTTTATTTACTAAAACAAACAGTGATGAACCAATCACTTGCAACTTCAGGGTCGAAGTTTGTTTCTAACTGACCTTCGTTGAGCATTTTCTCCTTACGTTGATTCTATTCATAAATGCTAAATCAAATTTATAAGTAATCTATAATTAATTACACTGCAAAAGCAGTAGCATTCTTAACCCAACTTCTAATTTGCCACATTCCTAAACAACAGGTTATAGAATAACTTGGCCATTGTTAGATGGAAGAAGTCTCAAAGCTTCAAAAGAGATTAGTGCAAATGCAGAGAGAGAGAGAGAGAGAGAGAGAGAAAAAAAATAAAAGTACATTCAATTAATACATAGGTATACACAAGAGCATGCACTTTCATAATGATTCAATGAAATTTAAGCAAAAAATATTTTACATATTGACCATGTATAAAGCCCACTGATTTACAAGGAACACCAATGAATATCCAGGATAATGAAGGCTTATTTGTCAGTTCTTGGATGATCATTTTGGTACTAAATGGCGCTATCATGAGTAGGAAACTAGGAAAGTAATAAGGACTTCTAGTTAAAGGGAAAAAAAAAACAGCTCTTCCATTATAATATTCTGGGTTTTTAGCAAACAGAAATCTACATATTTAATAATTATCCTTCAACGGCCTGGACATATATTTGGTGTTTGTCATAAATTTACAGATCTCAAAAACATTGCAGCACTTGTACATGTTTATCAACTTGAAGTTGTCTCAAGAAAACAGCAATTTAATATTCATGCTTTTTCCTATTTGGATGAAAATTAAAAAGAAAAGCTCAGAAATCATAAATGGATAATCCGAAGTTTACAGTATTAGCATTAGCAGTGGCACATGCTGCAAGAAATCAAGCCATCAAAGATGGCTTATCTTTGATGACACCTACTAAATTTCGAACAGCTAGAACCGAAATCATGAACGATGTAATTTATGCTCACACCTGTTACTTACTCTACCGAATCAATGTCAGTGATAAATAGGATACACTGCTTACTCTACCGAATCAATGTTTGGAAGAGGTTAGGCCAATAGCCTAATTACCCATTTGATTGTAGCCATTTGTTGAATAGTATGATTGCAACAATACAAATATTTTGTATTGTTACAATCATACTATCATGTTACTCTGTTATATGTTTTGTCGCAAATTACATATGCAGCACTATGAGACCTGCAAGAAATTACAGTATCCATAAATAATACACTATCAAAACTATGACTTGCCTCGGGATCTCAACGAGTACAAGCGCAAGATGGTAATGCTGCACATTCCATTTCACAATGAGGAAACAGATACTGTCAGAGATGAAATACGTCTAGATCTACAACGACAATGAAGAGCTAATATTAGATTGTAAATTGTATGAACTGGACTTGGACATTCACAAAACAATTCAAATATGTAACAACGACACTGACCCTAAATAAGCATGCAGTAATGATCTGCATAGCCTTGTAACGAGACTACAAGAACACCCCTTTCAAAACTTTTACAATCATCCAAACAGTGAGATGAATTAGGATCTAAAGCTCACCATGCCAAACCAACTCAGTGCAATTGAAAAGAAATGCAAAAACTTTATGGCCAACAAGGACATCATTAATGAGAATGGGCAATGACAAGCAAAAAAAAATACTCATACATGTAATTTGGAGTCCGTTATCTCCGATTCAAATATTCTTGAACAGCCCAGTTGGTTGCAGAAAAAAGGTTTATGATTTGTCTCTTGATGGAAATATACAACTGCTTCAGTAATACAGACAGGTACTGTAATGCCTACATTACATGCACTTCAACTGGTAGGGCTGAAGCACATGTAATGCAATGATCTTGGATGTTGCTCAGAGCTGGTTTATGCCAGCTGTGAGCACATCCAAGATCACTGCCCCCAAGATATTCATTTCTTTGGTTACCAAAAGTTTTCTGCCATGGGTGGCAATGGTTAGCCCAAAGCCACCTAAGTGATATGCCCCAAATTATAAATGATTTTCCACAATCAGCTGGTTTATGCCAACTCTGAGCACATCCAAGATCACCTTCCACAATCACCTCTCCCAACTCCGTTTTTGTTTATGAAACTGAAATGACATCACTTCCGTCGCAAAATCATGACAAATTGATTTTACTACCTTCCAAAAGTTAGTAGGTGCTGCCAAATATGTTTACACACACAAAAAAATATATGTTTCACCTATTCGTTCAGTCCCAAAGTTTGTCCAGTTCAACCTCGAGTCTAAGCTATTAGCTTCCACAAAGACAGATGGAAGTTTGTTTCAGCAATCAACCACTCACTGGCTAAAGGCAAATTTCCACACATCTATTCTGTAACTATCTTTCCTCAATTAGAATTTATATCCCTTCAAGTAAGCAATCGGAGCAAGAGGAAGAATGCCATCAGCACTGAGCTTGCTCAAACCATTCAGAGCCTTATACACCTTAATAAAATCACCTCACAGGTGCTTAGTCTCCAGATGCTGCAATTTACAGAACTTAAGCCTTTCTTGGTAAGAGCACCCCTTTGTTCCCCTCACCAAACATGCTGTTCTCTGTACTCATTCCAGCAAGCTCTACATCCTTCCTAAAATGAGGCCTCCAGTCCAGAATGTAGTAATCAAGGTGTGGCCTGGCCACTGTCTGTTATTATCCCTGGTCAACATAGGGATAATAACCTCATTATCCTGCTAGCAGAGTGCCAGCCCATCTGCACTGCTCTGAAAACTTCACATGTGACTGCACAATTACCTCCAAATCTTTTTCATTCTCCACACTACCCTGACTGTAGTAGTGCTCAGTTGGCATGTTACTCTGGAGTTACTGCTACCAATATGCAGTACTTTGCATTTGTCAATGTCAAACTTCAGTTGCCACCTCTCAGCCCATCTGCTCAACTTTCCTAGATCCTGTTACAGCAGCATACCATCGTTACTGTTATTAACCTAGCATTTTGTATCTTGCAAACTTGGACATTAAGCCTAATATACCTCCATCAATATCATTGATAAATATAGACAACAGTCCCAAAACTGACTGGGACCACACAGTCACCTTTACAAAAGTAAAAACCCTTCCCTTTACCCAAAATGGTAGTTACATCTTTCAGTAAATCCCACATCAGTACACAATGATCACTGTCACCTAGTGGTTCCT
Organism: Mastigoproctus giganteus; assembly: GCF_048544385.1. Classification (NCBI taxonomy): domain Eukaryota; kingdom Metazoa; phylum Arthropoda; class Arachnida; order Uropygi; family Thelyphonidae; genus Mastigoproctus; species Mastigoproctus giganteus. Next base: position 111,036,412 of record NC_143587.1, on the reverse strand, counting down.
TTATCTGCAGATTCTTAATTAAAATTATTATTATCTGCATAAATAAAAATTAAAATTATCTGCATAAATAATCACTGCTGATCAAGAGTATTGCTCCTACTGATTGCCTATCAAACATGCTGCTGTAGAAAACAGTCATCCAAGAAGTCCACAAAAGTCTTTGCTATTATGAAAGTGCCCAACCCACAAATTCCAGTAAATTTCTGGAAAGTTAAAATCCCCTACTGTACCTCCCTATCTTGTCTGTCCTTTCTGTACACTTCCGGGTTTTCAAATAATTCCTGAAAGCTCCAATTAGAGTCTGGTGTACAGTCCCTGGTGAACCTCCGTGTGGCTAAGAATGGGGGGGGGGGTCAGGTTGTCTGCAAATTTGCCAGGTGCCAGCACTTAACATTCGACAGAGCCACACAATGCCGGATTTTGCACATGCCTTACAGACAAAACTGTGGTGTATAGGAGAATCCTGGAGACAGCATGAAAAACAAAAATACTTGGAATACTTTATCCTTTCTCTATACATTGTACTCCCCAAATTCTGCATTCGATATACAAAGTACAGTATCTGTGTGACATCAAGTCCCTGATATCCCAACAATGTCTGCATCTGATGTCTTGACCAGCACTTCAAATTCATCAAATTTATTTATTATGCTCCTATTGGTGTAGATGCAAGTATATGCACCTCTTAGTTACCCAAACAGAGCCCATGTATTTACTTGTTCCATGTGATGACTTCTAGCAGTTCTTGAAATTCCTGGAACCTTGCTTTCCAGGCTGTTGATCATTCCAATGTAAGTGCAAGAATCACTTTCACCACTGCCTGTGCATATTGTTAATCTATTATTCTGTATATCCCCCAAGCTAGCAGTTTTCCGACCCTCCTAACACTGCCTCGATAGCATCGGCAGATATTCTTGCACCCTTTATATTTAAGGGTATCCCACCCCTGTAGAACTTTAATGTAGTGCTGCTACCCAAAAGTATGTGAATGCTCACATGACAGTACCACCAATAATAGCACGAATTTTTCCAGCTAAGCAGTGACAGGCTTACTTCCTGAGTTTTCCATGTTGTATACAATTCTATATTGCATTAGTCGTGTATATGAACCTCTTTAGCAAAACAGTATAATATGCTAAAAACATTTTTTTTTTTTTGAATGAACAATTCAAAAGTACAGCTCAAACCAAGTTCTGCTGGCAAAACAGTTCCAAAAATACCTCGTCATAAACAACCATTGGAAATGATGCTTCATAAAAGCATCAATGTTCATGAGATACTTTTAAAACAGTGCCCTACCTGTCAGTATAAAAGTTTACAGCCAACATTTCCCAAAACCAGTGTCCAAAGGTTTCCTGTTCAGAATCAGTGGAGATACTTGGAGTGAGAATGTTCACATAGAAATGGCAACCGTCATGTCTGACTGTATCATGTTTCTCTCTATAGAACTGAAGGGTGTAAACCCTTCAGTTCTATCCACCACCAGTATAAATTATTCTTCCAACATTAAGTAAACCTAAATTTCCTGTGGTCCAATCTATCAGCCTCATTTCAATGTCAAAATTGTACTGTTGTTCATTTTGCAGCTTCCCCACAAGGTGCATAAGTTCCCAATCTATATAATTTACATCTCTGTAGTCACTCTCATGGAGACGTCCCTTTTGCTATTCATACAAATCTTTTAAACCCTTTCAAGAAGCTTAACTTCTTTCTAAAATTGTATATTTTTCTCTCTAGATGCAAACGTCAAGTAAATCTCCAATCAGACACCTTATTTACACTACACTTCAGCTTTATCCTCTCCCAAATCGTATTCCTCTGGATATTATATGGGAAGAATCATACATTTTTCAGCATTAAAACAAAACTGCAATCTCTCCAACCATCTACAATGCCTTTCCAAATCATGCTGAAGGATGCCAAGTCTGACTTGCAATATTACTCTTCCCAACTTTCAACAATGTATCCCAATTTCAATACCATACCCTTTACTGCTGCATGTATATCATTCAAGAAATTCAGAAAAAAAAAAAGTGGCCATATAGGAAGCCTTTGGGAGCTGTAGTTGAAAGCCCCCTAGTGATTTTGCCCATAATCCCAAAATGCTCCTGCTGATACAGCAACCTTGGCTCAACGTATCAAATCCTACAGAGAGAACTTTGATAGAGACATGATTTAAAATTGGCAAATTAAACTGTTGTTCACTTTAAATACATTTTCATAAGTTTTGAGTTGCATTTCACATTAACATTAACTAATGAAAGTGCTTTTATACTATGCTACCCAATGAGGTAACATTTGTGTGATTAAAAAAAAAAAAAAACCTTAACAGCCATAAATTTAATTACTAAAAGTGATTGAGAAATTCTGTGCAGAAAACTTTGCTGATCTTAAACATAAAATACAGTTTATCTTTCAATTATCTCTCTAAAATCTCAAATAAAATTAAAGCAACAAAATATAAATAAAGTAATTTTCTGAAGTGTTTTATATACTTTATTACAGAATCTAGTGTGGGTGAGGTGCAGAGTAAGCTTCTAATTGCATGAATGCTGAAAAGTAATACTATTGAATATTTTGCCTAATCTCTATCAGAAATTTTGGTCTAATGAGAGCCTAAAAAATAAACAATTACAGAACCATACATTTGATGGAATTAAAACTCAACTATTTCTCTGACAATCCAATTAAAAGTGACTTTTTAAATAGAAAGTATAAATATGCATTACAAGTAACAATTAAAAGAAAATCCTCAAAACCAACTTCAGTAGTATCTTTAATCTCGGTTGTAACAAATCCTGAAACTCTATCTTCACTCAGAACTTCACCAGAAAGTGCTTCAGGAGAAATTTTCACAACTGCACTAGCTATAGGTTTTCCTGTCCTCCGATCATAGGTCATTTCAAATTCCACTGGATCTGAAACAACAAGAAAATTATAGCAAGACTATGCACACAAATTGACTAAGCAAAATGTCAAATTGATTATATCAGTTTCACTTACATTTACAATTAACATAAAGATAAACAAAATACCAATGTATTCCAGAAGAAATGAATATAACTCTTGACTGATTTTATTATTAAAATAGTCAACAAAAGAATCACACATTTAATATTAAAAACTGCATTAAAATTTATTATAAGATGCCAGCAACAAACTTAATTACTACATTTCCAATTAAAAAATGATCCAGCAACTCTTTTACTCTGCTAGGAAAGAGCTGCATCTTCCTGAATAGTAAAATCACAGAATGTAAAAGGAGTGAAGGTGCCATTGGAAGATTCTGCACCAAAGCAAGGAATATCAACCATATCCAAGTGCACAAGAGGGTAAACTCAATCATAATTAAGTCCATATTTTAAACACCATATTGTTAATGTAAATAAAACCACAAATTTTCTTTTCTTTATACACAAGTTGTGTGTGAAAGACAAGAAACCAATTCATATCACTAAATGAATAAACATACTAGCTCACATTATTTTTGGGTAATTAATTTTTAACCTGTGGTGGTAGCAATGCACCTGACAGGTGTCTCTCCAAAATAATGTTCTCTTTTTAATGTTCTCTGGTTAAACAATGATTAAAAATTTGAAATTTTTTCTATCTTCCTAATTTTGTCAAACTTTTACTGCAATAGTCTAATTTTTTTATGGTTATTGCAGATTAAAATTAAGCAAGAACCAGTCAGGTGCTCTGCCACACACTTTGTAACTCTTAAGTGAAAAGTCTAAAGGTAGCAAGGCATCTCACACTTATCAGTACTACAAAGTTTTAAATTACACAAAGAATCATATTCAAAGCATTATTTACATATCAAATTACTTTGCTTTTCCTTCCCATTAGTTACATAAACATCTAGTCTCACAAAATTGTTTTGGAAGATTTGCTGTTTTGCATAAATAAAGCATGGAAAACAACATTCACTAAAGATGTCTACTAATCTGATGGAAGCAAGACAGATTTTAAATTTAGCATGCTTCAACAGTGCACAATTTGAAATAAATTTCGAAAAAAAAAAAAAAAATTACAAATGAAAGTGAATAATGGTATCTAATATACATGTTATTTATGAGATTTTTCTGTATATATAGTTGGTTTCTGTTATTGGGTTATCTACTGGCTTATCTCGCACCTTGCTGTAAAGAAAGAGCTAGATAGTATTTCCTGCCCTCGTATAAACTAACAACCCAGAGTGTGGAAAGAAATTAGTTGAAGGAAAATGAACAGTATATGAATGAAGAATATAAAGTTAGTGCACTGGTTATCTGGGAGGATTGCAATTTCCTGTCAGTCCTAATAATGGCCCTGGACATAAATGATTTAATACACACAAACACACATATTTTTATTTTTTAAAAGTATTATGTATACCAATAAGCACATGCAAGTTTAAAGTTTTGTGAACTTATTGCACTTTTAACCTGGAAAAGGGAAGAGACCAGGATTTGTTTATATTTTATGGAACTGAAAGCTGCATACAAAATAATGGGATTGATCAAAAAATTTGAATCTACAGAAATGAATGGAACTAACAAAAAAAAAAAAAAAAAAAAATTAAGTAACAAATATCCAATCAAATGTAAGTGAAGGTAGTATATGTGTATGTAGAAAACATGATAGGAGGAGGGAGATTATCTAAACAGAAATATGAAGCAGAAATGAATGGTAATAGGCTAAGAGGCAGACCAACAGCAAAGGTGAACTGATGATGTTACACACAGGAATGAAAGAACGGTGCAGGAAGAGGAAATAAGAATCTTATTTCCTCTTGCTTTCATTCTTCGTACTATTTTTTCAGAGTTATATCGTGAAGTGTTTTGGTTCATGCTTTGGAATGCATGAATAAATTTATATGCAACACTAAGAGAGATGAAGGCTTCAGAGTAACTATATCCTCCTGAACACTTTCACACATGAAATCTTTGAGTGCACATGAGCATAGCAGTCACTTTTCTAAATGTGTGGACTATAGGTAGTGAGTTTGATGGTGGCAAGCTTTGTGCTACATGGTATCAAGCTTTACACACACACACACACACACACACACACACACACACACACACACACACACACACACCCACCCAACCCACATCATTTATCCAGTACTTATAATAATCTGTCCAATTCTTCCTTAAATTTATTCAAACTACCCACTTCCACAACCAGGTGGAAGTCTGTTCTGATAATTACTCTCCAGCTGCAAGAAAATTCACACATCTGCAACCATTCTTTTTCAATTTATGTCCCTTATATGCATTGTTTTCTTAATGTCCAGGCACCAACAAGTTACAGAACAGAACTTAACAAGTTACAGAAAAGAGTACTCTTTTTGCATCCACGACTAACCTCAATGCATTCCCTGTACCCATTACAACAGATCCACAGCCTTCTTAAAATGACAATTCTAGACCTGTTGCACTCAAAACCTAACCACTGCCACAACAGGATAATCACCTTGTCCCTTCTGGAAAAATTCCTGTTTATCATTGACAGACTCCTGTGGTTTGCATTATTCAGTGAACTTGATGTCAGCCTGTACATTTACCTATAGGTCTCTTTTATTCTCCACCACCTTGCAGAATAACATACCAATTGGTACATTATTTTGGGATTACTGCTACCCAAGGGTAGCAGTATTAACTTGCATTTATAACAGTACAAACTCAATTGTTACTTTTCTCATCTGTTCAATTTCTCTGGGTCTTGTCAGTAACCTCTTCCAACCTTTATATTTCTAGCAAACTTTGCCATCCAACTTGTTATGCCATTATCACCATCATTAATAAATACTGGAAATGGTAAGGAGTCCAGTACTGAACCCTGAACAACTCCACTAATAACATTAGTCCATGAAGATTGTTCTTGGTTACTAATAAACACTGACTCCTGACACTCAGCTCCCATTATCCATTAAAGTAACATGTCCCTAGTGCCACGCCACCATGATCCAATTTGTATATCGGTCTTGCAGGTGGGCCAGTATCAGAAGCTTTATCGAACTTTGAATATGTGATATCAAAAATTAATTTTTTGCATCCAGTTCCTAGCAGCTGATCTAAACAGGAAGCCTGAAGTGGTGGAACCCATGTTTAGTCTCTAGAGCTAAGTTCCTGTCAACCCTTCCCCTTCTCTTCCATCATGCAGTATGATTGATGACTTTTGAGGTTATGATGAACATCGTTGCGAGATCCAATATTCCTTACATTTCGAGGGTACAGCTCTAAAACAGTGTTCACAGGCCGGCCACTAGTTAGTACACCACACCAAACCTATTGGTAACTCTCTAGGAGGCTTCCATATCAGCTAGTACATAATCTTGCTACCTCTATTCTGCCAGATAGTGACTGGAAGGAGTCCAAGTAGTGTGTATGAGGGGAGCATTGTCGAGTCCACGTTATGTCAAGGATCTGGGTATATTCTTACCATACCCCATATACAAAAATTTCATTACTTCATACAGCATGTCCCACACACCTTTTCTTACTATTGAATACACAATGAATTGCCAAACTAATACAGCAAGCTTATCTATGAAAAGATCTAAACCTCCCAAGCACTTCCTAATTCATTTCACAAATATACGTGGTCCCAATTCTAATCTCAACAATGTCCATTTCCACTTGCGGTCTGCCAAACCCCATGTACTTTTTCTGACAGAATCTTAGTTATTGGTTGATTCAACTACTGCACATCTCAGATGCCCCAATTATTCCCTGTATGATTCCTTTCGCCTCAAAGGTGGTACTTGTGCATATGTCCGTTCTGATATTCCTTGTCAGAGACTTGGCAATTTGGAATCTCATCTCTTTGATCTTCTCTTGCTTAAAATCTCCACCTCATTGTGTCAAAGTCATCTGTTGTCTCTACCGTTCTCCCAACACCACTAATCACTTGGAGCTCTTTGACCTCCGCTCTTTGCAACTTGACTTTCTCCAGTCCAACTTTCCTAACAGTGAGGTAATTTTAGTGTTCAAAACTCCAGCTGGCTTCTGTTTTCTAGTCACACCGACCCAGCTGGTCGAGATGCTGAGGCTTTTGCAACTACTAATGACTTTGCACAGATTGTTCATTTACCTACAAGAATACTGGACAATCCTAATCATACAGCCAACAACACTTGATCTTTTTCTCACAAACAACCCTTCTAAGTACACAGTCGAAGTGAGAGGTCCTTTAGTCACTTCAGATCACGTGGTAATTGTCTCTTCTCCAATGGAGCCTTTATCTCATGGTTATTCCCAACCTTGTGTTGTTTGGCATTACAAGAATGCAAAATGGAATGACCTGCGAGACTTCTTTTCTTCTTTTCCTTGGTCGGATTACTGTTTCAAAACTTCTGATGTCAACGATTGCTCAGATCGTGTCAGTGAAATTATTCTTGCAGGAATGGACTCCTTTATCCCACACTCCAATTTAAAATCTCGTCCTTTATCTAAACCTTGGTTTTCCAATAAATGTGCTAAGACTGTTCAAGAGAAGAATGTTGCATATTGTAAATGGCTTGTTTCTAATTCTTCAGTTTCATTTTCTGCCTACACCAAAGCTTGCAACAATTGTAAAGCAGTTATTAATCAGTCCAAACTAGAGTTTGAACAGGCTAAGGTTAGAAAACTTGCTTCTTGCCCTAATGGCAGCTGAGCATTCTGGTCTCTTGCCAAAGCTATTGGCCACAACTTTTGCCCATCTCTGCTCCCACCTCTGTCCAAACCAGCTGGTTCTGTTGTCACTTCAGCCAAGGATAAAGCTGACCTGCTAGCATTACATTTTTCTTCCAACTCATGTATTAATGACCTTGGTAAAACACATCCCAATATTCGAACACGCTCCATTCAATTTCTCCTGTGGTCTTCCGTCAAAAGGATTTTGACGTATCTATATGCTACGAAAGCTCCAGGTCCCGATGGCATTTCTCCACTTGTTCTCAAAACCTGTGCTCCTGAACTTACTCCTATTCTTTGCAGCCTTTTTTCGCTTTCTTATTCCAAAGGTGTTTTTCCTTCTGCTTGGAAATTTGCTCATATCCAGCCAGTTCCTAAAAAGAGTGACAAATCCCTCCAATTTTTTTTTTTTTTTTTTATGAGAACCCCAAACACGAGAGATATTAGAACCTATAGTACTTAGTACCATGCTTGGGTTGGAGGTTGAGAAGACGAAAGAAGATATTTGTTGATATTGGACTTGAACTTCTGTAGATTGTAATTTTCAGGAAATACGTATGAAGGAAGGTTGTTCCAGAAAACGGCAGTTGAATGAATAAATGAGGAAGATGAAAAGTTGGTTCTGTGGGTTTGAAGTTGGACAGTAAATGGATGTTGGCGGCACGTGTTCGGACTGTTTTGAAAGAGAGAGTGGGAATTATAGAAGCCAATTCAGAAGAACAGTGCCCATGGAAGTATCTGTAGAAGAGGCATGCAGCAGAAACAGTGTGTCTATGAGAAAGCGAGTGGAGAGACTCTGTTAGAGATGAATCATTAATTAACCTAACTGCCCTCTTCTGAATGGAATCAAGAAGCCTGAGAGAGGTTTTGGGGGCACCACCCCAGATGTGGCAACAATATTCCATGGCAGGGCAGATTTGCGATTTATACAGAGTGAGCAGCTGTTTTGGAGAAAAGTAACGCCGAGAGCGAAAGAGAAAACCAAGTTTTTTAGATGCAGACGAAGCAATATTTGTAATGTGCTTGTGCCAAGAGAGATTAGAAGTCAGGGTAATCCCCAAAAGAGATATATCATTTTGCCTAGAAATCGGAGTGTCACTAAAGATAAGCATAGGAGCAGAAGAATCCTTTTTGCGAGATATAAGACAAGATTGAGTTTTAGAAGGGTTGAAATCAACTAAGTTGTTTTTGCCCCACTGGAGAATTACCTGAAGATCAGCATTTAAGGAATTGGTAACAGATTTTCGAGAAGTTGAAGCTGATTGAGCAGGACAAGGTTTCTCAAAATGGAAAGTGGAATGCAATGTGCTATCATCGGCAAAACTATGGATAGGATTTCCAGTTAATGGAAGGTCATTAATATACAAGAGGAAAAGAGTGGGGGAAAGAACTGAACCTTGGGGGACACCGGCATTAGTGGAGAAGTTAGAAGACAGAGAGCCATCTACCATCACCCTCAGTGAGCGATCAGAGAGAAAACTGGATAACCAATTACTAAAAACAGTTGGCAAACCATAAGATGGAAGCTTGTTTAGAAGACCTTTATGCCAAACACGATCAAAAGCCTTTGAGATGTCAAGAGCAACTACTTGTGTTTCACCGAACCTTTCCATTGAATTAGTCCATAAATGGGTAACATAAGACAGAATATCACCAGTGGATCGACACTGACGGAATCCATACTGGTGATCGTTGATCAGACGGAAGGTTTCTAGGTAGTTTAAGAGTTGGCGGTTAATTGATTTCTCCATTACTTTAGAAAGAGTAGAAGTAATTGCAATGGGACGATAATTGGATGGGAGGGATTTGTCACCCTTTTTAGGAACTGGCTGGATATGAGCAAATTTGCAAGCAGAAGGAAAAACACCTTTGGAATAAGAAAGTGAAAAAAGGCGGCAAAGAATAGGAGTAAGTTCAGGAGCACAGGTTTTGAGAACAAGTGGAGAAATACCATCAGGACCTGGAGCTTTCTTAGCATCAAGATTCATCAAAATCCTTCTGATATCCTTTTAACGGAAGACCACAGGAGGCATTGTATGGAGCGTGTTAGGAATGGTGGGAGGTGTTTTACCAAGATCATTAATACATGAGCTCGAAGAAAAATGGGATGCTAGCAGGTCAGCATTATCCTTGGCTGAAGTGACAACAGAACCATCTGGTTTGGACAGAGGTGGGAGAAGAGATGGGCAAAAGTTGCGGCCGATAGCTTTGGCAAGAGACCAGAATGCTCGGCTACCATTAGGGCAAGAAACAAGTTTTCTACTCTTAGCCTGTTCAAACTCTAGTTTGGACTGATTAATAACTGCTTTACAATTGTTGCGAGCTTTGGTGTAGGCAGAAAATGAAACTGAAGAATTAGAAACAAGCTATTGGAAAACCAAGGTTTAGATAAAGGACGAGATTTTAAAATGGAGTGTGGGATAAAGGATTCCATTCCTGCAAGAATAATTTCACTGACACGATCTGAGCAAACGTTGACATCAGAAGTTTTGAAACAGTAATCCGACCAAGGAAAAGAAGAAAAGAAGTCTCGAAGGTCATCCCATTTTGCATTCTTGTAATGCCAAACAACACGAGGTTGGGAATAGCCATGAGATAAAGGTTCCATTGGAGAAGAGACAATCACCAAGTTGTGATCTGAATTGCCTAAAGGACCTCTCACTTCGCCCGTGTACATAGAAGGGTTGTTTGTGAGAAAAAGATCAAGCGTATTGGCTGTATGATTAGGATTGTCCAGTATTCTTGTAGGTAAATGAACAATCTGTGCTAGGTCATTAGTAATTGCAAAAGCCTCAGCATCTCGACCTGCTGGGTCGGTGTGACTAGAAAACGGAAGCCAGCTGGAGTTGTGAACGTTAAAATCACCAAGGAAAATTACCTCACTGTTAGGAAAGTTGGACTGGAGAAAGTCAAGTTGCAAAGAGAGGAAGTCAAAGAGCTCCAAGTGATTAGTGAAGTTGGGAGAACGGTAGAGACAACAGATGAATTTTACACAATGAGGTAGAGAGATTTTAAGCCAGAGAAGATCAAAGAGAGACGATTCCAAATTTCCAAGTCTCTGACAGGGAATATCAGAACGGACATATGCACAAGTACCACCTTTGAGGCGAAAGGAATCGAACAGCAAATAATTTGGACATCTGAGATGAGCAGTAGTTGAATCAACTGATAACTGAGATTCAGTCAGAAAAAGTACATGGGGTTTGGAAGACTGCAAGTGGAAATGGACATCGTTGAGATTAGAATTGAGACCACGTATATCTGTGAAATGAATTAGGAAGTCCTTGGGAGGTTCAGATCCTTTCGCAGATAAGCTTGCTCTATTATTTTGACAATTCATGGTGTATTCAATAGTAAGAAAAAGTGGGTGGGACATGCTGTATGAAGTAATGAAATTTTTTGGATATGGCGTACATGTGGTAAGAATATACCCAGATCCTTGACATAACGTGGCCTCGACAATGCTCCCCGCATACACACTACTCGGACTCCCTCCAGTCACTATCTGGCAGAGTAGAGGTAGCAAGATTATACACTAGCTGATCTGGAAGCTTCCTAGAGAGTTACCAATAGGTTCAGTTCGGCGTACTAACTAGCGGCCGGCCTGCGAACACCGTTTTAGAGCTGTACCCTCGAAATGTAAGGAATATTGGATCTCGCCACGACATTCATCATAACCTCAAAAATCATCAATCATACTGCATGATGGAAGAGACAGGGAAGGGTTGGCCGGAACTTAGCTCTAGAGACTAAACATGGGTTCCACCACTTCAAGCCTCCAATAAGCAAAGTGGTGGTATTTCACCGGTTGATGAGAGTCATCTACCACCTAGTACTGCCTGGTAACATAGAGGGGCGGCGTTCCTCCATGTGGTGTGGGCGCCACACCTCGACCCCTGCTTACGTTGGTTCACACCTGGGTAGTGTGAACCAACTTGTGTATGAAGGTTATACCCAGGATTACTAACAGTCCCACCATCATGAAGGTGCAAGCAGAGGATTTGGCTGTCATAGACCGTCCGGACTTCGCCGAAATTGGGTCCGCTTTGACTTGAGTGTCACCCGAATATCAGTTCCATCAGCGTTTTAGGCTCCCAGGTAGCAAGAACAGCTTGTTTGGCATATCTCAAGGATCAAATTAACGCAATTAAAAGAATCTAATGAAAATATTCAAAACGATTTTCCTTCCTGAAGCGGACAACGCTTTTCGACCATATGTCGTGATCACAGGAATGAAAATTACCGAATCGGGTTAAACCTGAAACTTAAATAGTGATTATTTGTCTTCGCGCATGCAGGTCCACGCATTGGAGATCAAATATGGCCGCCGAACATTAACAGAATTCTAGTGTAATTTAATTTCAACGGTTTCTACAAATAAGTCGCGTATAATTACATTGAACATTAAGTATTTTGGCCTCGTTAAATAAAAAAAGTATGTTTTTTGTTAATGGCATGAAAGGCTAATTCTGACGTTACTGAACAAGAAGCACGAACTGAGGCTTCATGTTGATTTACACGAATATTAAGAGAAAATCGCGTCGAACCTTGGTAAGATGAGTTGCAATCACCGCAAGAAATGTATACCAGATCCTTAATTTGTGCTGCGAACGCGGAAAGAACCGAGCGATTGTTCAGTGTAGTGTGTAGCTTCTGTATTGGCCTAGCCATAATTTTAAATTCGGTATCTTTAAAGAATCTGTTAAGCTGTTTGTGCCACTATTCAACATATGGGACAGGAAAAGTATTTTTTGATATTACTATTGTTGATTGGTGTAGTATTTTGTATCCTATCCTTAGCTTGTATCCTATCCTGTACCCTAATTTGGTTAATTGTGGTAATGGAATAACCCCTGTTTAAGAATCTGCTAGTTAATATTTGTATTTCTGAGTCCAAAGCAGATTCTGTCGTTGAATATTTATAGGCATTTAGAAATTGATTAAAGATAATCGATCTTTTGTTGGTGAACGGGTGATAGCTATTATAATGTAGAAGCATACCGGTGTTTGTAGGTTTTTGATAGATGCTAAATTGTATTTTGTTCTAGTCCCAGGTAAGCGTGAAATTTAGAAAGTTTAATGACTTTGTATCCGTATCCTCCCTTTACAATGTAAATTTGAGTCTAGAATGAATTAAACATTTTACATTCGTTCATTTTATTAAACGAATGTAAAATGTCTTGGATAGTACTGCTATCGGTAATAACTAGAACATCGTCTAAATATTTCCCATAGTATGTGATATGGGGTCGAAAAGGTGTCAAACGTATCTGCTCAATCGTTGAGAGATTGATCTCTGACATTAAGCCACTCAGGCTCAAACCCATTGGTAATCCAAAAATTTGTTTGTACACCTTGTCTCGAAAGGTGATGTAGTTAGCCTCAACTAACAGTTTAATTAAGTGAAAAATTTCCTTAATAAATTAATCGGTGTAGAGTTTTTATTTAACATATCCCAAATAATATCTAATGTGTATTCAACATTTACATTAGTATATAATGAGGTAACATCTAGTGAGAATAAATTGTCATTGTCGCCGAGTCTACAGTCTTTAAGATTATTAAATAATGTATCGTTTTTTTTTTTTTTTTTTTTATGAGAACCCCAAACACGAAAGGTATCAAAACCTATAGTACTTAGTACCGTGCATGGGTTGAAGGAGAAGTATGGGGAGAGGGATGCCGGAAACTTTGCTCTAGAGACTAAACATGGGTTTCACCACTTCAAGCCTCCAAATAAGCAAAGTGGTGGTATTTCACCGGTTGATGAAAGTCATCTACCACCTATCGTAGTTCTTAATCCCAAATTGTATTACCTGTCTAAAGGGTTTTATAATGTTATATACATGTGTGGCTAAGGATGAAAATGCTGACTTCCTGTAGGAAACAATAGGTCGAATAGGAAATTCCAGTCTTGTGTAATTTTACCTGACCGAAAAGTGCAGGAATATTGTATGTTCTGGACTTCAATTCCTTTAACTGAACCATAGTAATGTAGTCGTTTTTTCGATACGTGGTTAATGTTTTATTGTATTGATTGACCAAATTGGTAAACAGTGCCGGGTCTACTTCACGCTAAGTGGAGGTATGTGACACAACTGAATCTAACTTATTAATATAATCATGTTTATCTAGTATTACCACTGCATCTCCTTTATCTGCCCTCTGTATAATAATTTACGAATTATTATATGAATTACGAATTTATGAAGTTCTCGTAAAGCCGAACTGTCGTGTGTATTCAATTTAGGAAGTTGCGTTTCTTTTATGTTATTCACTACTTCGTTAACTTGTTGAATAAATACATCTTTTTGTGGAACATTACGAAGTTCAAATTCAATATCAATTACGCATTGTTTTTTCAGGCAATTTACGAGGTGGTAAATTATAATTTAGTCCTTTGGATAAAAGTGAAATCTGGTCGTGCGAAAGTTTACACGAGGAAAGATTTGTAACCTGTTGATATGTCGGTTCGTTGGATACTGGGTGAGGGGGGTGTTCGTGAACTAGCTGACATATTCTGTGGTAGTACGTTGTGTGTCTGTGGGGAGGATGTCACCCAACTCGTAGGAACTTGGTTGCAAGCCCGCGACAATGTGTTAGAATTCGCATGAACGTGTCTTGACCTATCCGATAATGTTTGCAACTTATTAACGTGTCTGTTTTTTTTTTTTTTTTTTTTTTTATTTCTGAGGCCTGTGCTTCACATCACAAATCTATGGAGGTCTTCAATACAGACCAATCGTTCGGATGTAGATAATTTTTTAATTTATCGCGAAGCTTCCTAACCTGGGAAAGGTATTTTTGTTTATTAGAATATCGAGACTTTAAGGCAAGCTTAACAATATTACGCAATGTCGCCAGTGTTAGTTGTTTTAGGTCTGAAATTTTATGATTTAAATTCACCCTGGCAAACTTCGTAACGATGTTGTTTTGAAGGCAATATTTTAGAAAAGAAATATGGTAACTTTGGGCCGAGTACCTTAGTGTAGATTTAATGCAATTTTGCACCAAGCCATTCAAAAAATCTCCCATAATTGTGTGTATCGATTGTTTACTACTGGAGAGACAGGAAGTGAATGAAATAGTCAAGAGTTTAAAAATTAATTAGATAGTATGAATCAGAGCTGTAATACTCAATATGTTCTACGTCAATCGTCATTTTACTAATATTATTATCAACCAATATTATTTACCAATATTATTATTAACATACAACATTGAGTATTACAGCTCTGATTCATACTATCTAACAAATATGAAAAGAAAATTTAGGAACTTCAGTAGTACTTACCTGCTGGAAACAATATTTAATATTATTAGTAACAACTTTTCTTTTAACAGTCATTTTCATCATCAGTGGAACTACTGATACCTGTTTCTTCTGAATTACATTTTCTGAATGTTAATTACCGTTGATCTATGTTTCATACATAGAAACAATAGGTATCTTCATTTTCTGTGAATATTTTGTTCTCTTCAGAATGGTGCCATTTCTTTTCCATTAAAACTTTTATTGTTTTGAGATTTTTTCCAACAAATCTCATCTCATGAAGAATTTTAGTTTTTGTCAATTAATATTTATTTTGCTTTAACACCAGAATTAATTTAGACAGAGGTGGTACTTTTATTTTTATTCAGAAATACAAAAGCACTGGGTTATACACATTATGACATCTTGATAAAATTGGTCCAAAGAATAACTCAAGTTATTCTACTGTTTCTTGTGCAATAAGAAACTTGAGTTATATTAACTCTTTGCCCAACATTAATCCTTTTTTATGACTTATTCTGAAAATCCTGTTGCTACACTAGATGCTTTGTTGCCTGCTTGACTAGTATGCTCAGTTTATCATTTAAATGTTTCTTTATCAAAATGTTCAATAGCATTAAATAAGGGTAATTTTCTTACCTTGGCTATATACAGATTTTCCTCTTTCTCCTCGACATAGATGTCGCTACATCCATTTGTAGCGACATCTATGTCGAGATTTTCTCTTTTTACATGATCCATTTATTTATTTGCTTTAATATTCCCTTTTAAATTGGATCCAAAACTGTCATGAAAAGAAGTCAAGACATCAAATATGAATAAAACTTGGAGATAACCATAGAATGGTCATAAAGAAATTACTTTGAATTAGGAGACAGAATATGATAAAGAAACAGTGGTGACTACAAAACAGTCAGGCTTGCACGCCACTGAGGAGACTGATGCAGTTGATTTGCTCTAATTCACTGAAAAACTCCATGAACTTGAAAACCTAAGACACTGTTAGATAAATGCTAATGGTACAGCTACAAAAAATTAATATCAACCATGGATGGATATGCAAGAAGCTTTTACCAATTAGAAACCACACTGCATCTTTTTGAAGAAAGACAAAGATAGTCAAAGCAACAGGAATTAACATATGATAACATTCTATACAAAGCATAGAATGTTATCATTCACTGTACAGAGAGAAGAGTAAGTAATTTTTCAACAGATCCATATTTTAAATGACTTCAACCACCTACAACAAAAGATCCTTCATTGTCTATGCCCAACTAAGATTTAAAAAAAAAAAAAAAAAAAAGGAATTCTACATTAAATAAAATCAGCAATGAACAAAGTTTTAATATTCATTTTTATTATTACAGTGTTATATACAAAGGGTACTAGGAAAGTTTTGTAATACAGCTTTGTTTATTTAATTTTTTCAAAGTAATTTCCTCTACATTCAATACACCTCTCTATCCTCCGAAACCAATCTTTAAACCAGTTCTGCCAAGTTTCACTAGGGAGTAAAGCACACTCGTTGTCCCAAGCCCGTAGAAGGTCCTCATCACTGGAAAACCGCCTCCCTTTTAGCTTCATTTTCACATGCGGGAACAGTGCAAAGTCGCAGGGAGCAAGGTCCGGACTGTAGGGAGGGTACTCGAGAAGTTTCAGTCCTGTCGTGGTCAAATATTCGGTGCAGGCTTTGGCGCGGTGAGCTGCAGCATTATCGTGATGGAGGTACCAGGTGTCCATTCTTGACTTTGGCCGCAGGTTCTTCATAGATCCAATGACTTAGGCAGGCATTGTTCAGTATACCACTTAGCTGTGACTGTCTTCTGCGTGTCCAAAACGACACGTTCCACAATTCCACTCAATTTGAAAAATACAGCTATCATTTTCTTCTTTACAGATCGGGATTTTCTGACAATTACGGGTGTGTCATCATCATCATCAAAGACCCAAACTTTGTTTTGAGCCTTGGTCGGCAGATCGTAATAGTACAGCCAAGTCTCGTCACCTGTCACGATGTTGTTCACATACCGAGATTGTCCCTTATCAAACTTTTTTTAACATCTCCCGGCACCAAGTCACACGTCGTGTCATCTGCTCTTCAGTCAGTTGATGCGGCACCCAGAGAGAACAAAGTTTCTTCACATGCAAATGATCTTGCAGAATTGAACGAATTGCTGGTGCATTTAGGCCTAAAGTATCCTCTATCTGTTGGTAGGTCACTCGCCTGTTTTCATCAAGCATTTTCCTCACAGCAGTAACGTTTCCTCCGTAACTGACGTTCGTGGCCTTCCCGGCCTCTCTGAATCCTCCAGAGTGAAATTTCCACTTTGGAATTCTCTATACCACCTGAATATCGTTGTACGATGTGGACAATCATCATCTAGTGCAAGAGTCATTTCTTCTAAGCACTGGTCTATGGTTAAACCATGCACGAAATTATACTGCAAAACTGTCCTTATCTCATTTCGTGACCACGATGCCATCGCAAGCACTTTACACTCTCACTACTAATGAATAACTGAGCCCAGAGACTTGGCGCGGCGGCTACTATGCACGTATAAACATGTCTCAACATGCAGCAACAAGCAGCTTCCTGTGATTCATTGTTGCGTCATATTGCAAAACTTTCCTAGTACCCTTTGTAGCTAGCCTGCTGCTCTTATTTCATTTATTAAAAATTTTAAATTTACATTTAAATTTTTTTTCAAAGAAAAACATCCATATAACATGTTATTAACTTATTTTCTAAGGACTTAACAGTGTCATTAAATGATCTATACCTGTTATGTCAGACATGTTCTATAGGCTCACCTCTTTGATCTGTAACTAAGTAAAAGAGGAACATTGCTCACACTTGCCTACAAGACTACAGAGACAACTGAAACATGGTGAATGTTATTCCATAAAGACTAAACAAAGCCTTTAAAATACTCCCATAGCCAAAAACTGGCAGGAGTCAAGTGAAGTGTATTAAATGTAGAGGCCTAGCATTGATGAAATTCTTACTAGTTATTCTATCGGGTGCAAACATTTAGTGCAAGTAGCATAGAAACTAGTCAAACAACACATAGCAGCTTTACATCATGTATGAAGATTGTTTAGAAGGCAGTAGCACTCTTGTAAATTTGGCACAATCCTCTTCTAACAAGGTTTTATAATATTGTCCTCTAAAGATGTGGTTTCCATCAAAAGAAGTCTTAAAAAAATGGATAAATGAAGTGGTAAAACTGCACTGAATCACACAATCACCTTTGGAAAATGGAAAGGGCTTCCTGAAACTCATGTGGATGATTTGAGAACCAATACAACAACCATATGACAATAAGTGTTTGCGGTCTCCTTTAATGAAAAATGTGTTTCAGTTAATCACCAACCAAGATGATTCTATTTCCATTTTATCTAGCAACCACTGGGCATAAACAAGGAGACTCTTGTTGAGTACTCCAATGAATGAAGGGTTCAAGAAGCCACACACATGATATGAAATGCTGTGATTGCAGTAGTAGTTTATTCATCAACAGATTCAGCTATTGATGTGCCAATTTTTGGTAAACTCTAAGACAACTAGTTCACTCTCTATTGCAGAGATTTCCTGTTTTTTCAAATTTCAGAATCTAATCAAATCGGCTTTTGTCATGAACTTGGAAGTAAGTAACTTGGTGTTTTAAGGATAGTTCCAGATAGCTGATGTTTTTGGCAAATATACAAATGCTTCTCATTTTGGCAAGAAAAAAAAAATAAGTACTTTGCCCTCAACACAAACCACGGCAAATCTTATCATCCAAATGTCACTTGTTGATAGTAGATAATTTTGTATGTAGAGAAAATGGACATCAAAGGTGAAAAGATTGTTTCGAAACACTTATGATTGTGAGCTGTGTTTAGGACTTAAAAAAAAAAAAAAAGGATGTGGCAGGTAGTAGTAAAAGTAGAAATAGGCAAATGCTTCTAAAAAGATGGAAAATAAAAAAGAAACATTCAGGATTTATCAGTACAATCAACTGTTATAATGAAAATTTAACGAATACAGTTCTTCCATAACTCCTTTACAAATTCCTACTCCTATTTGCATCAGATGATTATTCAGTTATGTAATAAAAATAATGCTATATTGAAGCACACAATGTTCCATGTTAAAGATTTATTCACTTCCCCACAAGGGACATCAAGAAGAATAAGCTAGTCAGCTGCTCCAAGTCCATATATCATGTAGGGACACCAGATCTGAAGTTGAAATCTACACCATATCTGGTGCAGCTGTTTACCCTGGGGACATTTGTCCCTCAATACTCCTAGACATATCCCCTACCTGCAGGAGCAATCAGAACCAGCATGGACCCCTGCTTTCAATTCCTCTATATCTCCATTCAGATCTGTTCCTTCCTATGTGATATCCAAGCCCACCAAAAAAGATTTTAAGCAGCAATATTTAAAAAGAAAGTAATTCATTCACTTTGATTTTTTAAAAATGGCATACAAGTACAGTCGGCAAACACCAGTGGCTTAAAAGGAGGATATCAGAAGGGAAAAAAAATGGAAGATAAAGGACAGGATTATGAAATGAACATCAAAATAAAAATAAGTTAAAATTTCCCTTCATAACATTTACTATACTAAATATTTACGAAGACTTAATCAAATTCATTAATTCATACTTTTGATGGTTTCAATCACATGAAAAGCTAAAATGTTCTTTCGCCTGGTTTCTTTCCCCACTCTTCAATTTTTAAGTTTTGTGAGGTTAGGCTTAACCTCACAAAAACAATTCTTAAGTTCTATAAACTTGAGCCTAAGACAAGATATGAATATGGTAGCCCTTACACACATTTAATACATTATATAGTGACAGCTGCATCTCCTATATCAGCTGACCTGTCTGTGATATAAAAAAAAAAAAATGCCACTTTTGTAGATGAAGGAAGTAGTCCTCTATGTATTTCACTGTTAATGCACAGCTCAAAATCAAATCTATTTCTAAATGACAAGTAATGCTCACAAAAACATTTCCCAAGTTTTTATTCTGTCCCTCAGAGAAACAATAAGGTTTTGTTTCTCATATATAACATACTGTCAGAAAATTTGTTTCTGATTCAATTAATGCATTTATGTTATCAGGTATAAACATTTAAAGCAAAGGGATAAATGTTAGATTACAATAAAAAAATAAATTTCTATTATAATAAATATGAAATATAAATGGGAAATCATTCATATCCATTTTTTCATGCTTTGTGTCACATTCACTAAGTATGAATTTTGCATGGCTGAAATACAAAAAACAATTACAATACTTTTTTTTCATGTGCCCATCTTTTATTGTCATTTTTATTATGACCAGGCCTTCTTTGCATATTACCACCTACATATCACTTGCAAACTGATACCTTCTAAATTCACTAGGGGGGAAAAAAAATCCAAACAGATCATCATAGATTCTAGCTGATATCACATATAGCATACAACTCATTCAACTACATCAAGCCGCCCCACCTCCCATTGCTTTTATAGAATTGTAAAATATGACTATCTATGGCTTTTTTGCTCCCTCCAGTTTGAACAATTTTACTGTCACAATGCACACAACCTGTCAGAAAAATGGTCTGGCTTTTTTTTTCTGGTAACACAGGATACTTTTGTGACATCTTCCTGGAATGCAAATGCACTGAGGTTAACTGATTTACTGTTTGTAGCCAGAAATGCTACCAGAATTTCTCTTCATTCTCTTCTTATTCTGTAAGAAGAGTTATTATAGAATAGCTGCGAGTTGATTAGCTGACACAAGTGCTCGATGAAACAACTTTCATGGCTGTATTTTGCAGTTCTAGCTAAGTTATCAGCAAATAACTGATCAGTTATTCACTAAAGAAGTGTCACCCTTTTTGGCACGAGCTACACAAGTAATATCCCAAATACACCTTTCTTGCACATGTGTATTTAATGAGCAGCATATATAATGTGCAGCACAGCACTTGTTTTAACGTATGTCTTTTATACATCATGCTGCATAACAATTATGGTGGCAAAAATGAAACTCTGTTATGCACGAAATTGAAAAAGACTGCCCATACATACCTTGTTTTGAATTCCTTATGGAAGAATAGGAAAATTTTTTTTAGTCCTCCAATGTGAAAGTATTTTTTCTTTGAAGAATTGTCATTCTTTCATATTGTATCATTAGCAATCGAAGTGTACTTTGGTTTCAGTAGAGTGAGGATGAATTGTATTGCATGTACATTTGTAGCCTGAGAGGTATGCAAATTTCCATGATTCTGCATGCAATTCAGCAGAAATTGAGTAGAAATACAAAATTTAAAGTGACATACTTTGTAATGATAGTATATACACTTGGTCGTCAACTTACGACCTATGCGACTTACGACCGGCCACACTTACGACCACAAAAAAAAAAAATAATAATAATAAATAAATTGATTAATAATAAATCAGGAAATCACTACCCGTGACACCCACAACCCAGGTGAGGAGGCACATCGATGACGGGAGGCCTGAAGACAGCACCAGGCACATACACCCAGTCGCTTTCAAGTATCTGTTGCATGTGGTGTATTAATTAAAATTCTACTGAAATACGCATAAAATGTTTAGTAAAAGGAAAATGACTTCATCTACATATACGCCAGCTAAAAAGTCAAGGAAAACTATTGATTTAGAGTGTAAAATGAAAATTATCCAGCAGTATGAAGGCGGAAAGAAAGTGAATACGATAGCATGTGACTTGAAGTTATCACATTCCATGGTATTGACGATACTTAAGGACAAAGAAAGAATTCGGGAAGCTGTGAAAGGTTCTGCACTTATTAAGTCTAAAATTTTAACCAAACAACGACAGGAACCCATCCGTGAAATGGAGAAATTGTTGTTTATGTGGATGGAAGATTTAATACGAAAAAATACATCCATGAGCCTTCACACAGTGCAAGCAAAGGCTAGAAGTTTGTTTCAGTTTAAAATCATGCACCGGAGACGATTACACAGAAGATTTTCAGGCTAGTACTGGGTGGTTTAAGCATTTTTAAAAAAAGATTTTCTTTGCATAATGTCTCTAAAAATAAACATCTCCTACCTCAACCCAAGAACATGGCCCTGACGATGCACAACCCAGCACAAGCAAAGATTGAAAATTGATTTTGTAAATTTCATTTGTATTAATTTTAGATTGTATTTTTGTGTTTACAGTACATTATGTACAATATAATTATAGATCGTAGTTTTGTTTTTTTATAAACAGTATGAATAATAAACCAATTAAAATGTAGAGAACATTTGAATTTAACCTCATAGAGAGAGAGAGAGAGAGAGAGAGCCTAGGCGTAAAAACGAAGGTATATTCAGTATCGCTAAGTAAAAGATAAAAACATTACTGTATTTAAAATGAAAAATAAAAGATTATAAAAATAAATCATAAAGATGATAAAAAGATTAGAAAGGTTAAAAAATACTGTTAATAAATATATGGCCGACATACGACCTGTCAGTCAGAACGGAAGTCGGTCGTAAGTCGACGACCAACTGTACTGTACATACTAATAGTACAGCAACAAAATTTTGTGATAACAATGTTTGACTATAAATGATTTTGGCAATCTTTTTTTAAATTAAACAAGCTGTTCACAAGTAGCAAGACTCAATTTAGACATCAAATTTCATTATACGTATTTCAAATTACAGCTCATCCTGTCACAACAGGTGACATATGTTCAAAAATTAAATAAAAAAAATAATACAAAACATACATACATATTACACTAAGACTGGTAAATAACATTAAAACTCAGAGGTTATTAAATAAAAATTTATTGAAATAAAGCACATCAGCAATATTGTATCATTTTAAATGGCTAATTTTTCTATGAAAGGAAATGGAGAATTCCCCCCCCCCATTCCAAATTAAATCTGTAATGACTTGTCAAATTATCGTTGGAAACCATTTTTGCCAAAATTTTAAAACTTATTTTTATATATTAAATATTTAATATATTTTATATAAATTAAATAATAAATATTTAAAAAGAAAGCATTAAATATTTCAATATTTAATGCTTTCTGGTTTTTCGATGGAAACAACAGAAAACAATATCTTCTTTGGCACTCACTGTTTATAGTAAGAATACACACACACGAACTGTATAAAAGTTTTTGTACACAAAATATATAATATCAAAATATGCAATATGAACTCACGGCAACCACACAACTGAAATAACACTATTGAGAAAGAGTGTAACATGGCAGTGTGTGGGTTCCATATTTTGATTTGCTATATATATATATTTGTATGTGTAATGGCAAACAAGGTGTCAAAAATAAATATGCACATAACTTGAAATGCAGGTTACAAGATGGTGCATTGTAGCAGAATAATGCTGCACACATACTAAAATGCATATAAGATCCTAACACTGTTAGTTGCGGGAGCAGTAGCGATTTCAAAATACACCACAATACAAAAAATCTAATATTGAATTAATATTAGATTTTTTGTTCATTAGACTTTGTTCATAAAAGCGTCATGCATGTAAAGTATATACTTTACATGCATGACGCTTTTATGAACAAAGTCAAACTTGCCATTATAGCTATATACAGAATGATTCATTTGCATTACTTGAACAGTTTCTGGTTTTTCGATGGAAACAACAACAAAAAAAATTATATATATATATATACACCTTCTCTTTGGCACTCGCTGTTTATATTAAGGATAGTAAGAATATGCACACGCACTACTTGAATAACAGTTCAAGTAATGCCAATTCGATAACTTTGAAGCATTGCAGCCCTAAACTTATACTTTAAAATTGTTTAAATGATCTACACCCTTTAGCATCTCTCATACTGCAGAAACTTAGCACAACTGAGTTATTTCCAACTAGTTACTTACTGATGGCACTCAGTGAGAATAAATAATAGTACATTTCACTTAGTTGGGAAGTGCTATTTATTAGAATATCAATAGTGGGTAAATTTGCTGTCATTTGCTTTGCAACATGAATTGTTTTTTTTTTTTTTTTGGTAGTTATTGGCGCATTGGCTTCTGTGGCCATAGTGCACCTCCCAAGATTTTTTTTTGTAGTACTTTGATCCAAGCCCAAGGCGGGATTCGAACCTGCGACCTTTGGGTTGCCAGGCAGGCACTTTACCCACCCGGCTAACATGAAATTGTACGGCACTTATGTGCAAACTGATTTCATTGTAGCTATGTAAAGAATGATGCATTTGCACTACTGGTATGATAATTATATACCTCCATAACTTGAATCATAACTCTAAACTTATACGAACCTATATCCCTCTATACATTAAAGTTTTCCTCCTAGTGATATTTATTCGAGCCAATGAGAGAAGAGGGCAAGGCAATTACATCACTACAAATGCAATTAATTATTGACAACTGCCTCCATAACATTCACCAACCTCGTGCACATGATTCACTGTCTAACATTTGATGCTCCATTGTAACGTTTTTTTTGTATATTAATGAATATTGTATACAGGTAACCCTTGTATAACATGGTAATTTGGTTCCTACAAAATATCGTGCAATGCAAAACCATGTTATACGGGACTAAGAAACAGTACAAAGGGGGGGTGGTATGTTCCAAAAGCTAACAAACAAAGCCTTTTTTTATAACTATGGGAAACTTAATTTTTATTAGTAGTAATAACTTAATATTTTAACTTTATTTTTATAACAGTAGTAACTTAAATAGTAATAACTGAACAAACATCTTACGTTACAAACTGTGATACTTATGTGAGCTAACATACATTCATTTAATTTTCTTCCTCTTCATCTATGTTAAGCACAATCTCTTCTGCAGCATCTAGATTTCATGTACCTTCTGCTCTCTTTAAGTCACGAACTGCACTCTTCAAAGTCTATTTTTTATGGTCTCAAACAAGTTCAATAGCACAGAACCTAACCCAGGAAAATACAGTGGACCCCCACTTTAAATGATATGTGAAAATCGGAAGAATATTTTCCAGTCAGCACAATAAAAATAAATTTACGCTTGCATACATAGCTTAATTAATACGTACTGTTATATGTACATACTAATTGATATTTCTGTTCACTGACTTTTTTTTTTGGTTGTAAAATTTAAAACAGGAAAAATGATAAGCAGTTAATAACAAAGAACGCAGCATGCACAAGTTGCAACAAATACGATACGGAGTTGAGTTTCTGAAAATTTATTTATGTTTTTTATATATGATTGAATATTTCATGGAAGGTGAAACACATTTCACCATAACGTGAAAACCCACAGAATTCCAGCTAACAGTACTATTGCAAATGCAAGAAGATAGAGTTTACCACATGTTTATAATTGATTACGCTAACAGAAAAGACCAATAAACCGGAAACTGCAAACTGTTTTTGTTTTATGGTAGTGACCTCCAGAAATGTGCTTTTGAAAAATACCATGAAGGTGACAACGACTAGCGAGTCAACAGCAGGGATTCACAAAAAGGACTGGAAACGTTGAAAATTACATCTAACATTTTCCCAGCGCAAAAGCTCAAAAATACTGTGTTATGCGACATTGCCAGCAATTCTCAAACCGTGTTAGAGCGAAACCTTGTTGTAGAAGTAGCGTGTTGTGCAAGGATTATCACAATTTATCAATCGTGTTAGAGTGAAACAGTGTTGTAGAAGTACCGTGTTATACGGGCGCTGCCTGTATTTGTAAATATAGTAATTTAGTATTTTGTAATTATTTTAAGTATTTGTATAGTTTCTAATTATTTTAAATATTTGTACAGTTTGCAAATATTTCAGTGAAATATTTTAGTCCTGCTCTTTGGGATGCAACAATATTCCTCATGCATTATGAAACCTGAAGCAAAAGGCCTTTTCCTAAGTGACCTAAGTAAATGCAGGTAAATAAATAAATTTCAAATAGTGAAATTTATTTGACCTTGAAAATGCCACACACTACAAATGCACAAGTAAATAATTACATAGGTCATTTCCTGATTAGATATTGATCATAGTGACAGTGTATTTTGTCTGGCAGCACCAGGGGTCTCCCCCAAACTGTGCATTTTTATTCTGTGTAGATTACAATACTCTGCATAAGGCTAGGGTGTGTGTGTTAGTATGTGTTTTGTGAAGTATTAGTGTGGGTTGTGTTGTTCCTCTGGCCACTTACACCCCCAGTTTTCATCACCACCACTGGGAGATGGGCCAGGACACATTAGGAGAGAAGAAAGCTCTGGGTAAACCCTAGTATACCTAGGCATCCAAGGAGAGCCCAAAAAAATTTATTGTAAAGGAGATAATGGGGAGATAGGAAGAGGGTGGGATAAAAGGAGCAGAGAACAGACGGGGCAATAGTTGAGGCACTCGTCTGATTTGAAAGGAGAGACAGTAAGGGGACTCCTGGTACAGGATGCCCATTCTGGTCCAGAGGGTGGGAGTTGAAAGTGAGCAGTGGGGAGACCCAATTGTCCCAGGTGGTAGGAATAAAAGAACATAGGGAAAGAGATTCCTATGATGGAGCGTACTTTTTGCAGCTTTGTCCCACACTGGCCTGGGGGTTACCCTAATGGCCACACCATGCCAGCTAGGAAAAGCTACAGCATGGTGTCAGCTTGGATAACCATAAGGCCCTTGAGGGCCTGCATAGCCATCAAGTCTGTCCAGGGAAGAGGCTAAGATAGAATCCAGATATTAGTTCCACAAATATTATATAAATCATATAACAAGTGCTGTATTACATGTATTTTAAAATTGTATATTGTCTTATATTCTGTAACATAAATCTGTATCTTCCCCCAGCTGTAACTGGGTGTCTCCTAGGAGAAATAAAGATAATAATAATAACAACAACATGCAATTAATAATAGCTTTCATTCACTCAACATCCACACAATTTTACTTTTTAGTTTTTTCTTACACTTTCTCTTTTCCTTTTATATATATTAGATTAAATTTCGATCAGTGTCTTTTACGTAGAAAAGCATGCGCGGGAGAACTGAAAAATTCAGTTCTCCAGTGTAATTATCAATTGCTAACTTTTCCTCATGAATAGCAACAAGACAATCCAATCCTATAATCTTCTAACAGACTTCCTTATGATATAAACTAGGTGTGCCCAACTAATGGGCCACAAGCAGCCTGCAACCAAACTGCCAGCTATCTGTTATCCCTACCCCAGCTCAAAACTAGGCTGTTACAATTTAAAACTGACTTTTGTAAAATTTTTTTTTTCTTGGTCAGTCATACCACAAGAAAGAAAAATAAATATATATCTTTATTGCAATTAGCAAAAATAAGCAAATTTTACATGGATGTCTGATGCAATGCCCATAACAGCAAAAATGCTAGAGGTTTAACATAGACTATAAATAATAATAAACGGCTACAATACACACACATTGAAACTTCTGATAGAAAAAAAACTTTTTCAGTACAGCTCCTGGTTCACGTGTAACAGTTTGAATAGTTGAACAGTATCTTTTCACTTCATATTATTTTTTCCCCAGGGATAGCTGTATAAGGGTGCAAGAATTGCACACCCTTTCCCAGACTCATAACTTTCTTGTGGGGGGATGCAACTTAATAGACACCCCCTCAGAACTCTCCATTTGCATGTAGGGGTAACAAAATCATTTTGGTTCTAGATGAGCACATTTTTCCATGTATACATTTTATTTCATGATTTTAAGTTTATTTACAGAAAAAGATCCTTTGAATACTAAAAAAAAAAAAAAAAACCCCAGAAATTTCAAGATTAAGTTTTTAGTTAAAACCATGCAAAAACTTAGATATTTGTTGTTGTTGTTGGGTTTAAAGACACAAGGGCATCTGAGGCCAAATTGTGTCTATTCATTGTTTAATTGCATGACCCTATCTTTATAGTTGTTAAATTATATACTTTTGTATAGGCCAATACATTTTAAGTATATTAAGAGTTCTTCAATATTTGCATTGTTTCCTAGTATATGAGATAAGTCAGGTGATACGTTAAGCCTGGAAACTGATTGAAAAGTGTTTGACCAGATGGTTGAATGCAAGGGACAATCAAGCAGAAAATGGCGCACAGTAAGCCGAGTGTTACAGGATGAACACTGAGGTGGGACTTCTCCCAATAGCAAGTGGAGATGGGTATGATGTGTATGTCCAATTCTTAGCCTTGCCAACACCACTTCCTCACGTCTGTTTGGTCTGAAGCAAGAGAGCCACAGCTTTGGTTCTTGTTTTATTTGGTAAAGTTTGCTGTTAGTATTTCTTTTCCATATCTGTGACCAGTTGTGGTAACATGCTTTACGAATAACAGGTTTGTAATCAGTGTATGGAACCTGAGGATGTTGTGAGAGAGTGGGTTGAGGATGTTTAGCGGCAAAGTCTGCACTTTCATTTCCCGGAATGCCAGAATGGCCAGGGATCCAGCAAAAGCAGATTGACTGATTGGACATACTACAGGAAAATAGTTGGGAATGAATTTCTTTCAATGTAGGATGAGAAGAGGAGAAATTCTTCCTTATGGCATTGATAGCACTGAGGGAATCCGTGTAAATTATTGCGGGTGAGATGCAAAGTTCAATAATCTTACTAAGTGCTAACTTGATGGCATAAAGTTCAGAAGTGAAGACACTGCATGATAAAGGTAGTGTGGCTGAAATTGTACATGTAGGAAAAACAGCTGCAGCACTTACCATACTATCAGTTTTGGACCCATCAGTATATATTTTACAGAAATCGGAGTTAAGAGTAGCATGAGCAGAGTGCAACTGTCTCATGTTATTGGAAGATATGACATTCTTCCCCCACTGGAGAAAATGTGTGTCATGTGAGGCACAAACATACGTCCAAGGTGGAATAGGTGCAGTTGTGTTCTGAAAAATATCAGCTAAATCAATGTTCCAACTCAGAATAAGATCTTTGATCCTGAGAGAAGCAGGTCGATTTTCATGTGGCTTATTCTCATAAAAGGAATCCCACCGAGTGTGATAAAGATACTCCCAACTGGGGTGCGATGGAAGACTCTGGATCTTAGAAGCATAGAAAAGCAATAATGTTTTTCTACGAAGATGTAATGGAGGCTCGTGGGCTTCGATACAAAGACTTTGCATGGGAGAAGTCCTGAATGCCCCCAGAGCAGTCCTCAGGGCACTGTGCTGGATGACATTCAGCCGGTCTAATGTGCTTTTCCTAGCTGAGTCATATACGGGAGAACCATAATCTAAGCGTGAACGGATCAGAGATTTGTACAGGTGAAGTAAGGAGTACCGATCAGCTCCCCACGACATGGATGAGACTGATCGAAGCATGTTCAACTGTTTTAGACAAGTAGTTCGTAGATATGTGATATGTGCTTGGAAGTTAAGCTTACTATCTAATATCAGACTTAGATATTTAATCTTTGTTCCAGCACAATTATGTTTCACTCGGTCCTACAAAACACCAAAGTAGTTCTATTTTTTTCCTTCATTAACACGATCTAGCTATCATATCATCCTTTAATAATTCTCTTACTTCAACCAATGCTAATAGAAGTGAATGAACATTAAATATCACCAAATAAGTAAGTCAATAATGCCATCTTAGGCAACCACAATGGATAATGCATAAGGAGGGAGTTAATGTCAGATGTGCCAAAAAAAAACTACAGTGAAGAGAAATGGTTTAACTATCTTCAAAATGGAACTAAATGTCACTTCCGTTCTTTCTCTGGGTAGCTTTAAAAAAAAATTTTTTTTTTTTTTTTTTTTTTTAAATTGACAGTTTAAATTCCCATGCCTCATATCTGACATTACTTCAATTTAAATGGACAAACATTAATTTCTGATAGTATCACATGAAATTAAAAAAATCTTACCTCCTAATTTTAGATGTTCAATATTTCCTGTATACTGACTATAATGAAAAAAAAGCCTAGCTTGACGTTCACAACACTGGATAAAACCATAAGAATGCTAGAAGAAAATAAGAGTGTTAATAGAGGTACACTCACACTAGCATAAAAGTGTCAAGACTTTACTTTAGTATACAGACATCAGACAAAAAATTAGTCACCCATGCAATTTTTCAACTAATAATATGTAATCCCTCCTTCAGTATGAATCACTTCAAAATTCTTGCTGGTAGAGAATGAACTAGTTCCCTTAATTTATATCAATGCTGAGCAGATATTAATAAAAACCATTATCAATATTATTATATCTGCCCAGTTGACAGATACCATGTAGCATCTTAAACTGTCACAGTCCCCTTTCCTGAAATTAAAACCTGTGTCTTTAATTACTGCAATATTTCTTCATCATCCAAGTGCATTATCACTACCTACCAATGGTGCCTCTACCATTACTGTTCTTTTATTCTCTACATTTACTGTTTCTTTTATTCCTTTTCCCCTCCCCTTATCGTCTCTGCTCAGGTTTAGCATTTGATGCCTTGGACTGCACTAAACTACTTCCCTCCCTTTTCTCCTTTCTTATTTCTACATTCGTTTTCTTGTTATTCTATTTAACATATATCCCCCCCCACCAGTTGGCAATTTGCATTATTATTATTATCTATCTATACATTAAAAAAAAAAAGTTTTCCTCCTAGTGACATTTATTCGAGCCAATACATCACTACAAATGCAATTAATTATTGACAACTGCCTCCATAACGTTCACCAACCTTGTGCACGTGATTCGGTGTCTAACATTTGATGTTCCATTGTAACGTTTTTGTATATTTGTATATTGTAGTTAAATATTTGTATAGTTTATAAATATTTTAGTCCTGCTCTTTCGGATGCAACAATATTCCTCATGAATTATGGAATCCAAAGCAAAAGGCCTTTACCTAAGTGACCTATGTAAACACAGGTAAATAACTACATAGTGATATTGGCTGAAGTCCAGTATAGTACACACCGGCAGGTACATGGATGAAAGCGAGGAAGATGGCGATAATTGAAGGTGAAGGCACCTTCCTTTTCGATTGTTTTGTAGTCAAGGAGGGGGGCTAAGTAGGATGTTTATCCCTCTAACCTGCTGTTTTAAAATGGGAAAAAGAGTTCCAGATTTAAAAACAGCGGCAAATGTGGGGAAAAACACCCTAGGCATATCAACCTAGGAGGGCAATGGCATCTGCCAATCACTATTTTGTTCCTGTCTGTTTGTCGAAATATGGAAGTCAACCTGTTAATCACTGCTTTCCCACTGTTTTTCTTGCCGCCACGTTGCAGGGTGTAACACCGTTCTGCAGATTTATCGTGATATTTATTCGAACTTGAGAATGCCATGCACTACAAATGCACAGGTAAATAATTATATATGTAATTTCCTGATTACATATTGAGCAGTGTGTTTCGACAGGTGTGACTTTTACGTAGAAAAGATTTGACTTATGCCATATACCTCTACATTTTACATAGAAAAGTGTGTGCAGAGGAGTGGTCGAGCAAAGCCCCCTAGTTATTATTATTTATTTTATAACTTCAATTAAGTATGTAATTCAATTACATGCTCAACAATACACTCAATGGAAATTCAAAACAAACAGAACTTTAATTACACTCCTAATGAAATATTTAAAATTACAAGAGTTGTTCAAAATGGGATCTAGTTCTACATCCTTCAGATGGGACTACTCCCAAATCTTCTGTTTAATGGATTTACGCAATCTGGGCCACAGAATCAATGATTATGTAATACACGAGAAATTTTGGAGGGCAGCAAAATTGGAGGACTGTATGGTGCTACAATCTAGTTGTTTTTTTAATCATACTTCGTCAGAGCTCTTTTGTGTGCTCATTCACAGCAGAACTGAATAATACTTGTATGTTATTAGTGAAGTCCTCATAAGATAGACTGTCAAAGATACTCTACAATAATTATTTACAAGATCTCATCACTGATTAATTCAGCTCAAATTTTAAGCACCTGTTGCCATGACTCTACAATGAAATATTAATTGCTCATAGTACTCTCCACTATATTAGAAATAAAATATTTCTTCAAATCTACT
Organism: Mastigoproctus giganteus; assembly: GCF_048544385.1. Lineage (NCBI taxonomy): Eukaryota > Metazoa > Arthropoda > Arachnida > Uropygi > Thelyphonidae > Mastigoproctus > Mastigoproctus giganteus. The sequence continues at coordinate 111,004,479 of NC_143587.1, read as the reverse complement.
GAAGCACATATGCTGAAGCTATGTGCTTAATCACCTGTGTGATTAAGCAACACAGCTTCATTATAACAAATCCAAAGTAACCAATATGTTAATATTGTTATAAGTTCCATCTGCGACTGCTGCTAACATGCAATGCTATTATGAAAATTTATCTTTACAACTGAACAATCCATTTTTATGACTACTAACGCACAGATTATTATTATTATATTTTTTTTTTTGTGTGCCTAGCTAGTAGTGGATGAATAGTATAAATTTTACTTATAGAATTTTTTTTCTTTCATTTCATCAGATGTCTCCCAATTGCCAGGACTCTCCTGGGTGTTTAATTTGTGTGGAGCAATGAATAATCTTCTGATCTGATTCTACCTCCTTCCTTTTAGGAACGTCAGATGAGACTTCTCCCAGATCTTCCGTTAGCTTAACTTCTGTTCAGGGAAAATAATGAAGTCATAGGTTAAAGAAGCAATGCTTGTTTGTTTGTAGGCTTTACGGTGCAAGGGCAGTGAGGCCATAATGCACCTAAGAAGCAATGCAATACCAACTACACAGGACTGCAATTATACTACAGTCACAGCATGGATTTGTTAAGGAGCAGTCTTGTCTGACCAATCTGACTGGATACTATGATGCAGTAATCAAGTAACTAGATGCAAAAAATAATTTTAACATCATATACTTAGATTCCAGAAAAACTTTTGATACCCTTCCATATAAAAGACTGATATAAAAATCAGGGCAGTGTTGCATTAATGGCAAGTTACTACAAGGAATAAAAGAGTGGTTGAAGACAAAGGGGTTATCAATGCAGTCCAAGATGGTTTTGATGCTGGGTCCATTTGTGTTTTCGGTATTTATTAATGATATTGAGAAGGATATATCAGGCTCAATGACTATGTACAAAGATGATATAAAGGCTGGCAGGCTGGTTAATGATAATAATCAAGGTAAGCTACTGCAACAAGAATAAGAAAAATTAGGCAAATGGCTTGAGAAATGGCAGTTAAAGCTTACATTGACAAAGGCAAGGTACTGTATATGGGTAACAGTAAGCCCAGATTAGTCAACCAACTGTGTGGTACTTCACTCAGGGTAGTGGAAACAGGAACTTTGCTAGCAGGGATAACGAGGTGATTATCTCATTGTATAAAGCAGTGGTTAGGCCACATAAGTACTGTAACAGGCCTGGAGGCTTCATTTTACAAATGATGTAGAGTTGCAGGAATGGATACAGAGGGGAACAAAGGGATGCTATTACCAGTAAAGGCTTCAGTGGTGCAAACTGCAAAGTCTGGAGACTGAGCACCTGCAAGGTGATCTGATTGAGGTGTCGTGGCTTTGAATGGATTGAGCAAGCTATTAATGGTACTCTTCCTCTTGCTCAGACTACACAAGAGGTAACATAAATTCAAATTGAGAAAGGATGATTGCAGGAACAAGCTTCCATCTGTTTGAATTCTAGATAAACAAGAGAGGTGGGATAGGTGAAACTTTTTTTTGTGCTGATGTTGTATAAGCTTGCTTTCTTGTGTCATTTGCCACTACTAATAAGGAAGCATCTAAGACTTATATTTTCATTATAATGAAAATTTCATTAAAACTATTTGTTCTGATAATTTCACTGTATTGCTACTTAACTGATAACAACAACAACAAAAAAAAAAGATGCTAAAACCCATTGAGAGAATTATATTATTCAAAACTCTTATTTGTAAGGTTTAAATGTCTCTAATTTTCCAAGGTAGTTAACAATAAGTGGCTACAGTTTTAATATTACATTTATGTTTTAACTCTATGAAACAGCTAAAATAGCTCAGGTTGCTAAAAACATAGAAAGCATTTTATAATTATATACTTACTAAAAGTTTTTCGACAATTCCTGCTTCCCGTAATCCACCTGCAGATCCCACAGGACTGGATGAGTTGCTTGAAAAATTATTCTGATTGTTGTTGCTATTATTAGAAGATTTGCTAAATGATGGAGAGCGCTGGTAGGCTAGCATTGCACTATCTTGGATTGGCGGCTGGAAATTCTGCATAAACAATTTCATTAATCATTATTTATCATTATTTATCATTAGTAATTATTATATTAATGCCCATCATATGGCATGAATTTTTAGAAAGGTGGTTAAATGATTTTGATTTTGTTACCCCTCCTTCCAAAATTAACTTGATAATACACACAAAAATGTGTGTTTTTGTATCATTCTTGCATCATCTGGCAATGTTTGAAGGGTAGGTTGGATGACCTCAAATGAATTAAAATGGAATGGGGGACCATCAAGCTCTCAGCTGCCGAACTCAATGTCAGAGCTCAGACTTGTGCATCAGGCAACACAGCAGCAATTCCCAAAGCAAAATGCACTGGTCTCACAAGAGGTAGTTATTTTCGCTGTCTCTATTGTCAGGGAAACAAGAATTATATTGTGGAAGAAGGATAGGTGGAATGGGACTAGGTTATGTCTGCCAGGGGCAATAGTAGATGACATTATAGAGCAGATATCTTTTAAGGGCACAAAAGGAGATATTGTTGTACACACTGGCACTAATGATATTAAGAGTAGGTGATCTGAGGACTTACTTAACAAGAACACAGCAATGATGGGAAAAAGTCATCAGTTAAGATTGAATTTGAAAGTTTGCCCAGACACAACAGGAGAGATTACATGTTGACAACCTTGTCAACAAATTCAGCCCTGAAGAGGTGGAAGGCTCATGGGCTAGGATTTTTTCAGCATAGTCTGTGATCGTTAACAGGATTTGATTTGATAGTTGTTGGCGCATCGGCTTCTGTGGCCATATTGCACTTCCCAAGGTTTTTGCAGTACTTTGATCCAAGCCCGAGGCAGGAATCGAACCCGCGACCTTTAGGTTGCCGGGCAGGTACTTTACCCACTCGGCTAGCCCGGTCGGCTCGTTAACAGGAGACACTGCTTTTACAGGAATGGAATACATAACAGAATAGGGTGCAAGAATATTTTATTTGCTGATGCTATTGAGACAGTGAGAGATGGGTCAGAAAATTGTTAGCTTGGATGGGGGGAACACAGACTAATTGCTTAACTAGAGGCACAGGCAGAAGTGAAAGATTTTTGTGCTGCTTCTACTGGAACTTGCAGCAGCCTGGAAAGCAAGGTATCAGGGATTTCAAGCTTTACTGTGGGTCATCATCGTACAAGTAAATACATGGGCTGTGTTGGAGTAACTAAGATAAAAGAACAGGCACATGTATACTTGCATGTACACTAATGCTAGGAGCACAATAAATAAATTTTAATGTATTAAGTCATCAAATGCAGACAATGGATAGCGGCAACATGGTGTCACCCATACACCAGCAAAGCTGAATTTGAATATGGGGATTACAGAGCATATAGGAAGGACAAAGACTACGCAAGGGGTGGACAGGTTATGCTCTTAGTTAAGAAGTATATTAAATCTAACACAGTTGTTATTGATATTATTATTTAGGAGCATTAGCAACTAAGGCCATATTGCTCTGGGGATATGCGGTGGTCACTCCCTGACCTTTCCGCATCCTCCGTATTTGTTGGCTCACGGGCTCCGGTCTAATCAAGAAGCATGTGCTACGCACTGCTGCTCCAGCCCACCTGGCTATGGAGGCGCCATCTAACACAGTGCATCCAGTCAACATGACTGACCAGTGCACTGGAAAAACCAAACAGTAGGAGTGTGTTATAAGTCTAATCACTGAGAGTAGTATACCAAACAGATACAGAGAAATAGTGGGCCAGTAAATCAATGTCTTACAAATGGGGGATTTTAACTTTCCAGATGTTGACTGGAATTTGTGGGTTGGTCACTCATGCATAAGCAGGAGTTGTGGATTTCTTGGATGACTGTTTTCTATAGCAGCATGTTAGAGAGGCAACAAGAGAAAGCAATACCCTTGATCTGGTTAAGAGCAGTGATTCTTCCTGCATTAAGAATCTGCAGTAAACAGCTTCGGAGATATTGTGTCTCCTTGTCGAACTCCTTTCTCGATTTTAAATTTGCTACTGTCTTTGTCTAGTCTAATAAAGGATGTAGCACTCTCATATATTTTCTTCAAAATCATAATATATGGAGTATCTGTGCCTTGTCTTTCCAGTGCCCGGAACATTGCCTTATGCTGTATGGAGTCAAATGCCTTTTCATAATCCACAAATGCCAGGCATAATGGTGTTTTATATTCATTTGCTTTCTCCATTAGCTGTGATATTACGTGAAGGTGATCCATAGTTGAGAATCCTGTCCTAAAGCCAGCTTGCACTTTCGGTTGATTCTCATCAAGTATTCTTTCTAATCTGTTAGTAATGACCCTTGTGAACAACTTGTAGATATGGGATAACAAGCTAATTGGTCTATAATTTCCAATTTCTAATTTATCTCCTTTCTTATGCAGCAAAACTATGATTGCATTATTCCACTGATTAGGCATCACACCTTTTCTAATGCACTTTGTGATGAGCCTTGCCAGTTTTTGTGTTATGTCTCTTTTTCCCAATTTTGACAACTCTAAAGTAACTTCATCTTCCCACGGGGCTTTCCGATTCTTCAATGCATGTTCTACCACATCAGGAAGAATATCGGGTATGTCGTATGTGTTGCTACTTTGCAATCCATGTTCCCCACTTCTGGTATCATTCCCTCGCTCCTTGTATAATTCTCTATAGTAGTCTTCTGCTATTTGAATTATGCCTTCTCTGCTGTTTATAAGTACACCATCGCTATTCTTCAGTTTCAGTATCATTTGTCTTTCTGTATTACTGCTCATGGCTGCTGATTTAAATCCTTTGTTTTCCCTTAATACTTGTTCTACTTTTCTTGTGTTAAATCTTCTTATGTCCTCCCTGAGTCTCTTTCTAATGGCTTTGCATAACTCAGTATACTCAATTTTCTCCTTGTCAGTGTTTTTCTTGCTCTTCATTTGTCGTCTTTGGTTCATCATGACAAGTGTTTCTTGACTAATTTTTTCTTCTTTGGATTTCTGTTTCCCTATAGGTTTCTTGGGTTTTATCACTTTCAGAAAGTTGTAATATTCCTCGTCGATATCTTGGTCCTGAGCAGTCTTCAGATGCTCAAACTTGTTCTTAAGTTCCAGTACATACTGCTTTTTCTCCTTCTCTGTCATTTCAAAGACCTTTGTATTATTTACTCGAGACAGTTTTTTCCTTTCCTTTATCTATATCAAGTGTACATCTTACCATTCTGTGATCACTTCCAACATTTACCTTATTCAGGACGGTAACATCATTCACAATATATCTTCTGTTAGTGAGGATGAAGTCGATTTCATTAGTTGTTAATCCATTTGGACTCTTCCATGTCCACTTTCTGTTCACCCTTTTCTTGAAAAAAAGTGTTCATTACTGACAGTCCTTGAGATTCTGCAAATTCCACAAGTCTTTCACCTCTTTTATTTCTTTCACCAATTCCAAAATTTCCTATAGTTCCTCTTTCTGCGCTGTTTTGCCTTTTTCCAACCTTAGCATTGAAGTCCCCCATAATAATAGTGTAGTGGGTTTTCTGCTCATCTAGAAGACTCAATTTCAGTGTACATTTCTTCAACCTCTTCATCATCATGGCTCGATGTTGGTGCATAAATCATAATAATCTTTAGCTTGTACCTCTTAGAAATCTTGAATATTAGTCTTGACACCCTTGGTGATGTACTTTTGAATTCCAAAATGTTGTTTTTAAAATCTTTAGGGACCAGAAACCCAACTCCACCTTCACTCCTTTCACTGTTTCCATTAGTGTACAGCAGATTTCCACTTGATAAACTTATAAGTGATTCATTTCTTTTTCTTGTTTCAGCCAAACCGATGATATTCCAATTCACATTTTCTAATTCCTTTTCCAACTCTAATATTCTGTCTTCACCGATGAGTGATCGTACGTTATAACAGTCCAAGTTCAGTTTCTGTGCATGGCAGTCTGGTCGTACCCACAGATTCTTAGTACCCTCTGCTTCCACTCTGATCCTCTCGCTGCTGTAAGAGGGAGAGTGAAAGCTGCTGGGGACTGAGGGCCATTTGTATTGTTGTGCTCTCACTGCTGGAGGGTTTGGTCTTTTCCTCTTCACGCTGACCAGGCATCTTGAAGAGAACCACTCTACACATTCATTGCCACCTAAGTGACGTAACAGGGCTTACCATCGAGAAGGTGTGCATGAGTGGATTTTAGCGAGGCAGGCCAACCAGACTTCTCCTAAAACTTCTGTAATAGAGAGATATTGGATCCATCAGTGTTTTAGGCTGAGTGTTTGATAACACACAGGATACCTGTTTCCCTCTATTGCACAATTATGAAAGAACTTAGGAACAATTCACAGAAATGACAATACACACACACACAGTGCACATGCAACCCAAGACACCATTAACAATATGGAGAAACTTCCTGATTATCTTCCCTAACCTCAACCTCTAGAAATTTCCATTTTGTTGGTTCACTTAAACAAGTCTGTGGAAAGTATTTTTCAGTTTATGCATGGTAAAAACAATGTTGATCACTGATCATGATGTTGTTTGTTTATTTGTAGGCTTTACAGCACAAGGGCAGCAAAGCCATAAACTGATTATGATAAAAACTGACATCTTTTTACACAGCAGGGTTCAAGAGCTTAATAAATTGAGGGGCCCATCAAGGTCTCAGCAGACCACATCAATGGCAGAGCTTGCACTTGGTCATCACGCAACACTGCGGCAACCCCCAATGCAGAATGCGCTGGTTCCACAGGAACTAGTAGTTGTTGGTGACTATTGTCAGGGAAATGGAGAACATGCTTTGTAAATAGGATAGGTGGAATAGGACCAGAGTATGTCTGCCAGGGGCAAAGGTTGATGATGTTGTAGAGCGGATATCATCTTTTAAGGGCACAAAAGGTGATATAGTTGTACACATTGGCACTAATGATATTAAGAGTAGGAGACTGGCAGGATAACTTAACAAGTACAGGTAACTGTTGAAAAAAAGCCGTGAATTTTAGGGCTGAATTTGAAAGTGTCTGCAATTCTGCCCAGACACGATAGCAGGGAGTATATGATGAGAGCCTTGTCAATCAATTCGGCCCTGGAAAAATTGTGCAGGGCTCAAGGGATAGATTTTTTCAGCCTGGTCTGTACATGTTAACAGGAGAGACTGCTTCTACAGGGATGCGATACACTTAAATAGAAAGGGTGTAAGAATATTTGCTGATGCTATTGAGGCAGTGTTAGGTGGGTCTGAAAACTGCTAGTTTGGGGGGATACAAGGACTAATAGATTGACAGTAGCCACTGGCAGAGGTGAAAGTGATTCTTGCACTGCTTCTATTGGAATGAGCAGCAGCCTGGAAAACAAGATGCATGATATTTCAGAGACTGCTGGGAGTCATTGTGTTACAAATAAACAAATGGGCTGTGTTAGGGTAGCTAAGAATAGGAACAGGTGCATATAATACTTGCATATACACCAATGCTAGGAGTTTGGTGAATAAATTTGATGAATTTGAGGTATTGCTCAAAACATCAAAGGCAGATATTGTTGGGATATCAGAGACGTGGTGTCACACAGATATAAGGAATGCAGAACTGGAATTTGGAGAGTATAATGTCTACAGAAAGGATAGACAGGATAGGAAGGGAGGAGGGGTTATGGTATTATTTAAGCACATAAAATCCAAGGAAGTGAAGCCAGATGACATCGGTGGACAGTGCAGTGTCGAGTCAGTTTGGTGTGACATAGGCATAGGAAGATCAAAATTGAGAGTAGGAGTGTGCTATAGGCCTAATGACTCTGATGAGTATAATAAGAAACTGTACAGGGAAATAAAAGTGTGGGCCAGTAAATCAGAGTCTTATAATGGGGAATTTTAATTTCCCAGATATTGACCTGAATTTGTAGGTTGGTCACTCATACATTAGCAAGGCATTTGTGGATTTATTGGATGAATGTTTTCTACATCAGCATGTTCGGGAGGCCAGTAGAGTTAGTAACACTCTTGATCTGATTATCACTAGTGATTCTTCATGCATTAAGAATCTGCAGATAAAGGAACCACTAGGTGGCAGTGATCACAGTGTGCTGAAGTGAGATTTACCCAAAGAGGTAACTACCTTTCAGGGGTAAAGGGAAAGGTTTTTGCTTTCGTAAAGGCAACTACAATGGTCTGAGACAGTTTTTAAATTCTATACAGTGGGACCAACTGATGATGTTACCAACAGCAAATTTAAAATGGGAAGCATTCAAAGAACTGAGATCCATTTAGGCCTAAACTCAAGGTTTAGGCCTAAATGGATCTCAGATGAACTAATGAGACATATGGCAGAGAAGAAAAATGCATGAGATACATATAAATTAATGGGTGACATGGAAGCCTATGATAGATATAAGCTGGTCAGTAACCAAGTCAGAAAGGAGATTAGGCAGGCAAAGACAGATTATGAGAAATCCTTGGCAAAGGATGCAAAGAAAAACAGAAAAGAGTTTTTACCTATGTAAACTCTAGAAGGAAAGGGCTGAATCAGATTGTTCCACTGGATAGTATTAGTACAGGCATATGATGCAAGAAAGCAAAGCTTATGCAGCATCAGCCAAAAAAAAAAAACTTCCACTTCACCCCTCCATTCGTTCAAAATAGCTGTCCAGCTGAGCCTTAAACTTATTTAGGCTATCAACTTCCACAACAAGGGATGGAAGTCTGTTCCACCAACCAACTACCCGCTGGCTAAAGGCAAATTTCCACACATCTATCCTAAATCTGTCTTTCTTCGATTGGAATTTATGCCATCTCAGGTGATTATTCTAAGCAAGAGGAAGAATCCCATCAGCATTGAGCATGCGCAAACCACCTCTTTATATACACCTTTATACACCTCTATCAGATCAACTCGCCGGTGCCTAGTCTCCAGACACTGTAAGTTGCAAAACTTAAGCCTTTCTTCATAAGAGCAACCCTTTGTTCCATTCACTAATCTTGTTGCAGCAGCTCTACATCCTTCTTGAAAGGAGGCCTCCAGACCTGCATACAGTACACAAGATGTGGCCTGACCATTGCCTTATACAATGGAATAATCACCTCCTCATTCCTGCTAGAAAAATTCCTGTATATCATTGACAAGAAACCATGAGCTAACTCTTGCAGCCCATCTGCACTGCTCAGAGAACATATCTGCCTGCACGATTACCCCCCAGGTCCTTTTCATTCTCTACCACTGTCAGTGTGGTTGATAGTTGTCAGAGTTGATGCATTGCTCTGGGGTTGCTGTTTCACATATGTAGTACTTTACATTTGTCAATGTTAAACTTTGCCACCTCTCAGCTCATCTGCTCAACTTTTCCAGATCCTGTTGCAGCAACATAGCATCAGTAGTTTCCTTAACAACCCTGTCAACCTTTGAATCCTCTGCAAACTTGGACATTAAGCTTGATATACCATCATCAATATTATTTATAAATACAGAAAACAATAATGGACCCAACACTGAACTCTGAGGGACTCCACTAATAACATTAGTCCATGATGAGCAGTGTCCATTGATTACAACTGTCTTCTCCCCCTCAACCACCCCTTTATCCATAGCAGCAATTTGCTTCCAATGCCACACTGCTCCAATTTGTGAAGCAGTCTTCCATGTGCAACAGTATCAAAAGCCTTTCTAAGATCCAAGTATATAATATCAAAGTTATTCCCTGCATCCAGATCTTTTTATAGTAGTAGCAGAAGTAGAGGGTGGTTGGGTGGGCCACTAATAAAACTATGGCTGCAAGAGTCAGAACTGGTTATATAAAGACAGTACTATTCGTAAGTAAAGATTAATTACCAAATGTTTATAAAAAAATGCTAGAACTACAGGAACATCCAGGGGAATTTTGTGCTGCCATAAGCAATTACTTTGCATATGGCAGGGTTTTAATTTAATTTATTGCACAGACTGCTGTAATAAATTTCTTCTTAGCATAAGAATGCAGAGAAATCTTTTCTATTTTCTTGTTACAAGACTTATGCAAGTGCAAATTACACAGCAGTCTCAACGAGTTGGTAGCATATGCACTGCATTCAGGCACATTTACTTATCAAATAACATACCTCAGAAGTTTTCTTCTATACTGCACACAAGTGTTTACAAAAACTTTACCAGGTGACAAGTAGCTGAAAGGTGGAATTTGTGCAGCACTTTTTTTTAAAGGGAGGAATGGGTATATGAAAAAAAGAGTTTAGCCTAGCGACTTTAAATGATACTGTAATAATTAAAGACAAACACCAGCCAAGGAATAAAAAATTATTACTATAAAAATAATAAAATAATGTGATACACTATCGGAAGACTAAAATATTACAATAATTTATGATAAAATAAACTACAATAAAACGTTTAAAATATACCAAAGCAATAAAATTATCTAAAATAAACTGGATTAAAAGCGATAAAACCAGAAGCTTTCGGAGACTGCCGTCTCCTTCAACAGTATTCGACATTAAATTATGCAGAAATGTCCTCAGGAATATTCCTGATGAGGGCTAGGCTAAGCTGCTGTCTCAAATTTATTTTGAGCATTATATCTATAGAGACAGTGTGTGTGTGTGTGGGGGGGGGGGGTAAGTAACTGGGGAATCCAAAGTGAACCTCAGATCTCCTAGGTACCAGAAAGATACACATCAAAAGTTTGGTGCAAATCCAACTTTTCCTTCAAGTTATAAGTTTAAAGAGGAATAAAATATCAGAAAAGAAATAAAATTAGGGAGACATTTCAATGAGGTAATTTTTCCCATAAAGGCATGATTTGTAATGAATTACAAATGACGACACAACTTTACCTTTAGACCTCATCTGAAGGGAGACGTCCTTTAAATGGCAGTCATTCCACGTCAAATACCATCAAGAGAAAAAATATAGCTAAAAAAAAGTATAATTAAAAATGTTTATATGCAGTTGTAACAACAAGCACCTGAAAGTCTGAGTGGACAATATCTTTTGCAGCCATTTGTGTTATGGGGGCACTTTTTATTATTTATTTTTATTCCTAATAATTATCTTGTTCATAAATATATTTTGGTCTGTACAGTACAGGGAGGTTTTCTGACTGTACTAAGATACAATGACCCACAATGCATCATTACCTGCATTTCCATGGAGGTCAGCTCCACCGATAGAGCATGCATGGTAAATCATTTTCCTCTGGCACTGAATTATAAGAGAAAGTGGTCAACTGATTGGCAACACTGGTAGTGCACTGAATGCACTGGAAACAATGCTTCTTCAGTAAACACAGGATCCTGGATCTTTTGTTAATTTAAGCTTTATGTTTTATATTATTGTTTGATTTTCAAGTTATCAGCAAAGTATTGAGGCAATATCACTACTGCCTCAATTCTAACCTAATGCTAGAATAGGAGTTTACCACTACACTACTTTTACTGCTATTGGTAAACTCAGCAACCCTAGACCTGTATTTTCAGAGCTTGGTTTTTTTTTTTTTTTTTTTTTTATTGTTTTTGCCTGATATTAAAATGTGTTAGTTTGATAAGAGTTTCAAAAATGTTCTAAAAGCTGCTCAGTCAGCTTCCTCCACTTTATAATTCATAGCAAGAGCATTAATTTTTAGCAAAGTTTATTGTATTATTTTAAACATGTAGTTAGGATGAGAGATACTCAACTGTTAATTAGAATTAGCAAAAGTCAACAAAAGCTAACATCAGCTTTGCACATAACCAAATCATGAAGATTTGTGACAGTAGGTCTACTGTTGCCATATGTATATAGCCCTCAAATAAAAAAAAATAATAAAAAAAAGAGGAAGGTACTTCAATCAAAGATGGTATAGGTAACTAAAATCCACCTACACAATAACTTCATTGTTTAAAAAACAAAAAAGATTAAGTTGGAGGTGGAGTAGAAAATAAAATATTCACACCCAACCATACCATTGGTGTTCATGTGGTAAATATCCCAGGTTTTATTTATAAATGCAATTAAGGTTTTTTTTAAATAACCAATGTAGTTATGAATACAATAATATACATTAATAGTATATTATATTCATTTTGTTTAATCAACCAAAATTCAAAAATTTTAAATCAGAAACTTTATACTAGAAGCCATAATAAAAATGCTTAAAAATTGCAATGTGAAAATAATCCTAATATGATGTAATTAAGAGAAAAATAAATACCCTAAAATGTGAACCAAAAAAAAAAAAAAAAAACAGTATTATTATGCAGGCTGAACAAATTGAAAGAACACTACACTACATAAAAACATTTTAAATTTTATTAAATTAACTGAAAATTATCTGCAACATATAAACTCTGTAATAGCATCACATATGAAAAAGCAAATTCTTGACATTAAAGGTTAACATTTTTAAAATTACACACTGAAATTAGTAGAGATAATCTGATTGTTTTGTTTTCTGAGCAGAAGCAATTTTTCCAATAATATAATAGGCCTGTGTGTTTTAACAGAATTTAAATGTCGGATTATGTCATCACATATAGCATACATGTGTAAATCAAATTGCTTTAAATCCATGTGATTTATTTTGTAATCCATTTTGATAAAATGCAAGTCATCTTTCTAATTAGTATCAGTCCTAGCCACCAGTTATTGAACAATCTTCCTCTCTCTCAAGAAAAGCAATCAATTAAAGTACAATTTTTTGAAAATAAGATTTGAAACTCCATATAACCTCTTCATCAGCAGATTGCAAAATGCTGATTGTATTATCTGGAAGAAACACCATAAGTATGTTTTTATTTCAAATCTCTTTTTCAATCATTCTGTGTGCTGCACAATCTTATCCAAAAGTCGTCTTAACCAACAATTCCAATGAAGCAGCTCAGAATCAAACAGGCTCACATCACTCAAGCCTATTTTTTTTTTTTTATTTGCATTATATCGAAACAGTTAATCATTTTTTTTAAACATTTTTTTAATGTTTTTGAAATAGTGGATTTTTAGCTTTTCCTATATGACAAACACTCTTCTTTGCTATTCCATTCAAATTAACACAAACAAGAACTAAAATGTTTTTTTGACAGTTTTACCGACTACCCTGAATTTTAATGTTCTGGAATTAAGAGTCCTGTCTCATCCATATTAAAAATGGATTTGTCAATCCTTCATCCACTTAAGGCCATACCGAATTTAACCACTAATATGGTCTGTATTGTTCATGTCTTTTGCTTCATCTGTAACTTTTTGAAAACATACGATTTTAAATTAAAATCTATCCACCCATCAAAATGATTTTAATTCTAAAAATAATGTTAGAAAATGTTTAGCTTTAATCATTAAAAGATGTTTCACTTATCTGGATATTTTCACTCCTTTTGTTGTTTAAGCCATTTTAAAAGCACTACAATGTTATCAGAACATTCTGATTTATGTATATAGGCAGTTCTCGCTTTGAGTTTTTTTTTTTTTTTTTTTACCAAAGTATCAAGTATCAACAAAATCGAAAATATGAACATTAATTGCAAAAAATGAATGTTAAAATTCATAAACACCACATTTCAAACCAAACAATGCAGCATACCCAGCTTTAAGATATTAATTCGTTCCAGAGACACCATCGTATCGTGAAAATATCGTAATGTGAACCCAATAACACATCATTTTTTGGTAATTCATTCCACGACCTTGGAAGTTGAAATTTTCGCTATATAACTCTCTAAAAGATAATTTTTATAGTGTAAATTGTATTAGTTACATTTCAAATCACTAAAATGAACTTCACCAGGTGACTTTCGTAGATGACTTTCATCAACCGGTGAAATACCACCACTTTGCTTATTGGAGGCTTGAAGTGGTGAAACCCATGTTTAGTCTCTAGAGCAAAGTTTCCGGCATCCCCCTCCCCTCCATACTTCTCCTTCAACCCATGCACGGTACTAAGTACTATAGGTTTTGATACCTTTCGTGTTTGGGGTTTTCATAAAAAAAAAAAAAAAAACACTTTCATCGTTATCATATGTTCTGTTATAAGAACAAATTTTGAATGCCTTTGTGACATTTTTCTAAAGCACATTTCTGGAGGTCACGACCATAAAACAATAAAAACAATTTGAACTTTCCAGTTTATTCAGCTTTTCTGTTACTGCAAGCAATTATAGTAAACTCAATGTTATTGCATTTGTGAAAATATAGATAGCTGGAATTGTGTGGTTTTTTGCGTTATTATGGTGAAATATGTTTCCCCTTTACTGAAATCTTCAATCGTATAAAAAACAAATAGATTTTCAGAATCTTCTCTTTATTCTTTTTTTTTTTAAGCTTCGTAAACTTGTTACTTTGCACAAATCACGTTAGTTGCAATTTGTGCGTTCCGTTAAAAAATGCTTATGTGTCTATTGAAATTTAAAGAAAACAGAAGATTATCTTGGAAACAAATGCCTCTTGAAGCATTTCTGAAGAAGACAACTCCTTGTGCAACAAACCAACTAGTGCAAGCCAATAATGAGTGATCAACGAGTGTGCATTTAGTCGATGAAGAAGAATAAACATTCTTTAACATTTGTAAGTCATAACTTCTTTATTATTATAATTTGCTTAATTTTACAGGCTACGTTTTAATTTATTTGGATAAATCAATCATTGTTTAAACAAACTAATTTCATTGATGAGAACATAACCCCTATTTTTAACATTAGGTTTATGGGATTTAATTCCCACTTTAAGAGCACTAGGAACGAATTAACTCGTAAAGTCGAGAACTACCTGTACATTTAATTTTGCTACAACTTTTTTCCCACTGAAAGACTAATTTCTTTTTTAGTCTTTAATTCCAAATTGTGTGCACCATTGAGTTCAGTAACTTAAGTTCAACACACTTCTTACTGTTTGACACATCTTTAATAACTTGCATTTTATCTTCAACACTTAAAACTTTGTTTGTCATCCATTATAACGTACTATACTATATGGCAGCAGTTCCCCAGGGAACTCACAGGGGCACCATGGGATATTTTAAATTTGAGGGTAACAGCGATACTCTACATCTGCCAGACACCGCACAAACTACTCGCTTGAGGTAGTTCACAGTTTTAACATTAATTATTAAGGTTTTTTGGGCCTAACTAAAGGTTTGTTAAAATTAAAGTATCCCTATGTAGAGAGCTCTGGAGAGTTCTAAGGCTCATAGTGAAGAGAAATTTGGACAAGTACAATAAAGAATGCACTCGCCATTTATTGGAGAAAAAAAAATTAGATCAGCATTTTGTACAGCAGAACGTAACATGTCAACTGGATCGTAGCAGCATAATAGCAGCACATGGCATCTAATGCTGTCCTTCAGATCTGCCAGAGTTTGACATCCTTCCCAATATACCTGGTTCTTCAGAAAACCCCACAACCAGAAGTTGCATGGGGTGAGGTCCGGTGACCAGGGTGGTCAAGATGTCTGGAAACAACAGTTGATCACCTGTTTGTCTGTTAAGTGTTGCCTTGGCAATCTTTGGACATGACGGTAGATGCTGTTGTGCACCATTTTGCATGAATATGGTATCCTGAAGGCACCCACGTTGTTGCAAAATTAGCCAACATTTCATAATATCGCTGTCCAGTGACGGAACAGTTGTGCAGTCCACTCGGTGTTACCTGTTAAAAAAATATGGCCTAATCATGAATGTGACTGTAAATCCACACCACACTGTCACTTTCTGAGAATGCAACGGGCCCTCTTGGATAACTCTAGGGTTTTCTGTTGCCCAAATGCGGCAGTTTTGCGTATTCACTTGTCCGTTTAAGCAGAAGTGGGCTTCATCACTCCAAAAGATGTTCCACGGCCAAGTGATATCCACTGTCATTCGTGCCAGAAACTGAAGTGCGTATGTGAAACGAATATCTGCATCATCACCATGCTTTAGCACGAGCATCTTGTTCAGCAACACTTGATGCATTACTAGCCTTACAGTGGAATATGGCATTTCCACTTCACGAGAAACAGCTGGCACACTTGTGCTACCGTATGGAGATTGACTTGATAAATCCATGACAGCCATAGCCACATCTTCAACAGGAGTCCACTTGTTTTCAACCTCTACCTGGTTGAACACCAAGATGTCCTGTCTTCAAATTTTGCAATCATTTTCCAGACAGCACAAACAGTCATAGGTCCACGCCTTATGTGCTTCTGACGCCGGAATTCTCTGATAGCCACAGCTGCATCGTTGCTGTTCTGATAGTACAGCTTCACTAATAGTACCTTTTCCTGCAACATTGGTGGCATTTCTGCTGTAGTGCAGGCAAAAGGCGTCTCCGTGGCCAGGTGGGAAGGAGCAGCAGTGCGTAGCACACGCTTCTTGATTAGACCGGGGTTCGAGCCCGTCACCACCAAATACGGAGGATGCGGGAAGGTCAGGGAATGACCACCGCATATCCCGGAGCAATATGGCCTTAGTTGCTAATCCTCCTAAAAACCAAATAACAAACAAATAACAAATAACAAGCAGGCAAACATCTACTGTATGAGTTTGCAGAGACTGTTCTGCTTTTATACAGTACAGTAGAGCTGAGTAGTGGCACTGTGCCAATAACTTACGATTATGCAAATAATTGTAAGTTATTTGCATAATCGTAACTAAGATGGTTACAAGCCATACAGTGAAAAATTTGGTAACTAATTTTTTTTCCCCAATAAATGGCAAGGGCATTCTTTATTGTACCTGTTGTCCAAATTTCTCTTCACTACGAGCCTTAGAACTCACTCCAGAGTCCTCTACATAGGGATACTTTAAATTTTCCAAACTTGCACTTAAACGGAACTGTCAGTATTTCTTTTGGCCTGGGCACACCATGAACTGAGAAGTTTAGGAACCTCTGCTATATAGTATAAAAACAATGTCTTAATCTTTGCAACAGGATGATGCAAATTGACCAGAATTCAGAAAAGTGTTCTTGAGCAGATAGTAACAATATATCTGTACATGAAGCTTATTTTGAGTTCTCATATTAAACTTGAAGTTACCAATTTCCCATAGAAAATTCACTTCCATATTGAGGCTACATAGAAAGTAAATTTGTAGTACAGTATTAAACAAGCCATAAGGAATGGCTCAGTTAGATAATAAAAACTTTTCACATATACATATGGCATCAATAACAGCAGTGTTACATCATCTAATGCTTGCAAAATTTAGTTTTGTGAACTTGTGCATAAGGGAGCTGTATGTGATTATGACTGCTTCCATCACCATTTACTGTGCAGTGTAGTAAAATGCCAATATAAAATTTTAAAAGAACAGAAATAGTTGAATTAAGTTTTTAGGCAGTTCTTAATACAGATTTCACTGTTAACACACTATTCTGCAAGATGCAAAAGAAAACTAAAAATAAGTGGGGTTAATTAGACAGCAAATACATACTACTAGTTAGTTTCCTGAAAATCGGTGATATGACCAAGGTAATTTTGAAGTGATACTGTAACCAAAGTAAAATAACACAATTTGAATGTAGATTTTTGAACTGACTTAACTGATGCACAGCTGAATGTTGCCTTTGCTGGTAAGAAAGAATTATGAATTAGAATATTATCTGGTTATTCACTTAAATTAACTATAATCTACTATTTATAAAGATTAGACTGTTTTATCGAAAATGTAACAATTTAATTGAATACTTTAAATTTACACACACACACACACACACACACGCACGCACGTGGATGAGATTGTTTTCTGCCAACTCAAACTTCATGCATTAAGAATCTGCAGATAAAGAAACCACTAAGTGGCAGTGATCAATGTGCTAAGTGGGATTTACTCAAAAGAGATAACTACCATCAAGGGTAAAGGGAAGGGTTTTTGCTTTTGTAAAGGTGACTACGGAGGTCTGAGACAGTATTTAAATTCTATACCGTGGGACCAACTGATGATATTACCAACAGCAAATTCAAAAGGGAAGCATTCAAAAAATTAATCTTGGAAGCTACTAGGCTTTACATAACAACTAAGAAATATTGTTCAAGGTTTAGGCCTAAACAGATGTCAGATGAACTAATAAGACATGCGGCAGAGAAGAAAAATGCATGGGATACATATATATTAATGGGCGACATGGTAGCCTATGACAAATATAAGCTGGTCTGTAACAGTCACAAAGGAGGTAAGGCAGGCAAAGGCAGATTATGAGAAATCTTTGGCAAAGGATGCAAAGAAAAACAGCAAAGAGTTCTTTATGTATGTAAACTCTAGAAGGAAGGGGGATTAATCAGATTGGTCCACTGGATATTGATGGTTCAACTGTTGATAATCCTGATCAGGTGGCTAACAAGTTAATGAGTATTTTGCATCTATATTCACACATGAGGAGTTATTCAGGGAGGGGAATGCCAGAGGTGAACTAAACTCTGGCAGTGAGCTAGATGATTTTGTAATAATTGAGAGGAAAGTGGAGGAGAAATTGTTGAAGATAAACATAAGAAAGGCACCTGGGGTGTATGGGATCTATCCAGTTATATTAAAGGAGGCAGCAAAGGAAGTAAGCAAACCCTTAACCATAAGGATTTGCTTACTTCTGTTCCAGGGAAATTAATGGAGACACTGGTTAAAGCACTGCAGGATCATCTAGACAAGACTTCAGTTATAGCTCGGACACAGCATGGGTTTGTTAAGGGGAAGTCTTGTCTGACCAATTTGATTGGACACTAGGATGTGGTCACAAAGCAACTGGATGCAGGGAAAAAATTTGATATCATATATTTGGATCTTAGAAAGGCTTTTGATACTGTTGCACATGGAAGACTGCTGCACAAATTGGAGCAGTGCGGCATTGCAGGAAAATTGCTGCTATGGATAAAGGGATGGTCGAGTTGGAGAAGACAGAGTGGTAATGAATGGACACTACTCTTCATGGACTAATGTTATTAGTGGGGTCCCTCGGGGTTCAGTGTTGGGGCCATTGTTGTTTTCTGTATTTATAAATAATACTGATGATGGTATATCAGGCTTAATGTCCAAGTTTGCAGATGATACGCAGGTTGGCAGGGTTGTTAATGACACTAATGACAGTACGCTGCTGCAACACGACCTAGAAAAGTTGAGCAGATGGGTTGAGAGGTGGCAAACATTGACAAATTATAGTGCTATATATAGGAAGCAGTAACCCCAGAGTAACGTATCAACTCTGCGGTACTACATTGACAGTGATAGAGAATGAAAAGGACCTGGGGATAATTGTGCAGGCAGATATGAAGTTATCTCAGCAGTGAAGACTGTCTGCAAGAGTAGCTCATTGTGTCTTGTCAATGATATACAGGAATTAGGTGATTATCCACTCGTATAAGACGATAGTCAGACTATACCTTTAGTACTGTATACAGGTTTGGAGGCCTCATTTTAAGATGGATGTAGAGCTGTTGGAATGAGTACAGAGAAGGGAAATAAGATTAGTGAATGGAACAAAGGCTTACTCTCATGAAGAAAGAGCTTAAGTTTTTGAAATTAGTGTCTGGAGACGAGGCACCTGTGAGGTGATCTGATTGAGATGTATAAAGCCTCGAATGGTTTGAGCATGCTCAATGCTGATGAAATTCTTTCCCTTCCTCAGAATAATCACCCGAGAGGGCATAAATTCAAATTGAGGAAAGACAGTTATAGGATAGATGTGCAGAAGTTTGCCTTTAGCCAGCATGTAGTAATTGGTAGAACAGCCTTCTATCTTTTGTTGTGGAAGTTGATAGCCTAAATAAATTTAAAGCTGAGCCGGACAGGTATCTGGGATGAACGGAGTGGCAAAATGGGAGCAGCTTTTTTTTGGGGCTGATGCTGCATAAGCTTGCTTTCTTGCATTGTACTACTAATGCTAAACCCTAATATGAATTATTTTTTGAAATAAAATCTTAGTTGAGTAGTGGGTGAGAAAACAGTGAAGGTAAAGAACTCCACTCCACACAGTGTGCAAAAGGTTTGGTTTGGAATCCCATTGATGATGGAAGGAACTTTTATTGGCTTTTCTCACCATGGCCAAGTTAGTGCGAGGCAAGGATTGCAAGATTTTTTTCCCTGCTGGAACTTTGGGTTTTTTATCCAGGAAAAACAACTAAAGAATGTACTTAATTTACAGGCATAATACATGTGGGTGGATGAGATCATTCTCTCTGGTAACACTAATATGACATTTTTAGACAAAAATCTTATTTCAGTTTTCTTTCTTTACCTTCAGAAAACTGAAGGTAAAGAAAGAAACTATGAATATCTGCTGGCAAACTGCTTTTCACTACTAACAGCTTCCTATCATACTTGCTAAACTGAGAAAATATCAGCTATATACTGGTAAGGTTTCCATCTGGGTGTTCTGTTGGCAGTTCACTTTCTGTGTTTTCTAATATCTCCAATGGTAAAATGTAAACTGATTTGAATGAAAAAATAACAGCACTCTGTCAGTAAGCTATGAAAACAATGTCAAAAATATTTCTTTTGCCGTTACTATTACCTATTCAGTAAATAAAACATGCGGGACTGATCAGTCTTATACTGATCAGGGTTTCTCGCTATGGGCTCAGTCAGCAATGTAATGTCTGCTCATTTATAGGGAATTAATCTGGCCACTTCGCAAAATTTAACCTGCTACTTTTTTTTTTTTTTTTTTTTTTTTTATGTAAACCCCAAACACTAGGGGTATTAGAACCTATAGTATTTAGTACCGTGCTTGGGTCGAAAGAAGATTTGTTGACATTGGACTTAATTTCTGCAGACTGTCATTTTCAGGAAATACGTATGAAGGAAGGTTGTTCCAGAAAACGGCGGTTGAATGAATAAACGAGGAAGATGAAAAGTTGGTTCTGTGGGTTTGAAGTTGGACAGTAAATGGATGTTGGCTGGTGGCGGCACGTGTTCCAACTATTTTGAAAGAGAGAGCGAGAATTATAGAAGCCAATTCAGAAGAACTGTGCCCATGGAAGTATCTGTAGAAGAGGCATGCAGCAGAAACAGTATGTGTATGAGACAGCGAGTGGAGAGACTCTGTTAGAGATGAATCATTAATTAACCTAACTGCCCTCTTCTGAATGGAATCAAAGCCTGAGAGAGGTTTTGGGGGCACCACCCCAGAAGTGGGAACAATATTCCATGGCAGGGCAGATTTGCAATTTATACAGAGTGAGCAACTGTGTGAAAAAAAAAGTAATGCCAAGAGTTAAAGAGAAAACCAAGTTTTTTTAGATGCAGAGGAAGCAATATTTGTAATGTGCTTGTGCCAAGAGATTAGAAGTCAGGGTAATCTCCAAAAGAGATATATTATTTTGCCTAGAAATCGGAGTGCCACCAAAGATAAGCATAAGAGCAGAAGAATTCTTTTTGCGAGATATAAGACAAGACTGAGTTTTAGAAGGATTGAAATCAACTAAGTTGTCTTTGACCCACCGAAGAATTACCTGGTGATCGGCATTTAAGGAATTGGTAGCAGATTTTCAAGAAGTTGAAGCTGATTAAGCAGGACAAGGTTTCTCAAAATGGAAAGTGGAATGCAATGTGCTATCATCGGCAAAGCTATGGATAGGATTTCCAGTCAATGGAAGGTCATAAATAAACAAGAGAAAAAGAGTGGGGGGAAAGAACTGAACCTTGGGGGTACACCAGCATTAGTAGAAAAGTTAGAAGACAGAGAGCCATCTACCATCACCCTCAGTCAGCAATCAGAGAGAAAACTGCATACCAATTAAAAAAAAAAAAAACAGTTGGCAAACCATAAATGGAAGCTTGTTTAGAAGACCTTTATGCCAAACATGATTGAAAGCCTTTGAGATGTCATTTATGGACTAATTCTATTGAATTAGTCCATAAATGGGTAACATAAGCCAGAATATCACCAGTGGATCAATACTGACGGAATCCATACTGGCGACCGTTGATCAGACGGAACGTTCCTAGGTAGTTTAAGAGTTGGCAGTTAATTGATTTCTCCATTACTTTAGAAAGAGTAGAAGTAATTGCAATGGGACGATAATTGGATGGGATGGATTTGTCACCCTTTTTAGGAACTAGTTGGGTATGAGCAAATTTCCAAGCAGAAGGAAAAACACCTCTGGAATAAGAAAGTGAAAAAAGCAGCAAATAACAGGGGCGAGTTCAGGAGCACAGGTTTTGAGAACAAGTAGAGAAATACCACCAGGACCTGCAGCTTTCTTAGCATCAAGATTCGTCAAAATCCTTCTAACATCCTTTTGACGAAAGACCACAGGAGTCATTGAACTGAGCGTGTTGGGAATAGTGGGAGGTGTTTTACCAAGGTCATTAATACATGAGCTGGAAGAAAAATGGGATGCTAGCAGGTCAGCTTTATCCTTGGCTGAAGTGGCAACAGAACCATCTAGTTTGGACAGAGGGAGGAGCAGAGATGGGCAAAAGTTGTGGCCAATAGCTTTGACAAGAGACCACAATGCTCAGCTACTATTAGGGCAAGAAGCAAGTTTTCTACTCTTAGCCTGTTCAAACTCTAGTTTGGACTGATTAATAACTGCTTTACAATTGTTGCGAGCTTTGGTGTAAGCAGAAAATGAAACTGAAGAATTAGAAACAAGCCAATTACGATATGCAACCATTCCTCTCTTGAACAGCCTTAGCAATTTATTGGAAAACCAAGGTTTAGATAAAGGACAAGATTTTAAAGTGGAGTGTGGAATAAAGGATTCCATTCCTGCGATAATAATTTCACTGACACGATCTGAGCAAACGGTAACATCAGAAGTTTTGAAACAGTAATCCAACCAAGGAAAAGAAATCTTGCAGGTCATCCCATTTTGTATTCTTGTAATGCCAAACAACAAGGTTGGGAATAGCCATGAGATAAAGGCTCCATTGGAGAATGTCAATCACCAAGTTGTGATCTGAGGTGCAAAAAGGACCTCTCACATCGACCGTGTTGGCTGTATAGTTAGGACTGTCCAGTATTCTTGTAAGTAAATGAACAATCTGAGCAAGGTCAGCCAGCTGTGAACATTAAAATCACCAAGGAAAATTACCTCACTGTTAGGAAAGTTGGACTGGAGAAAGTTAAGTTGCAAAGAGAGGAAGTCAAAGAGCTCCAAGTGATTAGTGGAGCTGGGAGAACAGTAGAGACATCTTGCAAATGTCCCATGTAAGCAAGGACAAAAGTGATATCTAGTTTTTACCAAAGGCAAAGAGGCTATCTGGCCTTTTAACATTCGTTTCTGTTTGTTGGGTCAACTTTCAAAAATTTCTAAACAGTACATGACAACTTCACCCCACCTCCCAAAATTTGAACTGTTTTATGTGTGAAAGTCAACCATGTTTCATTCTTACTATCGGAGCTAGTTTGCCTCTATAAATATTACAGCAATGTTTCAATGTCTCACCACAAATGTTTGCAGCCCAATTCACTTGACTTGTATATTGCAGGTAAAAATTTGACACTGTTTGCCATTATCACTGAGCACAGTGTGCCACAAAAATTTACCATGAAACACGGCTGCATGGGGGAATACCAGAGACATGCTTGATATTACATTTAGTACTTATAGCAGATATACATTTCCATTTTAACAGCAAGATATGCGAGAGTACTAGTCCCCTCTCCCTTACACTTGTATAAAAGTCAGGAACTGCAATTCAATTACATGTGACACTTTTAGGTGAATTACAGTTTGGCTTTTATACAAGAGCAAAATACTACTCCTGTAACTCACTATCAAAATGAATATTTGTGGTAGGGAACATAGTATTTCCCCCACACACACAAATGGAGTCTCCAATACCCACAATTCGGCTGAATGCAAAGTTAAAAGCTGGGTATCTTCTATGACCATTGGATAACATATTTGACAGTGTTCCAAAAGACGGTTCTGGTGCAACTAAATGCCTAGTGGGAATGCTTAAAAAGTCAAGTGGTGGTGGGGGGGGGGGCAAAGGCCCTCACAGAAAACCATACATATTTGTTTTGGTAATATATACACTTCAAAGGAGGACTGCATAAAATTAACAATGTATATTGCAAAAGTGAGTAAGTATGCAAATGAATGACTGCATGAGATGGGAGAGTAATAGACTGATTTGTTCACTGATATAAGACTATAACATCATAGGTTTATTAAGTGACTGCAGTAATGATTCAGATTGATCAACACTTAACAGAGAGCAGTCTACTAGTACGGTTCTTGTTTTAAGAAGTTTTTTTTTTTATACTCTTTCTTTACCTTTGCTGAGAAAACTTGAGGTCCAGGATACATTCTATGTTTTGGGCTTTCTGCAGAGTACTATTTAATCCATTTGACATTCTGGTCAGAATGTGTTCACTCAGCTTTTCTTCAATTTATATACCATTACTAGACTCTCAACTTCCATTCTTTATTTCATAATCCTTAATTAGTTACTTTAGTTTCCAGGCCAATCAGTTGACTGCTTAAAAGAAATTCTTCCCATTTTACAATGCCCTTGTGTCTTTTTCATGTTCTCACTTCCAATTGGCACCATCATGATGTATCACACTGATTTGCTTAGCATAGCAGTTGAAACTGAGTCATACATTCTACACTCAAGTGTGCACTATATACATATATATATATATATATACACACACACATCCAAAATCTTTTAATGAGGCTTGTGGCAGAGAAGAGAAATGCATGGGATGAATATAAATTATCAGGCAACACAGAAGCCTATGGCAGATATAAGCTAGTCTATAATCAAGCCACAAAGGAAGTTAGGCAGGCAAACACACATTATGAGAAATCTTTGGCAAAATATGCAAAGAAAAACAGCAAAGAGTTCTTTATTTATGTAAACTCTAGAAGAAAAGGGATGAATCAGATTGGTCCACTTAACATAGATGATTTGACTATTGATAATCATGCTGAGGTAATTGATAAACTGAATGAGTATTTTGCATCTACATTCACACTTGGAGTTATTCAATGAGGGGAGTGCCAGAAGTATATCAAATGCTAATAGGGAGCTAAGTGATTTTTTAATAACTAAGAACAAAGTGGAGGAGAAATTGTTGAAGTTAAACATAAGGAAGGCACCTGGGGTGGATGGGATCTATCCAGCTATATTAAAGAAGGCAGCAAAGGAAGTGAGTAAACCCTTAGCCATAATTATGAGAGCTTCCTTGGACTCAGGGGAGATTCCCCATGGACTGGAGGTGTGAAAATGTATCACCAATTCACAAAAGGGGATCAACGGATGACACAAGCAATTACAGACCTGTTAGTCTAACTTCTGTTCCATGGAAAATAATGGAGTCACTGGTTAAGGAAACGATGCAGGATCATCTAGACAAGACTGCAGTTATAGTTTAGACACAGCATGGGTTTGTTAAGGGGAAGTCTTGTCTAACAAATTTGATTGGACACTATGATATAGTCACAAAGGAACTGGGTGCAAAGAATAATTTTAATATCATATACTTAGATTTTAGGAAAGCTTGATACTATGGCACATGGAAGATTATTGTACAAATTGAAGCAGTATGGCATTAAGGGCAAGTAGCTACAATAGAATGAATGGATGGGTGAAATGGTAAGTTTTTTTTTTTTTTTTTTTTTTTGCTGATGCTATATAAGCTTGATTTCTTGCATCATATGCCTCTACTGATCTATGTTATAGAACAGCATTTCCCAAACTGGGGTCTGAAACTGTGGTCACACACACACTATATATATATATATATATATATATAATTATTTGATTTTTGAAAGTGTCCATAGATTTCAGTAGTTTGGGAACCACTGTTACAGAAGACCATTACTTAACGATGACTTATCCATTCTCTCTCACCTTTTAAACACTGGCACGCTCACGATACCAGCTGAAACTCATGTTTGTCATATCACACTTCACTGTTTAGTGGGTGCATGTCATTAGTTAAAGCCAACATGTACTTTACAAATAAAAATTCACAGATAAGAGAAGCACATTATCAAGGAAAGTATATCTAACTTTCAATTCTCCATAAACTTTCTCTATAACTAGCAGTACCAATTAAATAATTGTTACTGCTAGTTGTAGACAAATAATTGTTCTCAATAGTTCTTAGCCAGTTGTCTGTGTAAAGGGAGGGAGAGCTATGTTAAAGTTAACCATTACAATAAACTAAAATACAAAATAATTAATAAGCAGTGGTCTCAAAACAAAGTGTTAAACATTGAACTTTTTGATATTAAAAAAATAAAAAAATTTAACTTAGTAGATAAACGTGTCAGTCTATCAACAACTGGCAATCATTTTGTGGTGATAACGATAGTTGGAAATACTAACAAGAATAGAAATGCAATTTTGAAAAGTTGGGAAAACTGTAGTAACAAAAGAAAATTACAGTGAATGAATCTGTTAACATCCTTGTATGAAATTTTTCCAGCTTGTCATGAGGTTACTAGGCCAATGTACCAGACAACAGCCAAAGAAATTGCACAAAGGCTTCAATATTGAAAATTTTTGGGTAAGCAATGCTTCAGAATCATTTAGGACAAGGAAAAACATGCAAGTTTCTAATTTCAAAATTTCTAGGAAAATTGGATCAATGGGCTAAGAAATAGCAGTTGAAATTTAACATTGACAAATACAAGATACTGTATATTGGTAGCAGTATGCCACAGTACTTATCTGTGTGTGGTACTTCACTCGGGATAGCAGAAAATGAAAGACCTGGAGGTAACTGTGCAGTCAGATATGAAATTCACTGAACAGTAAAGACATGCCGCCAGGACAGCTCACAGGGTTTTGTCAATGATGTACAGAAATTTTGCCAGCAGGGATAAGGAAGTGATTATCCCTTTGTACAAGGCCATGGTTAGGCTGCATTATGAGTATTGTATACAGGTCTGTAGGCCTCATTTTAGGAAGGATGTATATATGCTGGAATGGGTGCAGAGAAGGGCAACCAGATTAGTGAAGGGAACAAAAGGGTGCTCTTACCTAGAAAGGCTTCAGTTCCGCAAATTGCAGCTTCTGGAGACTAGGTACCACCTATGGAATGATCTGACTGAGGTGTTTAAGGCCTTGAATGGATGGAGTAAGATGAATGTAAATGGCATTCTTCCTCTTGCTGAGACTACACACACACATGAGGGGGGCATAAATTCAAGTCAAGGAAGGATGGTCGCAGGATGGATGTGCAGCAGTTTGCCTTCAGCAGTAGAGTAGGATGCAGAGGTGGACTGGGTCAAAAATTCTTACCAGGGGAAAAAAAAAAAAAAACTTGTAGCAGGCATCATACTAGTGTTTATGGCCAAAATGACACCGGCCTCCAGCACACCAGGTAAGTCTTATGGCCAGTCCACCTCGGGTAGGATGCAGCATAAGAGTGAAAAGCAAAACTATTACGAAATAGTATTGAGTGAATATTCTCCTGGAACCAATGTGGCCACCAGTCAGATGGTGCAACTGTGCTTCAACCCTTAACTCAGGGAGAGGGCCCAAAAAATAAGAGAAAAAAATTAAGTTATATAAAAAATAAACTGCACTGCACTGGGGCTCAAGTTTGTGATGTTAGCAGAAACTGGGCTATTTTATTACCAAATTCCTAAAAAAAAGTTTGCTTCAGATAAAAGATAAATTAAGTTCAAGAAACCTACCAAAGAAAAAAGTAATGTACCTTGTGCTAAGTGAAACAGGAGAAAAACAATCTTTTAGTAATTGACAATGCTGCACAACCTTGTGCATTCAAGGGATACATACCATGGGACGGTCAAACATTACTTGATGCTCCAATAAGGAAAAGATGGCAACAACCAAGGATGGCTTACAACTGTGAACTAACATATGAATGCAGAAAACTGGAACATTCTGCTATTTGTTGATAATACTACTAGTCATCAGAAGAGAGAAAAAAAAAAAAAAGTGATGTAATGATGAAATTTCCTCCATACTCTGAAATCCGGTGTCCAGTCATTAGGTCAGAAAATAAATGTTAAATCCCTTTACCACAAGATGTAAATCTTTTAGGTTAGAGAAATTCATAGAAAATCAATCAGTACTTACTTCATCCATGTAATTCATTGGTTAAGCAGTGCCTGAGAGGAAATTTAACAAGAAACTATTTGTGAAGTGCTTCCAACAGAAAACAGCATAAAATGTTAATGTGAGGAAGAGTCTAGGTGAAGTGATGTTTTTCTCTTTCATGGAATACTCAGAAGGATGTGGTCTCCATTGATGATGGAAAATACTGATGATGCACTTATTGTCCAGGAAGAAAAGACATGGGGTAATTGCGTAGTCATATGAAGTTCTCTGAGCAGTATAGACAAGCTGTCCGGACAACTCACAGGATTTGGTCAATGAACAGATGATCAACAAATGGGACATCCTCGAAGAAATTTTCAAGAAATCAAAGAATCACTCCCAATCAAAAATCGTTGTAGTGAAAATAACAATAGTGATGATGATAACATTAGCATAGTGCATAAAAAACATGTTAAATCAGAATGGATGTGGTCACAGAACCATTCTTAGGACATTAGGTCAAAGCAAATTACAATGAACCAAAGTCTATGTTCAATCCCAATAATCCAGATATGCTTTTGTTATATAATCTGTTCAACTGGCAATTTTTCATCTATCCTAGAAGCCTAACAATGCAAAGAAGTAAGCTTAAACATTAGCAAAAAAAAAAAAAAAAAACTACCACCCTCATCTATCCATTACCCTCTAATAATTTGTATAATTCTTCCTTAAGTTTATTCAAGCTACCCTCTTCCACAACACCACATCAAAGTTTGTTTCAACAGTCAGTCAATTACTCTCTCTCTGGCTGAAACACATCTATCACATCTATTCTACAACCATCCTTTCTCAATTTAAATTTATGTCCCCTCATCTGCTATTCAAAAGAAACAGATGCAATCAGCATTTAGCTTACTAATCCATTCAAATCCTTAAACACCTCAAATCAGATCTTCATACAAGTTCCTAGTCTCCAATTCACAGAACTAACCTTTCTTTGTACGAGATCTACATTCTAACAGATCTATATCCCTCCTAAAATGAGGCTTCCAGACTGGTATGCAGTACTCAAGATGTGGCCTAACCAGTGTCTTACAGCAACAGGATAATCACCTCCTTATCCCCTACTGTTAAAGTTCCTATTTATCACTCAGAATCCCCTGGGCTGTCCTAGCAGCCTATCTACACTCTCAAAAAACATCATGTCAGACTAAAATTACCAAGGAAATACCACTCAATTAGTATGTTATTCTACAATTACTGTTTCCCATATGCAGTAATTTTCATTTTTCATTGTTAAACCTCAGTTGCCAATTCTCAGCCCATCTGGTTAATTTTTCTAGGTCTTATTACTGCATCATACCTTGACTACTCTCATTAACCATCCTACCGACTTTAGTATTATCTGCAAACTTTGACACTAAACTTGATATCTTCATCAATATCATTAATAAATATTGAAAAATGGCCCAACACTGAACCCCACACGCAACTTCAATAAAATTAGTGGAAGAGCAGTGCCTATTTATAATCACTCTGCCTTCAACTATCCCTTTAGCAGTAACATCCCCAATGCTCTAATTTGTACAATAGTCTTTCATGTGGAACAGTGTCAAAAGCTTTACTGAAATATTTAAGTAAATGTCAATATTTTTTGCATCCAGTTCTTTTGTGAGTGCATCATAGTAGCTAATCAGATTGGCCAGGCAAGGTCTTTTCTTAATGAATCTATGCTATAACTGCATTCCTGTCAACATGATCCTACTGTTTGATCACTGACTCCATTATTTTCCCTTTAGTAAAAGGGAAGTTATGAGTCTATAATTACTATTTTCTCCCTTTCGATCTACTTTATGTATTCATAAAGAAGGATTAAATGTGCACATCTTCAATCCATAGGGACCATCTGAATACAAGGATGCTATCATAATTGTGGCTAAAGGTTTACATCCCTCTTTTGCTCTTATTTTAATAATTGGATAGATTCTATCAGCCCCAAGTGCCTTATTTATATTTAGGCTCCATTTATTTCTCTTCCACTTTCCTCTCAGCTATCACAAAACCATTCAGCACCCAGTTACAAGTTAGTATACTTTTGGTAAGCCCATCCCTAAACAGTTCTTCACGCATGAAATGCACAGGATTGTTAAAATTAAAGTATCCCTATCGTAGAAGGCTCTGGAGCAAGTTCTAAGGCTCATACTGAAGAGAAATTTGAAAAACAGGTACAATAAAGAATGCGATCACCATTTATTGGGAAAAAAATTAGTTACAAAATTTGTCACTGAATGGCGTGTGACTATCTTAGTTACGATTATGCAAATAACTTACAATTAAATAATCGTAAGTTATTGCCACAGTGCCACTATTCAGCTCTACCGTACTACATAAAAGCAGAGCAGTCTCTTCAAAATCATACAGTAGATGTTTGCCTGCACACTACAGCAGCAATGCCAACAACATTGCAGGAAAAGGCACTATTAGTGAAGCTGTACTAACAGAACAGCAACAATGCAGCTGCGGTTATCAGAGAATTCTGGCATCAGAAGTGCATAAGGTGTGGACCTATGACTTTTTGTACTGTCTGCAAAATGGTTGCGAAATTTGAAGCGACACATCTTGGTGTTCAATCAGGTAGAGGTCCAAAACAAGTGGACTCCTCTCGTGTTGAAGATGTGGCTATCGCTGTCATGGATTTATATTCGTTTCACATAAGCACTTCAGTTTCTGGCGCGAATGACAGTGGATATCACTTGGCCATGGAACATAACCCTTTGAAGTGATGAAACCCACTTCTGCTTAAATGGACAAGTGAATACACACAACGCGCATTTGGGCAACAGAAAACCCTTGAGATCCAAGAGGTCCCGCTGCATTCTCCAAAAGTGACAGTGTGGTGTGGATTTACAGCACATTCATGATTAGGCCATATTTTTTTGAACAGGTAACATCGTCTGGACCCCGTACCTGTTCCGTCACTGGACAGCAATATTACGAAATATTGGCAAATTTCGCAATACCAAAGCTGCAACAACGTGGGTGCCTTCAAGATACCATATTCGTGCAAGATAGTGCACCAGCTCACATCCACCGTCGTGTCCAAAGATTTCCAAGGCAACACTTTACAGACAAACGGGTCATCAGCTGTAGTTTCCAGACATCTTGGCCACCCCGATCACCGGACCTCACCCCATGCGACTTCCAGTTGTGGGTTTTTTTTTGAAGAACCAGGTGTATCGGGAAGGATGTCAAACTTTGGCAGATCTGAAGGACAGCATTAGATGTGACGTCATATGCTGGCTATTCCAGTTGACTATAGAAAATGCTGTTCTTCGAATGGAAACCGTTGTTGACCAAAATGGAGGACACACTGAACAATTGTAGCACTATTCAAGTATTATACAAAGTGATTTGTATTGCCACAGTGCCATATAGTGACAAATTTTGTAACTAATTTTTTTCCCAATAAATGGCAAGTGCATTCTTTTTTGTACCTATTGTCCAAATTTCTCTTTAGTACAAATCTTAGAACTCACTCCAGAGCCCTCTGCATAGGGATACTTTAATTTTAACAACCCTGTACATGCAAAATATTTATTCTGTTCGTCAGCAACCAGAACAGGATCATCAATAGTTGTGCAATTTATATCTGGTAGGCCAATGTGGTTCATTCCTTTCCTTGTGTTAACATAAGCAAGGAGCCCTCCGATTATGTTAATTACTCTTATTTGGATTCCTAGCCAGATTACTTCTCATAATCTGCCTTAGCCACCTAATTCCCTTTGTGACCTTACTGCAGACTAGTCTATACTTACCATATATTTCTATGTCCCCTGATAATCAGCCATTTTTCTTCTCTGTCACTAGTCTTATCTTGTCTGATATCCATTTAGGTCTATACCTGAAACAGACTCTTAGCTGGTATGAAAGGCTTGGCAGCTTCTACAATTACTTCCTTAAATGCTTCCCATTTAGAATTTGCAGTTGGCAACATTATCACCTATTTCACTCAGAATTTAAAAAAATCTGTATGAGGCCATTGTAGTCACCTTTATAAAAGCAAAATTTCCCTTTTCCCCTTTTCTTATACCCACTGATAGTAGTTATATCTTTATGTAAATCTGAGATCAATACATTATGATCACTGCCAACCAGTGGATCTTTGATCTAAAGACTTGTAATGGATAAAGAGTCAGTGCCAATTATCAGATCAAGAGTACTACTTAACCTTGTTGACTCCAACATGCTGGTATAGAACACAATCATCCAAAACAGAAAGAAAGGATCTACTACTATGCAAGTGACCAACCCACAATTACCAGTCAATACATGAGAAGTTAAAGTCTGTCCTTATAGGACATTGATTTACTGGTCAAATCTATGTCTATATAGCTCTTCACTATACTCATCTCATTTATTAGGCCTACAAAATAAATTTTTTTTTTTCCCTAGTGCTTAAATCACAACAAACTGACTCAACATTAGAGCCAACTTACATCAACCAGAAGCATTTACCTTGGAGTGTTTCTTAACCAAAAGCATACTCCCACAGTCCTGACTGTCCTTTCTGTAAAGTTCATTTTCAAAAACAAATTCCACACTTCCTATATATGAGTAGTACCATGTTTATAATACTACCTACAATGTTCACATTTGATGACCTAACCAATACTTCAAATTCCTCAAATTTATTTACTATACTCCTAGCCTTAGTATATGCTAGTACATATGCAGTTATTTTTGTTCCTAGTAATCCTAAAACATCCCATATATAACTGCTTGTCCCACGAGTGCTACTAACAGGCCTTTAATCCACTACAGCTTGTTTTCCTGGATACTGCGTGTCCCTACAGAAGCAGCACAAGAATCAATTTCACCTGTATACGTGACTACTATAAAACTACTAACTTGAGGAATTTGAAGTATTGGTTAGGTCATCAAATGTGAACATTGTAGGTAGTATTATAAACATGGTACTACTCATATATAGGAATTCCTCCCACAAGCTAGCAGTAATAGTATTTTACCACACTAGCAGAAAATAGTAAAAGTATCTGAACAACTATATACAAAAAGAGTGGGAGAGTAAACTCCTACAATGGCTTATGTTTGTTTGTTATTTGGCTTTTAGGAGCATTAGCAACTAAGGCCATATTGCTCCGGGGATATGCAGTGGTCATTCCCTGACCTTTCTGCATCCTCCGTATTTGGTGGGCACGGACTAACCACAATGCCTTATAATGGGGGGATTATAACTTTCCAGATACTGACTGGAACTTGTGGGTTGGTCACACACACACACACACGACTTTTGTGGATTTATTGGACGAATCCACAAAAGTCGTGTGTGCGTTTTCTACAGCAGCTTATTAGAGAGGCAACTAGAGTAAGCAATAATCTTTATTTTATGTTATTAGCAGTGATTCTTTATGCATTAAGAATGAGATAAAAGAATCACTATGTGGCAGTGATCACAGTGTACTGATGTAGGATTTACTTAAAAAAGTAACTCCATCTCAGACAGTTTTTAAATTCTGTACAGTGGGACAAACTAATGATACTTCCAACAAAAAATTCTAAATGGGAAGCATTCATATAAATAATCACAGAAGCTACTAGGCTTTTCATACCAACTAAGAAATACTGTTCAAGGCTTAAACCTAAAATGGATGTCTAATGAACTGTCGACGCATGGCAGAGAAGAAAAATGCATGGGATACATATAAATAATTAGGTGATACAGAAGCCTATGATAGATATAAATTAGTCTACTCTCAAGTAACAAAAGGGATTATGCAAGCCAAGGCAGATTACAAAAAATCTCTGAAAAAGAAAGCCAAGAAAAGCAGCAAAGGCTTCTTTACTTATATTAAATAGTAGAAGGAAGGGGTTGAAATATATTGGTTCACTAAATGCCAAATGGTTTAACTGTTGATAAACCTGCTCAGGTTGCTGATAGGCTGAATAGGTATGTTGCATCTATATTCACACAAGAGGAATTCTTCAGGGAGGCAAATGCCCGAAGTTAATCAAGCTCTACCAGGGAGCTGAATTACTTTCTGATAACTGAGAGGAAAGCGAAAAAGTTGTAGTTAAACATAAAAAAGGCACCCGATGTGGTTGGGATCTGTCCAATCATATTAAGAGAGGCAGCAAAGGTGGTAAAGCAAACCCTTAACCATAATTATGAGAGCATGTTTCAATTTAGGGGAGGTTCCTGTGGACTGGAGATGTGCAAATGTATCCCCAATTCACAAAGGGGAATCAAAGGACGACATGATTAATTACAGACCTGTTAGCCTAACATCTGTTCCAGGGAAAATAATGAAGTCATTGGTTAAAGAAATAATACAGGACCCTCTGGACCAGCGTTATTCAACTGGGGGCATGCGAAAGATTAACAAGAAACAAAAATATTTGGGAACAATTGAAACGTATTTTTTACTTAACATATTCTGTAGTAATTACACTATTGCCATTATTAAGCTAAGTGATGATTCATCAGAATTGATGATTTATCTGATTTTTTACTTAAGCGTGTTTTGTATTGTAGTAAAAATTCCACAACAACATATATGGGCGTACAAAAATAAGAATGTGGTTCTTTGGGGGTACGCAAACAAAGAAGATTGAGAAACCTGCTCTAGACAGTATTTCTCAACCTTTTTACCCTGGAGGAACCCCTGAAATAATTTTCAGGTTTCAGGGAGCCCCTGCTTAAAAATTATTATATCTACAGCTCACAATATATTCGTGTCATCAGTAAGTTGTAGATATAATAATCCAATAATAATTGTCAATACTTGAGTAGAGAATGATATTTTTCTGTGGATTGTTTATTTTGACCAACTTATTAGCCTACTCTGTGTGGTCCCCCTCCCCACAAAGGATGTCACCTCTAATGCAAGTCAGTAGTGTAGGCAGAGGAAACTTCAATTTTTCATTTTTTTTAAATTTCCTACTTCATTTTTTGACCTTATCCCAGTAGGCTTAAGTCTTATCACAAATTTCTACTATACAAGATGGTAATGAGGTATGTGCAAGAGTAGGTTTTGCCTTTTTAAAACTAAAAATGACTTTTTAGCCAACCTTACTTGGAGGAATAAAATAAAAAAAAAAAAAAAGGTAGTTAAGCTTAGTATATCTTTCTTAAAATTAATTTTTCCTTTTCATAAATTTTAAAAACAATAAATTTCTGTTAAACAACTGGCTTAAGCCAAAATGTGATTTAATTTTTCTAAATTAAATCCCATTAGATTTAATTTAAATAAAGGTTGTAAACTGATTTTATATAATGTTATTTACAACATGAAAATTTATTGACAATATTGAACAGTAAAGCTACTAAAACCATAAGCCAAAGCAATATGAATAAAAATATAGCCTAAGACAATTTTATACAAGACTTTGAAAAACATTTTCTTAATGAGTGACAATATCAGGCTCAAATATAAGGCCTGGAAGTTACAAAATTATTATACACATATATGAAGTTGAAAACTGCAGCAAAATGTTCATCACTTTCCTATGAATGGCAGGATACTCTTCTTTCAAAGAAATCCAGAACTTGTCTAGGGGCAGAACAGTAAATCTCACCTTGAATGTACAATCAGATTGCAGCTCACAAAGTTCTTCCTCTCCTGTCAAAGAGAAGTTGTCAGGCTGAGCAGAAGATTCAGAGAAAGGGTCCCTCACCCATTCATACACTTGTGTTAAAAGAGAAGGAAAATACTGTTCAATTTAATTTTGTTCTGCAGTCTTCCAGGTGGTTTTCAATAAAACTTGACTTGCTGATATCTTTCCTCATTCTCAAGCCCAAGCAACAGTATAAACATTAAGATTTCCTTTTGCAACATGATTTTTTCAAAGATTCAGTTCCCTTTTAAATCCATAAATCTTGTCACTTAACAAAACATTTTCTCCAGGGCCTTGACAAGACTTGTTCAACTGGTTCATGTAATGAAAAATGTCTGCTAAGTAGGCTAGTTTCTGCAGCCATTCTTCATCTAAACATTAGCATTAGTTGAAGCATATGATGCAAGAAAACAAGTTTATAACAGCATCAGCCAAAAAAAAAAAAAAAACACACCTTCCCATTTCACCCATCCAGTCACTCCAAATGTTTGTCTAGTTCAGCCTTAAATTTATTTAAGCCTTTCAACTTCCACAATAACAGATGGAAGTCTGTTCCAGCAATCACCTACCCACTGGCTAAAGGAAAACTTCCACCCATCTATTTTGCACATCTTCAAAGCATTCAGATCAGGCAAATTTCATCCTAACTGCAGATATGCATCCATTCAATTAGTCAACAAATGAGCACTGCAAAAGGAAAGGCATATGAAATGAACAAATGAGCGATATCAGCACACTGATTGAACCAGGGGCTATTGCATTATGGCTGGGATTTTTCTTGGAGTCAATCACATTGTATATGAGAGTGCTATAAATGTTGTATACTTGGTTCACAGTTTATGTCCTTTGCTTATCTAGTTTAGTATTTTCCAAAAAGAAAAGTTAAAATTTTTCAGAGCTTATGCTTGCTGAATTAATTCTTTAGTTTCAATCAAAAACAAAAAGATCATCCTTTGTTTGTTTTTTTTTTTTTTTGATTTGGTAGTTGTTGGCGCATCGGCTTCTGTGGCCATATTGCACCTCCCAAGGTTTTTGCAGTACTTTGATCCAAGCCCGAGGCGGGAATCGAACCCGCGACCTTTGGGTTGCCGGGCACAGGTACTTTACCCACTCGGCTAGCCCGGTCGGCCTCATCCTTTGTGTGTGTGTGTGTGTGTGTGTGGATAAAATTGTGTAAGTGTTTTCCTATAAAATTAACTTAAAGGATTGTTATAATGGATCCACAGCCTGGGACATCAGTACTGAAAAGGAACAGGGATGGACAGTATGTTGTAGCTGATGACATTGAATCAACTCTTTATAACTTCATTAGCATTAGTAGAGGCATATGATGCAAAAAAGCAAGCTTATGCAGCATCAGCCAAAAAAAAAAAAAAAAAAAAAAAAACCCTTTCACTTCACCCCTCCCCATTCGTTTGAAATACCTGTATAGCTGAGCCTTGAATTTATTTAGGCTATCAACTTCCACCAACTGATCTGATACAATACAATATCATATCAATATCAGATCTGATACAATAGAAAAATTCATCTGATACAATACTGAAAAAAATTCTATTCAAGTGATGCAGATTCTGAATCTCATTCAAATGATTCTGTTGATGTTAGAATGCTACAAACAACAGATGCCAGCATTACTTGGAGTGGAGTAATGACACTTCACAGATGAAATCCATTTACTAAAAATTTACTGGCCTACTTGTTCCTGCACCCAAGAGAAGCACCCCAAGGCACATAGGAAAAACCCCTACAAATAGTGTAAATAGTACACTGAAATCTTAAATCAAATTCAAAGTTCAACTAGCCAGAGTGATTACATCTATATGGATAGACTGCAGATGGACAAGACAAAGCTAACATATGTTACTGCATTATTACAAAATGCATCTTTAAAATGTGTTACGTAAGACCTATTAATATGCAACTTTATTATTAACATTCAATTGTTAAGCAGAAAATATTAGAAAAATATGAAGTACCAAACTGTTTTAACCCTTTGCAGTCCAGTGTCATGCTGAGCTGCAACACTGTAAAATTCCTCTTCCAGTCCAATATCACATCCAACGTTTCTGATTATGGAATTTGTTTTCCGGGTATGTTGTCATTTATTTATACTTCATATAAATAATCTGAAAAACCTAAATCAATATTTATATTCAATAGTTAATGGTAGGCAGCATTTTCTTTTTTCCCTGTCCTCAAATCCAATGTGGAAACCATCACAACTGTCAGTGTTTCAATTATAAAATCGTTTTCCCAGTGTAGTGCCATCCATTTATAGTTCATATAAATGACTGAAAAACTAAGTGGATGTTTATTGATGTTTATATTCAATTGTTAACAGTGGGCAGCATCACTTTTTTTTTTTTTTTTCAGTGTAGAAGTCAAAGTAACATACTACATCGGAGTGAAGTATTTACACAGACACACAGGTAAGATCTAATAAATGGTTTTTCTGATGGCAAAATAGAGAAATTGTTAGACCTTACTGAAGAAATTGAGAGTAAAAAAGAAAATTCTTAAAAATAAAAAAAAAAAAAAAAAAAAGTTTCCAACAGTTCCACATGGTGACTGGGTTTAGGGTTCACTAAAAGATATTGCATTTTGTCAACAAGGTACTAAATGAAAAAATTGATAAAGAAATATGGGTTGGAAGAATGGATAAACAGAATTAAATTTTTCAAGTATGTATTTAGCAGAAGAGATTTCTGCAGATATTTTGGATGTTGCATCTGCCCACCCACCCACAAGGAATTCCAAGTAGAGGCTCCAATATAAAAACTCATTGTCAGTTATCCAGATGGAAGGCTTTGTGACTATTTTCTTCCAGGAAGAAATACTGCATTAGTCTCACTGTTTTGTCATGCTATTTTATATATATTAGCTCACATAAACCCCAAAAATAATTTTTGAACAATGCATTAACTAGTCATTTGTTTGACTGATAAAGCTGGACTGCAGCATGGGAGAAGACAGTGAAAATAAAGATAAACTGTAAAGGGTTAATGCTAAAAATAAAGCATCATATACAATTAGATTAAATTAATTAGATTTAATTCATCAGCATTAAACAAAAAATGAATTAAAAATTAAAGCACAAACATATGGAAATGTTCTTTTAGTTATAAAGGTAGTTATACGTAAAGACTGAAAGATAAAATTTTGGGAAGGTAAGAAGAATATTATTGTACAGATAAAAATATTCATTTCAATCAATCAGAACTATTTTACTTAAATTTGAAACACATACCTTCCACTGAGGACTTGCCATATTATCACGTTTGATTTTTCAATAATGGCAGATAATGTTCCACCAAGTTTCTTGTTATTCAATATTAATGTATGAAATCAGTTTCCTTAAATTTCACAGTTACTAATCAAAAATGCTTGGTTTGTATTATTAAAAGTTTAAAAAGGTTGAATGGAAGTGCCTCAGATGTAGAACAGTGCGTGCTGAAGTGTGTCAGAGCAGACGTCCCTATGTGGTTGGAGAATTTTTTTTTCTATGCTACTTGTGGGTCGTGCTAGGGAAGAAAATTAACAATTAATATTATATAACTAATTATCAGATTCTGATAATAAGAAAACTAACTGAAAATTCTCTAAAAAAATTAAATAATCAACATTTTTGAGGACTTAAGATTTCAAAACTAGTATTAAATTTAAAACAATTTTAATTGATTAATTGTTTAAATTCAGGTTAAGAACAGCTACTCATAAGCTTGGTTTGTTGCAGCAATTCCCACATGTGCATAATGGTATTTAATAAATCAAATTAAAATGCTACTACAGTGTGCCTGTAGGTTTTT
This sequence comes from Mastigoproctus giganteus, assembly GCF_048544385.1. Taxonomy (NCBI): domain Eukaryota; kingdom Metazoa; phylum Arthropoda; class Arachnida; order Uropygi; family Thelyphonidae; genus Mastigoproctus; species Mastigoproctus giganteus. Next base: position 110,965,150 of record NC_143587.1, on the reverse strand, counting down.
TTTTTTTTGTTTGTTTTATCTATTAACATGTTCACTGCTTCAACATGCAAATCTGCAGCATTGGATTTTAATCCACTTCAAGGGAAAATCCACATCACTTTTAGAACTTTTGTTCCAATTTGACAGAAAAAAATCTTGGGTCAAAAATGTAATCTGAAAAGCCAGCAGCGAAAGTGCTGATCTTGCATTACTTTTTCAAGCCATTCTTGCACTTTTACTTCTTTCTTTATACAAAAAAACTTTCTAAAGATATTATTCCAGTCTTTAGTATCAAAGATGCTAAGTTACTGAAAATAACTAACAAGGGGATTTTGCAACTGTGTCACTGCAGATTTCTTAAATAAAGCTCCCATAATTTATGGATTAAGGTTAACATCTCCTAATCCAAAGGTGTGAAGCTCACTTCTGCTCTGCGGATTATATTTATATTATTTTACTTTTGTTTCATTTTCAATTTCTTTGTTTATAATATTTCTAAACAAATTCATTGTAAAGATATTACAGCAATTATTAGACTTACAGTTCGCCACTTAATACCTAGATACATGCACATTTCATACTTACATTACTTAGCAACTCATTCCTATGCAAGTTGATAATTAAAGTTGAGTACAGCAGCAAAACTACCATATCAGTATGGCAAAGAAAAAGGCACAACTCAGAGAGCTGAATGGTTGGTTTCTAATGGTTAAAGGTCTCTCTCTCTCAATAGAAAGTTGAGTTTGAATGAAAATCTGGCTTTTCATCCAAACTTGATTCAGCAATATAACTTGCTCAGTCTGATTGCATTTACAATCAGTTAAAATAGTTTCACAAGAAAGCAAGTTTAACTTGCAGTTAATAAGGGAGCTGGGCCTACTTTCATTTATCAATATAGTATCACAATCAGAAAAACTGAAATACCATAAAGCATTTATTTTATGAACAAAAATGCTTCAAGTAACCTGTTGAAATACTGGATCTAAGTCAGTTTCTTCATAACAGCAGGAACTGCTATAGCAAGTAAGTGTAGTCAAATTCAGTATTTATGACGAGACAGTGTCTCGTGTACAAGTGAAATTTATGCAATCTTGGTGTACAATACCATAATTTACTGTGTCTGTGGTTTACAAAGTTTTCCTATTACAGTACTGTACTGCAGTTTTTATGGGAGGTATGACAATTAGAAACAGTGTAAAAAGAAATCAAGACATCCTGTCAGAACTGGAGACAACTTCAGCAATGAATTTTATCAACTCATACAGAAACAGATGAATCCAGCATGTAGAACGGGAGAATGGAGGATGGATGCTATCTGAAAGTGATTCTAAACTACAAATTCGGGGAAGGAGAGACAGAGGCAGATCCCTGCAAAGATGGAGAGAAACCATAACAATCCACTAAGCCTAATACTGGACAGGAAGAAGACAACAGAAACTTTGTACTACAGTTTCCTCATAACAGTATCTAAGAATGGTAGTGAAGATAAAGCATACAAATTGCAGTGTTTCAGATAAAATGAGAACAGTTTCTAGCACTGAAATGCCAGATTATGTTCTCATTTTCAATTTATCTTTCATTAAATTCTGTTTGTTGTTATTTGGTTATTAGAAGCATTAGCAACTAAAGCCATATTGCTCTGGGATATGCGGTGGTCATTTCCTGACCTTTTCGCATCTTCCGTATTTGGTGGTGACTGGCTCAAACCCCAGTCTAATCAAGAAGCTTGTGCTACGCGCTGCTGCTCCTTCCCACCTGGCTATGGAGGTGCCTACCATTAAATTCTCTCACTTGTGAGAGAGTACTGGGTGAAAATTTTTTATGTTTGTAACAAAGGAAAAAAGCAAACAGTTTGCTGCAAAATTTGATGCTGGTGCTTGTGAAACAAATGGCTTTGGAAAACTTGTGCTTCAAGATGGTTTATGTCAAACTTTGAAGAAGCTATGCACAAATGGTATGTGCAACAATATTTGGTGATTAGATGGTAACATGGGAGTGAACCTAGGGAAACCACTAATAAATTTGAAAGTGCACAAACAAACTTTAGTATTATCAATGGATGGTTGTGGTGTTTTCGTAAGAGGCACATCATCAACAAAAGATAATGTGGTGAATCTGAATGCTGCTGGCAGGTCTAGAGTGTTTTATAGAGCATGTTAATGGGATTTAAAAAAAAAAAAAAAAACACCACACTCTGGACTGTGCTTTGCTCAGGTCATCATTATCAGCCATTTTCAATCCACTGCAGGATGAAGGCCTCTCCAGCAACTTTTCAGTTCCTTCTGTTTTGAGCACTGGCCATCCATTTACTACCCGCAAACTCATGAATTTCATCTATCCATCTCCGCCTTTGTCTTCCAGGTTTTCTTCTAGCTCCTCTTGGGTACCATTCTGTTATTTTCTTAGTCCATCTGTCATGTCTTCGAGCTATGTGTCCTGCCCAAGACCATTTTAGTTCTTTAGTTTTGATAAGAATGTCCTTTACTTGAGTTTGCTGCCTAATCCACGTGTTTCTCTTTTTATCTAACAGTCCGATTCCCAATATAACTGTTTCCATTCTTCACTATGTACTTCTCAGCTTCTCTTCCATTCTTTTGGTGAGTGCCCAAATTTCACTTCCATAAGTCATGGTGGGAGCATACATTGGTTCATTATTTTACGTTTCAGACAAACTGGGATATTGCTCCTCACTATGTGACTATATTTTCTGAATGCGATCCATCCAAAATTTATTCTTCTCTTGACTTCCAGCCATTTATCATTATCACAGCTAATAACTTGTCCCAGATAAGTACATGACTCCAACTTTTCAATTATTGCTCCTTCAATGTCCCTTTCTACGTCATACTTGTTCATCATTACTTTTGTTTTAGCCATATTCATCTTTAGTCCAAAATCCTTACTAACTCTGCATAACTGATTAAGATTTTCCTCTAATTCTTTGGGATTGTGACTTATAACCACAATGTCATCTGCAAATCAAACGATTTAGGTACTCTCCATTCACATTGACTCCTTTCTGCAACCAGTCTAATCTTCTGAAAGCTTCGTCAAGGGCTGCAATAAACAACTTTGGAGATAGTCTCCTTGTCGAACTCCTTTCTCAATTTTAAATTTACTACTGTCTTTGTCTAGTCTAATAAAGGAGGTAGCGTTCTCATATATTTTCTTCAAAATCATAATATATGGGGTATCTATGCCTTGTCGTTCCAGTGCCTGAAACATTGCCTTATGCTGTATGGAGTCAAATGCCTTTTTATAATCCACAAATGCCAGGCATAATGGTGTTTTATATTCATTTGCTTTCTCTATTAGCTGTGATATTACGTGAAGGTGATCCATAGTTGAAAATCCTGTCCTAAAGCCAGCTTGCTCTTTTGGTTGATTCTCATCAAGTATTCTTTCTAATTTGTTAGTAATAACCCTTGTGAACAACTTGTAGATGTAGGATAACAAGCTAATTGGTCTATAATTTCCAATTTCTGATTTATCTTCTTTCTTATGCAGCAAAACTATGATTACATTATTCACTCCTTATGCATCACACCTTTTCTAACGCATTTTGCGAAGAGCCTTGCCAGTTTTTGTGTTATGTCTCTTCCTCCCAATTTTAACAACTCTGCAGTAACTTCATCTTCCCCCAGGGCTTTCTGATTCTTCATTTTCTTCAACGCATGTTCTACCTCATCAGGAAGAATATCAGGTATGTCATATGTGTTACTAATTTACAATCAATCTTCCTCACTGCTGGCATCATTCCCTCACCCCTTGTATAATTCTCTCTCTATAGTAGTCTTCTGCTATTTGAATTATGCCTTCTCTGCTATTTATAAATACACCATCGCTATTCTTCAGTTTCAGTATCATTTGTCTTTCTGTATTACTGCTCATGGCTGCTGATTTAAGTCCTTTGTTTTCCCTTAATGCTTGTTCTACTTTTCTTGTATTAAATCTTCTTATGTCCTCTCTGAGTCTCTTTCTAATGGCTTTGTATAACTTGGTATACACAAGTTTCTCCTTGTCAGTGTTTATCTTGCTCTTTATTTGTCGCTTTCGGTTCATCATGACAAGTGTTTCTTGACTAATTTTTTCTTCTTTAGATTTCTTTTTACCTATAGGTTTCTTGGGCTTATCACTTTCAGAAAATTTTAATATTCCTCGTCAATATCTTGGTCCTGTGCAGTCTGCAGGAGCTCAAACTTGTTCTTAAGTTCCAGTACATACTGCCTTTTCTCCTCTTCTGTTATCTCAAAGACCTTCGTATTATTTACTCAAGTCAGTTTTTTCCTTACATCTATATCAAGTGTGGATCTTACCATTCTGTGTTCACTTCCAACATTTGCCTTGTTTAGGACGGTAACGCATCATTCACGATATACCTTCTATTAGTGAGGATGAAGTCGATTTCATTAGTTGTTAATCCAATTGGGCTTTTCCATGTCCACTTTCTGTTCACCCTTTCCTTGAAAAGTGTTCATTACTGACACTCCTCAAGATTCTGCAAATTCCACAAGTCTTTCACCAACTCCAAAATTTCCTATAGTTCCCCTTTCTGCACTGTTTTGTCTTTTTCCAACCTTAACATTGAAGTCCCCCATAATAATGATGGTGGGGTGTTTTTCTGCTCATCTAGAAACTCAATTTCGGTGTACATTTCTTCAACCTCGTAATCATCATGGCTTGATGTTGGTGCATAAATCATTATAACCTTTAGCTTGTACCTCTTAGAAATCCTGAATATGTCTTGACACCCTTGGTGATGTACTTTTGAATTCCAAAATGTTTTTTAAATCTTTATGGACAAGAAAGCCAACTCCACCTTCACTCCTTTCACTGTTTCCATTTGTGTACAGCAGATTTCCACTTGGTAAACTTATGATTCATTTCTTCTTGTTTCAGCCAAACCGATGATATTCCAATTCACATTTTCTAATTCCTTTTCCAGCTCTAACATCCTGTCTTCACCGAAGCACAATCTTACGTTGTAACAGGCCAAGTTCAGTTTCCGTGCATGGAAGGGCACCTGCATAGCCAGGTGGGCAGGAGCAACAGTGCGTAGCACACGCTTCTTGATTAGACCGGGGTTCGAGCCCGTGACCACCAAATATGGAGGATGCGGAAAGGTCAGGGAATGACCACCGCATATCCCCGGAGCAATATGGCCTTAGTTGCTAATGCTCCTAAAAACCAAAACAACAACAACCGTGCATGGCAGCCTGGTCATACCCAGAGATTCTTAGCACCCTTTGCTTCCACTCTGATCCTCTTGCAGCTGTAAGAGGGGGCAATGAAAGCCACTGGGGACTAAGCGGCATTTGTTTCGTCGTACTATCATGTGCTGGAGGATTTGGTCTTTTCCTCTTCACGCTGACCAGGCGTCTTGAAGAGAACCACTCTACACATTCGTTGACCTAAGTGACATAACAGGGCTTACCACTGAGGTGTGCATGAGTGGATTTTAGGGAGGCAGGCCAACTAGACTTCTAAATATTCTGTAATAGAAAAGATATTGGATCCATCATTGTTTTCGACTGATAACACACAGAATACCTGTTCCCCTCTAAACCCCTCAGGTATATAATGGTAACAAAACTGAACTTTTTTGTATTCACTACTCTCAAAAAGCTTGAGAAGTAGGGAATATCAGCCGTGCCTCAGAAGTAACCCCAGGGACTCACATCTGGTGAGTAAGGATATCATCATTCTTCCTTTTTCTTGGCAATTCCCCCCCCCTCTCTCTGTAAATTTTATTTTGGCTGGTGCAGCATAAGTCTGAGGTTTATGCTGCACCATATAGCTAATAATAATACTGACAGTAGCTATCAACTGAAAGTTTACTGTAGTGAGGAAATCAGTGATGAGTAGTGAATAACATAAGTAAAAATTCCCAGTCAATTTATTAGTTCATCTAATACATGATTCACATAGACGATTACCTCTGACTGGGTCTACCACTACAATCCTGAAAGTAAAAAGCTCAAGTACTTGGGATTCAAGCATTAACAGACTGAAATCCGATTCCCAACCAGGATGGGAAAGCTTCTGTTAATATTTCTTACCACCTAGCACAACTGCTGTAATCCAACTGAGGACTCAAGATAGCATCTGAACATACAAAAAACTGTACAGGAAGAGGTTCCTTGATGAAGCAATGGTAGTTTGGAGGATGAGCAGGACAAAATGGAGGATACCAGAGAATAAAGGCTCTGCAGACCATATGCAGTTAAATCTGATGACCACCACATTCAACTGAGGTTGAAAGGAGATGAAGATTGTCCCTTTCAAATGGATAAACAAAATCCTCTAAGATAGGGATGCAGATTCTGACTTTGAGATGAACCTCAAAGACTGGTGAATATGGTATTTTATACCGAAGACTACACCGAGCAGTTGGGAGCTGATTAAAGAGATCCTAGATACCAGATTTTCTTGAAGAGATTGTCTGAGGTGTTATTACTGATAATACTGAAGAGTACATGGACAAGGAAAAAGAGACTGTCTTCAAGGTAAAGCTGTCAAATGTCAGAATTTTTTGATATGATCAAGCTTCACTAGTTTGTCTTCAGATTCAGAAATGCAGCCTCATTACCTGCCATCTAAGGATGCTCAGGCAGATAGTTTGAGGCAGCATCAGACAATCACCCACTTAAGTTTTATAGCTTCAAGTATACACCTTCACAAGGTTAACATCAGGAGCCAAGATTTTCTTCACCTTCAACCAGCTTGCTAAACATGTCAGATATTGGAAGGTAATCATCTGAATGCCATGAGTTGTTCAAACTTAGAATAAGCTTTATTCAGAATGTGAATAGAATTTCCATGCCAAATATGACATGGTAAAATATCAAGAATCCAAACAACTGGCAAGTGCAGTAAAATATGGCATTACAGCATTTAAATGTTTCATATTTCATAGAAGAATTTAGTAACATTCTAGAAACTTGCAGTGGCAATGGCTAAAGACACAAATTGGAAATCAAAAAGGTTGATATTCAAAGTACACTTACAGGTAGCATGGCGAGTCTCAAAATCATTTGGAGCAAGCCAAATCCTCTACTTCACACTAGTATAGCTGTTGTATCCTAGGTACATCCCTTATGTGCAAGATCCAAGGGTTAAAAGAAATCCTTTTACACTGGGGATGACAACACATGCCTATGCCAATCAATGCAAGCATGGGTTGAACTATGCTGTTCAGCATTCACTGGTCCATGAGGCTGTCACAGAAACTCTCTCAGGTATGCCAAGCTAGGCTTGATACCTGCGAGTCAAAAACACTGATGGAAATGATATTCAGGTGGCACTCAAGTCAAATGGATTGAATTTTGATGAAGTCCAGTCATTCTGTGATAACTAAATCCACTGCTTGCACCTTCAAGATGGTGGGATTGTTATTCATCTATTATTCATCATTCCTCCATCTGCAATTCCAGAATTATGATAACCAGTATACTGGAAATTAGCATTAGTAGAGGCATTTGATGCAAGAAAGCAAGCTTATGCAGCATCAGCCAAAAAAAAAAAAATAAAATAAAAATAATAATAATAAATAAATAAATAAAAAATAACCACTTCCACTTCACCCCTCTGTTCATTCGAAATACCTGTCCAGCTGAGCCTTAAACTTATTTAGGCTATCAACTTCCACGACAAGGGATGGAAGTCTATTCCACCAACCAACCACCCGCTGGCTAAAGGCAAATTTCCTCACGTTTATCCTACATCTGCCTTTTCTCAATTTGAATTTATGCCCTCTCAGGTGATTATTCTGAGCAAGAATCCCATCAGCATTGAGCATGCTCAAACCATTCAAGGCTTTATACACCTCTATCAGATCACCTCGCTGGTGATCCAGACACTGTAATTTGCAAAACTTAAGCCTTTCTTCGTAAGAGCACCCCTTTGTTCCATTCACTAATCTTGTTGCCCTTCTCTGTACTCGTTCCAGCATCTCTACATCCCTCTTGAAATGAGGCCTCCAGACCTGTATACAGGTGTGGCCTGACCATTGCCTTATACAAGGGAATAATCACCTCCTTATCCCTGCTAGAAAAATTCCTATATATATCATCGACAATACACCATGAGCTTCTCTTGCAGCCTGTCTGCACTGTCCAGAAAACTTCATATCTGCCTGCACAACCACCCCCAGGTCCCTTTCATTCTCTACCACTGTCAGTGTAGTACCACAGAGTTGATACGTTGCTCTGGGGTTGCTGTTTCCCATATGCAGTACTTTACATTTGTCAATGTTAAACTTCATTTGTCACCTCTCAGCCCATCTGCTCAACCTTTCCACATCCTGTTGCAGTAGCAATAGTGTCAGTAGTGTCCTTGACAACCCTGCCAACCTTCGTATCGTCTGCAAACTTGGACATTAAGCTTGATATACCATCATCAATATCATTTATAAATACAGAAAACAATAATGGACCCAATACTGAACCCTGAGGGACTCCACTAATAACATTAGTCCACGATGAGCAGTGTCCATTGATTACCACTCTGTCTTCTCCCCCTCAAATGACCACCCACGTGCAAACCAACGTAAGCAGCGGTTAAGGTGTGGCATCCACACCACACGGATGAATGCTGCCTGGAAATACTTGGTGGTAAATACTATCACCAACCAGTGCAATACCACCACTTTGCTTAATGAGGGCTTGAAGGGGTGGAACTCATGTTTAGTGTTAGCAGTGGCATATGATGCAAGAAAGAAAACTTATACAGCGTCATCAAAAAAAAGAAACACTTCCCATTCACTCCAAAAGTTTGCCCAGTCCTTCCTTGAATTTATTTAAGCTATCAACTTCCACAATGAAGGATGGAGGTACATTCCAACAATTAACTACTCGCTGGCTAAATGCAAATTTCTGCACATCTATCCTGCAACTGTCTTTCCTCGGTTTGAATTTGTGCTCCTCAAGTGTGTAATCTGAACAAGAGGAAGGAAGAATCCATTCAGCATTGAGCTTGCTCAAACCATTCAAAGCCTTGTACACCTCAATCAGATCACCTCACAGGTGCCAAGTCTCCAGATGCTGCAATTTACAGAACTTAAGCCTTTCTTGGTAAGAGCAAACCCCCCTTTGTTACCCTCACCAATCTTGTTGCCCATCTCTGTACTGATTCAGCAGCTCTGCAGCCCTCCTAAAAAGAGGCTTTCAGACTTGTATGCAGTACTCAAGGTGTGTCCTGACCACTGCCTTATACAAAGGGATAATCATCTCCTTATCCCAGCTAGCAAAGTGCCTGTATATCATTTGACAAGACCCCATGAGCTGTTCTGGCAGTCTGTCTGCACTGCTCTGAAAACTTCATATCTGATGCCCAGTTCTTTTTCATTCTTCACCACCTGAGTGTAGTACTGCACAGTTTGTCCTTGTTGATTTAAAGCAGCTATCTACAAAAAAAAAAAAAAAAAAATCATCTGAGAGCTATATTCTTAATCTAAAATACTGGGCCTTGCTATTCTACTGATAATAAGTTTTATTCTGCAATGGAAGAAGAGATACCGGGTGTGGGTGTGTGGGGTGAAGTCAAGCATGGTTTTGGTCACTTCACCATAGGAGAATCAGAGGTTGCATCATTAACTCAATGGGGAAGTTTTTTTTTTTTTTAATTCCCAAGCACAATGGATATTAGAACCTATAGCACTTAGTACTGTGCATGCGTTGAAGGTTGAGAAGATAAAAGAAGACATTTGTTGACATTAGACTTGAATTATTGTAAATTACAATTTTTGGGAAATAATATGAAGGAAGGTTGTTCCAGAAAATGGAAGTTGAAGGAATAATGAGAAATAAGAAAAGTTGGTTCTGAGAGTTAAAGTCGGACAGTAAGGATGCTGACTTTTCCAGTTTGGAAGAGAAAGAGAGCAGGAGTTATAGAAGCCAATTCAAAAGAATAGTGCCTATTGAAAAGGCATGCAGCAGAAACAGAATATGTGTGTGTGTGTGTGTGTGTGTGTGTGTGTGTGTGTGTGTGTGTGTGTGTGTGTGTGTGTGTGTGTGTGTGTGTGTGTGTGAGAGAGAGAGAGGGTGAAGAGACTTTGCTAGAGTTGGTTCATTAATTGTGTGACCCCAATTCACAAAAGAGGATCAAAGGGTGACACAAGTAATTAGATCTGTTAATTTAACTTCTGTTCCAGGGAAATTAATGGAGGCACTGGTTAAAGAAACACTGCAGGATCATCTATTCAAGACTTCAGTTATAGCTCGGACACAGCATGGGTTTGTTAAGGGGAAGTCTTGTCTGACCAATGTGATTGGATACTATGATGCGGTCACAAAGGAACTGGATGCAGGGAATAACTTTGATATCATATATTTGGATCTTAGAAAGGCTTTTGATACTGATACACATGGAAGGCTGCTGCACAAATTGGAGCAGTGTGGCAATGGAAGCAAATTGCTGGTATGGATAAAGGGATGGTTGAGTGGGAGAATACAGAGTGGCAATCAATGGAGACTGCTCTTCGTGTACTAATGTTATTAGTGGAGTCCCTCAGGGCTCAGTGTTGGGTCCATTGTTGTTTTCTGTATTTATTAATAATACTGATGATGGTATATCAGGCTTAATGTCCAAGTTTGCAGATGATATGAAGGTTGGCAGGGTTGTTAATGACAGTACGCTGCTGCAACAGGATCTAGAAAAGTTGAGCAGACGGGCTGAGAGGTGGCAAATGAAGTTTAACATTGACAATGTAAAGTACTGCATATGGGAAGTAGTAACCCCAGAGTAATGTGAGGTAAGGTGTAAGGTATGTTAGCGTCTAATGGCTCCTGGGATTTCTCCCATCTCCGTGGGTGTACATTGTATCAGGGCCAGGGATTTGAAGTATGTGGGGGGTCATGTGCTGTATATTGTGTTGTGCCCCTTGTTCCTCCGGTCTATTAGCCGCCGAGCCCCTAGTGGGACCCGATGTTACCACACCGTTTCATGGGGAGGCTAACCGGTGCACCACTGATGCTAAAGTACTCTGGCAGGTCCTACCACCTACTTTTCTGGGATTTCAGTGGCTAGGACCAGATTTGAGAATGAGATGATCGCTGGTTCTTGAGCAACGGTTGTAATTTTAACAGAGCGTAGGGTTGTTCGCTGATAACTTGTTCTAGGGCCAAATAGGTCAGGCAATAATTTTGATGTATTTAGATTTAGACCTGTGGGACACACACACACACACGAAGAAAAACGTTGTGCAAGAGAAAAGTAAGGGAGGAAGGCAGAAGACTGGAGGGTAGGAAACAGAAGAAGGGGGCCGACAGGGAAGATGACCCCTGTTGTTGTTATTTGGTTTCAGGAGCATTAGCAACTAAGGCCTTACTGCTCCGGGATATGCGGTGGTCATTCCCTGAGCTTTCCACATCCTCCGTATTTGGTGGTGACGGGCTCAAGATGGCCCTGATGACAGTGTGGTATGCCCAGTGCCTCACCAGAGAGAAGAGTGGGGTGGACAAAAAAAACCACCTCCCCACAGAAAAAAAAATCATTGTGTAAGAGAAAAATGGAGGGGGGGGGTAAAAGGACAGATGGTAGGAAACAGAAGAAAGCCAAAAAAAAGAGAGAGAGAGAGAGAGAGAGAGAGAGAGATACCCTGCAAGTGCAGGGTAGGTATAGCTAGCACAGCCAGTCAGTTGGAGCCGACACTTGGTGGAAATCCAGTAGTGTGAGTACTGCTATGGTGGATGGGTCATGTTCAGGGTCTAGTCCAGGTGTCGTCATTGGGACTCCATTTGGTGAGTCTGTATCACATCCAGACTGAAGGCTGGTCCAGTAGTCCATGATAACGAATAGATAGTGGGGTGGTCAAAACCGGGAGTCCAAGATATGATGGTCAAGTCCAGGGATCAATGGTAGGTCTCTTCTTGATGAGAAGAGTCGCATCTGGTCGGGAAAAGTTGGTCCAGGAATCAATGATGAGGAATTTGTCAAGGTATGTGTGGACTCTGTCTTTGATTACACTGCTAGTATTGACCCAACCAAGTGGGGAGACCAGTTGACTACTTGAGATGTGAGGGATCAAGTTGGGTTCTGTACTCCGGATGGTTTGTTGGTCAAGTCTTGTGTAAGTTGGTCTAAGGCGTTAGCATCCATGGCTCAATGATGCGCAGCAACATTTGGCAGTCATGGTTGTTATGACCTATTGATCCAGGTGCTAAGGTGGTGGTAGCACTTTCTGCCTGGTAAATAGGTCCATTGCAAATTGAGTCAGGGCTCTAAGTTTCTTCATTCTGTAGGGCGAGGTGTTCTTGATTTTGGTAGTTGAAGCGTAGTCTCGTTATCAGGATCCTCCTGAAGTCCTCGTAGATTTCACAGCTGTGGGCAAGGTGCTCCATCCGATCCTCTCCACAGTGGAAGCGGGGCGAGTCTGAAATTCTGAAGTCATGTAGTTTTTTCTGGAAGGAGCCATGTCCAGTGAGGAGGTAGGTAGCATAGAGTCCCAGTGAAAACCAGACAGGTGTGAGGGGGTAGGAGGCCCTGACATCCGGGCGGAACATTTTGGTGACAGCACCTTTAGTCTGCCATCTTTCTTGCCAGGTGTCTGTTAGACATTCATTAAGTCTTCTTTTCAGTGTTTCTATTATTTGCTGGGTCAGTGGTGAAACCTGCACAGGTAACTGCTCTTCCTTTGGCTATTTGATAGAGCAACCCATGACGAACAATCTCCAGGTCCAGTGGAAGAGATCCAGTGAGGACCTGGAGTGCATGGGTGCTAACAGTGCGACAGGCATGCAAGGACAGAAGGAGAAGAGAGCGCTGGATAGTTCCTAGGTGCGATCTGTTTACTACTGTATTGACCTTCTTGTACCAGACTCCATAGGCATAGGTGATAACCGGGAAGAAAACTGCCTTATAGAAGAGGGACAGCGTTCTCCTCAGAGTAACGTATCAACTGTGTGGTACTACACTGACAGTGGTAGCAAATGAAAAGAACCTGGGAGTAATTTTGCAGGAAGATATGAAGTTTTTTTTAGCAGTTCAGATGGTCTGCTCATGGTGTCTTGTCAATGATGTACAGGCATTTTTCTAGTATGGATAAGGAGGCGATTATCCCCCTGTATAAGGCAATGGTCAGGCCAAACCTTGAGTACTGTATACAGGTCTGGAGGCCTCATTTTTGGAAGGATGTAGAGCTGCTGGAGCGAGTGCAGAGAATGGCAACAAGATTAGTGAATGGAACAAAGGGTTGCTCTTACAAAGAAAGGCTTAAGTTTTGCAAATTACAATGTCTGGAGACTAGGCACCTGCAAGGTGATCTGACTGAGGTGTATAAAGCCTTCAATGGTTTGAGCATGATCAATCCTGATGGAATTGTTCCTCTTGCTCAGAATAATCGTCTGAGAAGGCAAATTCAAATTGAGGAAAGACAGTTGTAGGATAGATTTGCAGAAGTTTGCCTTTAGCCAGCGTGTGGTTGATTGCTGAAACAAACTTCCATCTGTCATTGCAGAAGTTTATAGCTTAAATAGATTCAAGGCAGAACTAGACAAACATTTGGAGTGAATGGATGGGTGAAATTAGTTTTTTTTTTTCTGACTGATGCTACATAAGCTTGCTTTCTTGCATCATGTGCCTTTACTAATGCTAATGAACTAATTGCCCTCTTTTGAATGGAATCAAAGCCTGAGAGGTTTTAGGGGCACTGCCCCAAACGTAGGAATGATATTCCATGGTAGGACAGATTTGTGCAAATTGACTAGCTGTTTGAAAGAAAAGTAACACAGGGCAAAAGAGAAAACCCATTTTTAAATGCAGAGGAAGCAATATTTATGATATGCTTAGGTCTAGAAAGGTGAAGTCAGGATAATCTCTAAAAGAGATATGTGATCTTGTCTAGATATCTTGCACTTCTACAACACCAGATGGGATTTGGTCCAACAATCAACCATCCTCTGGCAAAATTTCCACACATCTATTCTGCAACTATCCTTACTCAATTTGAATTTATCTTCCCATCATGAATGGAAAGCAGAGTCTGAGCAAGAGGCCAAATTCTATCAGCATTAAACTTATCCAACCTAATGGGTTGGGCAAGTTCAATGCTGATCTCCTTAAATATGCCAAATCTCTCCAGACACTGCAATTTGCAAAACAAAGGCAGATTACGAGACACCTTTGGCAAAAGATGCAAAGAAAAACAGCAAAGCCTTCTTTACTTATGTAAACTCTAAAAGGACTGTGATGAATAAAATTGGTCCACTTGATATCAATGGTTTGACTGATGAAAATCCTGCTCAGGTTGCTAACAAACTGAATGAGTATTATTATTAGCCATATGGTGCAAGGAAGCCTGAGGCTTATGCTGCACCAGCCAAAAAAAAAAAAAAAAAAAAAAAAAAAAAAATTTAAGTTACCCTGAGAGAGAGAGAGAAGTAGAAAGAAATCATAAAGAAAGAAGAATGATTATATCAGCTTAGGACCCTGGGTGTACCAAGCCCATACTCACCAGATGGGAGCCCCTGGGGTTGCACCTACATTCACCAGGGAGCTAAAGGATCTTGCAATAAGCGAGAGGAAAATGGAAGAGAAATTAACTTAAACCCTTAACCATAATAAGGAGAGCATCCTTGGATTCAGGGGAGGTCCCCACACAATGGTGATATGCAAATGTATCAGCAATTCAAAAAGGGGGGCTCAAAGGGAAAGTAATTACAGACCTGTTAAACTTCTCTAGCAGGGAAAATAACTGTCACTGGTTAAAAGTTAATGCAGGATCATCTGGGGAAGACTGCAGTTATACATCAGACAGAGAATGGCTTTGTTAAGGGGAAATCTTGTCAGACCAATTTGATTGGATGCTACGATGTGGTCACAAAGGAAATGAATGCAGAAAATAATTCTGATATCACGTACAGTAGACTCTCGATTTCTGGGATAGGTGGTAAATTAAAAATCCCGGATAATCGATTTCCTGGTTAATCCAAAAATATAGCAAGTCTCCGACATACGTTCCAGGAATTCTTATGTAAGTCGAGTTTTACGACTTGGGAATGACCAAAAAGAACATTGCTCCTATATCCGTGATACGCCAAAATTACAAAAACTGCATAATATACTCAGAAGAATGAAGAAAAAGTTATGTTTTTTATATATTAGTTATATGTATAGAAAAATAGATACATATTTTTAAAAACTATGCAAAATACATACCAGTAAAAACTGGTATGTATTTCGCAGGTTTGTTTATCATAATTCACTTTATTGGTGCCGATCTTTTCACCACTTCTTGTATTCTGTCTTTCTCATTTATTGTGTTCACTGTTGACACTGACAAATCTAAATTCCGTGTGATACTTGTTCATGTTTATGTTTGATCATTTTCAAAACATCCTTATTTTAATTTTCTGATCCGAATTAATCGCTTTCCTTTTTTTTTTTTTTTTTTTGATAGATTTACTAGTACCGCTGTCACTTATTCTCTTAGTTGGCACCACAATAACAGTCAAAATTAAATTTTCTGGAAAGAACTTCATGGGGTTAAGGCGAAAACACATTATCACCCCACGCAAGCTCACATTTTACTAAACACATTTCTGGAGGTCACTACCATAAAACAAAAACAATTTGCACTTTCTGGGTTATTGGGCTTTTCGTTAGTGCATCTAATTACAAATGAGCAGTAAACTCGATCATATTGCATTTGTGATAATTCCGATAGCTGGAATTCTGGGGGATTTTACGTTATTATGGTGAAATGTGTGTCCCCCTTCACTGAAATCTTCAGTCATATAAAAAAAAAAAACCTTTAAAGAATCTTCTCTTCATTCCTGTTTTTAAGCTTGTTACTCCGTATCCTGCTTGTGGAATTTGTGCGTGCTGTGATCGTCATTATTGATTGCTTATTATTATTATCATCTTTTTTGAATTTTACTATTCTAAAAAAATGAATGAAAAACATTAATGTAAGTTCGAAGTTACGTAAGTCAGGGATTTACTACAGGATATCCAAAAATATTCAGCAACCTACTTAAAAAATAGGGCGATGTATAAAAAACTTACCACGCACTACTTTCATGTCCAATACGATGCTTCCCTTTATTTTTTTTCAATGTCGATTTTAAATCCAGTAGCTTCCCTTAATTTTTTACAATTTCGTGCATGGTTTCGTCACCAACATTATAATGGTTCTTTAGAGATTTAATGGATGCACTGTTTTCAAACTTTTGAATAATTTCAAATTTTTATTTAATTGAAAGTGCAACTCGTTTGTGTTTA
Organism: Mastigoproctus giganteus; assembly: GCF_048544385.1. NCBI lineage: Eukaryota > Metazoa > Arthropoda > Arachnida > Uropygi > Thelyphonidae > Mastigoproctus > Mastigoproctus giganteus. The sequence continues at coordinate 110,948,953 of NC_143587.1, read as the reverse complement.
CCCATCATTTTCGCGATTTCTAAACAAAAAAATTTTCTTTATCCCTGACATAAATAACGAAACAAAATTTTTTTGTTGTGCTACGAAACAACAATTGAAGCAACGCAGTAAGACAAACTAAACATTTGTTCTCTTTTTTTTTTTTTTTTAGCGTCAGTTGTGAAGACAGTGGGGTTGCGAGATAATCTCCCAATGAAGACTTTATAACACTCTCCTTCTCGCTTATTTACGACTTGCAAAACATCTATTTATAGCCGACCGGGCTAGCCGAGTGGGTAAAGTACCTGCCCGGCAACCCAAAGGTCGCGGGTTCGATTCCCGCCTCGGGCTTGGATCAAAGTACTGCAAAAACCTTGGGAGGTGCAATATGGCCACAGAAGCCGATGCGCCAACAACTATCAAATCAAAAAAAAAAAAAAAAACATCTATTTATACCTATTGTAGTTATTACTTGAATTATTATTATTATTAGCCATATGGTGCAAGGAAGCCAGAGGCTTATGCTGCACCAGCCAAAAAAAAATTCCCGAGAGAGAGAGAGAGAAGCATGATGATATCCAGCTGAGGACCCTGGGTGCGCCAAGCCCATACTCACAAGATGTGAACCACTGGAGTTAATTTTATGATGTCTGGTTAGTTTTTTTTTTTTTTTTTTATTTTATTTGAGGTCTTGAAGTGTCCTGGTTAAACCGTTCCTGGTAAATCGAGAGTCTGCTGTACTTGGATTTCAGGAAAACTTTTGGTACTGTTGCACATAAAACTGCTGTACAAATTGGAGCAGTGTGGCATTAAGGGCAAGTTGCTGCTACAGATAAAGAGACAGTTGAGTAGGAGAAGACAGAGTGGTAACCAATGGACTGTTTGTTTGTTTGTCATTTGGTTTTTAGGAGCATTAAGCAACTAAGGTCATATTGCTCCAGGGAGATGCAGTGGTCATTCCCTGACCTTTCCGCATCCTCCGTATTTGGTGGTCACGGGCTCGAACACCTGCCACTCAAGGAGTGTGTGCTACACACTGCTGCTCCTGCCCACCTGGCTATGGAGGCGCCAATGGACTCTGCTCTTCGTGGACTAATGTTGGGCTTATTGTTTGTTTTCTAAATTTTTCAATGATACTGATGAAGGCATATCAGGTGTAATGTCCAAGTTTACAGATGATATAAAGGTTGTCAGGTTGGTTAATGACAGTAATGGCAGTATGCTACTGCAACAGGTTCTAGAAAAGTTAGGCAGATGGGCTGAGAAATGGCAACTGAAGTTTATCATTGACAAATGCAAAGTACTGCATACAGGTAGCAGTAACCCAGAGTAACATACAACTGTGGTACTACACTCAAGGTATTGGAATAGGAAAAAGACCTAGGGGTAACTATGCAGTCAGACATGAAGTTCTCTGAGCAGTGCAGACAGGCAACCAGGCCAGCTCATGGGGTTTTGTCAATTAGATACAGGAATTTTGCAATTAAGCAATGGTCAGGCCACATCTTGAGTACTGCATACAGGTCTAGAGGCCTCATTTTTGGAAGGATGTGCAGTTGCTGGAAAGAATACAGAGAAAGGCAATGAGAATGGTGAGGGGAATATAGGGGTGCTCTTACAAAGTAAGGCTTCAGTTTTGCAAATAATTGCAGCACCAGGAGACTAGGCACCTGAGAGATGATGTGATTGAGGTAGTTAAGGGTTTGAATGGTTTGAGCAAGCTCAGTGCTAATGGGATTCTTTTTCGTGCTTAGATTACATATGAGAGGCATAAAATCAAGATGGACGGTTACAGAATAGATGTACAGAAGTTCGCCTTTATCCAGCAAGTGGTTGATTGCTAGAACAATCTTTGATCTGTTGTTGTGGAAGTTGATAGTTTAAATAAAGTCAAGAAATAACTAAAAACTATAGGAGGGAAGGTTTTTTTGCAATGCAAGTCAGTGGTGGGGAATGAATACAGTAACGTATGGGGGCATGCAATGCACTTGAAACATGATTATGTGGCACACTGCAAAAAAAAAGTTGTGCCAGCTCTGGTTATTGCTTGGGTCTTTACACATCTTGTTGTAAAGTTGGATCTTTACACATCTCCCTATAAAATCATACTTTATTTTCATTGGGGAAGGGAACAATAAAACCTTTTCTGGAAAAGGTTAAAAGGGAATTACCATGTAGCTGAAGCTTCCATTCAATATACGAGACCGAGAACAACTCTTCCTTGCACTGCTTATGCCTACTCATATTTATGAGAAATAAGCAGCTTGATTAGTCCATATTTAACAGCATTAGTTTTCAATTGATTGACCTTATCCATTATGTCACAGAATCAGTAATCCTTTCAATCAGTTACAAGTGGGGAAGGGAAAAATTAAACCCTCCCTTTAGTAGCTGTTTCATGCATTAAGGGAGTTTTATATTGTTATAAATATGTAGTTGTCACAAAAATGGTACAAGCAAGATAAGATTTCCATAAAAAAAAAAAAATGGTACAAGCAAGATGAGATTTCCATAAACATTTAGCTTCAAATTGAAGGTGTTAAATTATGGCAAAGAACATGGAAACAGGGCTGAAAGACATTTGTCTTCCAACAACTGAGAAAAAAAAATACTTGTAATTTCAAATATATGCAATAAAATATTTCTTCCAAAATTCTTCTCCAATCTTGAGTGCAACCCATGGTCACGTGCATCTTCTTACCGTACAGCATATACTGTTTTTTTTTTTTCTTTCTCCCCCCTTTGTCTTAAGAACATATTTTAACTTATAATTTTTATTAAGATTCACCCATGAGTGGTAAATGGTAAAACTGCAAATTGCAAAACTGCATAATGTATGTTAACATGCTCGTAAGAAAGTATATTTTTGAAATTAAATTGCAATTGAAAATGACAAGCTGCTGTGCCACGTGCTGTCCATGGCAAGTCATTTTCAATTGTAGTTTAATTATATAAAATATAATTAAACTAAAAAATTAATAGTTTAATATATAAAATTTCAAACTACCCACTTCCACATCAAAACAATCAACCTGCTTGCTGAAAGCAAACTTTCACACATCTAGCCTGCAACCATCCTTCCTCAATTTGCATTTATGCTCTTCATGTGTGTAGTCTAAACAAGAGTTCTGGAAAATACAATCAGCACTCGTTATGCTCAAAGCTGAAGGCCTTAAACACCTCAATGAGATCACCTCACAGATGCAGTCTCTTACCAAGAATGGCTTCAGTTCTGCTGCAATTTGCAGAACTGAAGCCATTCTTGGTAAGAATACCTTTTGATTCCCATCGCCAATCCATTGCCCTTCTCTGCACCTGTTCCAACAGACCCATATCCTTAGTAAAATGAGGCCTCCAGACCTGTACACAGTACTCAAGATGCAGCATAACCATTGCTTTATACAATGGGTTAATAATCTCCTTATCCCTGCTAGCACAATGCACAATGGCAGATTGTAGGCACTACTCAGAGAACTTCATATCGAACTACACAATTACCTGGGCACCTCCATAGCCAGGTGGGAAGGAGCAACAGTGCGTAGCACATGCTTCTTGATTAGACCGGGGTTGGAGCCTGTCACCACCAAATACGGAGGATGTGGAAAGGTCAGGGAATGAACACCGCATATCCCGGAGCAATATGGCCTTAGTTGCTAATGCTCCTAAAAAAAACCAAACACAATTACCCCCAAGATCTATGCCATTTTCTGCTACCTTGAGCATAGTAACATAAGTTAACCCGAGATTACTAATATCCAAAGAGTACCTTGCATTTGTAAATGTTAAACTTCAATTGCCATTTCTCAGCCACTGCCTAATTTTCTACATTTTTTGCAGTAGCATACCTCCCTCACTGTCATTAACAACACTGCTAACATTTGTATCACCTGCAAACCTGATATAACTTCATCAATATCATTAATAAAAACAGAAAACAATGGGCCCAAGCACTGAACCCTGAGGAACTCTGGCAATAACATTAGTCCAAGAATAGCAGTGCCCATTGATAACCACTCTGTCTTCTCCCACTCAACCATCTCTTTATCCATGGCAGTAATTTGCACTTGTGCCACATTGCTCCAATTTGCATAGTAATATTTAAAGTGCAACAGTATCAAAAGCTCTTCTGAAATCTAAGTACAGTGGATTCCGGTTATTTGGGCCACCGGTTAAATCGGGGAGCTGTTTATTTGGGACAAATCTTAAAGAACAGAACCCAATTGAGAAAATAGCCAGAGGTTTATTTCGCTTAATTGGGACAACATGCCGTTTAATCGGGGCAGGAAACTGCAGCACTCGAGATTACCCTACGATTGTCTCTGATCATACCATGCGGTTTGGTCGGATTTCTGGAGGTCCCAAACATAAAATTAGCAATCCCTTGTTTATTTGGCTTTTCTGTTAGTGCTTCAATAATATAAAAAAATTAAATTTTCAGAATCTGCTCTTCATTCCTATTTTTTAAGCTTCGTAACTTGTTACTCCGTTCTCACTTGCATGTGTCGTGTTACTTGCAATTTGTTTGTGCTGTGTTCTTTGTTATTGATTGCTTATCTTTTTTATTGTTTTAAATTTTAACCCCCACCCACAAATTTCAGTGAACAGAAATGTCAACTAGTTACCATGTACATATTACAGTATGTAATGCACATAAGTGTAAATTTATTTTTATTTTGATAACCTGTGGAAAATGTTCTTCCGAATTTTACGCAGCATTTAATTTTTTAATTGGTAACACAATAAAGTGTAAATTTGTACTACAGTATATCTTTACTTTTATAGCCTGTGGATAATATTCCTGCTATTTTCGCTAATTAGAATCGCTGTTTAATAGAATCAAACTTAATTCACAAACGTGATCACAATGACTGGCGCTTACTACATATCGTATAGTGAACGGTACTTTACTATGGCGACTCCATCGTAACATAATTTGATCGTAAAATCAATCGTAAAGCTGTATTTTTTTTTTTAACTATTTACGTGAAATTTCTTATAATTGGGGCAGCCGATTAATAGACTGTATATGATAAAATTATTTTTTGGAACCAGTTCCTTTGTTGCTGTATCTTAGTATTATTCAATCAAATTGGTTAAACAAGATCATCCTTTACAAATGACTGCATGGATCATCCCTTACAAATATGACTAAACTCTGCCCTGTGACTTAAATGACTGCACTCCTATCTAGATGGTTCTGCATTTCTTCTTTAACCAGGAACTCTATTTTCCCTGGAACAGAATTTAAGCTAACAGCTCTGTAATTACTCATGTCACCCTTTGTGAATTGGGGATACATTCACACCATGTCCAGTCCATGAGGGAGACCTCTGCTGAATCCAAGGATGCTCTCATAATTGTGGGTAAGGATTTGCTTACCGCCTTTCCTTCCTTAATATAGCTGGAGAGATCCCAGGTGCCCATTTTATGTTTAGCTTCAACAATTTCTCTTCCACACCGCTGTTAACACAAAAATCACTAAGCTCCCTGTTAGAATTAGGATAAACGTCTAGAATCCCCTTCCCTCATTATTTCCTTCCTTTGTGAAGGAGAGACAAAATAACTACAGCCACTCCCCGGCTTACCTAATACTCTACTTATGGAAATTCGACTTTACATAAGTTTTTGCCAGCCAGTACAAACAAAAAAATCGTGGAAACTTATTTTGCATCCTGTAGGAATAAATGGAGGCATCATGAAAATATCGTAATGTGAACCCAATAACACTTTTTTTGGTAATTTGTTCCAAGAACACGGAAGTTGAAATTTTTGCTATATAACTAAGCTCTTTATCTCTCTAAAAAATCATTTTTATAATGGAAATTGCACTACACTTTCATTGTTATCATACGTTCTATTATACCTGGGATGAATCAATTTTGAATGCTTTTGTGATTTTTTCTAAAACACATTTTTGGAGGTCACAACCATAAAACAAAAACAATTTGCACTTTCTGGTTCATTGGGCTTTTCTGTTAGTGCAATCTATTATAAATGGTAGTAAACTTGATTCTTATTGCATTTAAGATAATACCAATAACTGGAATTCTGTGGGTTTTTACATTACGGTACTATGGTGAAATGAGTTCCCCTTCACTGAAATCTTCAATCATATAAACAACATATTTTCAGAATCTTCTCTTCATTCCTATTTGCTTATTACAATGGTGAAGGGAAAAGAACCAACAGAAAGTGCAAGTGCTGGCAGTGCTAGGAAACAAAACAAAATTGATTTAGAAATGAAGATGAAGGAGCAGGACAAAGTTTGTCATCTACTGCATGGAATTATGTATCGCTGCTTCAACAGTGAATACTATTTTAAGGGACAGTGTGCATATAAAAGAACATATTAAAGGATCAAAGCATTAAAGATCAACAGCATTCGGGTGCTATGTCGAAGATGGAAAGCTATTAACAATATGGATGGAAAATCAGATTCAGAAGCAAGTGCCCCTGAGCCTAACAGCCATTCAAGCAAAAGCAACAAGTATTTATGAAGATATTAAGGATAAATACGGCAAACCCCAAGCCAAGTTCGTGGCAAGCAACAGTGGTTTAATAGGTTCAAGCATTGCGCTGGTTTCCAAAACATTAAAGTATGCGATGAAGTCGCCAGTGCCGATTCTGCAGCTGCAGAGAAATTGTGATGTTTTGGAAAAAACCCCTTCTAAATCTCCACAGACCAACTTTTGCAACGGCATGCTTATCAGCTGGAGAGTTAATTCTGGCAATGATGCTTGAAAGGTAAAACTTGCTGATGTTATGCCTGTCTCCTCTCTCTTCTTGTAATTTTATAATTTTGAAATTTTCGTAATTTTTCCTGCACACAAGATAAAATTTAATAAATTTTATTTACATGTTTGTTGAACCTTTCTTTTTTGCTTCAATCAAATTTGCGAGTGCTGCATGAACGCAGCTGTTACGTTGGTAGGAGAGTGGCTGTATTCAGTTAATTACAACCTAAGCAAGATCATTACCAGTTAAACCATGATATCAAGTGAACCAATATGATTCATGTCAAAAGCTTTACCTACATTGGCACCTCCATAGCCAGGTGGGCAGGAGCAGCAGTACGTAGCATACACTTTTCTTGATTAGACTGGGATTCGAGCCCGTGACCACCAAATACGGAGGATGCAGAAAGGTCAGGAAATGACCACCGCATATCCCCGGAGCAATATGGCCTTAGTTGCTAATGCTCCTAAAAACCAAATAACAACAACATTGATGATTTACCTATGTTAACACTAGAAGGAAGGGTTTGCTGTTTTTCTTTGCATCCTTTGCCAAAGACTTCTCATAATGTTTGTTATTTGGTTTTTTTTTTAGGAGCATTAGCAACTAAGGCCGTATTGCTCCGGGTTGTGCGGTGGTCATTCCCTGACCTTTCCGCATCCTCCGTATTTGGTGGCGATGGGCTCGAACCCCGGTCTAATCAAGAAGCGTGTGCTACGCACCGCTGCTCCTTCCCACCTGGCTACGGAGGCCACTTCTCATAATGTGGGTCAGGATGTTTACCTTACTGAACATTTTGACATTCATATGCCACCAATACTTAGTGGCACATGCAATAAAATATGATCATATGTGTAGACTGAAATAGAATAGCTCAATCAAAAAAATAATTTTTTGAAAAGGACAGCTTTCTAGCTGGGCAACATTTATGGAAAGTAACATTACTTTAATCAATTCAAATATTAAATAAAAATGCTTGGATATTTTTTGAAATTCCTTGCAGACAACATAAAAATTCTGTTGACCAGGTTAAAATAACTGACATTAAGAGAGTTTACAATCACCTGTGGCTATCTTTCCAAAGATTAATACAGTAGACTTTCAGAATAACGGCACCTTCGGGAATTCATGGTGCCGTTATTTTGATTTTCCATTATTTAAAAAGTTAATGTTTAATGCAGAAACCATGAGGCTAAATAAGAAATAGAGATTAAGAATGCTATTTTATTAACTGCACATAAAAAAAACAAACATGTTGATGATCCTAATGTTATATTCTGCCATTAATACACTCCTGCTTATTTCCTGTTCTAATTTCTTTATTATATCAGGTTTAGTCTGCACAGGTAGCACAATGGCATAGTCACCGTCCTCCTCACACTGGGTTGTTGTTGTTGTTGTTATTTGGTTTTTTAGGAGCATTAGCAACTAAGGCCATATTGGTCCGGGATATGCGGTGGTCATTCCCTGACCTTTCCGCATCCTCCGTATTTGGTGGTGACGGGCTCGAACCCCGGTCTAATCAAGAAGCGTGTGCTACGCACTGCTGCTCCTTCCCACCTGGCTACGGAGGCGCCCTCACTCACACTGGGTAGCAAAGGCCCAGGTTCGAATCCTGTCGATGGCGCGAGGAACTTTTATGGGTATTTTGCCCTCCGTGGCTGAGTTAGTCAGTCTCATGCATAGGTAGCAAGGTTTTCTCCCCAGAAACTGGGGGTTTTCGTCCAGCAAAACAGGCAAATTGACCAGAGAACAAATGCGATTTACAGACAATACATATGGGTATACGAATTAACTTTCTGTGTGACCCTAATGTAATAGTTTGGATTATATCAAGTTTGTCACTAAGCTTTAATGTTGTTGTTCTTTTCTTCTCTGTAGAAGGTTTATTAACTTTAGGAGCTGTACAGAGGGATTTTTAATTTAAAATAAATAAAACAGCAGCATAATCCATGACATTAGTACAGAATTCACTATCAAAATGGTGAACATAAACAAAATACAGATCACAACTTGCCATTTTCTTTTTTCGCCAATGCAAGACATCTGCTCTGTATATAAACATTTGATCTCAATGTGCCGTTAGCTCGAATTTTCCGTTATTTGGGGTGCAGTTATTTCGAGTCTACTGTACCATTTGACAAAATGTAGAATAAGATAAGACTCACTATGGATGATGAATTATCAATTGCATTTATTTATTAGATCAGATGAAAATTAATTTTTTATTCAGAGGTTGCTCACCGTTTCTCCTAAGAAGTCTGTTCTCATATACAATGGTTAAAGACTGCCCAGTATCATAGCACAAGTATGAGATCAGGTAGCTTTGAGACATTGGAATTATGAATTTAGCAATACAAGCAAAGTAAACAAAGATATTTTTTGCTTCAACACATAATACAATAAGTTTTCTGTATAATGGTTGCTTTCAGAAGACTTTTTAATATATTGTTGCCCCTCAACCTGCTGACTAATTTTTAGAGGGTAGCATCTGGCTCATGAACTAATTGAGGCCCAAGATAACTTATTTTTATGACAGACAAATGTCCTCTCTGGCATGTTCATCAAAAGATATCTGTATATATAATCACAATACAAACCATCTCCAAACACATTCTGGGTTTCAATATGAGTGGTTTATAGCAGTTACTCATCTTAAACTCACAAAAAAAATAATAATAATAATAATAATCAAAACATGAATAATATCATTATCATGACCAGTTTCAATACTCCTTTTTTTGGTACTTCAGAATGCAAGTAGAGATAACCCTTGCTCTCTGAAGTGCACCGTGGCTCTAATCTAATCAATCTGAGGTACTTGACACACAAGTAATGATAAAATCAGTTACTTTGGGTACCTCCTAAAATGAACTACTAACCCCTTGAAAACAATGCAATTATGGTGTATTCATGATGTTTCAGATGATGCACAGAAATTCTGGTACATGCTCTAAGGACTAGAACCAACATTCCCAAAGGGTATGCCATGGCACTGGTTTGTCACACCTTTTTCAAGTGTGCTGCAAGATTAGGAAGAACTATTTATTTCAGTGGCAATCACTAAGTATGCCATGAATACAGCATTCTTTAACTTAAGATGTGACTCAAATGACAAAAGGTTGGGAGCCACTGGTTTAAAATAAGAAAAAAAAGTTCCCACATAAATGAATGTCTGAAAAAGTTTATTTCGGAGTTAAACTTCCAAAACGATACAAACCTAAGTCTCAAATTAAGGTTCATAAACTGATTTCACAACAAAATGTTCAAAATGGATGTCCTTGGACTTCAATACAAACCTCAAGCTCATGCTGAAGTGCAAAGACAGTGACTGATGTACATGATTAAACATTCATGCAGTGATGCACTGTTTCACAACCACATTCTATTCATTGCTACAGTTCTGCAATATCCAGAACTCTTTTCAAACTGAGCTCTAACCTTTTAGCAGATGCATTAAAAAAAAAAAAAAAAATCAGCTGCAGACCATTAGTATACATATTCAATCAGAATCTGTACACTAATCATGTTTTTTGGGAAAAACGGCAATAAAAACAAAAAAATTACTTTATAATTTAATTGACAATGCTGACACTACTTGATAGCAGGACGATGATTTAAAAAAAAAAAAAACATTTTTGGATTAAAAAAATATATATACTGCTGACAAACAGTTCAAGATATTGTTGGGATATCAGAGATGTGGCGTCATCTGATATAAATGCAGAATTGAAATTTAGGAAGTACAATGTGTACAGAAAGGATAGGAAGTGAGGAGAGGTTATGCTATTAGTTAAGAAACACAAAATCTAAGTAAGTGCAGCCATGCCACAATGGTTTGACAACCTTTTTCAAGTGTGCTGCAAGACTAGGACATGGGGTGGACAGTGCAGTGTTGAGTCAGTTTGGCGTGACAAAAGGCCTAATGACTCTGTTGAGTATAATAAACAACTGTACAGAAAAATAAAGTGGGCCAGTAAAATCAAATTGCCTTATAATGGAGGATTTTAATTTCCTAGACATTGCGAGTTGGACACTGACACACACACAGAGAGAGAGAGAGAGAGAGAGAGAGAGAGAGAGAGAGAGAGCGAGAGAGCGAGAGAGAGCGAGAGAACTGAGAGAGAGAGAGAGAGAGCGAGAGAGAGCGAGAGAACTGTTGTTACCAACAGCAAATTCTAAATGAGAAGCATTCAAAGAATTAATCTTGGAATACTACTAGGCTCTGCATACCAACTAAGAAATACTGTTCGAGGTTTAGGCCTAAATGGATGTCAGATGAACTAATGAGACATGTGGCAGAGAAGAAAAATGCATGGGATCTGTAATAAACTCAGAAAGGAGGTTAAGCAGGCAAAGGAAGATTACAAGAAATCTTTGGCAAAGAAAAACAGCAAAGAGTTCTTTACTTATGTAAACTCTAGAAGGGGATGAGTCAGACTGGTCCACTTGATATCGATAGTTCAATTGTTGATGATCCTGCTCAGGTAGCTAACAAACAATGAGTATTTTGCATCAACATTTACACACAAGGAGTTATTCAGGGAGGAGAATGCCAGGAGGTGTATTAAACTCGCAGTGAGCAGAACTGGAACTAGGGTGGGGCAAGAGGGGCGTTAGTCCCACGTGCAGCATTTTAAGGGCGCTTTCAACCAGTTATATATTTAAAAATTGCTTTTTTTCTTAATTTAATTATAGTCAGACCTGTGTTTAACAAACTTTTTTATAGTGAATTTTTTTGAATTCTTTTGGTAATTACATTTAAAATAGTTTCCGTAGAAGAAAGAAAATTTCCATGTAACAAATGGATTACGAGAAACACCCTTGTATGCTTTGTTCCTGCCTTTAGGCAATTGAAGCAATTAGAATGCACAAATTAAAGGTTAAGGGGATTACCGTTCTACAATGTAAGCCAGAAGATAAAACCTATGCAGCCACCTATCCCATATACCTAAAAAAAAAAATTATGCTAGTCAAACGATCCAGGTGTATTCCCGACACGGATAATAGCCTGCTAGTCAACTTGTGTTCTTTGTTTAAAATAAAAATCTTATTAAAAGAAATACTGCATTATCTTTGTATGTTATGATTCCTGAAATTGTGATTTTGTAAGAGTGAAAAAAAATTATAAATTTGGGACTTATAAATCACTTACAGAAAAAATATCAGGGAGGAACAGTGTTTTACAAATTTTGAAAATAATAGAGAAACAAATTACAAATTTCTATAAAGTATGGCCCATTTTGTGACATCACACCTTTGAGCATTTTGGTTTGTACTCCAGTGCTAGCCAGTTGCCGAGTTTGCAATTGTATTTTGCTTGAATTGCAAAAGTGCTCAAGTGTGAGTAATCGCAGGTTAAAAGAAACAAAAGTGTAATTCAAATTTTGTTATTCAGTTGTTTTGTCTCCATATTAAAAAAGCAAGTTTTAATAAGTTGTTATAAACAAGCCTTTCTTTTATGTATTTTAATTTTCTTTAGTTGAACTGTAACCATATTTTATGTTTATTTTTTTTTAATTTTCATAATTGCATATAATGTAATTTTTAATTACATTATATGTAATTATTAGTTATTTAAAATACATGTTTTAGAATTCGATTTTTGTCTCATTTTCAAAACGAGTTTTAGACACAGTAATCAAACTGGGAGGACGTATTTCTCCTTGTTAAATTTTTTGAGCAAAGAGTTCCCCTTGTTAATTTTTTTGAGCAGAACATTTTCCTTGTTAAAATACTTTTTTATACTAAAAAAAAAGGCAGATTGTGAGCAAACTCTTATTTAAAATGTATTATCGCATTTCTTTTTTTCCTAATCATACATGGCAGTCACAAAGCTCGACAATGAACGATCCACATATAATGGGGCATACTTAACACTTTTCCCCAGGCTTAGGATTGCCTAGTTCCAGCTCTGGCAGCGAACTAAATCATTTTGTAATAACTGAGAGCAAAGTAGAGCACAAATTGTTGAAAATAAACATAAGAACAGCATTTAAGGTGGATGGGATCTATCCAGTTATATTAGAGGCAGCAAAGGAAGTAAGCAAACCCTTAGCTATAATTATGAGAGCTTCCTTGGACTCAGGAGAGGTACCCATGGACTGGAGATGTGTAAATGTGACCCTAATCCACAAAAGAGGATAACACAAGAAATTACAGACCTGTTAGTTTAACTTCTGTTCGGGGGAATTTAATGGAGGCATTGATTAAAGAATGCACTGTAAGATCATCTATACAAGACTTCAGTTGTAGACTAGGGATTCACCGATAAGCAAACTGTCCGATTACTGATTAATTGGCTTTAGCTTATTGGCCAATTGACTTTCACATATGGTTCATTAGTTTATATGATTGATGCACTCATAATATTATTATTATTAGCTATATAGTGCAAGGAAGCCTGAAGCTTTTGCTGCACTAGTCAAAAAAAAAAAAAAAAAAAAAAGATCCTGAGTTCCCGACACACACACACAAGTAGAAGGGTGTCACCAAGAAAGAGAAGAATGATGATATCCAGCTCAGGACCCTGTGTGTGCATATTGCCATTAATCATGTATCCTCTGATGCATTCCTCAAGAATATATCAGATGTCAAACTTTCATTAGAAGATCACTGTATTAAAGTCAGAAGGGCTATTAGCAGAGCAATGTAGTAGTAGTAGTAGTGGCATGTGATGCAAGAAAGCAAGTGTATGAGCTTATGCAGCATCAGTCAAAAAAAAAAAAAAAAAAAAAACACACCATTCCCTCCAAATGCCTGTCCAGTTCCTCCTTAAATTTATTTAACCTATCAACTTCCACAACGGCAGATGGAAGTTTGTTCCAGCAATTAACCATCCGCTGGTTAAAGGCAAATTTCCGCACATCTATTCTACATCTGTCTTTTCTTAATTTGAATTTATGCCCCCTTAGTTTCGTAATCTAAACAAGTGGAGGGTTCCCATCAGAATTCAGTGTCCTCAACCCATTCAAGGCCTGATACACCTCAATCAGATCACTGTGCAAGTGCCTAGTCCCCAGCCATGCAATTTGCAGAACTTAAGACTCTCTTGGTAAGAGGATCCCTTCATCCCCTCACCAATCTTGTTGCCCTTCTCTGTACACACTCAAGCAAATCTACATCCTTCCTAAAATGAGGCCTCCAGACATGAACACAGTACTCAAGGCATGGCCTGACCATTGCCTTATACAGAGGGACAAACACCTCCTTTTCTCTGCTAGCAAAATTCCTATACAAAGGGTACTAGGAAAGTTTTGCAATATGACGCAACAATGAATCACAGGAAGCTGCTTGTTGCTGCATGTTGAGACATGTTCATACGTGCATAGTAGCCGCCGCGCCAAGTCTATGGGCTCAGTTATTCATTAGTAGTGAGAGTGTAAAGTGCTTGCGATGGCATCGTGGTCACAAAATGAGATAAGGACAGTTTTGCGGTATAATTTTGTGCGTGGTTTAACCATAGACCAGTGTTTAGAAGAAATGACTCTTGCACTAGATGATGATTGTCCACATCGTACAACGATATTCAGGTGGTATAGAGAATTCCAAAGGGGAAATTTCACTCTGGAGGATTCTGAGAGGCCGGGAAGGCCACGAACGTCAGTTACGGAGAAAAACGTTACTGCTGTGAGGAAAATGCTTGACGAAAACAGGTGAGTGACCTACCAACAGATAGAGGATACTTTGGGCCTAAATGCAAAAGCAATTCGTTCGATTCTCCAAGATCATTTGCACGTGAAGAAACTTTGTTCTCTCTGGGTGCCGCATCAACTGACTGAAGAGCAGATGACACGACGTGTGACTTGGTGCCGGGAGATGTTAAAAAAAGTTTGATAAGGGACAATCTCGGTATGAGAACAACATTGTGACAGGTGACGAGACTTGGCTGTACTATTACGATCTGCTGACCAAGGCTCAAAACAAAGTTTGGGTCTTTGATGATGACGACACACCCGTAATTGTCAGAAAATCCCGATCTGTAAAGAAGAAAATAATAGCTGTATTTTTCAAATCGAGTGGAATTGTGGAATGTGTCGTTTTGGACACGCAGAAGACAGTCACAGCTAAGTGGTATACTGAACAATGCCTGCCTAAAGTCATTGGATCTATGAAGAACCTGCAGCCAAAGTCAAGAATGGACACCTGGTACCTCCATCATGATAATGCTCCACCTCACCGCACCAAAGCCTGCACCGAATATTTGACCACGACAGGACTGAAACTTCTCGAGCACCCTCCCTACAGTCCGGACCTTGCTCCCTGCAACTTTGCACTGTTCCCGCATGTGAAAATGAAGCTAAAAGGGAGGCGGTTTTCCAGTGATGAGGACCTTCTACGGGCTTGGGACAACGAGTGTGCTTTACTCCCTAGTGAAACTTGGCAGAACTGGTTTAAAGATTGGTTTCGGAGGATGGAGAGGTGTATTGAATGTAGAGGAAATTACTTTGAAAAAATTAAATAAACAAAGCTGTATTGCAAAACTTTCCTAGTACCCTTTGTATATCATTGACAAAAACCCATGACCTGCCCCTGGTAGGCTGTCTGCATTGTCTGAGAAAACTTCATATCTGACTGCACAATTACTCCTAGGTCTTTTTCATTTTTACCACCTTAAGTGTAGTACCACACAGTTGGTACGTTTCTCTGGGGTTACTTCTACCCATATGCAGTACTTTGCATTTGTCAATGTTAAACTTCAGTTGCCACTTCTTAGCCCATCTGCCCAAATTATCTAGATCCTGTTGTAGTAGCACACTGCCATTACTGTCATTAACAACCCTGCCAACCTTTGTATCATCTGCAAACTTTGACACCAAGCCTGATATACCTTCATCAATATCACTGATAAATATACAAAACAATAGAGGACCCAACACCAAACCCGGTGGGACTCCACTAATAACATTAGTCCAAGAAGAGCAGCACCCATTAATTACCACCCTCTGTCTTCTCCCACTCAACCATCCTTTTATCCATTGTAGCAACTTACCCTTAATACCATTCTGCTCCAATTCGTACAATAGTCTTCCATGCACAACAGTGTCAAAAGCTTTCCTGAAATCCAAATATATGATATCAAAATTATTTTTTGCATCCTGTTCCTTTGTAACCACATCATAATATCCTATCAAATTTGTCAGACAAGACTTTCCCTTAACAACCCCATGCTGTGTCTGAATTATTGCTGCAGTCTTGTCTAGATGATCCTGCAATGCATCTTTAACCAGTGACTCCATTATTTTACCCGGAACAGAAGTTAAACTAACTGGTCTGTAATTACTCGTGTCGCCCTTCGATCCCCCTTTGTGAATTGGGGATACCATTTGCACATCTCCAGTCCGTGGGAACCTCGCCTGAGTCCAAGGATGCTCTCATAATTATGGCTAAGGGTTTGCTTAGTTGCTTTGCCGCCTCCTTTAATATAACTGGATAGATCCCATCCATCCCAGGTGCCTTTCTTATGTTTAACTTCAACAATTTCTCCCCCACTTTGCTCTCAGTTATTACAAAATCATTAAGCACCCTGCTACAATTTGATAATTTTCTGCCATTTTCAAACCTTAATAACTCCTCATGTGTGAATGTAGATGCAAAATACTCATTCAGTTTGTTTGCTATCTGAGCAGGATCATCAACAGTGGAACCATCGATATCAAGTGGACCAATCAGATTCATCCTCTTCCTTTTAGAGTTTATATAAGTAAAGAAATACTGTTTATGCTTAGCATCTTTTGCCAGAGATTTCTCATAATCTGCCTTCGCCTGCCCAACCTCCTTTGTGACTTGATTACAGACTAGCTTATATCTTCCATAGGCTTTTAAGTCGCTTGATAATTTATATGCATCCCATGCATTTTTCTTCTCTGTCACGAGTCTCATTAGTTCATTTGATAACCATTTAGGCCTAAACCTTGAACAATATTTCTTAATAGGTATGAAACTTTTAGTAGCATCCACGATTAATTCCTTGAATGCTTCCCACTTAGAATTTACTGTTGGTAACATCGTCAGTTGATCCCACTGTACAGAATTTAAAAACTGTCTGAGACCACTGTGTGACACCATGTCTCTGATATTCCAACAATATCCTCCTTTGCTATCTTGACCAGCACTTCAAATTTATCAAATTTACTTACTTTTACTCCTGGAATTGGTGTACTCTTACTCTTAGTTACTTTAACACAGCCCATGTATTTACTTGTTCCATGATGACTCAGCAGTCCTTGATATCCCCAGCACCTTGGTTTCCAGGCTGCTGCTCATTACAATAGAAGCAGTGCAAGAATCACTTTCACCACTGCCTCCATCTACTGTTAAGTCTATTAGTCTCTGAATACCCCACCCCAAGCTAGCAGTTTTCCACCCCATCTTGCATGCCATTACTCTGATAATAAAAAAAAAAGCATACAACTATTATTTTGGCTACAAGGTTGTGGACCAAGACAAAAGCTGAGTGCCTCATATTTGCTGGAATTCTTGTGCTTCTAATCTCTGCAGCTGGTTAAATCACAAAGGCCACTCAATACTTTTCGATATGCCTACAATATGGAGAGAATTTGGATCATATAACATTTATTTTTGTATGGTACCACCTCTTCAGCATGGGATTTCTAAGAAGAAAGAGTGGACCTTAAGCTACTCAAATATACCATCTAGTATTCAACTGGCACCTCAAGAAGGACTTCCCATTCATGAGCCACCAGTTGAATATTATTTAGAATCTGATGAAAAGTCAGGTGATAGCCAACATAAATCACCTGAACCCTCCACATCAACAAATGCTGATTTTATTTCCAATCCCCCTCTGCAGAGCCATACAAAGTTACACAAAATGAATTAAATCTTATCAGGGATATTAATAACTAAAATATAAGGCAGAATTTTTAACCCCAAGATTTGCAACAGTGGAATCACATTCAAGATAATGTGATTCCACTTGTGATTATCACAAGATAATGTGATTCCACACAGTGGAATCACATTCAAGATAAGAAACCAAGAACAAAATATTGTTCTTGGTTTCTTTAGCAGCTCTGTCTGCTTGTTCGTTACCATGTATTCCGACATGGCTTGGGATCCAGCAAAATCTAATGTTACAATGTTGTTCAAGGAGTTTTGATATTTTGTATTGAATCTGCTGTTGTAGTGGATGTTTGTTAGAACTGATATTTTGTATTGCCATCATGAAACTATGGGAGTCAGTAAAACTGGTTTTTACCAAAAGGATTTAACCAAATGGAAAATGACTTTCTTGGCTGAACTGACAGCAATAGTTTAATGTAGTGGTTCTCAACGTGGCCACGCTGTATTTGTAAGGGGCTACAGGTAAAAGTCGTAAAACTGGGGGCAATGGAAACTGTTAAGTGGGCCACGAAAAGTTCACTTCTAAAATAAAATTATTACTAATATAAAAAACAAATTAGTGAGATCTGCAAGGTTCTCACTAAACTAAGAGACAATGATATTATTAAAATTTTTTTGTTAGGAGCATAATTGTATATTGTGAATAAACAATATTGTATGAGTAAAAATTCTATTATAAATAAAGATTGTAGTTAATAAACCCCTTTTTATTATTAATATTCCTTATTATAAACAAATAGTGCATGTTATAAATAAAAAATGCAGTTGATAAAATACATATTTATTATAATTAAACAATATAAGGGGTGGGACCACAGAGATGAATGAAACTCAGAAGTCGGCCACGAGCAAAAAAGGTTGAGAACCACTGGTTTAATGGACTCACTTAATATTGACTACAATCCTCAAGACTGGAGACTAATTACAGATTCTTCTAAACTGAGTTTAAAAGCAGTGCTACTATATAATGGCAATACACTACCATCAATGCCAAAAGGCCATGCAGTTCATATGAAAGAATCATATGATAACATGAAGCTTCTTATTGAATCCATCAACTACAAGAACTACCAATAGCAGTTTTGCAGTGAATTAAAAGTTATTGCCATCTTGTTAAGAATGCAGCAGGGAATCAAAAGTTTTGCTGCTGAATAGGACAGCACAGGATTCTCGTCACACAACAAATGACTGGCCTTCAAGGCAAACACCCAGGGATAAAAAAAATGCCCATTAGAGTAAACAAGTTGAGCCAAGCAAAATCCTGTTACCTCCCCTACACATAAAATTGGGATTTATGAATCAATTTGTTAAGACCAGATCAAGATGGACCAGCTTTCAAATCCTTCAAAGAAAAATTTCCAAGACTTACTTTGATTTGATTTGATTTAAGAGTTCTTGGTGCAAGAGCTACTGTGGCTAAAATGCGCCTGTAAGATTTAATTTATCGGTTTTGTTCTAATTGGTATATTGCTGCTAATAATTTCCAAGAGTAATAGATAATATTTAGTTTTATATTTGATTATAGTAATTTATTTTCTTGAGGAACTGAAAAACATCTGCTATATTCTTTCTATCTTCCAGTATGGTTTTGAGAGTGAGAGGGTGATGTTTGTTTAGCTCTTTGAAGGAGTTTCGGCGATCATCTGCAAAAGCTGGACAAGTAATCAGTACGTGTTCTACTGTTTGTTGTGTGTGACAGATAGGGCATAGGGGGGGATCTTCTCCTCGCAAAAGATAAGTGACTGAAATACGTGTGTCCTATCCTTAACCTAGCAAGTATCACTTCATCGCGCCTATTTTTCTGAATGCTGGATTTCCATGGCTGGAGTAATCTTTTAATCTGATGCAATTTGTTAGTGGTAAGTACTTGCCATTGCTGCTGCCAGTGATGTTTCCCACTGCGATCAATAACGTGTTTGTAGTCAGAGAAAGAGATATATTCTAATGCAGAAATATTGTTCTTGGTTTCTTTAGCAGCTCTGTCTGCTTGTTCGTTACCATGTATTCCGACATGGCTTGGGATCCAGCAAAATCTAATGTTACAATGTTGTTCAAGGAGTTTTGATATTTTGTATTGAATCTGCTGTTGTAGTGGATGTTTGTTAGAACTGATATTTTGTATTGCCATCATGAAACTACGGGAGTCAGTAAAAATTATGCTGTTTTGAAAACTTGAATGGTCGATTTCGTTTAATGCTAGCATAATGGCTTGCAGTTCTGCAGTATAAATGCTACAGTCTTCTGGGAGTTTTTGAGCCAATGTGATGTCAGAAAAGTAAACTGCCGCTCCCACATGAGAATCAGTTTTGGATCCATCTGTATATAGAAAACAATGATCTGAAAATTGTGCCTTATAAGCAGCGTGCAGCTGTTGATGGTTTATATGAGAAAGGGTTTGTTTGCTCCAAATGTGGAAGGAAAAGTCGCATAAAGGTTGTCGGATTATCCATGGTGGGGTAGACTGCTTCGTCAGTGGGATTATGTTATCCAGGTTAAGCTCTCTACTGAGAAGGTTTTTTAATCTCACATTCGCAGGTTTATTGATTCTTTGTTGTTGCTGATAATGTTGTTCCCATTCAGAAGTAAAGAGTTTTCTGTAGAGGATGGTCCGGTAAGGATTTTATTTTAGCTGCGTAAGAGAGTAATTGATTTTGTCTTCTGATTTGCAGAGGAGGTTCTTGAGCTTCAGCGTACAGGCTCTGCACGGGTGAGGTGCGGAAAGCTCCAAGGGCTAAACAGAGTGCGCAGTGATGTACCGGGTCGAGCCATCTCAGGGCACTAGGTCTTGCCGAGTCGTAGACTGGGGCACCATAGTCTAGCTTAGACCGAATGAGAAGGCGATATAAACGTAGTAGGATTGTCCTGTCTGCTCCCCAGGATATAGCGGATAGGACCTTCAAGATGTTCATTTTCTTCAAACAGTGGACTCTTATGTGACTGATATGCTCTAGGAAAGTCAGTTTTTTGTCAAAAACTAATCCTAAGAAACGGACACTATTTTTAACTGGGATGATCTGTTCTTTCAGCCTGAGTTCTGGGTCAGGATGGAGATTCCTTTTTCTGCAGAAATGTATACATGCAGTCTTTTGTACCGATATTCTATATCCATTTCTTTCTGTCCATTTTATGACTCTGTTAATGGCTACTTGCAATTGCCGTTCTATTGTCCTCATATGCTGCGCTTGATAAGAAATGCTGAAATCATCAGCATAAACAGTTGTAAAAATATTGTTTGGGATTTGTTCTATTATTGTGCTGAAGTGGATTGCAAAAAGTGTGGCACTAAGTACAGATCCTTGAGGGACCCCTTCTTCTTGATAATATATATTAGAAAGTGTATTGTTCATTCGAACTTGGAAGGTCCGATTCTTAAGGAAGTTATGTATGTAGAGGGGTAGATGTCCTTTAAGGCCAAGTTGATGTAACCTTTTAAGTATACCATATCGCCACGTGGTATCATATGCCTTTTGGATATCAAAATTAACCATGACTTGGTGTTGTTTCCTGAGAAAAGCATTTCTTACTTGATTTTCCAGTTGTATAAGTACATCCAAGGTACAGCAATTTTTTCTAAAGCCAAATTGTTCTGGGTTGAGAAGACCATTATTTTCTAGATACCATGTTAGTCTATTGTTGACAATTTTCTCTAAGATCTTGCCTAAGCAGCTAGTCAAAGCTATGGGACGATAGTTCTGTGGGTCTGATAGATCTTTTCCCTGTTTTGGGAGAGCTAGTATTATTGCGTGGTGCCATTTGTTTAGGAAAGAATTTTCAAGGTATATTTTGTTGTATAGATCTAATAGGGCTAATTGGGACTGTTCATCTAATTGTTGTATCATTGCATAGTGGATTTCGTCAGGACCGACGGCACTGTGTTTCACCTGTAGCAAAGTTTGTTTTAGTTCTGCTATAGTGAGCGGCAAGTTGTATTGTTCACACTGATTGCTAGAAAAGTTTAGTTTTATTTTTTCGGCCTCTTTCTTGTACGTTTTGAAAGCAGTGGGGTATGCACAATTAGCAGATGTATTCGAAAAATTTTCACCAAGCACATTGACTATATCTAAGGTATTTGTAACCAACTGTCCCTTCCAACTTAGCAATGGTGAGGGGTTTAATTGAGAACTGTTTGACATCCTTCTGATCTTTTTCCAGATAAGTGTAGCTGGTGTGGAAATAGTTATAGTGGATGCAAATTTCATCCAAGCAGCTTTTTTGCTTATTTTTTGTACTTTCCTGACCTTAGCTCTGGCTCTCTTGAATTGTATCAGATTGTCTGTTGTTGGATTTCTGCGAAAGAGGTTCCAGGCTCTATTTCTCTCTTTTTTAGCTTCCCAGCACTCTTTGTTCCACCATGGTTTTGGATATATTCTAATGTTAGAAGATGTTTTAGGTATTGTTTTTCCGCAGCTTGAAGCATACTATCAGTAACATAGGCTACCGATGTTTGTACTGATTCTCGTTTAATAATGTTGCAGTCTAACTTGGCTAGTAACCTGAACGTTTCCCAATCTGCATCATATATTTTCCATCTGGGGTGCCTACTGGCTTGACATGCCGTTTTCTTCATGATTTTCAAAATAATGGGGTAGTGGTCACTGCTCAATGGAGTCTCGTGTACGCTCCATTTAGTCATAGGGAACAGTGTTGGAGAACAGATTGATAAGTCTATTGCAGAACTGCTTTTTGATGGAAGGTGGAAATATGTGTGTGTGTGCCGTCATTTAAAATCATTAGATTGTTATCGACAACTAATTTTTCTATTTGCTTACCCTTTTGGTCTATTTTGGGATCGCCCCATAGTGGGTGATATCCATTTAGGTCACCTAAGATACAGAATGGAGATGGTAGTTGAGTGATCAGCTCTTCGAAATCCTTAAATTGGAATTCTTGATTAGGGGGTAGGTATATTGAGGCTATGGTAATGTTGAAGCCTATTGCTAGACGGACTGCAACTGCTTCTAATGGTGTGTTCAATGGTATTGTTTGGGAAGGTACATGTCTGTTAACTAATATTGCAACTCCTCCTCTCGTTGTTCCATTCGTTATGCGATCCTTTCTATATATGATATAATTTTTGATTATACTATTGTCCTGTGGTTTTAAATAGGTTTCTTGTAGGCAGATACTTAGTGGGTGGTACTGGGTGATGAGGTCTATAACATCATTAGTGTTTGAGCGAAAACCTCGACAGTTCCATTGGATAATTGTACCTGTCATTTGAGGTTAGATGTTCCCTCGGATTGCTTCCTTGGGGCTGATTTAACTTTGTCTACCTTGGTTTTGTCTTTCTTTGAAAAATATGGTCTACCCGTATCCATTTCTTCTTCAGTAAAGATTTCGAGAATTGGTTCCTCTCCTTGGTTTCTTGCATCTGTATCCATTTGTTCTGCAATCTTTTTTCCTGTATTACCTATCTTTTCTTTGTTTCCTTTTCGCCTTACATTTTCTGAATTATCTGGTGGGAAAGATAATGGAGTATTGATAATCTTTTCTTGTTTTTGTGATGGAGATGGTTTGTAAAACTCACGAACCCATTCTGAGATGGATTCTCCTGGGGGGATTGTGACATCCGTTTGTGTGCCACAACATTTTGAAATGGGTAATTTAATTTCCGGAGCCTTTTTGGTTGTGGTAATCTGCGCATAAGAAGGTTTGTTTGCTATATTTATTGTAATCGCCTTTTTAGCTTCCTGATATGAAACTCCATTTTCTGCTTTGTATCATTTTTTCCTTCTTCCAAATTTCACACTCCCTTGAATATGCAGTATGTTCCCCTTTACAATTTACACATTTATGGTTTCCAGCTGTGCAAGTAGAAGTGGCATGTTCTTGTGAACCACAGTTTGCACATGTTAATTTTCCTCTACATACTGTCTGCGAGTGACCAAACTTCTGACAGTTGAAACAACGGAGAGGGTTCGGGATGTACGGTCTTATATTGCAGTGTAGATATCCAGCTTTTACTGATCTGGGTGCTTTAGGTGTGTTGAAAGTGAGTATCAGATTCCTGGTGGGGGTGATTATTCCTTCTTTTTTAATTGTAATTCTTTTAACACTAATGACTCCTTGTTCCTGAAGCTCGATTTGAATTTCCTCTTTGGGCACATTTAGAAGGTCCCATTCCGTAATGACACCTTTTGAGGTATTTAATGTATTGTGTGGGGGTACCGTTACTGGTATTCCTGCAAAGGTTGTCATTTGTAATAATTTTTCGGAGTGTTTAGCATTGGCTGTTTCTACCAATATGTCGCCTGATTTTAGTCTTTTAACTTGTTTTGGTGGGCCAACATAACTCTCAAGAGTCTTTTGTATGAGAAAGGGTGACAATTGCCCTACCGCTTTCTCAGTATTTGAATGTATAATAATGTATGTTGGGGAAATTAAAACTTTAACGTCTGTTTTTAATCTCTTTGTGGAGATAGTCATTTGTATCGCCTTTTCTGATTGCCTTAGAGGTGTCTCCGAAAGAACTAGATTTCTCATATCTTGGGTCAGTTCTATTCGGGTCCGTTGACCCAGTGGATTCCTGGGTATTGGAGTCAGTTCGCTCCATTTCGCCCTGGAAGGGAGAGCTTTTCCCTTCCAGGTTACCGGCCCCGCCACGTGGAGGCAGGAGCAGTGCCACCCTGTGACCAAGCACTAGGAGGTTAGTGATTAATATATAACAAAAATAAAAGGGAGAGAGAAGGTTGCTTTCCTTCTTAATCTAGTAAAGTTGCTTTCTTTACTATGGATTATTTAATTGTGTGTTAATAAATGCTTTAAATAAGGAAACGATTTCTACTTCAAGAAAGAGCGCTAATTCAGAGCAAAGTCACTTGATCACAGAATCGCTTGGCACTTGGGGCCCAAGACTTACTGAAGCCAAAAAATAGAAAGGTGTATTCAATGTCTCACAAATATAGGACTTTCTCAAGGACAAACACTTTGACCAGATCCTCCATGTTGATTAAAAAGCAGCCTGAGATTCTTTCAAACTTGCAGCAACAAACTTTCTGGGAAACAACAAAGCAAATAACTATAAACAGCTTGTGAGAAACTTTCTGTCATCAAACCATAAATTAGGCTGCAACATATGCTTATTGTGACTCAATTGTTTTCTAGGTTCTTCGTGATATAGGTAAAATCAAGGTAAATATATATACCAAGGGAGACATTTCCAATGAAAACAGGAGACAAAATCTGAAGCAAGGTAGCAATACATCATTTCATTAAATTTCAAGTTTAAAAAATAACTGCGATTTGAATCATTGCACTCTGCGACTAAAAGGGCATTCGAGATAGGAAGGGGATGGACGGTTTCTCCGAGGCACATAAAGTAAGTAAAATACACTGTTTTATATATTTTTGATTATTTTATTCCTATGGCTATTATTAATTCATATTAAAATCAATCTTCCCTGTACAATTTGTACAAGAAAATAAATCTGTGTCCCTTTTTTAATCAATCGTGCAATCATGAGAATGCCATCAAACAGGCTCTTACCAGGAAGCATATTTTTCGATTCCCTCGCAGTAACATGATCTGTAAGATGCAAATTCAATTTTGCATGACGATAGAAGATTTCATTCACTATAAAACATCTGTGACAGCATATATCTCAGAGTTATACTTTTGAAGATTAATTTGGGAAGTTCTGTTTTTATGTAGAGCGTCTAAAAATATCACCTAAAAACTAACATTTTTAAGGTTCTAATCTAACGGTAATCAATTTTTTTCAGATCTTCAAGAAGAAAAATATTAATTTCTTTTATAAATAATCAATCATCCTAATGGCACCAAGTATTGTGTGGAAGTTTTTTTTAAGGTAGACCCAAAAGATACATATCTGCATATGCAATTTGTGCGATGCTAGTAGACTCTGGAGCAAATATGGTAGCTGAGTTAATAATTGTGATTTAGAGTTGCAATTATGCCTTATACGCACACTACAACTTTTAATAAATGAATCCATATTTGCCAGCAGACAGTGAAGAATATCATTACAACTAGTAAAAATATTGTGAACTAATATGTGTGAATGTAGATGCAAAATACTCATTCAGTTTGTTTGCTATCTGAGCAGGATCATCAACAGTGGAACCATCGATATCAAGTGGACCAATCAGATTCATCCTCTTCCTTTTAGAGTTTATATAAGTAAAGAAATACTGTTTATGCTTAGCATCTTTTGACAGAGATTTCTCATAATCTGCCTTCGCCTGCCTAACCTCCTTTGTGACTTGATTACAGACTAGCTTATATCTTCCATAGGCTTTTAAGTCGTTTGACACTGAAACCATTCTGCTTCAGCAGTTAATAAGTAGACAGAATTGCAGGATAAACAAAATTTAGAAAAAAAAAAAAAAAAAAAACACTACATTAATTCAAGATGTCTACGCATTGGAATTCAATGTATTACATGCTAGAAAGAAATCGAGAGCAACAAAAAGCTCTTGTGGCATGTGCTGTAGATAAAAACATCCCTACATTAAATTCATACCAGTGGAGCCTTGTTGAGAAAATAGTTCAACTTTCAGAGCCATTAGAAGAAATTACTAAAGAATCAAGTAAGAGAGAATGCTCCATTTCAACGATCATCCCAAAAATTCAAACTATTAATTTGTTTTTATTGAAGGCTATACAAAGTAATAACTTCAGCGAAATTTGCACCACAATTGAAGAACTTAGGTCTTCAACTGACAAAAGATTTACTTATTTGGAAAACAAATGTTTGTGTATCTTCTTTCATAGATCCTAGATTCAAGATGACATTTCACAAAAGTGACATGGATGAAAAAAATACAGGAATGGGTATTAGAAGCTGTGGGCAAAATGGAGAATTCAGAGAAGATATTTCATGTTCATCCAGTTCTGGAGAAGATCAAGAATCCTCAAGTGACAATGCACTCGCTTTTTCAAAATTGTTTAATGAATTAGCTTCTGCTAAGATGTAAAAGAATGAAGAATCAGCAATATCGAAAGAAAAGGAATCTAAATCAAGCATCAATTGTACCTGTTCAAGGGAAATGCATCATTATTTGAATTTACTGTTACTACCAAAAACTGATGACCCTTTCTTGTGGTGGAAAAATTTACAAGAAACCTTTCCTCTTTTGAGTAAATTAGCTTTAAAATATTTAAGTGCACCACCTTCTTCAGTTGAAAGTGAAAGAATATTCCGCACAGGTAGAAATATATATACGAGCCTACAAGAAACAGGTTATGCATGAAAATGGAGAAATTCTCATGTTAGTATACAGTAATACCCCGACTTACGCTACCCCGACTTACGCGAACTCGGAGTTACGCGGTTCTTGATTTTTTTCGTTTGGCAACGCTGCCGCCCACTGCCTTCAAGGTCGTTTTTCATATGTTATCGATATACGGTGCGACGGCGGAGAATGAGAGCGAAAGATGAACAAAATTCAACTTTGCTGCTTTTATGTTTTTTATATCAGTGAAGGGGAAACACATTTCACCATAATAACATAAAAACCAACACAATTCCAGCTATCGGTATAATCGCAAATGCAATTAGATCGAGTTTACTACCAGTTTATAACAGATTTCACTAGCAGAAACGCAACTGGATTTTTATTGTTTTATGGTTGTAACCCCTAGAAATGTGAGGTGTTAATAGTGTATCTCTGCCTTTATGGTGTTGTTTATTCAGTTGCTACATGCGCGCAGCTTTGTTTATGCGTATCAAGCGTGCCTCCTCGTTTTGTAATTGTGCTTTATTCCCTAAAAATGAGTAAAATACTTAATTAAAAGGTGTGAAAAGGAAGCGTCCTGGTGAAGACACTGCAGATTCAGAGAGAAAAAGAAAAGCAATTATCGATAAACAGAGGCGGACTGGGTCAAAAATTCTTACCCGGGAAAATTTATAGTGGCGTCATACTATGGTTTATGGCCAAAATCACACTGGCCCACCAGGGTTTCCCCGGTAAGGCTTATGGCCAGTCCACCTCTGTCGATAGAGAAAAAATATGAAATTGTGAAACGCTTTGAGCGAAATGAAAGACCATGTGATATTGCACGTGCTACAGGCCTAAATGAAGCAACGGCGAAAAGCACACGACAATTGAAAACTTGACAGGTTGAAAATTGAAAAGGGCTCAATTGTAAAGGGCTTAAAAATTTTAGAAAACAGACTCCAACGAAGAACGCGTTATAGCTACAAAGCAAGGAATAAAAAAATTATTAGCTTGCTACGAAGAAATTCTGCGTGAAAAAAAGAACGCGCTGTGTCGTCAGACGAATTTGTTAGATTTTATGAAGCCATCGACATCGAAATAACTTTTTTACGTAAGTCATTTGTTTTTTTTAATACATATTTTGTATTAATATGTATAAAGAACTGCAATTTTATTAATATTTTTCTTCTAAACTAGTGTTTTTGTTAGTCCTTGGTCCCAATTAAGCAAAATTTATATGTATTTATATGCAAAGTTGTACCCCGACTTACGCGAATTCGACTTACGCGATTTTCGTCGGACCCATCTATCGCGTAACTTCGGGGTATTACTGTATTATAATTTAAGAATAATGGAATTTGATTATATTCATTACAACTGTTTTAAGTTATTTACTTTTTTAAATGTTCCAAGATGTTTTTCTTAATTGTACTACAATAGTTCAAAAGCCAAGCGTTTGTGTAACGAAATTATTGACTTTTGTGTTTTTGTATTAAAGAAGCTATGCGTTTATCAAAGTTATTTCATTTTTGTGTTTTTTATTAATGAAGCTAGGTGTTTATCAAATTACTATTTCATTTTTTTTGTGGTAGTAGTAGTAGTGGCATGTGATGCAAGTAAGCAAGTGTATGAAGCTAAAAAAAAAAAAAAAAAAAACACCATTCCCTCCAAATGCCTGTCCAGTTCCTCCTTAAATTTATTTAACCTATCAACTTCCACAACAACAGATGGAAGTTTGTTCCAGCAATTAACCACCCACTGGCTAAAGGCAAATTTCTGCACATCTATCTTTTCTTAATTTGAATTTATGCTCCCTTAGGTTCGTAATCTGAACAAGTGGAAGGATCCCATCAGAATTCAGCGCACTCAACCCATTCAAGGCCTTATATGCCTCAATCAGATCACCGCGCAGGTGCCTAGTCTCCAGCCACTGCAATTTGCAGAAGTTAAGCCTCTCTTGGTAAGAGGATCCCTTCATTCCCCTCACTAACCTTGTTGCCCTTCTCTGTACACGCTCAAGCAAACTATATATTTCCTAAAATGAGACCTCCAGACCTGTACGCAGTACTCAAGGCGTGGCCTGACCATTGCCTTATACAGAGGGACAATCACCTCCTTTTCCCTGCTAGCAAAATTCCTATATATCATTGACTAAACCCCATGACCTGCCCTGACAGCCTGTCTGCATTGCTCAGAGAACTGCATATCTGACTGTACAATTACTTGCAGGTCTTTTTCATTTTCTACCACCTTAAATGTAATACCACACACTTGTATCAATAAAGTCAGATCAGCAGTCAGACACTGAAAATGAAGGTAATAGTGAAGAAAGTAAACCTATTGCTATAATCTAGTCCAATGGCAAAAATAACTGATGATTCTCTTGAAAGAGATGTAATGGCAGAAATACAAGTGTAAATTAAATTTAATGAGAACCAATTAATCAGTCTAAAGGCCAATTACCAATTAATCGGCAAAAGAGCCCATATGGCCGATTATCTACCGATTAATCGGTGCAATACTAGTTCGGACAAAGCATGGGTTTGTTAAGGAGAAGTCTTGTCTGACCAATAGGATACCATGATGTGGTCACAAAGGAACTGGATGCAAAGAATAATTGACATCATATACTTGGATCTTAGGAAGGCTTTGTGCAGCAGTCTTCCAATATGGAAGACTGCTACACAAACTGGGGCAGTGTGGCATTGGAGGCAAATTGCTGCTAGGGATAAAGGGACAGTTGAGTTTGAAAAGGAGACTGGTAATCAATGGTCACTGCTCCTCGTGGACTAATGTTATTAGTGGAGCCCCCCCAGGGTTCAGTGTTGGGTCCATTGTTGTTTTCTGTATTTATTAAAGATATTGATGAAGGTACACTGATTAGCCAAAACATTATGACCACCTATCTAATACAACGTTGGTCCTCCAAGTGCAGACAAAACAGCTTGTACCCGCTGAGGCATGAACACTACAAGATTTCTAAATGTGTCTTGTGGTATCTGGTAGCAACACGTAACCAGCAGATCCTCTAAATCCTGTGAGGTCTGTGGTTAAGACACCACAGATCGGAGTTGCTATACCAACATAAACCACAGATGCTCGATGGGAATTTGGAGGCCAGGGCAATACCTGGAAGTCTTCCTCATGTTCCATGAACCAGTCTCGAACAATCGACACGGTGTGGCATGTCGCATTATCCTGCTAAAAGACGGAACCGCCAGATGGGAAGACAGCTGCCATGAAAGGGTGTACCTGATCAGCAACGATGTTTAGGTAGGTGGTAGAAATCAGAGTGCCCGGCACGTGGATGATTGGACCCAGGGTATCCCAGCAGAACGTCGCCCCAAGCATGACACCGCCACCAGCTTATTTTCATCCCACAGTGCATCCAGGTGCCGTCACTTCCCCAGGTAAACAATGCACATGTACCTGGCCGTCCACATGATGCAACAAAAACGATTCATCAGACCAGACTACCTTCTTCCAATCACTCAAGATCCAGTTTCGATGCTCGCATGCCCATTTTAGTCACTGTCGCTGGTGAACCATGGTTAGCATGGGCACTCTGAGTGGTCTGTGGCTACACCGCCCCATTTTCAGCAGGGTCTGATTTACTGTGTGTTGTGACATGTTACTCCCATCATCAGCATTCCAATCACCAGCAAGTTGTACCACAGTCGTCCTACTGTTGCCACGTGCCATCCGGAGGCCTTTGCTCACCTCAAACATCGATGAGCCGTGGTCGTGTAACACCTCGGTGGCAGTTTGTGAGTTTTCTCTCCTCTGACCACTTTTGGTAGGTAACCACTGCTGACCGCGAGCACCCACACCAGCTGTGCCGTTTCACATATGCTCTGACCCACTTGTCTGGCCATTACAATTTGGCCTTTGTCAAACTCGCTTAAGTCAGTTGCCTTTCCCATCTGAAGAACAAGATGTAACACTGATTAACAGAACTCAGTATCAAGTGTTTTTTTATTCCATGTCCCAACCCATGTACAAGCCGTAGTTCACCTGCTTCAATTTGCATAACGACTCGCTGGTCATAATGTTTTGGCTCCTCGGTGTATATCAGGCTTAATGTCAGTTTACAGAAGATAAAGGTTGGCAGGTGGTTAATGACACTAATGATAGTACGCTACTACAATAGGATCTAGAAAAGTTGAGCAGATTGGCTGAGAGGTGGCAACTGAAGTTTAGCATTGACAAATGTAAAGTACTGCATATGGGTAGCAGTAATCCCAGAGTAACATATCAACTGTGTAGTATTACACTCAGAGTAGCAGAGAATGAAAAGGACCTGGGGTAATTGTGCAGTTAGATATGAAGTTTTCTGAGAAGTGCAGACAGTCTGTATACAGGAATTTTTATAGCTGGGATGAAGAGGTGATTAACCCTTTGTACAAGGCAATGTCACTCCACACTGAGTACTGTATACAGGTCTGGAGACTCATTTTAGGAAGGATGCAGAGCAGCTGGAATGAGTATAGAGATGGGCAACAAGATTAGTGAATGGAAGAAAGGGTTGCCCTTATGAAGAAAGGCTTAAGTTTTGCAAATTATAATGTCTGGAGACAAAGCACCTGTGTTTCTCATTTGGTTTTTAGGAGCATTAGCAACTAAGGCCATATTGCTCCGGGGATATGCGGAAAGGTCATTCCCTGACCTTTCCGCATTTGGTGGTCACGGGCTCGAACGCTGGTCTAATCAAGAAATATGTGCTACACACTGCTGCTCCTGCCCACCTGGCTACAGAGGCAGCCTAGGTACCTGTGAGGTGATCTCACTGAGGCGTATAAGGGCTTGAATGGTTTGAGCAAGCTCAATGCCAATGGGGTTCTTCCTCTTGTCCAGATTAATCGCCCAAGAGGACAAATTCAAATTGGGGAAAGACAGTTGTAGAACAGATGTGCGTAAATTTGCCTTTAGCCAGCAGGCGGTTGATTGCTGGAACCAACTTCCATCTCTCTTTGTAGAGGTTGACTGCTTAAATAAATTCAAGGAAGAAGTAGACAAACATTTGGAGCGAATGGATGGGAGAATGGGAAGGATTTTTTTGGCTTATGCTGTATAAGCTTGCTTTCTTGCACCATACGCTTCTACTAATGCTAAGTAGCTGCTGTGAAACTAACAGACACTGTCACTAAATGTGCCTCAGAAAACAACAGATTACACATGGAATAGACATACTGGAATTCATTAACTGTTAAAACCCTGGAATCAATCTCAGAAAATTTTCACACAATTTTTTTTCATATTTCTGAAAGACCCTGTACAATTTCTTCTGTATTTTTGCAATATATTTAAAAAAAAATAACTTAAATTATGGTTTAAAAAGAAAAAAAAAATATATATATATATATATCATTTTGATTACATTGCCAGGGAAAAATATCAAAATGCCACATACAATTAACCCCCCTCCTCCAACACTGTTAGAGTATTTTATTCATTTGTGCAAACAGCAATTCAAGATATAATAGTTGCACAATTTTATGACATGCACCTATGCAAGTTGTGAAGGTTGGTTTGCCTAATTTGTACTGCAAACTACAATTTTTCGATGAAAAATACACCTTAAAACAAATGCGCATCAGGTGAAAATCAAATAAAATACTCCTCTAGTGACTCGTGAGAAGTAATAAAAGGAATTATAATTTTAGTCTTATGTTCAACTATGGGATTTATGATGGTAACTAATATTAGCACTGTTTAAGGACTGAATCTTTAAAAGGATCTCCGAGAATATTAATTTAATAACAATTTCTGCTAAAGAAATGGATTTCTCGTTCCAAAGAAATAATAAGGCCATCTCATAATCGACACTTCAACCTATTTATGAACATTCGTAGGCTAAATTACACGAATGCTGCACTGTTATCCCGAGTTGCATATATTGCTACAATACCTGAGAGAATCACGCTACGTATTTAGCAAAGGTAAGCAAGCCGCACTATTTTAACCGCATTATCCATTTATTTGGCAGAAGAGAATATTGAAATCTTAAGAACTTATAATACGTCAATAGTACAATCAATTATTAAAAAGCAAGAATATGAAAACAATATAAAGCTGAAGACATATTAATTTATCCCCACCTCGACACAGCACGACACTGACGACACGCCGCCATTTTGAGTATATCACCCAGGGTATTCTATAACTACTTTGATATCAACACTTAAAAGAAATATTCTACCAATCATAGCTTACGAAATAATTTTTCCAATAGTAAAAGGTTCGAGATTAATAATGCAAGGCGCTACTTCCATGTGAAAGTTTATTATTATTATTATTATTATTATTATTATTGCTCTTATATTATTTCTCCCTGATTGGGAGATTCTACTACGTGACGGGTACTGCTAACAAGTACACAGGGTGGTTGTAATATCTGGTGTTACTGTTGGTGGAGGAACTCTCTGACTATCCTACAGGTGTTCAGGATTGTGACCTTCTGGAGTTCCTTGTAGGTGTTCTCTGGGAAACCTATTGCAGCCAGGTTGCTATGTAGGGTCTTTGGCACCATACCGGTGGCTGACACGATGATCCACGATGGTCGTTACTTCTTGAATATGCGACATCTCCTTAACCTCATGTCTCAGGTTCGTGTATTTCCTATTTTTTTACTCATGGGTTTTCTAGACATTGCTAATGTCGGGTACCACTATGTCAATCAGATAAGTAGCCTTTTCCACCTTGTCCACAAGTTGGAAAAGACAACAGACCTTGTCCAGTCTGTTGTGCGAGATGTTGTCTGATGATTTGTTGTTGTTGTTGTTGTTGTTGTTGCTCTTATAATATTTCTCCCTGATTGGAGGATTCCACTCCGTGATGGATACTGCTACCAAGTACACAGGGTGGTTGTAATGTCTGGTGTTATTGTCGGTTGAGGAAATCTCTGACTATCCTACAAGTGTTCAGGATTTGCGACTTATTATTATTATTATTATTGCTGCTCTTTTATTATTTCTCTCTGATTGGGGGTTCCACCTCGTGACGGGTTTTGCTAACAAATACACGGGGGGGGGTTGCTATGTCTGATGTTACTGTTGGTCGAGGAACTCTCTGACAATCCTACAGGTGTTCAGGATTGCAACTTTCTGGAGTACCATGTAGGTATTCGCTGGTAGACCTGTTGCTGCTAGGCTGTTATGTACAGTCTTTGGCACTGTACCTGTGGTTGACACGATGATTGGGATGGTCGTTAATTGTTGCATATGCCACATCTCTTTGATCTCCTGTCTTAGGTTCGTGTACTTCCTGAATTTTTCCCCATGGATTTTCTGCAGGTTGCCAATGTTGGGTACTGTTATGTCAATCAGATATGTAGCCTTGTCCTTCTTGTCCACAAGGGTTATATCCGGTCTGTTGTGCGGGATTCTCCTATCTGTTATTATGACGCTGTCCCAGTACAGCTTGTGGGTTTGGATCTCTAGTACTGCCTGGGGTTCGTAGCTGTAGTATGGTATAGTTTCTTTAGTCAACTGGTATTTCGTTGCTAGCTTCTGATGTATTATTCTGGCTATCTGGTCGTGTCTATGAGTGTACTCAGTCTGGGTAAACACATTGCACCCCGCGGTGATCTGTTGGATCGTTTCTGAGACCAGGTGGCATCGTCGACATGTGTCATCTGACATTCCGGGCTCTTTTGCGATGTATTTTCTATAATTTCTGGTGTTGATTTTCTGGTCTTGGGTGGCAAGCATGAATCCTTCAGTCTCGGGGAAGAGCGTCCCGCTTGTGAGCCATACATTGGAAGCAATGTCGTCGAT
Organism: Mastigoproctus giganteus; assembly: GCF_048544385.1. Classification (NCBI taxonomy): domain Eukaryota; kingdom Metazoa; phylum Arthropoda; class Arachnida; order Uropygi; family Thelyphonidae; genus Mastigoproctus; species Mastigoproctus giganteus. The sequence continues at coordinate 110,914,418 of NC_143587.1, read as the reverse complement.
GTGATCTTGATGGAGGTCATTGTAGTGTCTGCCCTGGAGTTCTTTTCCCATTTTTCTAACTTCGTCTGTTGTACCGTCTGGACGAGAGGGATTGCCTTTCTTAGGTTGAGTGGGGGTATATCGCTTGTCTAACTTCCTTATGGACTGGCAGAGTGCTGCTGTGTGTTTATTGTTATTATTAATATTATTGTTGTTGTTGTTGTTCCTCTTTTATATTATTTCTCCCTGATTGGGGGATTCCATTCCATGACGGGTACTGCTACCAAGTACACAGGGTGGTTTCTGGTGTTACTGTCGGTCGAGAAACTCTCTGACTATCCAACAGGTCTTCAGGTTTGCGACTTTCTGGAGTTCCTTGTAGCTGTTTTCTGGGAGACTTATTGCTGCTAGGCTGCTATGTAGAGTCTTTGGTACCATACTGGTTGTTGACACGATTATTAGGATGGTTGATACTTCTTGCATATCCCACATCTTGTTCTCATATCTCAGGTTCGTGTAGTTCCTGATTTTTTCCTCATCGGGTTTTCTGGACATTGCTAGTGTTGGGCACCGATATGTCAGTCAGGTCGGTAGCGTTTTCCATGTTGTCCACAAGGGTAATGTCCGGTCTGTTGTGCGGGATGGTCTTATCCGTTATTATGGCGCGGTCCCAGTAGAGCTTGTGGGTTCGGGTCTCTAGTACTGCCTAGGTTTCATACTTGTAGTATGGTACACTTTCTTTGGTCAACTGGTATTTCCTCGCTAGCTTCTGATGTATTATCCTGGCTACCTGGTTGTGTCTATGAGTGTACTCAGTCTGGGTGATCACCTTGCACCCCGCGGTGATGTGTTGGATCCTTTCTGTGGGTCAGGTGGCATCGTCGACATGTGTCATCTGACATTCTGGGCTCCTTTGCGATGTATTTTCTATAGTTTCTGGTGTTGATTATATGGTCTTGGATGGCAAGCATTAATCCTTCAGTCTCGGAGAAGAGAGTCCCGCTTGTGAGCCATGCATTGGAAGCAATGTTATCCAGGTGATCTTGATGGAGGTCATTGTAGTATCTGCCATGGAGTGTCTTCTTTGCCCATCTTTCTATCTTCGTTTCTTGTACCGTTTGGGCGGGAGGGGGTTTCCTCGCTTAGGTTGACTGCGGTACAACACTTATCTATCTTCCTTATAGCCTGATGGAGTGGTGCTGTGTTGTTCTCGAAGTAATCTTTCAGATTAACTATCACTGCTTTCTATTGTTCTGTCAGATCTATCAGGCATCTTCCTCCCTCTTTCAGAGGTATCGTTATTCACTCCACTGCTGACTTTGGGTGGTGCTGGAGACTATTGATCATCATTGTCCTTGTCTTTCACATGATATCTTCTAGGTCGGTGTTAGCCCAATCTATGACCCCGAATGTATATGTTATTACTGGAGCTGCATAGGTGTTTATGGCTTTAACTGTGTTCCCCCCATTCAATTTTGCTTTCAGCAGGCTTCTTAGTCTCCGATGATATTTTTCGGTCAGGAACTTCTTGATTTCCTTGTGTTCCAACTGCTCAGCCTGCATCATCCCTAGGTATTTGTAGGTCTCTCCTTCTGTCATAGCTTTGATCTCTTTACCAGTCAGCAGCTGGTAGTTTCGGCCAATTTTCCCTGGTGCAGTGTGTGGGTCTTGCATTTTTTTAGACCTAATTCCATCTTAATGTCCTTGCTGAATTATTCGGTGACCCGGAGTAGTTGCTGGAGTTGCTTCTCGGTTGCCGTATAGAGCTTGATGTCATCCATGTACATCAGGTGGATGAGGGTGTACAGGTTCTATCTGGTAGTTGGTTGCCAATGGCAACCAACTACCATTCACTGGAATGCAAAATATGTCACAGCCTAGCGCACAGTGCGCCCTACAGTTAAATTACTTGAAAGTTGGAAACTATTTCGTGTTTTCATTCGTTTATTATTGAAATGGTTACTGGAAATAGAGAATGCGCATACTATATGCGGGTCCTGTTAATAATAATATTCATTGCGTTGCATTGACAAAATTTCATATAACTCCATTCACTATATATCTAGATTTAAATAGCTGAAGTGCTGCAGTGCCTATGGACGATCTGCCCCTGCCTGGGATTATATTTATATTCCCTTTGTTTCTTAGTATTGCTGCAGTGACAATTGTTGTTACTCTTTCGTACAACAGCACCCCTCAAGCACTAAGGTCCACAAGCTATCTGACTGCTCCAAATTATCAGAGTTTTACAGGAATAGAGGGATTTTCCCCATATAATTTATATTAGATGTGTAAGCTGCCAGAATTTAATGAGCAATGACACAAAATTTTTAACACCACGTCGTTTATTATACAATGCTACTTAACAAATATGTGCATGAATGTTATTCATTACAGTTAAATCATCCATTTCATCCTACATTAAAAACATTGCCCTTTTTATAATGCACGCACCTTTTATTTATATTCCAGTGCAATTCATTTTTTTTTTTTTTGTAATATACATCAATCATACACCATTATCAGGGCTAATTCTTTAATTACCTATCTTAATTCTTATAGCACATTTACTATTTCTGAACAATATTTTTTTCTTCCCACATACATTCATCTATATTGCTCTTATGGCACATTTACTATTACTAACCAATATATTTTCTCTCAAACCATTCTATAGGTTAGTGCAAAAGCACCATTTTAACATAGCTATCTACCAAAGTAGTTAAATTAATTATGTAACTACTTTGGTAAATAAATTAATTGTATTGTGCCGCAGTCACAATATCTCATATTGTGACTGCCTTCACAACGAGTTGCCATGGTATTGTACTACTTGGAATATATAACACTTCATCAGTGGAGAAGACTATTGTTATTTATTCTCAGCGGATAGCACAACCCAGGCGGCACCGTTTCAAAGAGAAATCTTTATTGAATAATAATGATACAATTTGATAGATCGCAATGTTGCCCTTCACGGCCACCAGGCCAGGGGTTAACAGTAATAATACAAATATAAATAGGGAACATTGATATATAAAACATAGGAAATGCATATGCGGAAGTACAATTCCAAACTCCAAGTATCATACAGTTATTTACAATACAATATATAAAGAAGATATTGGCGGAAACAGATAATTTCATATAAATATAGTAGTATAAACAGGCAACGTTCTTGGCACTGAACAGAAGTAGTTAGTCCATCATTACTAACTGTCATACTGAAGAGTTAGTATGCCGTCTTCATATATCAGGTGGTATTGATGGCTTGCAGCATTAAGACGAGCTTCGAGGAGAAGGATCAGGAACAGGGAAGTACAATTCAAGGATGCGACATCTATATTCCCTGTCAGAAGCGAACTTGTTAAGGTCAGCATCCAAGGACTGGGCACACGAAAGTAGCTGAGAAGGCAGAAACCTATCAGATAGGTGGAGATGGCTGTGATGTGGGCATAGAGTTGGAGTCGCTCTGAGGGAAGACTGAGGGATTCTCCATGAGCACAGGTCCCAGAATGATGGTGCCGAAATCTCGCCAACCATCATTTTGATAGTCGTATTAAGACGTTTCACACAAATCAGCGTGGGGAGCCTGTGAATCTGAATCAAGCTGGCCATTTCGGTTGTCCTTAGCTGTGGGGGAAGTTTGTGGGGGGTGTTTGTTTATGGCCCATTTTAAGAGCCAGTACTCAGCAGAAAAAAGTGGCCTGATTGTGCTAGTGGCAGCTGATGCCCATATCTCTGCAGCATATAAAAGCGGAGAGTATACAGTGGTTTTTATATATTTTCTAGTAGTTGTGACTTCATTTATATAATGTAGATGCTGTTTGGCAATCCATCGGAGTCGAGCTGCCAGGGTGAGGAGCTTGTCTATATGGTAACTGAAGCAGAGCTTAGGATCAAACACAACCCCGAGATCAGTATGCTTATTGACGATGGGAATTGGAGAATTACAGAGAATGAGCTGAATATAAGAAGCTTGATGGCTTCTCTTTGATGGGTGGGTAGGTACCCTGGTGTTGCAATAGTGACAACCCAGTTACGAAGTATAACTTCACAATATGAGATGTGCCTGATGGTGCATAGTGATATAGACTATAAAGTATTTAAGGGCAAAGGCCTCATGCTTTGAGGTAGAATGACTAATATGTAGGTTAGTGCAAATGCATCATTTTAACATAGCTATCTACCAAAGTAGTTAAATTAATTAATTTAATTAAATGGCATCGTTTTGGTTATATTAATCATTTAATTAATTGATTTATTTAACTGGTTGTCACGAGGGTACCTGCCCGCCCACGGAAGAGGAGCCAACAAGCTTTGAAACGGTACCGTCTGGGTGGTGGTATCCCCTGAGAATAAATAGTCTTGTCCACTGGTGAAGGCTGTCACAATATGAGATGTAACCAAAACTATGTCAATTTAATTAATTAATTTAACTACTTTGGTAGATAGCTATGTTAAAATGATGCCTTTGCACTAACCTACATATTAGTCATTCTACCTCTTAGCATGAGCCCTTACCCACAAATACTTTATATTCAATCTAATTTAACTACACAACTCAGATTACATTATGTAATGGCATTTTACTAGGAAACACTCTGCTTTTAAAGAAATCCCTATGCGCCTCCATAGCAAGGTGGGCAGGAGCGGCAGTGCATAGCACACGCTTCTTGATTAGACCGGGGTTCGAGCCCGTGATCACCAAATACGGAGGACGCGGAAAGGTCAGGGAATGACCACCGTATATCTCTGGAGCAATATGGCCTTAGTTGCTAATGCTCCTAAAAACCAAATAACAACAAAGAAATCCCTAAAACAAAACTGCCTACAAAATTCTAATTATCTATCTAGTGTAGTTGTTTCTTATTCATTTTAATCATTGCATTACTTTACTCCAACATTCTTATGCTCATTTTATATATTATGTATAAAATCTTATATATTCATCTTCATCTTATACACCGATGACCCAAAACATTATGACCAGCGAGTCGTTATGCAAATCGAAGCAACTGCAGGTGAATTACGGCGCGTGCGCGAATCGGGACACGGTATAAAAAACACCTGATACTCAGCTCCGTTAATCAGTGTTACTCTTGTTCTTCAGATGGGAAAGGCAGTGGACTGAAGGGAGTTTGACAAAGGGCAAACTGTAATTGTCAGACCACTGGGTCAGAGCATATCCGAAATCGCACGGCTGGTGAGTCGCTCACGGTCAGCTGTGGTTAGAACTTATCAAAAGTGGTCCGAGGAGGGAAAACCCACGAACCGCCGGCAAGGTGTTGGACGACCACGGCTCATAGTTGCTCGAGGTGAGTGAAGCCTCTCCCGGATGGTAATGTGTCACAACACACAGTGCATCAAACCCCGCTGAAAATGGGGCTGCGCAGCTGCAGGCCACTCCGAGTGGCCATGCTAACCATGGTTCACCGGCGACAGCGCGTACAATGGGCACGCGAGCATCGAAACTGGATCTTGAGTGATTGGAAGAAGGTCGTCTGGTCCGATGAATCAAGTTTCTTGTTACATGGCCAGGCATACGTACCCAGCCATGTGGATGGCCGGGTATGTGTGCGTCGTTTACCTGGGGAAGTGATGGCGCCTGGATGCACCGTGAGACAAAAACAAGCTGGTGGTGGTGTTGTCATGCTTTGGGGGATGTTTTGCTGGGGTACCCTGGGTCCAGTTATCCATGTGCCGGGTACTCTGACGTCTAGAACCTACCGAAACATCACTTCCTTAATGGCAATAAAACAAATAACCAGGGCCTAAAAACCAACACCCTCAGGCTGTATTTAACTGCATCTTTCTATCCGCCCTCTCCTACGTAGTAGGGGCATGGGGCTTCAGAGCTAACAAGGTAGCGCTGATAAACCAACTAAACCAAACTAACCATGTCCAGAGTATGCCGTACAACTTCCACAATGGCCCTCAAAGCACTTCTAGGAAAAATGACAGCCCATCTTGAGATCCAGTACCGCTACCTTAAATACAGGCTAAACAAGAAGATACTAACAACCCTAGATGATATCACCATTAACCTACAGCAGACAAAAAAGTCGAGCTAGCAAGAATAAGAAATAAATTGAAGGAAAGATTAAAAGAAACATGGATCGCAGCTCAGGTTGGTAAAACAACCAAGCACTACTTTCCGGAAATGCAAGAAATATCTAGGAAGGAGAATTTATGGCTGTCACCCGGACTTCATGCAACTTTCTTAATGACAGGACATGGCAGCCTAAATGCCAAACTGAACCAATTAGGACTGGCTGAGACAGCACACTGCAATTGCGGCGAGATAGAATCGGCTGAGCACATCCACAACGAGTGCTAAACTTATCAAGACCTCAGACAAGAACTGTCCTCCTTGGTGGATGCTATACCGCCAATAAAGTCTGCGCGCGTAGCACAGTGGTATCATCACCGTCCTCCCCACACCAGCTGGAAAAGGCCTGGGTTCGAATCCCGTCGATGACGCGAGGAACTTTAATGGGCTTTTTTTACTACGTGGCTGAGTTAGTTGGTCTCAGGCGTAGATAGCAAGGTTTTTCTCCCCAGTAATTGGTGTTTTTTCGTCCAGCAAAACAGGCAAATCAATCATAGAACATACGCAATTTACAGACACAAATACGGGTTAAAGTATTTAATTACGGGCAACCCTAAAATAATAATAATAATAATAATAATAATACCGCCAATAAACAAGGAAAAGCTGATAGCCACTAAAACTAACTTCAAGGCCTTCAATTCTTTCGGCACAAGGGCCTTCAAAAGAAGAAGCGGCCACCAGAACAGAAGGAAACCGAGCCAGACCTTGACAACCGCCCACCTCACACTGCCAACAATTAGGCTGATAAAGACACTACTTAAATCTCCTCTTACTCCTCTATTTAAATTTCCTCTACTTAGACACTACTTAAATCTCTTACTCCTCTATTTAAATTTCCTCTACTTAGACGCTACTTAAATCTCCTCTTCCCCTTACTCTCCCACCACCCTCAGTGGGAGATACTTTTAACTAGCTTGAATACTCATCTCTTCTATTTAGGGCAGACCTTCCCTTAGATTTTCCCCCTTTCTATCACTTTACCTCTCTACCCTAATTCGAGCGCTTCCAATGTTCTTTGGAGGTGCTCGGCAAGATGATAGTTGAACCCGGCACGCTTCCACATGGCAATGTGGGGAGTGGGGGCAGAGCCCTCGTGTCTCTTCCTCCCACTCGCTATGTTGCCGGTCCGGCCATTACACACAACAGAACATAACACTACTCTCAGACAACACCCAACACAACGGCCGGAAGTAAAAAGTCCTATAGCAAAAAGACATGAAGCAGCTAATGGGGGAAACTCCGGGCTCTGCTCAGGCAACCCAAACACTTCTACTTCTACCTAAACATAACCAAGTACACCCTTTCCTGGAAAGTCTTCCCCTCTGGCGCATTATCTTTCAGCAGGATAATGCGCCATGCCACACAGCCCAGATTGTTCGAGACTGGTTCGCAGAAAATGAGGAAGACTTGCAGGAATTGCCCTGGCCTCCAAATTCCCCAGACATCAACCCCATCAAGCATCTTGGTTTGTGTTGGAACAGCAATTCCGATCTGCGACGTCTCAACCACGGACCTTACAGGAGTTAAAAGATCTGCTGGCTACGTGTTGGTACCAGATAACACAAGAGACATTTAGAAATCTTGTTTAGAGCTGTTTTGGCTGCAGGAGGACCAACATCATATTAGATAGGGTGATCATAATGTTTTGGCTCATTGGTATATATATATATTAACATTAATAAAAACACCATGCTATTAATCATGCTCGTTATCATTACACTTAACTTCGATATCCTCTCTCCGCTATTTTAAATTAAACATAAACTGCCCAATTCTGTTCCGAAAACACTCGATGTGAGGACTTACATTTTCAGAATCTTCCATCCACTCCTTCTTCCTCTAACACAAGAAATCTTTACATCGGAATTTTCCATGCAGATCTTCTCATTTCGGGAACAGTCCTCTGGAGCGGGTTTGTCTTCGCGGAACTCGAGTATCATCGACCATTCTCGCACTTGCTACACGGAGTCTGAATATTTTCTTATTTCTCAAATACGCTATTCCGTTTTCCCTTCAAGACCGCGTGCATTTCACAGACGGTACTGCCCCGTGGGTAAGAGGCGCCTTTGTTCAAAGTTATATTTCAGCGCCCTCGTAAAATAGGAAATTTGCAAATTAAAATGAAATTAATTTCAAGAATTTTTTTATTTATTTATTCCGTATATAAATACATGATATACATGTATGCACATAAAAATAGAGCATCTCAAAAAAAAAAATTTTTTTTTTTTTTCAATTATCAAAAAAATTACAACACAATAATACATTTTGGACTTTAGTAGTAGTAGTAGTAGTAGTGGCATGTGATGCAAGAAAGCAAATGTATGAGCTTATGCAGTATCAGCCAAAAAAAAAAAAAAAAAATCACACCATTACCTCCAAATGCCTGTCCAGTTCCTCCTTAAATTTATTCAACCTATCAACTTCCACAACGACAGATGGAAGTTTGTTCCAGCAATTAACCACCCGCTGGCTAAAGGCAAATTTCCGCACATCTATTCTACATCTGTCTTTTCTTAATTTGAATTTATGCCCCCTTAGGTTCGTAATCTGAACAAGTGGAAGGATCCTATCAGAATTCAGCGTGCTCAACCCATTCAAGGCCTTATATACCTCAATCAAATCACCGCGCAGGTGCCTAGTCTCCAGCTACTGCAATTTGCAGAACTTAAGCCTCTCTTGGTAAGAGGATCCCTTCATTCCCGTCACCAATCTTGTTGCCCTTCTCTGTACACGCTCAAGTAAATCTACATCCTTCCTAAAATGAGGCCTCCAGACCTGTACGCAGTACTCAAGCCGTGGCCTGACCATTGCCTTATACAGAGGGATAATCACCTCCTTTTCCCTGCTAGCAAAATTCCTATATATCATTGACAAAACCCCATGACCTGCACTGGCAGCCTGTCTGCATTGCTCAGAAAACTTCATATCTGCCTGCACAATTGCTCCAAGGTCTTTTTCATTTTCTACCACCTTAAGTGTAGTACCACAAAGTTGGTACGTTTCTCTGGGGTTACTTCTACCCATATGCAGTACTTTGCATTTGTCAAGGTTAAACTTCAGTTGCCACTTCTTAGCCCATCTGCCCAAATTATCTAGATCCTGTTGCAGTAGCACACTGCCATTACTGTCATTAACAACCCTGCCAACCTTTGTATCATCTGCAAACTTCGACATTAAGCCTGATATATACCTTCATCAATATCATTGATAAATATACCAAACAACAGTGGACCTAACACCGAACCCTGTGGGACTCCACTAATAACAGTAGTCCACGAAGAGCAGCACCCATTGATTACCACCCTCTGTCTTCTCCCACTTAACCATCCTTTTATCCATTGTAGCAACTTACCCTTAATACCATTCTGCTCCAATTTGTACATGCTTCCATGCGCAACAGTGTCAAAACTTTCCTGAAATCCAAATATATGATATCAAAATTATTTTTTGCATCCAGTTCCTTTGTAACCACATTATAATATCCTATCAAATTTGTCAGACAAGACTTTCCCTTAGCAAACCCATGCTGTGTCTGAATTATTGCTGCAGTCTTGTCTAGATGATCCTGCAATGCATCTTTGACCAGTGACTCCATTATTTTACCCGAAACAGAAGTTAAACTAACTGGTCTGTAATTACTCGTGTCACCCTTCGATCCCCCTTTGTGAATTGGGGATACATTTGCACATCTCCAGTCCGTGGGAACCTCGCCTGAGTCCAAGGATGCTCTCATAATTATGGCTAAGGGTTTGATTAGTTGCTTTGCCGCCTCCTTTAATATAACTGGATAGATCCCATCCACCCCAGGTGCTTTTCTTACGTGTAACTTCAACAATTTCTCTTCCACTTTGCTCTCAGTTATTACAAAATCATTAAGTATCTTAATCTTGCCCTGGTATATATCAGGCCAGGGCAAACTATGGCCCGCCGCACATTTTTGTGCGGCCCGTGAGCTTTAATTGTATTTTAGAAAAAAGTTTACTTGTTTTATGCCTTTTGCGACGCCTTTTTGAAAAATAAATTTGTATGTGTAATACATTATAGAATTTATCGACTTGTAAATTGTTTTATCATCTCTATATTGTTCAAATTGAGATAGAATTTGAAACTGTGTGCGAACCGGAGTGAGTCAACGGGCGCTTTTATAACGGTATAATTTGTGATTATAAACTAACCGCGCGAAACTACTGTAAGAGACAACCGGTGATGAGACAACAGCTTTGCTGCGGTGGCGGAGTAAAAGGATAGGACTGCTTACCGGCAGCAGTTCCAATCTGTTTTCTCTGACGGTCATCCCGCAGTTAGTCGCAGTTATCTTCGGTTATTATCTTGGTGCCTTAACTTCCTAGTGCAAACAACTGGTGAGATAGAGTTTCTTATTTCGCGCACTAGAATTTTTGTAGATTGGAGCTCCCACAGGATGAGGGATCTCACCGCTCCTACGCAATGTTTTAAGTGAATGGCCTTTGGCCATGTAGCCAAGTACTGCAGGAGTGATATGTTTTGTGATCACTGCTCGAAAAAGGGACATACTTTTCGGGAGTGTGTGAGTCGAGATAACTCTCCTAAGTGCGTCAACTGCTGGAGGAGATTGATTTGATTTGATTTGGTAGTTGTTGGCGCATCGGCTTCTGTGGCCATATTGCACCTCCCAAGGTTTTTGCAGTACTTTGATCCAAGCCCGAGGCGGGAATCGAACCCGCGACCTTTGGGTTGCCGGGCAGGTACTTTACCCACTCGGCTAGCCCGGTCGGCTGCTGGAGGAGAAGGGTACCCTCTGATCATTCATCAACAAATAAGATATGCCCTGAGTTTTCTGGGGCAGAAGATATGGTAAGACGCAGAACTGATTATGGAGATTAGACCTTACTTCATAATGCAGTTGATCAAGGATACGTAGCCTCGCAGTTGGCACCATGGTTGAGAAGATTTTCTTAGCCATGATCAGAGTCATACACCGATTCTGAAATTCTGTAAAGGCCTATGCGAGGCGGTGGCTGTAGAGCGGTCGCCTGCAGTCTAAATAAAAGTGCTAATTAGAAATTGCATTAAGATCAATTAGCTGAGGATGGGGTGAGGTTCCTCGTCCTCTGGAGGTTTCAACTGAATGTAATTTTGGTGCCCTGTCTGTGACGGTGGCTCCAAATAGTTATAGCAGTAATTAAAACCAAGAAAGCTGTAGGAATTGTGGGCAATGGAGTAGTGTGGAGGATTCTATGATAGTAATGGCAGAATAATGTTAGATAGTAGAGTGGGAGTGTGATTGTCCATTCCAACCACAAGGCTAAAAAGTCGATAATAGATCAACGTACTAATCATTAATTTTTGTTTTATTTGGGTTGACCAGCAGAGGTCTGTGTATTTTATTTTTAGTGAAAACCTACCGGATTGGTAGAAAATACGAATGAGAACATGTCGCATATGGGTGAAAACCCCGGTGGCGATGTGGGATGAAAGCTCACTCAAATGAATGAATGAAATGAATGAATTATCTTGGTGCCATGAGCGATAAAAATAATATTTACGCCCTTTTAAAAATGAATAAAAAACTAAAAATTCAACAAGATCATCGTGTCTTCAATGAAGAGTGGAACACAAAATATTTTTTTGCTAACAAAAATAACGGAGAACGTGTCAGTGTTGAAAGAGTACAATATTAAAAGACGAAAGAAACTGCTGATGGATTGATTCAAAATTTATCTAGACAACAAAATGTGTTTACGCGGCTAACTAAGGAACGAGAAGCTACTGTAGAGTCAAGTTTTGTTATTTCTCATATAATTGCAAAAAGCAACGAGCCTTTTTCTGATGGAGACTATATTAAAGAATGTATGACTGAAGCTTGTAGAATTACATGTCCTGACATTAAACACAAATTTGAGAATATAAGTTTATTTTGGCGACCGTAGTAAGAAGAATTGAATGTATCGATACAAATTTGAATGAGCAATTATTATCAGTATTAGAATCCATAACATGGTACTCTATAGCTCTCGACGAAAGTAACGACCAAAAGAATACTGCGCAGTTATTAATTTTCATACGTGGATGTATCTCTAATTCGGAAATTATTGAAGAGTTTCTTTCAATGGAATCTCTTAAAGACCAAACAACGGGAGCTGATATATTTAAAAAAGTTGAAAAATGCTTAACAAGATATAATTTACAATGGAACAAAATGGTAAGCGTAACAACTGACGGAGACACAAGTTTGACAGGTAAAAATGTTGGAGCGTTAAAGAAAATTCAGGATAAAATTTGTGAAAATTATCCTGATTATAATTTAATTACAATTCATTGCATTATACATCAAGTATTATGTAAAAATGTGTTAAAAGTTGAACATGTCACATTTTGTATTATTAAACTAGTAAATTTAATACGATCGAGGGGCCTGAAACACAGACAATTCGGTAATTTTCTTCAAGATATTGAATCCGAATAATACACAGATATTCCTTATCATAGCCAAATTCGATGGCTTAGCTTAGGAAAAGTTTTTCGACGAGTATGGGATCTTAAAGATGACATCATTCTATTTTTAAAACTGAAAAATATTATGGACTTTCCCGAATTAACTGATAATAACTAGATTTGTGATTTTGCGTTTACCCTGGACATCGTGACACACTTAAATACTTTCAACACCGTGTTACAAGGGAAAAATTTATACGCCCATGATATGGTAAAATGTTTAAATGGATTTCAATTAAAACTCCAGTTGTTCCTTCGACATTTATTGATTAACAAGGTAGACCACTTTCCAACCATGAAGTTGCTGAAGATTCCAGAAAATAAATTTGAAAAATATTGTGAAATTATCAACGCGCTGAATGACGACTTTTCACGAAGATTTGGCAACTTCCGAAAAATTGAAACAAGTTTGACAATAGTGCGCGACCCATTTTCAATAGAAATTGATAGTGCACCGAGTGAACTACAACTTCAGATTATAAATCTGCAGTGTGATACCGATTTAAGGGAATTGCACCGTCGTGAGGAAATCTGTAAATTTTACAGTACTCTTAATTCGGACAAATTCGACGAACTTAAAGATTTTGCCCGAAAAATGTTGGTTATTTTTGGACCAACCTATATATGTGAACAAACATTTTCCGTCATGAATCTAAATAAAAATTCTAAATAAAAAGATGTAAAACAGTTCCATTCATCTCATTAAATTCTTGGTTGTTAGAGAATAATTTTTTTTAATGTTATATTTCTTCATGATAACAAATAATATATATCTAAAAATAGTATTTTACGTGCTGCCCGCCTTCTTTTTGAATTCCTAATGTGGCCCTTCAGCCAAAAAGTTTCACCAGGCCTTACCTAGTGGTTTCTTTATCTGCAATTTCTTAATGTACGAATAATCGCTGCTGATAACCAGAACAAGAGTATTACACTCTCTATTTGCTTCTCGAAGATGCTGCTGTAGAAAATAATCATCCAATTAGTCCACAAAATATTGCCAGTGTGCAAGTGACCAACCCACAAGTTTCAGTCAATATCTGGGAACTTAAAATCTCCCATTATAACGCAATCTGATTAACTGGCCCATTCTATTTCTCTATACAACATATGTAATAACTTTCCGGGTGACCATAACATAATAGTTCGGTTTGGTTTTTGGTTTATTAGTGGGTTAACATTTGATAGTTTGTGTGTTTATACATGCAAGACTTGATCCTGAACATACAATAGCTCTCATCTGTTTTTCGGCTGACTGGTTTCCCCTCATGCAATCCGTTAGTCTTGAATTTATTGCATCTTCCAGGGAGATACTTCTTGGTTGCCGAGTAGAACTTGATATCTTCTCCTGATGGGGATCAGTTTGATCGTAATGTTCCCGATTTTGATGGTGATCCTGCACTTTGCATTGCTCGCTTCTAGGATGTTTGTCAATATCGGTTGACTTTGCAGATTTTCAGCGTTTCTGTCAGCCAGCTATGGGACGCATAATCGAAAGCCTTGCGTTAGTCGTTGTAGGCGGTGTACAAGTTGCGGTGCTTCTTGGCTTGCTCCATAACTGCAATGGAGTCTGTCCGTTGCTTGATCCAGTCTGTCTGTTGTCTGTTATTATTAAACCTTTTCTCCTTTATGGGATTTTTTTTGCCCCATGCCGGGTACTGGTACCAAGAGCATTGAGTGGTTGGTTCTATCAGGTTACTATTATTATTGCTATTACTGTCTTACTAACCTACAGGTGTTCATAATCGCGGCTTTCTGAAGTTCCATGACATTGTTACTTGCGAGGCCTATTATTGCTAGATCCTTGTGGAGGCCTTTTGGTACCATTCCAGTGGTAGACGCGTGGTGGGGATGGTTCTTACTTGTTCCATATGTCTCATTTCTTTGATGTCCTGTATAAGGAATGTATTTCCTGATTTTTCCCTCGTTGGTTATCTGGAAATTGCTGGGCTGATGTTGGTCACCGCTAGGTCGATCAAGTGGGTAGCCATTTCGTTCTTGTCGATGAGAGTTGTGTCTGGTCTGTTGTGCCGGATCTGTTGTCCTGGAATGCCGGTATTATGTCACGGTCCCAATATAGTTTATGAGTAGGGGTCTCTGGTACAGCTTACGGTTTGTACTTGTAATTCGATATATTTTCTTCAATCAACTGGTATTTTTGCGCTAGCTTCTGATTTTTATCCTGGTGGCCTGGGTGTGTCTGAGGGTATACTCCGTCTGAGTGGTCACCCTGGCGATGTGCTAGATTGTTTCTGGTACCAGATTTCATCATTGACATGTGCCATTTGTCTCTCCGGGGACCTTGGCGATGTATTTCCTGGTGTTCAGTACCTGGTCTTGGATGGTAAGCACGAATCCTTCAGTCTTGGGGAAGATCATCCCACTGGTAAGACTTGCGTTTGAAGCCATCTTATTTATGTATTCTTGATGGAGGTCATTGTGGTGTCTGCCATGGAGTGCGTTCTTCGCCCATCTTTCTGTCTTTGTTTCTTCTGTCTGTGCGAGTAGGCTCTCCTTGTTTAGGTTGAGTCCTGTGTGCCGTTTATTTATCTTTCTTATGGTAGATTGGTGCTGTGTTTTCTTGGAAGTAATGATGCAGGTTCTTCTCTTGTTCAATGAGATCAGTCAATCCTCTCTCCTTTCCAGGCTATGGTCAATCTCTTGATGGGCAACTTCGGGTAGTGTTGGCGGCTATTGGTCATCGTTATCCTGATTGATCTCATATTCTTTCTTATAGCTCGCTGTTGGTAAAAGTTATTATCCCAAACAAGTACGTCAGTACTGTGATAGCATATGTGTTTATGGCTGTGAACATGTTCCTGCTATTCAGCTTTGATGTTAGCAAGCTTCTCAATCTCTGATGGTATTTCTCAGTGAGCCAGCCTTGATCTTCTTGTGTTCTGATTGGTGAGCCTGCATCATCCCCAAATATTTATAGGTTTCTCCCTCAGTCATGGCTACAATCTCTTTACTTGTCTTCAGCTAGTTGTTTCAGCCAATTGAATGTCCTCGAAGAAATCCAAGGGTTTTTCATTTGTTTAGATCGAAATGCATTCTGATGTCGGTGTTGATCTCTTCGGTGATTCAAAGTAGCGTATAATGTTCTTCGGGGACAATTCCTACGAAAGCGCTATAATGAGAATTATCGAATATCTAAAATCCATATTTCATTCTGATAGAGTAAGTGACTTTGATTTTGGAACACATCGACTCTTTGAGAAGATCTCCATTTTGGAAAAACATGGACTCTTTCAGAAGATAGAGGAAACCAACTTTTTTTGGATAAGTTTGTAGTGAGGAGTCTGCTATTTGAGTATTTGCTAGTTTTATAGATGCAATATCTTCTCTAGTGGCTTGCCCAATATATCCAGTGTTTAGTATATCTTCTCACAGCAAAGGCTATTAAGTATTTCAACTGGATTGGCACATAACCTTCAATAGTGGACGATGCCATTTCAAGGTAATGGTATAAATTGTTTGCCGACCGGGCTAGCCGGGTGGATAAAGTGCCTGCATAGCAACGCAAAGGTCGCGGTTTCGAATCCCGCCTCGGGCTTGGATCAAAGTACTGCAAAAACCTTGGGAGGTGCATTATGGCCACAAAAGCCGATGCGCCAACAACTACCAAAAAAACAAAAAAAAAGTATAAATTGTTACATATAATGAAGTGATTAATTATTTCTTTAACATAAAAGAAATATAAAGATAATTATCTCCGAAAGGCACGGGTTCAAATCCCATCAATAAAGAAATGAAGTTATTTCTGTTTATTTCATTCCATGGCTGAGTTAGTCGATCTAAGGCGTGGAGAGCATGGTTTTAACCCGGAAACCTTGATTTGCTTGTTGTGTTGTGTTGGACGAACAACCCGAGGGTTTTTAAGCCAAGCAAATCGACCAAAACACACGTAATTTATGGACTCTTTCGGAAGACCATAAATTTCACGTGGAAAGATGAGTCGATTCTCGGGTGTCCCAAATATGACAGTTTATTGCACTCTAACATTAATACAAACCGCATTCATTTTCACTGGTAGTTTCTGATAATGATTCATCTCCAATAGTAATTATTATTTTTTCAATTTCTGTTTCTAAAATAGAATTGTTTTCTAAATGTTCAGTTTCTGCTTTTATTTATTTTTTTTCTTCTTTTTTGGCAGCAAACAATCCACTCCTCTTTCCCCAGTTCTTCAAATATTTGTTAACCCTTTCCATCGTCAGGTTTAAAAGTGATATTTCTATACCCAACCAATTTTTTTTTTTTTATCTTAGCCCAAATTAATTCAAGAGGTTTCATTCTAGGTGGTATGGAGGCAGTGTAAAAATAATATCCCTGATCATTTAGAAGCGAATGTACTGAACTCCACCTAGGAAGGCTTCAGGTCGGCAGAAGGATAAGCTACGGTGAAGCTGGATATTGAACGTTGGGACCACTGCGATCCAGCATCAGCAATTTCCAGGAAACAGGAAGTGAGGCACATGGAGTGGAGATTTCAACCAGACTCAAGGGTGAGATTGGTCAGCACTGTACCATAGGGCAATAATACTGCATCGGAAAGAGTTCAATGTCAGGAGGAAGAGGTTTCAGCTGATAACGGAGTGGCATCCTGCTACGAGTATATAGGGCGCTTGTGGGGGGATCATCCTCTCTTCGAGGTTGATATATAATTGGTAGACTTAGGTGATCGAAAAGAAGGAGTACCATGGACTCCTGGTGCTATGCCGAGCTGGGAAACAGGAGGGGCAATAGTAGTCTGGAACTGGACCATAGTGACTGGGGAAAGGACTGCTAGTTGTTGTAGGATTTTAGGCGCATCAGCAACTTAGGCCATATTAAGCCGTATATAATATGTCTGTAAAATGCGTGTGTTATATGGTCGATTTGCTGTTTACTGGACAAACCCAAGTATCTGGGAGGAAAAACCATGTTATTCTCGCCTAATACCGATATACTTAGCCACGTTTGTAAAAAGACAAAAATTCCTTGCATCATTGACGGATTCGAGCTCAGGTCTTTTCACATTCAGGTCTACCCGCTAGGGCGATTTTGGCCAGACAGTGTACATATACATATTAGTTGCCTCGAGGAAGTGCTAAACAACCAACCAATAAAATTCTTATGCTAAAGTGCTTTTGATTTATGAAGTGCTAAACAACCAACCAATAAAATTCTTATGCTAAAGTGCTTTTGATTTATGAAGTGCTAAACAACCAACCAATAAAATTCTTATGCTAAAGTGCTCTTGATTTATGGAGTGCACTAGAAAACTGGCCAGGAAGAATTCCTTTTCCAGTCGACTTCCGAAAATTACAATATCATATACTTGTATTTATAGTATTTCCATTTTGATAAAATCTAATATAAAGATCAGATTCAAAATTATAATTATACAAGTTGGAACTATATTGTGCAGCGCACTGAGAAAACGTCAAATAACTGCGAATAAAATGAAAACTGGGTAACTGATGTTGTGGTTTGCAGTAATTACGCTTATAGATTTGGCTTTGTTTACGGGAAACTTGATTCAGATAACGATTTAGTTATGGAGAACTGGCACAATGATTCCAATAGCGTAAATGATGCGAACGGAATTGATGATCAACTTGACAACGAAGTTGCACAATGTTTTGGTTGGAGGATCGAAAGATTTCGTATCGACAGAAAAAAACTCGAGTGCATGATGCAAATTCCAGAAGGTATGGGCAGTTCAGAAAAGTAGTTTCCATATATTGTCTTAACGCTCTTGACTTTTACTTTCAATTTCAGATTTGATAAAAAGTTGACGTTTTGTAATTAATGTGTGATTGTTTCATTGAGTAAATATTGCTCACTAATTCAATTTATGAATATGTATTTCACTTATTTGGGTATATGAAATCACAGCTTTTTTCTTTTATAAGCCGCTTTTTTTCCTTTCTGTACTACTCAATAGATCAGGTTTTTGTTCCAAATTCATTTATCAACGTACAATAAAAGCGAAGATGAACTTCATTAGGTGCTCAATGGGACACGTGCACATTTAAAATGCATAATCTTCCGATTCAGTTCAACTAAAATTGAGACTTGGTAAGGAACTGAGCAAGGGCAATGATTTTAGTTAGCACCCCTCTAAACGTGACATTTTACGGGAGATGTTTAGAAATAAAATGTTACGCATATTTTCAACCTCTGTGTTCTAAATGAAACGTACAATTGGCATTTTCATGAACACTGGCGCCATTAATTCCCTCTGGTTTACAAGCTGCTCCACCCCAAAAGAGAGAAAGTTAATTATTATCAGACGCTAACTTATAGCAAGCCTGTATCATGAAATTCTAAAAAAAAAAAAAAAAAAATACTGTAACTAAACGGTTGAATTCATAACTTTGTCTGTTCCCCCCCCCCCCCGATCAGTTATTTTGGTTGCTTCTCAGAAAGAAGGGAGATATTTCATCGCAAGCAGATTATTTCTGAATAAAAACACCAGAACATGCTGTGATTACATTGGCAATGATCGTTAACTTTACCATGTATTTATTTATTATCGTGCTACAAAATTGGTTACTGAAAAATGAATATTTACATAATGTAGTACATGTCACCATTTTCTTCTGTTGGAGTGTGCTTAGATTTTGTAGCTTAAAAACACTTTCATTGTAATTACACTTTGGCAGCGATAGGTCGGTCAGGAATGAACTTAGTGATTTTAAGACATTACTGTTATACATCCTGTGTTCACAATTTTATAGGCACTTTGGTAGATCCGTTGTCTGCTTGCTGGGCGTGGCATAGTTATTCCTGGAAAGCGAATTTTGCAGTCAGATTTGCATACTTTAAGCTATTACAAGATACAGTACTAAGTAATTATCCCTCGTAACAAGGCGATGAGTTTTGACTTGTCAAAACCCCATCTCTGCAATAAGTAAGGGGGAGGGAAATGGAGGTGTTAAGTGTCCGATAGCCAGGCCAGACCAGTTAGAGTAAAGAGATCTAGATAGTTTCTGTGGAAGAGTGACCGGTTCACTACTTCAATCCTTGGGGGAGGGGGTTTCTCTTTTCCATAAAGATTCCAATCTATATGGGAAAAAAGGCCGTCGATGTGGCATGCGTTTCATATATTAATAATGCGTTAAACTCAGAACTGAAATATCAAACTTCTTTTCATTTTGTTCTTAAGTTTATTATACGCAACATATTTTAAATTTCATTCATTTCTGTTGGAAGAACAGTCGGAAAATAGGGACGAGACAGGTATTTCTTAAAAAGGGAAAAAAATGCTTCGGTTGTTACCTTGCCTCAATCTTTCAATAAACCTTTCCAAAGTTGACATTCACAAACACCTTAACTCGATTTCACTCCAGAATTTATTTTGCTCCTCGCACTAACACTTAACAAAAAAAAAAATAATAAATAATAATAATAATACTGTAAATAATATGTACTTAGGGCTTATGCCTCAGACTGCAACAGAATTAGACTACGTTTGTAGTCTGATTCTAGATAATTGCCATCGTTACATCACAAGAGTATCTATCCACCCACCGAAGAAGGGCCAAATAGCCCTGAAACGGTGCTGTCTGAGTGGTGGTATCCGCTGAGAATAAGTATCAATAGTCTTCTCCTTTGAAGCGTTGCTTATCCGAAGTAGTGCAATATCATGGCAACTCGTTGTGAAGGTATTCACAATTTAAGATATAACTTAAACGATGCCGCCTTTGCAAAAGTTTGTTAATTCAGAGTTTAGCTGTGTACTAATGATGCATTTACACTAAATTGAACGTCATAAACATTGGCACTATCCTGCTTGCATTTGATCGGAATTATTTAAACATGACTTGTAAGAGAATTGTCGAAGTGTTACTGGGTGTAATCTATTTTTAGTAATTATGGTAATTTTTGATAACAGCTATTAAAAAAATAATTCTAAATATATAAAATCTGACGTACATTTGGTTTGAAATTTGTGTCAATGCATGTCTTTTCTTTATCTTGGATCTATCTGTGATGGTGTCATTCTGTGTTAAACTGCTGTATATTATTTGCTTTAATATATTTCATCGGCTGTTTCGGAGTATAATATGTTATTTATGGTACTGATCTGTTATTCTAAATTTAGTTTAATTTATGGTGCTTGTCGCTGCTGTTCTGGGCTTCGGTCGATTCGAGCAAGTGTTCTTACACTGTACTATTACTTGTGCTACTGAGTGTCTCTATACTTAGTCTGTCTTGAAGAAAAACAAATTTAGCGTTATTTGAGGCATATGATGCAAGACAGCAAGCTTATATAGCATCGGCCAAAAAAAAAAAAAACCCTCCCATTTCACCAATCCATTCACTCCAAATATTTGTCTAGTTCTGCCTTGAACTTGCCCTACAACACATAGAAGTTTGTTCCAACTATCAACCACCTGCTGGCTATGGGCAAATTTCCGCACATCAATTCTGCAACTATCTTTACTCAATTTGAATCTATGCCCCCTCGGGTTCGTAATTTGAGCAAGAGGAATAATCCTATCAGCACTGAGCTTGCTCAAACAATTCAAGGCCTTATACACCTCAATCAAATCACCTCGCAAGTGCCTAGTCTTCAGATGCGTCAACTTGCAGAACTTAAGCCTTTCTTGGTAAGAGCACTCCTTTGTTCCTGTCACCAATTTGTTGCCCTTCTTTGTACTCGGTCTAGCAACTCTACATCCTTCCTAAAATGAGACCTGTACGCAGTACTCAAGGTGTGGCCTGGCCATTGCCTTATACAAGGGGATAATCACCTCTATCTCTGCTAGCAAAATTCCTATATATCATTGACAAGACTCCATGACCTGCCTGGCAGCATGTCTGCACTGCTCAGAACTTCATATCTGACTGCACAACCCCCCCCCCAGGTCTTTTCATTCTACACTTCCTTGAGTGTAGTACTACACAGTTCATACAATATCCTGGGATTACTGAAATCATATGCAGTACTTTGCATATGGTTTCAGTTAAACTTCAGTTAAAAGTTATAGTTAAACTTCAGTTGCCACTTCTGAGCCTAGCTGCCTAACATTTCTAGATCCTGTTTCAGTAGCATACTGTCTTTATTGTCATTAACAACCCTGAAAAAATAATTTGAAAATTGTTTATTTCAAACTTGGACAATAAGCCTGATATGCCTTCATCGATATCACTGATAAATACAAAAAACAAGAATGGGCCCAGCACGGAACCCTAGAGGACTCCACTGATAGCATTAGTCCACGAAGAGCACTGTAATTATCACCGCTCTGTTGTCTCCCATTCAACCATCCCTTTATCCATTGCAGCAACTTGCTCTTAATGCCATACCTCCAAATTTGTACAGCAGTCTTCCATGCAAAGGTATCAAAAGCTTTCCTGAAATCCAAGTATACGATATCAAAATTATTTTTTGCCTCCAGTTTCTTTTTGACCACGTCGTAGTAGCTAATCAAATTGGTGAGACAAGACCTTCCCTTAACAAACCCAAGCTGTCTGAACGATTACTGCAGTCTTGTCTAGATGATCCTGAAACAATTCTTTAACCACTGACTCCATTATTTTCCCTTGAACAGAAATAAAACCAACAGGTCTATTACTATTTGTTATTGTTTTTGGTTTTTAGGAGCATTAGCAACTAAGGCCATATTGCTCCGGGGATATGCGGTGGTCATTCCCTGACCTTTCCGCATCCTCCGTATTTGGTGGTGACGGGCTCAAACCCCGGTTTAATCAAGAAGCGTATGCTGCGCACTGCTGCTCCTTCCCACCTGGCTACGGAGGAGCCAGTTTTACTATTTGTGTCAGCCTTTGAACACCGTTTGTGAATTGGGAATACATTTGCACATCTCCATTCCATGGGGACCTCCCCCTGAATTTAAGGATGCTTTCAAAATTATGGCTAAGGGTTTGCTTACTTCCCATGCTGCCTGCTTCGGTATAACTGGATAAATTCCATCCACCTCAGGTGCTTTTTTATGTTTAACTTCAATTTCTCCTCCACTTTCCTCTCCGTTATTATAAAATCATTTAGCTCCCTTTTAGTTTAGTAAACTTCTGTCCTCTTCTTCCTTACAGATTTCCTCATGTGTAAATTTAGGTGGAAAATACTCTTTCAGTTTGTCAGCTATGTGAGCAGGATCATCGACAGTCAACCTATCAATATCAAATGGACCAATCTGATTCATTCCCTTCCTTCTAGAGTTCACATAAGTAAAGAACTCTTTGTTGTTTTTCTTTGTATCCTTTGCCAAGTATTTCTCGTAATCGGTCTTCGCTTGCCTTAACCTCCTTTGTGACTTGATTACAAACTAGCTTATATCTACCATAAGCTTCTGTGTCGCCGGATAATTTATATGCATCCCATGCATTTTTTTTCTGTGCTACTAGCTTCATTAGTTCATCTGACATCCGTTTAAATATAAATCTTGAACGGTATTTCTTAGTTGGTATGAAAAGCCTAGTAGCTTCCAAGAGTAATTGCTTTAAGGATTTCCTTTAGATTCCCTTTAGAATTGCTGTTTTTAATATCATCAGTTGATCCCACTGTATTGAATTTAAAAACTGTGAGACCGCTGTAGTCACCTTTACGAAAGCAAAAACCCTTTTCATTACTGTTAGTCGGGTTCAAGCCCATGACTGCTCAGTACGGTGCTCTTTCTTGTATTATCTCTACCTTGTGAACTCCTCTGATCGTGTGGTCGTCCCGGAATATATACAGAAAATTTATTTATTAGTCTGTGAATCCTATCACGCTGTCAGTTCTCCGACCCACATAGCATTGCGTTGATAGCATAAACAAATATTTGTGCATGTGATGCAAGAAACATGTGTATGAGCTTATGCAGCATCAGCCAAAAAAAAAAAAAAAAAAAAAAAAAAATCACACCATTCCCTCCAAATGCCTGTCCAGTTCCTCCTTAAATTTATTCAACCTATCAACTTCCACAACGACAGATGGAAGTTTGTTCCAGCAATTAACCACCCGCTGACTAAAGGCAAATTTCCTCATATCTATCCTACATCTGTCTTTTCTTAATTTGAATTTATGCTCCCTTAGGTTCGTAATCTGAACAAGTTGAAGGATCCATCAGAATTCGGCGTGCTCAACCCATTCAAGGCCTTATATACCTCAATCACCGCGCAGGTGCCTAGTCTCCAGCCACTGCAATTTGCAGAACTTAAGCCTCTCTTGGTAAGAGGATCCCTTCATTCCCCTCACCAATCTTGTTGCCCTTCTCTGTACCCGCTCAAGTAAATCTACATCCTTCCTAAAATGAGGTCTCCAGACCTGTACGCAGGTCTGGAGACCTCATTGCCTTATAATCACCTGACCATTGCCTTATAATCACCTCCTTTTCCCTGCTAGCAAAATTCCTATATATCATTGACAAAACCCCATGACCTGCCCTGGCAGCCTGTCTGCATTGCTCAGAAAACTTCATATCTGCCTGCACAATTACTCCCAGGTCTTTCATTTTCTACCACCTTAAGTGTAGTACCACACAGTTGGTACGTTTCTCTGGGGTTACTTCTACCCATATGCAGTACTTTGCATTTGTCAAGTGTATCCCATCCCTGTAGAAGCAGTCTCTCCTGTTAGCAAACAACACACCGAAAATTTTTTACCCCAAGAGCCTTGCACAATCTCTTCAGGACCGAATTGATTGACAAGGCTCATCATATACTCCATCCTACTGCGTCTGGGCAGAATTGCAGACACTTTAAAATTTAACCCTAACTCGCGACGTTTTTTTCAACATCGACCTTTACTTGTTAATAGATCTGCAGATCTCTTACCCTTAAGGTCATTAGTACCAACGCGTACAACAATATTACCTTTTGTCCCCTCAAAAGAGGATATCTGCTCTACAACGTCATCAACTTTTGCCCTAAACAGACATACCCGTTGCTCTGTTCCACTTATCCTTTTTGCATAATATATTCCCTGTCACCCCAACAATAACTAACTCTTAGGTATAAGGTATGTTCGTATCAAACGGCACCTGGGATTTCTCCCAACTCCGCGTGTGTTTCGCTGTATCAAGGACAGTACACTGTCAAGCCAGAGACTTGAAAGTGTGTGGGCCGTGTCTGTGCAGTGTGATATGTTGTGCCCATTGTTTGACCGGCTTATTGGCTGCCAGGCCTCTAGTGGGGCATGGCGTTCTGATATCCTGCCACGTGGAGGGTAGCCGGGTGTATCCAGTATCACAACAAATTGCTCTAGCAGGTCCTGCCGCCTAGTTTACTGGGATTTCAGTGGCTTTAAAAAAAAAAAAAAAATTACGCATTTGACATTAGTACTTAATGGGATTGCTGTTTGGAAATCGCTGGTTGGGGTTGAACGCTAAAGAGATGTGTTAAAGGCCTAATAAGTCGGGCAAAATTTTGATGTTATTAAATTTAGACGTGAGGCTATACGCTAGATAAAAGCTAATAGTGTTTGTTGTAGATTTAGATGAAACCGGTGGAATTTAGACGTTGATTAGAATTTAGCAGCATTGTTAAGGGGCACCTTGGTCGATTTAGTGAGAAAGGGGGGAGATTGAAGACTGGGGCAAACAGATAGAAGAATAGGGATGATAGAGTAGGCATCCCCAAAGAGGTCAGTGGAGACGAGCCCCACCAGGCGAAGTATGGGGGCGGGGGTAGGCAGAGTGGAGACAGATCCGTCTTCCCCCCCTGCCTGGGGATGGGGTTTTAAAGGGAACCAGGTTAGAGTACCCAGTTCAGATTGCCAATGGCGAGTTGGCAACAAAGCCGCAGAAGAATGCCTTCGTCGGTGTCATATCCAAGCAGTGTCCGGTATGAAGGTCAAGCTGCCCATCCCGCTCGGGGGTGGGATATGTTTGCTGGCAGTAGGGAACCCACCAGGCTAGGGGGTGGGAGACTCGTTCTCTTGCTTGTATGTGATAAATTCATTTTTAAATGAAGACACAATTATTGGAAACAATTCGCGTTCACTGAATTCAAAATCCGATCGAAAAGATGGAGGCGGTGACTCTTCACCGCCTCCATCTTTGATTGGTCGATCACTGCTCTAATTTTTCCACCCTGCCAAGCGTGCTGCCGCTTGCAGTACTGATTGTAAACTTACTCTGGGAGAGCACGCACGTTGCTCGCGATATTTGCATGTCTGTGTAAATAACATACTGTTTTACTTCATGACGTACTTTCTATAATTCTGAAAGAGTTTAAAAATTGTTTCTAATCCGTTATTGTTTTTATTTTGACCTTCTGTACCGGATATTTAAACTTGCTGTTTGGAGTTTTGCAGTAGTAGTAATGAAGGCATTGAAAGTTTGTTCACTTCTTCCTAGAATTTAATTAATCTATCAACTTTCACAACGAAGATGGAAGTTTGTTCCAGCAATTAACCGCCTGCTGATTAAAAGCAAATTTCCTCGCATCAGTTCTACAACTGTCTTTCCTCAATTTGATTTTATGTCCCCTCAGGTTCATAATCTGAGCAAGCGGAAGAATCTAATCAGAATTCAGCGCGCTCAACCCATTCAAGGCCTTATGCACCTCAATCGGATCACCTCGCAAGTGTCTAGTCTCCAGCTACTGCAATTTGCAGAACTTAAGCCTTTCTTGGAAAGAGGACCCCCCCGTTCCCCTCACTAACTTGATGCCCTTCTCTGTACACTCTCAAGCAACTCTACATCCTTCCTAAAATGAGGCCTCCAGACCTGTACGCATTACTCGAGACGTGACCTGACCATTGCCTTATACAAAAGGATAATAACCCTTTTCCTACTAGTAAAATACCTGTATATCATTGACAATACCCCATGACCTGCTGCGGTATATCATTGACAATTCTCCATGACCTGCTGCGGCAGCCACTCTGTGGCGCCTCTGTAGCCAGGTGGCAGGAGCAGCAGTGCGTAGCACACGCTTCTTGATTAGCCCGGGGTTCGAGCCCGTGAGCCACCAAATATGGAGGATGCAGAAAAGTCAGGGAATGACCACCGCATATCCCCGGAGCAATATGGCCTTAGTTGCTAATGCTCCTAAAAATCAAATTACAATAGCAGCCACTCTGCATTGCTCAGAAAACTTCATATCTGACTGCACAATTACTCTCAGATCTTTTTTCATTTTCTACCACCTTAAGTGTAGTACCACACAGCTGGTACTTTTCTCTCGGGTTACTTCTACCCATATGCAGTACTTTGCATTTGTCAATGTTAAAATTCAGTTGCCATTTCTCAGCCCGTCTACGCAAATTTTCTAAATCTTCTTGCAGTCGCACACTGCTCATTAACAACCCTGCCAACCTTTATATCATCTGCAAGCTTCGACTTTAAGCCTGATATACCTTCATCAATATCATTGATAAATATACAGAAAAACAGTGGGCCAAACAGCGAACCCCGGGGGACACAACTAATAACATTTAGTCCACAAAGAGCAGCGTCCATTGATTACCGTTCTGTCTTCTCCCACTCAAACACCTTTTATTCATTGTAGCAACTTGCCCTTAACACTGCTCTAATTTGTACAGTATTCTCCCATGCACAACAGTGTCAAAAGCTTTCCTGAAATCCAAATACAGTATATAATAAAAAAATTATTTTTTGCATCCAGTTCCTTTGTAACCACATCATGGTATCCAATCAAATTTTTCAGACAAGACTTTCCCTTAACAAACCCATGCTGTGTCTGAATTATTACTGCAGTCTTGTCTAGATGATCCTGCAATGTATCTTTAACCAGTGACTTCATCATTTATAAGCACCCGGAACAGAAGTCAAACTAACAGGTGTGTAATTACTCGTGTCACTCTTTGATTCTCCTTTGTGAACTGGAGATACATTTGCACATCTCCAGTCCTTGGAGACTTTCCATGAGTCCTAGGATGTTCTCATAATTATGGCTAAGGGTTTGTTTACTTCCTTTGCTGCCTATCCTATCCCATCCTTAGGTGCCTTTCTTATATTTAATTAAAACAATTTCTACTCCACTTTGCTCTCAGTTATTACAAAATCATTAAGCACTATTACAGTTTGATAAACTTCTGGCATTTTGCTCCCTTAATAACTCCGCATATGTGAATGTAGATGCAAAATACGCATTCAGATTATCAGCTATCTGAGCAGGATCATCAACAGTCGACCAATCGATATCAAGTTGACCATTCTGATTCAACCCTGTCTGGGGCGGGGTTAGCCTGTGCGGACGTAGCTCCTTGAAGCTCTTGAAACAGAAGTTTTTCCTGATTTATTTTCTGCTTTATTAGTTTAAATTGTCATATTAACTTATTTTCTAGAGTAGCTTTATATTCCTAGTTACGATACTTAGTTTAAAGTTTAACTTAGACAGAGATTTTGTAGATATTACTTAGTATCGGTAACGGTATCAAATCCACGTGTCACAAATTGAACGAGAGGTCTTTTTTTTAACCAAATTTAGTCGATTTATTAACCAATCGTTATATCAAATTATCTTCTATAAGTAGATTATAGACCTAGTCAGGATCCTTAGTTTATTCTAAATTGAGATAGCGAGATTTGGAAGCTAATCAATACTTACGAGTCCGTAGAAGTACCGTTCGAGAATTCCCGCCATTTTCACACGATAGCATAAGCTTAGTGTAGTATAGTGCATAATATAATATTGTCAATTAATCAGTAAATCTATTAATCTTGATAAACTTTATTGTCAATTAAATTGTATTTTAACTCTATATATATATATATATATATATATATATATATAACGACTTAATCGTAACAAATAATTAATACATAACTATAGTGGTACACGTGATACGGAAGTTGTATAAAGGGAACTCATAGAAAACACTAGATACCGAAAAAAAAAAAAAAAAAAATATATATATATATATATATATATATATATATATATATATATATATATATATATATAACATAACTGTTTTGGGATATAACTTAAGGATTTAATTTTTGTTTTGAAATTTTATTGAATTAAATCAGAATCATGACTCTGACCAGAGCAGCAAAGCAAAAGGCTCAAGCTAATGGGAGTGCTGTGGTTCAGGGGAGAACTGAGGTGGGCAGTTGCCCTCTGAATCACACTCTTTTAAAATGCACTGTTTGCTTGATGTTTGCGGACAGTCAGGTATGGGACATGATACTGCCAAGGGGGATGTCTTTGTGTGTGCACGATGTAAGGAGTGCAAGGAAATCAGGCGACAACTCAACGTTGTTATGGGCCTTTATGAGAGCTTGAAGGACAGGGTGGATGCCCTCGAAGGAAATAAATTGAGGGGCCCATCAAGCTCCAGCTACCCACATCAACGCCAGAGCTTGCACTTGGTCATCAGGCAACACCGAGGCAGCCCCCTAGGCAGAATGCGCTGGTCCCACAGGAACTAGTAGTTGTTGGTGACTCGATTGTCAGGGAAACGGGGAACATGCTTTGTAAAAAGGATAGGTGGAATAGGACCAGGATATGTCTGCCAGGGGCAAAGGTTGATGACGTTGTAGAGCGGATATCATCTTTTAAGGGCACAAAAGGTGATACAGTTGTACACGTTGGCACTAATGATATTAAGAGTAGGAGACCGGCGGAATTAATTAGCAAGTACAGGTCAATGTTGAAAAAAAGCCGTGAATTAGGGTTGAATTTGAAAGTGTCTGCAATTCTGCCCAGACACGATAGGAGGGAGTATATGATGAGAGCCTTGTCGATCAATTCGGCCCTGGAGGGATTGTGCAAGGCTCAAGGGGTAGAATTTTTTTCAGCCTGGACTGTACTTGTTAACAGGAGAGATTGCTTCTACAGGGATGGGATACACTAAAATAGAAAGGGTGCAAGAATTTTTGCTGATGCTGTCGAGGCAGTGTTAGGTGGGTCGGAAAACTGCTAGTTGGGGGGGATACAAGGACTAATAGATTACAAGTAGCCACTGGCAGAGGTGGAAGAGATTCTTGCACTGCTTCTATTGAAATGAGCAGAAGCTGGAAAAACAAGATGCAGGATATTTCAGAGACTGCTGGGAGTCATTGCGGTACAAGTAAACACATGGGTTGTGTTAGGGTAGCTAAGAATAGAAACAGGTGCATGTATACCTGAGTGTACACACAATGCTAGGAGTTTGGTAAATAAATTTGATGAATTTGAGGTATTGCTCAAAACATCAAAGGCAGATATTGTTGGGATATCAGAGACGTGGTGTCACACAGATATAAGTAATGCGGAACTGGAATTTGGGGAATACAATGTGTATAGAAAGGATAGACAGGACAGGAAGGGAGGAGGGGTTATGCTATTAATTAAGAAACACATAAGGTCCAAGGAAGTGAAGCCAGTCGACATCGATGGACAGGGCAGTGTCGAGTCAGTTTGGTGTGACATAAGCATAGGGAAATCAAAATTGAGAGTAGGAGTGTGCTATAGGCCTAATGACTCTGATGAGTATAATAAGATATTGTACAGGGAAATAGTGGGCCAGTAAATCAGAGAGTCTTATAATGGGGGATTTTAATTTCCCAGATATTGACTGGAATTTGTGGATTGGTCACTCGCACACTAGCAAGGCTTTTGTGGATTTATTGGATGATTGTTTTCTACATCAGCATGTTCGTGAGGCAACAAGAGGGAGCAATACTCTTGATCTGATTATCAGTAGTGATTCTTCATGCATTAAGAATCTGCAGACAAATGAACCACTAGGTGGCAGTGATCACAGTGTGTTGAAGTGGGATTTACTCAAGGAGGTAACTACCATCAGAGGTAAAGGGAAGGGTTTTTGTTTTCGTAAAGGCGACTATGATGGTTTGAGACAGTATTTAAATTCTATACAGTGGGACCAACTGATGATGTTACCAACAGCGAACTCAAAATGGGAAGCATTCAAGGAACTAATCTTGGAGGCTACCAGGCTTTACATACCAACAAAGAAATATTGTTCAAGGTTTAGGCCTAAATGGTTGTCAGATGAACTAATGAGGCATGTGGCAGAGAAGAAAAATGCATGGGATACATACAAATTAATGGGTGACATGGAAGCATATGATAGATATAAGTTGGTCTGTAACCAAGTCACAAAGGAGATTAGGCAGGCAAAGGCAGACTACGAAAAATCCTTGGCTAAGGATGCAAAGAAAAACAGAAAAGAGTTCTTTACATATTTAAACTCGAGAAGGAAAGGGATGAATCAGATTGGTCCACTGGATATTGATGGTTCAACAGTTGAGGATCCTGCTCAGGTGGCTAACAATCTAAACGAGTATTTTGCATCTACATTCACGCATGAGGAGTTATTCAGGAAGGAGAATGATGTAGGTAAAGTAAACATTGGCAGTGAGCTGGATGATTTTGTAATAACTGAGAGGAAAGTGGAGGAGAGATTGTTGAGGATAAACATAAAAAAGGCACCTGGGGTGGATGGGATCTATCCAGTTATATTAAAGGAGGCAGCAAAGGAAGTAAGCAAACCGCTAGCCATAATTATGAGAGCTTCCTTGGACTCAGGGGAGGTACCCATAGACTGGAGATGTGCAAATGTAACCCCAATTCACAAAGGAGGATCAAAGGCTGACACAAGTAATTATAGACCTGTTAGTTTAACTTCTGTTCCAGGTAAGTTAATGGAGGCACTGGTTAAAGAAGCACTGCAGGATCATCTAGACAAGAATTCAGTTATAGCTCAGACGCAGCATGGTTTTGTTAAGGGCAGGTCTTGCCTGACCAATTTGATTGGATACTACGATGTAGTCACAAACTGGATGCAAGGAATAACTTTGATATTATATATTTGGATCTTAGAAAGGCTTTTGATACTGTTGCACATGGAAGACTGCTGCACAAATTGGAGCAGTGTGGCATTGGAGGCAAATTGCTGCTATGGATAAGGGGATGGTTGAGTGGCAGAAGACAGAGTGGTAATCAATGGACACTGCTCAACGTGGACTAATGTTATTAGTTGAGTTCCTCAGGGTTCAGTGTTGGGTCCGTTGTTGTTTTCGGTGTTTATGAATGATATTGATGATGGGATATCAAGTTTAATGTCCAAGTTTGCAGATGATCCCAAGTTGGCAGGGTTGTTAAGGACACTACTGACGCTATGCTGCTGCTACAGGATCTGGAAAGGTTGAACAGATGGGCTGAGAGGTGGCAAATGAAGTTTAACATTGACAAATGTAAAGTACTACATATGGGAAACAGTAACCCCAGAGCAACGTATCTACTCTACGGTACTACACTGACAGTGGTGGAGAATGAAAAGGACCTGGGGGTAATTGTGCAGGCAGATATGAAGTTCTCTGAGCAGTGCAGACGAGCTGCAAGAGTAGCTCATGGTGTCTTGTCAATGATATACAGATATATTTCTAGCAGGGATAAGGAGGTGATTATTGCCTTGTATAAGGCAATGGTTAGGCCACATCTTGAGTACTGTATACAGGTCTGGAGGCCTCATTTCAAGAAGGATGTAGAGATGCTGGAACGGGTACAGAGAAGGGCAACAAGATTAGTGAATGGAACAAAGGGTTGCTCTTACGAAGAAAGGCTTAAGTTTTGCAAATTACAGAGTCTGGAGACTAGGCACCGGCGAGGTGATCTGATAGAGGTGTATAAGGCTTTGATTGGTTTGAGCATGCTCAATGCCAATGGGATTCTTCATCTTGCTCAGAATAATCACCTCAGAGGGCATAAATTCAAATTGAGGAAGGACAGATGTCGGATAGATGTGCGGAAATTTGCCTTTGGCCAGCGGGTGGTTGGTTGGTGGAACCGACTTCCACCACTTGTTGTTGAAGTTGATAGCCTAAACAAATTTAAGGCTCAACTGGACAGGTATTTCGAACGAACGGAGGAGTGAAATGGGAGTGGTGTTTTTTTTTTTTTGGCTGATGCTGAATAAGCTTGCTTTCTTGCATCATATGCCTCTACTAATGCTAACCCCTCCTTCTGTAAAGTCCTTGCTGTTTTTCTTAGCATCGTTTGCCAAAGATTTCTCGTAATCTGCCTTCGCCTGCCTAACTTCCTCTGTGACTTGATTAGAGATTAGCTTATATCTGCTAAAGGCTTCTCAGTCACCTGATAATTTATATGCATCCCATGCATTTTTTTTCTCTGTCACTAGTCCCACTAGTTCATCTGACATCCATTTAGGCGTAATCCTTGAACAATATTTTAATATACTATATATGAATTGCCTAGTAGCTTCCACGATTAGTTCTTTGAATGCTTCCCACTTACAATTTGCTATTACTAACAACAGTTTTTTTTTTTATTTTATTTTTTTTTAAATTTTATTTATTTTTTTTATTACTCCAAAACAGCCGAAGCCTTACAGAGGAGGAATTTGACAGTAGAAATATAGTAATCCTTCTATTTACAAACTGTACACAATGTCAGGTATCAATATACAATTTCAAATATACAAGGTCAATTTACAACATATACAATGCATATCATGTGTTACAAACGATTTGCATTTTAGCAAAGCTGTGGTAACAGAGAAATTAGTATTTCTAATCATTTTGTTGTTTTCTTTTCTTGATAGTTCACATTAAGTAGTTGCATTAATTGCTTTGTGTTATTATTCTTATTGTTATCCCAAAATTTTTTTTTTTTTTTGTTAAGGCTAAGTATACCTATATTTATAGTATTGTTATTATTAAATTAGTCATTTATTCTTATTCTCTATTAGTTTGATTGAAAAACCTTTGTAGCTCTTTTTTGATATTCATGTTTTCATTTAGGATATCAATGTTGAAATCGTTCAGCAGTTTTGCAGTTCTGTTGAAGTAGTGGAATCTGAGTTGATCAGTTCTGAATGGCTCTTGTGCCAGCATATTTTGTCTTCTCAAGACTCTTGGAGGACAGCTGAAGTTGATGAGGTAGAGCAGCTCGGGGGCATCGAGCTTGCCAGCCACGAGATGCATTAGGAATTTGCAGTCTGCCGCAGCTCTTCTTTGGTAGAGTGGTACAATCCCGAAGTGAATGCACCATTCATTGTAGGATTTGTGTTCAATTCCAACCTAGATTTGTACACCAGGAATCTGACTATGGATTTCTGAATACGTTCCAGTTGTTTTATAAGAATTTTGGTGTGAGGATTCCAGATTTGAGAGGCATATTCTAGAATTGGGTTAATGATCATTATGCAAGCTGTTTTTATGAGCTGTACATTAGTGAAATCGAAGCAGATTCTTTTAACCAGTCCAAGGGATTTGGATTCCTTAGCTGTAGTTTTATTTACATGTGTGTTGAAGTTTCCCATCTCAGGAAACCATACTCCAAATCTGAGACCTCATGTATTCTCAATAGCTCATGATTATTAGCTTTATAGGGATAATTAATCTTGTGTTTTTTGTGATAGTCTGTGACAGACATGGTGCAGCATTTGTTTAAGTTTAGTGTTAGACCATTGTTTGTGATCCATCGGGTGATGGTGTCTAGTCCATTTTCCAGTGATTCACAGTCTTGTGTTTGTTTTGATGGTTTTGTATATTTTCAAGTCATCTGCATATGAGAGCACTTTGATGTCAACATGTTGCATACAATCTTGTATGTCGTTAATACAGCAAAGAGTAGTTGGTCTCGCTGTACAGAATTTAAAAACTGTCTGAGACCACTGCAGTCACCTTTACGGAAGCAAAAACCCTTCCCTTTACCCCTGATGGTAATTATATCTTTAAGAAATCCCACATCAGTACACTGTTCGCTGCCATCCTGTGGTTCAGAATTCTTAATGCACGAATAATCCCTGCTGATAAACAGATCAAGATTATTTCCCTCTCTGATTCCCTCTC
This sequence comes from Mastigoproctus giganteus, assembly GCF_048544385.1. Lineage (NCBI taxonomy): Eukaryota > Metazoa > Arthropoda > Arachnida > Uropygi > Thelyphonidae > Mastigoproctus > Mastigoproctus giganteus. Next base: position 110,880,122 of record NC_143587.1, on the reverse strand, counting down.
GAATATGCTGCTGCAGTAAAAACAATCATACAATAAATCCATTTTCATTGGTATTTAAAGTCATGAAATACAAACGCACATGTGAACACAGAAAATTTAAGTAGAAACGGACGAGTGGATGGTTATGTATTTTCTTGTTACAGCGGAACTAAAGATGCCTTCACAGTCGAAACATAAAACGGATTATAAAAGTGTTTTTACAAGAGAATACATATACACATGGGCTCCCATCTGATGAGTATGGGCTTGGTACATCTAGGGTCCTGAGCTGGATGTCATCATTCTTTTCTCTCTCTCTCTCTCTCTCTCTCTCTCTCTCTCTCTCTCTCTCTCTCTCTCTCTCTCTCTCTCTCTCTCACACACACACAGGGTAACTCGGAAATTTTTTTTTGGCTGGTGGAGCATAAGCCTCAGGCTTCCTTGGTATGTCTAGTAATAATAACATTCATTTCTACTTAATTTCTTGTGTGCATTTATGAAGCCCTCAAATTTTATATTATCAGGGGCAGTGGCGGATATCGCTGCTGTAAGCGCAGAAAATTAAAATTAACAACTTAATTACAATATTTAAGTTTTTTAATTAAATGCATAACGTACATTGGAGTGGAGAATCTACCATAAAACTCCGAATAGCAAGTTTAAATTCCCAACAGAGACGGGAAAATCAAGAAGGGGCTGCTCGTTGGTAGGCACTGCGGAATTGCAGAATCCCCAGCTTTTTAAATCTAAATATACAGTCAACGGTGTTATATGAAATTTTGTGAAGAACAATGCAACGCAATGAATATTTTTATTAACAGGTCCCGCATATAGTATACTCATCGTCTATTTCCAATAATTATTCCAATAAAAACACTAAATCGAATCGTTTTCAGCTTTGAAGGTTAACCGTAGGTGGAACTGTGCACTACACAGTTCTACGTTTGGCCCAATGGCTGTGTCAATGCCTAGTTGGTAGGTTGCCAATACGCATTTTTTTTAGAGCTGATAAAACGAGTCAATGAACTGCGGAGTGATCAGTGCCGAGCAGTCCACCAAACTGGAATGAAAAAGTTAATCTATTTTCAACAAATAAAAACCGAAGAATGGATTTTATTTTAAAATAAAATTTCAACATTACTCATTTCTGTTAATATGTTTGTAGTATTTTTAACATGCTTATTATTATTATCATCTATGTCTACATGTCTTATAAACAAGGCAATTTAATATAACTTTAAGAAGCAGCACCTCCATACATCAGAGTCATGAGCCGCCACTGAAATTGAGTGACACATCTGTTGGAACTAAAGCGTCCCGACGCTGTCACCGCGCGATATTGAAATAATGGATTACCCTAAATAAAGGATTACATGGATTCCCTCCCCTCTACATTTTAAAAGCTATATTTAAAATAGTACTGCCTCTGCCACCTATTATTGAACTGGCATAGACCGAACATAGTTCCATTTAATCACCATGGTATTATCATATGCCTACTCTTTAAGCAAGGTTATAATTTCCATATCAAAATCAGGTGGTGCTGTCTGCCATTACTTGTGGACACAGATAATAGATGGCAGCACTTGAATATTGTAAGACGGTTTGTTCAAGCAATTTTTCTCTACAGATAATTTCGCTTTTAGCAGCTAGGAGTAAACGGACACTATTCGATGTTACCCAAAAAACGTAATGTGTTTACTCCACAGAGCTTTCACCTGACAAACGTTTATTTAATATATACCTATGCATGTCTGAAAATATTAAAGGTATTCCATATTTTTTTATAATTCTCTGGAATGTACCATCTGGCCAGTTGATAGACACTACAAAGCTTCATGATATTAAAATTTTTTTCCCCTGAAATTAAAAAAAATTTCCAAGATTTTCCAGGAACACAACCTTCTATTATAATATTGTGCTTATGGAGAAAAATTCAATTGGCACAAATTAACTAATGAGAGTATTTAATAAGAATTACAAACACCTCTATGGAGAAACAGTGGACCAGTAAGCCGGAATGTCTTATTATTTAACTTTCCAGATATGGACTGTAATTTGTGGGTTGGTAAATTACATACTAGAAAGACTTTTGTGAATTTATTGGATGAATGTTTTTCTACAGTAGCATTTTAGAGAGGCAACAAGAAATCAATACTCCTGATCTGATTATCAGCTGTCATTCTAAATGCATTAAGAATCTTCAGGTAAAATAACTACAGGGTGTCAGTGTACTAATACGGAATTAACTTAGACATAACTACTGTCAAGGGTAAAGGGAAGTGCTTTTGTTTTCATAAAATTAATGGGACCAACGGTCGATTACGCCAACAGCAAATTATAAATGTGAAGCATTCAGGGAAGTAATCAGACGCTACTAGACTTTTCATGCCAACTAAGAAATAGTTTATTAAAATATAACAGGAAGCTAAATGATTTTGTGATAATTGAGAGGCAAGTGAGAAGTTTTGAAGCTAAACGTAAACAACACAGATGGGAACTATCCAATTCTATTAAAGGGAGTAGCAAACCATTAGCCATAATTATGAGAGCATCTTTGGATTCAGGGGAGGTTCGTATGGACAGCAGATGAACGAATGTATCCCCAGTTCATAAAGTGGGGATCAAGAGGTGCCATGAGTAATTACAGACCTGTTAGCTTAACTTTTTTTTTATCAGGGAAAATAAAATAATAGAATTACTGGTTAAAGAAACGATGCAGGACTACCTAGACAGGAATGCAGTTATACTGAAGTCACAGCAGGGATTTGTTATGGGGAAATCTTGGATGACCAATCTGATTGGATACTATGATACATTAAAAAAGGAACTGATAGGAAAAAATTTGATTTCATGTACTTGGATATCAGAAAGCATTTGATACTACTGCAGAAAACACTGTTGTATAAATTGGAGCAACGTGAAATTAAGTGCAAGTTACTGCTATGGATAAAGGGATGGTTGAGTGGGAGAAGATAGTCGTTATTAATGACTTTTCGTGGACCAACACAATGCTTTTCGTGGACCAATGTTATTACTGGAGACCCCCAGAGTTCAGTGCTGGGCTAATTGATGTTTTCTATATTTATTAATGACATTGAACAAGGTATATCATATATAATCTCTAAGTTTGCAGATGGTACGAAGGTTGGTAAGGTGGTTAGTGACAATAATCAAGGTAAGCTACTGCAACAAGATCTAGAGAAATGACAGTCCAAGTTTAACATTGACAAATGCAAGGTACTACATGTGGGTAGCATTAATTCCAGATTAACACACAACTCTGGTACTAAACTCATGTTATGGAAAATGAAAAAGACCTAGGGGTAATTGTTGCAGTCAGATATAGTTTCCTGAGCAGCGCAGACAAGCTGCCACGACAGCTCACGGGGTTTATAGGAATTTTGCTAGCGGGGATAAAGAAGTGATTATCCTATTGTACATGGCAAAGGTTAGGAAAAGGCTAGGCAAAGAAGTGATTATCCTATTGTACATGGCTATGTCTTGAGTACAGCATACAGGTCTGGAGGCTTCATTGTACACTGGTGTGCAAAATTTAAGACCAATACTATTTATAAAGGTTACAACCACAAAATCTTTACTTAAGATACTCTTTACTGATGAGAGTAGATTCAGTCTCAGCAGCGATTCTGGACGTCAGCTAATCTGGCGAGAGGTTGGCACACGGTATCACCCCCGCAAACATCACTGAAAGGGATCGATATGGCGGTCGAGGTGTTCTTGTCTGGGAAGGCGTTATCTTGGATGGACATACACAACTCCAAATACTGGAAGGCGCTACTGTACCGAGGTAATCCTTCCCCATGTGCGTCTGTTCCGAGGTGCCATTGGCCCCGAGTTCGTGTTCATGGATGATAACGCCACACTCCATAGCACTGCAACTGTTGTTAATTTGCATTTTTTACTGTCTATTGCTAAGATATTTACTGTAAAACCATTTTTATAATTCTAAATTACTCAGTCGACCTCTGTTTAACGAAAACCTTTTTATAGCGAATTATTTTGAATTCCCCTTGGAAGTCACATTTAAAATAGTTTCCATTGAGCGAAGAAAATTTTCATATAGCGAACGGATTAGGAAAGAATTAACTCGGTACGTACTGTTGGCATTTCTGGCCTTCAGGCAATTTAGACAATTAGTGCTGCTGCGTGAATTAAGAGAACTAAAAGGGTTACCGTTCTACAACTTAGTAGTACCTCGTAAAACCTATCCGACCACTGTCCCACATACGGAAAAGTCGCGCTGGTCAAGAGTGAACAGATCAAGGTGTATTCCAATGGGCTTTGGCCCACCTTCTACTGCAGTGGTGTCCAACCTTTTCCCGTACAGGGGCCATATTCAAAAGAATTCAAAGTTGAATTTTTTTAGTATGGTACCATTTTCCCTATCTTATTGCATGTAAAAGTAAAATTGAAAATATTCGAAAATTTTATTAAATACAATACACAATTACATTTACTGAACAAAACATTTTAATGAGAATATTTTTGATAATTAACAATTTAAAATGCTGTTTTAGTTCACTTTCATCCCTGGCCGTAGGTTGGATACCTCTGTGAATCAACTGTAAGTACAGTACCCCGTTCGAGAATTAGAAAAATGGTTTTTCTTTTACCCCATAAATAATCATCTGTTTCGCGGAAGTACGTTATCCACATTTTTCAATTAATTTTCCCTATCTCTGTTTACATGGTCACAATACTTGAATATCCGAATGACACCGTCATTTTGGACAGTTTTTAAAGAAAATATTCAAATCGAGAGAAGGACAACGAAGGTTTTAATCCTTCTAAAGATGAATTGTTGGCATTTGGTGAAGAAGTTTGAAAATTGTCAATTAGGTTACAGTTAAATGCAATTCAGGGATTTCGGGGGATACCTAATTAATAAGGTTTCGGAAGAATTGAAGCATTTCATGAACGCTCTGAGTACGATACCAAGTTCATCGAGTGAAGGTGAACGAGGATTTTCACAAATGAATTTGATCGCCAGCCAAACCAGCGCTCCGTTGATGACAAAAGCAGTTTCTTCACTACCATTTCTTAAAACTGTTGGCCCACCGCCGCTGACCCGCTTCGATCCAGCAAAATATGTCGATTCGTGGTTGTTTCGGAAACGTCATTCAGCAACCGACACACAGAGGAAGAAAAGAAGTCGGCATAGGGTGTCCGATGAGAACTTAATGAAAATTTTTGGAATATTCTACAAAAACTTTATGAACTTATTTTTACTAATGTTATTATTTTTTACTTATTTTACTTATTTTTTTATATACTTGAATAATAAATTCATGCTTAATAAACTGTTAATATACTTAATTTATTGTTCTTATTCTAAAAATTACTACTAAAATAACAATATCAGGAAAAAAAAATTTAGAGTACTTTTCATATCCTTTAAATTTTCAATTTTTCCTATTAGCAAATAGAATCAGTACCGGCACCAATTTTTTTTTTTTTTTTTTTTACAAAAAAAAAAAAGCAGTGGGTATCAGTATGATGCCCGAAACACATTAATAATGTAGTGAGAATAACGGTATTTGGTATATATCTTTTTAAAGTAAAGTTCTTACAAATGTGTACAGGTAACCCTGGTATAACAAGTTAGTTAAGGTTCTAAAAAGTGCCATGCAGTGCAAAACAGTGTTATATGGGACTAAGAACCAGTACAAAAGGGGGGGGGGGTTATGTTCCAAAAGCTAACAAAAATACAACCGATTTTTATAAATCGGAAAATGACCTTTTTATTAAAAAAAAAAAAGGTAATAACTGAACAAACGTCTTACAAACTATGATACCCACACCAATGAGCCAAACCATTATGACCAGTGAGTCTTTATGCAAATCGAAGCAACTGCAGGTGAACTACTGCCCTGCTCGGGGACACTATAAAAAAAAACACCTGATACTGAGCTCCGTTAATCAGTGTTGTTCTTTGGATGGCAAAGGCAGCCGACTTGAGTGAGTTGAAAAAGGCCCAATTGTAATGGCCAGACGACTGGGTCAGAGAATATCCGGAATGGCACAGCTTTTGGGATGCTCACAGTCAGCCGTGGTTAGTACCTACTGAAAGTGGTCAGAGGAGGGGAAAACCCATGAACCACCGGCAAGGTGTTGAACAACCATGGCTCATTGAGGTGAGCAAAGGCTTCCTGGATGGTACATGACAACAGAAGGGTGACTGTGGTTCAACTTGCCAGTAATTGGAATGCTGGTGACAGGAGTAATGTGTCACAACACACAGTACATTGAATCCTGCTGGAAATGGGGCAGTGTAGCCACAGACACTCTCAGAGTGCCCGTGCTAACCATGGTTCACCAGCGATAGTTACTAAAATGGGCATGCAAGCATCGAAACTGGAAGAAGGTTATCTGGTCTGAGGAATCATTTTTTATTGCATCATGTGGATGGCCAGGTACATGTGCATTGTTTACCTGGGGAAGTGATGGCACCTGAATGCACTGTTGGACAAAAATAAGCTGGTGGCGGGTGTCATGCTTTGGGTAACGTGCTGGGATACCCTGAGTCCAATCATCCGTGTGCCGGGCACTCTGATGTCTACCACCTACCTAAACATCATTGCTGACCAGGTACACCCTTCCATGGCAATGGTCGTCCCCTCTGGTGGTGCCATCTTTCAGCAGGATAATGTGCCATGCCACACTGCCCGGATTTTTCGAGACTGGTTCATGGAACATGAAGACTTCAGGGTATTGTCCTTGCCTCCAAATTCCCTGAACATCAATCCCATCAATCATCTGTGGTTTGTATTGGAACAGCAACTCTGATTTGCAGTGTCTCAACAAAGGACCTTGCAGGAGTTAAAGGATCTGCTGGTTACGTGTTGGTACCAGATACTACAAGACACATTTAGAAATCTTGTAGTGTCCATGTCTTGCCGAGTACGAGCTGTTTTGGCTACACGTCAAGGACTAATATCATATTAGGTAGATGGTCAATGTTTCGGCTCATCAGTGTATATGTCAGATAATGTACTTTCATTTAATTTTCTTCCTCTTCATTGCTGCCAAGCACAATCAACAAAAACTTTTTCTCTATTGCAGAATGTAGTAGTAGTAGTGGCATGCGATGCAAGAAAGCAAGTGTATGAGTTTATGCAGCATCAGCCAAAAAAAAAAATCACACCATTCCCTCCAAATGCCTGTCCAGTTCCTCCTTAAATTTATTTAATCTATTAACTTCCACAACGACAGATGGAAGTTTGTTCCAACAATTAACCACCTGCTGGCTAAAGGCAAATTTCCGCACATCTATTCTACGTCTGTATTTTCTTAATTTGAATTTATGCCCCCTTAGGTTCGTAATCTGAACAAGTGGAAGGATCCCATCAGAATTCAACATGCTCAATCCATTCAAGGCCTTATACACCTCAATCAGATCACTGCACAGGTGGCTAGTCTCCAGCCACTGCAATTTGCAGAACTTAAGCCTCACTTGGTAAGAGGATCCCTTCATTCCCCTTACCAATCTTGTTGCCCTTCTCTGTACACGCTCAAGCAAATCTACATCCTTCCTAAAATGAGGCCTCCAGACCTGTATGCAGTACTCAAGGTGTGGCCTGACCATTGCTTATACAGAGGGACAACTCCTTTTCCCTGCTAGCAAAATTCCTATATATCATTGACAAGACTCCATGACCTGCCCTGGCCGTCTGTCTGCATTGCTCAGAAAACTTCATATCTGCCTGCACAATTACTCCAAGGTCTTTCATTTTCTACCACCTTAAGTGTAGTACCACACAGTTGGTATGTTTCTCTGGGGTTACTTCTACCCATATGCAGTACTTTGCATTTGTCAAGGTTAAACTTCAGTTGCCACTTCTTAGCCCATCTGCCCAAATTATCTAGATCCTATTGCAGTAGCACACTGCCATTACTGTCATTAACAACCCTGCCAACCTTTGTATCATTTGCAAACTTCAACACTAAGCCTGATATACCTTCATCAATATCATTGATAAATATACAAAACAACAGAGGACATAACACTGAACCCTGTGGGACTCCACTAATAATATTAGTCCACTAAGAGCAGCACCCATTGATTACCACCCTCTGTCTTCTCCCACTCAACCATCCTTTTATCCATTGTAGCAACTTACCCTTAATACCATTCTGCTCCAATTTGTACAATAATCTTCCATGCTCAACAGTGTCAAAAGCTTTCCTGAAATCCAAATTTATGATATCAAAATTATTTTTTTGCATCCAGTTCCTTTGTAACCTCATAATATCCTATCAAATTTGTCAGACAAGACTTTCCCTTAACAAACCCATGTTGTGTCTGAATTATTGCTGCAGTCTTGTCTAGATGATCCTGCCATGCATCTTTAACCAGTGACTCCATTATTTTACCTGGAACAGAAGTTTAACTGGTCTGCAATTACTTGTTACCCTTCGATCCCCCTTTGTGAATTTGGATACATTTGCATGTCTCCAGTCCGTGGGAAACTCCCCTGAGTCAAAGGACTCTCTCATAATTATGGCTAAGGGTTCGCTTAGTTGCTTTGCCGCCTCCTTTAATATAACTGGATAGATCCCATCCACCCCAGGAGCCTTTCTTATGTTTAACTTGAACAATTTCTCCTCCACTTTGCTCTCAGTTATTACAAAATCATTAAGCACCTTGCTACAATTTGATAACCTTCTGCCATTTTCAAAACTTAATAACTCATGTGTGAATGTAGATGCAAAATACTCATTCAGTTTGTTTTCTATCTGAGCAGGATCATCAATAGTCGAACCATCGATATCAAGTGGACCAATCAGATTCATCCCCTTACTTTTTAGAGTTTATATGAGTAAAGAAATTCTTGCTGTTTTTTTTAGGATCTTTTGCCAAAGATTTCTCGTAATCTGCCTTTGCCTGCCTAACCTCCTTTGTGACCTGATTGCAGACTAGCTTATATCTGCAATAGGCTTCCGAGTCGTTTGATAATTTATATGCATCCCATGCATTTTTCTTCTCTGTTAAGAGTCTCAATAGTTCATTTGATAACCATTTAGGCCTAAATCTTGAACAATATTTCTTAATAGGTATGAAACTTTTAGTACCATCTATGATTAATTCCTTGAATGCTTCCCACTTAGAATTTACTGTTGGTAACTTGTCAGTTGATCCCACTGTACAGAATTTAAAAACTGTCTGAGACCACTGTACTCGCCTTTATGGAAGCAAAAACCCTTTTCTTTACCTCTGATGGTAATTATATCTTTAAGTAAATCCCACATCAGTACACTGTGATCACTGCCACTTAGTGGTTCTAGTGGTTCCTTTATCTGCAAATTCTTAATACATGAATGATCACTGCTGATAACCAGTTCAAGAGTATTACCCTCTCTGGTTGCCCCTCGAACATGCTGCTGCAGAAAACAATCATTCAATGGCACCTCCATAGCCAGGTGGGAAGGAGCAGCAGTGCATAGCACATGCTTCTTGATTAGACCGGGATTCGAGCCAGTCACCACCAAATACAGAGGATGCAGAAAGGTCAGGGAATGGCCATCGCATATCATGGAGCAATATGGCCTTAGTAGGTAATGCTCCTAAAAACCAAAATAACAACAATCATCCAATAAATCCACAAGTCTTACTACTTTGTGAGTGACCAACCCACAAGTTCCAGTCAATATCTGGAAAGTTAAAATCCCCCATTATAAGGCATTTACTAGCCCACTCTATTTCTCTGTACAATTGTTCATTGGAGTCATTAAGCCTATAACACACTCCTACTCTTATTTTTGCTTTCGCAGTGCTTATGTTACAAGAAACTGACTCAACAGTGCACTGTTCATCTATATCAACTGGATGCACTTTTTTTGATTTTGTTTTTCTTAATTAACAGCATAACATCTCCTCCCTTCCTATCCTTGTCTATCCTTTCTGTACACATCGTACTCCCCAAATTTCAGTTCTGCATTGATTATATCTGTGTGACACCACGTATCTGCTATCCCAACAATATCTGCCTTTGATGTTTTGACCAACACTTCTTCAAATTTATTTACTATACTTCTAGCATTTGTATACATGCAAGTATACGTGTACCTATCCTTATTATTAGTTACCCTAACATATCTCATATACCCACCTGTTTCACGATGACTGCCATCAGTCCCTGAAAACCCCAGCACCCCTCGCTCCAGGTCGCTACTCATTCTAATAGAAGTTGTGCAAGAATCACCTTCACCTCTGCCTGTGGCTGCTTTTAACCTTTTAGTCTGTGAACCCCCCCCCCCCCAAGCTAGCAGTTTTCCGACCCACCTAACACTGCCTCTACAGCATCAGCAAATATTCTTGTACCTTTTCTATTTAAGTGTATCCCATCCCTGTAGAAGCAATCTTTCCTGTTAATATCTTCACCTTTTGAACTTTCTTCTGCAGCATCTACATTTTGTTTATCTTCTGCTCTTTAAAAAATTGGCAATCTGGGTTTGTTTGCCTTTACTTGATTGATCTTTGTTAATTTCTTGGTATAGAGCTAAGCATGTTGGAAGCTCCTTTTTGAACTTTGTGCTCTTTTCAGATGAAGGATCTGCATTCTACCTTCCCATATGCTTTTTAGTGTAAAATTTTGAACCTCAGAATTTTGATCTGCGCTGTCATCCTCTTAATTGATTTGTTTTACATCTGATGCCATTTCCAGCAAACTGCTTTGCCAGCCTCTATTTCTACCAGTAATTTGTGAATTATTATTATTATTATTAGCCATATGGTGCAAGGAAGCCTGAGGCTTATGCTGCACCAGGCAAAAAAAAAAGTGTGTGTGTGTGTGTGTGTGTGGGAATCACCAAGAAAGAGAAGAATGATGATATCCAGCTCAGGATCCTGGGTTTGCCAAGCCTGTACTCACCGGATGTTGAGCCCCTGGGGTAAATGTCTTCAATAGTCCTATCATCAAAACCTTCCCCTCCTACTGACTTAGCAAGTTCTGCTATCACATTGATTCAGTTTTCTACTGGTTCTGCCATATTTCCTAAATGAGCTGACTCTGGCCATGCATTTTTTTTCAACACACAAAGTTAATGTTGACGGTTTTACTTCTTTGAGCCATAAAGCTATGATTTCAATATAGTCCACAATTGAAAAATGTCTTTTGAGGGGTGCTTTTTCACTTTCCTTAGGCATAATTTAGGGCTGGAATTAAATTCACAACAAAAATTATTCCGATACAGTTCTTAAGAACAAAGTTTAGTAATTCATATCCAGAAAAATTTATAAATGATCAAATAAAAGCTAAAATAATCTTACAAAAACCTTAAAAGTCACAAACTGCACGCTTCAAAGTTAATTTTTTGTAGTGTCAAACAAGCACAAGTTCAAAAGCATAGAACCTAACACAGATTTTGCAATTTTTTTTTACATAACAAGTAGAGTCAACAGTGGGATTCACAAAAAAAAAAAAAAATAGAAATGGAAAAATTACATACAACATAGCAGGATTTCCCCTGAAAAAAAAGTTAAAAAAAAAAATACTGTTATGCAAGGTTCTTCAATTTTCCAGCAGTGTTAGAGCAAAACTGTCTTAAGTACCATGTTGTGCATGGATTGCTGCAATTTATCAATCGTGTTAGAGCAAAACCATGTTGTAGAAGTAGAGTTATGCGGGGGTTGCCTGTATTTATCTTTGCATTTATTTTGCAAACTGCATGGATAACCTATCAAAAATATTTCTTAATTTATGAGAACTGGTATAAATTTTATTGAGATTGCCTTTATCTCACCTTTATTTTTGTATGAACTGTTATAAACTATTTAATTTCATGTTTGGAGCACATATGCAAATGCTATTTTCTCTAGATATTTTCATTAAAATGTATTTAAATTTATCATTTATTCATTATAATTTCCCCAGGGGCTCACATCTGATGAATATGGACTTGGCACATCCAGGGTCCTTAGCTGGATGTCATAATTTTTCTCTTTCTTGGTGATTTCCCCCCCCCCCTCTCTCTCTCTCTCTCTCTCTCTCTCTCTCAGGGTGACTCAAATTTTTTTTTTTTTTTTTTTGGTTGGTGCAGCGTAAGCCTCAGGCTTCCTTGCACCATATGGCTAATAATAATAAAAGGTGAGATTTAAACTAATGCATTTAAGTTTTTTCTGTTTGCATCAATCCTGAATAGAGAAATTCTGAAATTAATTTCTGAAAAATCTGTTTTCCAAACAAATCTGTTACTTAGATTTCATGATAGCTCATGTACTATTAACTATGCTGTTGTAACCCAAACAAAAAATTCTCCTTTGCTATTGTAATCTGGATTCATTGTAGAAACTAAAATACAAAATGTCAAACTGCAATTTTAGTGCACTTTTGTTAACATTTTGTTTTAATTTCTGTTTATAATTCAGGCCATGGAAGCTGCGAGACTCCAGTTACATTTTTCAGCAGGGTAAGTTTCTTCTTGTTTTATGATACAAGCCTGTATGTGGGACAATAGAACTGTTCCAGAATCAGGAAATGGAAGTCTAGAATTTTTCATGAATTCAAAGGAAATTTCAGTTTTGTATTTTTAATTAAAGGAAGAGAATTTAATTTTTTCTCAAAGACAACAATTTCTTTGAATAGCTTCTGTAATAGCGATTTAATACAGAAATAAAGGTGACTTTCAATCATATGCTGATATAATAACTGTAAAAGATGTTCCTGTAAATTAAGGCTACACTTCAGTAATTTTATGTTAATAGTAAAATTTTTCATAATGACATGAAGTAGTCTACTTTGGTTTATATGGCAACTGTCATAATGTAAATTTATTTTTTGAAAAAATATTGGTTTAGGAACTTTGTTAGATGCATTTTATCTGGGAATAAAGCTTTCAAGGAATATTGGCTAAGGTAAAGAAAGCCAACACGAGAACTACGGGAAACTTACTGGACAAACTGGTTGCTGCTACCACAGCTTCACACTGCATGCTCAGAAAACAGGCAATGCATGCTATCGGTCTGGAGCAGAAGTCAAGGACGATATATTAATTGACACGTAGGTAAGACGGACTATGTACTCATTGGTGTGTGAACACAGATGATAACATCATAGCATTAAGTGAGTGATTGATTGATGTTATGTGATACGAATATACTGTGGCCCCTGTTTTATGATATGTTCCAGAGACTCCATTGTACATCGTAATGTGAATCCAATAACGCTGTTTTTTGGTAATTCATTCCAAAAAGGTAATTCATTCCAAATTAGGCCAAAATAGATGTCAGATGAACTAATGAGGCATATGGCAGAGAAGAAAAATGCATGGGATACTTACAAATTAACACATGACACAGAAGCCTATGATTGATACAAGTTGATATGCAACCAAGTTACAAAGGAGGTTAGGCAGGCGAAGGCAGATTACGAGAAATCCTTGGCAAGGGATGCAAAGAAAAACAGCAAAGAGTTCTTTACTTATGTAAACTCTAGAAGGAAGGGGATGAATCAGATTGGTCCACTTGATATTGATGGGTCAACTGTTGATGATCCTGCTCAGGTAGCTAACAAACTAAATGAATATTTTGCATCGACATTCACACATGAGGAGTTATTCAGCGAGGGGAATGCCAGAGGTGTATTCAACTCTAGCAGTAAGCTACAGAATCTTGTAATAACTGAGAGTAAAATGGAGGAGAAATTGTTGAAGATAAACACAAGAAAGGCACCTGTAGTGGATGGGATCTATCCAGTTATATTAAAGGAGGCAGCAAAGGAAGTAAGCAAACCCTTAGCCATAATTATGAGAGCTTCCATGGACTCAGGGGAGGTACCCATAGACTGGAAATGTGCAAATGTGACCCCAATTCACAAAGGAGGATCAAAGGCTGACACAAGTAATTATAGACCTGTGAGCTTAACTTCTGTTCCAGGAAAATTAATGGAGGCACTGGTTAAAGAAGCACTGCAGGATCATTTAGACAAGACTTCAGTTATAGCTCGGACACAGCATGGTTTTGTTAAGGGGAAGTCTTGCCTGACCAATTTGATTGGATATTATGACGCAGTCACAAAAGAACTGGATGCAGGGAATAGCTTTGATATTATATACTTGGATCTTAGAAAGGCTTTTGATACTGTTGCACATGGAAGACTGCTGCACAAATTGGAGCAGTGTGACATTGGAGGCAAATTGCTGCTATGGATAAAGGGGTGGTTGAGGGGGAGAAGACAGAGAGTGGTAATCAATGGACACTGCTCATTGTGGACTAATGTTATTAGTGGAGTCCCTCAGCGCTCAGTGTTGAGTCCATTATTGTTTTCTGTATTTATAAATGATATTGATGATGGTATATCAAGCTTAATGTCCAAGTTTGCAGACGATACAAAGGTTGGCAGGGTTGTCAAGGACACTACTGACACTATGCTGCTGCAACAGGATCTGGAAAGGTTGAACAGATGGGCTGAGAGGTGGCAAATGAAGTTTAACATTGACAAATGTAAAGTACTACACATGGGAAACAGCAACCCCAGAGCAACGTATCAACTCTGTGGTACTACACTGACAGTGATAGAGAATGAAAGGGACTTGGGGGTGGTTGTGCAGGCAGATATGAGGTTCTCTGAGCAGTGCAGATGGGCTGCAAGAGTAGCTCATGGAGTATTGTCAATGATATACAGGAATTTTTTCCAGCAGGGATAAGGAGGTGATTATTCCCTTGTATAAGGCAATGGTCAGGCCACACCTAGAGTACTGTATACAGGTCTGGAGGCCTCATTTCAAGAAGGATGTAGAGCTGCTGGAACAAGTACAGAGAAGGACAACAAGATTAGTGAATGGAACAAAGGGGTGCTCTTACGAAGAAAGGCTTAAGTTTGCAAATTACAGTGTCTGGAGACTAGGCACCAGTGATAGAGGTGTATAAAGCCTTGAATGGTTTGAGCATGCTCAATGCTGATGGGATTCTTCTTCTAGCTCAGAATAATCACCTGAGAGGGCATAAATTCAAATTGAGGAAAGACAAATGTAGGATAGACGTGCGGAAATTTGCCTTTAGCCAGCGGGTGGTTGGTTGGTGGAACAGACTTCCATCCCTTGTAGTGGAGGTTGATAACCTAAATAAGTTTAAGGCTCAGCTGGACAGGTATTTTGAACGAACAGAGGGGTGAAGTGGAAGTGGGGTTTTTTTTTTTTTTGGCTGATGCTGCATAAGCTTGCTTTCTTGCATCAAATGCCTCTACTAATGCTAAGACCTTGGAAGTTAATTTTTGCTATATAACTAAGCTATTTATCTTTCTAAAAGGTCATTTTTATAATGGAAATTGTATTAGTTTTATTTAACTTTGTCAGGTAAGCACAACACAAATCACTTTAACTAAAGAATGCAAAAATAAAACGTGCATCTAAAACGTTTACAAATGCTACTAATGGCTAAGAGGAAGGACCATGTGGTTCGGTTGTAGACAATCTTAAGCCTGTCGTAAAGTGCAATAAGTAGGTTCTGGTTATCATGATCACTGGTTATAGAATCAGCTGTTTTATAGAATCAAATTTGAAAAAACTAATTCAAACTATTAAAATGTGCTACACTTTCGTTATCATATGTACAGTTATAAGAATCAATTTTGAATGCCTTTTGTGATATTTTTCTAAAGCACATTTGTGGAGATCACTATTATAAAAAATAAAAACAGTTTCCTGTTTATTGGGCTTTTCTGTTAGTGCAGTCTATTATAAACGAGCAGTAAACTGTCTCATTTGCAATAATACCGATAACTGGAATTGTGGGTTTTATGTTATTATGGTGAAATGTTTCTCATTCACTGAAATCTATCATGTGAAAAACCATAAATTTTCAGAATGTTCTCTTCATTCCTATTTTTTAAGCTTCTAAACTTGGTACTTCGTATCTCATTTGTGCGTGCCATGTTCTTCATTATTGATTGCTTAGTTTTTACTCAAAATTTACAACCCAAAAAAAAAAGTCGGTGAACAGAAATATCAATTAGTTAGTATGTATATATTTCAGTATTAATTGAGCTATGTATTTAATTTATTTTTATTTTGCTAACCTGTGGAAAATATTCTTCTAATTTTCATGTATCATTTAATTTTGTTAATTGGTAAGGTAATAAAGTGTAAATTTGTGCTTTATATCTTTACTTTTATAGCCTGTGGAAAATTTCTCCTATTTTTGCTTATTAGAATCAGTTTAATTGAATTAAAATTCAATTTGCAAATGTGATCACAACTACATATTGTATAGTGAACAGTATTTTGTTATGCAGAGTCCATCGTAACATGACTTGATCATACAATGAACCAATCATAAATCGTGGGTCCATTGTATATAAAGAATCTGTCTTTCTTAGGTTAACTTTAGAACAGGGTGCTCACTCCAGTCTGTTTGATTAAAACTGTGGTAATTTTTAAATAGACTAATATTCAGCTAGTGAAAAAAGGTTGTTAGTTTATGCCACTAATTTGGGACAGATTCAAGTGAAAAACAGTGTCTGTTATCTTTAGTATGCTGTAACATAGTCAGTTTTATTGCTTGAATCCATTCTAAATTAGTGGCGTAAACTAAGCTAACCTTTTTTTAAATAGCCGAATATTTTTTTTTTTATTTAAAAAAAAAAAGTTCACCTGCACTGCAGTTTGACTAAATAGATTGGAGTGTGCACTCTGATCTAAAAATTTAACCCTTTCTTTTCCTATTATTATTTAACCTTTAAAGTTAGGTAAGGAAACCTTTTCTGTTTCATAACCTAACTTTTAAGGTTAGGTTGGAAATAGGAAAAGAAAAATACTTTTTATATGTATCATAATGTCAACAAACACTTAACACTATGATGTTATTGTCTGCTGTGTTTACACATTGAGTACATCGCCTGTCATGCCTACATGTCAATCAATATTGTTCTCTACTTCTGCTCCAGACCAATAGCATGCTTTGCCTGTTTACTAAGCATGCAGCGGGAAGCTGTAGTAGCACCAAACCAGTTTGTTTGCTGTTTCCTGTAATTTGCCTTGGTTCTCATGTTGGCTTTCTTTACCTTAGATGGAACATTATCTGTTGGCTGTTGCAATATGGCTTTCAATTGAAAGGAAAAAGAAAAATTGAATGGGAGATTTAAGATACAATTTACTGTGTAGAGGCAAAATATTTAATGGCTTTCCCGTATAATCTAACTGAATGTTATTATGCTCTGTTACATATCCCTGACCTGGATTAGCATGTTGGAATAAAAATATTTATATTTATTGTTACATTGTGGTACATTACTTGCTTGACATTCAAATTGTATTAACAAAAAATACTAAATTGTTTTTCATGATGAATAAATTGTGGAATACAGCAAGTGCTGTAGACTGGAAACTAGAATAAAAGTTTTTTTTTGTTTTTTTTATTTTTTACAAAATAACTATAGATATGAATATATTTGTAGTTTTTTTTTGGTTAGTTATTGGCGCATCGGCTTATGTGGCTATAATGCACCTCCCAACGTTTTTGCAGTACTCTGATCCATGCCCGAGGCGGGATTCGAACCCGCGACCTTTGGGTTGCTAGGCAGGCACTTTACCCACCCGTCTAGCCCGGTCGGTTATATTTGTAGTGTATTAAACTAAATAGTATTACTGATTGGGGAGGCAAATCTATGAGAGTTCATTTAAAACAAGGTTTGTTGACCATGTACAGGTAAATACATAATAAGGTGATTGGGGATAGATGAGTTATGAATAATTTGATTATAGTATTATTAAATTTTATTGGTTAACAATACAATTAATTTCTCTTTACAGTAAGTGCTTGATTAATGAAGATCAGATTTAAGGACTTTTTTGAACAAGAATTGACACTAGACATTTCATTTAAGAACTTTTCTATGACTTTGTAAAGCACCACCTTTTTAAAGTTAAATGGGTAAGAATGAAATATTTTCAGCTTTTATGTACGATAAATGCTGAAAATTAAATGATGAATATTTGCTGAATAATTTACAGGGTTCATAATGGCACTGTGCCAGTTCATTATGCATCAGTAACTCTCTCTCTCAATTTATTAATTTTCTGTTTCAATCCCTGTATATTTAACAGTGTACATGCAGTTATTAAATATGGCACCCTATCTAAAGCAGGGATTCTCAACTGGGAGGTTTGACCCACTGAAGGGGCATTTGTAGTTTGAAAAAGCATATTCAGTCTCATAAAAAAAAATTATTTTTATAATTTTTATTTTTAATTGGAAAACCACAGAAATATATACTTAAGGTTACCTAATACAGAAATGACTGTTTTAATGGCATCATCTGTGATGCAGAAGTGTACTGCACATAGCCTGTCTTATTACTCTGCACATGTGTCACTGTAGTAACAGTAGTATGATGTATGACATCCCAGAACACTAGTTACAGTAGTTTCATTCTGATATTTGCAAGAATATACTAGTTAGTTCCATTCTGATGGTGATAAAAAATAAAACAAATTTCAGTTTTATCAAGTATGGTTTTATGTATATATTGCAAAAGATGGGCTCCAAATTCCTCAGTGGTTTTTGTATGCCTGAAAATGCTGAGAAATGATCCATGTGACTTTCCAGATTGGAATGACATTTGAACCAAATCTAGCCAAGAACTGAATTTTTTTTTTTTTTTTTTTTCTCTGAAGCGAGATTCCCAACAGCATATGAGATTTGGGCAGTACTTTCGGGAATCTGTGAAGCTGTTGAAAGCTTTTGTTTTGACAAAACAAAAGAAAGCTCTTCTTTTGCAGCCTTCGCATATTCCCAAAATTGTTCTAGTACTGTCCAATCTCATAATAGCAAAGAAAACCAAATAAATTATAATAAAATAAAGCCAAATAAAAAATAATAGCAAAGCAAGCCCAATGCTCATATTAATAACATTTATGTATGTTTGCAAATATTTAAATATGGAAATAATTTTTTTATATATATTAAGTTTTTCGATTTGCTTTTAGTCACCATAATGATAAGCTTTCACTTGAATATTGGGGAGGGGGACAGCATAAGATTTAGTTAGTTTAAAGGGGGTGGGGATTCAAAAAATTGAGAAACACTGATCTAAAGCTTAGATGGGTAACCTATTTTTCAATGCAGCCACAGGTGTGGCAAATGAAAAGTGAAATTTGTCAATTTTTTTTAATATTTGACTGAGAAATTAGGTTCCTCAGTCAAATATAAAAAGTAAATGTGGTTTGACCAAGTTTATTTAAAACATATGCATTTCGACTACTCAGTTACAGCTGCCTCAGATGCAAATGATGAAACAAATTGAAAATCAGAAAACTTAACTTAATTTCACAATTTTTTTTTATTTATTTTTTTTTTCTGACAATTTCTATAAATGTTGGCTCCATTTTGTTGAGAATGTTAATTAACATGCCCATATTGATCCAAACATAGACAATTTCGAAATGACCAATTTCAAAGTTAGAAGATTCTTGTCAATCAGAGAATAGATTCTCACATCTCTGTGATTGAAGAATTCTGCCCAACTTTCAAGTGTTCCAGACTGAAGAACAAGCATATCTTCATGTCCCCGTTTATACAAAGACAAGAGTGGCAATTTCTTTGCTTGAATTTGCAATATCAAAGTGATGCAGATAACTCAAATGCCAATTTGAAGTTCTTGAAATCAGAAAAGTATTATTTAAATTTCTGAGACAGATTTTGTCTAGTTTACATAGAACTGCCACTTCATATTGAGTAGACCACACTCCTAATTTTTTTTTTTTAAATTGTTTTAAATTGTCTTCAGTGTGTGCCACAGAAAGGTTCGGTTTTGATTTATTCTTGAATATGCTGCACATACTCACATTGTTTTTCTTATTCACTGGAGCTTCATGTTCAGATCATTCAGGTGAGCCATGATATTGCACAGAAAATCTAAATCACTCTGCTGTGAAGAGCTCTCATGTCAGAAAAAGTTTCAATCTGACATTTCTCAACAAGATAATTTTCTTGTTGAGGAATCAAAGAAGTAAATTGTTCCAGTACTTTTCCTGTGTTTGGCCATCTCACATTTACAAAGTCCAATAAGATCTTCGAAATCAGTCATTGCATTCTTTCGAAGCCTCAACAAACAGTCAGTAGATGAGGCAACTTCCACTCTGGAGGTAATTCATAATTTTCACAACCATATCTATCAAATTTTTCAATGTGTTGGTTCCGGTCATTTGAGTGCATAATTTCTCCTGATACGGAATGCAATGGAATCAGCACAGCATGATTTTCATGCTTGCTGGGACAGCTAATGGGGTTTTGCCAATGTCTAAGTTTGATATACAGAAACATTGCTATAAGGAATAAGGAGGTGATTATCCCTTTGTTAAGCTGCATCTGCTTTTGTATACAGGTCTGGAGACCTCACCTAAAGTGAGGTCTCCAGACCTGTATACAATTTTAGGAAGGATGTAGATCTGCTAGAATTGGTGCAGAGAAGGGCAACCAGATTGAAGGGAGAAAAAGGATGCTCTTAAAGGCATTAGTTCTGCAAATGGTAGCATCTGTTTACTAGGCACCTGTGGTGAGATTTGATAGAAGTATTTAAGGTCTTGAATGGATTGAGTAAGCCAAATGTGATGGCATTATTCCTCTTGCTGAGACTACACACACACATGAGGGGGGTGCACAAATGCAAGTTTAGGAAGAATGGTTGCAGGATAGATATGTGGAAGTTTTTCTTCAGCCAACGTGTGGTTGATTGTTGGAACAGGCTTCCATCAGTGGGCGGTTTGAATAAATTCTAGGAAGAGCTAGACAAATTCTTGGTGGGTATAAATGGGTGGAGTTTTTTTTTTTTTGGCTGATGCTGTATAAGCTTGATTTCTTGGATCACTTGCCACTACTAATTCACAAATTAAGTTTATTATATGCAAATGTTGAATGACAGCCACCATACAGTTGTTGTTAGCAAGCTGGCTTTACTGACACATTCTCCCAATTGGTAATGCTTTCTGGATTCATGACATTGAAGCACCATCTGAAATTAAGCTGTTGATGTATACTCTTCATAGGTACTTTTGTTATTGATAGGCTGGATTTCCAATTGTATATGTTCATTGAAGCAGGAGGGTTTTTCAATTTGCATTTTGTTTGCTGACAGATCTAAAGGGAATTTTAATTTCAAAAATTAAAAAACAAAACCTTTTAATATAAATGGATTTTTCACAATTGTGTTCAGAAAATATTAAAAATAAAGGTAGCATCATAAAAGTGAACAGTTTTGAATTTTTTTTTTTTTTTCCAAATGTACATTATGCATAGGGTTGAAGTGATCCTGTGTTCTTGGAGGAAGAACAATCCTTTTTGCAATTGCCGATGGGTTAAATGTAAAAATTAAAACCATTGTAATAAATAAAATGAAAGATTTTGTTTTATAAGCAAAAACTCTACCAAGCTATGTATATTCTGCACTGTAATATAGTTCAAACTATTCTGCATTATTAATTTCCTGAATCTTTTAACAAAAAAAAATTATTAATCCTAAGGATTACAATTAATGTTATTTTCATTGAAATATTTTAAATCATCAATTTATAAAATGTTTCTTTATGTTCCAGCATGACCACCAAGTCAGAGGAGTTTACAATAAATCCTAAATACAGTTGTTAATTTAAACCCAAGCACGGTACTGAGTACTATAGGTTCTAATACCTCGTGTTTGGGGTTCACATAAAAAAAAAAAAAAAATTTAGTAATTATGTGGGTTTGAACCACAGTCCACTTGGTGTGCAACGGCACTCTCATTCCTGAATACTTGTCTGTCAGGCTTAATTATTTAGTTATAGACATATAAATTAGTGCAAATGCATCATGTCTTACACAGTAAATTATCCAAAGTTATATGTGCCAGATGCATAATTTTCATGCTCCTGCAAATGGATAAATTTTTTGGAAATTTTTACTGCCTTCTTTATTAATTAACATTAAATTGTGTTTTACAACTAGATTAAGTAGTCTCATCGTGTTCCTTAGCCTATTTTCTTAAAATTTAATTAGTGATTTTGTAAGTTATTACTCATAGTGCAGAGGAATAGTAGGGTTTTACTTGTGATAAATAAGTAGCTTGAAGGTCCTGGTCGGTTGTTAGGCTTTTTTTTTTTTTTGTGTTAACAAAGGATATAATTAATTTAACATTGCTCTTATGATATAGCGTAATGTATATCTCAAACTAGATAGCATAAGGTAGCATAAAACTAGATAGCATAATACATATTGCTGCATTTAGGAATCTATTATCTTAGTATTGTCAATTAATCAATTAAATTTATCAACCTTATTAATTTTAATTGTTAATCAATTAAGTTTTATTTAAATGGGAATCATGCTCCAGGCTAGAGAAGCAAAGCAATGGGCACAAGGTAGCAGGAATGCTGTGGGAGAACCAAAGGGGGTGATTCTCTAATGCATCACAGCCTAAAGAAAATATGCATATTGTGATGTTTGCAGAACTTTTTGGAACAGGACATGATCCAGCTAAGGAGGATGTCTTTGTGTATGCTAGGTGCAGAGTGTGAAGAAATTAGGTGCTGACTCAGCATTCTGATGGGTGTCTATGAGAGTTTGGAGAGTAGAGTAATTCCCTCAAAGGAGTTAAAGTGGGGAGGCCCATAAACCTGAGCTGCCAATTAATGGCAGAGCTCAGTCCTGTGCATCAGGCACACAGTGGCAATCTTCAACCGACAATAATTAGCTGCTTTGGAGATGGCAAATACATTGTGCAAAAAGGATAGGTGGAATAGGACCAGGTATGCCTGCCAGAAGCTGAAAACTACATAGCGAAAAATGGAACAAATTATAGTAGGAATCAGACTGTTCGATAAGAGAAACACATGGATTAGGCAACAAACACAAGTAAATGACATTCTTATCAAAAGTATAGAACTCAAATAACTTGGGCCGGACACAGCTCGAAGATGCGATGACAGATGGACTAAGAAAATAACATAATGGTACAAAAACATGGAAGACAACAGTGGAGATGAACAGGTAATTCAAGAGTTTGTGGGTAGTAAATGGATGGCCATTGCACAAAACAGAAGGAACTGGAAAGTTGCTGGAGAGGCCTTCATCGGGCAGTGGATTGAAAATGGCTGATAATGGCTGCCAGGGGTAAAAGTTTGATGTAGAGTAGATATCATCTTTTAATGGCACAAAAGGTGATATTGTAAATGTTGGAACTAATAACATTTAAGATTAGGAATTCTGCAGATGTACTTAAGTACAGATCAGTGTTGAAAAAAAAATTGTTAATTGAGGTTAAATTTGAAAGTGTCTGCAATTGTGCCCAGACATGATAGGAGGGAGTATATGATGTCAATCAATTTGATCCTGAAGAGAATGTGGAAGACTCATGGAGAAGAATTTCTCTCAGCATGGTCAGTGTGCTTGTTAACAGAAGAGACTGCTTCTACAGGGATTGGATACACTTAAGTAATATTCTTGCACTTGAAAGAGTGCAAGAATATTTGTTTATGCCATCTAGGTGTATTTGGTGGGTTGGAAAAATGCTAGCTTGGGGGGGGGGAATTTGCAGACTAATAGATTAACAATAGCTGCAGACAGAGGTGAAAATGATCTTTCCACTGCTTCTATTAGAGTGAGCAGCAGCAGCAGCCTGGAATGCAAGGTGCTTGGGATTTCAAAAACTGCTGGGAGTTGTCATGGAACAAGTAAATATATGGGCTGTGTTCAGATAACTAAGAGTAAGATAGGTGCATGTAGACTATTGCTAGGAGTATAGTAAATAAATTTGAATTTTAAGTGCTAGTCAGGACATCAAAGATGGATATTGTTGGGATGTCAGAGATGTGCTGTCACACAGATATAAGGAATGCAAAATTGGAATTTGGAGTACAATATATACAGACAGGGTAGGAAGGAAGGAGGGGTTATGCTGTTAGTGCTAACACAAAATCTAAGGAAGTGCATCCAGATGACATTGATGGACAGTGCAATGTTGAGTCAGTTTGGTGTGACATAAGCACTGGGAAAGCAAAAATGGGAGTAGAAGTGTGTTATAGGCCTAATAACTCTGAGTATAATGAACAATTGTACAGAGATAGTGGGCCAATAAATCAGATTGTCTTATAATGGAAGATTTTTAGATATTGACTGGAAATTGTGGGTTGGTCACTCACACTAGCAAGACTTGTGGATTTATTGGATGATTGTTTTCTAAAGGCAACCAGATGGAGTAATACTCTTGATCTGATTACCAGCAGTGATTATTCATGCTTTAAGAATTTGCAGAAAAAGGAACCACCAGGTGGAAGTGATCACAATGTTACTGATTTGGCCTTTACTTAATGATGTAACTACCATCAGGTGGAGGAGGTTAAGGGAAAGGGTTTTTGCTTGAGTAAAGTTGACTACAGTGGGCCCACAGTTAAATTTTACACAGTGGGACCAACTGATGTCATTACCAACAGTGAATTCTAAATGGGAAGCATTCGAGGAATTATTCTTGGAAGCTTACTAGGCTTTCATACCAACTAAGAAATACTGTTTAATGTTTAGACCTAAATGGATGTCAGATGAAATGAGACTTGTGGCAGAGAAGAAAAATGCATGGAATGCATATAAATTATCAGGCAATACAGAAGCCTATGGTAGATATAAGCTAGTCTGTAATCAAGTCACCAAGGAGGTTAGGTAAGCGAATGCAGATTATTTGAAATTTTTGGCAAAGGATGCAAAGAAAAACAGCAAAAACTTTACTTATGTAAAGAAGTTTTTTATTTTGTAAGGAAGTTGTGTAAACTTCTAGCCTCCACTTTTCCACAGAATTCATAATGAATGAACGTAGATGCAAAATAGACATTCAGTTTGTCAGAAACTATAACAGGAAGCTCAGTGATTTTGTAATAACTGAGAGGAAAGTGGAGGAGAAATTTTTGAAGTTAAACATAAGAAAGGTAGCTGGATGGATAGCATCTATCCAGTTATATTAAAGGATGGCAAAGGAAGTAAGCAAACCCTTAGCCATAATTATGAGAGTGTTTGATTCAGGAGAGGTCCCCACGGACTGGAGATGTGCAAATGTATCTCTAATTCACAAAGGGAAATCAAAGAGACACTAGTAACTACACATCTGTTTAACTTTTATTCTGGGAAAAATAATGGAGTCACTTTTTAAAGAAGCATTGCAGGATCATTTTGACAAGACTGTTATTACAATTCAGAGATAGCATGGGTTAAGGGGAAGTTTTGTGTGACCAATTTGATTGGTTACTAAGATGTGGTCAGAAAGGAACTGGATGCAAAAAATAATTTTTATATCATATACTTGGATTTCAGGAAAACTTTTGGTATTGTTACACATGGAAGACTGCTATACAAATTGGAGCAGTATGGCATTATGGGAAAGTTGCTGCTGTTGATAAAAGATGGTTGAGTGGGAAAAGACAGAGTGGTAATCAATGGACACTGCTCTTCATGGACACAAAATCTAAGGAAGTGCATCCAGATGACATTGATGGACAGTGCAATGTTGAGTCAGTTTGGCGTGACATACACACTGGGAAAGCAAAAGTGGGAGTAGAAGCGTGTTATAGGCCTAATAACTCTGAGTATAATGAACAATTGTACAGCGGAGTTCCCCAAGGTTCAGTGTTGAACCCACTGTTATGTATATTTATCAATGATATTGATGAAGGTATATCAGGCTTAATGTCAAAGTTTGCAGATGAAACAAAGGTTGGCAGGGTTGTAAATGACAGTAATGGCAGTGTGCTACTTCAAGAGGATTTAGAAAATTTGGGCAGATGGGCTGAGAAGTGGCAACTGAAGTTTAACATTGACAAATGCAAATTACTGCATACGGGTAGCAGTAATTCTTATTATGTAGTACCACCAGTACTAAACTCAGGCAGTGTAGAATGGAAAAGATCTGAGGATAATTGTGCAATCAGATAAGTTTTTCTGAGCAGCTCACGGTGTCTTGTTAGTGATACACAGGCAACTCTCGGTTTACAAACTAGTTCCATTTCAAGATGTTGTTCGTTATATGTTTTGTTCGGTATGTGTATCTTGCATTCCTGAGCTTTTACGATAAGTATCGTATAAATTAGCATCCATTTTAAAGCATTAAAACCATGTACTAAACATTTTGAATGGTCTATACAATACGTTTTATTATAATGTATGTATGTATGCGTTATGGTTTATTGTATATCATATGTAACATAAAATAAAAAAGAATTAAAATAAGATATCTTACTTTTTAATTTTAATTAAAAACAGTTACAAAATAGAAATAAAGAAAATGAGTACTAACATATGTATTCAAATTTTATTCGTCTATATCTTCATCAGATTCAATATTTTCCACATAAATGACACTAGGTGTAGATGGAAGGGCATCTGATAATGAAGAAACAGTTGGGTTTTCCACTTTTTTAAAATGCATTTTACAGAATGCACAGTTAGATTCTTTTATATTTTCTTCAAAAATATCACTCTAACATGCTAGGCAGTCATAAATGCCTCTTTTCACTTTTGGCAATTCTTTCCATATTTACCTCTTCTTCAATATTGTCAACCCCTCAGAAATTGATTTAAAAGCTGCAGCCATTCTCTGCCTTGTAAATGTTCTGGGAGACTGTGGAATATCAGGTTCTTCCATTACTTCAGAATTTAGATGTCTCTATTTCAATTATTTCATCCATGGTCAATTCTTCAAAATGGGAGTCAAAAGCTGTCTCACATCAAGGTTGAGGTCCATTTTATTGCCCAGTTCAATTTCCTGATAATTATTGTAATAAATACATTTTTTAAAAGTTTATTTGTTTAAAATTTAAAGTTGTTAAAGTTTAAAATCTTACATTTATGTTCACTATACGTTTGGCATTTTGTTTTATAAAGAACTCTATTTATTGGAGACTAAGAAATTTTGAATAATTGTGACGTTCGTAAACCAAGAATTGCCTGTACAGGAATTTTGTTAGCAAGGATAAGGAGGTGAATATTCCTTTATATAAGGCAATGGTCAGGCCACAGTTTGAGTACTGCATACAGATCTAGAGGCCTCATTTTAGGAGGGATGTGGAAATGCTTGAAAGTACAGAGAAAGCAATGAATTGGTGAGGGGGGAACAAGGGGTTGCTCTTACCAAGAAAGGCTTAAGTTCTGCAAATTTCAGCATCTGGAGACTAGGCATTTTCAAAGTGATCTGACTGAGGTGTATAAGGTCTCGAAGGGTTTGAGGATGGTGAATGCTGGTGGGATTGTGGCTCAGATTATGCACTTGAGGGCACATTAATTCAAAATGAGGAGTTTTAGAATAGATGTGTGGAAATTTGCCTTTAGCTACTTTAGTTATGGAAGTTGATAGTTTTAATTTCAAGGAAAGACTATAAACTTTTGGACTGAATAGATGGGTGAAATAGTTTTTTTGCAGATGCTCAATAAGCTTGCTTTCTTGCATCATATGCCTCTTCTAATATAGTAGCATTGTTTCATTAATCTCATATTGTGAATGCATTCACAATTGCCTTAATTTATGACTGTAAACTTTACCAAATTCTTGAGCAGTTTTTCCTGAATTTTTATTGAGTATTATTTTTATTTTTTTTTTATTTATTTATTTTTTTTTTAACAAGGCAGTCTAAATAGATTTACACAAGTCAGTTGTAGTCTAAAAAAAAGGCAAAAAGTGTGCTGATGTCATTGATATTGAGACTGTCAATTATTTAGCTTATAAAAGAAATAGAATATCCATTTTGACTGAAGGCACTAACAACTTAAAGGAATTCTGTAGAAAGTTCCCTTATTTAATGTATGTAAGGGAAAATAATCTCTAAAAACTCTTTCATCAACATAACTTAGTTCAGCATAAATTTCTATTATTATTTTTCTAAATTAGTTTTCAAGATTAGTTGATTTAGAATAAGTTCTTCAGTTGGTTAAATTTAAGGTTTGGTAAAAGGAAAAATGGAGGTTAAATTGAAATATTTCTGGTTTGGCAGATAAGCTTGTTATTACCTGTTAAATGCACTAAAATATTAAAGTAATGTAACTGAACACTGAATTTTTTTAAAAAATTGCTTAGTTTCTTTTATTTTTTTATTTTGAAAAAAAAGTTTGCATTTATTGCAGATTTTTATATTTTGTACAAAAATATTTCTTCCTAATTTGCTCTGTATTTTAGATTATGGAGGAAACAAATACTGAAATCAGCTGGCCCTCCCGGTTGAAGATAGGAGCAAAATCACGAAAAGGTTTGTTTTTTTATATTGTAATAACAAAGATGTTGTGTAAACTATTAAAAATATAATGGAAGTATTTGTCTGGAAAGAAAGCAGTATACCTGCCTTTTTGTGACAGGGGTTTACAAATAACTAGTATCTGAAATAGTTATAAAATAATTTGGTATATAGAAATGCAAATTTTTAGTATTCCATGCTGGAAACAGGAAATTCAATATACATTGTATGTCTCTCTCTCTCTCTCTCTCTCTCTCTCTCTCTCTCTCTCTCTCTCTATATATATATATATATATATATATAAAAAAAATCATTTCCTTTTTTATAATTCTTTTATCTTTACAACTTATCATATTAGTACGCAGCTAAACTCTGAATTAGCAAAAATATGCAAAGGTGGCATTGTTTAAGTTATCTCATATTGTGAATACCTTCAACAGCCTTAGCTGCTAATGTGCCAATAAAACCCAACCAACCTTCGCAACGAGTTGCCATGATATTGCACTAGTTTGAATAAGTAATGCTTCACCCAGATGGCACCGTTTCAGGGCTATTTGGCCTTCCTTTGGTGGTTTTTTTTTTGATTTGGTAGTTGTTGGCGCATCGGCTTCTGTGGCCATATTGCACCTCCCAAGGTTTTTGCAGTACTTTGATCCAAGCCCGAGGCGGGAATCGAACCCGCGACCTTTGGGTTGCCGGGCAGGTACTTTACCCACTCGGCTAGCCCGGTCGGCTCCTTTGGTGGGTGGGTGGGTAGGTACCCTAGTGATGCAATGATGACAAAACAGTTGTGAAGTATAACTCCACAATATGAGAGATGCCTGATGGTTTAGAGTTTAGCTGCATACTAATATGATGCGTTTGCACTAACTTATACGTTGTCTAAATCTCTCTCAGCCTGAGGCTAAAGCCCTTAATGTATTTCAGTCTTAATTTATATTATACACCATTAGAATGAACAGCAGGCTAGGAAGCAAGGGGTACTGGGGATTGCAAGGATTGGTGAGAGTCATCATGGAACAAGTAAATACATTGGCAGTGTTAGAGTAACTAAGAGTAAGAATAGGTGTATGTATATTTGCATGTACCCGAATGCTAGGAGTATATTAAATAAATTTGATGAATTTGAAGTTCTGGTGAAGTCATAAGGTGGATATTGTTGGGATATTAGAGATGTCGTGTCACACAGATAAGCAGGGCAGAAGTGGAATTTGGAAAGAGGGCACTGACTCTCTTTAAAAATTACAGCTGTCAGTTGCAGGCTCCAAAAAAAACGATAAGTGTTTGCCTCTTTATTTACATAATTGTTATTTTATATTGTACTTAATACGTAGTCTTATAGTTACGCTGGTTATTTTTATTTTAATTTAGATAAACAATTTTTGTAGATATACGTAAAACTGTTATTTCGTTCGAATCTCGCAGCCATTGTTTTTGTATATGGTGGTAGGGAATTCAAATTTTTAATTGAGGTAGTTAGGTAGCTCTAATGTATAATTTATAGAGTAATACGCTTCACTGTTTCTATTAGATAGTGTAGTATTGACATTTAATTAATTTAATTTATTGATTTTATTAATTTAAAGTATCATGCCCCAAACTAGAGCAGCAAAGCAACGGGCACAAAGTGGCAGGAGTGCTGTGACTCGGGGGAGAACTGAGGGGGCCAATTCCCCAACGCATCACAGCCTAAAAAAATGTAACTTGTGAAATGTTTGCCGAACTCTCTGGAATGGAACATGACATTGCCAGGGGGGGGATGTCTTTGTGTGTGTGCGCGATGTAAAGAGTGTAAGGAAATCAGGAGACAACTTAGCGTTGTTATGGGCCTAAAAATTGAGGGGGCCCATCAGGCCCCAAAAGATCTAAATTGAGGGCCCATCAGGCTCTCAGCTGCCCACATTAACGCCAGAGCTTGCACTTGGTCATCACGCAACACAGCGGCAACTCCCAAGGCAGAATGCGCTGGTCCCACAGGAACTAGTAGTTGTTGGTGACTCTATTGTCAGGGAAATGTGAAACATGCTTTGTAAAAAGGATAGGTGGAACAGGACCAGGGTATGTCTGCCAGGGGCAAAGGTTGATGATGTTGTAGAGCGGATATCATCTTTTAAGGGCACAAAAGGTGACATAGTTGTACACGTTGGCACTAATGATATTAGGAGTAGGAGACCGGCAGAATTACTTAACAAGTACAGGTCACTGTTGAACAAAAGCCGAGAATTAGGGTTGAATTTGAAAGTGTCTGCAATTCTGCCCAGACACGATAGAAGGGAGTATATGATGAGAGCCTTGTCAATCAATTCGGCCCTGGAAAGAATGTGCAAGGCTCAAGGGGTAGATTTTTTTTTTTTTTCAGCCTGGACTGTACTTGTTAACAGGAGAGACTGCTTCTATAGGGATGGGATACACTTAAATAGAAAGGGTGCAAGAATATTTGCTGATGCTATTGAGGCAGGGTTAGGTGGGTCGGAAAACTGATAGCTTGGGGGGATACAAGGACTAATAGTTTAACAGTAGCCGTAGGCAGAGGTGAAGGTGATTCTTGCACAACTTTTATTAGAATAAGTAGCGACCTGGGGTGTTGGGGGTTTCAGGGACGGATGGCAGTCATCCTGAAATAGGTGGGTATATGGGATGTGTTAGGGTAACTAAGAATAAGAGTAGGAGCATGTATACCAATGCTAGAAGTATAGTAAATACATTTGATGAATTTGAAGTGTTGGTCAAGACATCAAAGGTGGATATTCTTGGGATAGCAGAGACGTGGTGTCACGCAGATATAAGGAATGCTGAACTGGAATTTGGGGAGTACAATGTGTACAGAAAGGATAGAAAGGGAAGAGGTGTTATGCTGTTAATTAAGAAAAACATAAAATCAAAAGAAGTGCATCCAGTTGATATAGATGAACAGTGCACTGTCGAGTCAGTTTGGTGTGACTTAAGCACTGCAAAAGCAAAAATAAGAGTAAGAGTGTGTTATGGGTCAAACGAGTACAATGAACAATTGTACACAGAAATAGTGGGCTAGTAAATCGGAATGTCTTATAATGGGGGATTTTAACTTCCCAGATATTGACTGGAACTTGTGGGTTGGTCACTCACATACTAGTCAGACTTTTTTGGATTTATTGGATGATTGTTTTCTGCAGCAGCATGTTCGAGAGGCAACCAGAGAAAGTAATACTCTTGATCTGGTTATCAGCAGTGATCATTCGTGTATTAAGAATTTGCAGATAAAGGAACCACTAGGTGGAAGTGATCACAGTGTACTGATGTGGGATTTACTTAAAGATTTAATTACCACCAGGGGTAAAGGAAAGGGTTTTTGCTTCCGTAAAGGTGAGTATAGTGGTCTCCGGCAGTTTTTAAATTCTGTACAGTGGGATAAACTGACGATGTTACCAACAGTAAATTCTAAGTGGGAAGCATTCATGGAATTAATCGTGGAAGCTACTAAAAGTTTTCATACCTATTAAGAAATATTGTTCAAGGTTTAGGCCTAAATGGTTATCTAATGAACTAATGAGACTCGTAACAGAGAAGAAAAATGCA
The DNA here is from genome assembly GCF_048544385.1 of Mastigoproctus giganteus. Lineage (NCBI taxonomy): Eukaryota > Metazoa > Arthropoda > Arachnida > Uropygi > Thelyphonidae > Mastigoproctus > Mastigoproctus giganteus. The sequence goes on along the minus strand of NC_143587.1, from coordinate 110,848,394 downwards.
TGGTATGCATATAAATTGTCAAGCGACTCAGAAGCCTATGGCAGATATAAGCTGATCTATAATCAGGTGACAAAGGAGGTTAGGTAGGAGAAGGCAAATTACGAGAAATCCTTGGCAAAAGATGCTAAGAAAAACAGCAAGGATTTCTTTACTTATATAAACTCTAAAAGGAAGGGGATGAATCTGATTGGTCCACTTGACATCGATGGTTCAACTGTTGATGATCCTGCTCAGATAGCAAACAAACTGAATGAGTATTTTGCCTCTACATTCACACATGAGGAATTATTAAGATTTGAAAATGGCAGAAGGTTATCAAATTGTAGCAGGATACTTAATGATTTTGGAATAACTGAAAGCAAAGTGGAGGAGAAATTGTTGAAGTTAAACATAAGAAAAGCACCTGGGGTGGATGGGATCTATCCAGTTATATTAAAGGAGGCGGCAAAGCAACTAAGCAAACCCTTAGCCATAATTATGAGAGAGTCCTTTGACTCAGGGGAGTTTCCCACAGACTGGAGATGTGCAAATGTATCCCCAATTCACAAAGGGGGATCGAAGGGTGACACGAGTAATTACAGACTAGTTAGTTTTACTTCTGTTCCGGGTAAAATAATGGAGTGAGTCACTGGTTAAAGATGCATTGCAGGATCATCTAGACAAGACTGCAGCAATAATTCAGACACAGCATGGGTTTGTTAAGGGAAAGTCTTGTCTGACAAATTTAATAGGATATTATGATGTGGTTACAAAGGAACTGGATGCAAAAAATAATTTTGATATCATATATTTGTATTTCAGGAAAGCTTTTGACACTGTTGTGCATGGAAGACTATTGTACAAATTGGAGCAGAATGGTATTAAGGGTAAGTTGCTACAATGGATGAAAGGATGGTTAAGTGGGAGAAGACAGAGGGTGGTCATCAATGGGTGCTGCTCTTCTTGGACTAATGTTATTAGTGGAGTCCCACAGGGTTCGGTGTTAGGTCCACTGTTGTTTTGTATATTTATCAGTGATATTGATGAAGGTATATCAGGCTTAATGTCGAAGTTTGCAGATGATACAAAGGTTGGCAGGGTTGTTAATGACAGTAATGGCAGTGTGCTACTGCAACAGGATCTAGATAATTTGCGCAGATGGGCTAAGAAGTGGCAACTGAAGTTTAACCTTGACAAATGCAAAGTACTACATATGGGTAGAAGTAACCCCAGAGAAACGTACCAACTGTGTGGTACTACACTTAAGGTGGTAGAAAATGAAAAAGACCTGGGAGTAATTGTGCAGACAGATATGAAGTTTTCTGAGCAATGCAGACAGGCTGCCAGGCCAGGTCATGGGGTTTTGTCAATGATATATAGGAATTTTGCTAGCAGGGAAAAGGAGGTGATTATCCCTCTGTATAAGGCAATGGTCAGGCCACTACTTGAGTACTGCGTACAGGTCTGGAGGCCTCATTTTAGGAAGGATGTAGATTTACTTGAGCGTGTACAGAGAAGGGCAACAAGATTGGTGACGGGAATGAAGGGTTCCTCTTACCAAGAGAGGCTTAAGTTCTGCAAATTGCAGTGGCTGGAGACTAGGCACCTGCGTGGTGATCTGATTGAGGTATATAAGGCCTTGAATGGGTTGAACACGCTGAATTCTGATGGGATCCTTTCACTTGTTCAGATTACGAACCTAAGGGAGCATAAATTCTAATTAAGAAAAGACAGATGTAGAATAGATGTGTGGAAATTTGCCTTTAGCCAGCGGGTGTTTAATTGCTGGAACAAACTCCATCTGTCGTTGTGGAAGTTGATAGGTTGAATAAATTTAAGGAGGAATTGGACAGGCATTTGGAGGGAATGGTGTGTTTTTTTTTTTTGGCTGATGCTGCATAAGCTCATACACTTGCTTTCTTGCATCATATGCTACTACTACAAGGTGTACAGAAAAGATAGACAGGATAGGAAGGGAGGAGGGGTTATGCCGTGTTAGTTAAGAAACACAAAATCTAAGGAAGTGCATCCAGTTAACATAGATGAACAGTGTAGTGAGTCTGTGCAGTTTGGTGTGACACAAGTACTGGAAAAGCAAAAAAATGAGAGTAGGAGTGTATTATAGGCCTAATCACTCTGAGTACAACAAACAATTATACATAGAAATATTGTGCCAGTAAATTAGAATGTCTTTTAATGGGGGTTTTTAACTTCCCAGGTATTGACTGGAACTTGTCATTGGTCACTTGCACACTAACACAAATTTTGTGGATTTATTGGATGATTGTTTTCTACAGCAGCATATTCGAGTGGCAACCACAGGGTGTAATACTCTTGATCTGATTACACTAGCCAACAAAAAATATATTTTTCGTCATACTTCTGCAATGAAAATATGTGATTCTGGATGAAATGAACATGCTGATTACGAAAATCACCATGAAAATTCTTTATTGCATCTACGTGAAAAGATGTACCAATGTTTAATGTTAAAATAAAGGGATATATAATTAAGTTTGTAATAAAAGTGTAAAAAAATATTAGACGTTCTCTAACTCATTTAATTCGGGGAAAAAATATCATGCATAGTGAAATAGTTATATTTCAAGAATATATAATCAGCATACCTGTGATTGTCCTTAAAAATGTTTGCTACTAAGGGATTTTCTTTTGTATTTCTGCTTACTCTCCCTCACAGGGAACCAGCAGTAATCCCCCCCATAATTACAGGATCCCAGTGACCTTGGTACCACTTTTCCATTGTGGAAAAATATCTTGATGAAATCATTCTCCTTGTTCATCACTCACATTTCCTAGATTTTTGGGGGAAAATTCGAGATGGGAATGGAGAAAATGAAAACAGCTCATGTTTTTGTAGCACTCAAGTAAATTAGACACCAACATTTCATAGTTTTCTTCACTGAAATGATTGCTAAGCTTCAATTCAAACCTCCTTTAATTGGGTTTCAAACACTAACTCCAACTGAATGAAACACAGGAACTGATAGAAATTCGTTGCCATTATGAAGCAAAAACTGCTTTAAACCTAATTTTGAGGCATCTATGAATAAACGACATTCACCTGACTTATGCACAACACCTAGTTCTTTCAGAAGTCCAATAACATCTTTGCAAAAACACATACTGTCCTCCATAGCAAAATATTTCAAAAACCTTTTCTGTTGCAAGGGTTACAGGCTGCACCCTCCTACTCTCAAGGGGCTGTTTATGTTTGGAGGATAGATTTACAACCCTGACAACATGTCACAATCAGTTAATACAGTGGACTATATTTTCCAGGATAGTTTGTAAAAAAAAAAAAAAAATCCTGGCTAATCAATTAATACAAAAATAAAGTATCTCCGACATATCCACCGGGGGCTCACATCTGGTGAGTATGGGCTTAGCACATCCGAGGTCCTGAGCTGGATATCATCATTCTTCTGTTTCTTGGTGATGGTGGTTAAATTTTGGTAGATGGTGGTTAACTTTAGGTTGGAAGTAGCATTAAAAAGAACTAAGGTGGGGAATGGGGTGAAAATATTTTAAAGAGATTTTAAAATGCGAGCAAGGAAGTAGAAATGCAAATCTCCAATTCCTTGGTTGTCATAAAGCGGTTAAAAAACCTAAATGAAAAAAAGAGAGAAGACCGGTGGTGCTAATAGTCGTTAAGAGGGACTTTCGTGAGTAAACTGTCATCAGTTGGCAAATGAAAGAGAAGTGAGCGCGTGTTGTATATAAAGTTATCTAAACTCCCATGATGCTCTTTTTGACACGTGGGAACTTTAGCCGCAAGAGGTTCCAAGCCAGTGAAAGGTTGAAGGGAAGTTTAGCGTTAATAATGCTGAGATCAGAATGGTGTCAGTACAATTCGATGGTGAGGGCTTCATATTGAAGAATTCTGTAGCTCGATCTAAGTTTAATAATAGTGATGGCAGAGTCAACAAGGGGGGTGTGGTTGTGGGTTTGAGCATGGGTTGTTAACTCAGTGCAGGATTGACTTGTCTTGAAACTGTTGAAGTGGTAGTATGCGTGGGTATTGGAAGTTGTGGAGGAACCGAATTTGGTGGTAGTGCTGCCGATGTAACAGGTGTTGCAGTTCGGTTGGATTTTATGAGATAAATTAAGTTATTGAGATCATTGATGGGATATTTGTGTGTATCTTTGTAAGAAGTAAATAGGGAACCTAGTTTATTCTAAGTGGAGAAGTCAGTATCTTTGAATGTACGTCAGAATTGTGCTGAGAGTTCACTATGGTAAGGGAGAACTATGCGAGTATTTGTCTTGTGACTGTGTCTGATGGGGTTATTAATACTGTTTTTAAAGGTGGATATTGTGTGTTGGATGAGTTGAGGGGGATAGCTCCTGGCTATGAATCTATCAGTAAGGTATTGAAGTTCATTGTGTAGATCGTTTTGTGAAGAGGTGAATTTGATAGCGTTGTAGATTTGGTTGTGTAGGTTGGCTTTTTTGGTACTAAGGGGATGATGTGAAGTGAAATGTAGATATTTACCGGTGTGCATATTTTTTCTGAAAATCTTGGTATTTAAATTTGTGTCTGTTGTATAAATAGTAAGATTAAGAAAATTAATCTGGTTGTCCGTTGCAATTTCGAGGGTAAGGTTTAGCCTGTGATCACTGCCACCTAGTGGTTCCTTTATCTGCAAATTCTTAATACACGAATGATCACTGCTGATAACCAGATCAAGTGTATTACCCTCTGTGGTTGCCTCTTGAACATGCTGCTGCAAAAAAACTATCATCCAAAAAAAGTCTTACTAGTGTGCGAGTGACCAATCCACAAGTTCCAGTGGCGCCTCCGTAGCCAGGTGGGAAGGAGCAGCAGTGCGTAGCACATGCTTCTTGATTAGACCGGGGTTCGAGCCCATCACCACCAAATATGGAGGATGCAGAAAGGTCAGGGAATGACCACCGCATATCCTGGAGCAATATGGCCTTAGTTGCTAATGCTCCTAAAAACCAAATAACAACAAGTTCCAGTCAATATCTGGGAAGTTAAAATCCCCCATTATAAGACTTTCCGATTTACTAGCCCACTATTTCTCTGTACAATTGTTCATTGTACTCACTCGAGTCATTAGGCCTATAGCACACCCCTACTCTTATTTTTGCTTTTGCAGTGCTTATGTCACACCAAACTGACTCAACTGTGCACTGTTCATTTGATTTTGTTTTTCTTAACAGCATTACCCCTTCTCCCTTCCTATCCTTTCTGTACACATTGTACTCCCCAAATTCCAATTCTGCATTCCTAATATCTGTGTGACACCACATCTCTGATATCCCAACAATATCCACCTTTGATGTCTTGACAAACACTTCAAATTCATCTACTATACTTCTAGCATTGGTATACATGCACCAATTCTTAATTACCCTAATACATCCCAATATACCCACCTGTTTCACGATGATTGCTATCAGTCCCTGAAACTCCAGCATCCCTCGCTCCAGGCACCTGCTTATTCTAATAGAAGTAGTGCAAGAATCGCCTTCACCTCTACCTGCGGCTACTTTTAACCTTTTAGTCTGAATACCCCAAAGCTAGCAGTTTTCCGACGCACCTAACACTGCCTCAATAACATCAGCAAATATTCGTGCACTCTTTCTATTTAAGTACATCCCATTGCTGTAGAAGCAGTCTCCTGTTAACAAGCACAGACCACACTAAAAAAAATTCTACCCCTTGAGCCTTTCACATTCTCTCCAGGGCCAAATTGATTGACAAGGCTCTCATGTACTTTTCTCATCACGTACCAACATTCTGATTTATTGGCCCATTCTATTTCTCTGCACAACTGTTCATTGTACTCCTCAGTGTCATTAGGCCTATAACATATTTCTACTCTCATTTTCACTTTCCCAGTGTTTATGTCACACCAAACAGACTCAACATTGCACTGTCCACCTGAATCTTTAAGTAAATCCCACATCAGTACACTGTGATCACTGCCACCTAGCGGTTCCTTTATCTGCAAATTCTTAATGCAAGAATAATCACTGCTGATAACATTAGCCAACCTAATTTTTATCTCCAAGAACTTAAATGCAGTTTTTAACCAATTTTTTTGGTAGATGGTGCATAGATTTGCAAAAATCACCATGATAGTTTCACATCAGTTATTAAATATAGAGTGAGTTACGTTTTACCAAAATAATTTTGCATAATCTGGCAAATAATATATGACATACTGATTTCTTTTTACAGATATAATTATGAATAGCAAATGCTTAGAAAACGGTACTCACCTTGTATAAATCGGCAATATTTTTTTTTTTTTTTTTTTTTTTGGTAGATGGTGGTTAAATTTAGGTTAGAAGAGCATTAAAAAGAACTAAGGCGGGGAATGGGGTGAAAATATTTTAAACAGATTTTAAAATGAGTGCAAGGAAGTAGAAATTCAAATCTCCAATCCTTGGTTGTCATAAAGAGGTTAAAAAATGTAAATGAAAAAAAGAGAGAAGACCGGTGGTGCCAATAGTCGTTACAAGGGAAGTACCCATGGACTGGAGATGTGCAAATGTGACCCCAATTCACAAAGGAGGATCAAAGGGCGACACAAGTAATTATAGACCTGTTAGTTTAACTTCTGTTCCTGGAAAATTAATGGAGGCACTGGTTAAAGAAGCACTGCAGGATCATCTAGACAAGACTTCAGTTATAGCTCAGACACAGCATGGTTTTGTTAAGGGGAAGTCTTGCCTGACCAATTTGATTGGATACTATGATGCAGTCACAAAAGAACTGGATGCAAGGAATAACTTTGATATTATATACTTGGATCTTAGAAAGGCTTTTGATACTGTTGCACATGGAAGACTGCTGCACAAATTGGAGCAGTGTGGCATTGGAGGCAAATTGCTGCTATGGATAAAGGGGTGGTTGAGGGGCAGAAGACAGAGTGGTAATCAATGGACACTGCTCATTGTGGACTAATGTTATTAGTGGAGTCCCTCAGGGTTCAGTATTGGGTCCATTATTGTTTTCTGTATTTATAAATGATATTGATGAAGGTATATCAAGCTTAATGTCCAAGTTTGCAGACGATACGAAGGTTGGCAGGGTTGTCAAGGACACTACTGACACTATGCTACTGCAACAGGATGTGGAAAGGTTGAGCAGATGGGCTGAGAGGTGGCAAATGAAGTTTAACATTGACAAATGTAAAGTGCTACATATGGGAAAAAGCAACCCCAGAGCAACGTATCAACTCAGTGGTACTACACTGACAGTGGTAGAGAATGAAAGGGACTTGGGGGTGGTTGTGCAGGCAGATATGAAGCAGTGCAGATGGGCTGCAAGAGTAGCTCATGGTGTATTGTCGATGATATGTAGGAATTTTTCTAGCAGGGATAAGGAGGTGATTATTTCCTCTTATAAGGCAGTGGTCAGGCCACACCTAGAGTACTGTATACAGGTCTGGAGGCCTCATTTGAAGAAGGATGTAGAGATGCTGGAACAAGTACAAGTACAAAGAAGGGCAACAATATTAGTGAATGGAACAAAGGGGTGCTCTTACAAAGAAAGGCTTAAGTTTTGCAAATTACAGTGTCTGGGGACTAGGCACCAGCGAGGTGATCTGATAGAGGTGTATAAAGCCTTGAATGGTTTGAGCATGCTCAATGCTGATGGGATTCTTCCTCTTGCTCAGAATAATCACCTGAGAGGGCATAAATTCAAATTGAGAAAAGACAGATGTGGGATAGACGTGAGGAAATTTGCCTTTAGCCAGCGGGTGGTTGGTTGGTGGAATAGACTTCCATCCTTTGTCGTGGAAGTTGATAGCCTAAATAAGTTTAAGGCTCAGCTGGACAGGTATTTCGAACGAACAGAGGGTGTAGTGGAAGTGGTATTTTTATTTATTTCTTATTATTTTTTTATTTTATTTTATTTTATTTTTTTGGCTGATGCTGCATAAGCTTGCTTTCTTGCATCAAATGCCTCTACTAATGCTAACTGTTTGGTACTACTCTCAGGGTGACAGAGAATGAAAAAGACCCTGGGGGGATAATTGTGCAGTCAGATATGAAGTTTTCTGAGCAGTGCAGGGAGGCTACCAGAACCAGTCATGTGGTATTGTCAATGATATGCAGGAATTTTGCTAGTAGGAAAAGGTGATTATCCCTTTGTGTAAAGCGATGATCATGCCACGCCCTTGAATACTGCATTCAAGTATGGAGGCCTCACTTTAGGAATTATCTAGAGTTACTAGAATGAGTACATAGAAGGCAGTGAGATTGTCGAGGGGAACTAAGGGTTGCGCTTACCAAGAAAGGCTTAAGTTCTGAAAATTTCAGTGTCTGTAGACTAGGCACTTGCGAGGTGATCTGATTGAAGTGTATAAGGCCTTGAATGGTTTCAGCCTGCTGAAACCATTCAAGAATTCAAGAAGATTCCCAATGCTGATGGGGAATCTTCCTCAGATTCTGCATCTTAGGGGAGCATAAATTCAAATTGAGGAAAGACAGTTGTTGAATAGATGTGTGGAAATTGCACTTTGCCAGCGGGTAATTGATTGCTGGAACAAACTTCCATGTGTTGAAGTTGATAGCTTAAATAAATTCAAGTAGCAAGTGAATGAATGGACCTTAGAGTGAATGGATGAGTGTAGTGGGAATTTTTTTTTGGCTGATGCTGTATAAGCTTGCTTTCTTGCATCATATTCCTCTACTAATGTTAACTGAGTAAAGTAATGGCATCCTTGCTCTTTTCTTGGATAATACACAATAATGGGAAATAAATTGAAAAAAGATATAGTTTCAACATAGATTGGCCAAAATTTGTTTTTAGCTAGAAAGTGGTTGACTGTTGGAAAAAATTTCCATATGGTGTGGTAGAAGCTGTCTGATTATAAAAACATTCTAAGATTTTTTTTTTTTATCCAGATATCTAGCAAAATGAAATATTCAATACATCAAAACAAGTGCTTCATGAGAATGCAAATATTCTGCTGAACTTCTGAAGCAGATACTCCAGTTTACTAAACTAGAGATCTTTATACATATATAGTGAATTTGTACAGTTGTACAATCATAACTAAAGAGCATAATTATATCCCTTTAACTCATTACTTTTGTTTCTTAAAATGTTGGTTATATTTTTTTTTTTTTTTTTTTTGCTAACCATAAACAGTTTGTATATTATGAAATTGGAACAATAATCTTTGTAAAGTTTTCCAGTTTTTAACATTGACTTACAGAGAAGGCCACGTGCATCTTGCCCTCCCATTATGATTTTAATTGCATTAGCTTTAGTAGAGGCATATGATGCAAGAAAGTTTATATAGCATCAGCCAAAAAAAAACCCTTTCCATTTCACTCATCTGTTCACTCTTGAATGTTGTTCTTCCTTGAACTTATTTTAAGTTGTTGACCTCCTCTACAACAGATTGAAGTTTTGTTCCAACTATCAACCACCTGCTGGTTAAAGGCAAATTTCTGCACATCTATTCTACAATTGTCTCTCCTCAATTTGAATTTGGCCCCTCAGGTGATTAATCTGGGCAAGAAGCAGAATCCCATCAGCATTGAGATTGCTCAAACCATTCAAGGCCTTATACACTTCAAAGAGATCACTTGTAGGTGCCTAGTCACCAGACATTGCAATTTGCAGGACTTAACCAGTTCTTGGTAACTGCAACCCTTTGTTCCACTCACCAATCTCATTGCCATTCTCTGTACTCATTCTAGCAGCTCTGCATCCTTCTTAAAATGAAGCCTCCAGACCTCTGTGCAGTACTCAGTGTGGCCTGACCATTGCATTATACAAGGAGATAATCACTTCCTTATTCCTGCTAGCAAAATTCCTGTATATCAATAACAAGACACCATGAGCTACACCTGCAGCCTGTCTGCTCTGCTCAGAAACCTTTCATATATGACTGCACAATTACCCCATGTCCTTATCATTATCCACTACCTTGAGTGTAGTATCACCCAGTTGGTACACTACTCTGGGGTTACTGCTACCCATATGCAGTACTTTACATTTGTCAATGTTAAACTTCAGTTGCTACCTCTCAGCCCATCTGCTTAATTTTTCCAGATCCTGTTGTAGTAGTGTACTATCATTAATAATCCTGCCAACCTTTGTATTGTCTGCAAAACTTAATTAACCCTGATATACCTTCATTGATAAATACAGAAATAAAAACAGAAAACCTGAGTATCAGTAAGTGTCCATTTGTAACTTGCCGCCATTATTATACGATACAACGTGCACCCCAAACATGCATAAGATAGCGTAAGGTTTACCAAGAAAACTAGATAGCAAGTATAGTAGTATAAATTAATTAGTAAAATTTACTAATCTTATTAAATTTCATTGTCAATTAAATTGTACTTTTTTTTTAAACTAAATACAGACAATGATCTAGTTTTTACAAACATCACATTATAAATTAATACATATAACTTGAAAGAAGATAAAGTCATATAACATAACTCGAGATAATATTCGATACTGAAATATATGTATGTATGTAGTGTTATAACTGCATTGGGATATAAGTTTAGGGTTATAATTTGTATTGGAATTTTATTTGAAATTGAATAGAAATCATGACGAGCAGCAAAGCAAAAGGCTCAAACTAATGGGAGTGCTGTGGCTCGGGAAAACTGAGGGGGGGGGGACGGTTGTCCTCTGAATCACAGCCATTTGAAATGCACTGCTTGTTTGATGTGTGTAGAGATATCAGGAATGGGACATAATATTGCCAAGAGGAATGTCTTTGTGTGTGATGTAAAGAGTGTGAGGAAGTAGTGTGCCAACTCAGCATTGTTCTGGGTCTATATGAGAGCTTGAAGGGCAGGGTGGATGCCATTGAAGGATTTAAATTGAGAGGCCCATCAAGCCCTCAGCTGCTCACATCAATGCCAGAGCTTGCACTTGAATATCACTCAACACAGCGGCAACCCCCAAGGCAGAATGCGTTGGTCCCAAAGTAACTAGTTGTGGTTGGTGACTATTGTCAGGGAAACGGGGAACATTTGTGCAAAAAGGGTAGGTGGAACAGGATCAGGGTATGTTTGCCAGGGGCAAAGGTTGATGACTTTGTAGAGCAGATAACATCTTTTAAGGGCACAAAGGGTGATATTGTTGTACATGTTGGCACTAATGATATGATATTAAGAATAGGAGACCAGCAGAATTACTTAACAAGTACAGGTCAATGTTGAAAAAAAGCAGTGTTAGGGTTGAATTTGAAAGTGTCTGCAATTCTGCCCAGACATGATAAGAGGGAGTATATGATGAGAGCTGGCACCTACGTAGCCAGGTGGGAAGGAGCAGCTGTGCGTAGCACACACTTCTTGATTAGACCGGGGTTCGAGCCCGTCACCACCAAATACGGAGGATGTGGAAAGGTCAGGGAATGACCACCGCATATCCCGGAGCAACATGGCCTTAGTTGCTAATGCTCCTTAAAAAAAAAAAAAAAAAAATGAGAGCTTCGTTGGTTATTCAGCTCTGGAGAGATTGTGCAAGGCTCAAGGGGTAGAATTTTTCTAAGCCTAGTCTATGCTCGTTAACAAGAGAGACTGCTTCTACAGAGATGGGATACACTTAAATGCAAAAATATTTGCTGATGCTATCAAGGCAGAGGTAGGTGGGTCGGAAAACTGCTAGCTTGGGGAGATACGCGGACTAATAGATTAACAGTAGCCGTTGGCAGAGGTGAAAGTGGTTCTTGCCCTGCTTCTATTGAAATGCAATTGAGCAGCAGCCTGGAAAACAAGGCAATGTGGATTTCCAGGACTGCTGGGGGTCATAGTGGAACAAGTAAAAATGTGGGCTGTGTTAGGGTAACTAAGAGTAGAAACAGTTGTGTGTACACCAGTGCTAGGAGTATAGTTAATAAATTTGATGAGCTTGAAGTACTCAAGACATCAAAAGCAGATATTGTTGGGATAACAGATGTGATGTCTCTGTTATCCCAACAGATATTTGTTTATGTCTGTGTGACATAAGCAGACATAACTACTTATGTCACAAAGACATAAGCTTGTGTTCAGAATTGGAATTTGGGGAGTACAATGTGTACAGAAAGGATGGACAGGAAGGGAGGAGGGGTTATGCTGTTAGTTAAGAAACACATAAAATGTAAGGAAGTGCATCCAATTGATGTTGGGGGATAATACAATGTTGAGTCTGTTTGGTGTGACATAAGCACTGGGAAAAGAAAAATGAGAGTAGGTGTGTGTTATAGGCCTAATGAATCTGATGAGTATAATAAGCAATTGTGCAGAGAAATAGTGGGTCAGTAAATCAGTGTCTTATAATGGGGGATTTTAATTTTTCAGAGATTGACTGGAATTTGTGAGTTGGTCACCTTGAGTACTGTATACAGGTCTGGAGGCCTCATTTTAAGAAGGATGTAGAGTTGTTGGAACGAGTACAGAGAAGGGCAACAAGATTAGTGAATGGAACAAAGGGTTGCTCTTACGAAGAAAAGCTTAAGTTTTGCAAATTACAGTGTCTGGAGACTAGGCACTGGCGAGGTGACCTGATTGAGGTGTATAAAGCCTTGAATGGTTTGAGCATGCTCAATGCTGATGGGATTCTTCCTCTTGCTCAGAATAATCACCTGAGAGGGCATAAATTCAAATTGTATATATAACCTTACTTTCTTGCATCATGTGCCCCTGCTAATGCTAAAACAATGGGCCGAACACTGCACCCTGGGGCATTCCACTAATAACATTAGTCTGCGAAGAGCAGTGTCCATTGAATACCACTTTGTCTTCTCTCACTCAACCATCCTTTTATCCATTGTAGCAACTTGCCCTTAATGCTATACTGCTCCAATTTGTACAGTAGGCTTCCATCTGCAACAGTATCAAAAGCTTTCCTAAAATCCAAGTATATGTATCAAAATTATTTTTTTTGCATCCAGTTCGTTTGTGACCTCATTGTAGTATCCAATAAAATTTGTCAGAAAAACTTCCCATTAACAAACCCGTGCTGTGTCTGAAATATAACTAGTCTTGTCTAGATGATCTTGCATTGTTTCTTTAACCAGTGACTCCATTACTTTTCCCTGGATAAGTAGTTCAACTAACAAGTCTGTAATTACTTGTCACTCTTTGTTCCCCCTTTGTGAATTGGGGACACATTTGTACATCTCCAGTCCATGGGGACCTCTCCCTACCCCAAGGAAGCTTTCATAATATGGCTAATGGTTTGCTTATTTCTTTTGCTGCTTCCATTAATATTACTGGATAGTTCCCCAGGTGTCTTTCTTGTGTTCAATTTCTCCTCCACTTTGATCTCAGTTATTACAAAATCATTTAGCTCCTTGTCAGAGTTTGATAAGCTTCTGGCCTCCACTTTCCTACAGCTATTCCTCTTGTGTGATGTAGATGCAAAATCTTCATTCAGTTTGTCAGCTACCTCAGCAGGTTCATCAACAATTGAACCGTCTATGTCAAGTGGACCAATTTGATTCTTCCCCTTCCTTCTAGAGTTTACATAAGTAAAGAAGTCTTTCTGGTTTTTCTTTGCATTCTTTTCCAAAGATTTCTTGTAATCTGCCTTTGCTTGCCTAACATTCTGTGATAGTCTACCCATGAATGTACTATGTGAAAGGCATTATGTGAGATGAATATTCTAATTTATCAACAATTAGACAATTGATTCTCAATTTTTCTTATGCAATTTTAAATGGTCTTTTTTGAATCCCAAAAGTAGAAATTCTTAAACATTATTTCTATCAATAAGCATATACAATGTACTAAATATACTGTTCTCATTGGAGTTATTATCTCAACTATGATTATTAATCATATAGTTGCTTATTAATTAATAATAAATGTATCATTTCTTTTTTTTTTTTTTTGCTTAAAATAAAATCAGATGAAGAATTGTTCCAAAAGTATATATTGTAAGCAGTTAGTTAGTATTGGTCAATTTATGCAAGGAAGCAAGCTTATACAGCGTAGTTCTTCCTTAAATTTATTCAAACTATCCACTTCCACAACATCAGATAGTAGTTTGTTCCAACAATTAATCAATCTCTGGCTGAAAGCAAATTTTCACACATCCACCCTGCAGCTATCCTAAATTTTTTATTATTTTTTTTAAAATTTTCCCCCATATGTTCTTGTTGTCTGAGAGAGTAAGAATGCCAACAGCATTCAGTTCACTCAATCCATTTAATGCTTTAAACTCTTCAATCAGATCTCCTTGCAGGTGACCAGTTTCCAAGTGTCACAATTTGTAGAACTGAAGCCTTTTGTGGTAAGAGTACCATTTTGTATAATTGACTAATCTGGCTGCTCTTCTTTGTACCTGTTCAAGAGATCCACATCTTAAAAAGGGTCTTGCAGACCTGTATGCAGTTCTCAAGATATGGCCTAACCATTTCTTTATATAATGGGATAGTCAATTTTTTCTAGCTAGAAAAATGCCTGTATATCATTAACAGAACCCCATGATGTCATAGCAGCTTGTATGCACTACTCAGAAAACTTCGTTGAAATGTACAATTATCCCTAGTCTCCTTTGTTCTTCACCACCTTGTAACATTATCAACTACGTGGTAATAACACTACCAACTAGGTGGTAGTGTTATTCTTGCATTTACAAATGTTAAACTTCAATTGCCACTTCTCAGTCCATCTGTTTAATTTTTCTGAATCCATGGCCTATTAGGTCTTTTTGCAGTAGCATATCTGGAGCAGCCTTAGGTGCCAATGTGACTTAACACAACAAGCATAGAATGGAGAATACAATTAGCATAACTTGATTCCTGTCATTAACCATCCTGCATATCTTTGTACCACTGCCAGCTTGGGCATTAAGCTCAATATCATTAATAAATATTGAAAATGGTAAGGGGGGAGCCCCAGCATTAAACCCTGAGGAAGTCCATTAATAACTGTCCAAGAAGAGCAGTGCCCATTTATAACTACCTCTGTTTTCTGCCACTCAACTTAGAATAAGTTAAAAACATATCACTTAAGAATTAAAAATAAAACAGGGGAACATTGCAACAGAAAGTAACTGGTCCCAGTTTTCCAACAAAATGAGGTTGAAAGATGGACTTCAGTTGTTGCTTCTCAGCCTGTCTGCCTAATTTATCTGATACTTGTGGGAGTAGCATACCTTGATTACTGTCATTAACTGTCTTGCTAACCTTGGTGTCATTAGAATATTTAAACATCAAGCTCAGTATTGTTAACAAATATTGAAAATAGTAAGGAGAAACCTCACTGAACAGAGAGGGGCTCTACATATTAGTCTAAGAACAGCAGTGCCCATTAATAAATGTTCTGTCTTCTGCCACTCAACCATACATTTATCTGTAGCAGTAACTTCATCCTCTTCTCCCCCCTCCACCATTGCTGCAATTTGTACAGCAGTCATTCATGCATAACAGTATCAATAGCCCTGCAAGAATCGCAATATGATATAAATTGTTTTTGCGTCCGGTTTCCTTTGACTTCTTCATAGTAGCCAGTCAAACTAGTCAGATAAAGTCTCTCCATAACAAATCCATGCTGTCATTGCTGTATAACTGAGTTCCTGTGAAGATGATTCTGCATTAATTCTTTAACCAATCACTTACATGTTAGAAGAAACATTTCTTTGTAAATATGGAATTAGTATTACTATTTTTAGTAATAGTATTAGCCAATAGTGCAAGGAAGCCACAGACATTTGCTGCACTGGCCAAAAAAAAAAAGAAGTAAAAAGTAGGTAAGAACATACAAATTATGTGCTTCCCTCTTTGCATAGTTAACTATCCAGTAGACCTTTTTCAATTCCTTCAAATTGTCAGCCTCAACTACTTGCAGAGGAAACTTTTCTTTTTTTTTTTATTTTTTTTTCCAATAATCAATAACTCTCTGGCAAAAAGCCTTTCTACAGTTCTAGTCTAAACTTCTTCTGTAATTTGAATTTATGGCCCCTACTCTGGAATCATTTATAACAGTGAAAACTCCACCTTCATTCACTTTACTATTACCTCTCAGAGCCTTAACCATTAATCAGATTCCCTCTAAGGTATCCAGTTGCCAAGCTCTCTAGCCCCCATAATCATTGAAGTCTTTCCTTGTATGGTTGCCATTTTGCTTAGTTTAACTATGTAGGTAGTCTGTCATTAGACCCTTTCAAGAAGCTCATTGTATATTTTTAGATGAGGTCTCCATACCTGAACACAGTATTCCAATTGTGTTATACCGTGAAGTTATGACCTTCCTCTCTCTACAGGATATTGTTTAATAAATCTTTGACAGGATACCATGGAAATTCCTCGCTGCTTGTTTACACTGCTCACAGAACTTAATATCCATCCATATCACAACTGCCAGATCCCTTTCTTCCTCTACTGTTTTTACTTCAATCCCACCACATAAGTTATTTTGGGATTGCTATTCCCAAAGTGTAAGACCTTGCATTTTGCATCATTAAAACATAGCTATTGCTTTTCTGACAAACCTTGAAGCCTGTTCAAGTTATTCTGTTGTTGTTATTTGGTTTTTAGGAGCATTAGCAACTAAGACCATATTGCTCGGGGGGATATGCGGTGGTCATTCCCTGACCTTTCTGCATCCTCCATATTTGGTGGCTCACGGGCTTGAACCCTGGTCTAATCAAGAAGCAGTGTGCTACACACTGCTGCTCCTGCCCACCTAGCTACGGAGGTGCCAGTCATTCTGTAGGAGCACTGTTTGGCACTGATTGTTAATGGCTTTCCTAATCTTTATATCATTTGCAAATTTTGACATTACATCCTTTATCCCCATCTTCTATGTTGTTTATAAAAATCAGAAACAACAGCAGTCCTAGAACCAATCCTTGGGGCCTCACTCCTCAAGTTTCTATCGATTAAACACAACCCTCTGCCTGCACTCATCCTGCAATACATCTTAGAATCTTGCCAGTAATCCCATCATTTTCCAGCTTATACAGTAACTTTTCATGAGGGACTGAGTTAAATGCCTTGCTAAAATCTAAGCCATGTTGAAATTGTTCTCTATATCCAAATTTAGAGTAATTGTGTCAAATGATGTTGGACCCATTGTTGTTTTCTATATTCATCAATGATATTGATGAAGGCATATCAGGCTTAATGTCTAAATTTGCAGATGATACAAAGGTTGGCAGAATAGTTAATGACAGTATGTATACTATAATACTACAAATGCTACAAATACTATACTACAAATGCTGAGAAAGGACAATTGGAGTTTAACATGTACAAATTGATATTATATATTTGGATCTTAGAAAGGCTTTTGATACTGTTGCACATGGAAGACTGCTGCACAAATTGGAGCAGTGTGGCATTGGAGGCTATGGATAAGGGGATGGTTGAGTGGCAGAAGACAGAGTGGTAATCAATGGACACTGCTCAACGTGGACTAATGTTATTAGTGGAGTTCCTCAGGGTTCAGTGTTGGGTCCGTTGTTGTTTTCGGTGTTTATGAATGATATTCGGCATAAAAATCAGAAACAACAGCAGACTAGAAATTCGGCATAAATTGCGTAAAATTATGACATCACTAGGCAGTTTCATCACTGAATAAGAGCTACTCCATTTATATGGCTGTGGCAGGTTTAGTAGTTTAATTTGTTAAACTACTAAAGCACCGAAAGATATATGCTCCCAGAAGGGCCTTCCATGACAGAAAGGTTTCAGTGGAGACGTCAGACGAAACCCGTTTCAAAAGGTCCACACACAACCTTTTCAACTAAATTGTGATCCAAGAAAGGAACGGGAAACTACTTGGATTATCCTTCCCTTGAAAACTTCAATGATAGCAAGCAAAATAAACCACGGCCCAGAGTCTCGGCGTCCCTTGAATGGGACAGGGGTGCTAAGAATCTCCGAGCTTGCGTCGAAGAATTTTCTGAAACTAGCTACATGGAACGTTAGAAGCCTACTACAACCAGGAAAACTAGCCAATGCTTTACAAGAAATGGAACGCATTAACATCAACATACTTGGGCTAAGTGAAACCAAATGGCCTTGAACAAAGAAGTTTATATCAAATGACCACCACGTCTTCTGTTCCGGAGGAGAAGAGAACACCAAGCAGACGTACAGTGTCGCTTTCGTTGTCCACAAACAACTGGCCAACAAAGTCACCAGTTTCACCCCAATATCGGAACGAATCGCACTACTACAGCTAGCAGGCAACAAGATCAACCTGAATGTGCTCCAGGTCTACGCACCAACAGCGGACAAAGACGATGAAGAAATTGAATTGTTCTACGACAAGCTAAGCAACACTTTAAAGTCACTGAAGAAGCACGACATGACGGTCATCCTCGGTGACTTTAATGCCAAAATCGGTCAAGGAAAGCTACAAAACATAGTCGGAGAACATGGCTTGGGGACACGGAATGAACGAGGCGACAGACTCTTCCAGTTCTGCCAAGAAGAAAAATTTAGCATTGCTAACACTTGGTTCAAACTACCACCTCGACGACTATACACCTGGACCTCACCACAAGACTCTGACAACAATATCGTCAGGAACCAAATTGACTACATCTTAATCAACATCTGATATAAGTCAAGTGTCCTCAAGGCAAAAACTTACCCCGGAGCTGACATATCATCAGACCATAACCCAGTAATAGCAACACTACGTCTCAAATTACGAGCAGTCAAACGCACAAGCACAACAAAAAGAATCGACCTGGAGAAACTGAAGAACACCGCCAACAGACGACAAGTACAGCTTCATCTCAACACTACAATCCGATCGATCGAAGCAGTAACAACAGACGTGCAAGCATTCGGGCGTTCACTCAAACAGTGCATCAATGAAACAGCAGAAACCCTGCTAGGACATCAGGCGTCGAAAAAGAAACAATGGTGGATGACCCAGCACATACTAGACCTAATGGATGAACGGAGAATATTCAAAAGCAACAACAACCGGGAAAAATACAAAAACACAACAAAAGATCAAACAGGAAATCCGGAAAGCGAAGGAAAAATGGATGGAAGATCAGTGTGCAGAAATCGAAGGCCTAATCAAGAAAAATGACAACTATAACCTGCACAAGAAGCTTAAAGAAGCTGGAAACATCTACAAACCGGCTCCTATCCCAAGTTTATATATGGACAACAATCAACCTATACTAAGCAAACAAGCCAAACTCGACACCTGGAAGAGCTATATATACAATCTGTTCGGCACCAACAGAAAACCGGCAGAAACGCAACAACAAACACAGGAAGACAATCTCCGCATATTAACATCTGAAGTGGAACATGCCATCCGAATAACAAAGCCAGGCAAGGCCTGTGGACCTGATCAGATTCATGTGGAACTGCTGAAACAACTAGACTACAGCAACATCCAACAACTAACGAAATGGTTCAATCAAATCTACAACAACAACGACATTCCATCCGAATGGCTCCAATCCATCTTTGTGGCCCTACCAAAAAAGGCTACCAGCCGGAAATGCGAAGACTTCAGGCTGATCAGTCTAATGAGCTAGGTGCTAAAAGTCTTCCTCAAGGTGATTCAGCAAAGGATAAGATGTAAGTGCGAAAGTGCACTAGGAAACACACAGTTTGGATTCTGCAGGGGACTAGGCACCAGAGAAGCAATTTTCTGTTTACAAATATTGCTACAAAGGTGCTATGAACATCAAAAAGACGTGTATATGTCTTATTGACTACGAGAAAGCCTTTGATTCAGTAGACCACGACCGCCTAATTGACTGACTGAGAAAACGTGGGCTTGAAAACAATGATATCAACTTTATTACAACTCTCTACTGGAATCAAACAGCCCAGCTTTGCTATGACAACGATCTGACAGACCCAATTCCAATAAAAAAAGGCGTCCGGCAAGGCTGTCCATTATCTCCCATTCTTTTTAACATCTATTCGGAAATGATCTTCAACCAAACACTGGCTGACAAGAACATCGGCATAAAAGTTAACGGACACTACATCAATAACTTAAGATATGCCGATGACACAGCACTAATAGCGGATTCAGAACAAGATTTACAGACCATCTTGAACGAAGTGGACATAGAAAGCCAAGCATGGGGGCTACGAATCAACAAAAAGAAAACAAAGGTGATGAAGGTCAGCAGGACTGCAAGCAAAATCACGATCAAACTAAACAACGAAAAATTAGAGCAAATACACCGCTTCAAGTATCTCTGAGTACTCATTGATGACCAGCTGAACCATGAGGCCGAAATCAAAAGCAGAATTGAACAAGCCAGGCAGGCATTCACCAAATGGAGAACCCTCCTCAAGCTTCTGTCGTTGAGGAGGGTTCTCCATTTGGTGAACCCTCCTCAACGACAGAAGCTTGAGCATGATGTTCAAGCTTCTGTCGTTGAGGAGGGTTCACCAAATGGAGAACCCTCCTCAACGACAGAAGCTTGAACATCATGCTCAAATTACGCACATTGAAATGCTACATCTGGCCAATACTGCTCTACGGTGTAGAAACCTGGACTCTAACATCAGCCACTACAAAAAAGCTCCAGGCCTTCGAAATGTGGCTCTACCGAAGAATGCTGAAAATTCCGTGGACAGCCAAGATAACCAACGCACAGGTCCTGCAGGACATGCACACGGAACGGGACCTGCTCAAAACCATCATCAGCAGGAAATGCAAATACCTAGGTCACATTGCTAGGAACCAACAAAAATATCACCTACTACCACTCATCCTGGAGGGAAAGATCGAAGGCAAGAAACGCCCAGGCAGACCGAAAATGGCATGGCTAGATAACATCAACACCTGGCTTCACATGACAACAGCACAAATTCTACACGCAGCGCTAGACAGAGAACAATATCAAAACGAAGTCGCAAACGCCATTCGGCAGCATTAAAGAAGAAGATGAATGATATTGATGAGGGGATATCAAGTTTAATGTCCAAGTTTGCAGATGATACAAAGGTTGGCAGGGTTATTAAGGACACCACTGACGCTATGCTGCTGCAACAGGATCTGGAAAGGTTGAACAGATGGGCTGAGAGGTGGCAAATGAAGTTTAACATTGACAAATGTAAAGTACTACATATGGGAAACAGTAACCCCAGAGCAACGTATCAACTCTGCAGTACTACACTGACAGTGGTGGAGAATGAAAAGGACCTGGGGGTAATTGTGCAGGCAGATATGAAGTTCTCTGAGCAGTGCAGACGAGCTGCAAGAGTAGCTCATGGTGTCTTGTCAGTGATATACAGGAATTTTTCTAGCAGGGATAAGGAGGTGATTATTCCCTTGTATAAGGCAATAGTTAGGCCACATCTTGAGTACTGTATACAGGTCTGGAGGCCTCATTTCAAGAAGGATGTAGAGCTGCTGGAACGGGTACAGAGAAGGGCAACAAGATTAGTGAATGGAACAAAGGGTTGCTCTTACGAAGAAAGGCTTAAGTTTTGCAAATTACAGAGTCTGGAGACTAGGTGCCGGCGAGGTGATCTGATAGAGGCGTATAAGGCTTTGAATGGTTTGAGCATGCTCAATGCCAATGGGATTCTTCATCTTGCTCAGAAAAATCAGCTCGGAGGGCATAAATTCAAATTGAGGAAGGACGGATGTTGGATAGATTTGCGGAAATTTGCCTTTGGCCAGCGGGTCGTTGGTTGGTGGAACCGACTTCCATCACTTGTTGTTGAAGTTGATAGCCTAAACAAATTTAAGGCTCAACTGGACAGGTATTTCAAGCGAACGGAGGGGCGAAATGGGAGTGGTGTGTTATTTTTTTTTTTTTTTGGCTGATGCTGAATAAGCTTGCTTTCTTGCATCATATGCCTCTACTAATGCTAAATGAAAAGTACAACAGATGGGTAGCAGTGATTCCTGAATAACATAGCAACTGTGTGTTGCTGCACTCAGTGTAGTGGAAAATGAAAAAGATCTGGGGCAATTGTGCAGTCAGATACAAAGTTCTCTGAGCAAAGTTCATGGGGTTTTGTTGAAGATGTACCATTATCGCATTGTATAAGGCAATGGTCAGGCCACACCTAGCGTACTGTATACAGGTCTGGAGGCCTCATTTTAGGAAAGATGTGGATTTCTAGAATAAGCACAGAAGAACAATGAGATTGAGGAGTGAAACAGAGGGGTGCTCTTGCCAAGAAAGGCTTCAATTCTGCAAATTCCAGTGTCTGGAGGCTAGGCACCTGTGAGGTGATCTGATTAAGCATTTAAGGCTTTGAATGGATTGAGCAATCTCAGTGCTGATGGGATTCTTCATTCTTGGACCCCTCACATGAGGGAGCACAAATTCAAATTAAGGAAAGATGGTTGTAGAATAGATGTGTGGAAGTTTGCATTTATCCTGTGGGTGGTTGATTGCTGGAACAAACTTCTGTCTGTTGTTATGGAAGTTGAGAACTTACATAAATTCAAGAAGGAAATAGACTAACTGATAGAATAGGTGAAATTAGATGTGTGGATTTTTTTTTTTTTTTTTTTTGCTGATGAGGTGTATAAGCTTTCTTACATCATTTGCCACTGCTAATGCTGAAACAGCATATCAGGTATTTTAAATATGATTTTACCCTAATGAAACCACATTGTGTGTTCTTCAGAACACCATTTCTATATAAAATTCCCTGAATTGCACTCTTAATCATTGCCTCTACTGGAGTTAGACTAATTTGTAGTTAGACTTCACTCTTGGCACTACTTTTATTGTATTGTGATATGTTACACTTCTCCAATCTAGAGGAATGTCTTCAGTGTCCAGTGATTCCCTTGTAATTAGCCTCAATGGTTAATGTACTCTTTGGCTGCCTCTCCCAAAATTATTGGGTATGTGCTGTCAACTTAAAGAGCCTTACTTGCCTTTCGTTTGAAAATTTTTCTAATAAGTAATATTCAGAAATTTTATTATTGCTAACTTCATGCTTTCCGGCTCCACTTGTATAGCCTCTCCTCACCATGAGTGGTCTTTTGTTAGTAAAGATTGATGCTAAGTACTTATTCATCAGAAACATCACCTGAGTTACCTAAGACTTTTTCACACCCAGTACACAAGGGACCAATCTGATTTGTTTTCTTCTGTGCATTCACATACATCAAACTCTTTGTTGCCATTCTTTGTTGTCTAAGCCAGTGCTTTATCATACTCTCTTGGCTGCCCTAACTTTGTGGTACTATTATAGATCAGTTTCTAGCTGTTTTAGGCTTTGGTACTTTTCATTACTCTAATTTTACAATGCCATCTTTTTCTGCTATATTAGAATGGTCAGCTCCATATTCACCCATCTTGTTCCCACTTGCTATATTTTCTAAATGGTATTATGTGTTCATGATTTCTGATTATTGCTTTAAATGTATTCCATAGTTCTAATATATTTGCCCTCCCTCTGCAATCCACCAAATTCATAGATTCCATGTAGCATCTTAAACTGTCATAGTCCCATCTTTTGCTATTAAAACCCCTGCCTTTATTTTTAACTACTGCAACCAGAGCTTCTTGATCTAGACCGGGGTTCGAGCCAGTCACCACCAAATACGGAGGAAGTGGAAAGGTCAGGGAATGACCACTGTATCCTGGAGCAATATGGCCTTAGTTGCCAATGCTCCTAAAAACCAAATAACAAACAAACTGCAACCAGAAGCATAGTTAGGTTTTCGGCACACTTGACAAATTCGTGGCTACACGACTTTTTTTCAATAATTGGTAAAATCATAATAAATAATAAGTACAGTCAGATCTCTATTTAACAAACTTTTTTATAGCAAATTTTTCTATTTAGATGTAAATGTTTTTTTGCCGAATTTTTTTAGAATTTGCTAAATAGAATTTTATTCTTTACTGAATTTTTATAGAATTTTTTTATTTTTTTATTTCTTCGTTTTATGGAAACAAATTTTCTTTGTTCATAGAACAAAGAAAATTTTCCATATAACAACTGGCTTATGAGACTTAACTGGGTACACATCATTCGCACCCATTGCCTTCATGCAAGCAATAGTGCTGTTGTTATGCCCGAATTAAAAGATAAATTACCATCTGCAACTCAGTGGGACCCGTAAAACCTATCCGACTACCTGTCCCACATACTGAGAAGTCGAGCTGGTCAACTACTTTGTGTATCCATAGCCAGTGGCCAGACCAAGGCCATTAGACATTCGAACAATAGGTCTGGTCAACCATCTATTGTAATCACTCTGTTAGGGATTTAGAAGAGTGGTTTTCCTTTATCCTGATGAGCGGTCATCTGTTTCGTGGAAGTGAAATGGCACTGTTTCAAATCTATTGGCCCTTCATAGAGCAAAATATGAGATACAGAGGAAATGATGCCTCCCACACTACTATCTTAGTTTTTTCTTAAGAGTTACCTATGGTGTATCCACACCGAGAGATAGATATATATATATATATATATATATATATATATATATATATATATATATATATATATTACTCTTAACATTATACCTTGTTGCATTTCGTTATTTTAAGTTATTTCACTTCGTACTTTTGTTAACGCATTAGTAGAGGCATTTTATGCAAGAAAGCAAGCTTATGCAGCATCAGCCAAAAAAAAAAAAATTTAAAAAAAAATAAAAAAATAATAAATAAAAAATAACCACTTCCACTTCACCCCTCCGTTTGTTCGAAATACCTGTCCATCTGAGCCTTAAACTTATTTAGGCTATCAACTTCCACAACAACGGATGGAAGTCTGTTCCACCAACCAACCGCCCGCTGGCTAAAGGTAAATTTCCGCACATCTATCCTACATCTGTCTTTCTTCAATCTGAATTTATGCCCTCTCAGGTGATTATTCTTAGCAAGAGGAAGAATCCCATCAGCGTTGAGCATGCTCAAACCATTCAAGGCTTTATACACCTCTATCAGATCACCTTGCCGGTGCCTAGTCTCCAGACACTGTAATTTGCAAAACGTAAGCTCTTTCTTCGTAAGAGCACCCCTTTGTTCCATTCACTAATCTTGTTGCCCTTCTCTGTACTCGTTCCAGCATCTCTACATCCTTCTTGAAATGAGGCCTCCAGATCTGTATACAGTACTCTAGGTGTGGTCTGACCATTGCCTTATACAATGGAATAATCACCTCCTTATCGCTGCTAGAAAAATTCCTATATATCATTGACAATACACCATGAGCTATTCTTGCAGCCTGTCTGCACTGCTCAGAAAACTTCATATCTGCCTGCACAACCACCCCCAGGTCCCTTTCATTCTCTACCACTGTCAGTGTAGTACCACAGAGTTGATACGTTGCTCTGGGGTTGCTGTTTCCCATATGTAGTACTTTACATTTGTCAATGTTAAACTTCATTTGCCACATTTACCACTGTCAGTGTAGTACCACAGAGTTGATACGTTGCTCTGGGGTTGCTGTTTCCCATATGTAGTACTTTACATTTGTCAATGTTAAACTTCATTTGCCACCTCGAAGCCCATCTGCTCAACCTTTCCAGATCCTCCTGCAGCAGCATAGTGTCAGTAGTGTCCTTGACAACCCTGCCAACCTTTGTATCATCTCCAAACTTGGACATAAGCTTGATATACCATCATCAATATCATTTATAAATACAGAAAACAATAATGGACTCAACACTGAACCCTGACGGACTCCACTAATAACATTAGTCCACGATGAGCAGTGTCCATTGATTACCACTCTCTGTCTTCTCCCCGTCAACCACCCCTTTATGCATAGCAGCAATTTGCCTCCAGTGCCACACTGCTCCAATTTGTGCAGCAGTCTTCCATGTGCAACAGTATCAAAAGGGTTTCTAAGATCCAAGTATATAATATCAAAGTTATTCCCTACATCCTGTTCTTTTGTGACTGCATCATAGTATCCAATCAAATTGGGCAGGCAAGACTTCCCCTTAACAAAACCATGCTGTGTCCAAGTTATAACTGAAGTCTTGTCTAGATGATCCTGCAGTGCTTCTTTAACCAGTGCCTCCATTAATTTTCCAGGAACAGAAGTTAAACTCACAGGTCTATAATTACTTGTGTCAGCCTTTGATCCTCCTTTGTGAATTGGGGTCACATTTGCACATTTCCAGTCTGTGGGTACCTCCCCTGAATCCAAGGAAGCTCTCATAATTATGGCTAGGGGTTTGCTTACTTCCTTTGCTGTCTCCTTTAATATAACTGGATAGATCCCATCCACTACAGGTGCCTTTCTTGTGTTTATCTTCAACAATTTCTCCTCCATTTTACTCTCAGTTATTACAAGATTCTCTAGCTTACTGCCAGAGTGGAATACACCTCTGGCATTCCCCTCGCTGAATAACTCCTCATGTGTGAATGTCGATGCAAAATATTCATTTAGTTTGTTAGCTATCTGAGCAGGATCTTCTATAGTTGACCCATCGATATCAAGTGGACCAATCTGATTCATCCCTTTCCTTCTAGAGTTTACATAAGTAAAGAACTCTTTGCTGTTTTTCTTTGCATCTCTTGTCAAAGATTTCTCCTAATCTGCCTTTACCTGCCTAACCTCCTTTGTAACTTGGTTACAGATCAACTTATATCTATCATAGGCTTTTGTGTCACGTGTTAATTTATATGTATCCCATGCATTTTTCTCTGCCATATGTCTCATTAGTTCATCTGACATCCATTTAGGCCTAAACCTTGAACAATATTTCTTAGTTGGTATGTAAAGCCTAGTAGCTTTCAAGATAAGTTCTTTGAATGATTTTGAATTTGCTGTTGGTAACATCATCAGTTGGTCCCACTGTATAGAATTTAAATACTGTCTCAGTCCATCGTGGTCGCCTTTACTAAAGCAATAACTCTTCCCTTTACCCCTAATGGTAGTTACCTCTTTGAATAAATCCCACTTCAGCACACTGTGATCACTGCCACCTAGTGGTTCATTTACCTGCAGATTCTTAATGCTTGAAGAATCACTACTGATGATCAAATCAAGAGTATTACTCTCTCTAGTTGCCTCCCGAACATGCTTATGTAGAAAACAATCATCCAATAAATCCACAAAAGCCTTGCTAGTGTGTGAGTGACCAGCCCCCAAATTCCAGTCAATATCTGGGAAATTAAAATCCCCCATTATAAGACACTCTGATTTACTGGCCCACTCTATTTCCCCGTACAGTTTCTTATTATACTCATCAGAGTCATTAGGGCTATATCACACTCCTACTCTCAATTTTGATCTCCCAATGGTTATGTCACACCAAACTGACTCGACACTGCACTGTCCAGCAGTGTCGACTGGCTTCACTTCCAAATTAATAAATTCATTCTGAATTTCTGGAAATAAATAATTAGTGTGGTGTTTAATATGCAATTCCAGAGCATTTTTCATACCATCAAATTGGCTGACAAATTTTTTAAAGTTTAAAAATACGCCACAAATTTTTTTTCCTTCGGTATCGATATAACTCCTCTGACCGTTTGGTCGTCCCGGAGTATAAACATAAAATTTTTTTATTTTATAATAATAGCATGTCCACGAAATGCCAAATTATTTTCAGCACAGAACAATATACATTTCAATATTATTGTTGTTGTTATTATTATTAGCCATATGGTGCAAAGAAGCCTGAGGCTTCTTTGTGCACCATATGGCTATAAAATATTTCTGAATGAGAGAGAGAAGAATGATGATATCCAGCTCAGGACCCTGGGTGTGCCAAGCCCATACTCACCAGATGTGAGCCCGTGGAGATCACTCCACTTAGGCCTAAACCTTGAACAATATTTCTTAGTTGGTATGTAAAGCCTAGTAAAGCCTTTCAATATATGACACCATTTTGAAATTTCGCTTCTTAGTGCTGCTTGTGCAGCATTGTTAATTAGTTAATTGGAGCCATTGCGGTACAAGTAAACACATGGGTTGTGTTAGGGTAGCTAAGAATAGAAACAGGTGTAGGTATACTTGTGTGTACACCAATGCTAGGAGTTTAGTAAATAAATTTGATGAATTTGAGGTATTGCTCAAAACATCAAAGGCAGATATTGTTGGGATATCAGAGACGTGGTGTCACACAGATAAGGGATGCAGAACTGGAATTTGGGGAGTGCAACGTCTACAGAAAGGATAGACAGGATAAGAAGGTGGGAGGGGTTATGCTATTAGTTAAGAAACACATAAAGACCAAGGAAGTGAAGCCAGTCGACATTGCTGGACAGTGCAGTGTTGAGTCAGTTTGGTGTGACGTAAGCATTGGGAGATCAAAATTGAGAGTAGGAGTGTGCTATAGGCCTAATGACTCTGATGAGTATAATAAGAAACTGTACAGGGAAATAGTGGGCCAGTAAATCAGTGAGTCTTATAATGGGAGATTTTAATTTCCCAGATATTGACTGGAATTTGGGGGCTGGTCACTCACACACTAGCAGGGCTTTTGTGGATTTATTGGATGATTGTTTTCTAAATCAGCATGTTCGGGAGGCAACTAGAGGGAGTAATACTCTTGATTTGATTATCAGTAGTGATTCTTCATGCATTAAGAATCTGCAGATAAAGGAACAACTAGGTGGCAGTGATCACAATGTGCTGAAGTGGGATTTACTCAGAGGTAACTACCATTAGGGGTAAAGGGAAGGGTTATTGCTTCCGTAAAGGTGACTACGCTGGACTGAGACATTATTTAAATTCTATACAGTGGGACCAACTGATGATGTTACCAACAGCAAATTCAAAATGGGAAGCATTCAAAGAACTTATCTTGGAAGCTACTAGGCTTTACATACCAACTAAGAAATATTGTTCAAGGTTTAGGCCAAAATGGATGTCAGATGAACTAATGAGGCATATGGCAGAGAAGAAAAATGCATGGGATACTTACAAATTAACACATGAAACAGAAGCCTATGATAGATACAAGTTGATATGCAACCAAGTTGCAAAGGAGGTTAGGCAGGCAAAGGCAGATTACGAGAAATCCTTGGCAAGGGATGCAAAGAAAAACAGCAAAGAGTTCTTTACTTATGTAAACTCTAGAAGGAAGGGGATGAATAAGATTGGTCCACTTGATATCAAAGGGTCAACTGTTGATGATCCTGCTCAGGTAGCTAACAAACTAAATGAATATTTTGCATCGACATTCACACATGAGGAGTTATTCAGCGAGGGGAATGCCAGAGGTGTATTCAACTCTAGCAGTAAGCTACAGAATCTTGAAATAACTGGGAGTAAAGTGAAGGAGAAACTGTTGAAGATAAACACAAGAAAGGCACCCGGGGTGGATGGGATCTATCCAGTTATATTAAAGGAGGCAGCAAAGGAAGTAAAGCAAACCCTTAGCCATAATTATGAGAGCTTCCTTGGACTCAGGGGAGGTACCCATAGACTGGAGATGTGCAAATGTGACCCTAATTCACAAAGGAGGATCAAAGGCTGACACAAGTAATTATAGACCTGTGAGCTTAACTTCTGTTCCAGGAAAATTAATGGAGGCACTGGTTAAAGAAGCACTGCAGGATCATTTAGACAAGACTTCAGTTATAGCTCGGACACAGCATGGCTTTGTTAAGGGGAAGTCTTGCCTGACCAATTTGATTGGATACTATGATACAGTCACAAAAGAACTGGATGCAGGGAATAACTTTGATATTATATACTTGGATCTTAGAAAGGCTTTTGATACTGTTGCACATGGAAGACTGGCGCCTCCGTAGCCAGGTGGGAAGGAGCAGCAGTGCGTAGCACACGCTTCTTGATTAAACCGGGGTTCGAGCCCGTCACCACCAAATACGGAGGATGCGGAAAGGTCAGGGAATGACCACTGCATGACCCGGAGCAATATGGCCTTAGTTGCTAATGCTCCTTAAAAAAAACCAAACAAACAAACAAACAAACATGGAAGACTGCTACACAAATTGGAGCAGTGTGACATTGGAGGCAAATTGCTGCAATGGATAAAGAGGCGGTTGAGGGGGAGAAGACAGAGTGGTAATCAATGAACACTGCTCATTGTGGACTAATGTTATTAGTGGAGTCCATCAGGGTTCAGTGTTGAGTCCATTATTGTTTTCTGTATTTATAAATGATATTGATGATGATATATCAAGCTTATGTCCAAGTTTGGAGACGATACAAAAAGTTGGCAGGGTTGTCAAGGACATTACTGACACTATGCTGCTGCAGGAGGATCTGGGAAGGTTGAGCAGATGGGCTTCGAGGTGGCAAATCAAGTGTAACATTGACAAATGTAAAGTACTACACATGGGAAACAGCAACCCCAGAGCAACCTATCAACTCTGTGGTACTACACTGACAGTGGTAGACAATGAAAGGGACTTGGGGGTGGTTGTGCAGGCAGATATGAAGTTCTCTGAGCAGTGCAGACGGGCTGCAAGAGTAGCTCATGGATTATTGTCAATGATATACAGGAATTTTTCCAGCAGGGATATGGAGGTGATTATTCCCTTGTATAAGGAAATGGTCAGGCCACACCTAGAGTACTGTATACAGGTCTGGAGGCCTCATTTCAAGAAGGATGTAGAGCTGCTGGAACGAGTACAGAGAAGTGCGACAAGATTAGTGAATGGAACAAAGGGGTGCTCTTACAAAGAAAGGCTTAAGTTTTGCAAATTCCAGTGTCTGCAGACTAGGCACCAGCGAGGTGATCTGATAGAGGTGTATAAAGCCTTGAATGGTTTGAGCATGCTCAATGCTGATGGGATTCTTGCTCTAGCTCAGAATAATCACCTGAGAGGACATAAATTCAAATTGATGAAAGACAGATGTAGGATAGACGTGCAGAAATTTGCCTTTATCCAGCGGGTGGTTGGTTGGTGGAACAGACTTCCATCCCTTGTAGTGGAGGTTGATAGCCTAAATAAGTTTAAGGCTCAGCTGGACAGGTATTTTGAACGAACAGAGGGGTGAAGTGGAAGTGGGGTTTTTTTTTTTTTTTTTGGCTGATGCTGCATAAGCTTGCTTTCTTGCATCAAATGCCTCTACTAATGCTAATCCATCCTTTTTGTGAAAACCCTTTTCTAATAATTTCCATTTTGTGAAATTGTTTGTGCTGTAATGAATTCTCATGAAAAAAAAGTTTGGATTTAGATGTTTCCAATCCTTAAATCCATCTGAGCTACAAAATGGAACATTATTTGTACCAGATACAAATAAGAGGCACGGAAAACAATATACAGTGAAACTTCCCTTTAATGGACAGCCATGGGGAATGAAAATCTGTCCGTTAGAGAGAAGTGTCCGCTAACAAGAAGTTTGAGGGAGAAAAAAAAAAGAAAAAGAAAAATCTTTAAACGGTTAATGTAAAATTAAATAAAATATATACAGATTTTGAACAATATTTTTGTAAATAATATACATACAATTGTGCCATGCATATTATGACTTTATCTTAAGAAAAATAAATACAGTAATCACTTATTTTCTTCTGCACCTTCTTCCGGCTGATAATTTTGTTTTCAACATTTGTTTGGAGTGAAGAAACCGTCGAAAGTCCTTCAGTATCTTCTTCAGCGGCGAAAAACATTTTTAAACGATTGATTTGTATGAGCGCTTCTATTTTCATCGGTGGTTCGTCGTTAATATGTTCTTCGACAGAATAACCTCCTTCCATTTCTTCATCCTCATGAGGAACTTCTTGAAAAATATCGATGATAATGTCGTTTATATCTATAGCACCATCTTGGTTGGTTGTTGTTTGATTTTTAGGAGCATTAGCAACTAAGGCCATATTGCTCCGGGATATGCGGTGGTCAGTCCCTGACCTTTCCGCATCCTTCGTATTTGGTGGTGACGGGCTCGAACCCCGGTCTAATCAAGAAGCGTGTGCTGCGCACTGCTGCTCCTTCCCACCTGGCTACGGAGGCGCCCAGCACCATCTTCTGTAGTGAGGTTCGATTCTATACCTTTGTAGCCAGGGTCACTTTGTAGTGAAGTATCGTACATTATCAATAGATGTTGAAGTTCTTGTTCTTCTTGGTGCTCCACATTGCTGTTCACAACTTCAATTTTTGCGTTTGAGAAGCCAGACTTTACAAAACAGTTCACGACAGTTTGTTTTCTAATTGCGTTTACTGAAGAGGAAATCCATTGAATCGCATCTAGGATGCTGAGTTTATTTGCAAAGTCACTCGCACTGTTACATCGTTCATGTTTGCAATGAGATGTCTTAAAATAAGTTTTCTGTAGTTAAGTTTAAAATTTTTTATTATCCCTTGATCCAAGGGCTGACACTCTGGAGATGTGTTTGGTGGCAGAAAAACGATTTGAATGTTGGACAATTCAATGTGCAGGCGAGATGCAGCATTATCCACGAAAAGAATAATTTTTCTGTTTTGACGAATCATGTTTTTGGTTAAAGTGACTTATCCATTCGCTCATGATATCTCGTGTCATCCACGCTTTTTTTATTAGACTTCCAGTCAACATTCAAAAGATTCAACTTTATGCCCTTGAAACAACGAGGATTTTGTGGTTTTCCTATAACAAGAGGTTGTTCAAAGTCTCCCAACATATTTGTACACAATAGTATAGTCAAGCGTTCCTTAGAAATTTTTCCGCACTGGCACTTTTCGTTTTTTAGACTCGTTGTTTTTTCAGGAAGAGCTTTAAAAAACAACCCTGTGATATCGTCACAGTTGTAAATATTCTTAGCTTCAAAATCACGACATAAATCTTCCAATTTGATGGTCCACTCTGTTACAATCCCAGTATCAACAGATCCACCTTCACCACTTACAGTTTTCCAAGAAATTTAATGCCGAGTTTTGAACTTGTCTAGCCATCCCACAGAAGCTTTGAACTCATTTACTCCCATAGATTTCGCAACCTCCAAAGCCTTTTCCCTAATAATAGGCCCATTAATGGGAATTTTTTTTAGCACGTGCGCGACAAAACCACACGTACGTAGCATTGTCAATTTGAAGTCCAACAGTTTTCGCGAATTATTTTTGAACCTGATCATTTCTGTGTTGCCAAAATTGTTTGAGCAGTTTATTCTTTTTCTTTAGGATGTCGCTTACCTGCGTCTTCTCGATTTTTGAATTTTGCAGCGAGATTGCGAACACTTTTTTTTTTTTTTTTTTTTTGCCGATCATACGCATTAATTAGTTCGACTTTATCTTTTAAAGTTAAATGTTTACGAGAAGACATTGTGCACTTCACACGACACTGAACAAAACTGAAAAGACGAAAGGCCGACCATATTCCCCCACCCCTGCACACCGAATTCATCAGAAGTTTTACACGTGCCTTAAAATTCCTGAAAAAGAGTTTAGAACTGTGACGTAAACCTTGATAAAATTCAGAAAATCGGAAATAGAAAATAAACACACGATTGAGGCAATACGTGGAAGAAACATTCCTAGAAAAAGGCTGTGAGCTCTCCCGCTGCCCGTTATGGGGAGATCAAATTAAGTGCTAATCTAAACAAGACAGTGCAGATTGCCTGTCCGCGTCTGTTACAGAGAATGTCCGCTAGACAGCTGCAAACACGTTAAAACCAATAGAGGTGAGTTGGGGAATTTGAAAATGTCCGTTGTAGAGAGATGTCCGTTAACGGGAGGTGTCCGTTACAAGTTTCACTGTATTGGATCTTTGTTTTTTTACAATAAAATAACCATTTCCTCTTTCTTTTTCAATACCTTCATTTTTGTATTTCCACGATTTATTGAAACATCTATTAGTGACAGGATACGTATTTAAGACTATGTTCAGGACCTTGTTGCACCACAAGAGATCTGTTTTTGTGGGTATTAAAGTTCCATGTGGTCGGATCATTAAAATTCTGACTTACATGTTCCATGTTAATATTATTGCTGCCATCATTTTCTTCTGCCAATTGTTGTTGGAATTGTCCACACTTTCTGATTCTTTTAAAATAACTTCATCTGTTTGAGCTTTTCTTAGACTTCCATTTCAGTGGCATCATTTGTTTCTACCCATATGCAAAGTACTGCATATGGGTAGAAGTAACCCCAGAGAAACCGTACCAACTGTGTGGTACTACACTTAAGGTGGTAGAAAATGAAAAAGACCTGGGAGTAAGATGTGCAGTCAGATATGAAGTTTTCTGAGCAATGCAGACAGGCTGCCAGGGCAGGTCATGGGGTTTAGTCAATGATATATAGGAATTTTGCTAGCAGGGAGAAGGAGGTGATTGTCCCTTTGTATAAGGCAATGGTCAGGCCACGCCTTGAGTACTGCATACAGGTCTGGAGGCCTCATTTTAGTGGTTTATTGTAAGCCAGTTTTGTAAACTACTGGAATGTGTTTTTTTTTTTTTTTTTTTCCTCCAAATTGCAGTGGCTGGAGACTAGGCACCTGCGTGGTGATCTGATTGAGGTGTATAAGGCCTTGAATGGGTTGAGCACGCTGAATTCTGATGGGATCCTTCCACTTGTTCAGATTACGAACCTAAGGGGGCATAAATTCAAATTAAGAAAAGACAGATGTAGAATAGACGTGCGGAAATTTGCCTTTAGTAGCCAGCGGGTGGTTAATTGCTGGAACAAACTTCCATCTGTCGTTGTGGAAGTTGAGAGGTTAAATAAATTTAAGGAGGAACTGGACAGGCATTTGGTGGGAATGGTGTTTTTTTTTTTTTTTTTTTGGCTGATGCTGCAATAAGCTCATACACTTGCTTTCTTGCATCACATGCTGCTACTACTTCTGACTCTCTCTCTCTCTCTCTCTTAGGGTAACTCGGGAATTTTTTTTTTGACTGGTGCAGCATAAGCTTTAGGCTTCCTTGCACCATACAGCTAATAATAATGTTCGTTCGAATCATGTTCGTTTTCTTTGTCACTTTTAGGTTTGGAGTGGTTTATTGTAAGCCAGTTTTGTAAACTACCGGAATGTTTTTTTTTTTTTTTTTTTTTCTAATTTCCTGTTTATGCAGTCTTTCCACTTTTCTTTGGTGGCATGTCTAAAATTAATTTGGCCTTTATTGTTTTTTTTTTTTTTTAAATTATAAATCGCAATATTCACGATTACCTGTTTATATAGCAATCACAAAAACACTAACTTATTCAGTTTGTACACAATGCGTGAATTGCGAACTACTATGCATTCGAGCATGTGCTTATTAAGCGATTGCCTGATTTGTCCCTTCAAAGTTACATTCTGGACAGAAAATAGATCTGATGCTATGCAGTATGCACTCAGATGTAAGGATGCATGCAGGCTTGAATCACCATGCGAAAATAATTAATTTTCAACCTCCTTATGCTTTCATCTTGATTCGACATCAGAGAGGTGCCATTTCGTCAGCTTTCCTCGGGTGTTGAAATAGCCTGACACTATACTGATGTAGTCTGTCAGTGGCGCTCTTCTCCTGTCAGCACCCTTGGCACCTGCCCCAATGCCAAGGCATTCCTACGCCACTGACTGCAACATCTTTTTTCATTCTTCAACTATGACTGTGTGACTACTACTTGCCAGTGTTTCCTGTATTGTAAATCATGATATCATCGGGTTTGTGAGTAATGATGAGTCTAAAATATTCTTACCCTTAGTATTTTCTCTAACATGATGCTACAAATAATTATCTAAGTAATCACAAGTTTTAGGAACTTCCTTATGTGCTTTGGTAATGACGTATTAAGATAGCCCAGCTTAATTTTCAGCACTCACCTCTTGAATGATCTGCTTGGATATGATGTGATTATAGAAGACACATGGTAAATGTGAATAAGAACCTTATTTGTACCTAATCATAGCTATAAATGCAATTACAAATTGGAATTTCATTAAGGATTTAAAATAATTAAAACCATTAAAATATGCACGGGAAGAAGGGAATGTACATTCCATTTCATGGTTGTCAATCAAAATCATTAAGACAGGAATAGTTCTGAATGGATTAATATTAATAAACAAGCTAATAGTTGCACATGAGCAACTTTCGATTTACATCCTCAGTTAGCATTGTGTAAAGAGAAAAATGTAAATGGTTTAATAAGAAGAAAAGTAGATTCCTGAAGTGCACTTCAGTGCACGTGGAAACTTCATGTGTTAAATTCCAAATAGGGGAAAGTTTGATAGGGAGTTTTATCTTTAGTATATTAAATGATGTTTGTTTGTTGTTGTTTGTTATTTGGTTTTTAGGAGCATTAGCAACTAAGGCCATACCGCTCCAGGAAATGCGGTGGTCATTCCCTGACCTTTCCGCATCCTCCGTATTTGGTGGTGACAGGCTCGAACCCTGGTCTAATCAAGAAGCATGTGCTACGCACTGCTGCTCCTTCCCACCTGGCTATGGAGGTGCCTATTAAATGACGTATGTTGCTGAAACCATTCAATAACTAGTGCTTCATTTTGGAGAATTTTGTAATTAGACTAATTTATTTATTGTGATAGTGAATCTATTAGTGGGTTATGATTGAAGGAATGGACATGTGTTAGCTCTGTAATAGATAGGTTATATTTAAAACCATTAAAATGGTAATATATGCACATATTAGAGATTTTAGAAGTACCAAATTTTGTCTTTTTTTTTTTTTTTTTTTTTTTTGGTTTGGTAGTTGTTGGCGCATCGGCTTCTGTGGCCATAGTGCACCTCCCAAGGTTTTTGCAGTACTTTGATCCAAGCCCGAGGCGGGAATCGAACCCGCGACCTTTGGGTTGCCAGGCAGGCACTTTACCCACCTGGCTAGCCCGGTCGGCAACCAAATTTTGTCATAGTGCTACCATTTGTAACAGTCTTTATAGTCTGATTGGCATCAAATTAAATATATATTATTGTAATCCTGCGTGATGTATTTGTGTGTTGTTCTATATGAATTAAATTTGGAGCCTAATTTTATCGTATGATGAAAACATTATGGTTGTTTTTCTGTCGGAGTTGTTTTGCATATTGTCTGTGATAAGGGAGGACAATTTGGGCTCCTTGTTCTTTATCATTTAAGGGCACAAAAGGTGATATGGTTGTACACGTTGGCACTAATGATATCAAGAGTAGGAGACCGGCAGAATTACTTAACGATTACAGGTCACTGTTGGAAAAAAGCCGTGAATTAGGGTTGAATTTAAAAGTGTCTGCAATTCTGCCCAGACACGATAGGAGAGATTATATGATGAGAGCCTTGTCAATCAATTCGACCCTGGAAAGATTGTGCAAGGCTCAAGGGGTAGAATTTTTTTCAGCCTGAACTGTACTTGTTAACAGGAGAGACTGCTTCTACAGGGATGGGATACACTTAAATAGAAAGGGTGCAAGAATATTTGCTGATGCTATCAAGGCAGTGTTAGCTGGGTCGGAAAACTGCTAGCTTGGGGCGATACAAAGACTAATAGGCTGCCAGTAGCCACTGGCAGAGGTGAAAGTGATTCTTGCACTGCTTCTATTGGAATAAGCAGCAGCCTGGAAAACAAGATGCAGGGTATTTTAGAGACTGCTGGGAGCCACTGCAGTACAAGTAAACACATGGGTTGTGTGAGGGTAGCTAAGAATAGGAACAGGTGCATGTATACTTGCCTGTACACCAATGCTAGGAGTTTGGTAAATATATTTGATGAATTTCAGGTATTGCTCAAAGCATCAGAGGCAGATATTGTTGGGATATCAGAGACGTGTGTCACACTGATATAAGGAATGCAGGAATGCAGATATTGGGGAGTACAACGTCTACAGAAACCCTGGAGGGG
This sequence comes from Mastigoproctus giganteus, assembly GCF_048544385.1. Lineage (NCBI taxonomy): Eukaryota > Metazoa > Arthropoda > Arachnida > Uropygi > Thelyphonidae > Mastigoproctus > Mastigoproctus giganteus. Next base: position 110,810,856 of record NC_143587.1, on the reverse strand, counting down.
TTATGCTATTAGTTAAGAAGCACATAAAATCCAAGGAAATGAAGCCAGTCGACATTGCTGGACAGTGCAGTGTCGAGTCAATTTGCTGTGACATAAGCAGTGGGATCTCAAAATTGAGAGTAGGAGTGTGCTATAGGCCTAATGACTCTGAGTATAATAAGAAATTGTACAGGGAAATAGTGGGCCAGTACATCAGAGTCTTATAATGGGGGATATTAATTTCCCAGATATTGACTGGAATTTGTGGGGTTGGTCACTCACACACTAGCAAGGATTTTGTGGATTTATTGGATGATTGTTTTCTACATAAGCATGTTCGGGAGGCAACTAGAGGGAGTAATACTCTTGATTTGATTATCAGTAGTGATTCTTCATGCAATAAGAATCTGCAGATAAAGGAACAACTAGGTGGCAGTGATCACAATGTGCTGAAGTGGGATTTACTCAGAGGTAACTACCATCAGGGGTAAAGGGAAGGGTTATTGCTTTCGTAAAGGCAACTACAATGATCTTAGACAGTACTTATATTCTATACAGTGGGACCAACTGAAGATGTTACCAACAGCAAATTCAAAATAGGAAGCATTCAAAGAACTTATCTTGGAAGCTACTAGGCTTTACATAACAACTAAGAAATATTGTTCAAGGTTTAGACCTAAATGGATGTCAGATGAACTAATGAGACATATGACAGAGAAGAAAAATGCATGGGATACATGTAAATTAACACGTGACACAGAAGCCTATGATAGATACAACTTGATCTGTAACCAAGTTACAAAGGAGGTTAGGCAGGCAAAGGCAAATTATGAGAAATCTTTGGCAAGGGATGCAAAGAAAAACAGCAAAGATTTCTTTACTTATGTAAACTTTAGAAGGAAGGGGATGAATCAGATTGGTCCTCTTGATATCGATGGGTCAACTGTTGATGATCCTGCTCAGGTAGCTAACAAATTAAAGAATATTTAATTTGTTAGCTACCTGAGCAGGAATAACACACATGAGGAGTTATTCAGCGAGGGGAATGCCAGAGGTGTATTCCACTGTGGCAGTAAGCTAGAGAATCTTGTAATAACTGAAAGTGAAGTGGAGGAGAAATTGTTGAAGATAAATATAAGGAAGGCACCTGGGGTGGATGGGATCTCATACAGTTATATTAAAGGAGGCAGCAAAGGAAGTAAGCAAACCCTTAGCCATAATTATGAGAGCTTCCTTTGACCCAGAGGAGGTACCCACAGACTGGAGATGTGCAAATGTGACCCCAATTCACAAAGGAGGATCAAAGGCCAACACAAGTAATTATAGACCTGTGAGTGTAACTTTTGTTCCAGGAAAATTTAATGGAGGCACTGGTTAAAGTAGCACTGCAGGATCATCTATACAAGACTTCAGTTATAGCTTGGACACAGCATGGTTTTCTTAAGGGAAAGTCTTGCCTGACTAATTTGATTGGATACTATGATGCAGTCACAAAAGAACTGAATGCAAGGACTAACTTTGATATTATATACTTGGATCTTAGAAAGGCTTTTGATGCTGTTGCACATGGAAGACTGCTGCACAAATTGGAGCAGTGTGGCATTGGAGGCAAATTGCTGTTATGGATAAAGGGGTGGTTGAGGGGGAGAAGACAGAGTGGTAATCAATGGACACTGCTCATTGTGGACTAATGTTATTAGTGGAGTCCCTCAGGGTTCAGTGTTGGGTCCATTATTGTTTTCTGTATTTATAAATGATATTGATGATGGTATATCAAGCTTAATGTCCAAGTTTGCAGACGATACAAAGGTTGGCAGGGTTGTCAAGGACACTACTGACACTATGCTGCTGCAAGAGGATCTGGAAAGTTTGGGCTGAGAGGTGGCAAATGAAGTTTAACATTGACAAATATAAAGTACTACATATGGGAAAGAGCAACGTGTCAACTCTGTGGTACTACACTGACAGTGGTAGAGAATGATGCAGTCAGATATGAAGTTCTCTGAGCAGTGCAGATGGGTTGCAAGAATAGCTCATGGTATCTTATCAATGATATACAGGAATTTTTCTAGCAGGGATAAGGAGGTGATTATTCCCTTGTATAAGGCAATGGTCAGGTCACACCTTGAGTACTGTATACAGGTCTGGAGGCCTCATTTCAAGAAGGATTTAGAGCTGCTGGAATGAGTAAGAGAAGGGCAACAAGATTAGTGAATGGAACAAAGGGGTACTCTTACGAAGAAAGGCTTAAGTTTTGCAAATTACAGTGTCTGGAGACTAGGCACCAGAGAGGTGATCTGATAGAGGTGTATAAAGTCTTGAATGGTTTGAGCATGCTCAATGCTGATGGGATTCTTCCTCTTGCTCCGAATAATCACCTGAGAGTGCATAAATTCAAATTGAGGAAAGACAGATGTAGGATAGTTGTGCAGAAATTTGCCTTTAGCCAGTGGGTAGTTGGTTGGTGGAATAGACTTCCATCCCTTGTTGTGGAAGTTGATAGCCTAAATAAATGTAAGGCTTAGCTGGACAGGTATTTCGAACGAACGGAGGGGTGAAGTGGAAGTGGTCTTTTTTTTTTTTTTTTTTTTGGCTGATGCTGCCTAAGCTTGCTTTCTTGCATCATATGCCTATGCTAATCATGATGACTGTTGCAATGATGTGGGTTATTAATTCTGTTCTCAACTCTGGATATGGTCCCTTAACTGTAATGGATATTTTCTAGCTATATACGATAAGCAAATTTGTTTACATACCCTTCAATGGATAGGCATATGCAACAACGTTCTTCCTCACATTATTGGTATTGTTGAATTGCATAAACAGGATTATCCTTTATGTCCATTCCGCATATGCAATTTTATCAACATTTCTTGTAAAAATTCTCACCTGTGATGAGGTTTTCCAGGTTTCGCGTATATAACAAAAAACAAGCACATGAACGCATCACCTCCATCATCTGTTCAGATAGCGATATTCTTGCATCCTTTGATGTAGTTTCATTATACATGAACGTACATATAGAATTACATTACAAGTTTTAAAAGAATTGAACTGCAGCCGACACTTTTATAAAATGCACTAACCTAAGTATTAATAGTATTTTATAACTTGCATCATTCTTACTTAAAGCAAAGCAATTTCGATTTCAAGACAAAGTTTACGAACAGTATATGGTCTCCCTATGGGTCTGGGTATATCAGCCCTGTTGTCCAAGATTTAATTAACTTCTATCAAACAGAAAGTACTTCAACCTTTTCCCTCTAACATCAAATTATATATGAGATATGTGAATGACATTAGCATTAGTAGAGGCACATGAGAAAGCAAGCTTATGCAGCATCAGCCAAAAGAAAACTCCCATTTAACCCATCTGTTCGTTCCAAATACCTGTCCAACCCAGCCTTAAATTTATTTAGGCTATCAACTTCCACCAACCAACTACCCGCTGGCTAAAGGCAAACTTGTGCACATCTATCCTATATCTGTCTTTCCTCAATTTGAATTTATACCCTCTCAGGTGATTATTCTGAGCAAGAGAAAGAATCCCATCAGCATTGAGCATGCTCAAACCATTCAAGACTTTATACACCTCTATCAGATCACTTCTCCGGTGACTAGTCTCCAGACACTGTAACTTGCAAAAACTTAAGCCTTTCTCCATAAGAGCAACCCTTTGTTCCATTCACTAATCTTGTTGCCTTCTCTGTACTCATTCCAGCAGCTCTACATCCTTCTTGAAATGAGGCCTCCAGACCTGTATACAGTACTCAAGCTTGACCTGACCATTGCCTTATACAAGGTAATAATCACCTCCTTATCCCTGCTAGAAAAATTCCTGTATATCATTGACAAGACATCATGAGCTACTCATGCAGCCCATCTGCATTGCTCAGAAAACTTCATATCTGCCTGCACAATTACCCCCAGGTCCTTTTCATTCTCTACCACTGTCTGTGTAGTACCACAGAGTTGATACGTTGCTCTGGGGTTGCTGTTTCCCATATGTAGTACTTTACATTTGTCAATGTTAAACTTCATTTGCCGCCTCTCAGCCCATTTGCTCAACCTTTCCAGATCCTGTTGCAGCAACATAGCATCAGTAGAGTCCTTGACAACCCTACCAACCTTTGTATCATCTGCAAACTTGGACATTAAGCTTGATATACCATCATCAATATCATTTATAAATACAGAAAACAATAATGGACCCAACACTGAACCCCGAGGGACTCCACTAATGACATTGAGTCCACAGTGAACAGTGTTCATTGATTTCCACTCTGTCTTCTCCCCCTCAACCACCCCTTTATCCATAGCAGCAATTTGCTTCCAATGCCACACTGCTCCAATTTGTGAAGCAGTCTTCCATGTGCAACAGTATCAAAAGCCTTTCTAAGATCCAAGTATATAATATCAAAGTTATTCCCTGCATCCAGTTCTTTTGTGACTGCATCATAATATCCAATCAAATTGGTCAGGGAAGACTTTCCCTTAAGAAAACCATGCTGTGTCCGTGCTGTAACTGAAGTCTTGTCTAGATGATCCTGCAGTTCTTCTTTTACCAGTGCCTCCATTAATTTCCCTGGAAGAGAAGTTAAACTAACAGGGCTATAATTACTTGTGTCACTCTTTGATTCTCCTTTGTGAATTAGGGTCACATTTGCACATCTCCAGTCTATGGGTACCTCCCCTGAGTCCAAGGAAGCTCTCATAATTATGGCTAAGGGTTTGCTTTACTTCCTTTGCTGCCTCCTTTAATATAACTGGATAGATCCCATCCACCCCGGGTGCCTTTTTTATGTTTATCTTCAACAATTACTCCTCCACTTTCCTTTTTTTTTTTTTTTTTTTTTTTAAGAAATCATCTAGCTCACTCATCATCATCAGCCATTTTCAATCCACTGCAGGATGAAGGCCTCTCCAGCAACTTTCCAGTTCCTTCTGTTTTGAGCACTGGCCATCCATTTACTACCCGCAAACTCATGAATTTCATCTATCCATCTCCGCCTTTGTCTTCCAGGTTTTCTTCTAGCTCCTCTTGGGTACCATTCTGTTATTTTCTTAGTCCATCTGTCATGTCTTCGAGCTATGTGTCCTGCCCAAGACCATTTTAGTTCTTTAGTTTTGATAAGAATGTCCTTTACTTGAGTTTGCTGCCTAATCCACGTGTTTCTCTTTTTATCTAACAGTCTGATTCCCAATATAATTCGTTCCATTCTTTGCTGTGTAGTTCTTAGCTTCTCTTCCATTCTTTTGGTGAGTGCCCAAGTTTGACTTCCATAAGTCATGGTGGGGAGTATACATTGATTCATTATTTTACGTTTCAGACAAACTGGGATATTGCTCTTCAGTATGTGACTATATTTCCTGAATGCTATCCATCCAAAATTTATTCTTCTCTTGACTTCCAGCCATTTATCATTATTACAGCTAATAACTTGTCCCAGATAAGTATATGACTCCACCTTTTCAATTACTGCTCCTTCAATCATTATTTCCCTTTCCGTGGCATACTTGTTCATCATTACTTTTGTTTTAGCCATATTCATCTTTAGTCCAAAATCCTTACTAACTGTGCATAACTGATTAAGATTTTCCTCTAATTCTTTGGGATCGTGGCTTATGACCACAATGTCATCTGCAAATTGTAAATGGTTTAGGTACTCTCCGTTCACATCGACTCCTTTCTGCGATCAGTCTAATCTTCTGAAAGCTTCCTCAAGTGCAGCAGTAAACAGCTTCGGAGATATTGTCTCCTTGTCGAACTCCTTTCTCGATTTTAAATTTGCTACTGTCTTTGTCTAGTCTAATAAAGGATGTAGCACTCATATTTTCTTCAAAATCATAATATATGGAGTATCTATGCCTTGTCTATCCAGTGCCCGGAACATTGCCTTATGCTATATGGAGTCAAATGCCTTTTCATAATCCACAAATACCCAGCGTAATGGTGTTTTATATTCATTTGCTTTCTCCATTAGCTGTGATATTACGTGAAGGTGATCCATAGTTGAGAATCCTGTCCTAAAGCCAGCTTGCTCTTTCGGTTGATTCTCATCAAGTATTCTTTCTAATCTGTTAGTAATGACCCTTGTGAACAACTTGTAGATATGGGATAACAAGCTAATTGGTCTATAATTTCCAATTTCTGATTTATCTGCTTTCTTATTCAGCAAAACTATGATTGCATTATTCCACTGCTTAGGCATCACACCTTTTCTAATGCACTTTGTGAAGAGCCTTGCCAGTTTTTGTGTTATGTCTCTTCCTCCCAATTTTAACAACTCTACAGTAACTTCATCTTCCCCCGGGTCTTTCCGGTTCTTCATTTTCTTCAATGCATGTTCTACCTCATCAGGAAGAATATCGGGTATGTTGTATGTGTTGCTACTTTGCAATCCATGTTCCCCACTGCTGGTATCATTCCCTCACTCCTTGTATAATTCTCTATAGTAGTCTTCTGCTATTTGAATTATGCCTTCTCTGCTGTTTATAAGTACACCATCGCTATTCTTCAGTTTCAGTATCATTTGTCTTTCTGTATTACTGCTCATGGCTGCTGATTTAAATCCTTTGTTTTCCCTTAATGCTTGTTCTACTTTTGTGTTAAATCTTATGTCCTCTCTGAGTCTCTTTCTAATGGCTTTGCATCTAGCTCACTGCCAGAGTTCAATTCACCTCTGGCATTCCCCTCCGTAAATAACTCGTGTGAATGTAGATGCAAAATACTAATTTAGTTTCTTAGCCACCTGAGCAGGATCATCAAGAGTTGAAACATCAATATCCATTGGACCAATCTGATTCATCCCTTTTCTTCTAGAGTTTACATAGGTAAAGAACTTTGTTTTTCTTTGCATCCTTTGCCAAGGATTTCTCATAATCTGCCTTTGCCTAACTAATGTCCTTTGACTTGGTTACAGACCTGTTTTATCTATCATAAGCTTCCATGTCACCCATTAATTTATATGTATCCCATGCATTTTTCTTATTTGCCCTATGTCTCATTAGTTCATCTGACATCCATTTAGGCCTAAACCTTGAACAATATTTTTTAGTTGGCATGTAAAGCCTAGTAGCCTTCCAAGATAAATTCTTTGAATGCTTCCCATTTTGAATTTGGTGTTGGTAACATCATCAGTTGGGCCCACTGTATAGAATTTAAATACTGACCCAGACCACCATATTTGCTTTTACAGAAGCAAAAACCCTTCCCTCCTGATGGTAGTTACCTCTTTGAGTAAATCCCACTTCAGCACACTGATCACTGGCACCTAGTGGGTCCTTTATCTGCATATTCTTAATGCATGAAGAATCACTATTGATAATCAGATCAAGAGTATGCTCCCTCTAGTTGTCTCCCGAACATGCTGATGTAGAAAACAATCGTCCAATAAATCCACAATAGCCTTGCTAGTGTGTGAGTGACCAATCGACAAATTCCAATCAATATCTGGGAAATTAAGATTCCCCATTATAAGACTCTTAATTACTGGCTTACTCTATTTCCCTGTATAGTATTGTATTCATTAGGCCTATAACACACTCCTACTCTCAATTTTGATCTCCCAATGCTTATATTACACTGCACTGTCCAGCGATGTTGACTGGCTTCACTTCCTTGGATTTTGAGTTTCTTAATTAATAGCATAACCCATCCTCCCTTCCTGTCCTACCTATACACATTGTACTCCTGAAATTCCAGTTCTGCATTCCTTATATCTGTGTGACACCATGTCTGTGATATCCCAACAATATCTGCCTTTGATGTTTTGAGCAATACCTCAAATTCGTCAAATTTATTTACCAAACTCCTAGCATTGGTGTACACGCAAGTATACATGCACCTGTTCCCATTCTTAGCTACCCTAACACAACACATGTGTTTACTTGTACCCCGATGACTCCCAGCAGTCTCTGAAATACTGTGCATCTTGTTTTTCAGGCTGCTGCTCATTCCAATAGAAGCAGTGCAAGAATCACTTTCACCTTTGCCAGTGGCTACTGTTAATCCATTAATCCTTGTATCCCCCCAAGCGGGGCGCCTCCGTAGCCAGGTGGGAAGGAGCAGCAGTGCGTAGCACACGCTTCTTGATTAGACCGGGGTTCGAGCCCGTCACCACCAAATACGGAGGATGCGGAAAGGTCAGGGAATAACCACCGCACCGGAGCAATATGGCCTTAGTTGCTAATGCTCCTAAAAACCAAAAACAACAACATCCCCCCAAGGCAGCAGTTTTCCGACCCACCTAACACTGCCTCGATAGCATCAGCAAATATTCTTAAACCCTTTCTATTTAAGTGTATCCCATCCCTGTAGAAGCAGTCTCTCCTGGTAACATACCTGTAATAAGAATTCCATCGATACACTAATTAATACATTTAACGTAATGCACAAATGACTTAAATTCACCCTTGAAACGAAGGGTGAATTTAAGTGAATTTTGAGAATTTTGTAATTAGACTAATTTATTTATTGTGATAGCGAATCTATTAGTGGGTTATGATTGTAGGAATGGACATGCGTTAAGCTCTATAATAGATGGTTTTAAGTATAACCTATTAAAATTATTCAATAACATGGTTTACTACCCATTTATAAATGCTTGCAGTAACAGAAAAGCCAAATAAACCAGAAAGTGCGAATTGTTTTTGTTTTATGGTCGCGATCTCGAGAAATGTGCTTTATAAAAATATCACAAAGGTGTTCAAGATTGGTTCTTATAACAGAACATATGATAACAGTGAAAGTGTAGTGCATTTTAGTGATATGAATTGGCTAATACAACTTACAAACCACACTCACAACATGTTATATGGCCTTAAGGGCATGCTTGTGACCTTAAAAATGATATTTTAGAGTGATAAATAGCTTAGTTTATGTAACCTAAAAAAGAGTGAAAATTTCAACTTCCGAGATCTTGAAACGAATTACCAAAAAACAATATTTTAACAATACGATGGTGTCTATGGAACTGATTAATATCGTAAAGTGGGGTACACTGTATTGTATAGCTACGCACGTGGTTTGGAATGCAGTATTTATGAATGTTTAACATTCATTTTTTGCAATTAATGTTCATATTTTCAATTTTATTGATACTTGATACTTGGGGAAAAAAAAACTCTTAAATCCAGGAACTCATAAAGCAAGAACTGCCTGTATTTATAAAGTTGTACATGGTTAGATACCAAGATTTATAGGAAGAAAACACATACGGTTAAATTTTTATTCACATCATTCTTTATACATGAAAGAAGCATTTCTTTTTAACCAAACTCACAATGCCATTGAATATAGCTATACAGAAGATGATTTATCTATAGAACTCAAATACCTTATGGAAAAATTCATAACTAGAAAATATCCATTACAGTTAATAAGGGACCATATCCAGAGTTGAAAACAATATTAATAACCCACATCATTGCAACAGTCATGATAAAGAATAAGGAACCCAAATTGTTCTCCCTTATCACAGACAATATGCAAAACAACTCGGACAGATTTTTACAAACACAAACATAACCATAATTTTTTCATCATACGATAAAATTAGGCTCCAAATTTAATTCATATAGAACAACATACAAATACACCACGCAGGATTACGATAATATATATTTAATTTGATGCCAATCAGACTGTAAAGACTGTTACAAATGGTAGCACTACGACAGAATTTGGTACTTCTAAAATCTCTAATATGTGCACATATTACCATTTTAATAGGTTATATTTAAAACCATCTATTACAGAGCTTAACGCATGTCCATTCCTACAATCATAACCCACTAATAGATTCGCTATCACAATAAATAAATTAGTCTAATTACAAAATTCTCAAAAATGAAGCACTAGTTATTGAATGGTTTAGGCAACTTACATCATTTAACGTACTAAAGACAAAACTCCCAATCAAACTTTTCCCTATTTGGAATTTAACATGCATAAAGTTTCCGACATGCACTGAATTGCCCTTCGGGAATCGACTTTTCTTCTTATTAAACCATTTGCGTTTTCTCTTTACACAATGCTAACAGAGGACGTAAATCAAAAGTTGCTCGTGCACAACTATTAGCTTGTTTATTAATATTAATCCATTCAGAACTATTCCTGTCTTAATGATTATAATTGACAACCATGAAATGGAATGTACATTTCCTCCTTCTCACACATTTTAATGATTTTAATTAATTATTTTAAATCCTTAATGAAATTCCAAATTGTAATTGCATTTATAGCTATGATTATGTACAAATAAGGTTCTTATTCACATTAACTGTCTTCTATAATCACATCACATCTAAGCAGATCATTCAAGAGGTGAGTGCTGAAAATTAAGCTACACTATCTTAGTACATTAATTATCTAAGTTTATTTAAAAATTGTTTCCTGTGGCAAGTTTCTCTCCCACTTGTTCCTTTCAATCAGGGTCAAATTTAAATCACCAATAACAAGACAGTCACACTTGCTTGCCTATTCTATCCACATGTAGATGCTTTTCATATACTCTTCACAATCTTCTAGTCTGTAAATTACTCCCACTCTGATTATACTGTTGCTTCCAATTAATTCACACTGCACAGATTCTATGATGGCAACTATCTTCTGACTCAGTAAAAGCTCTTTGTATTCTGGCCACTTTAACAAGAAGCATTCTATCTTTCGTATCCTTCCTAAGTTGTTGTTATTTGGTTTTTAGGAGCATTAGCAACTAAGGCCATATTGCTCCGGGGATATGCGGTGGTCATTCTCTGACCTTTCCGCATCCTCTGTATTTGGTGGTCATGGGCTCGAACCTCGGTCTAATCAAGAAGCGTGTGCTACACACTTCCGCTCCTGCCCACCTGGCTACGGAGGCGCTTCCTTCCTAAGTACATTGTACGTACCATAGTGACACTCATCATTCCCAATTTCTGGATGACACCACATTTTCATTAGCTCTGTTAGTATTAGTTGTCCTAACCAGTAGTTTGAATTCACTAATTTTATTTACAACATGCTTGACATTACTATAGGCACAGTTGACTAGGTATTCTTCAATAGTTTACCACCCTAACACATCCCCCAAAGTTATGTAGACTTGTTTCCTAGCTTTTTCTTCCTACTCATTTGAAATGTTCCCACCCTCAGAACATATTGCAACATTGGCTGTTGTGGCAATAGACAAGAATTCTTGTGATGCATGGAAGCATTACTTTGACCTTGTCATCTGATAACTGTGTGCATTAACCTTCTCCCCCCCCCAAACCCCACAACTGGCAGTTTGAAATGAAGATTGCCAAGATGCAATCCTGTACAGATTGCATCAGCAAATCCTGTACAGATCATCACTAGTTAGTCCATCGATATTCACTGGACTAGTGTGGTTCATCTTTCCCTCAATTTTTAACAGCAAAAAAAAAAAAAAAAAAAAAACCTTTATGGTCTCAATCAAACACTTATCCTCTAACTTTATTTCGGAATGGTTTTATACTTGCTGTAGGCTTTTTTTTTTTTTTTTATCAATGATTTTCCATGCTTTGCATCTAGTGAGAAGGTTATAGTTGTGGCATTAGCATTAGTAGAGGCATATGATGCAAGAAAGCAAGCTTATTCAGCATCAGCCAAAAAAAAAAAAAAAAAACACCACTCCCATTTCACCCCTCCGTTCGTTTGAAATACCTGTCCAATTGAGCTTTAAATTTGTTTAGGCTTTCAACTTCAACAACAAGTGATGGAAGTCGGTTCCACCAACCAACCACCCGCTGGCCAAAGGCAAATTTCCGCACATCTATCCGACATCAGTCCTTCCTCAATTTGAATTTATGCCCTCTGAGGTGATTATTCTGAGCAAGATGAAGAATCCCATTGGCATTGAGCATGCTCAAACCATTCAAAGCCTTATACACCTCTATCAGATCACCTCGCCGGTGCCTAGTCTCCAGACTCTGTAATTTGCAAAACTTAAGCCTTTCTTCGTAAGAGCAACCCTTTGTTCCATTCACTAATCTTGTTGCCCTTCTCTGTACCCGTTCCAGCATCTCTACATCCTTCTTGAAATGAGGCCTCCAGACCTGTATACAGTACTCAAGATGTGGCCTAACCATTGCCTTATACAAGGGAATAATCACCTCCTTATCCCTGCTAGAAAAATTCCTGTATATCATTAACAAGACACCATGAGCTACTCTTGCAGCTCGTCTGCACTGCTCAGAGAACTTCATATCTGCCTGCACAATTACCCCCAGGTCCTTTTCATTCTCCACCACTGTCAGTGTAGTACCGTAGAGTTGATACGTTGCTCTGGGGTTACTGTTTCCCATATGTAGTACTTTACATTTGTCAATGTTAAACTTCATTTGCCACCTCTCAGCCCATCTGTTCAACCTTTCCAGATCCTGTTGCAGCAGCATAGCGTCAGTAGTGTCCTTAACAACTCTGCCAACCTTTGTATCATCTGCAAACTTGGACATTAAACTTGATATCCCATCATCAATATCATTCATAAACACCGAAAACAACAACGGACCCAACACTGAACCCTGAGGAACTCCACTAATAACATTAGTCCACGTTGAACAGTGTCCATTGATTACCACTCTGTCTTCTGCCACTCAACCATCCCCTTATCCATAGCAGCAATTTGCCTCCAATGCCACACTGCTCCAATTTGTGCAGCAGTCTTCCATGTGCAACAGTATCAAAAGCCTTTCTAAGATCCAAATATATAATATCAAAGTTATTCCTTGCATCCAGTTTGTGACTACATCGTAGTATCCAATCAAATTGGTCAGGCAAGACCTGCCCTTAACAAAACCATGCTGCATCTGAGCTATAACTGAATTCTTGTCTAGATGATTCTGCAGTGCTTCTTTAACCAGTGCCTCCATTAATTTACCTGGAACAGAAGTTAAACTAACAGTCTATAATTACTTGTGTCAGCCTTTGATCCTCCTTTGTGAATTGGGGTTACATTTGCACATCTCCAGTCTATGGGTACCTCCCCTGAGTCCAAAGAAGCTCTCATAATTATGGCTAGCGGTTTGCTTACTTCCTTTGCTGCCTCCTTTAATATAACTGGATAGATCCCATCCACCCCAGGTGCCTTTTTTATATTTATCCTCAACAATCTCTCCTCCACTTTCTTCTCAGTTATTACAAAATCATCCAGCTCACTGCCAATGTTTACTTTACCTACATCATTCTCCTTCCTGAATAACTCCTCATGCGTGAATGTAGATGCAAAATACTCGTTTAGATTGTTAGCCACCTGAGCAGGATCCTCAACTGTTGAACCATCAATATCCAGTGGATCAATCTGATTCATCCCTTTCCTTCTTGAGTTTAAATATATAAAGAACTCTTTTCTGTTTTTCTTTGCATCCTTTGCCAAGGATTTTTTGTAGTCTGCCTTTGCCTGCCTAATCTCCTTTGTGACGTGGTTACAGACCAACTTATATCTATCATAGGCTTCCATGTCACCCATTAATTTGTATGTATCCCATGCATTTTTCTTCTCTGCCACCTGTCTCATTAGTTCATCTGACAACCATTTAGGCCTAAACCTTGAACAATATTTCTTAGTTGGTATGTAAAGCCTGGTAGCCTCCAAGATTAGTTCCTTGAATGCTTCCCATTTTGAGTTTGCTGTTGGTAACATCATCAGTTGGTCACATCATTGATGAGATTGCATTCTTGCCTGGTGAGATCAGCAAAGGGAAATTGATATGATAAAAGTGAAGTACAGAACTTGGAAACTACAATTGTACCTATCTCTTAATGGGAAACTGACTGAAATAGATGAAACAGTGGGGTGATAAACTGATAACTGTAATTTTCCTATTGAAATAGACCAAAAAACAAGGAGAATAAATATAAATTATTGGTGAAACTAATGGAATAGACTTAAGGTAGTTTACATGTGGTTAGCAAGTTTTTGAACACTAGAACAAACTGTTTCCCTTTGTTGAGGTTGGATTGGTATCGTTTTGTGGTGGGAAGAGCATGATGTAAGGGATAAAAGGGTGTGCTTCTTTCTGATACAAATTAAATTGTTCTGGCATCGTTTTGGCTTTGCCTAATACTAAACCATGTATGGAATTTGGGTTATAGGGTGGGTGTTCTAGTGATGTACTTCTGATTGCCACAGTCTAGCAGTTATCCTGCAGTAGAATTTAGGTGCCTTCCTTCCCCCTTCTAAATTATATCTTTTTGGTGTTACTACAGCACCTGCAAAAAAATAATGCCATTTGCTGTTTTGTTGTAGCACAGTGTTGCAAAACTCTTTCGGCATCAAAAATAAAGGATAGTATATAGGCATTGAAAGCAAGAATAATAAAGGATAACAGTATGGATTCTATATGAGATGCATTTGACAGTCCATCATAAATATCATTCAAACTGGCGAATTTTAGGATTATGGGAAAATCAGATTTATCTGCTATCTCTTGATTTACCTGAGTGAATCAAGGGGTGGTTGTGATTGGACACAAAAGTTAGCTATAAATGGGCATTTTTGAGAGAGGGAGAGACTTCATGGCCAAAAGGGCAGGGGTTTATAGGTAAAATCTGTTGCTGGACCCTTGTTTGTAACTTTCTTTCATGAATGAAGGAGTCTGGTGTCCAAAGAGTGTAACATAGATCCAGTAGGAAATGTGGCTGCATACCTTTTGTTTCTTAATTTCTCTCTTGTAAGCCACAGAAAGGAAGGTTCAAAAGTAGGAGATTAAAAATGTATGCCCTTGGTTAATTGTAATCCATATTTATTCTGAACTTCATGATTTTCCAGATTTTTATTACAACTTTTGATAATTTAGTGATTCAATTGACAGTTAATAATTTTACATTAAACTTTTATTTGTTACTTTCCATGTAGAGAAGTTTTTTTTTTTTTTTTTTTTTTTTCCCCCCTCATAGCAAATTTTTGCTAACAAAACCAAACAAGATCTTCTACAAATATATAATTTTATTTAAAATAAACATATTTTACAGATCCTCATGTGAAAATTTGTGGTCCTTCAGAAGATGTGAATGCTGCTAAAGAACTAGTGTTAGCTGTTTTTGGTATAAAGGTAATTTTATATGTATATATGCTGTTCCAAAACTAGTAAATGCATTTGTTTTAAAGATTGTGAAAGATAATTTGATACAAGACAAATTATTATAATTGAAAGTACACACTTTGAAGTTTATATATGCATTATTACATTAAGTACATGCCTGCCCTTTGATCTCTATTGTTGTACTTGGAATGCTACACTTTCTCAAGAAGTTCTGATAATTAACAAATTATGTTCTGAATGTTTTCTTTGATCCATTGTTCTCGGTTTATAAAGATACACTCTGTCCTTCAGAAAGCCCCAAAAAGAAATAATCTGGGACTGTAAGATCGGGAGATCTCGGAGGCCAAACAATGTCTCCAAATCATTAGATTAAATGATTTGGGAACATTTCTTGAAGCAGTGCTATTGTTTCTCTGGATGTGTGACTCGTTGCTCTTTCTTATTGGATCTGTTTTTTCGTCCCTGTTTTCATGTTCCAGCAATGGATGCAGAAAAGTTAACTTTTTGTAATATTGTTCAAATATATCAATGTCAAAATAGCATTTCCTTAATTTTCAAAAAAAGAAAGGTCCAAATGCTCAATGAGCTACAACACCACACCATACAGTCACCCACCCACACATCATGAAGTGGCCTTGGCTTAACCTCTTTTGGTTGTTCTTGTGGCCAATAATGGCAGTTTTGTGTTATCAACCCACTTAAGTGGAAGTGTATCTCATCAGTCATCAAAAGATTTTTTTTGAAAAAATTGGTTCTTCTGCTAAGGCCAGGAACTCATTTGCAAACTGTAACCTTTTTTGTAAGGTTGGTAGGCAATAATTGCTGGACTAATTGAATCTTGTAAGTATATTAGCATTAGTAGAGGCATTTGATGCAAGAAAGCAAGCTTATGCAGCATCAGCCAAAAAAAAAAAAAAATAATAAAATAAATAAATAAAAAATAACCACTTCCACTTCACCCCTCTGCTCGTTCGAAATACCTGTCCAGCTGAGCCTTAAACTTATTTAGGCTATCAACTTCCACGACAAGGGATGGAAGTCTGTTCCACCTACCAACCACCCCACTGGCTAAAGGCAAATTTCGGCACATCTATCCTACATCTATCTTTCCTCAATTTGAACTTATGCCCTCTCAGGTGATTATTCTGAGCAAGAGGAAGAATCCCATCAGCATTGAGCATGCTCAAACCATTCAAGGCTTTATACACCTCTATCAGATCACCTCGCTGGTGCCTAGTCTCCAGACACTATAATTCGCAAAACTTAAGCCTTTCTTCGTAAGAGCACCCCTTTGTTCCATTCACTAATCTTGTTGCTCTTCTCTGTACTCGTTTCAGCAGCTCTACATCCTTCTTGAAATGAGGCCTCCAAGCCTGTATACAGTACTCTAGGTGTGGCCTGACCATTGCCTTATACAAGGGAATAATTGCCTCCTTATCCCTGCTAGAAAAATTCCTATATATCATTGACAATACACCATGAGCTACTCTTGCAGCCCATCTGCACTGCTCAGAGAACTTCATATCTACCTGCACAACCACCCCCAGGTCCCTTTCATTCTCTACCACTGTCAGTGTAGTACCACAGAGTTGATATGTTGCTCTGGGATTGCTCTTTCCCATATGTAGTACTTTACATTTGTCAATGTTAAACTTCATTTGCCACCTCTCAGCCCATCTGCTCAACCTTTCCAGATCCTGTTGCAGCAGCATAGTGTCAGTAGTGTCCTTGACAACCCTGCCAACCTTCGTATTGTCTGCAAACTTGGACATTAAGCTTGATATACCATCATCAATATCATTTATAAATACAGAGAACAATAAAGGACCCAATACTGAACCCTGAGGGACTCCACTATTAACATTAGTCCACAATGAGCAGTGTCCCTTGATTACCACTCTGTCTTCTCCCCCTCAACCACCCCTTTATCCATAGCAGCAATTTGCCTCCAATGCCACACTGCTCCAATTTGTGCAGCAGTCTTCCATGTGCAACAGTATCAAAAGCCTTTCTAAGATCCAAGTATATAATATCAAAGTTATTCCCTGCATCCAGTTCTTTTGTGACTGCATCATAGTATCCAATCAAATTGGTCAAGCAAGACTTGCCCTTAACAAAACCATGCTGTGTCGAGCTATAACTGAAGTCTTGTCTAGATGATCCTGCAGTGCCTCCATTAATTTTCCGGGAACAGAAGTTAAATTCACAGGTCTATAATTACTTGTGTCAGCCTTTGATTCCCCCCCCTTGTGAATTGGGGTCACCTTTGCACATCTCCAGTCCATGGGTACCTCCTCTGAGTCCAAGGAAGCTCTCATAATTATGGATAAGGGTTTGCTTACTTCCTTTGCTGCCTCCTTTAATATAACTGGATAGATCCCATCCACCCCAGGTGCCTTTCTTGTATTTATCTTCAACAATTTATCCTCCACTTTACTCTCAGTTATTACAAGATTCTCTAGCTTACTGCTAGAGTTGAATACACCTCTGGCATTCCCCTCACTGAATAACTCCTCATGTGTGAATGTTGATGCAAAATATTCATTTAGTTTGTTAGCTACCTGAGCAGGATCATCAACAGTTGACCCATCGATATCAAGTGGACCAATCTGATTCATCCCCTTCCTTCTAGAGTTTACATAAGTAAAGAACTCTTTGCTGTTTTTCTTTGCATCCCGTGGCAAGGATCTCTCGTAATCTGTCTTCGCCTGCCTAACCTCCTTTGTAACTTGGTTACAGATCAACTTGTATCTATCATAGGCTTCTGTGTCGTGTGTTTATGTATGTATCAAATGCATGTATGTATCCCATGCATTTTTCTTCTCTGCCATATGCCTCATTAGTTCATCTGACATCCATTTAGGCCTAAACCTTGAACAATATTTCTTAGTTGGTATGTAAAGCCTAGTAGCCTGCAAGATAAGTTCTTTGAATGCTTCCCATTTTGAATTTGCTGTTGGTAACACAGTTGATCCCACTGTATAGAATTTAAATACTGTCTCAGTCCATCGTAGTCACCTTTACGAAAGCAATACCCCTTCCCTTTACCCCTAATGGTAGTTACCTCTTTGAGTAACTCCCACTTCAGAACACTGGGATCACTGCCACCTAGTGGTTCATTTATCTGCAGATTCTTAATGCATGAAGAATCACTACTGATAATCAAATCAAGAGTATTACTCCCTCTAGTTGCCTCCCGAACATGCTGATATAGAAAACAATCATCCAATAAATACACAAAAGCCTTGCTAGTGTGTGAGTGACCAGCCCCCAAATTCCAGTCAATATCTGGGAAATTAAAATCCCCCATTATAAGACTCTCTGATTTACTGGCCCACTCTATTTCTCTGTACAGTTTCTTATTATACTCATCAGAGTCATTAGGCCTATAGCACACTCCTACTCTCAATTTTGATCTCCCAATGCTTATGTCACACCAAACTGACTCGACACTGCACTGTCCAGCGATGTCGACTGGCTTCACTTCCTTGGATTTTATGTGTTTCTTAACTAATAGCATAACCCCTCCTCCCTTCCTATCCTGTCTATCCTTTCTGTAGACATTGTACTCCCCAAATTCCAGTTCTGCATTCCTTATATCTGTGTGACACCATGTCTCTGAAATCCCAACAATATCTGCCTTTGATGTTTTGAGCAATAACTCAAATTCATCAAATTTATTTACCAAACTCCTAGCATTGGTGTACACGCAAGTATACATGCACCTGCTCTTCCTCTTAGCCACTCTAACACAACCCATGTGTTTAGTTGTACCCCCATGGTTCCCAGCAGTCTCTGTAATATCCTGCATCTTATTTTCCAGGGTGCTGCTCATTCCAATAGAAGCAGTGCAAGAATCACTTTCTCCTCTGCCAGTGGTTACTGTTAATCTATTAGTCCATGTATCCCCCCAATCTAGCAGTTTTCCGACCCACCTAACACTGCCTCGATAGCATCAGCAAAAATTCCTGCACCCTTTCTATTTAAGTGTATCCCATCCCTGTAGAAGCAGTCTCTCCTGTTAACAAGTACAGACCAGGCTGAAAAAAATTCTACACCTTGAGCCCTGCACAATCTTTCCAGGGCCGAATTGATCGACAGGGCTCTCATTATATACTCCTTCCTCTCGTGTCTGGGCAGAATTGCAGACACTTTGAAATTCAACCCTAATTCACAGCTTTTTTTCATCAGTGACCTGTACTTGTTAAGTAATTCCGCCGGTCTCCTACTCTTAATATCATTTGTGCCAACGTGTACAATTATATCACCTTTTGTGCCCTTAAAAGATGATATCCGCTCTACAACGTCATCAACCTTTGCCCCTGGCAGACATACCCTGGTCCTGTTCCATATGAGTGTCTTGGTTAAAATTCTGTGCAAGTATGATCTAGGTATGGCAGTTTCTTGAAAATGACATTGATTTCTATAGACTGCTTCACATTGACCTATGGGCTGCTTCGATTTTTCTTTAATTATGTGAAGGTCATGGATGTCCAGAGCATTTCCACAAGTACGAAACTGGTCAACACATAACTTTATCACAGGTTTTGAGGAAGCTTTGCATTCATTAAATATCTGCTTGTATGCATGATGAGATTTCACAATGCCAAGCCCGTTGGTGTATATACAGAGTGTTTGTAAATTATGTAGATGCATTTTAAAATTTTATATTTAATGAACGATATATACAAATGTAATTTTTTTTTTTTTTTTTTTTTTACAACAATAAAACTTTAATTGTTGAAAATGCCCTCCATCAGCATTAATGCATGAGTGGCATTTATCTTCAACAGATCCACGTACTGAAATGCACAAATCAGGTGAAATGTTTTCTGCTTCTTGTTGAATTTTCATCCACGATTCCTCTTGGAGGTGATCTTGGAGGATATTTAAAAGCACTCCCTCAAAGACCTATCCATAGATCATGAAATTCATTGTCAAGATAATTGTGCACAGCTGTGTGCAATTATTAATTCATTTGTCATTCTAAAAACACTTATTTGGTTTAAACCTAGTTCTTGTAAACAGTTTTGTTGATTTTCTTGGGGGTGCATAAGGGTGCATTTCTTACAGCTTCAATGTTTACATTACTTCATGATGTCCTCTCTTTGCAACATGCTAAGTTATTGATATTCTGAATGGTTCCACACTCCTCAAATTTATCATGCAAATGAGTAATTGTTAAATGTGTGGTTGCATTTGTTCCATATTATGATTTTCCAAGTACACTGAACTTCGTTGACATTTTCCTATTTCCAATACCATTTTATAATTGCCTTTCTTTCTTTGAAACTTAATTGGGTACTCCATTTTATAGGTATCTATAAAATAAAACAATTAAATAATTGTAAAAAAATTGTCTATTTTTAAGCTACAAAATGAGTAAGAAAATTAAATTGGTGCATATTGTTCATTAAATATAAATTTTTAAAGTGTGTACAGGCAGTTCTTGCTTTAAGTGTTTTTTCGCTTTAAGAGTTCCTGGGTTTGAGTTTTTTTTTCCACAAGTATAAAGTATCAACAAAATCAAAAATATGAACATTAATTGCAAAAAATGAATGTTAAACATTCATAAATACTGCATTCCAAACCATGTGCTTAACTATACAATACAGTGTACCCCACTTTATGATATTAATTAGTTCCAGAGACACCATCGTATCGTTAAAATATCATAATGTGAACCCAGTAACACTTTTTTTTTGGTAATTCATTTCAAGATCTCAGAAGTTAATTTTCGCTATATAACTAAGCTATTTATCTCTCTAAAATGTCATTTTTAAGGTCACGAGTGTGACCTTAAGGTCATATAAAAGGTTGTGAGCGTGGTTTGTAAATTGTATTAGCTACCAATTCAAATCATTGAAATGCACTACACATTTATTGTTATCATATGTTCCGTTATAAGAATCAATTTTAAACGCCTTTGATATTTTTCTAAAGCATATTTCTGGAGGTCACAACCATAAAACAAAAAATTTGCACTTTCTGGTTTATTGGGCTTTTCTGTTACTGCAAGCAATTATAAACGGGTAGTAAACTCCATGTTATTGCCATTTGTGAAAATACCAATAGCTGGAATTGGGTGGGTTTTTACGCTATTATGGTGAAATGTGTTCCCCTTCACTGAAATCTTCAATCATATATAAAAAAAAAAAAAAAAATTTTTCAGAATATTCGTAAACTTGTTACTCCACACAAATTGTGTTAGTTGAAATTTGTGTGTGCCGCTAAATGCTTATGCATGCAATTGTGAAATTTATAATTAAAAGAGAAGATTATCTTGGAAATAAATGCCTTTTGAAACATTTCTAAAGACGTCTCCTTGTGCAACAAACCAATGAGTGCCAAGCCAATAATGAGTGATCAGCAAGTGTGCATTTAGTCTGATGATGAAGAATAAATATTCTTTAACATTTCTAAGTTATAAATAATATCCTTATTATTATAAATGCATGATTTTACAGGCTAAGTTTTCATTTCTTTGGATAAATCGATCATTGTTTAAACAAACTAATTAGCCAACTAATTTCATTGTTGAGAACGTACCCCTATTTTTAACCTTACGTCTATGGGAAATAAATTCCCGCTTTACGAGTGCGCTCTAGGAACAAATTAACTTGTAAAGTCGAATTACCTGTATACATAATTTTGAAACACCCTGTATATATTAGTGAATTTATTAGTATAATTTACTATAAAATCTTCCTGTTGATAATAAAATATAGTATTTCATTTCATGCTTTTATTTAATATCTTATTTAATGCCTTTATCTTCATAACTTGGCTTAATTAATACCATTATTCAACTGCTTTTGCATATAATATGTGCCTGTTAGTTACTGGTTGGTTGATACTTGGGACCGTCAAAATAAAATTAAGGATACACTAGCATCTAGTAAAATTTTAAAAAAGCATAAAAATATATATTACCCATAGAAATCCAATGGCCTTGAAGAATATATTAATTCTGTGATGAGATCTATGGGAAAAAAAAAGAGAGAAATAGAAGTGTATAGAGCAAAGAGAAATAGAAAGGTAGTAAAGAATGAGCATAATTAGTTTAGATATAGCAAAAAAAAAAAATGTAAATTGTAAATAAAACTATATATATATATATATATAATGAGATAGTACTAAGCAAAAAGATATTGCCACATAACGTGCAACCTTGGTGTCACTTTTCAAGAACAGATTGCAAGGTGAAAATAAAAAGATAGTCACCATTACAAGGTGATTGCAAAGGTGACAATATCAAACCTTTATCTCTTTTTTTTTATGCAAAATACAGGGTGAGGATAGCAGAATTATGAAGTATTATGTAAAAAGAGAATGTGATACATTCTCTTTTTTACAAACCCAAATTTTGTTTCAATGTCAATCCATTGGTGATATTCTGGCTTATGTGTTAGCCATCGATGGATGAATTCAATGGAAAAGTGTTTTGTGAAAATCGAGCAGTTGCTCTTGGCATTTCAAGGGCTTTTGATCATGTTTGACCTAAAGTTCTTCTAAATAAGCTTCCATCTTATGATTTGTGAAACGTTTTTTTGTAATTGGGTATCCAGTTTTCTCTGACTGTTCACTGCAGGTGATGGTAGATGGCTCTGTCTTCTGACTACTTGACTAATGCTGGTGTTCTCAAAGTTCAGTTCTTTCTCCCACACTTTTCCTGTTGTATATTAATGAACTTCTTCCATCGATCTGAAATCTTATCCATAGTTTTGCTGATGATTGCACATTACATTCTACCTTCCAGTTAGAGAGGCCTTGCCCTGCACAAACAGTTTCAACTTCTTGAAGTGGAGCAAAGAGAACTTAGTTGATTTCAATCCTTCTAAAACTCAGACCTGTCTTCTATCTCACAGAAAGGATTCTTCTGTTCCTATGCTTATCTTTGATGACACTCAGATTTCTAGGCAAGATCATATATCTATTGGGGATTACCCTGACTTCTGATCTCTCTTGTCATAAACACTTTACAAATATTGCTTCCTCTGCATCTAAAAAACTGGGGTTTCTCTTTTGCTCTTGGTATTACTTTCTTCCAAACAGTTGTTCATTCTGTATAAATTGCAAATCTTCCCTACCATGGAATGTTGTTTCCACATCTGGGAGACTACTCCCAAAACCTCTCAAGCTTCTAGATTCCATTCAAAAGAGGGCAAATAGGTTAATTAATGATTCATCTCTAACAGAGTATTTCCATTGTCTCATAGACTTTCTGTTTCTGCTGCTTGCTTTTCTATACATACTTGGCTTCCATAATTTCCCCCCTCTCTCTTCCAAAGCAGTCTGAACACGTGCCATAATCAGTTGACATCCTTTTACTGCTCAACTTCAAACTCACAGAACCAACTTTTCTTCTTCCTCATTTATTCATTAAACTTCATTTTTCTGGAACAACCTTCCTTCATAAATATTTCCTGAAAATTGCAATCTACAGAAGTTAAAGTCTAAGAAGATCAACAAGTATCTTCTTTCATCTTTTCAACCTATGCATGATACTGAGTTTTATAGTTTCTAATTCCTTGTCTATTGGGGTTTTTATAAAAAAAAAAAAAAAAAATTACGACCATGTCTTTCTTATTCTAGACTATCCTGAGTGTAGTACCAAACAGTTTCTAAGTTACTCTGAGGTTACTGCTACCAATATGTATTACCTTGCATTTGTCACTGTTAAACTTCAACTGCCATTTCTCAGTCCATCAACCCAATTTTCCTAGATCTTGTTGCAGTAGTTCATCCTGATGAGTCATTAACCATCCTGCCAACCTGTGTCATCTGAAAACTTTTTTGGGTTAAAAGAAATATAGGGCTGCCATGATGTGATTTTGTTGCTTTGGTGGGCTGGCATTTCAGTTAATGTCAGTCTGTCTGCGGTAATTTGCATTACATTAAAAATGCAGTAATGTTCATGGCTGTTGTAACCGGAGCCCCTTTTAGATTGGATGCAATGGTTGCCCATTTTTTTCGTGTGTGAGTGAATTTTAAGCCATTAGTGAATACTGACAGCTTGAAAAGAATGATAATTAAAAAATTTGAATGGTTTATGGATAAGGAGCACTGCAAGTAATAGCAGAAATACCCAATGACCATAATGGAATATAGATAAGTAGATTAGAATATAAATGGAGGAATGCTGACCACATCAGATATAGTAACAATGAAAAAAATTAAATAGGTACCTGTAAAATTAAATAGAAATACATATAGTACTTAATGTTATAGATCCAATGATTTTAACTTCTTCATCAAGGGTCAGCAGCCAAAACCAAAGGAAATATAGCAAGAAGCAAGGCCTCTGTTTCTGATATGAAATATATGTAGCAAGAGGTAAAAAAAAAAAAAAGTAGGCTGACGTATATTTCCTAGCTGACCCAGCAGAGACCAAAAAGGAAAGGAATAAAAATCAAATCTAAAATAAAAGTAGAAAATTAAGATAAGATTAAATAAAATAGCATGCCACACAAGAGGAATTTAAAAACAAAAGTAATGTAAAATGCAGATGAAAGGATATAGACAAAGGTAGAAAACTTACGGCAGTGCCAAACAGGAACCGGTGAAATGGGCTGAGGAAGAAAACATCAGCCAAGCTGTATTGGGAACCAAAGAAGTTAGCAAATTAGTTCTCAGCATATTTATAACATGTTAAAGTAACTCCAAGTGTTGGAGGGGAGAAGGTGTAAATAAGTCAAAGTTAACACTACCAGTGTAGTAGGGAGGTTGACAATTACACAAATGAAGCATAACTCAGTATAGGGGAGAAATGGCAAAGTAGCTTAAAAAGACTAAACTTTGTGGGAGATGAAAAAAGCGAGAAATAGCAGAAAAATAGCATCTCAAATAATGCTTTTGGTTAACCTAATCATTCACGAGAAATGAAAAAACAAAGGGTGTAAGAACAGTAAAAAGTAATTGGAAGAAGGGGAATACAGTGGTGCTCAGGCAGTCTGGGGGTGCGAAACCCATACCTGTAGTAGGACCCTAGACATAGGTCTGGGAGTATGCTTCATGTGTTTAAGTCAGTAGTGTTAGATAATTATAGAATGTCTTAAAGTACCGTGTGATTAGACTAAATTTCAATAGCAAAAGCTTAATTTACAGTACTCATCTTGGATGATCTGTAGTTATTTGGGTGAATGAATGACTAAATTTTTGGTTAAGTAGATTAATTTACAGGATGGGAATAAATTGATTGAAAACAGAATTAAAATGTGGGCAAGGAAGCAGAAGTGCACAACTCCGTCCCTGGTTGTCATGGAGAATTAATTAATTAAGAACTCTAAAATATGTGAAATAGATGGGGCAATAGTCATAACGGTAGACTTTCGTTTTGTTAAAACATCTTCAGTTGGCAAAGTTTAGTGGAGAGAGAATGCGTGCTGTATTTTAAAGAAATTAGGTTCACGTGATGCACTTTGCGACATGTAGAAATCTCAAGTGTGTGAGATTCCAAACCAGGGAAAGGTTGGAGGGTAGTTTTGCATTTATACTGTTTAATTTAGAATGGTGATGGAACCATTCTATGATGAGGGCTTCGTATTGGAGAATTTTGTAACTGGTTTTTAGTTTTACTATGGTAATGGTTGAATCGACTGGGGGGGGGTTTGGAAATGCACGTGTAATGTGAGCTCGATACTGGATTGTCCTGTTCTGAAACTGTTATAGTGATAATGTTTCAGAATGTTATAGTGATAAATTTTTTTTTCCAACAAAATGAAAGTCTACCGTTATGACTATTGGCCCATCTGTTTCACATATTTTAGAGTTCTTAATTAATTCTCCATGACAACCAGGGACGAAGTTGTGCACTTCTGCTTCCTTGCGCATATTTTAATTCCGTTTTTAATTGTTTTCAATCAATTTATTCCCATCCCGTAAATTAATCTATTTAACTTTAAATTACCCAAACCCAAAAATTTAGTCATTCATTCACCTAAATAACTGCAGATCGTCCAAGGTGGGTACTGTAAATTAAGCTTTTGCTATTGAAATTTAGTCAGTGGTGTTATAATATAATCATAAATATAAGCCAATTAACCATCAATATAATACCTTCACGTTTAGCCAACTGGTGGGCACAAGTTTTCTAGATCATGAGACACCAAGGAGGCAGGGGGTATTGTCTGTACATTATATACAAGCCTGAATATAAAAAGAATATCGACCTGCTATTATACTGTTAATATCAGTATGGTTGTCATTCAGCTTTTTATATTCAATGATATAAAATGTACTTTTTTTTTTTATGTGTTGGAATGCCATTGGGTGAAGCTGACCACATTATAGTTAAAGGCATCTTTTTTGTTATACAGTATATGTTAATGGCTCACATCTGGTGAATATGGGCTTGGCACACCCAGGGTCCTGAGCTGGATATCATCATTCTTCTCTTTCTTGATGATTCCCTTCTACTTCTCTCTCTCTCTCTCTCTCTCTCTCTCTCTCTCTCTCTCTCTCTCTCAGGGTAATTCTGTAATTTTTTTTTTTGGCTGGTGCAGCATAAGCCTCAAGCTTCTTTGCACCATATGGCTAATGATGATGATGTTAATAATAATGTCCAAGTCTAAGTAATTGGCAGAAAGGTCATTGTTATTAGTTCTTTCCAGAGTGAGTTCTGGAGGATAAATACTAGCAAAGTCTTGTAGAAATGTGGGATAGTTAATTACCAACAAGTTGTCGATATACCTGTACATACTTATATCTGAGGGTAGGGTGGTTTCAGACCAGTATAGATATAGGTTAGCTATGACACAGCTAGCGGGGCTGCCCATAGGAGTACCTTTGGTTTGCAGGTATACAGTGTTGCCATCAAATATGTAGTTAATCAAATCTAACCAACCTCCATATTGGAAATACAGAAGTTGATTAGATTGTTCCAATATCCAGGATTGCAATTTAAAATGTGTTTATAATTATTGTATATTTTATTCAAGATTGATTTTAAGTTGGTTAGATCTAGTCTTTTAAAAAGACTAAGTCAAACATTTGAATGTGTGTTAATATTGCCCATTATTCAGTGCATCTATTATAGGTATATTGTTACTTATAATTCTGCCGTCTGGCAGGATATCCATAATAGGTTTGAGGGCTTAAGGTAAAGAAAGCCAACATGAGAATCACAGGGAACTTCAGTAAACTTATACTGGGCAAACTTGTTTTCCGCTACCACAGTTTCTCTCTACATTCTCAGTAAATAGATGGTGCTTGTTATTGATAGTGGCAATAGAAGTTGATAACGATGTGTTGATTATTAAAAACAGGTTAGCATTAACATTAGTAGAGGCATACGATGAAAGAAAGCAAGCTTATGCAGCATCAGCAAAAAAAAAAAAAAAAAAAAAACCCTCAAATTTCACCCCTCCATTTGTTCTGAATGCCTGTCCAGCTCAGCCTTAAATTTATTTAGGCTATCAACTTCCACAACAAAAGATGAAGTTTGTTCCACCAGTCAATTACTTGCTGGCTAAAGACAAATTTCTGCACATCTATTCTACAACTGTCTTTCCTCACTTTGAATCTGAGCAAGATTGTTTGTTTGTTTGTTTGTTATTTGGTTTTTAGGAGCATTAGCAACTAAGGCCATATTGCTCCGGGATATGCAGTGGTCATTCCCTGACGGCCCCGGGTGCCAAGTGATTGTGACTGAGCGATTTATCTGTGCCTTATAGTGTGATTTCCAAAAAGTGATATATAGTTCTTTTGCGTTCTTCTCGTTAAGTAATCTATTTATTTTATAACTGCTCTTGCTACAAAAGTACCATGGCGCCTCCGTAGCCAGGTGGGAAGGAGCAGCAGTGCGTAGCACACGCTTCTTGATTAGACCGGGGTTCGAGCCCGTCACCACCAAATACGGAGGATGCGGAAAGGTCAGGGAATGACCACCGAACCGGAGCAATATGGCCTTAGTTGCTAATGCTCCTAAAAAAAAAAAACCAAAAAAAAAAAAAAAAAACAAAAGTACCTGTACAGAGAAAGAAAGGCAAGCCACCTTTCTTTTTTCATAGTCTTATTACTAACCCCCTACTACTTCTCGCTTGGTCACACCAGGCACTGCTCCTGCCTCCTCATGGCGGGGCTGGAAACCTTGGCAGAAAAGCTCATCTGCCAAGGGCGAAAAGGAGCAAAGATGGAGCAAAATGATTACCCATCTTTAGAGCTGACAAGCTCTCGGTCACATACTGAAATTGATTACGACAGTTCACAACCCAAGAGGTTGAAAACAAATTCAACAACAGAGTTTCCTTCCTTTTTAATTTTACATTCACTTTCAGAACAACCTCTCAGCAAATTATCTCCTTTCCTCATCCAGAAACACCTGGAGAATATTGCAGGATCTCCTAAGACTGTGAAGAGGCTGCAATCTGGAGACCTTTTAGAAACAACAAAAAGTAGACATTCAGAGAAACTCTTACAACTTTCAAATTTTGCTGGGATACCAATTAAAGTATCTCCCCATGCTACCTTAAATACATCCAAAGGTGTGATTTCTAGTTGGGATCTGTTGAATGTGACAGAGGATGAATTAACCGAAGAACTTCACAATCAAAATGTTATTGCATCAAGAAGAATCATGATTAAAAAAGACAATAACCTTATGCCTACCAGGAATATCATTCTTACATTTAATTCCCCAAACCTACCATCAACAGTAAAAGCTGGCTATCTACTTTGCCGTGTTTGCCCGTATTTACCCAATCCCTTGAGATGCTACAAGTGCCAAAAGTATGGTCACTCTCAGACAACATGTAGAGGAAACCCAGTTTGTCCAAACTGTGGATCTTCCAATCATACTCAGTCTGAATGTTTGGCAATAGAAAAGAAATGTCCCAACTGTAAAGGTAACCATCCTGCATATTCTAAAACTTGTGAGAGATGGAAAACTGAGAAACAAATTGTTAAATATAAGGTTGAGAACAAGGTAAGCTTTCAAGAAGCAAGGAAAATAATTGCACCTACCATGCCCAAACGTACCTATGCAAATGTTGCACAAAAACAACAAACAGTGTCCACCCAAACTGAAGTTACCGTCGCCTCAAACATATCAATTTCTGACTGGGCTCGAGCTGTCCTCTCTCAGCAACAGTCCAGTAACCCAAAGCATTCAGACCAGGCAAGTAACACTCCTCTTACAATACCAGCGACTTCTCCTACTCTACAGGAAAATCCAATATTAGAAATTCATGCCGAAGAAGAAGAAATGGACACTGGTCGGCCAGTTTGTCTAAAAAAAAGACAAACAAAAATTGGAACATCATAAGCCAGTCACCTTCAAAAAACAGTCAGATACATCTCAAACAATTAAACACAAATAATGGCCTTCATGGTACAATGGAACTGCAGAGGCTTTCGTTGCAACACAGATGATATCCATAATCTAATTAACCAGTATTCTCCACTTGCTCTCTGTCTCCAAGAACCTTACTTAACCTCGCAAATTTCTCCTTCGATAAATAACTACTGCCTTTATTGAAGAGATCGCAATACAGCAAATACTGCCCACAGTGGTGTAGCAATCCTGATAAATTCAAAGATCCCAACTAAGCATATCCCACTTCGAACTGAAATAGAAGCTGTTGCGGTTCGTATAACTCTCCATATTGCAATAACACTAGTCTCAATCTATTTACGGCCAAACTGTACTTATTGTTTAAAAGAACTTGAAGACCTCCTCATACAGATACCTCCACCTTTCTGTATATTAGGTATTAGGGGACTTTAATGGGCACAACCCCCTATGGGGGTGCTTCTAAATTGGATACACGTGGTCGACTCATTGAAAGACTTTCAGATGCACTAAACCTCGCCATACTGAATACTGGCACACACACACTCACATTCAGCTCCCAACTGGACATACTTCAGCAATAGATCTTTCCATTTGTTCTCCAGTACTGGTCCCGACCATAGAGTGGTATGTTATAAACGATCCTATGGGCAGTGATCACTTCCCAATCGTATGCAAAATATTGATAGCACAGACTTCTTTAACTAAACCCTGCAGGAAATGGAAATTTACAAGAGCAAACTGGGCAAAAATTGATGAGGAGAAAATCAGTCTCCAGCGTATTGATGATGTGACAGATTACATCACGTCGCATCTCTTAAACGTGGCTAAAGATACAATACCATTATCAAATCCAATGGGCCGTAAGCACTATAATTATTGGTGGAATGAGGAATGCACCAAAGCAAAAAAAGCAAAAATAAAAGCGTGGAATTTGTTTCGGCAATATCCAATCACAGCCAATCTGATAAATTATAAGAAAGTAAAGGCAAAAGCATGCTTCATACAGAGGCTAGCCAAAAAAAGAATCCTGGACCCGTTTTGCATCAACAATTAACAGAAATACTGACAGCAAATTAATCTGGGAAAAAATTAGACAGCTTTCTGGTAAGTTTCCAACCATACCCTCTCCAGTCCTCTCCTGGAATGGGCGAGATTTAACTAGTCCCTCGGATATAGCTAACGCTTTGGGCAATACTTTTGCTGAGATCTCAGCCACATCAGCTTATACTACATCTTTCCAATGAATTAAAAACAGTCGAGAACAGTATTCTATTAATTTCCAAACTGCCCTCATTCTACCATATAACAAACCTC
Source organism: Mastigoproctus giganteus (assembly GCF_048544385.1). Taxonomy (NCBI): domain Eukaryota; kingdom Metazoa; phylum Arthropoda; class Arachnida; order Uropygi; family Thelyphonidae; genus Mastigoproctus; species Mastigoproctus giganteus. The sequence continues at coordinate 110,780,222 of NC_143587.1, read as the reverse complement.
TACAATATTCTGAATTATTGCATGCCATTAAAACAGCTCGTAATGGTGCTGCCGGACCAGATGGGATCTATTATGTCATGCTGCAACATCTTGATGACAAAGCTTTGCGCCTCCTCCTGGTCTTTTATAACCGTATTTTTTTTAGAAAAAACTTATCCAGCTTCTTGGCACCACTCTATTGTTTTGGCGTTCCTGAAGCCTGGAAAAGATCCAACCAATCCCCATAACTATAGACCTATATCTCTGTCAAGCTGCCTCGGCAAAATCCTTGAAAAAAATTGTCCACAATAGACTCGTCTGGATCATAGAGTCACAACATCTAATGAGCAATAGTCAGCATGGCTTTTGACAAAATAGATCATGCTTAGATCTCATGATCAAGGCTGAATTTGCCATTTGCAATGCGTTCGTTAAACACGAGCATCTGGTAATGGTTACTATAGATATACAGAAGGCCTTTGACACCACCTGGCGACATGCCATACTTAGTGATCTTTATTCTCTCGGTCTGTGGGGGAACCTTCCCATATTTGTACAGAACTTCCTATACACTAGATCTTTCAAGTTAAATACCAAAATGACCTCTACAACTTTCATTCAGGAAGGTGTTCCTCAGGGATCTGTGCTGAGTGCCACTCTTTTTGCTCTTAGAATAGATTCCATCACTAAACAGCTTCCAAACACAGTTGAGTCATACCTTTACGCTGATGACCTTTCCATTTCCTGTCATTCCCAAAGCATGAGATCAATTGAAAGGCAGCTTCAGATATCACTGAATAAAATACAACAATGGGCCAACCTTAACAGCTATAGACTCTCACAACAGAAAACAGTTGCTATCCATTTTTGTCGACAACGCAAACTCCATCTGGATCCTGAACTCCAGATTTCCACGTCTCCATCCCAGTCAATAGTAACATCAGATTTCTAGGATTAAACCTTGACAACAAATTAAATTTCTTAGACCATATTAAAAATGTACGTACTTCCTGTTTAAAAAAGTTAAATATACTCAGAACTTTATCCGCCCTAACATGGGGTGCAAATTGCACCTCCTTACTTCAGCTATACAGGGCATTAATCTGATCCCATCTCGATTATGGTGCTCCTGTCTATGATTCTGCCAGAGCAAGTGTTTTGCACTGGCTTGATCCAGTTCAACACAGTTCTTTGAGGATTGCACTTGGAGCTTTCAGAACATTACCAGCACATAGCCTCTACATTGACGCTCATGAGCCCCCGTTAACTGTACGTAGGAAAACACTGCTACTGAAGTATGCTGTCAAAATACAAAGTTGTGCCTTGCATCCAATTCAGTCATACTTATTTAATCTACGATTAGAAAACCTCTACAGAATTAAGCCTAGTATAGTAAAACCAGCTGGTCTTCGCCTTCTTGAACTGATGCAAGTTTGGAAAGTTTCCATTCATTCTGTACAAGTAACATGCACTCAACCACCATGGACTCTTACTCCTCTACCCACCTGTGACACTTACCTTTGCCAGTGGGGAAAATGTTCTTCAAGCATCAAATGTGAAACAACTTCATGCAATTCATTCATAAATATTTTGACTTTTCTCCAATTTATACAGATGGCTCTAAATCTAACTCAAATGTTGGAGCAGCAGCAGTGTTCCTAAATACCACTATTTCAGCAGCCCTTCCACCTGAATTCAGTATCTTCTCAGCAGAATTATATGCAATTAAACTAGCCTTAGAAAATCTCTGTTCTGACTGCTCATTAAAATTTGTTATTTACACTGACTCCCTCAGCTCAATTATGGCATTATCTAACTCAACAGATAAAGTTCACTCATTTGCTAAATGAAATTAGAAGATTATTACTGCAGATTGAAGAGTGCCACCAAATGATCACCTTCTGCTGGATTCCAGCACATTCTGGAATTTCTGGTAATGAACTAGCCGATAAAGCGGCAAACAATCCATCTACCTTAGATTTAACCAATATCCCTGTTCCAGCATCAGACTATCCACAAATCATTCGTGATGCATGCCTTACAGAATGGACAGCACTCTGGCACTCCCAAACAAATAACAAACTGTTTCAATTTAAACAGGATCCTAGAATTTGGCGTTCCAGTGTCTGTTCATCAAGATGAGAAGTACTCCTTTCAAGATCAAGAATAGGCCATACACATTTGACTCACCTTCATTTACTCACAGGAGGTGATCCACCACAGTGTACACATTGTTCTCTAAATTTGACTGTGAAACATTCTCATTGAATGCCCACACTATAATCAAGACAGAAATACAATTCTGCTATCTTTGGTTAACCTTCGGAAACAATAACTCTAGAGAATGTCATTGGTGACAATGCAAATATCCTTGAATTTTTTAACTTTCTGAAGAAAATTGGAGTTTTTAGTCATTTCTGATTTTTGCCTCTTCTGACATAACAAGAAATTCTCATATATTATTACAATAAAGGAATAGGTGCATTATAGCCAAAGCAGCTTATGCGCCAGAAAACCCCCACAACAACAACAACATTCCCTGACCTTTCCGCATTCTCCATATTTGGTGGTGACGGGCGCGAACCCCTGTCTAATCAAGAAGTGTGTGCTACGTACTGCTGCTCCTTCCCACCTGGCTATGGAGGTGCCACTCTGAGCAAGAGGAAGAATCCCATCAGCCCATTCAAGGTCTTATACACCTCAGTCAGATCACTTCGCAGGTGCCTACTCTCCAGGCACTAAAATTTGCAGAACTTAAGAAGCCTTTCTTTGTAAGAGTACCCCTTTGTTCCCCTCACCAATCTTGTTGCCATTCTTTGTACTCGTTCTAGCAACTCTGCATCCTTCCTAAAATTGAGGCCTCCAGACCTGGTACACAGTACTCTAGGTGTGGCCTGACCATTGCATTGTATAACAGGATAATCACATCCCTGGCACTGCTTGCAAAATTCCTATCTATCATTGACAAGACTCCATGACCTGTCCTGGCAGCCAGTCTGCACTGCTCAGCGAACTTCATAGTTGACTGCACAATTACCCCCAGGTCTTTTTCACTTTCCACTACCCCAAGTGTAGTACCTCACAGTTGGTAGATTTCTATCGGTTATTGCTACCTATATGCAGTACTTTGCATTTGTCAATGTTAAACTTCAGACTATTGGAGTTCATGAGTGGGCTGAAACTTATGGGTTCACCCTCCAGACTGCCTCAGTCTTAGGGAAAATTACTTCTAATGTCGCTACCGATAACACACAGTTTGTAGAAGTTGTTTTCCTATTTTAAAATAGTGGGAAGTGGAGATAAACACCCTAAGACTGAGGTAGTCTGGCTGAATTTACCTGTAAGTAAATTCAGCCGTGAAGGCATTACACTCATGAACTCCAATAATCTGCTTTTAATAACGAGAAAAAACTAATCAGTACATTGTTATTGACCTCTACTGCCACTACAGATAACATAGAATTTTTTTCAGCCTGGACTGTACTTGTTAACAGGAGAGATTGCTTCTACAGGGATGGGATACACTTAAATAGAAAGGGTGCAAGAATATTTGCTGATGCTATCGAGGCAGTGTTAGGTGGGTCGGAAAACTGCTAGCTTGGGGGGAGACAAAGACCAATAGATTGACAGTAGCCACTGGCAGAGGTGAAAGAGATTCTTGCACTGCTTCTATTAGAATGAGCAGAAGCCTGAAAAACAAGATGCATGGTATTTCAGAGACTGCTGGGAGACATTGCGGTACAAGTAAACACATGGGTTGTGTTAGGGTAGCTAAGAATAGAAACAGGTGCAGGTATACTTGCATGTACACCAATGCTAGGAGTTTAGTAAATGAATTTGAGGTATTGCTCAAAACATCGAAGGCAGATATTGTTGGGATATCAGAGACGTGGTGTCACACAGATATAAGGGATGCAGAACTGCAATTTGGGGAGTACAACGTCTACAGAAAGGATAGACAGGATAGGAAGGGGGGGGGGTTATGCTATTAGTTAAGAAACACATAAAAACCAAGGAAGTGAAGCCAGTCGACATCGCTGGACAGTGCAGTGTTGAGTCAGTTTGGTGTGACATAAGCATTGGGAGATCAAAATTGAGAGTAGGAGTGTGCTATAGGCCTAATGACTCTGATGAGTATAATAAGGAACTGTACAGGGAAATAGAGTGGGCCAGTAAATCAGAGAGTCTTATAATGGGAGATTTTAATTTCCCAGATATTGACTGGAATTTGGGGGCTGGTTACTCACACACTAGCAGGGCTTTTGTGGATTTATTGGATGATTGTTTTCTACATCAGCATGTTCGGGAGGCAACTAGAGGGAGTAATACTCTTGATTTGATTATCAGCAGTGATTCTTCATGCATTAAGAATCTGCAGATAAATGAACCACTAGGTGGCAGTGATCACAGTGTGCTGAAGTGGGATTTACTCAAAGAGGTAACTACCATTAGGGGTAAAGGGAAGGGTTATTGCTTCCGTAAAGGAGACTATGATGGACTGAGACAGTATTTAAATTCTATACAGTGGGACCAACTGATGATGTTACCAACAGCAAATTCAAAATGGGAAGCATTCAAAGAACTTATCTTGGAAGCTACTAGGCTTTACATACCAACTAAGAAATATTGTTCAAGGTTTAGGCCAAAATGGATGTCAGATGAACTAATGAGGCATATGGCAGAGAAGAAAAATGCATGGGATACATATAAATTAACACATGACACAGAAGCCTATGATAGATACAAGTTGATATGCAACCAAGTTACAAAGGAGTTAGGCAGGCGAAGGCAGATTACGAGAAATCCTTGGCAAGGGATGCAAAGAAAAACAGCAAAGAGTTCTTTACTTATGTAAACTCTAGAAGGAAGGGGATGAATCAGATTGGTCCACTTGATATTGATGGGTCAACTGTTGATGATCCTGCTCAGGTAGCTAACAAACTAAATGAATATTTTGCATCGACATTCACACATGAGGAGTTATTCAGCGAGGGGAATGCCAGAGGTGTATTCAACTCTAGCAGTAAGCTACAGAATCTTGAAATAACTGGTAGTAAAGTGGAGGAGAAACTGTTGAAGATAAACACAAGAAAGGCACCCGGGGTGGATGGGATCTATCCAGTTATATTAAAGGAGGCAGCAAAGGAAGTAAGCAAACCCTTAGCCATAATTATGAGAGCTTCCTTGGACTCAGGGGAGGTACCCATAGACTGGAAATGTGCAAATGTGACCCCAATTCACAAAGGAGGATCAAAGGCTGACACAAGTAATTATAGACCTGTGAGCTTAACTTCTGTTCCAGGAAAATTAATGGAGGCACTGGTTAAAGAAGCACTGCAGGATCATTTAGACAAGACTTCAGTTATAGCTCAGACACAGCATGGTTTTGTTAAGGGGAAGTCTTGCCTGACCAACTTGATTGGATACTATGATGCAGTCACAAAAGAACTGGATGCTGGGAATAACTTTGATATTATATACTTGGATCTTAGAAAGGCTTTTGATACTGTTGCACATGGAAGACTGCTACACAGATTGGAGCAGTGTGACATTGGAGGCAAATTGCTGCTATGGATAAAGGGGTGGTTGAGGGGGAGAAGACAGAGAGTGGTAATCAATGGACACTGCTCATCGTGGACTAATGTTATTAGTGGAGTCCCTCAGGGCTCAGTGTTGGGTCCATTATTGTTTTCTGTATTTATAAATGATATTGATGAGGGTATATCAAGCTTAATGTCCAAGTTTGCAGATGATACAAAGGTTGGCAGGGTTGTCAAGGACACTACTGACACTATGCTGCTGCAACAGGATCTGGAAAGGTTGAGCAGATGGGCTGAGAGTGGCAAATGAAGTTTAACATTGACAAATGTAAAGTACTACACATGGGAAACAGCAACCCCAGAGCAACGTATCAACTCTGTGGTACTACACTGACAGTGGTAGAGAATGAAAGGGACTTGGGGGTGGTTGTGCAGGCAGATATGAAGTTCTCTGAGCAGTGCAGACGGGCTGCAAGAGTAGCTCATGGAGTATTGTCAATGATATACAGGAATTTTTCCAGCAGGAATAAGGAGGTGATTATTCCATTGTATAAGGCAATGGTCAGGCCACACCTAGAGTACTGTATACAGGTCTGGAGGCCTCATTTCAAGAAGGATGTAGAGCTGCTGGAACGAGTACAGAGAAGGGCAACAAGATTAGTGAATGGAACAAAGGGGTGCTCTTACGAAGGAATGCTTAAGTTTTGCAAATTACAGTGTCTGGAGACTAGGCACCAGCGAGGTGATCTGATAGAGGTGTATAAAGCCTTGAATGGTTTAAGCATGCTCAATGCTGATGGGATTCTTCCTCTAGCTCAGAAAAATCACCTGAGAGGGCATAAATTCAAATTGAGGAAAGACAGATGTAGGATAGACGTGCGGAAATTTGCCTTTAGCCAGCGGGTGGTTGGTTGGTGGAACAGACTGCCATCCCTTGTGGTGGAGGTTGATAGCCTAAATAAGTTTAAGGCTCAGCTGGACAGGTATTTTGAACGAACAGAGGGGTGAAGTGGAAGTGGGTTTTTTTTTTTTTTTTTGGCTGATGCTGCATAAGCTTGCTTTCTTGCATCAAATGCCTCTGCTAATGCTAATGCACCATCTATTTACTGAGAATGCAGGGAGAAACTGTGGAAGAGTTTGTCTGGTATAAGTTTACTGAAGTTTTCTGTGTTGGCTTTTTTCCCTTCGCTGGTTTGAGTAGTTGTTCTAATGCTTTGCCAGGCTTATGAGCATAACTGTACTTACAAGATGTGATGAACCTGAAACCAGTGGGGTTTTTGTGGAACTTAGATATAAGGAAATCTGTAGTTGTAATTTTTAACTTCTTGCTGAAAGCAATTAATTTCTTAGTGATAATACTGCTGTTATTGGTGATAGATTTGTAGGTAGCACTGGAATTAAGTTCTGCATTTAAAGTCTGGAAATAAAAAGCTTTACAAATAATGACATAGTTGCTAGAGGCTTTTTCCACTGGAGTGATACCAAAATGGTTATATAGATCTACTGATTGATGTTTAATTTTGAAAAATTGGTGTTTAATTCCAGCAGAAGGGTGACCATGAGGTAATAAAGATTTATAGTTATGGAATATATTAGCTAACACTGAATTGATCCATACTTGGAAGACTTCAATGGGGATGTTATGATTATGAGATAGCTTAAAACAGAAGAGGAGTAAATCTTGATATAATTGCTTTTTGAAAATTGTAAGGCTGATTTTAGTGTAACCTAAATTTAAAGCCATATGACATGTTTCTAAGTTCCTGGTTGGGTATAATATTTAAGTTGGCAGTTATGACCAAAATGTGTATCTACAATGGGTTGGAAGCTATTCTGAAGGAAAATACATTCTTGGGCCACAGGATCAAGTTTAAATTTATATATTGATTGAAACTGCAGAAAACATAGAAAAATAAAAGAAAATAATAAGGCACTTTTGCTAAATAACTCATGATTTCAACATCGTCAGGGGTCAACCATCAATCACGGGAAAAACTCAGAGGCCCTACTTCTTGCTGTTTCTCCGTGATTTCGATGGTTGACCCATGAAGACATTGAAATCGTGAGTTAGATATGTGAGAGAGATAGATTGCTCTTGTTCAAAAATTAATTTTTTATCAAAATTAATTTATTTTGATAGAAAACTATTCTCATGATTATCTGAAATGCAGTGAAACCTTAATTTGAACTCTGATATTCATCATTTGAAATTATTTTGGAACAAAAAATAAAGTACTTAATTCAAAAACCTTAATTATTTTTGACTTCTTGTTTTAGCTCGATTTTACAGGTCACTTTTTGTAATCTCTTTGAAATGCATGGTATTTTTTTTTTTTTCATTTCTACTATCAGGTTTTTGCTTCATTTATTTGTATTTGTTTAATTGCATGCTCTTTTGTATAAATACAGTCTTCATCAACTAAGTAGTGTGTATGGGGAAAAACAGCTGTAATAGAACTTATTGATTTTTAACATAAGGATCACAACAATATTCTATTGGATTCAGTAAGAGTCATTGCCAACCTTGCCATGTAGCAGTTAATTTTTAGCAGTTAGCTTCATGTTTACTGCTATCCTAATTAGGAATGGGCTGAACTGTAAAGATCCACTATTGTACTGAAATCTTAGTGGATCTAGACCACTAGATTTCTAAGTAATCTAAATATTTCATTTGAACAAGGTTGGTGCAAGGATTTTTCCAATATCATTGAGGATGTCTTAAGGGTTCAATGGAACTACTAGTTGGTGAGGGTAATTTCAATCCATGTTTATCCAATGCCACCCAGAAATTGGGGATGACAAGTTTCACTATGGTACATATAATGTATTTAGGGAAGATAGAAGGAGTGATGGTGTTATGCTTCTCATTGAAAGCAGCCTGAGCATGAAAAGAGCTTTTGCTGAGCCTGAAGTTATGTCTGCCAGCATAGAATCTGTGTTGTGCGAGTTAGTTGGGAGCAAAGGTATAATGACAGTGGAAGTCATCTAAAGACCAGAAGACTGTGAAGAGTATGAAGAGTCTTTTGCAGGTGGAATGGACAAGCAAATGGCTTATGGGCAGATTTCAATCTGCCCAGATTTATTGGAATAAGTGGGAGGGATATTCACCTTGGGGAAAAAATTTTCTAAATAAACTAGATGATTATTATTTGTACCAGCATGTCAGAGGTACTACTAAGGGTGAGAATATTCTTGATCTCATCATTACTCATGAATCAATGATATCACAGAGCTTAAAATACAGAACCATTGGCTTGGTAGTGATCACACAATTGTCAATTAGAAGATGAAGAAATAGGTTTTGGTAGTTAAAGGTAAATGCAGTGGTTTTAATTTCCGAAGAGGGGACTTTGACAGTTTAAGGTGTTATATGACATCTATTAATTGGGTTGATTGTAAGGTGAAGGCACTTGAATTCTGAAATAGCTTTAAAGCAAAGATCACAGAAGCCATGAATGCATACATACTATTAAGAAAATATTGCAGAAGGAGGATGCTGAAATGAATGTATGCAGAGCTGGCTGGTCATATAGAACAGAAAAAGATAGCATGGGATAGTTACAGAGAAATGAAAAGTACTGAAGTCTACAACAGCTAAATGTTGATTTTTAATAGTATCACAGATATGGTTAGAGAGACCAAGGCTGTGTATGAGAAAGCACTGGCTAAGAGAGCAGAGAATGGGGACAAGGAATTTTTTTATGTATGTGAATACAAGGAAGAAAAAGTGAATCAGATTGGACCCTTGTCCACTGGGTGTGGGAAAGTCTTAAACAACCCAGCTGATGTTGCAAATGAATTGAACAAGTACTTTGCTTCTGTCTTTACTGAAGAAAGTCCCTTGATATTGAGAAGAGGATGGGCAAATGAGGCTGAGTCATATGAAATTCGTGATTTTGAAATTACAGATGACTGTTAGAAAAACTTGAGCATAAAAGCAAGTAAGGCTCCTGCAGGTGATGGCATGTACCCAGTAATTTTTAGGGAGGCTGCTAGAGAGTATTGTACCATTTGAAGTAGATTATGAGGACATCTTTGGACTCTAGAGATTCCTTTGGATTGGAGAAGTGCCAATGTATCACCAATACATAAAGGTGGTTCTAAGAGTGAAGTTGTTAACTATAGGCCAGTTAGTCTGACTTTAGTGCCAGGTAAAATTTTAGAGGAAATGATTGAGTTCGGAGACATTTAGATAGATATGGCATTCTGAATAGCGTACAGCATGGTTTTGTTAACAGAAAATCATGTTTAACTAACTTAATAGGCTATTTTGATACAGTTACTCATGAGCTCGATGTAGGGAACAATTTTGACATTAGTTTATTTGGATTTTAGCAAGGTATTTGACTTGGTCCCTCATGAGTTTACTTAAGCTGGAACATGTTAGGATTACTGGAATTGTTTTAAGATGGTTTGTTGGGTGGCTGCAGGGCAAAAAGCAGAGGGTTTTGATTAATGGATATTCTTCAGATTGGTGTAAAGTCAGAAATGTGGTCCCCAAGGATTGGTTTTTGTACCACTATTCATTCTGATTTTCATAAACAGTATCAACAGTGGGATAGAAGGCTTGATGTCAAAATTTGCAGGTGATGTAAAGATTGGTAGAGTAGTTAATTATCAGTACCAAGCAGTGATCCTTCAGGATGACTTGAACAGGCTGCAAGAATAGTCAGAAAAGTGTCAGTTATGTTTTAATGCTGCAAAATTCAAGGTCTTACACTTGGGAAATAGCAACCCCAAAATAAACTATCCCCCACTTGGTGGGGTTGAATCAAAAACATTAGAGGAAGAAAGAGATCTCTGAGTTATGATACAGGCAGATATGAAGCTTTCTGAGCAGGCAGCCAGACTTTCTGGTTGTGTGGTGTCCTATTGATGATTTAACGAACATTATCCTGTAGCAGTATGGACAATCATAGTCCCACCATATAGGCAATTGTAAGAACACATTTGGTTCAAGTATAAAGACCTCATTTGAAAACAGATAATGAGCTTCTTCAAAGGGTCCAAAGATGGGCAACTTTCATGGTGAAATTGGCAAAAGGGTTAAGTCTACCTACCCATCCCATCAGACCAATAATTAATGACCCTCAGTTCACAATGTACTATAGAAATAAACCCAGGGCAGTTCAGTCTACTGCTCTCAGATTTCAGGCATTATTAAAACTTGGAATATACATTTTGACAGAATTAAAGATCCAAAGAGTCTAGATACCCCATGGTATTTTATTAAACCATCCTGTGACAGTTATTTACTAAATTGGGGAAAGCACACTCTCTTGCAAATGTCAATGTACAACAACTCCACATTGCCCACACACAAAATAATCTGCATTTTACAAAAATATATACTGATGGGTCAAAATCTGAGAGAGTGGGTGCCGCAGCTGTGTTCCCTCATAAAACCTCTATCACTTCCCAATGAATGCAGCAGCTATATATCTGAATTATACGCCGTAATACTTGTATTAGAAAATATTGTTCATCCATAAGAGCATATATACGCATGTCGACTGTACTAATAAACAGGAGATAGTGTTGCAACACCGCATGGTCTCTAATAGCATGTATGAGTATAGACTCCCACAGTATGCTTATAGCTTTACAGAACATTCTTCTCAAACACATCCTTTAATAAAATTCATAAAATCTAAACTGATGCATATCCAAGAACTGCAGCAAGTGGTTCATTTTCTGCTGGATCACAGGCCATGCTGGGATACAAGGAAACTGATGTGCAGACTATGCTGCTAAGCATCCATCCAACAGAGAATCATCAGTGTTATGTTCCATATCTTTACTACAAAAGTAATACACAGAGAATATGTTGGGAACAATGGACAATTCAATGGCAAGCCCAAATGCATAATAAACTCCAAATAAAACCTGAACTGCAGTTATGGTCCTCCAGCTTCAGTGTAAACAGAAGGGAGGAAGTAATCTTAACCAGCGCGCGAATTGGCCACAGTCAACTTACCTACCTTTATCTCCTCACGTGTATAGTGTGTTTAAGGTCTAATGGCACCAGGGGTTTCCTCATCTCCACATAGTTTACATTGTCGTGTGATACTGTACAGGCCAGAGATTTAAAATTTATGGATATTGTGGTGCGTAGTGTCGTGTACTGTTCTTCTGGCCATTTAGCTGCTGGGACCCTGGTGGGTCCCAGTGTTGCCCACACTAAGCCCCATGGAGGCAGACCAGGTACACCAGTAATCTGTCTTACTCTGGCAGGCCCTGCCACCTAATTTACTGAGATTTCAGTGGCTAGGGCCTAAAAAAAAAAAAAAATTGGAGATAACGCTAGAATTGGAAAAGCCTGGTGAATGCAGTTTAATTTTGTCAAATCTAAATTTGGATGTGCGCTAGTGTACAGACATAGACTGAAGATAGGGGAGAGAGACTGAAGGCTGGGGGGAAAAATCAGAAGTATGGAGATGAAAGAGAAGACTCCAATGATTTCTAGTGGGGCATGCCCATGCCCCACCAGGAGAAAGTGGGGGGAAGGAAGAAGACAACAGGTCGTCACCTCCCCCCCACCAGGATAGGGAAAGAAAGTGGGTGTGGCTAGGTGCTCTACCCAGATTGCCAACTGGTGAGGTGGCAGCTTAGCTGCATTCAATGTCTTGGTTTTCACAATGTGTCCAGCCAGGGCTGCTCAGGTTGAGGTTCAGTGAAGGTTCGTAGTGATGAGGTTGTTCTGGTCATGCTAAGTGGTTGCTAAGTTTCTTATTTGTGGTAGGGTTCTGCACCTTGTGAACAAGTCTTGGGCAAACTTTGTGAATGGTTTGTAGTTCTGTTGATCATCAAGTAGACAGTGTTCCTGGGATTGTCCTGGAGCTGAGTGATGAGAAGGGCTCGGAGATCTTCGTACAGATGGTAGTCTAACATCAAGTGGTCCCAGGTTTCTTGGGAACCACATGCACATAGGGGGTTGTTTTCGATGCCTAGCATGGTGAGTTTGCTGTGGATGACGCCATGTCCAGTTAGAAGATAGGTAGATGCAGCCCTGGTGAAAACCAGGTCGAGGACCTGAGAAATAATCTGTCAATGCCTGGTATAAATTTGAGTTACTTCTCCCTTGCTGGAGGTTGTCCACCTTTCCTGCCAAATTTGTTGTAGGTATGTCAGAAGTCTTTTCTCACTGGGTCTGTTGCTTAGTGGATCTGTTGTATGGTTGATATAAGTAGCTGGTTTGTCCCTACTGAGTTGGTAGAGCATTCCAACATGTGTGACATCCAGGCCAAGGGGTAACATCCCTGCCAGTACCTGCAGTGCATGCGTACTAACAGTGTTACATGCCCTGGTCATGTTAAGAAGAATTGGCCTGTGAATGGACTCCAATTTTCTCTTATTGACTACGGTGGAGGCTTTGTGAAACCACGCCCCAGAGGCTTAAGTGATTGTGGGAATGAATACGGCTTTATAAAAGAGAGCCAGCATGCATTTTTTTCAACACCCAGTCTCGGCGGGTCACCCTGGCCACCATTACCGTGTAGGTCCCGATCTTTCTTTGGATATAGTTCAGGTGTGGAGGAAGGATAGTTCTTATCTATTATTATTCCTAGGTGCTTTAGTTCAGTGACAAGTTTGACTGTAATGCCATGGATCTTGATCTGTGGTGGTCTTGGTGCCAGGGAGCCTTTTAGCAAGATGGATTGAGATTTTGTGGGTGATATTGTGAGGTGCTGGAGTCGTACCCAGTCCATAAGGGTGATAAGGGTGCAATTTGCATAGGTTTCAAGTTGAGCCCTTGAGTGAACCCAGGAACTCATCCAGAACATAGGTCCAGAGCAGCAGGCCACGAATCAAGCCCTGGGGACAACCTCAGTAGATTTTCCTCTTCTCTTGGCAATAAGGTGCCTGGACTACTACACTTCTGTTTGTTAGGTAGTTTTTTTATGCAGTTATAGAGGTTGTTAGGGAGTTGCGCTTGTAGCAGTCGGCCGAGGATGCTCGGGCACTAAAGGGTGTTGAACACCCCAGCAAAGTCTACTGAGATAATTAAGAGGTATTTCTTGTCACAGCTCCTCACAGGTAATGATTCTCTGCAGTGCACACAGTGCAACTCTCCTCTTGCAAGGAAATATATTCTTTTTGAGTGTACTTTGTACACCACTGCCTGCCAAGTCTCATTTAACTTTCTTCCAAGTCTTAAAGAACCCCTGACACTCTACCACATCATAAGTAATGATGCTAATCTGCTGAAATTTTTCCACTTTATTAAACAGATAAAATTATATCACTGTTTTTGACTGATGTCACAAGTCACTATGCATGTGCAACAATCATAATGTTGATTAGTGCAATATGGCCTAAGTCGCCCTTGCACCAAAAAACATTGTGGACAGTGCTGTGGGCGGAGAAAGGTGGTGAATGAACGTGGCCATCAGTGTTTTTTGCATTGTTTCAGCAAACTGGAGGGTGACGGTGGCACAAATCGCCTCTGATTTTGAGGGAGGTGTCAGAAACTTTTCCACCAATACCATTAGGTGATCATTAGCTGCAATAGATTATGGGAGCTGCCCACCCACTAGAGTCCAATTGCTAACACCACACAGGCTTGACCCTCAACTAGGTGAAAGAACATCACTAGACCTTGGATGATTAGAGTCAGATCTCCTGGTCTGATGAGTCCTGTTTTCAGTTATTTCGAGTGGACAGGAGGGGGGGGGGGTGTATGTGTGTCTGTCTGTCGGAAACCACACAAAGCTATGCATCCATTGAGTCAACAAGGAACTGTTCAGGCAGGTGGATGGTTGGGCATGTTCAACTGGCACACATTGGGACTTCTGGTACGTATAGACGCATCTCTGAATGGTCCAGGTTACGTATCCATTCTTGCAGACCATGGTCATCGTGCACCCACAGGGTATAATGGACTCTTCCATCAGGACAGTGCACCTCCCCACAGAGCCATGGTGACTAGAACGTGGTTTGAAAAGCATTCCACAGATTTTTCCACCATGGAATGGCCTCCCCATTCACCGGACATGAACCCTGTGGATGCTGTGGAAAGGTCCATTCTAGTTTTGGATCCTCCACCCAGGAATGTGATGGAATTATGGACACAGGTGCTTTTGTGAACTACTGGACTCAATGCCTCACCATGTGACTGCCCTTATCAGAGCAAAAGGTGGGCCTACCCATTACTAGGTAAGTATCCCATGATTTCTGTCCACTCAGTGTATAATTGTTTGTTATATTCATTAAAGTCATTAGGCCTATAACACATTTTTGTTTTCCTGGTGCTTATGTCACACCAAACTGAGTCAATATTGCACTGCCTTAGATTTACTATTCTTAACCAGGAACATAACCCCTCCTGTTCTGTCTGTCCTTTCTGAACACATTGTAATCTCCATATTTAAATTCCACATTCCTTATGTCTGAGTGAAACCATGTCTCCAATATCCCTACAATGTCTGCATTTGATAACATAATTGAAATTCATCAAATTTATTTACCATGCTCCTAGCAATAGTATACCTGAAAGTATAGAGGCACCTGTTTTCTTCTTAGTTACCCTAGAACAGCCTATGTATTTACTACTTCCACGAACACTCACAGCAGTGCTTGAAATCTCCAAACACCTTGCTTTCCAGGCTGCTTCATGCTTCCAAAAGAAGCATTGTAAGAATCACTTTCACCTCTACCCATGCATCTGTTTAATCTATTAGTCTCATCTCCAAGCTAATAGTTTTTTTTTTTTTTTTTTTTTGACCCACCTAACACTGTCTCAATATCATAAGCATATTCCTGCACCCCTTCTGTTTAAGTGTATCCCATTCCTTGTAAAGTCTCTCCTATTAATAAGCACAGACCACTCAATTTTACCCCATGAACAACTTGTATTATCTCTCCTGGGCCAATTTGGCAAGGCTTTCAACCTGTACTACCTCCTGTCATTTGTCTGAGCGGATTTGCAGATGCTTTCAAATTTAATCCTAACTTGTGACTTTTCCCCAAAATTTCCCTGTAGTTAAGTAATTCCTCAGATATCCTTAACACGGTGACTTCTTACTTTACCTGTTTAAGTTATGCAAATTTAAAACAACATGCAGCAACCATATTTACGGAAAGCTGCACAAGAGGCCAGAACGATAGCCCACCATTTTCTTATTTTGTTTTGCTAGAGCTTATTGATTGGTCATCTGTTGGAAGTTTCCAAGTGGTTGGGAGTGCAGTAGCACATGCTCTTTGAGTAGATCGGGGTTCAAGCCCTTGACTCCTGAATACGGTCGATCTGCCAACCTGCACTGGACCAGCGTGGCAGATTATGGTCCATTTCCCTCAGCATGAATTGTTGAGGAGGCATCCATCCTGCAGTGGGTTGATAATGGCTGCATTTTACCTTTTATATATATACAGTAAACCCCTGCTTTTCGCGTATTCGCGATCGCCGATTTAATATAAAATGAAACCTAAAAAAATGTGAATTTTAAAGCGCCATGAATATTTTCCGCCATAAAAAAAAATGGGCGTGGCTAGAATTATCTTTCCCGGTCAAAACAGCGCTCAGTGGGTGGGGGGAGAGGGGTGACAAAATCGCAAGCGTGGATGTTTCTCGCTAATCCTTGTTCAGTATGTGTTATGCACTTGTCATGGAAGGTTTTGTTGTTTGCTTTTAATTTATATGCTTATAAATTTATCAATTTATAAATTGATATGCTTACAAAAATGATAAATCTACCGTTTTGCAGTGTAAAAGAGACTTTTTCGAGTGTGTTAACAGAAGAAAGTGACTTTATTGTGGACAAGTTCTTTCTAACCTGTACAAAAATATGGCTACGAATAACAAGAAAAATGTGAAAAGATCAAAGAAGGTGACATTAGTGAATAAAATTGAGTTATTAGATAAAATTTCTAATGGTGAAAGTGTTTCCTCAGTGACAAAACATTATAAAAACAATGAGTCAACGGTACGATCCATCAAGAAATAGGAAAAAAAATCCGCCGTAGTGTCCGTGAAAACGCGCTAATTGCTTCAAAAATTTGCTCTGTAACTCGTGATGTTAAATTAGAAAAAAAGGAAAAAGCTTTAAATCTGTGGATAGAAGATCGAACTCAAATTAAAATCCGTTAAGTTCACTCCTCATTTGTGAAAAGGCAAAACTCGTTTATCAACACTTTAGCGAGACTGGTGATAGCACTGGCAGGATAAGTTTTTTAGCTAGCAAAGACGCTGGCTTGAAAGATTTGTTTGAAATTTCTAATAAATATTACATTTAATATTAAATTGTTTCTTATTTTCATTTCGATGCCATATGCTTGCATTTCACTATGTACATAGTCATATTATGAAGGTACATATAATACATACATAGACAAAATTTTAGACTAATTTTTCTTATATATTTCATACTTGGAACAGAACCCCCTTTATTACTATGGGAGCCATAACTCAGTATTCGCGTTTTCGTTATTCGCGACATTTCTCAGGAACGTAACCCCCGCGAATAGCGGGGGTTTACTGTGTGTGTGTGTATGTATATATATTATTTTTTTTTTGTGCTTAATTTTACTTTTTTTATTATTATCGTTATGACCTCTACCATAACCCTGATGAAACAAGTTTATATTGGGAAAAAAATGTCTAATTGCTGAAAAAACTGTGCCTGTCTTTAAGGCAGCAAAAGATCAATTGCCATTATTTTCAGAAGTTATCTTGGATCTCATTTATAACCATGATTGGAAGTGTATTGCAAGGCAGAAGGAATTCCATTCAACGTCTTACTTATTCTTGTTGATAATGCCACAAGCAATCCACCCAGTATTGTTTGTTCAAATATCAAGATTGTTTCCCCCCCAAATAGAACCTCTATATCTTAGGGACCAACATGTGATTAAATCTTTTAAGGTTCAGTATTTAAAGAGCATTCTGGCTGATCTAATTGACAAGACAGACCACGAACAGATGAGTATGCAGCAATATTGACAAGCCTTCAATATAAGATTCTTTAAAATTCATTGATGCTGCATGGCGTGAAGTTCCAAATAACTGTATTCAAAGTTAGTGGCATCAATTAAATCATCAACATCAGTTGCCCTCCACTTCAGTGAACCCTATCTTTTTGGAGAGTTTCACGCATTTGTCTTTAGTTTGTGCATAATCTTCATCAGTATCGGAGCCTTTGAAATGCACAAACTAAAGACAAATGCATGAAACAACTGATGTTGATGATTTAATTGATTCGCATCATCAAGAATTGCCAAATGAAGATCTGTTTTCACTGGAGCAGTATCGCATTCAAAAGGAGGAGGAAGCAGCAGAGAGTGAAAGCCCAGAGGTTAAAGAAGAACGAAGCCTGATAGTGAAAGGAATATCAAAAGCATTAAATCTTATAGATGAAGGCCTAAATCTGTTAGCCGAAGAAGGCCCTAATTTTGAATATAACTCTAAAGTGCAACACCAAGTTTTGCTAGAACTTGGTTGCTACTATGAGTTGTTGCAAGAGAAGAGGCAACATGCAAGGCAACTAACTCTGGATTCCTTTTTAAAGAGCTCAAGGGAGCAGTCAAGTGAACTATCCACCTCGTAGGTTAGCATAACACCCCCACCTCCACCTATCTTGTTGGAATCTGTGGGAACAGAATCTGACCATGGCACTCTCTCATCAATCTGCCTATGGCCACCCTACACTCTTGTCTCTCTCGATTGTGTTGTACTCTATATGTTGGTTATAGTAAAGTACAAAAAACAATAAGTAAATCAATAAAAATGAATGAATCTCTTTGATTGCTAATTTTCTTTAGAATGCCCAGTCTTCCAACCAAAGAAAATGAATGGTATGTACCGGTAGGGGTAACTTAGCTAGATGTTAGTTATTCTCATAGGCCTATTATCACATTTTTTTATTTTTTAAATTGTGCAAGACATTCTGGAATATAACCCTTGTGTAAATTAAGAAGTCACTGTATTATTAGTCTCAACATGTACAACAGTATCATCTTTTGTACTCTTGAAAGGTAATATCTGCTCTACAATGTAGTCTACTTTTGCCCCTGGCAGACATACTCTGGTCCTATTTCACCTGTCCTTTTTGCACAATATATTTCTTATTTCCTTGATAATAGACCTTCTGACAATAACTACCTCCTGTGGAACCAGCACAGTCTGCCTGAGGGATTGCCATTGTATTGCCTGATGCACAAGTTTAAGCTCTGGTATTGAGATGGGCAGCTGAGAGCTTGATGGGCACCCATTTTTAATTCCTTCAAAAGCCTATTCTTCAAGCATTTCTTAAATGCCAATCAGAACACTGAGGTTTTTGATTTATTTCCTTATGCTCTTTGAATCAGATACACAAAAATATACCCCCCCCCCCCAGCTGTATCATGTCTTGTTCCAGACATTGTCTGCAAACCTTGCACAAGCAGCTCATTTTTGTAAGGCCATGATTTATAGAACAATCCCTTCAGTTTCTCTTTTGCTGCTTTGATGCTATAGTCTGAGGCATGATTTTCCTTTAAATTCAATTTAATTTGAGAATATTAGATTGAACTAATAGATACCTAAATGAAGTAATACATATTACACTAACAATTTCATGTTACGTTTATAGTTTTAAAATAGTTAAAGCCTTAATTATTATTATTTTTTTTTTAGCTGAAAACAACAAACTATTTTAACCTATATGATTAGAACTTTTCAGCTACTTATTTCTCCCAAGTATTGTTAAATGTTATTTTTGGAGAAGTATTGTCAGGTTTTAGGCCGAAGAGGGAATGCCAGGATTAAATATTGCACTATAACAAATTATAGAAAAATTATTGGAACATAAGAACCTTTTGTTCCAATTCTGCATTTGTTGATCTTTATAAGAGGTAATCAAAAATTTGTATAAAAAATGGCAAATATGTATAGTGAGGATCAAAAGTTACATTTCAGTTTTTTTTTTTTTTTTTTTATAATGAATTTTCTGTGATAATAGAAGTGAAAAGTAAATAACTAATCTGTTACTAGTTACTAATAAATTAATGAGTAAATCTTTTCACTTCAGTGGAACAAACCTCAGTGAATGTTAATTCACTCAACTTTTTGTAATACTTTACTTCCTTCTGGATTTTAATAAAAATTAAAACTTGTTTCTGCTCTGATCAATATAATAAACAAATAGTTCAATTCATTATTTTTTTTATATATAAATATATTAAATAAATAGGTAACTAAAAAGAACTCTTCTAAAAGCAATGAATTTCATATGCATAATGCTTAAACAGTGAACTTTGCAATTTTTTTTTTTTTTTTTTTTTCACATCCACAATATTGCCTATTCATTCCTTTAAGGGCACAGAAACAAATCCATGCTTCAGCTACTATATGTAGTATATGGATATGCTATTTGATATGTAGAAGAAAAAAATAAATAATTGCCAAATTTCTGTCATTCGGTTATAAAAAATTTGGAATGGCTTGACAAATCTTTTTAAGAGCCAAATATAAAATTTCATGAAAATCTATCAACTGGGAATAATTGTTACATGCCAACGGATGGAAGGATATGGTGAAAACAATAAGCGCTTTACTCAAATGCAAACACCTAAAAATGTTTTATGGTTAAACTTGGAGTGTGAGCTATATCTTATGCCACTTTGTAAAATTCCATGGACCGTTTTAATAAAATAAGCTACTGAGAAAGTTCAGTATAAGAAATGTAAAATTGGATTACTGTTATGTGTGTATGATGGTTTGTTAACTTTCAAAGTGTGAACAAATAAAGCTCTAAACCTGGTAAGTAATACATTCCTGTTTTATAGCCCAAATATAAAAAGATGCAAAGAAGGCATTAATCTCTCACTGGTCATGGTAGCCTTAAAATTTGAGAGTTCAATGCCTTTAACACTTTGCACCTTTTATATACTTGTCCTATAAAATAGGAATACAAATCTGACCATGGATATTACCGTGTTATATCCAAGTTTAGAGCTTTATTTGCTCATACTCAAAAGTTACTATTTACACTTTTTGGCATCTAATCTTGTAAGCTTATACGAGGGTTGTTCAGATTCTGTACTTGAGATGCTTACCATCCAACTAACTAGGCACCAAAACAGCCATCTGGGATTGGTGGGAGGGTGGGTGGCACCATGTTCTAGTAAGTAGAACTTCTGTTTTAGGGAAGTATTACTTATTAATAGTCCAGCATTAGGCACCTTGTGGACCTTGCAGTTTGAGATCAGTTCCTTTTTCATAAGGCTTTGCATCTTTTTATACCTGGGCTATAAAATGGGGATATAAATCTCAGCATGGCTATATATTGTGCTTCAAGAATTATTTCTTAATAATAGTTATGAAAATTTGGAAATAACCAAAAATTGAACAGGATGGTAATTTTGCAATTTTAATTATCTAGGAACAGTCTTAAAGAAAACAGAAGATTACACGTGGAAAGAAACAATAGAATAAGAAAAGCAGGAAGCCAGTTACTGATTTGAAGCAAAATAAAATTTACCCAAAAGATAAATTAACTGTTCATTAGTTTTCAAGTCTTTTAACAGATGGAGCTGAGAGCTAGGTAAGAAATAAAGGAATTGGTCAAAAATTAATCTTCAGAAGTGAGAGTTGGAAGAAAAATAAATACGATTAACAGATGTAAGTATTGATAATCCCATAATTCTGATGAAGAAATCAGAAAAATGTTGGCAACAAATATCCAATCAAAAGTTAGTATTAGTAGTGGCAAATGGTGTAAGTAAGCAAGCTTATATAGTATCAACAAAAGGACAAAAAAAAACAATACAAATTCCCACCTCACCTGTCCATCCCCTCTATTAATTTGTCTAATTCTTCTTAAATTTATTCAAATTATTCACTTCCACAACACCAGATGAAAGTTTGTTCCAACAATCAACTACTCCTTTGTCCAAAAGCAGATTTCCTTGCATCTGTCCTATGACCATTTCCATCCTCAGTTTAAATTTATACTCCCTTGTGTGTTGTCTGAGCAGGAGTAAGGATGTCATCAGTATATAACTTATTCAATCCATTCAAAGCCTTCAACACTTTAGTTAGACCTCCTTGCAGGTGTCTGGTTTCTAGATGCTGCAGTTTTCAAAACTGAAGTCTGTCTTTTGCTCCTCTGGCTAATTTCATCATTCTTCTCTTCGTGCATTCCAACAGATCCAAATCCTCGAATTAAAATTCCTGACTTGTAACTATTGCCTTATACAACAGGACAAGTGAAGCCAACTTAAGATATGGGCAAGTAGAGAGTTTGGAAGATTAGTTAAACAAATAGTTGAAGGGAAAATGGTGGTATTAGGTCCAGAGGCAGACCAAGAGGAAGATGGATTGAAGTGTTAAATAAACATTAGAAGAAAGCAGCCTCACTCTGGCTAAGGCTAAAGATCTAACTTGCAATAGGATGATATAGAGGAAACTGTTGAATGGAAGGTTGATGCTATTCTAGAATGAGGGACTGTACTTTGATAGTGACCAGTACACCCACTGGGTATAATAGATTTGGGTGATGATGGTAAGCTGTTTAAAAAAAAAAAGTTATTGTATCATATATAATACAAGATATTACCAGCTTTGTATTACAATTCAGCCTATTCAGTAGACTTGAATTTTTGATAAAGAGAACAGAAAAAAATTACCTTGGAAAACAAGTGTTGCAGAGTGATGAAAATAATTTTCCAGTTAAGTCGGAGCAGAATAATCCATAATAGTTTCTATTACATATATAATTTGAATAGTAAATTGTACCTGTTTCTTACATCACAGAAGGATCACAAAAACAATGTTTTTGTGATCTAGGAACAGTCTTAGTAGTTGTAACAAACAATTGGTGTAACAAGCGGAGGTTAAATGTTATTTTCCTCTGCTCTTGAACTGCAAACTTTTTTTTTTTATTCTGCAGACTGACATTAGAATACACACTATCCAGTATGTATTCTGGGGGGGGTCAAAATATGACCCCTTCATGTTTTAGCAAGTGGCCATTCCTCCCTACCTGATAGCATGTATTGCAGTGAGAACTGGTAAATATGAAGCTGCAGATTTGTGACACGTGAACCATATGAAGTACTTGATGGGCAAGGGATGAAATCTGACAGATTTTGAAAGGGATGATATATGGGTACCAGCTGAAGAGTGGCAGTATTACAGGAACTGAGAAGCTTGTGAGCTGTTTAGAGTTCTATAATTAAGATTATACAAGAGTGAATGGATATTGTTTGTCAGTTGACACTGGAGACCAAACCATCTGCATGTAAACTCTTCTGAAAAAAAAAAAAAAAAAAAAACAGAACAGTGTCAAGGCCAGATAATGTGGTTAGTTCGTGTCCAGGTGAGCTAGTGCAGATTATGTTCATCCGGCCACTTAGCCTAGGGTGTCCATGGAACACCGCAAACCCATAGTTGCCATCTGTCAGCATGGGGAGCCAGGGCAGAGCATAGCAGGGCAACAGGCCATATTACTCTGGCTGTGTGTCCTCTAGGCATGAAAGACCATGCTTGAATACCAGAAAAAAAAATCAGTTTAAAAACTGGGGAGAGTAGAAGAGCTGGAAGGGAGCAGGAGAAGAGCAAACTGGGGATGAAAGTAGTAGAAATCTGCCAGGCAAAAAGGAAGATTGGGGGTTGAGAGGAGTGTGAGGGGCATTGCAGTAAGTGGATGGATAGTGGACAGAGCAGCAGTGGATGGCACCTGATCTTCATTGATTGTCATGGACCATCTATGTCCTGCTCACACAAAGCAGGAAATAGGTTGACCTGCTTTGTGTAGCTAAAAGATGAAAAAATGGTGGAAGACCATGGACTTTAACCAGGAGATGACCAATGTTTCCAAGAGCACAGTCCAGTGAACCCACCTCTGTATTGGCCTGCAGAGTAGGCACACAGTAAAGGTATCTTATCTACCTTTACTGTGTGCCTAAATATGCTTATGACCAGTAATTACTAATGATGCCTAAAATTTTTATCTGAATGGTATCATTGATAACTCAAACTTGCCTTCTCTGGGAATTATGTTTCCTGCTATGCTTCATAGATGGGGCAGATGGAGGATATGGCAACAAACTGCAGAGAGGAATTGCTCCAAAGTCCTGATCCAACAGAAACAGGCAGTGTTTTGGTATGGGGGAATGTTTTCCTGGAATCTTTTTCCAGATGTGTTCCAGCAGGATAATGCAACTCTTCCATGTTATCAGTATTGTTTGAGAGGGGTTCATCACTTCCTAGGGCTAATTTTTGATAAGGAGTTTGATAAGTCTACCAACCACTTGCACAAAGAAAAAGAATATATTCTGTGTCATCTCCAGTTCATCTTGGGTGCAGGTCATTATACCCTGCTCCACTTATCTAAGTCCCTGATTAAATCTCGGCCAGATTAAGGAGCACCTGTTTATGATTCAGTTAGGGAAGACACCTTAGCCTGTCTTGCACCCATCCAACACTCTTCTCTTAGCGTAGTCCTAGGTGCATGCAGAACATCACCAGTTCAAAGTATTTGTTGAGGCTCACCAACCTCATCAGCATCAGAAGGAAGATGTTACTGATGAACTATTCAGCTAAAATTAAGTCTCCCCACTATTTGGCCACTACTACATGGTCCTCAGTGGGCAACCCACTATGCAAACACAGAAAAATTTGGCCTACTAGTATCAGACTGAAGAATCTACCAAAATGTTGGAATATTTAGCTTGATAATATCCTCATAGCATCAAAAGATTTGGACCCCCCCCATGTACTTCCACCACACATTCTTGTGATGATTACTTTGAATAATGGGATAAAGGAGCTATAGTAAATATTAACATCCAAAAATTACACTTTTGCTCATACACAAAAGTACCCCCCACTTTACTAAGATTTATACTGATGATTTAAATTCGGTTTATGATCACCTCACAGATGTCTAGTCTCTGGACACTGCAATTTGGAACTTTAGCCTTTCTTGGTAAGAGCACCCCCCTCTTTGTTCCCCTGACCAATTTGTTGCCCTTCTCTGTACTCATTCCAGCACCTCTACATCCATCCTAAAATGAGGCCTCCAGATGTGTATGCAGTACTCAAGGTGTGGACTGACCATTGCCTTATACAAAGGGATAATCATTTGTCTCTGCTAGCAAAATTCCTATATATTATTGACAAAACTCCATGACCTGCTCTGACTGCACAATTACTTCCAGGTCCTTTTCATTCTCCACCTCCCTGAGTGTAATACCACACAGTTGGTATTTTACTGCTACCCATATGTAGTATTTTGCATTTGTCAATGTTAAACTTCAGTTTCCACTTCTCAGTCCATCTGCCTAACTTTTCTAGATCCTGTTGCAGTAACATTCTTTGGTGTCATTAACAACCCTGCCAATCTTTGTATCATCTGCAAACTTGGACATGAAGCCTGATATACCTTCAACAATATCATTGATAAATACAGAAAACAACAATGGCCCCATTGCTGAACCCTGGGGGACTCCACTAATAACATTAGTCCACGTAGTTTTTATTACCACTCTTTGCCATTATAGAAAGTTCATTATTAAATTATCACCCCCTCTTAAGTAAAATGTTTGCGTCCTTTGCCAAAAATTTCTTGTAATTTGCTTTCACTTGCCTGACCTCCTTTGTGATTTGATTACAAACTAGCTTATCTACCATAGTTGCCTGATAATTTATATGTAATCCATGTATTTTTCTTCTCTACCTCGTCTCATTAGTTCATCTGACAACCATATAGGCCTAAACCTTGAACAATATTTCTTAGTTGGAACAAAAAACCTAGTAGCTTTCAAGATTTCTTCCTTGAATGGTTCCCACTTAATTTTCTGTTGGTAACATTATCGGTTGGTCCCACTGTAGAGGATTTAAAAATTGTCTGAGACCACTGTAGTCACTGTTACGAAAGCAAAAACCCTTTCTTTTACCCCTGATGGCAGTTACATCTTTGAGTAAATCCCACATCAGTACATTGTGATCACTGCCACCTAGTGGTTCCTTTATCTGGAGATTTTTAATGCATGAATAATCACTGCTGATAATCAGATCAAAAGTATTACTCCTTGTGCTGCCTCTCGAACAGGGAGCTGTAGAAAACAGGCATCCAATAAATTTTCAAAACTCTTGGTATTGCTTGAGTGACCAACCCACAATTTCCAGTCAATATGTAAAGTTAAATCCCCCATTATAAGACATTCTGATTTAGTGGGCCATTTTTTCTCTGTAGATTTTAGTTGTACTCATCACAGACAATAGACTGCCTAACATCAGGTTAAGTAACACATCATTTAAACTAGTCAGGAACTACAAATACTTTGGAGTAATCCTAGATGACTAACTAAACTTTGTAGCCCATGCCAAATATGTCGTTCAGAAAATAAGGTAACATGCCAACCGATCAAAATCACTAAAACAGCCTGGGGAATTAAGTCATCTACTTTGAAGCTCTGTTGAGTGTATTCTCATCCTGATTATCTGCTACACTGCTGGCACCTGGGGCCAAAAGATTAATCAGTCTGGTAAAGAGAATTTTGCTCCGGGCCCAGCACTTTTTTCCTCCTTGCTATTTCAAGGACCTGTACGACCATCTCTGTGGACTCCCTCCAAGTCATCAACGGCATAACTGATATAGTTAGAAGTGGCCCACCATTACCTACAATATCACAGAAGATGACAGATGCCAGTTAGGGTAAACAGTTTCACGTAAACCTACAAATATCACCAAAACAAGATAACACCAGCATGGCCAAGGCCTGGCAAGAGGAATGGACTGGATCGAACTTGGGCAGAACTTTGTTTCAGTTCCTTCCAGCAGTTAGGGTCTTTACAAAACAGCAAATCAATGGTTTTGCCTAGCCTAAATCTTATGTTTCTGCTGACAGGGCATGGGAGCATCAACTCCAAGCTGTTCGCTCTTGGTCTCTCTGACACTCAGAATTGATCCTGCAGCCTCCCAGAAACACTCATAATTTATGACTGTTATTTCTACCTGGACATCAGAATGGAACTACATCTGGAAACAAATATTTACAGCTTGGAAGGACCATCACAGCTGATCTCCACTAAAGAGACCTTTATGGCATTTGCCAATTTTGTGGACAAGGTTTTCAGTAGGTGGTAGATGACTTTCATCAACCGGTGAAATACCACCGCTTTGCTTATTGGAGGCTTGAAGTGGCGAAACCCATGTTTAGTCTCTAGAGTTCCGGCATCCCCCCCCGCCGACCGGGCTAGCCGAGTGGGTAAAGTACCTGCCCGGCAACCCAAAGGTCGCGGGTTCGATTCCCGCCTCGGGCTTGGATCAAAGTACTGCAAAAACCTTGGGAGGTGCAATATGGCCACAGAAGCCGATGCGCCAACAACTACCAAATCAAAAAAAAAAAAAAAAAAATCCCCCCCCCCCATACTTCTCCTTCAACCCATGCACGGTACTAAGTACTATAGGTTTTGATACCTTTCGTGTTTGGGATTTCATAAAAAAAAAAAAAAAAAAGACTCAGGATACTGCCCTCAACACCCAACTGAAGAAACCTGTTACCACCTTTGCCTGCTATCTAACTACTTTCTACTTCTCAAATTTTTTGCAGGGATGCCTCAACTCTATTTCCCTGCTCTACCTATCACCTATTCCAACTCCCCCACTTCTCCCTTCTGAAACCCATGCTCCTTTCAGGATTTTTTTTTGGGGGGCCTGGGGAATGCTCTTCTCCGGAGGAATCTCTTCCTGGCAGTGCACAGTGTATACCCTCGCATGTCTCCTCTTAGCTAGGGACAGGAGACAGAGAGCAGTGAACAAATTCGTTGTATGCCCCATGCCTGCAAAAAATGCCAGGAGCCAGCAAACACCACTCTACGCACCCACACTTACCACACTGCTAGCATTGGTACATGCTTCACATAGCCACTATAGTGGCTAATGGGGGAACCCTGGAGATGCCATGAAGCAAACACATTTTGACATTTTTGTACTTTCTATACACATTGTACTCCTCAAATTCTGCATTCCTTAAATCTGCGTGACACCACATCTCTGATATCCCAACAGTATCCACTTTTGATGTATTGACCAGAACTTCAAACTCATCGAATTTATTTAATATACTCCTAGCACTGGCGTAACATGCCCAAATACAGCCAATGTATTTATTTGTTCCATGATGACTCCCAGCAGTCGTTAATCCCCAGCACCTTCATTCCAGGCTGCCACTCATTCTAATAGAAGCACTGCAAGAATCGCTTTCACCTCTGCCTGTGGCTATTGTTAATATATTAGTCTGTGTATCCCCGTAAGCTAGCAGTTTTTCAGCCCATCTAACACTGCCTCTGTAGCATCAGCAAACGTTCTTGCACTCTTTCTATTTAAGTGTATCCCATCCCTGTAGAAGCAGTCTCTCCTGTTAACAAGCATCCCACGCTGAAATAAATTCTACTCCATGAGCTGTGCACATTCTCTCCTGGACTGAATTGATTGACAAGGTTCTCATTACTCCTCATGCCTATGCAGAATTGCAGATACTTTCAAATTTAAACCTAACTTGATTTTTTTTCAACATTGACCTGTACTCGTTAAGTAAGTCTGTAGATATCGTACTCTTAATGTCACTAGTGCCAATGTGTACAAGAATATCAAATTTTGCCTGTGGCAGACATGCCCTGGTTTCCCTGACAATTGGGTCACTGTCAACAACTAGTTCCAGTGGGACCAGCACGTTCTGCCTTGGCGATTGCTGCAGTGTTTCCTGATGATCAAGTGCCAGCTCTGGCATTGATTTGGGCAGCTGAGAGCTTGATGGGCCACCAAATTTAAATCCTTCACCGGCATCCACCTTGTTCTTCAAGCTCTCATAAAGGCCCATAACAACCCTACTTTGGAGCCTAATATCCTCATTCTTTATATAAAGCATTCATAAAGACATCTCCCTTTTTTATATTATATCATAACCTACCTACAGTGTTCAGAGGCTTTATATAGAGTCCCTGCCTTACCGAGTTTAGCAGTACTGGTAGCAAGGGAAGGATATGACTTATTAGGTAGGTTGTCATAATGTTAGTATTAGTAGTGGCAAAAGAAAGCAAGCTTATATGGCATAAAAGAAAACAAAAAAAAAAAAAAAAAAAAGCCCACCCTTTCCCATTTCACCTATCCATCCCCTTTAACAGTTTGTATAGTTTTCCTTGCATTTTTTCAGGCTTTTCACTTCCACAACAACAGACAAGTTTGTTCCGGCAATCAGCCACCTGTTAGCTAAAGGCAAACTTCTGCACATCTATTCTGCAACCATCCTTCCTCAATTTGGATTTATGCCACCTCATGTGCATAGCCTTAGTGCGGGGATGAATCCCATCAGCATTTGATCTTGCTCAATCCACTCAAAGCCCTAAACACCTCAGTCAGTTCACCTTGCAGATTTAGCACCTAGTTTGTCTCCAGAAGCTTCAATTTACAGAACCAAAACTTTTCTTGGTGTAAGAGCATCACTTTGTTCCCCTCACCAATCTTGTTTCCCTTCTCTGTACCCACTCTCGCAGTTCCACATCCTTCCTAAAATGAGGCCCCCAGACCTATATGAAGTTTGTTTTGTTGTTATTTGGAGCATTAGCAACTAAGGCCATATTGCTCCAGGGATATGCGGTGGTCATTCCCTGACCTTTCCGCATCCTCCATATTTGGTGGCTCATGGGCTTGAACCCCAGTCTAATCAAGAAGCATGTGTTGCGCACTGCTGCTCCTGCCCACCTGGCTACGGAGGTGCCCTATATGAAGTATACCCAAGGTGTTGCCTGATGTTTGCCTTATGCAGTGGAATAATCACCTCCTTATTCCTGCTTGTAAAATTCATCTATATCATAGACAAAACCCACATATGCTGTCCTGGCAGCCTGTCTGCACTGCTCACAGAACTTGATATCTGACTGCACAATTATCCCATGTCTTTCATTTTCTCCTACCATGTGTGTAGGTCCACATGGTTTGTTAGTCTGTGATTACTGCTGCCCATATGCAGTACTTGTTTTTCAGTGTTAAACCTCTGTTGCTTTTTCTCAGCCCAATTGCCTAATTTTTCTAATCTTGTTTCAGTAGATTACTGTTATTAAACACCCTGCCAACCTTTATATCATCTGCAAACTTACATTAAGCTTGCTATACCTTCATTTTTTTTTTTTTTTTTTTTTTTTTACCTTCATCACTATCATTTAATAAATACAGAAAACGACAGTGCGCTCAGCAGCGAACCCTGGGCTCTCCACTAATAATATATGATGAGCAGTGTCCATTAGTCACAACTGTTTTCTCCCACTCAACAACCCCTTTATCCATAGTAGTAACTTGCCCTCAATGCCCCACTTCTCCAGTTTGTAATGCAGATTACTATGTGCAACAATTTTGGCTGAACAGTGTATAATTACATGAGTTACATATTCTATTTTCTTGCTACAATTTGGTAACTAGAAAGATAGCCTACAGACTTGAAAGATAGACTATAGAATTTGTCTATTTGAAAAAATTTAATTCAGCCATTCATCTTAAAAGTATCATACTATACAAGCATACTATGCACTTAATGTAACGAGTGCATATGTTACTATGTATAGTATCATATGCACTTCTTATTGCAGATTGTGCTTTTGAAACTATTTTCAATATTTTTATTTTATTTTATTTTCTCAGAATTCATTGATGTTTTTGATTTCTTGGTTTTTATGTTTTAAAGATTTTGATGTGCATAGTTGATAACGACTTCCACATCTATAGAGTGGAAGTCATTGTTTACAGAGTGGCGATCTATGTATTTTTATTGCCTTTAAATGTTTATTAGGTTTTATTTTATGCTAATAATATTTGCAAATATTTTAGAGGTTTAGTTAAGGCAATTAGCAAGTATAACAAAATTAATTTTATGGTTTAAAATTTTGAAAATAATAGCAATCAAAGTAGAATAATATATAGTAAGAGCATCTTATAATATACTTTAATATGATATATAATACTGTGGCAGATATATATTGCCTTCTTGTGTGGGCTGTTAGGTGGTTAACATATGTGTAAAGTGTCTGTCTTGCCATATGTCAGTCTGCTTGGAATAACTAATCCCAGTGGATAGGTTTTTATGAAATTATTATTTTTTTATTATATTTTTTTATATACATATCACATAGGCTATTAATATATTGTACCTGACGCAGTAGATAATGTTTGTTGTCACGTGCTGATTAGAGGAATGAATGGGCAGTATGACACATGCACAAAGACAGTGTTCTTGGTTCATACATAAAAGTTATTGCTTTTTTTTTTTTTAAAGAGCTTGAATTTTTGTTATCAGTTCAATAAATACGTAATCGGGAACTATTACTATTTGTTTATTATAATAATCACAGCAGAAGCATGAAATACATGTTATTTTTCAATTGTTATTGAAATCCAAGAAATAAGTACAGTACAGTATGAAAGCATTGATGGTATATTATGATTGTTTAATTTATTGAATTACAGAGCCTGAAATGGGTGTTGTTTAATGTACTGTTGATTATAAAGTATTGCAAAACGGAGTGAATATTACATTGGGAGGTATGCACAATGAAGTGAAACAATTACTTTTATATATTATTAGTTAACCAATTAGTAATTATTTGGTAACAAGATAATTAGGTGTTTACTTTCTGCTTCTATTAATCACACAAAAAGAAACTCAGTTTAAGAAATAAAAATCTAACATTGCCCTGAAATGTAATGCATTGCATGCATTAACTAATTTGATTTCTGTGGTGATGGTGGTTACTTGTGATAGATATGTATATTTTTCTCATTGAATTAAGTGGTCTTTTTTGTTTAAAGAAAAGTTCTTGGTCATTTTCTTAGATGTATTGAGCTCTTACCATGCTCTGTATCGTTACTGTATAATAGGCCATAAGGAAATATTCATGATTATAATAAACAGATCTATATATTAAGAAAGCCATCCCTGAATTATTTATTTTTCCAGGTTTCACTGTTTTATAAAATACTTATATTCACAGATTATAGCTGCTTATGTAAAAGCTCTCATGTAGTTTCTATCAGATTGTGGATATGCTGGTCTTCTTTGCAGTGTGTTCATCACACACACACACACACACACACACACACACACACGTGGTAATTGTTTTTATGTATGACTCAGCCATTCATACTATGGAGATTTTTCCTGCTGAATGGATTAGTCACGTGCCACCCTGAATAGTTTAGTGTTTTGAACCTTGTTGATAGAAGTAATTAGTTCTTTTCAAGGGGGACTGAAGTTGTTAGGTGAAAGTGTAGTGCTTTCCTTATTTTTCATCCTACAAATGAACAAACTGTTCTTAAAATAATTTATAGGCATGGCCACTAATACCTCATGGGCTTCAGTTGTTTTAGTGCTAGAAATGAAACCCACGTTAACATTTTCGTAGTGTGAGCTATCTAACTATGATATGCATGCATTATTTTCATAATATGACCTTATGTAATATAATTCAGGTCTCTTCCTTTGAATGTTCATGTCAGAACTTCAGTGTAGTTTGTGGTGGGGTGTATTCAGCCAATTGCCTTGTATTCCAAATGTCTTTATCTTGCAGTATTGAGCCTTGTTAACTGCATATCTTTATGGTGCACTAGTCATCTATATTGTAGTGACATCTCATCTGGATTTTGCTATAATGCAGATATATATACTTGATAATATAATCAAGTATATATATGTTTTATATATGTATATATATTAAATATATATGTAAATATAATTATATATGTATATATAACACATAGTGTATATATATATGTGTTAAATTATCAGGTGTATACATCTGGTAATATAGTATGCATTAAATTAGCTGCTTTTTTAGGTGTATTTGCAAAAGCATGAAGTGCTTATTGGTTTCTGAATGTAATATGTGAACTCCCAAAGAATGAATTTTTATGAAATTTTGTTTGATTCTTTTAGAAAAGTTTTTTTTCTTTGCCATGCCATTCCAAATATAAATCCTACAACTGCATGACTTTTCTTTTGTACATATAAAGTTATTGATATATTGTATATTATAATTGGACAATGGGCCCCGGTAGCCATGTTAGTAAGAGTGCAAGGCTGTATTGAGTGGAGTGAGCAGGGTTTGAGACCAGCTGTCAGTAGTCGTGGATTTCTCCTAAGTATCTTGAGTTAGTCAGTCTCAAGGCCAGTGAAATCCAAGGATCCTGACTAGAAATAAATTGGACAATAGCTGGAAATTCTTTGTGGTGTTGTGCTGATTGGAGGAATGAATGGGCAGTATGGCAGATACCCAGAAGATTATTTTTTCTGTTTAAATACTTTGTGGCTGCTTTTTTTTTTAAGAGGTTTTTTTTTTTTTTTTTTATTAAATATCTAAATAATGAATTACACTTATACATCATATAGTGAATTTTTATAGTATATTGCAATTTGTTTATTTATTGGTTAATAAGTTTTAGAATTAATTTTTTAATTCTAAAATTTAACCTTCTCTAATTCTAAAAATGAATAATTTTTAGAATTGGAGAAGGTTAAGTGAATATTATATTGTAAGATATGTGCAGTAAAGTGAAAACAGTTGCTTTTTATGAGGTGGGCTAGAACATTGTCTTGATGGAACATCCAACCATCCTTCCATAATTCAGGTCTCTTCCTTTGAATGTTCATGTCAGAACTTCAGTGTAGTTTGTGGTGGGGTGTATTCAGCCAATTCTTCTAATATTAGGCAGAAGACTAGTATTAACTTTCAATTATTATGGTAGGCAAGTCTGTTAGTCACTCACTTTTTACAAAAAATTACTATATTGGATCATTCACTCTTTTGTTGCTAAGTACACTCTACAGTAACTAGCAATCACATAGCAGATACTTGTATATCATACGAGAATTTATGATATACCTTCTATATCATAAATTCTCTGATATAAGAGGTGTGGCTATTAAAAAATTACTATTGCAATAAAATAAATATAATGAAATATTTCATACCTTACAAGTTATCCATATCAAAATAATTTACCATGGTTTGTACATGTGTTCCATACATTTCTTCCACACATAGAAACATTTCAGGAAGTCATCTTCTGTGAGCCCTTTCAACATTTCAGTTGTTTTTTTCTAAATGTCTTCAATGGACTGAAAATTGGTTCCCTTACCTACACTTTTTTC
Source organism: Mastigoproctus giganteus (assembly GCF_048544385.1). Classification (NCBI taxonomy): domain Eukaryota; kingdom Metazoa; phylum Arthropoda; class Arachnida; order Uropygi; family Thelyphonidae; genus Mastigoproctus; species Mastigoproctus giganteus. The sequence goes on along the minus strand of NC_143587.1, from coordinate 110,746,584 downwards.
AGTTTAGGAAAGAGAAAGTCACAAGTAAAATGAATGTTCACACATTCATTATTGGGATTTGTTTTTTGTCCAGAAACTGGTGAACAGAGCATATTGTGTGCTAAAGCATCCAACCACCCTTCCACAATTCAGATCTCTTCCTTTCAATTTTTTCATGCCTTGTCAGAACTTCACTGTAGCATGTTTGATTGACAATGTGATTTGGTGGGATGTATTTAGCCAATAATTCCTTTAATATCGAAGAAAACAAAGCATGGTTTTCATTTCTGATTCTGACGTTTTTATTATTTTTTTTTTGGTTATGAGAAAAGTTTTCTTTCATTGCATTGTCTTAATTTGAGTCATACTGGAACAGCCAACTTTCATCAAAAGTAATTACAGTTCTCAAAGTTTGAATCTTCAATTCCCCCCCCCCCCCAAAAAAAAAAAAACAATTTTTAATATTGGTCTTTTCATTCTTTGATCTTCATTCAGAATTTTTGGTGCTATCTTGGCAGTTTTCTCATGCCTAAATTTTCAGTTATTTTTTTTTTTTTTTTTTTTTAGTTTCTGAATGTTTCTTTGTCTATATTGAGTTCTGATGCAACTATTCATTCTAATGCTTAAATGTCACTTCTAATCAATGTCCTTACCTGGCCCATATTTTCATCAGTTTTCTTGTATACTGGATAGCCTGGGCTTTCATTGCCTTCCACATTCTCTCTTCCTTATAAAAAATCTTTTATGCCATTCAAACGTGTGAACCCTTGACATAGTATCTTCCCCATAAATTTGATGTAACAACTCAGAACTTTTAGTTGGAGTTTTATTTAGTTTTGTTAAAAATTTAAGGTTGATTCATTGTTTTTTTTTTTTTTTTTTGTCTGCATTTTTTTGGCAAACTGCAAAAAACAAAGGTAATAAAAAAACCTGTCTCACTGCAAAGCAAAATGAGTGTTGGAATGAAACTTGGCAGACAACTAGGGAAAGGTTCAAGGTCAACTGCTGTGCTTTTTTCATAGGTGTATGTAGTATGTAGTAGCTGCGCTCAGTATGTAGTAGCTGCGCTCAGTATGTAGTAGCTGCGCACAGTCTCTTTATTTAATAGCCACATCTTGTATATATTACTATAACTAATTAGTTTTTCAATTAATTACTATTTACTTTTCACTGCTATTAATTTCAGAAAATGGAAAAAAAATCAACACTTGCCTTGAGTTGTAAGTAAATAAATTTTACACTTTTTAATGATGCTGTTTATATTAAAAGAATACTAGAAATGTAGTTTGACTTGACTTGGGGATAACAGTGTAATCTCTGAGCATAAATCCAATCCTTGTATGCTGAAAGTGAAACTCGTACAACTATCAGATTCATTGATATATAACTCTGCAGTCTTTACTATTTCAAAATTCAATTAATTTTAGGAAAAATACACTTAATGTGCACATTACCCACTTAAGAGAACTAAAGTTATTTTCTTTATTCATTTCCCTAATGTATTATAGTGCTTTCTAACTTAAAACTAATTTTCAGATTGCAATGTAATGAACTTTATGCTAAACTTTTATTTAAATATTTGTGCTGTGTCGAGATTTAAAATTATCATTAACAAAAATCAGTACCCTCAACAAAGTACTTGAACTAGGAATATGGTCTTCAAAAGGCATTAAGTCTTCGATTTAAAATAATAGACTGAGAAAATTCTAATACAATAGAATCTGGCACCCTAGAGATCAAGCACATGCCAGAAATTTTGCAAATTCTGTTTTTTTTTGAAAATTATGCACTATAGTTTTAAATATCCAGGTCATAATTAATTTTTTGCATGCATTCTTTGCTCGGCAAGCTCAGGTCAGCATTATAAATAGATATAAATCTCTATATAGTACAGTAATAATTTAATGCACTCACATGATCAGAGAGAAAATTTTAATTTTAACAATGTGAATTGGGGAGAGCTTTCAACTGCATAATAAAATAAGCACATTTTTCTGATTAAATAATGTAAAAATGTTGTCAAAAATTGGATTGAATATTTATTAGATAATATGGTACACTCAGATTCCTAATTTCCACAGAGTGTAGCTGCCAGTATTAAGCCAAAATGGGAACCCATGCTAAAAGATTGGCTGGTGTTTTAATGTATATGCCTAAGAAATAAAGGTTGAGCCAAATCTTGCCTACTGTATGGGTGTTAAGATTGTCCATTATCTTTTAATGAGATATAAATGGTGTGATATGATTTCAGCAGTTGAATCACCTTAAACTAAATACACACTACTGTACTATTTAAGTACTCCTATGAACTAGTATTGAATGTCTTGCAGAATGAATGATTTTATGATGCAATACATAGTAATAATGCCATACTACTTTTTTTTTATAATTCCATTTGGCCTCTTTCATGTCTGTCCATTTATATTTGCTACCCTTGGAGAAATATTCAGAAAGTGCCAGATTTTTGATGTTTGATTTATGTAGTTCTACTGTATTATCAAATTCGTTTACCCACACACACACACACACACACAAATTATCCAGAAACGTCTGAAACATTGTACCCATTGCATCCCCATGTATGCAATGGATAAAAGCATGTGTACTATTATTTTTATTACTGTTTACTTTATATAATTTTTCCTTGTAGGACAACAGAGTAACTATGAAAATGGATGTTTCATTTACTGATCATTCTTATATAATTGGAAGAGGTGGAGGCAAAATTCAAGAAATTATGAAGGAAACAAAATGCCATATCCATTTTCCTGATTCAAATCGGACAAGTTCAGAAAAGAGCAATCAAGTAAGATTGATAGTAAAAACTAATTTCATTTCTAATTATGATTATCTATGTATTGTTGTTTTTAATACCATTTTTAAATTTTTTAATATTGTTATTTTCAATCTGTGAAAATAAATTAAGCTTATGTAGTGTTCTTCCATCAATAAAAATTCTAGTTCTATATTTTATATACTTTTAAATATTTAATTTAGAAGGCAATTATACTGCAATCACAATATGAATTTGTTAAGGGGGTGACCTTGTCTGACCAATCTGATTGGATATTATGATACAGTAACAATGGAACTGTGAATAAGACTGCTGTACGGATTGGAGCACTATGGCATTAAGGTCAAGTTTACTGCTCTGGATAAAGGGATGGTTGAATGGGAGAAGACAGAGTGGTTGTTAATGGACACTGCTCTTCATGGATGATTGTTACTATTGGAGTACCCCAGGGTTCAGTGCCAGGCCCATTGTTGTTTTCTGTATTTATTAATTATATTGATGAAGGTATACTCAGATTTAATGTCTAAGTTTGGAGATGGTACAAAGTTTGGCTGGGTGGTTAATGACAGTAATCAAGGTAAGCTGCTGCTACAAGATATAAAAAAAATTAGGCAGATGGGCTGAGAAATGGCAATTGATGTTTAACATTTACAAATGCAAGGTACTGCATATGAGTAGCAGTAACCCCAGAGTAATTTATGAACTGTGTTAGTAGTAGAGTCAGGATAGTGGTTAATGAAAAAGACATGGGGTTAATTGTGCAGTCAGATGAGGTTTTTTGCCCAGTGCTCACAGCACAGCACATGGGGTTTTGTCAATGTTATATGGGAACTTTGCTAGTCAGAATAAGGTGATTACCCCATTGTACAAGGCAATGGTTAGGTCGCATTTTGAGTACTACATACAGGTACAAAGACCTTTCATTTTAGGATGGCTGTAGATCTGCTTGAATAAGTGCAGTGAAGAACAATGGGGTGGGTGAAGGGATGAATGGCTAGTCTTACCAAGAAAGGCTTCAGTTTTGCAAATTGTAGGGTCTTGGAGGCTAGTCAGCTGCAAGGGGATCTGATTGAGATGTTTCCGACTTTGAATGGATTGAGTGAGCTCAATGATGATGACATTCTTCCTCTTGCTGATACCACCCACATTCAAATTGAGGAAGGATGGTTGCAGGATAAATGTGCAGATGTTTGCCTTTCAGCGAGCAGATGGTTGATAGTTGGAAGAATCTTCCATTTGTTATTGTGGAGGTGGTTAGTTTAAATGAATTCAAGGAAGAACTAGACAAATTATTGGAGGGGATGGACAGGTGGTGTTGGGAGGGTTTTATTTATTTATTATTATTTTTAAAATTTTATTATTTATTTTTATTTTTTTGCTAATGCTATATAAGCTTGCATTATGCCATTATTGCTATTAATAAACACATGGGTTGTGTTAGGGTAGCTAAGAATAGAAACAGGTGCATGTACACCTGCGTGTACACCAATGCTAGGAGTTTGGTAAATGAATTTGAGGTATTGCTATTGCTCAAAACATCAAAGGCAGATATTGTTGGGATATCAGAGACGTGGTGTCACACAGATATAAGTAATGCGGAACTGGAATTTGGGGAATACAATGTGTATAGAAATGATAGACAGGACAGGAGGGGAGGAGGGGTTATGCTATTAGTTAAGAAACACAAAGTCCAAGGAAGTGAAGCCAGTCGACATCGATGGACAGGGCAGTGTCGAGTCAGTTTGGTGTGACATAAGCATAGGGAAATCAAAATTGAGAGTAGGAGTGTGCTATAGGCCTAATGACTCTGATGAGTATAATAAGATATTGTACAGGGAAATAGAGTGGGCCAGTAAATCAGAGAGTCTTATAATGGGGGATTTTAATTTCCCAGATATTGACTGGAATTTGTGGGTTGGTCACTCGCACACTAGCAAGGCTTTTGTGGATTTATTGGATGATTGTTTTCTACATCAGCATGTTCGTGAGGCAACAAGAGGGAGCAATACTCTTGATCTGATTATCAGTAGTGATTCTTCATGCATTAAGAATCTGCAGATAAATGAACCACTAGGTAGCAGTGATCACAGTGTGTTGAAGTGGGATTTACTCAAGGAGGTAACTACCATCAGAGGTAAAGGGAAGGGTTTTTGTTTTCGTAAAGGCGACTATGATGGTCCGAGACAGTATTTAAATTCTGTACAGTGGGACCAACTGATGATGTTACTAACAGCAAACTCAAAATGGGAAGCATTCAGGGAACTAATCTTGGAGGCTACCAGGCTTTACATACCAACTAAGAAATATTGTTCAAGGTTTAGGCCTAAATGGTTGTCAGATGAACTAATGAGACAGGTGGCAGAGAAGAAAAATGCATGGGATACATACAAATTAATGGGTGACATGGAAGCCTATGATAGATATAAGTTGGTCTGTAACCAAGTCACAAAGGAGATTAGGCAGGCAACGGCAGACTACAAAAAATCCTTGGCAAAGGATGCAAAGAAAAACAGAAAAGAGTTCTTTACATATTTAAACTCAAGAAGGAAAGGGATGAATCAGATTGGTCCACTGGATATTGATGGTTCAACAGTTGAGGATTCTGCTCAGGTGGCTAACAATCTAAACGAGTATTTTGCATCTACATTCACGCATGAGGAGTTATTCAGGAAGGAGAATGATGTAGGTAAAGTAAACATTGGCAGTGAGCTGGATGATTTTGTAATAACTGAGAGGAAAGTGGAGGAGAGATTGTTGAGGATAAACATAAAAAAGGCACCTGGGGTGGATGGGATCTATCCAGTTATATTAAAGGAGGCATCAAAGGAAGTAAGCAAACCCCTAGCCATAATTATGAGAGCTTCTTTGGATTCAGGAGAGGTACCCATAGACTGGAGATGTGCAAATGTGACCCCAATTCACAAAGGAAGATCAAAGGGCAACACAAGTAATTATAGACCTGTTAGTTTAACTTCTGTTCCAGGTAAATTAATGGAGGCACTGGTTAAAGAAGCACTGCAGGATCATCTAGACAAGAATTCAGTTATAGCTCAGATGCAGCATGGTTTTGTTAAGGGCAGGTCTTGCCTGACCAATTTGATTGGATACTATGATGTAGTCACAAAAGAACTGGATGCAGGGAATAACTTTGATATTATATATTTGGATCTTAGAAAGGCTTTTGATACTGTTGCACATGGAAGACTGCTGCACAAATTGGAGCAGTGTGGCATTGGAGGCAAATTGCTGCTATGGATAAGGGGATGGTTGAGTGGCAGAAGACAGAGTGGTAATCAATGGACACTGCTCAACGTGGACTACTGTTATTAGTGGAGTTCCTCAAGGTTCAGTGTTGGGTCTGTTGTTGTTTTCGGTGTTTATGAATGATATTGATGATGGGATATTAAGTTTAAAGTCCAAGTTTGCAGATGATACAAAGGTTGGCAGGGTTGTTAAGGACACTACTGACGCTATGCTGCTGCAACAGGATCTGTAAAGGTTGAACAGATGGGCTGAGAGGTGGCAAATGAAGTTTAACATTGACAAATGTAAAGTACTACATATGGGAAACAGTAACCCCAGAGCAACGTATCAACTCTGCGGTACTACACTGACAGTGGTGGAGAATGAAAAGGACCTGGGCGTAATTGTGCAGGCAGATATGAAGTTCTCTGACCAGTGCAGACGAGCTGCAAGAGTAGCTCATGGTGTCTTGTCAATGATATACAGGAATTTTTCTAGCAGGGATAAGGAGGCGATTATTCCCTTGTATAAGGCAATGGTTAGGCCACATCTTGAGTACTGTATACAGGTCTGCAGGCCTCATTTCAAGAAGAATGTAGAGCTGCTGGAACGGGTACAGAGAAGGGCAACAAGATTAGTGAATGGAACAAAGGGTTGCTCTTACGAAGAAAGGCTTAAGTTTTGCAAATTACAGAGTCTGGAGACTAGGCACCGGCGAGGTGATCTGTTAGAGGTGTATAAGGCTTTGAATGGTTTGAGCATGCTCAATGCCAATGGGACTCTTCATCTTGCTCAGAATAATCACCTCAGAGGGCATAAATTCAAATTGAGGAAGGACGGATGTCGGATAGATGTGCGGAAATTTGCCTTTGGCCAGCGGGTGGTTGGTTGGTGGAACCGACTTCCATCACTTGTTGTTGAAGTTGATAGCCTAAACAAATTTAAAGCTCAACTGGATAGGTATTTCGAACGAACGGAGGGGTGAAATGGGAGTGGTGTGTTTTTTTTTTTTTGGCTGATGCTGAATAAGCTTGCTTTCTTGCATCATATGCCTCTACTAATGCTAATGCTAATCTGACTTAGCCTTTCTTCCCCCCCAAATCATTTTGATCACAGATTTGTGCATTCCATAATCAGTTAACTTGATAACAGCCATCTCAAGCATCCTTTTCTGATACCAGTTTCTTTGGTCATCTATTTGTTTATACTCTGAGCTATAACTTTTTATAGGTATGAAGTGGTGTGTAGTTTTTGAATAAATTTATAGAAAACATTCCCTTTGAGATATATATATTAAGAATTTTGAATTAAACTGAAATAACATCTGAGGAAATAAGATTATTTTCTTTTTCCTTGGCTGTTTCCTTAGGTAATGACCATATCAAAATGCAATGAAGTGAAGAAGGCTGCTAACAGAAGTTATTCCCTGCAACTTCCGTATGAGTCTTTTTAATAGTAGATGAATCTTTAGAAGCAACCAAATCAATAATATTGATTTTTCATCAGTGGTCCTAAAAGTTTATGTACAGAGTCATCAAGAAAAGATGCAACAGTTTTGAAAACTTTTTTTTTTTTTTTTCCTTAAACTCACAGGTCTATAATTACTTGTGTCAGCCTTTGATCCTCCTTTGTGAATTGGGGTCACATTTGCACATCTCCAGTCTATAGGTACCTCCCCTGAGTCAAAAGAAGCTCTCATAAGAAACTCTGCCTCCCTTGGGAGGCAGCGCATTCTGCCTTGGGAGGCAGAAGGTGCTGGTCCCACAGGAACTAGTGGTTGTTCGTGACTATTGTCAGGGAAACGGGGAACATCCTTTGTAAAAAGGATAGGTGAACCAGGACCAGGGTATGTCTGCCAGGGGCAAAGGTTGATGACGTTGTAGAGCGGATATCATCTTTTAAGGGCACAAAAGGTGATATAGTTGTACACGTTGGCACTAATGATATTAAGAGTAGGAGACCGGCAGAATTACTTAACAAGTACAGGTCACTGTTGAAAAAAAGCAGTGAATTAGGGTTGAATTTGAAAGTGTCTGCAATTCTGCCCAGACACATAGGAGGGAGCATATGATAAGAGCCTTGTCGATCAATTCGGCCCTGGAAAGATTGTGCAAGGCATAAGGGGTAGAATTTTTTTCAGCCTAGACTGTACTTCTTAACTGCTTCTACAGGGATGGGATACACTTAAATAGAAAATGTGCAAGAATATTTGCTGATGCTATCAAGGCAGTGTTAGGTGGGTCAGAAAACTGCTAGCTAATAGATTACAGGTGACCCCTGCTTAACGCTGATAATTTGTTCCGGAAAAACAGAGTGCTAAGTGAATCCACTTGTGGCTTCTCCCTGGATTTTAAATCTATTCAACCAGCCCTTACTAGTTTTAAATGGTTCCAATTTATTTATTTTTTTTTTTGGTGAGTTTTCTTCAGATCATCATATAGGCTAATTTTTCTCTTTTTTTTTATTATTTTTTTTTATAATATTTAACTTAACTGAATTCTGCATTGGATATTATCTGCAATAAAATTAGTTAGTGTTTCCATTTCAATCCTAATAACTGGCCTAGCCCTAGTTGCTTCCAGTGGAACAGCTATCTTTCCTGATGCTGAAATTAATTCTTTATTTTTTTATAATTGTTCTTAAAGTTAAAGTTGCAAGCCCTAAATTATGGCACACATCCGCTTGTCTTTGACCGGAATCGATTCGCTTCAAAACGTCTGATTTAATTTTCAAATTCAGTCTTTTTCTTACATTTATAGTCTTCATACTGACTCCAGATGTTGTTGCTTTTTCATTCTTATGGGCCATTATTAACTCTTCGAAATTGTAACTACGTTGGTTGCATTAATTACGATACAATGTTCAAGTAAACTGTCCATTACGCACAATGTCTAATACTGAACTGAGTGATGACTAGACTTCGGATAAATGCATTAACGCAAATATTGCAAGCAACATACTTGATCGTTTTTTAAAATGTTGATCTCGGAACTGTGTAACAAGTCACTGTATTGCAATTAATTTAGCATGTGAGAAAATTTCACTGAGTGTGAGAAACATTTAAACGGTATTTTTATATTCATTTTCAAGCTATGGACTCCATCAAATGAAACGATTTCGTTAAATATGCCAAAAATGCAATCTGTAAAAGAGCGTTATAGTGATCTGTGACTGTGTTAGTCAGATATGGGTTATAATATAAGAACAGCGTTATAGTGAATCAGTTAAAGCGAACCACGTTATAACGGGGGCCTGCTGTAACAGTAGCTACTGGCAGAGGTGAAAGTGATTCTTGCACTGCTTCTATTGGAATCAGCAGAAGCCTGAAAAACAAGATGCAGGATATTTCAGAGACTGCTGGGAGTCATTGCGGTACAAGTAAACATATGGGTTGTGTTAGGGTAGCTAAGAATAGAAACAGGTCCTTGTATACTTGCGTGTACACCAATGCTAGGAGTTTAGTAAATGAATTTGAGGTATTGCTCAAAACATCAAAGGCAGATATTGTTGGGATATCAGAGACGTGGTGTCACACAGATATAAGGAATGCAGAACTGGAATTTGGCGAGTACAACGTCTACAAAAAGGATAGGAAGGGAGGAGGGGTTATGCTATTAGTTAAGAAACACAAAATCCAAGGAAGTGAAGCCAGTTGACATCGCTGGACAGTGTAGTGTCAAGTCAGTTTGGTGTGACATAAGCATTGGGAGATGAAAATTGAGAGTAGGAGTGTGCTATAGGCTTAATGACTCTGAGTATAATAAGAAACTGTACAGGGAAATAGAATGGGACAGTAAATCAAGAGTCTTATAATGGAGGATTTTAATTTCCCAGATATTGACTTTGTGGGTTGGTCACTCACAGGCTAGCAAGGCTTTTGTGGATTTATTGGATGATTGTTTTCTACATCAGCATGTTTGGGAGGCAACTAGAGGGAGTAATACTCTTGATCTGATTATCAGTAGTGATTCTTCGTGCATTAAGAATCTGCAGATAAAGGAACCACTAGGTGGTAGTGATCACAGTGTGCTGAAATGGATTTATTCAAAGAGGTAACTACCATTAGGGGTAAAGGGAAGGGTTTTTGCTTTCTTAAAGGCGATTACGATGGACTGAGACAGTATTTAAATTCTATACAGTGAGACCAACTGATGATGTTACCAACAGCAAATTCAAAATGGGAAGCATTCAAAGAACTTATCTTGGAATCTACTAGGCTTTACATACCAACTAAGAAATTTAGTTCAAGCTTTAGGCCTAAATGGATGTCAGATGAACTAATGAGATATAGCAGAGAAGAAAAATACATGGGATACATACAAATTAACACGTGACACAGAAGCCTATGATAGATACAAATTGATCTGTAACCAAGTAACAAAGGAGGTTAGGCAGGTGAGGGCAGATTACGAGAAATCTTTGGCAAGGGATGTAACGAAAAACAGCAAAGAGTTCTTTACTTAAGTAAACTCTAGAAGGAAGGGGATGAATCAGATTGGTTCACTTGATATCAATGGGTCAACTGTTGATGATCCTGCTCAAGAAGCTAACAAACTAAATGAATATTTTGCATCAACATTCACACGTGAGGAATTATTCAGCGAGGGAAATGCCAGAGATGTAATCAACTCTGGCAGTAAGCTATAGAATCTTGAAATAACTGCGAGTAAAGTGGAGGAGAAATTGTTGAAGATAAACACAAGAAAGGCACCTGAGGTGGATGGGATCTATCCAGTTATATTAAAGGAGGCAGCAAAGGAAGTAAGCAAACCCTTAGCCATAATTATGAGAGCTTCCTTGGCCTCCGGGTAGGTACCCACAGACTGGAGATGTGCAAATGTGACCCCAATCCACAAAGGAGGATGAAAGGGCAACACAAGTAATTATAGAATGGTTAGTTTAACTTCTGTTCCAGTAAAATTAATGGAGACACTGGTTAAAGAAGCACTGCAGGATTATCTAGACAAGGCTTCAGTTATAGCTCGGACACAGTATGGTTTTGTAAAGGGGAAGCCTTGTGTGACCAATTTGATTGGATACTATGATGCAGTCACAAAAGAACTGGATGCAGGGAATAACTTTGATACTATATACTTGGATCTTAGAAAGGCTTTTGATACTGTTGCACATGCAAGACTGCTGCACAAATTGGAGCAGTGTGGTATTGGAGGCAAATTGCTGCTATGGATAAAAGGGGTGGTTGAGTGTGAGAAGACAGAGTGGTTCAATGGACGCTGCTCATCGTGGACTAATGTTATTAGTGGAGTCCCTCAGGGTTCAGTGTTGGGTCCATTGTTTTCTGTATTTATAAATGATATTGATGAGGGTATATCAAGGTTAATGTTCAAGTTTGCAGACGATACAAAGGTTGGCAGGGTTGTCAAGGACACTACTGACACTATGCTGCTGCTGCAACAGGATCTGGAAAAGTTGAGCAGATGGGCTGAGAGGTGGCAAATGAAGTTTAACATTGACAAATGTAAAATACTGCATATGGGAAACAGCATCCCCAGAACAACATATCAAATCTGTGGTACTACACTGACAGTGGTAGAGAATGAAAGGGACCTAGGGGTGGTTGTGCAGGCAGATATGAAGTTTTCTGAGCAGTGCAGACGGGTGCAAGAGTAGCTCATGGTGTATTGTCAATGATATATAGGAATTTTTCTAGCAGGGATAAGAAGGGGATTATTCCCTTGTATAAGGCAATGGTCAGGCCACACCTGGAGTACTGTATAGAGGTCTGGAGGCCTCATTTCATGAAGGATGTAGAGCTGCTGGAACGAGTGCAGAGAAGGGCAACAAGATTAGTGAAAGGAACAAAGGGGTGCTCTTACAAAGAAAGGCTTAAGTTTTACAAATTACAGAGTCTGGAGACAAGGCACCAGCGAGGTGGTCTGATAGAGGTGTATAAAGCCTTGAATGGTTTGAGCATGTTCAATGCTGATGGGATTCTTCCTCTTGCTCAGAATAATCACCCGAGAGGGCATAAATTCAAATTGAGGAAAGACAGATGTAGGATAGATGTGCGGAAATTTGCCTTTAGCCAGCAGATGGTTGGTTAGTGGAATAGACTTCCATCCCTTGTCGTGGAAGTTGATAGCCTAAATAAGTTTAAGGCTCAGCTGGACAGGTATTTTTGAACAAACAGAGAGGTGAAGTGGAAGTGGATTTTTTTTTTTTTTTTTTTTTTTTTGGCTGATGCTGCATAAGCTTGCTTCCTTGCATCAAATGCCTCTACTAATGCTAATAATTATGGCTAAGAGTTTGTTTACTTCTTTTGTTGCTTCATTTAATATAACAGGATAGATCCCATCCAAACTTGGGTGCCTTTTTTTTATGTTTATCCTCAACAATTTTTCCTCCACTTTTCTCTCAGTTATTGGAAAATCATCTAGCTCACTGCCAGAGTTTACTTCACCTCTGGCATTCTCCTTCCTGAATAACTCCTCACGTGTGAATGTAGATGAAAATACTCATTTAGTTTGTTAGCTACCTGAGCAGGATCCTCAACTGTTGAACCATCAATATCCAGTGGACCAATCTGATTCATCCCTTTCCTTCTAGAGTTTACATAGGTAAAGAACTCTTTTCTGTTTTTCTTTGCATCCTTTGCCAAAGATTTCTCATAATCTGCCTTTGCCTGCCTAATCTCCTTTGTGACTTTGTTACAGACCAGCTTATATCTATCATAGGCTTCCATGTCACCTTTTAATTTATATGTATCCCATGCATTTTTCTTCTCTGCCATATGTCTCATTAGTTCATCTGACATCCATTCAGGCCTAAACCTTGAACAATATTTCTTAGTTGGTATGTGAAGCTTAGTAGCTACCAAGATAAGTTCTTTGAATGCTTCCCATTTTGAATTTGCTGGTGGTAACATCATCAGCTGATCCCACTGTATAGAATTTAAATACTGTCTCAGACCATCATAGTCGCCTTTACGAAAGCAAAAACCCTTCCTTTTACCCCTGATGGTAGTTACCTCTTTGAGTAAATCCCACTTCAGCACACTGTGATCACTTCCACCTAGTGGTTCCTTTATCTGCAGATTTTTAATGCATGAAGAATCGCTATTGGTAATCAGATCAAAAGTATTACTCCCTCTAGTTGCCTCCCGAACATGCTGATGTAGAAAACAATCATCCAATAAATCCACAAAAGCCTTGCTAGTGTGTCAGTGACCAACCCACAAATTCCAGTCAATATCTGGGAAATTAAAATCCCCCATTATAAGACTGATTTACTGGCCCACTCTATTTCCCTGTACAGTTTCTTATTATACTCATTAGGCCTATAGCACACTCCTACTCTCAATTTTGATCTCCCAATGCTTATGTTATCCCAAACTGACTCGACACTGCACTGTCGAGCGATTTCGACTGGCTTCACTTCTGTGGATTTTGTGTTTCTTAACTAATAGCATAACTCCTCCTGCCTTCCTATCCTTTCTGTGCACATTGTACTCCCCAAATTCCAGTTATGCATTCCTTATATCTGTGTGACACCACGTCTCTGAAATCTCAACAATATCTGCCTTTGATGTTTTGAGCAATACCTCAAATTCATCAAATTTATTTACCAAACTCCTAGCATTGGTATACATGCACCTGTTCCTATTCTTAGCTATCCTAACAGAACTCATGTGTTTACTTGTACTGTAATGACTTCCAGCAGGCTCTGAAATACCTTGCATCTTGTTTTCCAGGCTGCTGCTGTTTCCAATAGACGCAGTGCAAGAATCACTTTCACCTCTGCCAGTGGCTACTGTTAATCTATTAGTCCTTGTATCCCCCCCCCAAGCTAGCAGTTTTCTGACCTACCTAACACTGCCTCGATAGCATCAACAAATATTCTTGCACCCTTTCTATTTAAGTGTATTCCATCCCTGTAGAAGCAGTCTCTCCTGTTAACAAGTACAGACCAGGCTGAATAAAAATGCTACCCCTTGAGCCTTGCACAGTCTTTCCAGGGCCGAATTGATCGACAAGGCTCTCATCATATACTCCCTCCTTTTGCGTCTGGGCAGAATTGCAGACACTTTAAAATTCAACCCTAATTCACGGCTTTTTTTTTTTTTTCTACAGTGACTTGTACTTGTTAAGTACTTCTGCCGGTCTCCTACTCTTGATATCATTAGTGCCAACATGTACAACTATATCACCTTTTGTGCCCTTAAAAGATAATATCCACTCTACAAAGTCATCAACCTGTGCTGCTGGCAGACATACCTTGATCCTGTTCCACTTATCCTTTTTACATACCATGTTCCCTGTTTCCCTGACAATAGTCACTAACAACTACTCGTTCCTGTGGGACCAGCGAGTGGCTGAGATTGTTGAAGATAAACATTAAAAAAAAGGCTCATGGGGTGGATGGGATCTATCCTGCTCTGTTAAGGGAGGTAGCTATGGAGGTTGCTACCTCCCCTAATTCTTGGAATTAAGGAGACATGTTTGGTCTGGTGTGAAAATGTGTCCAAATTTGTAGTATCAAAATCTTTACTGAAATTTAAATATGTGATATCAAAATTATTTGTATCCATTTCCTTTTTTTACTGTGTGGTATAGTAACTATTCAGATTGGTCACACAGGATTACCCCTCCCCCAAATCCCATGCTGTGGTTTCCATATTTCATTCCTGTTAAGATGGTCCTGCAGTACTTTGACCACTGACTCCATTATTTTCGTTGTAACAGGCTAAGCTTACAAAGATATAATTTCTCACTTTGCCGGCGCCTCCGTAGCCAGGTGGGAAGGAGGAGCAGTGCGTAGCACATGCTTCTTGGTTAAACCAGGGTTCGAGCCCATCACCACCAAATACGGAGGATGCGGAAAGGTTAGGGAATGACCACCGCATATTCCCAGAGCAATATGGCCTTAGTTGCTAATGCTCCTAAAAAAACCGAATAACAATAATAATCTAACTTTACCCTTTGGTGTATGCCCATATGTGAATAAAGAGACATTTGCACACTTCCAAATTAATGGAACCCCCACGAATCCAAAAGATGCTCTCATAATTTTGCCCAAAAGCTTGCTCACTTCTTTTGCTGCTTCTTTTAATATAACTAGACATCCAGTCATCCCAGGTGCCTTATGTACTATTAGTTTAGCAATTTTCCTTCTTTTCAATTACAACAGAATCATTTGTATCCCAGTTACAATTTAGTGTACTTCTGTTCCCATTCCTAAACATTCATTTGTGCATGGATGTAGATGCAAAACATTTAATGTCAGCAACCTGTTCAGGTTACTGACAAATTAATGGCATAACTGTTGATGATCATCAATAGTTATGCCATTCATATCTAGTGGACCAATGTTCATATGACATCCTAAATGGATGTCAGATGGACTTTACTTATATAACCTCTGAAAGGAAGGAGATGAATCAGATTGGTCCACTTGATATCAATGGTTTGACTGTTGATCTTGCTCAGATAGCTGATAATCTGAATGAGTATTTTGCATCTACATTCACACATGAGGAGTTAAGGAGGAAAATGCCAGAAGTTTATCAAACTGTAACAGGGTGCTTAATGATTTTGTAATAACTGAGAGCAAAGTGGAGGAGAAATTATTGAAGTTAAACAAAGTCACCTAGGATGGATCGGATGTATCTAGTTGTATTAAAGGAGGCAGCAAAGGAATTAAGAAAACCCTTAGCTATAATTATGAGATCATCCTTGGACTCGAGGGAAGTGCCCATGAACTGGAGATGTGCAAATGTATCCCAAATTCACAAGGGGGATCTAAGGGTGACAAATAATTATAGACCTCTGAGTTTAACTTCTGTTTCAGGAAAATTAATGGAGGCACTGGTTAAAGAAGCACTGCAGGATCATCTAGACAATATTTCAGTTATAGCTCGGACACAGCATGGTTTTGTTAAGGGGAGTATTTAGTTGTATTAAAGGAGGCAGCAAAGGAATTAAGAAAATCCTTAGCTATAATTATGAGATCATCCTTGGACTCAGGGTAGGTAGGCACCTCCGTAGCCAGGTGGGAAGGAGCAGCAGCAGTGCGTAGTACATGCTTCTTGATTAGACCGGGGTTTGAGCCCGTCACCACCAAATACGGAGGATGCAGAAAGGTCAGGGAATGACCACTGCATATCCTGGAGCAATATGGCCTTAGTTGCTAATGCTCCTAATAACAGAGTAAACAACCAATCAGGGGAGGTTCCCACAGACTGGAGATGTGCAAATGTATCCCCAATTCACAAAGGGATCGAAGGGTGACACGAGTAATTACAGACCAGTTAGTTTAACTTCTGTTCTGGGGAAAATAATGGAGTCACTGGTTAAAGATGCATTGCAAGATCATCTAGACAAGACTGCAGTAATAATTCAGTTACTGCATGGGTTTGTTAAGTCTTGTCTGACAAATTTACTTGGATATTATGATGTGGTTATAAAGGAACTGGATGAAAAAAAAAAAAAAAAATTGATATCATATATTTGGATTTCATGAAAGCTTTGGATACTGTTGTGCATGGAAGACTACTGTTTATTAAATACCATGTATATATAATTCTTATATTTATGAAAGACTACTGTACAAATTGGAGCAATATGGTATTAAGGGTAAGTTGCTACAATTGATAAAAGGATAGTTGAGTGGAAGAAGAGAGTGGTAATCACTGGATGCTGCTCTTCGTGGACTAATGTTATTAGTGGAGTCTGCCAGGGTTCGGTGTTGGGCCCACTTTTTTTTTTTTTATGTATATTTATCCATGATATTGATGAAGGTATATCAGGCTTAATGTCGAAGTTGGCAGGGTTGTTAATGGCAGTGTGCTACTGCAACAGGATCTAGAAACATTGTGCTGATGGACTGAGAAGTGGCAACTGAAGTTTAACTTTGACAAATGCAAAGTACTGCATATGAGTAGAAGTAACCCCAGAGAAACATACTAACTGTATAGTACTAGACTTTGGCTGGTAAAAATTAAAAAAGACCTGGGAGTAATGGTGCAGACAGGTTGCCAGAGCACATCATTACTCGTTGCCAGAGCACTACTGCAATCACTTTTATGAAAGCAAACTTCTTTCTCCTTACACTACTTACGTTTTTAAGCATATTGTAAATCAATATATTATGATCTCTGCCACCTAGTGGTTCTTGTATCTGGGTATTCTTAATGCATAAGTCACTGCTGATAATCAGATCAGGAGTATTGCTTTCTCTTGTTGCATTTCTAATATACTGCTGTAGAAAACAGTCATCCAATAAATTCAGAAAATTTCTGCTACTGTGTGACTGTCTAACCTTCAAGTTCTATTCAATATCTGTAATGGTAAAATTTGTAAAATTCCATGTTACAAGATAATCTGATTTACTGCCTTATTCTATTTGCCTATACACCTGTTCTTTACACTCATCTACATTGGTGTATTAATGTACGACAGTGTACAGAAACAAGATTAAAATTATATATATATATATTATGAAATAATAATGGAAAGGTGGGAAAAGTGTATTAGATTAATGCCATCAAATTATTGATTAAACATTACATCAGTCTGTAATTTAATTACTACTGTAAGAGTGTATATGTACAACATAAGTGTTCAAAATGAGTCTTCAGACCAAAAGAGCAGATGCATGATAGAGAAATTATATTGCAGACTGGTGTGATGTTTAATTAATAATTTGGTGGCATTAATCTGATTTGATACACTTTATTTACTCTTACTACCTTTCCATTTTTATTATTTCATAATAGAGTAAATACAAATACTTAGGGGTTGTCTGCCTGAGTTTTGACTTGTATACCAGGATCTTCCTATTACAATCTTTCTTACACACACACACACACACACACACACACACACACACACACACACACACACACACACACACACACACGTAGCATACTTGGAATATTGATGGGAGAAGAAATAGTATGAAAAGGAATTAATTATGGACAAAGGCAACTGATGGTTAGAAAGGACGTAATGATCATAATAGTATAATAAGATCATAATTATTATTATTTTCTTTCTAACTTTTTACTTCTATCTCCACAATTTTTATTTACTTACTTATTATTTATATATATATATTATAAGCAAATGGGAGGGAAAGATTCATAGACTATGTAAATTATAGTAAGGAACTAAAAACCCAAAAGTGGAGGAATCTAATTACTCAAAATATTACGAAGAAAATTGAGAATCCAGCTTGTGATGAACACAGGGAAAAATTCAAATTGATGAAAGGATCCTTTTCAAAAGCACAGGTGGCATAAATCTTGATCTTAGAGGGTTGTTCAATAAAAAAAAATGGTCAACTTTTTTTTTTTTCAATGTACCTTTATTAATCATTGATATTTTGTTGGTTCTTTTCAAAGTGGGCCCCATTTGAAATGCACTTTCTTCAAAAACATGGTGGATGCCATTTTTTGACATCCATTGGAGAATCACCTCCAATGTCTTTACAACTTCTTCTGATGATTGGAAAAGTTTTCCTCATAGCGCCTTTAACTCTGGAAATTAATAAATAAATAAATAAATAAAAAAGTAGCAGGGTGCAAGGTCACAATTATAGGGAGCATGAGGAACAAATATGACATTTATGCTAAGTACCCTGACAGTATGAGTAATGAGAGATCTCACATTGTTGTGATGCAGCATCCAACCACATGCATGCAGTTGGTCTTTTATGATGAATGTGATCCCACAAAGCATGCAGTACAGTTCTGTAGTCAAGTCTCGTAACAGTTGTACGATGTGGCACAAATTCCTTGAATGTCAAAAAAAAAAAAAGATCATAACCTTTCCTGCAGAAGCCACAGGTTTTACCTTTTTTTGTGTGTGTTGGCGATGATGTAACTTCCAAACAGAAGTTTGTTGTTTACTCTCTGGATTGAAATTGATGAAGGCATGTCTCATCTACCTTTATCTTGTGTAGAACCTCACCATTTTCAGTAACTTTCTGTTGCAGCTGCTGACAAACCTTATGTAAACTTGCTGTTATTCAGGTGTGAGTAGCCTTGGAACCCAGTGTGCACAAACATGTCATATTTAAATGGTCATAGAGAATACTGTGCATGCTTCCTACTGATATTCTTAACATCTCTTCCAATTGCTTTACTATGCATGAAATTTGAGAGAAGATCATGATTATATGATCTTCTCTCACAATTACAGAAGCAGCATTTATGGTTTCTATGGTGACAGTGATTGTAGCTCCAGGACTACTGATTTTTGTGATTGAATCATGTCAGTCTTTAAATATTCTAAACCATCTGCAAGTTGTGCTATGTGCAAGTGTAGATTCACAGTAAGCTTCTTTTAACATTTCATATGACATGTTTTATTCAGATGGAAACAAAATTTGAGAGCAGCATACTAGTCTTCACTTGTCACATCCATTGTTACTTTGGCAAAACTGAACAGTCAAATTTTGATCAAACTGCCATGGTTACACTATGTATAGTTGCTAAGTGATGCAGCTTGGTTTGGTCTTCGTTTGGTAGAAAGGTTGAGCCAGTGACCAAATATCACAGTCTGAAATTGGAAGAGTTGTTTAATTCACTATTGAGTCACTGCCAATAATCATGCATTTGGGACATATTTAATCAACCCTAACAATTTAAACACTTTGAGGTAAAACGATTTGTAGATATTAATTTGTATGGTCAATCACATCTGACAAGACAAACTAAAGGTTTGCTCTACTTGTTTGGAGTGGAATTGACATAAATTGAATTTGTTTTGATTGAGTGAAATATTATTCAAACAACTTTGCATGAGTTGAGCACCTACTTTAAAATGAATTGCTTCATAAATCTTTGTCTACATGCAATTACTGGTTAACTTTCAATGACTAGAATGTTGCTGATAGGTCATTTATTAGGGTGGTTAATAAATGAAGTTTCCTTTGGGGCATCATTTATTAAATAAATTATTAATTAAATGATCATTAAATAAATAGTCTGACCTTTAATGAACTTCTATATAGCAAATTTTTCTGATTTCTCCTTGATCTTTACATTAAAAAAGTTTCCGTATAATGAAGAATTTCCACATAACAAACTGATTTTGAGAGACCTGCATAAGAATTGTTTGCACCTCTGGCCTTTATGCTATAGAGCTGATGCTGTAGGAAGTGAGAATTAAGATCTAAAAGGATTAAGATTTAATTGCTTTAGCTCTTAAAAGCTATTAATCCTTAGGACTCATTTTAGGAAGGATGTGGAGTTGCTGGAATAAGTACAGAAAAAGGAAACAAGATTGGGGAGCAGAACAAAGCGGTGCTCTTACCAAGAAAGGCTTCAGTTCTGCAAATTGGCAGTGTCTGGAGACAAGGTGAGGTGATCTGATTGAGGTGTTTTAAATTTTGAATGGATTGAGCAAGCTCAATGCTGATGGGATTCTTCCTCTTGCTCAGACCGCACACATGAGAGGGCACAAATTCAAATTGAGGAAAGACAGTTGCAGAATAGATGTGCTGAAGTTTGCCTTTAGCCAACAGTTGGTTGATTGCTGGAACAAAAGGAAAAAGAATGGAAACAGGTTGATTGCTAGAACAAAGGATGGTTGCAAAATGGCAGGTGAGGGCTGTGCAAGACTCCATTCAAGCACCTTCCCACCACTGCCGCCTCAACACTGGCTCTCTGAATATCTCCTTGACAGGACAACTCCAGTTTTGAAAATTGTTAAATTTTCAAAACTGGAGTTGTCCCAAAATTTATAAATGACCTTTATAGAATTATTAACCAACTATTTAGTAACCTTTTTGTCACCAAAAGAAGAGTTACTTAGTACAAAGAAGTGCCCTATCAAAGTGCAATAAAAATTGTTTTTTTAATTTTAACAAAAAGTAAATGATAATTTCAATCAGAATAGTTTTCCTTTGATAAGCATCAAATAATGCATAGCTAATGTGACTTTAAAATTTTTAGATCCATTAGCGACGGAAATAGACGGGGGGGGGGGAGACACAAATTACTCGCATTTTCCTGTCTGGCACCGCCATTTTTAATTTAAATATTTTAAAATTATATTTTTAACCTACTTGTTTAGTTCTTTCCAATGGTGTGTAATAAGCTATAGGTTGTCGACAACGTTTTTTTGTTCCCCCCATTTCTCTGACAAATTTGTCAACAACAATCAATTTGTTGGCCTACATGATGTGCAAACCCATTCAAAATTTCAAGTCAATAGGTTGAGTGGTTCCAGAGATGCAATGCTGTGACAGACAGATAGACAGACAACCAAGTGACATAAGGCTCCTTCATTAGACTATGGACCCTAAAAAAGCAGCCAAGCTTCCTAGTGTCCCTATACAATCTATGACAGACCAAACTGAGAACTAATTTATAGAAGCACAAACTCAGATATGGCCAGCTGTTTTCATGCTAACTTCACCAATGGCAAATTACATTAGTTTCAGCTCTGTTAATTTACCATTGGTTGTTTCAGCTTCATTTATCAATAATTTATATTTATTTGCAAACCAATTTCTTTACATGTGCTTGTCAAAATTTGGTAAAATTTTCAACAATTGTCATTGAATATAATCTTTACTACATTCTGTTGAAATTTTATGCTATTAATGTTTGCTTCCTTTCAATTTCTTCTAATTAATGTTTGCTTCCTTTCAATTACTTCTGATTATAGGTATCAATTGTAGGAGAAGCCTGTGATGTTGAAAGAGCACGCTGCAAAATTAGGGTAAGTTGAATGTAATAATTTATCTTGCATAACATTTAAGTTTACTTTCAGGAATTAACTAATTCAATGTTAGGTAACAAAGTCACTTTCAGTTGAACATTTAATATACCAGCTTTGAGTTAATGTCCAATTTAATAATAGAAAACATCTACAAATTTTCAACTTGTCTCTTCTTTTTGCATTCATGTATCAAAAGTCTGTATGAACCATAAGTGCTAGAATCCATTGCACTTATACTCTTGGTAATAAGTAAGTTTATTTATTTATTTATTGTGTAGTCAAATTTTGATACAGAGGCCATATAATTGTGCTTAGTTTTTTGTGATCCCGAAAGTTTTCCACTACAAACAAATGATCAGTTTTCTGCATCCATATGGGTGATTCACAATGTAATCTTTAATTTTAATGATGAATGATTGAACATTAAAACAAGTTCTTTGGTATTTTCCTGAGATCAGTCTGTTTCTCTCTTGCTTTTTTTAGTTAATGTTACAATATTAGCTAAGGTATAATGTAAGGTATAACGTAAAACTATATATCGGAATAAGTATTACTGCATTAGCTTAGTATAGCATTGTATAGTCAAGTATAGTAAATTAATTAATTAAATTTATTAACCTTATTAATTTTTATTGTTAATTAATTAAATCTTATTTAAACTGAAATCAAGCCCCAGACTATAGCAGCAAAAGCAATGTGCACAAAGTAGCAGGAGTGCTGTGGCTCAGGGTAAAACCGAAGGGGACGATTCTTCAATGCATCAACACATCTCCAACCTTAAAAAAATGTGCAACTTGTGAAATGTTTGCGGACTTTCCAGAATGGGACATGATATTGCCAAGGGGAATTCCTGTCTATACTCAATATAAGCAGTGTGAAGAAGTTAGGCACCAACTCAGTGTTGTTATGGGCCTTTATGAGAGCTTGAAGAACAGGGTAGATGCTCTTGGGGGATCCATCAAGCTCTCAGCTGCCCCCATCAATGCCAGAGCGTGCACTTGATCATCAGGCAACACAGCAGCAACCTTCACTGCAGAATGCACTGGTCCCACAGGAGCTAGTTATTGTTGATGACTATTGTCAGGGAGATCGGAAATATATTGTGCAAAAAGGATAGGTGGAATAGGACCAGGGTATTTGTGCCAGGAACAAAAATTGATGATGTTGTAGAGCAGATAACATCTTTTAAGGACACAAAAGGTGATATTGTTGTGCACGTTGGCACTAATGACATTAGGAGTAGGAGATCTGCTGACTTGCTTAACAAGTACAGGTCACTGTTGAAAAAAAGTCTCCAGTTAAGGTGAAAGTGTCTGCAATTCTGCCCAGACATGATAGGAAGGAGTATATGATGAGAGCCTTGTCAATCAACTTGGCCCTGGAGAGAATGTGCAAGGCTCTGGGTAGAATTTTTCTCAGCATGGTCTGTGCTTGCTAACAGGAGAGATTTTCTGCAGGGATGGGATACACTTAAATAGGAAGGGTGCAAGAATATTTGCTGATGCTATCGAGGCAGTGTTTGGTGGGTCAAAAAACTGCTAGCTTGAGGAAATTCTCAGACTAATGGATTAACAGTAGCTACAGGCAGAGGTGAAAGTGATTCTTGCACTACTTCTATTGGAATGAGCAGCAGCCTGGAAAGCAAGGTACTGAGGATTTCAAGGACTGCTGGGAGTCATCATGGAACAAGTAAATACATGGGTTGTGTTAAGGAATTTGGAGACTACAATGAATAGAGAAAGGATAGAAGAGGAGGAGGCATGATGTTAGTTAAACACAAAATCTAAGGAAGTGCATTGATTTGACATGGGTGGACATGGAAATGCAGTGTTGAGGCAGCTTGGTGTGACATAAGCACTGGGAAAACCAAGTTCAGAGTAAGAGTGTATTATAGGCCTAATGACTATGATGAGTACAATGAACGACTGTACGGGAAAATAGAGTGGTTCAGTAAATCAGATTGTCTTATAATGAGGGATTTTATCTTCCAAGATTTAAACTGGAACTTGTGGATTGGTCACTCGCACACTAGCAAGGCTTTTATAGATTTATTGGTTGGTTGTTTTCTACGGCGGCATGTTCGAGAGGCAACCGGAGGGAGCAATACTCTTGATCTGATTATCAGCAGTGATTCTTTGTGCATTAAGAATCTGCAGATAAAGAAACTACTAGATGGCAATGAGCAGTGTACTGCTGTGGGAGTTACTTAAAGATGTAACTACCATCAGGGGTAAAGGGTCTCAGATTTTTTTAAATTCTATACAGTGGGACCAACTGATGTTACCAACAGCAAATTCAAAATGAGAAACATTCAGGGAATGTTTCTCATTCTGGGAATCTTCAAGATTCAGGGAATCTTGAAGCTACTCGGCTTTTCATACCAACTAAGAAATACCATTTAAGGTTTAGGCCTAAATGGATGTCAGATGACCTAATGAGACTTGTGGCAGAGAAGAAAAATGCATGGGACACTTATATTTACCATAGGCATCTGTGTCTCCTGATAATTTATAAGATGGTCTTTAATCAAGCCACTGAGGAGGTAAGGCAAGCAAAGACAGATTATGAGAAATCTTTGGCAAAAAGGAGGCAAAGAAGAACGGCAATGACTTTACTGACCTCGAGAAGGAAGGGGATGATTCAGATTGGTCCGTTGATATTGATGGTTTGATCGTTGATGATTCTACTGAGGTAGCTGACAAACTGAGTAAGTATTTTACATCTACATTCACACGTGGGGAATTATGTAGGAAGGTGGAGGACAGAAGATTATCGAACTCTAACAGGGAGTTAAATGATTTTGTAATAACTGTATGCAAAGTGGAGGAGTTTTTGAAGTTAAATATAAGGAAGGCACCTCGGGTGCATGGGATCCAGGGCTGGCCCAATATTTGCAAGACCCTGTTCAAGAATTATTTGCGGGGGCCCTATTTGTTATTACCTTACCTCCAGAAGTTAAAAACAATACAGGTATTACTGAAAGTGAGTTAACATAAGTACAGGTAATTACCGACTTTACAAATTAATTCATTCCTAGCGTGCGCTCATAAATTGGGATTTTATTTCCCATAGATATGTTAAAAACAGGGATTACATTCTCAAAAGTGAAATTTGTTTGTTTAAACAATGATTGATTTATACAAATGAAAAAGTAGCCTATAAAATCAAGCAAATTATAATTTAAAGAAATTATTTATGACTTGCAAATATTATAGAATGTTGATTCATCATTGACTAAATGCATCATACTCATTGTTGGTTTGTTGCACAAGGAATCTTCTTCGGAAATTCTTCAAGAGGGATTTGTTTTCAAGATAATCTCTTCTCTTTTCTTTATAAATTTCATGATAGCATGCATAAGCATTTTTAATGCCTGCACAAATTGCAGCTAACTAACATGATACACGCAAGTGAGATTGCAACTAACATGATTCGCGTGGAGTAACAAGTTTATAAAGCTTAAAAAAAAAGGAACGAAGAGAAGATTCTGAAAATTGTTTTTTATATCATTGAAGATTGCAGCAAAGGGGAAACGCATTTCACCATAATAACATGAAAACCCACAATTCCAGCTATCAGTATTTTCGCAAATGCAATAAGATCGAGATTACTACCTGTTTATAATTGTTTGCACTAACAGAAAAGCCCAATAAACCAGAAATTGCAAATTGTTTTATGATTGTCACCTCCAGAAATGTTTCAGAGAAATATCAAGGTGTTCAAAATTGATTCTTATTACAGAACATATGATAACGATGAAAGTATAGTGCACTTTAATGATTTGAATTGGTAACTAATACTACTTACATTATAAAAATGACTTTAGAGAGAGATAAATAGCTTAGTTATATAGCAAAAATTTCAACTTTCGAGGTCTTGGAATGAATTACCAAAAAAAAAAAAAAAAATGCATTATTGGGTTCACATTACGATATTTTCATGATATGATGGTGTCTGTGGAATGGATTAATATCATTAAGCAGGGTGCACTGTATTGTATAGCTACACACATGGTTTGAAATGCAGTATTTATGAATGTTTAACCACTTTTTTTTTTTTTTTTTTTTTTGAAATTAACGTTCATATTTTCAATTTTGTTGATACATAAAAAAAAAAAACCCTCATTAACTCTTAAAGCGGGAACTGCCTGTATACACTCTACTTCTAGCAATTTTAAAGTCTACTAGTGCAAGCTCTCTCTGAGTAACAATAATGTGGGTAACTAGATATTAAGATGTCGGTAGGCTCGTTGATAGAAATGCAAAAAAGATGCGGACGATATTATTATTTAGACCATTTGACTGTGGTGCCCTGTTCTACAGGACTTGTTGAACATGCATGTGGTTGGCCTGATGGGATCTATCCAGTAATACAGGGCTTTCCAATAGTAACGCTCGATTTTTGTAACGCAATAAAACAAATTGTGAGAGTGATAGTGATCTATTTTTATTTTTATTATGAAGTATATGTGTTAACATTATGTTTTAAAAATTATATCAGATAAATGTCCGCCGCGGCTTTGTCTGGTTTGGTTAATCCTGGATACCCAATTGGTGATGACGTTATCGCATAAAAGTGGCTCAATTTCAGCAATAACGCGCCTAATGTTGGCCTTTAAGGCGGCAACCGTCCGTGGTTTGTTAGCATAGACTTTGGATTTTAGAAAGCCCCAGAGAAAAAAATCCAGTGGCGTTAGGTCGCAGGATCTGGGTGGCCAATTAACGTCACCATTTCGCGATATAACGGAACCTTCAAATTTCTCATGCAATAGTGTTACTGTATCACGTGCTGTATGGCACGTAGCACCGTCTTGCTGAAACCAAATGTTTGTTAGATCGATTCCATCCACTGCAGGCCAAAAAAAATCTCTTATCATAGCCCTGTATCGCTCACCGTTGACCGTAAGTGCCACTTCTTCGTTTTCGAAAAAATACGGACCGATTATTCCGCCGGACCAAAGTGTACGCCATACCGTAACTTTTTCGGAATGTAGTGGGACCTCATGAATCTCCCATGGGTTTTCGTCACTCCAAATTTGGCAATTTTGCTTGTTAACAAAGCCACTTAACCAGAAATGAGCCTCGTCACTAAACATTATTTTTCGCCCAAAATCAGGATCGACCTCAACTGCTCTAGCGCCCAATCAGCGAATGCACGCCGCTGCACATGATCGTTGGGCTTTAGTTGTTGGGTTAATTGCACTTTATAAGGGTGATATTAGCCCTAAGTCCTTATGCAGGATTCGCCAAGTTGTCGTCGAAGACAGGCCAAGTTCTTGAGCCCGACGCGGAATGGACTGTTGCGGATTCTCACGCACACTTTCCCGGACTGCAGCAATATTTTCAATGGATCTTGCGTTTCGCTGATGTACAGGCACTTTCAGATTTGCCACAGACCCAGTTGCTTCAAATTTGTTTATTAAACGGCGAATTGTGGATTCTGAAGGACGTTCGTCGACACCATAAACTGCACGGAGTGCACGAAACATTTGACGAATAGAACATTGGTTTTGATAATAATTTTTTACAATTTCGACTCGTTGCTCAGTCGTGTAACGCTCCATAATAAAATGCAGAGACTAACTGAATACGGCTACCAAAGATACCACCTGTGTGACTGTCGACTTCGTCATGCGCTGTTGCCAAACATCGAGCGTTACTATTGGAAAACCCTTTATTAAAGGAGGTAGCAAAGGAATTAAGCAGGACGTTAGCCATGTGTATGAAGGCATCCTTGGACTTGGTGGAGGTCACCACGGACTGGAGATGGGCAAATGTATTCCTAATTCATAAAGGAGGATCGAAAGGTGACATGAGTATTTACAGACCTGCTAGTTTAACTTATGTTCTGTGGAAAATAATGGAGCCACTGATTAAAGCACTGCAAGATCATCTAGACGAGTCTGCAGTTATAGTTCAGACACATGGGTTTGTTAAGGGGTTGTCTTGTCTGACCAATTCAATTGGATTCTATGATGTGGTCACAAAGGAACTGGATGCAAAAAAATCACGTGTGTACCCTGTACACACGAAAGTTATTTTATGTGTAAACATCTTTGACAATGCCTACTAAATTTCGAACGGCTAGAATTGAACTCATGAACGATGCAATTTATGCTCATGCCTGCTACTTACTTTACCGAATCAATGTTAGCGATGAATAGGATACGCACCCTGCTGCTTATTCTACCAAGTCAATGTTTGGAAGAGGTTAGGCCAATAGCCTAATTACTCATTTGATTGTAGCCTTTCGTTGAATAGAATGATCGCAACAATACAAGTATTTGAGTTGTTACTATCATGTTACTCTCTCGTGCTTTGTCGTAAATTATGCATGTGGCACTGAGGTCAGTATCCATGCATAATACGCTATCAAAACTATGCCGTGGCTCAGGATCTCAAAGAGTACAAGTGAGAGATGGTAAAGCTGCACATTCCATTTCACAATGAGGAAACATACTGTCAGAGATGAAATATGTTAAGATCTACGTCCACAATGAAGAGCTCACACTAGATCATAAATTGTATGAATCTGACTTGGGCATTTGCAAAATTGAAATATGTAAGACAATGTGTGAAGACAATGACTACGCTGACCCTGAAAAAGCGTGCAGTAATGACCTGCATACCTTGTAACACGACTGCAAGAAGACCCCTTTCGAAACTTACAATCATCCAAACAGAGATATGAATGAGGATCTAAAGCTCCCCATGCTCAGCCAACTCAGTGCAATTGCAAAGAAACAAGAAACTTGATGACAAATGAGGACTTCTGCAACTTTAATGAGAATGACCAATGACAAGCAGAAGATTCTACTCATACATGTAATTTGGAGTTTATTTCCCAATCGCCAACCAGTTCAAATATTCTTTACCGGCCCAGCTGGTTGCAGAAAAACGTTTATGATTCACCTATTGTTGGAAATATACAACCTCTTCATTAATACAGATGTGTACTGTAATGCATACATTACATGTACTTCAACTGGTAAGGCTGAAGCACATGTAATGTAATGATCTTGGATGTGCTCAGAGCTGGCATAAACCAGCTCTGAGCACATTCAAGATATCTATTTCTGTGATTACCAAAAGATTTCTGCCACAGATGGCAATGGTTAGCTCAAAGCCACCTAAGTGGTATGCCCCGAATCATAAGCGTTTTTCTGCAACTAGCTGGTTTATGCCATCTCTGAGCTCATCCAGGATCACCTCCCGTGATCCTTTCCTCTGTCTCCTCTGATGACTCTGTTTCTCTTTGAATGAAACCGAAAAAGATGTCAAATGAAGTAATTTCCACATTGCAAAATCTTGACAAATTGATTTTACTACTGTCCGAAATTTTAGTAGGTGCTGCCAAAGATGTTTACACATCAAAAATAATGTTGATATTCCATACCTGGATTTTAGGAAAACTTTTGATACTGTTGCACAGGAAGGCTACTGTACAAGTTGGAGCAGTATGGTAAGGGCAAGTTGCTGCTATGGATAGTTGAGTGTGGAGAAGACAGAGTGGTAATCAGTGGACACTGCCCTTCATGGACTAATGTTATAAGAGTCCCCCAGGGGTCTGTGTTGGGCCCATTGTTGTTTTCTGTATTTATCAATGATATTGATGAAGGTATATCAGGCTTAATGTCCAAGTTTGTAGATGATAAGAAGGTTGGTAGGATTGTTAATGACAGTAAGGATGGTATTCTACTGCAATAGGATCTAGGAAAGTTGAGCAGATGTGCTGAGAGGTGGCAACTGATGTTTAACATTGACAAATGCAAAAGTACTGCATATGGATAGCAGTAACCCCAGAGAAATATACCAACTGTGTTATACTAATGGAGAATGTTAGGGTAATGGAAAATGAAAAAAACCTAGGGGTAATTGTACAAACAGGCTGCAAGAGTAGCTCATGGGGTCTTATAAATGATGTATAGGAATTTTGCTAGCAGGGATAAGGTGGTGATTATCATCTTGTATAAGGCAATGGTCAGGCCACAACTTGAATATTGCATATAGGTCTGGAGGCTTCATTTTAGGAAAGATGTAGAGCTGCTGAAATGAGTACAGTAAATGGCATTGAGATTAGTGAGTGGAACAAAGGGTTGCTGTTACCGAGAAAGGCTTAAATTCTGCAGAGTCCAGAGACTAGGGACCTGCAAGGCTATCTGATCGAGGTGTATAAGGCTTTGAATGGTTTGAGCAAGCTCAATGCTAACGGAATTCTTCCTCCTGCTCAGATTCTACACCTGAGGAGGTATAAATTCAAATTGAGTAATGACAGTTGTAGTGTGAAAATTTGTCTAATTTCTGAAACAAACTTCCATCTGTCATTGTGGAAGTTGACAGCTTAAATAAATTCAAGTCTGAACTAGACAAACATTTTAGAGTAAATGGTTGGGTGAAGTGGGGTTTTTTTTTTTTTTTTTTGTATGGTATACAGTGGGGCTTTGACTTATGATGACATCAACATCTGATATTCTCAAAAACCGATATACCTTCCATACGATCTCTTATTTTAAGGAGCAATGATATTTGCAGGTACAGATGACTTTCCGATATAGCTGGAACGATACACGAGTGGAAATTTTCATCTTTCTTCACTGGTACAATTGTTCTCAAAAAATTAAAGTCTTTATCATTCAACAATGTTATTGTTCAATGCATGGCATGTGGAACATCACTTGTACAATTGTTTCAGATCTATGACAATCTGAAACTTAAGGCTCCCTTAACCCATTGGTAGTGCTGTAAGCTTTGAAGACTTTAAAGCAAGCAGAGGCTGGTTTGAGTGCTTCAGTAAAAGGGCGAATATCAAACGTGTCGAAATGCATGAGGACACATCCAGTGCTGATTAAAAAAAAAAAAAAAAAAAACACAGCTGAAATTGAATTCCAAGAGTTTGTTGATCAGCAGGTTTTTAACACTACACTGGCAAAACTGGCCTCTTCTGGAAGCAAATGCCCAGAACATACATCACTAAGGATGAGGATAGTTTACCTGGGTATAAACCTATGAAACATAGGCTCACTCTCCTGTTGGGTGCCAAAGCCTCTTGAGATTTTAAGCTGAAGCCTTTGCTTGCTTGCTTGTGTGTGTGTGTGTGTCACTCTAACACCCCCAGGATATTTAAACAACAAAAGGTCGACAAAGCATGCTGGGAGTGCTTTGGCTCAGTAATAAGAAGGCCTGGGTTACAGGATACTGTATGTCTTCAGTGATGGAGTTTTCTGTCCTTCAGTGAAGAGAAAAATAAACTTCCTATGTAGGAACTACTTCTGCAAGGGGCCATGATCCCAAACTTGTTCAATTTCTTGAGTCAATTTGATTTTGTTCAATTCAAATTTTTGCTTTACTTTGGACAGTTTCTTTGCACAAAACCCAGCACCAAGCTGAACATAGTGACCTGCGCAGCAATATGTACAACTTTACGAAGCTTAAAAAATGTCAAACTTCAATTGTGTGAGAGCTGTATTTCCCATTTACTGTAGTTGTATTGGTGGGAGATACACTGTTACTTGCTGTATTCACAAAGATAGCACGTGATATTGTAGGCAGACTTTTGTTTTCAAGTGCCCACATTTTTCTGTTCAACCATAAAGTTTGTGAGCTGTGATAACGTGAGCAGAAGAGCACATTTCTGGAGGTCACTACCATAAAAACCAAAACAATTTGCAGTTCCTGGTTTATTGGTCTTTTCAGTTAGTGCAATTAATTATAAACCGGTAGTAAACTCTGTCTTATTCCATTTATGATAATACCGATAGCTGGAATTCTGTGGGGTTTCATGTTATTATGGTGAAATGTGTTTACCCTTCCATGAAATGTTCAATCATATGTAATAAAACATAAATTTTCAGAATCTTCTCTTCATTTCTATTTTTCAAGCTTCGTAAACTTGCTACTCCATATCTCACTTGTGAAATTTGTGCGTCCCGTGTTTGCCTTTATTGATTGCTTATCTTTTTCACTGTTTTAAATTTTGAAATAAAAAAAAAAATGTTAGTGAACAAAAATCATTCAATCAAACAAACTTCATATCTTCTCAAAGTAAAGTGCTATATTTACTGTAATATTTATTTATTTAATAGAAATTTAAGATGGTTAAGCCTGTGTTAGTAATTTTATTGGGTTTCTAACTTTTTTTTTAGTTTTACTTAGACTGAACTTTTTTTTTTTTTGAGTGTTATACCATAATGTGGGAATTTTTCTGAACACATGTACTGTGTTATAGCAGAACTAACTGTACTTTGATTTTATTTGTTTAAATGGAAAGTCTGAAGATCTTGTGATTTCTGATTTTTAAATTATCAAGCAAGTTAAAGGTGGAGAAAACAAAATCCTTTCAAATTAAAAAAAAAAAAAAAAAATGCTAACTATTGTTTAATTTACTCCCCCTCCCCAATCTCAATGATTATCACATACAGTTCCTCTCTTGGGTGATATTTAGTGTCATTTTAAGTCATAAAAGTCTGAATAGGTAGAGGGAACAGGTATTCTGTGTGTTGTCAGACACTCAGTCTAAAACACTGATGGATCCAATATCTTTCTATTACAGAAGATTTAGAAGTCCAGTTGGTCTGCCTCCCTAAAATCCACTCATGCACACCTCGATGGTAAGCCCTTTTACGTCACTTAGGTGGCAACGAACGTGTAGTAGTTCTCTTCAAGACACCTGGTCAGCGTGAAGACTAAACCTTCCAGCATATGACAGCACGACGAAACAAATGGCCCTCAGTTCCCAGCAGCTTTCACTCCCCCTCTTACAGTAGCGAGAGAATCAGATTGGAAGTAGAGGGTGCTAAGAATCTCTGGGTACAACCAGGCTGCCATGCATGGAAACTGAACTTGGCCTGTTAAAACGTAAGATCGCTCATCGGTGAAGACAGGATATTAGAGCTGGAAAAGGAACTAGAAAATGTGAATTGGAATATCATCAGTTTGGCTGAAACAAGAAGAAGAAATGAATCACTTATAAGTTTACCATGTGGAAATCTGCAGTACACCAATGGAAACAGTGAAAGGAGCGAAGCTGGAGTTGGGTTTCCATTCCATAAAGATATAAAACACAACATTTTAGAATTCAAAAGTACATCACCAAGGGTATCAAGACTAATGCTCAAGATTTCTATGAGGTACAAGGTAAAGGTTATAACGATTTATGCACCAACATCGAGCCACGGTGATGTGCCCTGGTTGTACACTGAAATTGAGTCTTCTAGATGAGCAGAAAACCCACTACACTATTATTATGGGTAACTTCAATGCTATGGTTGGAAAAAGACAAAACAGTGCAGAAAGGGAAACTATAGGAAATTTTGGAATTGGTGAAAGAGGTGAAAGACTTGTGCAATTTGTAGAATCTCAAGGATT
Organism: Mastigoproctus giganteus; assembly: GCF_048544385.1. Taxonomy (NCBI): domain Eukaryota; kingdom Metazoa; phylum Arthropoda; class Arachnida; order Uropygi; family Thelyphonidae; genus Mastigoproctus; species Mastigoproctus giganteus. Next base: position 110,713,516 of record NC_143587.1, on the reverse strand, counting down.
GTCAGTAATGAACCCTTTTTTTTTCAAGAAAAGGGTGATAAAAAGTGGACGTGGAAGAGTCCAAATGGATTAACAACTAATGAAAGACTTCATCCTCACTAACAGAAGATATATCGTGAATGACGTTACCATCCTGAATAAGGTAAATGTTGGAAGTGATCACAGAATGGTAAGATGCACACTTGATATAGATGTAGGAAAGGAAAAAACTGACTCGAGTAAATAATACGAAGGTCTTTGAGATAACTGAAGAGGAGAAAAAGCAGTATGTATGGGAACTTAAGAACAAGTTTGAGCTTCTGCAGACTGCTCAGGACCAAGATATCGATGAGGAATATTACAACTTTTTGAAAGTGATAAAGCCCAAGAAACCTATAGGGAAAAAGAAATCCAAAGAAGAAAAAATTAGTCAAGAAACACTTGTTATGATGAACCGAAGGCGACAAATGAGGAGAAAGATAAACAATGACAAGGAGAAAATTGGGTATACTGAGTTATGCAAAGCCATTAGAAAGAGACTCGGAGAGGACCAGATAGCATTAGCTTAGTATATAATATAGTATTGTAAATTAATCAGTAATATCTATTAATCTCGTTAAACTCCATTGTCAATTAAATTGAACTTTTTTAACTAAATACATATAACAACATAGATTTTACAAATGTAACATAATTAATTAATACATAACTTGATACGGAAGTTATATAAACAGAATTCGTAGATAATACTTGATACTGAAAAATATATATAGCATTATAACTGTGTTGGGATACAAATCTAGGGTTATAATTTTATACTGAAATTGAAATTAAATCATGACTCAGACCAGAGCAGCAAAGCAAAAGGCTCAAGCTACTGAGAGTGCTGTGGCTCAGTGGAGAACGGAGGAGGGCAGTTGCCCTTTGAATCACAGCCTTTTAAAATGCCTGCTTGCTTGATGTTTGTAGGGCAATCAGGTACGGGACATGATATTGCCATGGAGTGTGTGTGTGTGTGTGTGTGTGTGTGTGTGTGTGTGTGTGTGTGTGTGTGTGTGTGTGTGCACGCGCGCATGATGTAAGCAGTGTAAGGAAATTACGCAACAACTCAGCATTGTTATGGGCCTATATGAGAGCTTGAAGGACAGGGCGGATGCCCTCGAAGGATCTAAATCGAGGGGCCCATCAAGCTCTCAGCTGCCCACATAAACGCCAGAGCTTGCACTTGTGTGATTACACAACACAGCGGCAACCCCAAAGGCAGAATGCCTTGGGGTTTGCTGCTGTGTTGTGCCCCACAGGAACTAGTAGTTGTTGGTGACTCTATTGTCAGGGAAACAGGAACGTGGTATGTAAAAAGGATAGGTGGAACTGGACCAGGGTATGTCTGCCAGGTGCACAGGTTGATGATGTTGTAGAGTGGATATCATCTTTTAAGGGCAAAAGGTGATATAGTTGTACACGTTGGCACTAATGATATTAAGAGTAGGAGGCTGGCGGAATTATTTAACAAGTACAGGTCACTGCTGAAAAAAAAGCTGTGAATTAGGGTTGAATTTTAAAGTGTCTGCAATTCTGCCCAGACATAATAGGAGGGAGTATATGATGAGAGAGCCTTATCGATCAATTCGGCTCTGGAAAGATTGTGCAAGACTCAAGGGGTAGAATTTTTTTTTTTTTTTTTCAGCCTGGTCTGTACTTGTTAACAGGAGAGAGACTGCTTCTACAGGGATAGGATACACTTGAATAGAAAGGGTGCAAGAATATTTGATGATGCTATCGAGGCAGTGTTAGGTGGGTCAGAAAACTGCTAGCTTGGGGGGGATACAAGGACTAATAGATTGCCAGTAACCACTTGCACAGGTGAAAGTGATTCTTGCACTGCCTCTATTGGAATGAGCAGCAGCCTGGAAAACAAGATGCAGGATATTTCAAAGACTGCTGGGAGTCATTGCGTTACAAGTAAACACATGGGTTGTGTTAGGGTAGCTAAAAATAGAACAGGTACATGTATACTTGCGTGTACACCAATGCTAGGAGTTTGGTAAATAAATTTGACGAATTTGAGGTATTGCTCAAAACATCAAAGGCAGATATTGTTGGGTATCAGAGACGTGGCATCACACAGATATAAGGAATGCAGAACTGGAATTTGGGGAGTACAATGTGTACAGAAAGGATAGATAGGAAGGGAGGAGGGGTTATGCTATTAGTTAAAACATAAAATCCAAGGAAGTGAAGCCAGTCAACATCGCTGGACAGTGCAGTGTCAAGTCAGTTTGGTGTGACATAAGCATTGGGAGTTCAAAATTGAGAGTAAGTGCGCTATAAGCCTAATGACTCTGAGCATAATAAGAAAATGTACAGGGAAATAGTGGGCCAGTAAATCAGAGAGTCTTATAATGGGACTTTTTAGTTTCCCAGATATTGATTGGAATTTGTGGGTTGATCACTCACACACTAGCAAGGCTTTTTTTTCGATTTATTGGATGATTGTTTTCTACATCAGCATGTTTGGCAGGCAACTAGAGTTTTTTTTTTTTTTTTATGTGAACCCCAAACACGAGAGGTATTAGAACCTATAGTACTTAGTACCGTGCTTGGGTTGAAGGTTGAGAGGACGAAAGAAGATATTTGTTGACATTGCACTTGAACTTCTGTAGATTGTAATTTTCAGGAAATACATATGAAGGAAGGTTGTTCCAGAAAATGGCAGTTGAATGAATAAATGAGGAAGATGAAAAGTTGGTTCTGTGGGTTTGAAGTTGGACAGTAAATGGATGTTGGCTGGTGGCGGCACGTGTTCGGACTGTTTTGAAAGAGAGAGCGGGAATTATAGAAGCCAATTCAGAAGAACAGTGCCCATGGAAGTATCTGTAGAAGAGGCATGCAGCAGAAACAGTGCGTCTATGCGAAAGCGAGTGGAGAATCTCTGTTAGAGATGAATCATTAATTAACCTAACTGCCCTCTTCTGAATGGAATCAAGAAGCCTGAGAGGTTTTGAGGGCACCACCCCAGATGTGGGAACAATATTCCATGGCAGGGCGGATTTGCGATTTATACAGAGTGAGCAGCTGTTTGGAAGAAAATTAACGCTGAGAGCGAAAGAGAAAACCAAGTTTTTTAGATGCAGAGGAAGCAATATTTGTAATGTGCTTGCGCCAAGAGAGATTAGAAGTCAGGGTAATCCCCAAAAGAGATATATCATTTTGCCTAGAAATCGGAGTGTCACTAAACATAAGCAAAGGAGCAGAAGAATCCTTTTTGCGAGATATAAGACAAGACTGAGTTTTAGAAGGTTTGAAATCAACTAAGTTGTCTTTGCCCCACTGGAGAATTACCTGAAGATCGGCATTTAAGGAATTGGTAGCAGATTTTAGAGAAGTTAAAGCTGATTGAGCAGGACAAAGTTTCTCAAAATGGAAAGTTGAATGCAATGTGCTATCATCGGCAAAACTATGGATAGGATTTCCAGTCAATGGAAGAAGGTCATTAATATACAAGAGGAAAAGAGTGGGGGAAAGAACTGAACCTTGAGGGACACCGGCATTAGTGGAGAAGTTAGAAGACAAAGAGCCGTCTACCATCACCCTCAGTGAGCGATCAGTGAGAAAACTGGATAACCAATTACTAAAAACAGTTGGCAAACCATAAGATGGAAGCCTGTTTAGAAGACCTTTATGCCAAACACGATCAAAAGCCTTTGAGATGTCAAGAGCAACTTCTTGTGTTTCACCGAACCTTTCCATTGAATTAGTCCATAAATGGGTAACATAAGCCAGAATATCACTAGTGGATCGACACTGACGGAATCCATACTGGCGATCGTTGATCATACGGAAGGTTTCTAGGTGGTTTAAGAGTTGGCTGTTAATTGATTTCTCCATTACTTTAGAAAGAGTAGAAGTAATTGCAATGGGACGATAATTGGATGGGAGGGATTTGTCACCCTTTTTAGGAATTGGCTGGATATGAGCAAATTTCCAAGCAGAAGGAAAAACACCTTTGGAATAAGAAAGTGAAAAAAGGCAGCAAAGAATAGGAGTAAGTTCAGGAGCGCAGGTTTTGAGAACAAGTGGAGAAATACCATCGGGACCTGGAGCTTTCTTAGCATCAAGATTCATCAAAATCCTTCTAATATCCTTTTGACGGAAGACCACAGGAGGCATTGAATGGAGCGTGTTGGGAATGGTGGGAGGTGTTTTACCAAGATCATTAATACATGAGCTGGAAGAAAAATGGGCTAGCAGGTCAGCTTTATCCTTGGCTGAAGTGACAACAGAACCATCTGGTTTGGAAAGAGGTGGGAGCAGAGATGGGCAAAAGTTGCGGCCAATAGCTTTGGCAAGAGACCAGAATGCTCGGCTACCATTAGCGCAAGAAGCAAGTTTTCTACTCTTAGCCTGTTCAAACTCTAGTTTGGACTGATTAATAACTGCTTTACAATTGTTGCGAGCTTTGTTGTAGGCAGAAAATGAATGTGAAGAATTAGAAACAAGCCAATTATGATATGCAACGTTCTTCTCTTGGACAGCCTTAGCACATTTATTGGAAAACCAAGGTTTAGATAAAGGGCAAGATTTTAAAGTGTGAGTGTGGGATAAAGGATTCCATTCCTTCAAGAATAATTTCACTGACACGATCTGAGCAAACGTTGACATCAGAAGTTTTGAAACAGTAATCCAACCAAGGAAAAGAAGAAAAGAAGTCTCGCAGGTCATCCCATTTTGCATTCTTGTAATGCCAAACAACACGAGGTTGGGAATAGCCATGAGATAAAGGTTCCATTGGAGAAGAGAGCCTAAAGGACCTCTCACTTCGACCGTGTACTTAGAAGGGTTGTTTGTGAGAAAAAGATCAAGCATATTGGCTGTATGATTAGGATTGTCCAGTATTCTTGTAGGTAAATGAACAATCTGTGCTAGGTCATTAGTAATTGCAAAAGCCTCAGCATCTCGACATGCTGGGTCCGTGTGACTAGAAAACGGAAGCCAGCTGGAGTTGTGAAAATTAAAATCACCAAGGAAAATTACCTCACTGTTAGGAAAGTTTGACTGGAGAAAGTCAAGTTGCAAAGAGAGGAAGTCAAAGAGCTCCAAGTGATTAGTGGAGTTGGGAGAACGGTAGAGACAACAGATGAATTTGACACAATGAGGTAGAGAGATTTTAAGCCAGAGGAGATTCCAAATTGCCAAGTCTCTGACAGGGAATATCAGAACGGACATAAGCACAAGTACCACCTTTGAGGCGAAAGGAATCATACAGCGAATAATTTGGGCATCTGAGATGAGCAGTAGTTGAATCAACTGATAACTGAGATTCTTTCAGAAAAAGTACATGGGGTTTGGCAGACTGCAAGTGGAAATGGACATCGTTGAGATTAGAATTGAGACTACGTATATTTGTGCAATGAATTAGGAAGTCCTTGGGAGGTTTAGATCTTTTCGCAGATAAGCTTGCTCTATTAGTTTGGCAATTCATTGTGTATTCAATAGTAAGAAAAGGTGGGTGGGACATGCTGTATGAAGTAATGAAATTTTTGGATATGGCATACATGTGGTAAGAATATACCCAGATCCTTGACATAACGTGGCCTCGACAATGCTCCCCGCATACACACTACTCGGACTCCCTCCAGTCACTATCTAGCAGAGTAGAGGTAGCAAGATTATACACTAGCTGATCCGGAAGCCTCCTAGAGTTACCAATAGGTTCGGCCCTGTGTACTAACTAGCGGCCGGCCTGCAAACACCGTTTTAGAGCTGTACCCTCGAAATGTAAGGAATATTGGATCTCGCCACAACGTTCATCATAACCTCAAAAGTCATCAATCATACTGCATGAATGAAGAGATAGGGAAGTGTTGACCGGAACTTAGCTCTAGAGACTAAACATGGGTTCCACCACTTCAAGCCTCCAATAAGCAAAGTGGTGGTATTTCACCGGTTGATGAGAGTCATCTACCACCTAGTACTGCCTGGTAACATAGAGGGGCGGCGGTCCTCCATGTGGTGTGGGCACCACACCTTGACCACTGCTTACGTTGGTTCACACCTAGGTGGTCACCCACCATGTACCTGTGCATGGAGGTTATACCCAGGATTACTAACAGTCCCACCATCGTGAAGGTGCAAGCAGAGGATTTGGCTGTCACAGACCGTCCGGACTTCGCCGAAATTGGGTCCACTTGACTTGAGTGTCACCCGAATATCAGTTCCATCAGCGTTTTAGACTCCCAGGTAGCAAGTACAGCTTGTCTGGCATATCTGAGAGAATGTCTGTGATAACCTAAAGAACCAGATCAAGAGTGAGTAATACTCTTGATCTGATAATCAGTAGTGATTCTTCATGCATTAAGAATCTGCGGTGCATCCGTAGCCATGTAGGCAGGAGCAGCAGTGCATAGCACACGCTTCTTAATTAAACCAGGGTTCGAGCCCTTTACCACCAAATACGGAGGATGCGGAAAGGTCAGGGAATAACAACCACATACCCGGAGCAATATGACTTTATTTGCTAATGCTCCTAAAAACCAAACAAAAACAATAATAGTGTGCTGAAGTGAGATTTACTCAAAGAGGTAACTACCATCAGAGGTAAAGGGAAGGGTTTTTGTAAAGATGACTATGATAGTCTGAGACAGTATTTAAATTCTATACAGTGGGACCAACTGATGAATATTGCCAACATCTAATTCAAAGTGGGAAGCATTCAAAGAACTTATCTTGGAAGCTATTAGGCTTTACATACCAACTAAGAAATATTGTTCAAAGTTTAGGCCTAAATGGATGTCAGTTGAAGTAATGAGACATATGACAGAGAAGAAAAATGCATGGGATCCATATAAATTAATGGGTGACATAGAAGCCTATGATAGATATAAGCTGGTCTGTAACCAAGTCACAAAGGAGATAAGCAGGCAAAGGCAGATTATGAGAAATCCCTGGCAAAGGATGCAAAGAAAACAGAAAAGAGTTGAGTTCTTTACCTATGTAAACTCAAGAAGGAAAGGGATGAATCAGATTGGTCCACTGGATATTGATGGTTCAACAGTTGAGGATCCCGCTCAGGTGGCTAACAAACTAAATGAGTATTTTGCATCTACATTCACACGTGAACTAGATGAACTAGTGAGATAGCTGATTTTGTAATAACTGAGAGGAAAGTGGAGGAGAAATTGAGGATAAACATAAAAAAGGCAAACGGCGTGGATGGGATCTATTCAGTTATATTAAAGGAGACAAGAAAGGAAGTAAGCAAACCCTTAGCCATAATTATGAGAGCTTCTTTGGACTCAGGGGAGGTACCCATAGACTGGAGATGTGCAAATGTAACCCCAATTCACAAAGGAGGATCAAAGGCTGACACAAGTAATAATAGACCTGTGAGTTTAACTTTTGTTCAGAAAGGAGTTCTTTACATACTTGAACTCGAAAAGGAAAGGGATGAATCAGATTGGTCCACTGGATATTGATGGTTCAACAGTTGAGGATCCTTCTCAGGTGGCTAACAATCTAAACGAATATTTTGCATCTACATTCACGCATGAGGAGTTATTCAGGAAGGAGAATGATGTAGGTAAAGTAAACATTGGCAGTGAGCTGGATGATTTTGTAATAACTGAGAAGAAAGTGGAGGAGAGATTGTTGAGGATAAACATAAAAAAGGCACCTGGAGTGGATGGGATCTATCCAGTTATATTAAAGGAGGCAGCAAAGGAAGTATGCAAACCCCTAGCCATAATTATGAGAGCTTCTTTGGACTCAGGGGAGGTACCCATAGACTGGAGATGTGCAAATGTAACCCCAATTCACAAAGGAGGATCAAAGGCTGACACAAGTAATAATAGACCTGTGAGTTTAACTTTTGTTCCAGAAAAATTAATGGGGGCACTGGTTAAAGAAGCACTGCAGGATCATCTAGACAAGACTTCAGTTATAGCTCGGACACAGCATGATTTTGTTAAGGGAAAGTCTTGCTGACCAATTTGATTGGATACTATGATGCATTCACAAAAGAACTGGATACAGGGAATATCTTTGATATTATATATTTGGATCTTAGAAAGGCTTTTGATACTGTTGCACATGGAAGACTGCTACACAAATTGGAGTAGTGTGGCATTGGAGGCAAATTGCTGCTATGGATAAAAGGCGTGGTTGAGTGGGAGAAGACAGAGTGGTTAAATGGACGCTGCTCATCGTGGACTAATGTTATTAGTGGAGTCCCTCAGGGTTCAGTGTTGGTCCATTGTTGTTTTCTGTATTTATAAATGATATTGATGATGGTATATCAATCTTAATGTCCAAGTTTGCAGATGATACAAAGGTTGGCAGGGTTGTTACTGATTGGCAGGGTTGTTACTAAGGACATTACTGATGCTATGTTGCTGCAACAGGATCTGGAAATGTTGAGCAGATGGGCTGAGAGGTGGCAAATGTAGTTTAACCTTGATGAATATAAAGTACTACATATGGGAAACAATAACACCAGAACAACATATCAACTCTGTGGTACTACACTGACAATGGTAGAGAATGAAAAGGACTGGGGGTAATTGCGCAGACAGATATGAAGTTTTCGGAGTAGTGGAGCAGACTGTAAGCGTAGCTCATGGTGTCTTGTCAATGCTATTCAGGAATTTTTCTAGCAGGGATAAGGAGGTGATTATTCCCTTGTATAAGGCAATGGTCAGGCCACACCTTGAGTACTGTATACTGGTCTGGAGGCCTCATTTCAAGAAGGATGTAGAGCTGCTGAAACAAGTACAGAGGAGGGCAACAAGATTAGTGAATGGAACAAAGGGTTGCTCTTACGAAGAAAGGCTTAAATTTTGCAAATTAGTGTCTGGAGACTAGGCACCGGCAAGGTGATCTGATAGAGGTGTATAAAGCCTTGAATGGTTTGAGCATGCTCAATGCTGATGGGATTCTTCCTCTTGCTCAGAATAATCACCTGAGAGGGCATAAATTCAAATTGAGGAAAGACAGATGTAGGATAGATGTGCGGAAATTTGCATTTAGCCAGTGGGTAGTTGGTTGGTGGAACAGACTTTTATCCCTTGTTGTGGAAGTTGATAGCCTAAATAAATTTAAGGCTCAGCTGGACAGGTATTTCGAACGAACGGAGGGGTGAAATGGGAGTGGGTTTTTTTTTTTGGCTGGCGCTGCATAATCTTGCTTTCTTGCATCATATTAGCATTAGTAGAGGCATATGATGCAAGAAAGCAAGCTTATGCAGCATCAGCCAAAAAAAAAAAAAAAAAACTTCAACCCTCCGTTCATTCGAAATTGGGAGGAAGAGACATGACTCAAAAACTGGCAAGCCTCTTTAAAAAAGGTATGATGCCTAAGCAGTGGAATAATGCAATCATAATTTTGCTGCATAAGAAAGGAGATAAATCTAAAATTGGAAATTATAGACCAATTAGCTTGTTATCCCACATCTACAAGTTGTTCACAAGGGTCATTACTAACAGATTAGAAAGAATACTTGATGAGAATCAACCAAAAGAGCAAGCTGGCTTTAGGACAGGATTCTCAACTATGGATCACCTTCATGCAATATCACAGCTAATGGAGAAAGCAAATAAATATAAAACACCATTATGCCTGGCATTTGTGGATTATGAAAAGGCATTTGACTCCATACAGCATAAGGCAATGTTTTGGGCACTGGAAAGACAAGGCATATATACCCCATATATTATGATTTTGAAGAAAATATATGAGAATGCTACCTTCTTTATTAGACTAGACAACGACAGTAGCAAATTTAAAATCAAGAAAGAAGTTCGACTAGGAGACACATCTCCAAAGCTGTTTACTGCTGCCCTTGAGGAAGCTTTCAGAAGATTATACTGGTTGCAGAAACGAGTCAACGTGAATGGAGAGCACCTAAACCATTTAAGATTTGCGGATGACATTGTGGTCATACACCATGATCCCAAAGAACTAGAGGAAAATCTTAATCAGTTATGCACAGTTAGTAAGGATTTTGGGCTAAAGATGAATATGGCTTTCAATTTAGATCCTTCAAGGGCAACCGCCCTGTCCTTCAAACTCTCATATAGGCCCATAACAATGCTGAGTTGTCGCGTAATTTTCTTACATCGTGCACACACAAAGATATCCCCATGGCAATATCATGTCCTGTACCCAATTGCTCCACAAACGTCAAGCAAGCAGGCATTTTAAGAGGCTGTGATTCAGAGGGAAACTGCTCCCCTCAGTTCTCCCTTGAGCCCCAGCACTCCCATTAGCTTGAGCCTTTTGCTTTGCTGCTCTGGTCTGAGTCGTGATTTAGATTTAATTTCAATTTCAGTACAAAATTATAATCCTAAACTTGTATCCAACACAGTTATAACGCTATATATATTTAAACAGTATAGAGTATTATCTGCGACTTCCGTTTATATAACTTCTGTATCAAGTTATGTATTAATTATTTATGTTACGGTTTGTAATCTAAATCGTTATATGTATTTAGTTAAAAAGTAAAATTTAATTGACAATGAAGTTTAACAAGATTAATAGATTTTACTGATTAATTGAGCATAGCAAGTTCGGGATATAACGTTGTATCATATAACAATGGCGGCAAGTTACGAACGGTAAATCTATGGACACTTAAATATTAACTAACCCCCAAATCTTTCTGTCTCAATTCAGAATAAACTAAGGATCCTGACTAGTTCTATAAGCTACTTATAGAAAATAATTTAATATAACAATTTGTCAATAAAGCAGCTAAATATGGCTAAAAACTTCTCGTTCAGCAGAGCTGCAACTTGTAACCCGTGGATTTGATACTCTTACCGATACTAAGTACAAATCTCTATCTAAGTTAAACTTTAAACTAAGTATTGTAACTAGGAATATAAAGCTACTCTAGAAAATAAGTTAATATGGCAATTTAAGTAAAAACTTCGCCTGCACAAGGCTACGCTCGTTCTCGAATCTAGTTACACTTAATAGTTTTTTAAATTACTGTTACACTTTTGCAGGACAGCTTCAAATATATCTGACCCTGTTGTGTTGTTCTTTCTGGGAACACATACCTAATTTAAAAAAAAAAAAAGTGTATACTCTGGCATGACCACCAGGTCAGTGGAGCTATAAATCATCAATATAAACATTAATCGTATTTAGCAATCACAGGCTTGAACCCCAGTCCACTCAAAGAGCGCATGCTTCTACACTCTTGCTCTTGACCCCTTGGCTACATCACTCTGCTGTTCTCTTTGAAATAACTTCATAAATTTTCAAATAAAATTAAAGGTTATGCTACCGAAAAAACATCAGTGGACTCGTCTAGTGCTAAAGAGAAATATGCAAAAATCGTCTGATTTGTCAGTTATCTGTTTTTTTGTATATCATTTGATAAATCAGTTATGCTGTGTTATTGTTATTTACTTGCACTGATTTTAAAAACTTTGTTACCTCTGGACATATTTTATGCAGTGTTAATAATAAACACTTTTGGCATACTCTCTCCATCAGTAAAAGGCCTGTTTATTCAATTCCTACTATTAGTTCACACTCTCCCTATATATATTTATATATCTTGTTCAAATTTTCATTCGTTAATAAAATACTTTTTATTCATCCACTCAAATTGAAATAAATTTTTTTAAACTTGTAGTGGATGACACTTGATGTTAATACAGTTATTTCAAATATTAATTCATTAATTAAATTTAATTAATTAATTTTTGTTTTATATGGGAGAAAAAAAATTTCTCTTATGTAAGATATTTAGCAGGATATAAATTTAGGAATAAAATTGAGATCAACAGGCAGCAGCTCAATCGGTAAAATGCAAGAATTTCAGTATTTTTCACGTGAAGGTGAAGAATGAGAGTTCAATTCTTGTGAAAATCAATTTTTTTGATAAATTTTTGTTATTCATCCACTCAAGTTCAAATACATTTTTTTAAACTTGTAGTGGATGACACTTGATGTTAATACAGTTTTTTCAAATATTAATTCATTAATTAAATTTAATTAAATATTTTTAGTTTTATATGGGAGAAAAATTTCTCTTATATAAGATATTTAGCAGGATATAAATTTAGGAATAAATACCGTCAGTGGCGAAACGTGTAGATCGCTGGAAAAATTTCTTTTTCAGATTCTTTTTTCATTCTGGGTTCTAGTCTGAGTGAAGGAGGGAACAAAATGGAAAATGAAACATGTGAATAAAAATAATAGTCCAACACCATATATAGAATGGAAAATTGCAAGGAAATTTGCTTTCTATTTTGGCACTTAATATTGTGATTCTGTCATATGTATATACATATTTATATTAATTGTAATTATTTAATAAAAAGTAACTAAAATAAATTTTTTCTTTGTTGACCTAAGTAGGAATTGACTTTAAAAAATTTTTTTTTTATATTACTTGTTTTATCAGTCAGTAGTGACAACTTCTGACATTCACTTTGTGAAAATATCTCTGAAAAATATCTAAAAAAATCAAGATATTTCAACTCTTGATTAAATATCCTCTTTGATTAAATGGTTTGAACAGAAGTCCTGTAGTTAAAAAGAAGGCAGATGATCTTGTCATTCATATTTACAAATCAGTACGGTTCTGATTACTCAATTTTGAATTGTCTGTTCTAGCATCCACTTTCTTTTCTAGCATTAGCAAAGGCACATGATGCAAGAAAGCAAACTTATATAGCATCAGCCAAAAAAAAAAAAAAAAAAAAAAAAACCCCTTATTTCACCCATCGACTCGCTCCCAATGTTTGTCAAGTTCTGCCTTGAATCTATTTAAGCTATCAACTTCTATAAATGACAGATGGAAGTTTGTTCCAGCAATGAACCACCCGCTGGCTAAAGGCAAACTTCCACATTTCCTCAATTTGAATTTATGCCCCTCTCAGGTGATTATTCTGAGCAAGAGGAGGAGAATACCATCTGCATTGAGCATGCTCAAACCATTCAAGGCTTTATACACCTCAATCAGATCACCTTGCAGGTGCCTAGTTTCCAGACACTGTAATTTGCAGAACTTAAGCCTTTCTTTGTAAGAGAAACCCTTTGTTCCATTAACTAATCTTGTTGCCCTTCTCTGTACTTGTTCCAGCAGCTCTACATCTTTCTTAAAATGAGGCCTCCAGACCTTCTTATTATTATTAGCCATATAGTGCAAAGAAGCCTGAGGCTTATGCTGTACCAGCCAAAAAAAAATTTCTGTGTGAGAGAGAGAGAGAGAGAGAGAGAGAGAGAGAGAGAGAGAGAGAGAGAGAGAGAGAGAGAGAGAGAGCATCAAAAGTAGAAGGGAATCATCAAGAAAGAGAAGAATGATGATATCCAGCTCAGGACCCCTTGTGTGTCAAGCTCAGCAAACTCACCAAATGTGAGCCCTATTTCTTCAATTAAGATTACAAAAACAATAAAAAATGAACAACTACAAAACAAAACAGTTAATGAGAAGGACAAGCCTGGAATGCTGTTTTGTTTTTATAGCTGTTAATTTTGAGAAACCAACCTTACATGAATATGTAGACCCAAAAGGTAGCAATGTTTGTATCGCTAGTTTCGATAATTCTAGATACTCGTCTTGAAGAGATGCCAAAAATTTTCCCAAGTAGTCTTGAAAAAGAGCACGTAATGCTTAGTCAGGTGACAGGTTCAACCTGTATACAGAACTCAAGGTGTAGCCTGACGATTGCCTATACAAAGGAATAATCAACTCCTTATCCCTGCTAGAAAAATCCTGTATATCATTGACATGACACCATAAGCTACTTTTGCAGACTTTCTGCACAATTAACCCCCAGGTCCTTTTCATTCTCTACCACTATGGTACCACAGAGTGATACGTTACTTTGGGATTACTGCTTCCCATATGTAGTACTTAACATTTTTCAATGTTAAACTTCATTTGCCACTTCTCAGCCCATCTGCTCAACTTTTCTAGATCCTGTTGCAGCAGTGTACTGTCATTAACAACCCTGCCAACCTTCTTATTGTCTGCAAATTTGGACATTAAGCCTGATATACCATCATCAATATCATTTATAAATACAGAAAACAACAATGGACCCAACACTGAACTCTGAGGGACTCCACTAATAACATTAGTCAACGAAGAGCAGTGTCCATTAATTACCATTTTGTCTTCTCCCACTCAACCATCCCTTTATCCATAGCGGCAATTTGCCTCCAATGCCACACTGCTCCAATTTGTGCAGCAGTCTTCCCTGTGCAACAGTATCAAAGGCTTTTCTCAGATCCAAATATATGATATCAAAGTTATTCTTTGCATCCAGTTCCTTTGTGACTACATCATAGTATCCAATCAGATTTGTCAGACAAGACTTCCCCTTAACAAACCCATGCTGTGTCAGAGCTACAACTGAAGTCATGTCTAGATGATCCTGCAATGCTTTTTCTTTAACCTGTGCCTCCATTAATTTCTAGGGAAAATTAGAAATATTATGCCAGTACTATCTAGTGGCTTATAACAACAGTAACTGGTTGACCCAATTTGAAAGGTTTTCAGATTTTCACGCAGGCTAAAGTTTGTCCACCCCTTGTCTAGATCTTCTTTATTAATGTTGTCAACACCCTGTCCACCTTTTTACCATCAGTAAATGTAGGTATTAAACTTGAAATTACCTGCATTAGTATCATTAATAAAGCTTAGAGTTGGAGAACCAGCAGTCAACCTTGTAAGATTCCATTTGTAATGTTAATCTGTGAACATTAGTTCATAAAGAGTTGTAGCAATTAATAACTTTTTTGCCTCCTGATACTTAACTATCCCTTTTCATAGTAGTAACTTACTCCTAAAGTCGCATTCCAATTTATACAACAGTTGTTCATGTTTGGAAAGTATCAAAAGCTTTACTGAAATCTAAGTACAGGCAACTCCCTATAACATGGTACTTTTATGACACTGTTTTGCTCGACGGGGGCTTATACACTCAATCAGATTTTATCAGATAATGACCAGGTGTCAGCAATTTAAGTTTTTACAAGACATTAATATATGCACACTTATCTAATTAGATAATTTATTTTTTTAAACTTATACTGCTCTCTCTCTCTCTCTCTCTCTCTCTCTCTCTCTCTCTGTGTGTGTGTGTGTGTGTGTGTGTGTGTGTGTACACACACATGGAGATATCAATTTACCACCAACTCTTAAACTATCTAGAAACCTTCCATCTGATCAATGATTGCCAGTATGGATTCTGTCAGTGTAGATCCACCGGTGATTTTCTGGCTTATGTTACCCATTTATGGACAAATTCAATGGAAAGTTCAGTGAAACACAAGCAGTTGCCCTTGACATTTCAAAGAATTTTGATTGTGTTTGGCATAAAGGTCTTCTAAACAAGCTTCCATCTTATGGTTTCCAACTGTTTTTTTGTAGTTGGTTATCCAGTTTTCTCTCTGATTGCTCACTTTTTTTTTTGGTAGTTGTTGGCACATCGGCTTCTATGGCCATAATGCACCTCCCAAGGTTTTTGCAGTAGATCTCTCACTGAGGGTGATGGTAGATGGCTCTTTCTTCTAACCTCTCCACTAATGCCGATGTCCCCCAATGTTCAGTTCTTTGAACAGAAGAACTGAACGATGTCCCCCAAGAACAGTTCTTTGACCTTCTTCCATTGACTGCAAATCCTATCCATAGTTTTGCCGATGATAGCACATTGTATTCCACTTTCCAATTTGAGAAAACTTGCCCTGCTCAATTAGCTTCAACTTCTCAAATATCCGCTACCAATTCCTTAAATGCTGTTCTCCAGTGGGGCAAAGACAACTTAGTTGATTTCAACCCTTCTAAAACTGAGTCTTGTCTTATATCTCGCAAAAAGGATCCTTCTGTTCCTATGCTTATCTTTGGTGATACTCTGATTTCTAGGCAAAACGATATCTCCTTTGGGATTACCTCTACTTCTAATCTCTCTTGGCACAAGCACATTACAAATATTGCTTCCTCTGCATCAAAAAAACTTGGTTTTCTCTTTTGCTCTGGGCGTTACTTTTCTTCTAAACTGTTCTCTGTACAAATTGCAAATCTGTACTACCATGGAATATTGTTTCTACATCTGGGGTGGTGCTCCCAAAACTTCTCTCAGGCTTCTAGATTACATTCAGAAGAGGGCAGTTAGGTTAATTAATGACTCCTCTCTAACAGTCTCTCGACTCACTGTCTCATAGACTTACTGTTTCTGCTGCATGCCTTTTCTACAGATACTTCCATGTTCACTGTTCTTCTGAATTGGCTTCTATAATTCCTGCTCTCTCTTTCAAAACAATCCAAATATGTTCTGCCACCAGCCAACATCCATTTACTGTCCAACTTAACTCAAAACCAACTTTTCGTCTTTGTTTATTCATTCAACTGCCGTTTTCTGGAACAACTTTCCTTCGTACATATTTCTTGAAAATTACAGTCTACAGAAGTTCAAGTCCAATATCAACAAATATGTTCTTTCGTCTTCTCAACCTCCAACCCAAGCATGGTACTATAGGTTCTAATATCACTCAAGTTTGGGGTTTTCATAAAAAATATATATATATATAATTTGACGAGGTAACTTTTTTTTTTTTTTTTTTAAAGGTTATCAGAATCTGTCGTTTTTCGTATTTTAACTTTTTCCTGGCACAGTATAACCACAGTCGTTTTTGCACCAGTAAAATTAATCAACTGTTCTGCTCTAACACTATTATACTGTAGGTGGCACCAGAGGTACAGTCACATATGTGCATTGCTCTCAATAATTATTAATATTAATAATTTTTCTTAAAGTTTATATGGTGATTTTAGTGTTATGCTATTCAAGCGACTCTGAAGAGGAAGCCACCAACTTTTAGGCAACCAAGGCTCCCAGGTATTTATTATTTGCAGTTCTTTTTCATATTTCAGAATCTCATAAGCGGTAACTAATAATCTATATTATCGCTGACCAGCACCACTTACCACTGCTGTCTAAAGATCAAGGTCAGTTGCCCTAGTGATAAATGGCCCCGGGTGCCAAGCGAATCTTGAGGCCAAGCGATCTTCCCTGCGACTGCTACTGCGATTATATTAGAGAGAAGTTTTTTACTTTGAGTTCACACGTTTTTTCTTCCGTTATTCAAATATATAATAAGAGTTCTCTTTCTTAAAGCATAAGGAAGAAGTTGCAGAAAGGAAAATAACCTTAATTTTTCTGTGTACTAACCTTCTATTTTACTTGCTTGGTCACTTGGTGGCACTACTCCTGCCTCCCCGTGGCGGGGCTGGACCTGGGTGAAGAGCCATCACCCAGGACTAAAAGGATTTGAAAATGGACCAAAAAACTAACAACACAAGATTGGCAAAAGTTAACTCCAATAAATGTGATGACTTACAGCAGAACAGGTCTCAGGCTAAGAGAACGAAAATAAACAGTTCTCAGCCTACTGTTCCTTTCTTTTTGGTGATACATTCCTTATCACCACAACCCGTTGGGAAATTATCCCCTTTCTTAGTTCAGAAGACTATAGAGTCCATGGTTGGATCACCAAAAATGATAAAACGATTACAATCAGGTGATCTCTTAGTAGAAACCTCACTAAGTTATCAATCTGAGAAATTGCTAAAAATGAAAACCTTTGCAGGACTACCAGTTGAAGTTACCCCACATAATTCCCTGAATACATTGAAAGGTGTTATTACCAAATGGGACCTTTTGACTGTTTCAGAGGAAGAATTACTGCACAAGCTAACAGAACAACAAGTGATACATGTTAGGAGGATAATGATGAAGAAAGATGGAATTCTCATTCCAACCCGATCAGTAATTCTCACATTTAACAATCCTTCTCTTCCCCATTCAGTTAAAGCAGGATATTTAAATTGCAAAATCTGTCCATATATACCTAATCCAATAAGGTGTTACAACTGTCAGCGATACGGACACTCTCAGGCGACTTGTCGCAGTGATCTCATCTGTCCACTCTGTGGATCAAAAGACCACAATCAAGCAAACTGCACTTCTGCTACACCACTCTGTCCCAATTGTCACGAAAATCATCCTGCTTTTTCGAAGACATGCGAAATGTGGTTATTGGGAAAGCAAATTCAGAAGTACAAAGTAGAAAATAAAGTGTCTTATCCGGAAGCAAGAAAACAGATACTTGCAACCAAACCTTCACGTTCCTATGCTTCAGCAGTGAAACGACAGCAAACTATAGCCACTCAAACGGAGGTAGTAATACCTCTAAATCAAATTATAGACTGGAGTAAAGTAATATTAATGACAAAAACAGCTTCAGAAGAAACACCCAGTGCTAAAGAGCAAGATACTTCCGTGCCTGGAAAGCAGAAATCAGAAGCAGCATCTTCAAAAGCAAAGCAAACGGCATCTAGTAAACTATGTGAAAAGAAACAAACAAACATAGACCAAATGGATACTGATGAACAGAGAGAGAACGTATTAGAACTACACCCTGCAGAAGATATTGACACACCTCGTCCTAATTTTCCGAAGAAAGACAGACCCAAATATGATAAACGAAAAAACTCAAAAGCGCAGTCAGATTCAACAAATCGTTCCGAGACCTAAATAATGCAACATATTATTATACAATGGAACTGTCGTGGCTTACGTGGAAAATTGGATGAAATAAAAGATATTATTCAGCAGTATAAACCGGCCTGCATTTGCCTTCAGGAGACCCATCTAACACTTAAATCTTCATCCACATTTCAAAATTATACACTTTTCTGGAGAGACAGGAATGATAACAGAACTGCAAAAGGAGGAGTGGCAATTTTGGTGAATACTAATATACCAGCTAAGCAAACAACATTAAGAACCAACTTAGAAGCAGTAGCAGTGAGAATAGCCATCGGAATTTCTATCACTATCTCGTCCCTATACCTTCCACTAAATACTCCCATCTCCAGATCGGAATTAAACGATCTTACTATGGAGCTGCAACCTCCCTATTGCCTTATGGGAGATATGAATGCCCATCATCATTTGTGGGGATCTTCTCACACAGACAGTAGAGGTAACTTAATCGAAACTTTCCTAGATGATCAACAACTGAATTTACTGAATACCGGATCTCACACTTATATCAGTTTGGCTACAGGTATCACTTCTGCAATAGACTTAACAATGTGTTCTCCATCAGTTTATTCTAATATAGAATGGTTCGTGTTGAATGATCCTTACAACAGTGATCATTTTCCGATAGTATGTTCCATTCAGACACAATCGACTCTCACAGAAGGAACCAGAACAATATGGAATTTTAAAAAAGCTAATTGGAGTAAATATATTCAATTGATCAAACTGGATAAGCAATTAATAGAATCCCTGCCAATAGATGACGCTGTCTTATATTTCAACGATCAACTATTAGAAGCTTCCAAAGCTACAATACCTCAAATAAGTAAGGCAAGGCAGACGCGGTACAACTCTTGGTGGAATGCAGAATGTGGAACAGCCAAAACGAAACAAAATCGTGCATGGAATAGATTCCGAATATATCCAACTACCCTCAATTTGATTGCGTATAAAAAGGCCAAAGCTGAAGCGAGGAGAATTCAGAAAAAAGCAAAGAAAAATTCTTGGATCGTGTTTGCTTCCACACTTACTAGGAACTCAAGTCCTGGTTTGGTGTGGAAAAAAATTCGGATTTTAAGTGGAAGATATCCAAGCACACACTCCAATCTTCCATTGGAAAGGGCAGGACGTTTTTGCAACAGACCAGATATCAGAAATACTGGCTGACTCTTTCGCTTCCATATCAGCAGTTACAAGCTACAACACTGACTTTCAAAAATATAAAGAGCAAGCTGAACGGAGTAAGTTGAATTTCTCTACTAAAACATCTCATCCCTATAATCTACCATTTCTAAAAGAGGAATTACTTACAACCATTAAAAAATTGCCTAATAGCGCACCAGGTCTCGATGGCATTTATTATACTATGATCCAACACCTAAACTCTGATTGTCTGGAAATCCTACTAGCTCTATATAATAGAATTTTTCTGAACAATTTGTATCCATCCATATGGCGGCATGCAGTTGTCCTTGCATTTCCCAAACCCGGAAAAGATCCTTCCTATACACATAATTACCGCCCGATTTCACTGACCAGCTGCTCAGGGAAAATCCTTGAACGAATGGTGCATAATAGACTTACGTGGTTGCTGGAAAAAGATAATGTTTTATCACCCCACCAATTTGGATTTAGAAAAAATAGATCAACACTTGACCTACATGTCAAAGTGGAAACAAATATTAGAAACTCATTTATAAGAAAGCAGCATATGGTGATGGTAAATCTAGATCTTGAAAAAGCTTTTGACACAACATGGAGATTTGGAATTCTATGAGATCTATTTCAATTAGGATACAGAGGACAACTTCCACAATTTATAGAAAAATTCCTTGCTGACAGAACATTTCAGGTACGTTATAAAGGCTGTTTATCTCTACAATATATATACAACACGAAGGGGTTCCCCAGGGCTCAGTATTAAGTGCAACCCTGTTTGCCCTGCATGTGAACAATATCACAAAGGTTATACCACCATCATTGGAAATCTATATGTATGCAGATCTTTCCATTTCATTTCAATCACAAAGCATGAACACAATAGAACGACAGCTCCAAATATCCATAAACAAAATAGAAGTATGGACTAAAAATAATGGATATAGAATATCTGAGAAAAAATCAGCTGTTATACACTTCTGTAAAATGCGTGGTCTTCATCCTGAACCGGTCTTATACTTAAACAAAATTGCTTTACCTGTTGTTCAAAATTTCTCCTTCTTGGGATTAACATTAGATAGAAAACTAAACTTTCATGAACATATACTAAGACTTCAAACTAGTTGCCTCTTAAAACTTAATATCTTGCGCACAGTATCTTCAATGGCCTGGGGAGCCGACAGGTCCACATTATTACTATTATATAAAACTTTGATTAGATCTCGTTTGGATTATGGATCTCCTATATATGCTTCAGCAAGAAGGAGCATCTTACGTCGCCTAGATACCATTCACCATAATGCTCTCCGAATAGCTCTAGGGGCATTTAGAACTTCACCAATTTACAGCCTGTATGCAGATGCATCGGAACCCCCGCTGCACCTTCGACGAGATTATCTACTGTGCATGTATGCGGCAAAAATATACAGTCAGCCATCACATCCAAATTGGTCCATTATTCATGATCCACCATGGACAAGGAATTATGATTGCAAGCCAAATGAAAATAAACCAGTAGGATTGCGTCTCAGACACTTAGTTCAATTTTAGGAAATACATTTCCAGCACATTTCTTCAGTAGATATAAACTCAGACCCTCCTTGGATTCGGACTGTGCCTTTGTCCATATCACATTTTGTAAACAGGAATAAAAAAGAGATCTCTCCAATCGTTATACAGAAGCTTCATGCACTGCACAGTTTTGAAAATAGAAACAGTCATCAGATTTACACAGATGGTTCAAAATCGAACAACTCAGTAGGTGCCGCAGTAGTTTTACCGGAATATATTATATCTGTCTCCTTGCCTCATGTTTGCAGTATTTTCACAGCAGAATTATATGCTATTAAACTAGCACTGGATGATATTACCAAGCATCAACTTCTACCTGCTCTAATCTATACTGACTCCCGTAGTGCAGTAGCAGCTTTACAGAACAGCAAATATTCCTCAAATTCCTTGATTCAGCATATCAAAAAACAACTCGAAGTCTTGCATAAAGCAAGAAAACAAGTGTCTATCTGTTGGATTCCCAGCCATGCTGGAATTCCTGGAAATAATCATGCAGACCAAGCCGCAAAAAATCCAGATCTTAATATACAAGATAACTTTCAGTTTGTACCATTTACAGATTATAGGGATGTATTTCGTACCAAATATACTTCCATCTGGAAACAACTTTGGAGGGACCAATCGTGCAATAAACTTCGCAGAATAAAAGAAGATCTATGTTTGTGGCATTCTAGCTCACGTACAAATAGCCAGGAAGAAGTTATATTAACAAGACTGCGCATTGGGCATACCTTCCTCACTCACAAACATTCTCTTTTAAGAGAAGATCCCCCGCTCTGCTCCATCTGTCAGATACAACTTACAGTAAGGCACATCCTGATTGACTGTCCATCCTATTCAGCTGTTCGTATCACATCCTTCCAATCATTAGCAAACTTGCAAACTCCTCTAACCCTCTCTCATGTACTTGGTGACAAAGCAAACCTAAGTGAGCTCTTTATATACATTAAACATCTAGGAATAATAAATACACTCTGATGATATATCCATCCTAAATCATTAAAATGAACGTCATGACGCTGACAGACACATATTGGCCACAGTTGCCCTTGTGTCGTGAAACTTTCATAACAACAACCTAGTGATAAACGTCAATCACTAACCCCAGAGATTCATATCCCGCACAAACAGATTAACTGCATTTCTAAGGGGTGCCTCCGTAGCCAGGTGGGAAGGAGCAGCAGCGCATAGCACACGCTTCTTGATTAGACCGGGGTTCGAGCCCGGCACCACCAAATACGGAGGATGCAGAAAGGTCAGGGAATGACCACCGCATATCCCGGAGCAATATGACCTTAGTTGCTAATGCTTCCAAATAACAATAGCATTTCTAAGGTCGGTGACAAGCTCACTGAACTAAATACCATCAATTTAGCCTGTTAAACCTTCAAACACGAGCATTTTTTCCCTCAGACATCCAAACATGACTGAATTGAATGAAGTCTTAGCTATAGCTGAATGTAAATTATGCAAATTAAACACTGATCTATGCGCTATCTGTGTTACATGCTGCTCTACCTTTTGTGGGTCATGCCTTAAAATTGACCTACAAAAAGATGAATAAGCAATGGAGATGCAATTTTTCATGTATTTGATGCAAGAAAATACCTGACAATGAGAAATTAAGGGCACCTTCCCAACTTAATGAGATACCCTGCACATCAACTGAAAATATATCATCTGCACAGGAAAAAAAAAAACTATCCTACCATACCCTAGCAGAAGCACCACACTGGAAACTACCAATCAGCAGGTACAAATCGCTGAGGGCGACAATCCATTCCCCCACAGATGACGATGCTGCCTCCACTTCTCTGTTGAGGCAGTTGCATGCCACCCTGAAGGAGTTAGATATGATGTTAACTACCTTGACCACAAAATGTTGCCAAACGGTAACTTTGATGCGCTGGGAAAACTGCCTGCAGATAAGTGATGATTATGTGATTCTCATAAACAGTCAGCTGAATACTCTTATTAATGAGATTAAGCAAATTAAAGCACAAAACTCAAGCCTATTTTAAGAAGTATAACTACTCAAGGCACAAGTAATTAGAAATAATTTAACCATTGTGAACCAGCCTTCTGTCATAGGACAAAACCTTCGAAATGGCAAAGGAGCTACATCAAATGCAGACATGATACCAGCACATCGTGATAGTCAAAGTATGAAGAAACTTGCTAAATTTCAAACCAGCAGTACTAGAGAAAAACAATCTCTAACTAACTGCCGGCCCCCATCGATATGAGTCAATTACTTGTATCAGAGCACTCTCTGAACCTAGGTGCGATATCGATTATATATCTGAAGCAGTCATTTCTCAGAATGCTCCATGCCTACACTTAAGCATAAGTGGTGATACCAATGAAAAACCCACTTATGCACATATTGTCTTCCAGCAGCAGTCATCCTTCAAATGATTGCAACCTAATTCCCCTTTAGAAGTGACATTAACGGCCAATGATCCAACTTCTCACCAAGATAGTTCTGTGAACAGATTGGTAGCCCAGAGGGCCAGTCCCACTCAAGAAACATCACCAGCATACCCCAACAAAGCCAAACCAATCAACCAATCCAACACATTGGAGAAAATATACAATATGACATCCATCCAAACAAAATCAAATGTTCATATCGAGACTTGGACCATCCACAACTGGTGTAAATATATCTAAATTCTTTGAACAAATAGGGATCAAGGTGGCTGTGAGACCTGTGAAAACAAGATATCCCTATGCTTCATTCACAATTACTTGTGACAAACAGGATGAACTAAAAGTGCTAGATACTAGCACCTGGCCTCCAGAAACTCTAGTAAAAACGTACAAAGAATGGACCTCTTCCATATCCTATCATATGCGATCGACAATAACACAGGGATAGCAACCAATGTCAGCCTCATTCCAACCTGTCTCAATAACTCCCCTTAAATGCTTTTACCAAAATGTACGCAGTATCAGCAATAAACTACACCCTCTACAAACTATCATGTTACTGGCTGAATATCAGTTCATCTGCTTGATTGAAACCTGGTTATCTCACAGAATGTAACTGGATGTCATAGGTCAGCCTCTATTACCTCAGCCTCTATAATTCCAGGGGATAGCAGGACGTGGTGGAGGTGTTGCGTTACTGTATTCATCCAGTTTCAAGCAGTCCAGATTTCAGGTGACCAAATCAGATAACTTCAAAGCCCTATGTGCTACATGAAGAAAGGATGCCATAAAACTCCAAATCTGTCTTTTTATCTATCCCCCTGACCACACAGAAGATTCGTGAAGTGAACTGATAGCATGGATAGCAGCCAACCTAGCTGCCAATATCCCCACCTTATATGATCTCATCAGTCATTGGCACATTTGGCTTAGTTCACCAAACTACACCTATCAGGGGAAACTAGATGCTGGATCTATTATTCCACAATCTCCCACACCTTGGTCTGACTACTGAACACCACAGCTTCCCCTCTGATCACTCTCCCATCACGTTTGAGTTCAACGTCACGGTAAACTCAAAACGCTGGTGAAGCTTTCGGGAACGAGGTGATTACCAAAACAGTATTCTCCATCAAATACGTAAACTCATATCATCCTTGCATGTCTCACAGAAATAAACTGGATGGATCTACAGCAAGAATCAATAGACATTGCTATATTTAGTGCTTTTTTTTTTTTTTTTTTTTGTAAAAAAATAGGTTCCAGTACTCTGAAATTTTTTCTCCTTATATTGTTACTTTAGTAGTAATAGTCATTTTTTTTTTTCAGAATAAGAACAACAAATTAAGTGTATTAACACAGTTTATTAAGCATAAATTTATTATTCAAGTATATAAAAAATAATAACATAAGTAAAAATAATTTCATAAAGTTTTTGTAGAATATTCCAAATTTTTAAGTTCTCATCCGACACCTTATGCCAGGGGTCGGCAACCTGTTTTGAGTGAAGAGTCATTTTTGATCTAATTAAAAAAAAAAAAAAAAAAAAAAGAGAATCTGAAGAGCCTCAGCTCAAGCTGGAAGGCAGGGAGCGAGAGTTGTTTAAGAAATGGAACAGAGTAGGAAGGTGTTTATTAAAAAAAAAAATATTTTTTGAAATATTACTTATTTAACATTGAAAAAAGTAACAAACATCCAATTAGGTACAAATTAACATGACTTTTGCTGATGAACTTCTTGAGCAAGTGTCTTCCAACATCATGTGAATATGTCGTAATTAAACATGCTCCCATTGTTCAGACAATGGTTTTTGATTTATTTTTAATATAGTTCATGTTCAAAAATATTTGCTAGCAGAAATATGTCGAACCAAAAATTGAGATAGGTCCAAACACAAATATTTTCAAATTTATATATGGGTCTGGTAATGCTACTCTACGCATCAAACACAATTTGGTCTGCATTTTAAACTCGTCTATCGCCATCCATTTGTGTAGAATTGCATGGGCAGCCTTTTGCCTCTCCAAATCCCCAATTTTAAGGCATTTTAGTCTTTCACTCCACATGTCCTTAATTTTTCAATCCTCAGAGCATTCATCAAATGCTTCAATTCTTCTGAAAGCTTCTTATCAATTGGATATCCATGAATTGCCTCTTTCATTTAACTGTAACCTAATTGACAATTTTCTAACTTCACTTTCACCAAATGCCAACAATTCATGTTTAGAAGGTTTAATACCATCAGTATCCTCGTTTTCCTTCTCTCCTCATCGGTATTGTCACTAGTTCTTAAATTTGAATTTTTTCTCTCTTTTTTTTTTTTTTTTTTTTTTTTTTTTTTTTGAATCTGTCCAAAATTCAGGTACTGTGACCATGTAAAACAGAAATAGAGAAATTTTATGGAAAAATGTGGATAACGTACTTCCACAAAACAACAGATGGTTCTTTGTCGGGGTAAAAGAAAATCGCCTTTCTAATTCTCGAACAGGGCATTTACGGTTGATTCACAACGGTGTCCAACCTACAGCCTGCGAGGAAGGTGAACTAAAACAGCATTTTAAATTTTGTTAATTATCAAAAAGATTTTCTCAATAAATGTTTTGTTCAGTAAATGTAATTGTGTATTGTACTTAATAAAATTTTCAAATATTTCAATTTTACTTTTACATCCAACAAGATATGGAAAATATAACACACTAAAGAAGTCTAAATTTTTTTGAATATGGCCCCTGTATGGGAAAAGGTTGGACATCACTGCAGTAGAAGGTAGGCCAGAGCCCATTAGGAATACACAATCTGCTTACTCTTGACTAGCGCAACTCCTCCGTATGTGGGACAGGTGGCCAGATGATAGGTTTTACCAGGTAACACTAAGTCGTGAAATGTGTTAGCTCTCTTAATTTGCGCAGCAGCACTAATTGCCTGAAGGCCAGAAATGCGAACAGTGTGTACTGAGTAAATTCTCTCCTAATCTGTTCGCTATATGAAAATTTTCTTCACTCAACGGAAACTATTTTAAATGTAACTTCCAAGGGGGAGTCAAAATAATTTGCTATGAAAGGACTTCATTAAACGGAGGTCCGACTGAGTAATTTAGAATTATAAAAATGGTTAGACAGTTTTATATAGAAAATATCTTAAAAATAGACAGTAAAAAATGCAAATTTAGTTAAATAATTTTAAGCTTATTTGAATAGTAGGTAAACATGGATGACATGTACTGCATCCACATGTCACTGTTAATAAAGGTGCTGATACGCCGTACCGTTGCATACCGTCCCAAAAAAAGCACTGGCTATATCTAACCTGGCTAACCAGCTACTTGAAATTGCCTCCCAAGGAGCTTCCAAGTAATTAATTCTCTGATAGATCCAATACATGGTTCAATGCTGAAGTACGAGAAGTATTCAAGCGGAAACAAAAAGCATTCAGAATATGGAAAAGTACCATAACTCAGCTGACTACCAGATGTACAAGAAAGAGCGGGCAACCTTCCTCAGATGTAAACAAAAACCAATCCAGCAGCTGGTACTCAACAGAATAAACCACTTTAAACGTATTACATCCAAATGCAACAAAGATTTCCACATTGGTGAGAAGGTATTTCAGAAATGGGTATCTTTTGACTTTCAATGAGGTGCCATTAGACCCAAAAAATCCAAACCTAAGTGATTTTGTCATGCACTCCAGACAGCCCCTTTCAACTATAACTCTAACAAAGCACCTTATAAATACTATCAATAGACTTCCTAATAAATCTACAATTGGTCTTGACAGCTTCCCTCTATTCGTGGTTAAAGTGTGTTAGTACCTTCATTGTGGAGCCCGTTCTTGTAATCTTTAATCGCATATTAAATTCCAGATTGATCCTGATAATGGAGAATCACTACAACCTATACCCAAAAAAAGAAACCCTAAGGACTTGAGACGGATCTCAGTGGGCTGCTTTGTATTAAGTGTTTGAGAAAACTATCTTATCATCACTGATTGACTAATGCTTCTCTCATAGACCCAAACATCTGCATACTGTGATCCCCAAAAGATCTACATATACAAACATACTGGACACCCTATTTAAAATTAAAACGGCAGGAAATTCCAGCTGGATGTCATCTTCCTTGATATTTCATCTGCTTATGATAAGCTCTCAATTTCTGCTCTCACCTACATTCTAGAAAAGTACTTTGGCATTACTGGAAGCCTGCTAAAAACCATCAACCTCATCCTTACACCAAGACAACACATCATCAGCTATAAATCCTTCCAACAGGAGTGCATTATAATGAGAGGAGTACTGCAGGGAGGTGTCCTGTCCAGTCTACTGTTCGCTGCTGCACTTGAACCTTTCCTCACAAGGTACACTGATTTCTCATCATATGCAGGTGACCGCAAATCATACATAACATCTAAAGAAGCTGAATAAACTCTCCTGATAAATCAGAGACCCTTGTAGCCTATCTACTGCAAATAGGTCTGGAACTAAACGTATCAAAATCAGCTCAACTTACCTTCATAAAAAAAGAGAATCAAAAATGACATCACAGCCTATCACAATGGATTACAGATAAGGAAAGTGAGGTCTCACACTGACCTCAGCATGACTTGGTACGAGGGCCTCACTCTTCAGACCCATTTCTCGACAATGAAATAGAAGACTTTCTCGGTGATGTGGGCAATTCGACATGAGTTGATGGGGTTACTGAACGTCGATGTAGTCGGAGGATATGTCCAGCAGTGCTTACAACCTATTGCTCTATATGCATCACCAATCTGGTCTTCTGTCCCAGTGTTGTACATAGACAGATTCCTGGCAGTCAATTACTGGGTAATGCGATGGATGAACTGAGTCACTGGCAATGCATTCACCATCTCCAGGGCTGTTTTATATACCAACTTAAATATCACTCCCTGGAGAGTTCACATTGCATCCAGGAATATTCTTCTTTCTCAGATGCTTACCAGTGTGATTGAGGCCCCCAGCCTTCGAGGACTTATCTCTACTCCACGTGCTGGATGTGGTAATGACAACCCCTACCTACTGTTGCATTCTATACTGTGCAACAGTATAGAATCATTACCTTTTCAATTCATTGGCAATAGACCCTGTGAAATACTCCGAAAGCAAGCAGTACAGAGTGAAGAGCCTTTCTGAAGCACACAGCTTACTTCAACTATAATTTGGTCAGTAATTGAATATTGTAAATATACACACTTGTGTAAATAATTGTAATTGTGATTTTTTGTATAACCTTCTTATATTGTAAATAATTGTAATTCTTGGTTTTTTGTACACCCTTCTAGCCAGTTGGCTGCATATAAGGGGTGAAAGCAAACACTTGCTACTTTAATAAACGGATTTAATTAATTAATTATTGATAAATTGCGGCAATCCTTGCATAGCACTATTTAGCTCTAACACAGAATTGTGGCAAATCTCACATAACACTGTATTTTTGAGCTTTGTGCATGGGAAACCTTGCTATTATGTTTGATGTAATTTTTCGACTTTCCATTCTTTTTTTGTGAATCCTTGCTGTTGACTTGCTAGCCATTATGTTGCATTCAAACGAGCACATGCTGTTGAGCTTGTGCTCGTTTGAGACCATAAAAAAAATTGTGACTTTGAAGTGTGCAGTTTGACTTAAGGTTTTTTTGAAGATTATTTTGGTTTTTATTTGATCATTTATAAATTTTTCAGGTATCTATTACTAAACTCTGGTTCTTAAGAACCAGATTGGAATAATTTCTTTTTTTTTTTGTGAATTAAATTCTAGCCCTAAATTATGCCCCAAGGAAAGTTAAAAAAAAAAAAAAAAAAAAAAAAAAAAAGCACTGCTCAAAAGAAACTCAATTTCTCTAGAATCAAAGGTCCAAATTTTGGATCATCTTAAAAAAGATGGAAAGATATCGTATGATATGTTGCAAAAAGTTTAAATTAAATGAAGGAATCAATTCAGAGGATAGTGCAGATAAATTCTGAAGTTCCAAATTTTGTTCTAAAAAGTATACAGGAAGGCAAACTTAGTCGAGCAATTAAAATCTTATTTTTTGACTGCAGATCTTTTGACTGAAAGGAGCAGAAAGTTCAAAAGGGAGCATCGTATATGTTTAGCTCCATACCATGAAATTTACGAAGGTCTATCAAGCAAAAGCAAAGAAACCCAGATTACTGATTTTTTTTTAAAGAGAGCAGAAGATACACAAAAGCTAGATGCTGCAGAAGAAAGTCCAGAAGGTGAAGATTTTCTGTAACAGAAAATATTCTCGTTTGATTGTACTTAGCAGCAGTGAAGAAGAGGAAGAAAATTAAATGAACGTACATTATATGTATCACAATTTGCAAGATGTTTGTTCAGTTATTACTATTTTTAATAAAAAATTGTTTCCAATAGTTATAAAAAAAAAAGGTGTATTTTGTTAGTTGTTGTTATTTTAGTTTTTAGGAGCATTAGCAACTAAGGCCATATTGCTCCGAGATATGTGGTGGTAATTCCCTGACCTTTCCGCATCCTCCGTATTTGGTGGTGACGGGCTCGAACCCCGGTCTAATCAAGAAGTGTGTGCTATGCACTGCTGCTCCTTCCCACCTGGCTACGGAGGCGCCTATTTTGTTAGTCTTTGGTTTGTATCCCCCCACTTTTGTACTGGCTCTTAGTCCCCTATAATATAACACGGTTTTGTACTATATACGAGATTTTATTGGAACTTAACTACCCTGTTATACGAGGGTTACATGTATATGATGTGAAAATATTCTTTATGTCCAGTTCCTTTGTGATCTCATAGTAGCTAATCAGGTTAAGGCATGATTTCTTCTTAACAAATCCATGTTGTGATTGCCTTGCACATCAATTCCTATCATGATAATATTGCATTCCTTTAATTATTGACACCATTATTTATTTTATCTCCTTTTTTTTCTGGCATAGAAGTCAGACTGGCAGGTTTCTAATTACTCACTTCACCCATTGAACCATCCTTTGAATAAGAGATCTTTTGCATATCTCCAATGATGTTATTATCAGCTTTACTTTCTTGCATCTCTTTTTGCTTGGGACTCAAAGATAATTGCATTATTACAGTAAAGGTTTGATTACTTTTGCTGCTGCTTTTAATATAACTGGTCAGATTCCATCAGCCCCAGATATCTTATTTACATTTAGCTGCATCAATTTCCTTTTATTTATCAAATTCATTTAACTTCCAATCACTAGGTAGACTTTTGATATCCCTATCTGTAAATTCCATGAGTAAATGCAGATGCAAAATTTGTTCAATTTGTCTTCAAACTGTATAGGATCAGCAATAGTTATACCATTTATATCAAGTAGACAAATGTAATTAATCTCTTTCCTTCTAGTTTGATTGTAAGCAAAATTTGCTGTTTTGCTTTGTATATTTGCCAGAGTTGCACATCATTCATGCAACAGAGGCAACCCCTCTCCCATGGCAGAATGTACTGATTCCACAGGGATCAGTGCATTCTGCCTTGGGGAGAGTTTCCACTGTGATATTTCCCATTTCTCTATTGTCAAGGGAAATGGGAAATATATTGTGCAAAAAGGATAGGTGGAATAGGACTAGTGTATAGTGTTTATTGTGAAACGGCACCAGGGGTTTCCACTTCCGTTGCAGGCTTAGCTAGACCATCCATTTTAAAACTACCAGACTACCAACCAGAAATATGTTGCACTTAATTAAGAAGAGTTGCTTAATTTGTGAATTAATCATGAATTAAGCAACTTAATTCATGATTAATGCAGTATTCAAGATGTGGCCTGACCATTGCCTTATAAAATGGAAGTGGAATAACCACCTTATCCCTGCTAGCAAAATTCCTGTATATCATAGACAAAACCCCATCTGTTGTCCTAAACTGAGTGTAGTGCCATACAGTTTATATATTAATTTGGGATTATTCCATATGCAGTACTTTTTATTTGTCAATATCAAACTTCAGTTGCCACTTCTCAGGCCATATGCCCAACTCTTCTTGATCCTGTTGCAGTAGCATACTGTCATTAACAACCCTGCCAACCTTTGTATCATCTTCAAACTTGGACATTAAGCCATATACCTTCATCAATATCATTGATAAATATACAAAACAGCAATGGGCCCCAGCACCAAACCATGTGGGACTCCACATTAGTCCATTAAGAGCAATGGATATTGCTCTTAATGGACTAATGTGGAGGTTATCAATGGACTGAAGTCCATTGATAACCACTTCGGTGTTCTCCCACTCAACCATCCCTTTATCCGTATGGCAGTAACTTGCCTGTAATGCTACACTGCTCCAATTTGTACAGCAGCCTTTTATGTGTAACATTATCAAAAGCTTTCCTGAAATCCAAGTATATGATATCAAAATTATTTATTTGCATCTAGTTCCTTTGCCACTGCATCACAGTATCCAATCAGATTGGTCAGGCAAAATTTCTCTTTAACAAACCCATGTTGTAAATGAAGTATATCTTCATTCCTGTGTAGGTGGTCCTCCTACATTTTCTTCTTTAACCAGAATCCATTATTTTCCCTGGAACAGAAGTTAAGCAAACTGGTTTCTAATACTCGTATCACCTTTCGATACCCCCTTTGTAATTGGGAGTACATTCACAAATCTCCAAAGCAGAGGACCTCCCCTGAATTCTAAGATGCTCTCATAATTATGGGTAAGAGTGTGGTTAGCTCCTGTGCTGCTTCTATTAATAAATTGGGTAGATCCCATCTACCCCAGGTGCCTTTTTATACTTGGAAAGTTTTGCTTCCACTTTTCTCTGCTATCACAAAATTATTTAGCACCTGTAGAGTTTGATAAGCCTCTGGCACCACCCTCCCTAAGAAATTCCTTGTGTGTGAATGTAGATGCAAAATACCTATTGAGCCTGTTAGCAACCTGAGCAGAATCATCAACAGTTGACAAAAGTTTCACTTGACGTTGAAACCATCAACATCAAATGAAGCAAGATGATTTGACTCCTTCCTTCTATTGTTAATATAAGTGAAGAAGTCTTTGCTACTTTTCTTGACATTCTTTGCCAGAGACTTCTCATCTGTCTTGACTTGCATAACCTTCTTTGTGATTTTATTGCAGACTAGTTTGTCTACCATAGGCTTCAGTAATACATGATAACTTGTATGCATTTTATTTTTCTGTGCCACGTCTCATTTGACATCTATTTAGTTCTAAGTCTCCAACAGTATTTTTTAGTTGGAATGAAAAGCCTGGTAGCTTCTATGATTATTTTCCCAAATACCACTTTAGTCTACTTTATGAAAGCATAAACCCTTCACTTTACCTTTGATTATAGTTATATCTTTAAGTAAATTCCACATCAATTCACTGGGATCACTGCTGCCTGATAGTTCTTTTATATGTAGCTTCTTAATGTACAAAAAATCATGGCTGATAATCAGATCAAGAGTCTATCTCTTGCTTCTGTAGAAAGTCATCTAATAAATCCACAAGTCTCACTTGTGTGAGTGACCAATTCACAAGTTCCAGTCTAGAAAGTTAATTTCCCATTATAAGACATTTTGAATTACTGGCCCACTGTATTTCTCTGTACAGTTGTTCATTGTACTTATCACTCATTCAGCTTATAACATACTGCTACTCTTATTTTTGTTTTCCTAGTGCTTATGTCAAGCAAACTGATTCAACATTGCACTGGCCACACGTGTCAACTGGATGTGTCTTAGACTTTGAACTTCTTAACTAAGACCATAACCCTTCATATCCTTGGTTTTCTGAACATATTGTACTCGCTCTATTTAAATCTTGCATCCCTTATGTCTGAGTGACATCACTTTTCTTGATACCCCACAATGTCTGCATTTAATGATTTGACCACCACTTCAAATTTATTTACTGTGCTCCTGGAATTAGTGTACATGTGAATATACATACATCTTTTCTTACTCTTAGTTATCCTAACACCGCCCATGCATTCTCTTGTTCTATAATGACCTACAGGAGGCCTTGAATTCCCTGACAACTTTCTTTCCAGGTTGCTGCATGTTCTAATAGCAGTGTAAGAATTGCTTTCACTTTTGCCTGTGGATATCATTAATCTGTTGGTCTGTTATCCTCCCAAACTAGCAGTTTTCCTGACCCACTTAACACTCTTGATAGCATCAGCTCATATTCTTACATACCTATTTCTTCTGTTTAATTATATCCTATCCCTGTGAAAACAGTCTATCCTGTTAACAAGCACAGTCCATGATGAGAAAAATTCTACCCCATGAGCATTGCAAAGGTTAAAGAGGGCAGCTTTTCATTTGAAGACTGTCTTCACTCTTTTTGCCATTCAACTTGAAAAAGTTGTTCGTGATCTGATCAGGAATGATTGGCATTTGACTATCTGCAAAATTGCTAGTGAAATTGGTAATTCTTATGGGGTATGTCAATTTTAACATAAGATTTGGGAATGCGATGTATTTTAGGTAAGTTCATGTCTCACTGATCAGACAAGAGCTTACATGTCAGCATATTGCTGCTGACCCACACTATTTCTTCTGTCATTACTGGTGAGTTATTGTGATGTGTGGCTGTAATTCAGAAACAGTCCAGTTTACTAAATTGGAGATTCCATTTTATCACAGCTGATTATATTTTTTTGACCCTCTGGGTATTATACATTATGAATCTGTTCTGCATGGTTAAATAATGAACCAAGAATACTACAAAACTATGAAAGTGAGGACACAGTGTCCTTGCTTTCGTCGGTGCAGCTGCTAAGTGATACAGCTCCCGCTTTAATCAAGAAAAATATTGGTACCACTTAAAGTATGCCTACTATTTACTATCAATGGGACCCTCAAGAGGAGAACAAGAAGAAGATAAAACCAAGAGCTGCTGAATGTCACCAGGTAACTGCTGATTAGCATTTTAAATAATCAGCACCAAAATAACAACGCTAATGTATACGATATATTTCTAGATGGAACGTATAAGGCCAAGGGCACCTAATTCCATGGCTCTATTATTCCTGTAGTTTGCGACTAGATAGAATGGCATGCAGCCCTTGTTAAGCTCGTTGACCTAAATCCCCAGGGGTGCTTCTCCCTCTCACTCATTAAAGGATAACACACCTTGAGCCCTGAGTAGGTGTTCATATAGCTGTGACGACCCGGATATAGTCAGCGGATCTTCTTCCAACCTTTACACTAAATAAGAACAAAACTGATACATATGTTTGAAGCCTCTCTACCCCCCACCACCACCACTAAGCTTAACTGTACATGGAGCAATGCATCTAAAACCATCTACCGTCAACCCTTAATCAGAATGTTATCACCTAGCAAGTACGGTCACAAGAGTGAAACAGCAACTAACTGAACCAGCTTCCCTCACATGCATAATTTACTATAACTTACTAAAATCTTATGTCAGCCTCTGCGACAATGAAGAATTCAGAGACCTGCAGCCAGTGCCCCAGAGCGATTAAAAATATCAAATGTATTACCTGCAATTCATATTACTGCTTAAGATGTGCTGCAATTTCACATAACTTTCAAGAAGATTACGAAAAATGCATGGCAATGCAGTCCCTGCCAAAACGAATAGAAGTTCTGAGAACCCAATGAATTGCATAGTAGCAAACACCATTGACGAAACCTCCACGTCCATGTGTGCACCTGATAAATCCGACAAAACCACATCAGACCTATAAATAGTATATGAAATGGACAATGATAGCTACGATGCTATTTTCCAAAAAATAAACTGTTTATGCAGAACAGATTACAATAAAAAATGAGATGAGAGACAACACGATGAATCTTCAAAAACATTTGTCATTTTTGCAGAACAAATTAGAGCTCATACTCACTAATCAAGGCTTGCTATTGCATCATCAGTTACAAAGCATAAATTCACAGCAAGCGCTGCTAGACGCGATAAAAAGGAAAAAAGGAAACAGCAATTCAGCTAAACCCAGTCCTCTTGCTTCAAGCTCCAACCACCTGACCAGGCATCAGACGAGCTCATCTATATAGCAATTTTCAACCCGACACCAAACCCTCAATGTCTAGAAGTGTCTGGCGAGACAGATGGCATTATGAACCTTAGAGTAAACGATTTGCGCTCCCCAGATACACCTATACAAACTGAGGACCGTGACAATATGGATTCCCATGAAGGCATATTGCAAACTAGTAAGACCAGCTTGGTCCTCAGAGGAAGTAACCAGCCAGCACTCAATGACCATATGTCTGCACAATACACAGCTAAGCAAACAAAGCGAATACACTGATCATGTGATGTCTCAATAGCTCCAGCATCACTCATTCTCCCAACCACCTACTATATCATTGCATCACACAAGAAGTCAACCTTTCCCTGGCAACTCCATATTGGCATATGCTCACCCAAAACCTGTAGACATCAGGCAATCCTTTAGTAAGGAGGTCCGCAGCTCTTCTGATACTACCTCCCATACCAACCAGCCACGGGGAAAGCATACCCATTGCGATAATTCTTCAACTTGGGCAAACGTCATAGGCGGATCTCGCATCGCGCACAAAAAGACTCCTCCAACTACCTTCCCGGAACCCACTCAATGATTCCCACCAGTACGAGAGCACCTATTTGTCATGGGCACCTCAGCTCTCTGTGCAATTGAACAGCCTACAAAAGCAAGAACAAGCATCTTCATCTCAAAACAAGATCCTCGTGCGACCCCCACCGAAGTCGCAGCCATAGTTGAAGAAATCCGAATGTGTTTCTATAAAGCAGCTGCCAGTCAGAAGTAATAACTATGCAGCTTTTAAACTGGAATGGAACCCAAGAGATTTCAAAATCTCCCACCCATCTATGTGGCCAATTGGAACGATAATCTTAGCATTAGTAGAGGCATTTTATGCAAGAGAGCAAGCTTATGCAGCATCAGCCAAAAAAAAAAATAAATAAATAAAAAAAACCCACTTCCACTTCACCCCTCTGTTCGTTCAAAATACCTGTCCAGCTGAGCCTTAAACTTATTTAGGCTATCAACTTCCACGACAAGGGATGGAAGTTTGTTCCACCAACCAATCACCTGCTGGCTAAAGGCAAATTTCCTCACGTCTATCCTACATCCGTCTTTCCTCAATTTGAATTTATGCCCTCTCAGGTGATTATTCTGAGCAAGAGGAAGAATCCCTTCAGCATTGAGCATGCTCAAACCATTCAAGGCTTTATACATATCTATCAGATCACCTCGCTGGTGCCTAGTTTCCAGACACTGTAATTTGCAAAACTTAAGCCTTTCTTCGTAAGAGCAACCCTTTGTTCCATTCACTAATTTTGTTGCCCTTCTCTGTACTTGTTCCAGCATATCTACATCCTTCTTGAAATGAGGCCTCAAGACCTGTATACAGTACTCTAGGTGTGGCCTGACCATTGCCTTATACAAGGGAATAATCACTTCCTTATCCCTGCTAGAAAACTTCCTGTATATCATAGACAATACACCATGAGCTACTCTTGCAGCCTGTCTGCACTGCTCAGAAAACTTCATATCTGCCTGCACAACCACCCCCAGTTCCCTTTCATTCTCTACCATTGTCAGTGTAGTACCACAGAGTTGATACGTTGCTCTGGGGTTGCTGTTTCCCATATGTAGTACTTTACATTTGTCAATGTTAAACTTCATTTGCCACCTCTCAGCCCATTTGCTTAACCTTTCCAGATCCTGTTGCAGTAGCATAGTGTCAGTAGTGTCCTTGACAACACTGCCAACCTTCATATCGTCTGCAAACTTGGACATTTAAGCTTGATATACCATCATCAATATCATTTATAAATACAGAAAACAATAATGGACCCAATACTGAACCCTGAGGGACTCCACTAATAACATTAGTCCACGATGAGCAGTGTCCATTGATTACCACTCTGTCTTCTCCCCCTCAACCACCCCTTTATCCATAGTAGCAATTTGCCCCCAATGCCACACTGCTCCAATTTGGGCAGCAGTCTTCCATGTGCAACAGTATCGAAAGCCTTTCTAAGATCCAAGTATATAATATCAAAGTTATTCCCTGCATCCAGTTCTTTTGTGACTGCATCATAATATCCAATCAAATTGGTCAAGCAAGACTCCTTAACAAAACCATGCTGTGTCTGAGCTATAACTGAAGTCTTGTCTAGATGATCCTGCAGTGCTTCTTTAACCAGTGCATCCATTAATTTTCTGGGAACAGAAGATAAACTAACAGGTCTATAATTACTTGTGTTGCCCTTTGATCTTCCTTTGTGAATTGGGGTCACATTTGCACATCTCCAGTCCATGGGTACTTCCCCTGAGTCCAAGGAAGCTCTCATAATTATGGCTAAGGGTTTGCTTACTTTCTTTGCTGCCTCCTTTAATATAACTGGATAGATCCCATCCACCCCAGGTGCCTTTCTTGTATTTATCTTCAACAATTTCTCCTCCACTTTACTCTCAGTTATTACAAGATTCTCCAGCTTACTGCCAGAGTTGAATACACCTCTGGCATTCCCTTTGCTGAATAACTCCTCATGTGTGAATGTAGATGCAAAATATTCATTTAGTTTGTTAGCTACCTGAGCAGGATCATCAACAGTTGACCCATCGATATCAAGTGGACCAATCTGATTCATCCCCTTCCTTCTAGAGTTTACATAAGTAAAGAACTCTTTGCTGTTTTTCTTTGTATCCCTTGCCAAAGATTTCTTGTAATCTGCCTTCGCCTGCCTAACCTCCTTTGTAACTTGGATACAGATCAACTTGTATCTATCATAGGCTTCTGTGTCACGTGTTAATTTGTATGTATCCTATGCATTTTTCTATTCTGCCATATGTCTCATTAGTTCATCTGACATCCATTTAGGCCTAAACCTTGAACAATATTCCTTAGTTGGCATGTAAAGCCTAGTAGCTTCCAAGATAAGTTCTTTGAATTCTTTCCATTTTGAATTTGGTGTTGGTAGCATCATCAGTTGGTCCCACTGTGTAGAGTTTAAATACTGTCTCAGTCCATCGTAGTCCCCTTTACGAAAGCAATAACCCTTCCCTTTACCCCTAATGGTAGTTACCTCTTTGAGTAAATCCCACCTCAGCACACTGTGATCACTGCCACCTAGTGGTTCATTTACCTGCATATTCTTAATGCGTCAAGAATCACTACTGATAATCAAATCAAGAGTATTACTCCCTCTAGTTGCCTCCCGAACATGCTGATGTAGAAAACAATCATCCAATAAATCCACAAAAGCCTTGCTAGTGTGTGAGTGACCAGCCCCCAAATTCCAGTCAATATCTGGGAAATTAAAATCCCCCATTATAAGACTCTCTGATTTACTGGCCCACTCTATTTCCCTGTACAGTTTCTTATTATACT
Organism: Mastigoproctus giganteus; assembly: GCF_048544385.1. NCBI lineage: Eukaryota > Metazoa > Arthropoda > Arachnida > Uropygi > Thelyphonidae > Mastigoproctus > Mastigoproctus giganteus. The sequence continues at coordinate 110,674,451 of NC_143587.1, read as the reverse complement.
CATCAGAGTCATTAGGCCTATAGCACACTCCTACTCTCAATTTTGATCTCCCAATGCTTATGTCACACCAAACTGACTCGACACTGCACTGTCCAGCAATGTCGACTGGCTTCACTTCCTTGGATTTTATGCCGACCGGGCTAGCCGAGTGGGTAAAGTACCTGCCTGGCAACCCAAAGGTCGCGGGTTCGATTCCCGCCTCGGGCTTGGATCAAAGTACTGCAAAAACCTTGAGAGGTGCAATATGGCCACAGAAGCCGATGCGCCAACAACTACCAAATCAAAAAAAAAAAAAAACCTTGGATTTTATGTATTTCTTAACTAATACCATAACCCCTCCTCCCTTCCTATCCTGTCTATCCTTTCTGTAGACATTGTACTCCCCAAATTCCAGTTCTGCATTCCTTATATCTGTGTGACACCACATCTCTGATATCCCAACAATATCTGCCTTTGATGTTTTGAGCAATACCTCAAATTCGTCAAATTTATTTACCAAACTCCTAGCATTGTGTGTACACACAAGTATACATGCACCTGTTCTTTTTCTTAGCTACCCTAACACAACCCATGTGTTTACTTTTACCCCAATGATTCCCAGCAGTCTCTGAAATATCCTGCATCTTATTTTCCAAGCTGCAGCTCATTCCAATAGAAACAGTGCAAGAATCACTTTCACCTCTGCCAGTGGCTGCTGTTAATCTATTAGTCGTTTTATCCCCCCAATCTAGCAGTTTTCTGACCCACCTAACGCTGCCTTGATAGCATCAGCAAACATTCTTGCACCCTTTCTATTGAAGTGTATCCCATCCCTGTAGAAGCAGTCTCTCCTGTCAACAAGTACAGACCAGGCTGAAAATTCTACCCCTTGAGCCTTGCACAATCTTTCCAGGGCCGAATTGATCGACAGGGCTCTCATCATATACTCCCTCCTATCATGTCTGGGTAGAATTGCAGACACTTTCAAATTGAACCCTAATTCATGGCTTTTTTTCAACAGTGACCTGTACTTGTTAAGTAATTCCGCCGGTCTCCTACTCTTAATATCATTAGTGCCAACGTGTACAACTATATCACCTTTTGTGCCCTTAAAAGATGATATCCACTCTATAACGTCATCAACCTTTGCCCCTGGCAGACATACCCTGGTCCTGTTCCACCTATCCTTTTTACAAAGCATGTTTTCTGTTTCCCTGACAATAGTCACTAACAACTACTAGTTCCTTTGGGACCAGTGCATTCTGCCTTGGGGGCTGCCGTTGTGTCGCATGATGACCAAGTGCAAGCTCTGGCATTGGTGTGGGCAGCTGAGAGCTTGATGGGCCCCTCACTTTTAATCCTTCAAGGGCATCCAACCTGTCCTTCAAGCTCTCATATAGGCCCATAACAACGCTGAGTTGTCGCCTGATTTCCCTACACTCCTTGCATCGCGCACACACAAAGATATCCCCCATGGCAGTATCATGTCCCGTACCCGACTGCTCCACAAACATCAAGCAAGTAGTGCATTTTAATAGGCTGTGATTCAGAGGGCAACTGCCACCCTCAGTTCTCCCCTGTGCCACAGCACTCCCATTAGCTTGAGCCTTTTGCTTTTCTGCTCTGGTCTGAGTCATGATTTAATTTCAATTTCAGTACAAAATTAAAACCCTAAACTTATATCCCAACACAGTTATAACGCTAAAATTATGTTTCAATATCGAGTGTTATCTACGAAATCCCTTTATATAACTTCCGTATCAAGTTAAGTATTAATTATTTATTTTTTACTAATTATTTATGTTACGTAACCCAAGTCGTTATATGTATAGTTAAAAGTACAATTTAATTGACAATGAAGTTCAACAAGATTAATTATATGATTAATTGACAATATTATGTACTATACTATACTATATTAAGCTTATGCTATCTATTTAGAGATATTTTGTATCACATAACAATGGCGGCAATTACGAATGGTAAACACGTGAATTTGATACCCTTTCCGATACTAAGTAATACCTACAAAATCTCTATCTAAGTTACTTTAATCTAAGTATCGTATATAGGAATATTAAGTTACTCTAGAAAATAAGTTAATATGCCAATTTAAGCTAATAAAACAGAAAATAAATCAGAAGAAACTTCTCTGTTCCAGGAGTGGCAAAAATGTACTTCCGCACAGGCAATACTCGTTCTCATGTTCTATGAGACCTCTCACCGAGATAGACCCTTCTCAGCCTTAGCAAAGAACCACTGGATCCCAAGTAAGTGACTCCTACAGGACCCTGTTATTAAATTGCTAGGCAGAGAATATGATCATAGTGCATTCGGTCGCACATATCCAGTATCCCCTAGTAAAACACCAATCTTCTTCATCTCCTGCATGCATGCTACCTTCAATGCAGAAAGGTCAGGGAATGACCACCACATATCCTGGAGCAATATGGCCTTAGTTGCTAATGCTCCTTAAAAAAAAAAAAAAAAAAAAAAAAAAAAATCTAAGCTACCTCCAAACCAAATGGACATGACTATCCCAACCAGGATCACAAATCGCTCCTACCATTAGCCACTGATAAATAAATATTATAGGTCAGCTACTTTACCAAAACATGCGTAGCATCAGAAATAAAATTTACACCTTAGAGTAGTTACTCCTAGCTTCGCACTCTTGGATCTTCTCTGCATCACAGAAATGTGGTTAGAACCCCATCAAGAATGTATTGCAATCACTGTCCCAGCTGGATACGGGTCTGCCTTTACATCGAAAGATAACAGGTTGGGAGGGAGTACCGCCATCTTTTATAGACAAAGCCTCTTCACACTGACCTCTACCATTTCAAGTGAATCTCAAGATTTTTATGCCACCTCTGTCAAACTCAAGTACCAATCTACCGTACTTTAAGTGACTGTAGTCTGTGTCCCATTGCTATCTTGAGACCTTATCCTTGAAGTAGCAAACTGGATCCTGCACCAGCTGCAACCGCCCACTGTAAGCATTGTATGTGGTGACTTCAATCAATCTACCCCATAAACTTAATAACCTAAAGCAACTGGTCCTCTCTCACCTTCTTACCGCAGATCTCTGCCTTGTCAGCAAACTCCCAACTCGTGGGCTTAACTGACTTGATCTAATACTAGCCTCCATACCATGCATTGATAAAACCCTAGAGACTGTGCTCAACTCTGACCATGATGCACTTTTCATGCTTCTATTTCAATTACCAACTAATCGCCATCTTGCAAATCGGCAGAACAAAACCACGTCACACGTCAGCCCTACATTCGTGAACATACCGAGATGCATCGAGGCAGCATCGTTAATCCCTTGGTCGATCCTAGTCATGTGATGTCCAGTTAGCCATCACCCTCCTTACCAATTGGACTATATCTGTAACAAGCTATGCAGCCACAAGAAAGATCACAATTTCCCCTTACTCTAAAGCAGGGTTTCCCAACCTTTTTTTGCTTGTGGACTCCCTGAGTACTAACTTTACGTATGTGGACCCCCATATACTCATATGTAATATTCCTAAATGAAATATTTATTTGTAGGTTAGTAAAAGCTAATAATTAAATAATTCCAATATAATATAAAAAATGTAAATTACAAATTTTGAAAATTTTAATTGATAAAACTGAAACATATTTTTACTTGTAATGACAGAATTAGTAAAAAAAAATTTTAAAAAATACTATTTCAAACAACATATATAAATTTATTCCTAAGGCTATTAAATAGGATCCCATTAAATAGGCCCTACTAATGAGATCCTTGTGGCTGATGTTTTGATATTAGCATTTTAATATCTGGCTCCAATTTTGTGAGTCAGATGAAGATCATCTCTTTTTACTATATCATGTCGGTTACGACTTTTTGCCAACTGTGTTACACGACTAAAGCCAGATTCCACAAGATAAGATGATGGGAAAACAATGACATCCATTTTAGCTTTCTCCTGTAAAAGCGGATATTTACATGCAATGTCACTATTCTTCCATACATCATGCTTTCCTTTTTTGAATAGACTTCGGACTGTCTCATCAGACCGCAATTCAACAAGTTCCTCTTGTAAATCAATTTCAACATCAGCAACATTTACTTCAAATGGACTCAGCACCCAATCTGGGATGTTCAGTTCTAGTAAGTCCTTGAATCGAACTTGCATGTCTTCATAATTTTTTTTTTTAAATGATCAACATACACAATACAATCATCTTTTAAACCACTGCTAACTTGAAGCAAGGTTTGGAAACTGGTCAAACACACGGTGCGAGATATTAAGACCGTACAATTTGAGTTTTCCAAGGAATGCATTAATGGCTTCTTTGCTAGATATTAAATCACAATTATGTCCTTGCTGCAGCTTATTAAGAAAATTCAGTTTTTAAAACACATCTGAGAGGTAAAATTTGTCTGTTTTCATGGCAACCAACTGTTTTCCAATTTCCTTTTTGTTTAGAAATGATACAATACTGTCCCAAATGACAACTAAGCGACGAAGACAATTGAGGTTGACAGCTTTTATTACAAGAGTTAAGGCTTCATGAAGACGTCCACTCAATCTCTTCGCCACAAGATGTTGGCGGTGAATCACACAATATATGCAAAATACTTTTGGCAATGCATTTTTTAAATGAGTGATAAACCCTCTGTACCTACCGACCATGGAAGGAGCGCCATCAGTAGCATAAGCCATTAAATTTTAGAGTGGAATATTTTTTTTTCTCTAAAATAAAACTGGACTTCCTTAAATATTGTTTCACCTTTAGTATCTGTTTTGAGGAATCTTGCAAAAAGCATTTCCTCTCTGAGTTGATTATCATCCATACATCTTATATATGCCAATAAAAGTGCTTTAATGCCCATCAAAGTGGATTCATCGAGTTGCATTGCAAAGTGTTTCACTCATAATTGAGCAATAAGTTGATTTTCTGCATCTTCATAATTGAGCAATAAGTTGATTTTCTGCATCTTCACATTTCAACAATGCGTCTGGATATTGTGTTATTGCTCAAAGGAAGGTTATTGGTAATTTCACGTGCATTTTTGTTTAACATTGTTGAAATTACAACTGATATCGAAGGCAAGATGACAGTTTCACCAATGCAATGTGGCTTTCTAGATTTTGCTATTTTGCTGATTTCATATGATGCTAATAAACCGGTATCTTTATTGCTTGCTTGTTTACTAAAAATCTGATGCAATTTGTTTCTTCCTTGAAAATTATCTCATAGTTTTCGTAAATACTCCACTGATTTATTTTTCTTTTCACTGTGCCTTGTCTCCAAATAGTGACAAAGCTTACTTGGCTTCATGCTATCATTAGACAGCACAGTCATAATATGACACATTGGTTTTGTGATATTCGCTGGTGATTCAATAAAACCATACGACAGATATTCAATCTAATATTGTCTTGTTTTCTTCTTTGCATGAGCCATGGGTAATCTGAAAACAATAATAATATTATTAATCTCAAATATTTAATGTTGGAAATGCTTGTAGGTACTAATGGAAATATAGTTCACTAGAACAATAACGTTCAATAACACAAACAATAGATTTCACCACGACAATGTCGATTACTCACTATAGAATGAAATGACTGCCTCTGACTGACTCTTTCTAGATTAGTCAGTACTTAAATAATGTTTTCTTCTTCGAGAATTTTCTATTAAAAGAAATTTTTGTTTTGCGTCAACTGAAGAAGGTTCTAGAAAATAACAGTATCTTCTAACTGCAAATTTCTGGACTTTTCTATGACATTATTATTATTATTTTTATTTAACAAATTATTTTATTTATATTTTATCATGAACCCCTTAGCTCATATTGTGGACCCCCTCAAGCTTCTATGAACCCCCTGGGGGGTCCATGTGAACCCCGGTTGGGAAATGCTGCTCTAAAGCATGGTGGTCCCACGACCGGAAGAAGTGATTCGACCTTAAGCAACATCTACATAAATTGTGGAAGCAGTCTCACAACATTACAGACAGAATTGCCTACTCTAGAGCTCGAGCTGAGTTTAACTGCCAGAAATCCACAGCTATCAAATCGTACCTAGACAGGACCATATGCATAGGGAAAGTTCCATATAAGGATATCCCTTCAGGTTTTCCCCCTCAACTTGATCCCTAAAGCTGGCTTGACTTCATCACCAGGTTTACCACGACTATCAACCCAGAAGACCAGCCCTTGCTACCAACATCTGACACCAGTTTTGACCCATTGACAACCATAATAATATCAAGACAAGAATTGATTAATTCTATCAACTCACTGCCAGCAACTTCTACTACTACTTGACCTGACGGGATTCCACAATTTATGCTTAAGAGCCTGAGTCCTTGCAACCTCTGTTACATATCTTTAACTCAGTGCTCTCAAAGCACTGTTTTCCACACCAATGGTATTCCTTCCATTGATGTTTCCCACACCAATGGAAGGAATACCTAGTCAAACCAAGGCTAAAAATTAGAGTTCCATCACTTGTGAAACATTACAGACCAATCTCAAATTCATCCCATCTATTGAAACTGCTAGAAAAAATACTGCTCCTGATCCTCACTAAGCAAATCCTGCCAGACAATCCTCCACAAATCCACTATGCACTCCCACACAAATCAACTGTGACCAACCTTCAAGCAACAACTAAAAGAATACTCACAGCCTTTGAGAACAGAGACGAGCTGGCATCCACCTACTTAGACATTGAATCTGCATTTGATGCTGTGCATGTCCCGTCTCTCCTAAAAATACTAGAAAAGTGCTATCAGATAGGAGGCGACATCTTAGATTTCCTCAAATCTCTGTTGAATAACCGAATAGTCAATTTATCTGTAGATAACTCACGATACTGCAAAGTAATCTCAGTTGGAGTCCCGCAAGGGGCAGTGCTACCTGGCCTCCTCTTCACCGCCCTTATTGCTCCACTGATAATCGAAAAGTTAAATATCCTAGTATATGCTGACAATCTAAAGCCGCAGTCGCCAACCTTTCGGACCTCACGGACCACTAAACTCAATTTTGAATCCCGCGGACCACTACCATGATTTTTTCCATAAAAGTAACATTCTAAATATGAAATGGTACTTACACTTGTTTTTGCACTCCAAGTTATTTGCAAAAAATTGGATATCATTAATGTTAATATAATTAATAATATAATGGCCTTATAATGATAAAAAAGGTATAATAAATAAACGCAGATATATTTATTATGAAAAATGCAAAAAACATTTCAAATTTCATTTTATTAAAAAATTAACAAACAATTAATATTAACAATTATCAAATATCGAGTGCACTTTGACATGAAGCTGTATAAAGGATTAATTATAGCAAAATAATGTGTGACACTTGTTGCTGCTTGTTTGAAATAAGTGGTTGGATTCTTGGCTCCAATGACGTTACTACAACACGGATAGCCGTTGTATTTCTAGCCAACAGTGGTACTTGTTTTTAATTGCCGTAACTGATGAAAATGTCTTTTCACACATATATGTAGTTGCGAATGGATTTAAAATTTTGATTGCCTTTTCACTCGGTACACACTTTTTACGGAAAGCCAAAAATTAGATCTTGTTAGGGACGAGTGGAAATGACCTTTGAGACTGTCATCAGATGATAGATCAATTAGCCTTTCTTTTTCTTTCATGTTCAAATTACTATCCTCGATTTTTGCTGAAAATGGATCTATTATCCACGTATTTCCATGTCTGGGGTCCTCTTCCTTTGAGTAATAATGACCAAAAGAGTCAGTGAGCGACTAAGTGCAATTGAACAAGAGTTATTACCTGCCGGTTGACATCCTCCTGTTTCATATAATCATCAAAATTTGGGAACATTTGCAGATCTTCAGCTAACCACGTTTGCCACAGCAATGTCTTCCTTTGAAATGCATCCATTTTGCCTCGCAGTGTGAATATGCGGTAAGCTGTCCTTGCAAGGACTTGTTTAGCTCATTTAACAGAGAAAAAATATTTGCCAGGTATGTAAGCTTGGCCAGCCAATCATTGTCAGACAAGAGATCATGGAACCTCTAATTATTTTTCTGCTGGAAGAATAACTTGACTTCTTGGTGCAGGTCAAACAATTGGGTTAGTACTTTGCCCCCCGACAGCCATCTCACGTCAGCGTGAAGAATATGAGTATGCTGAGAGCTCATTTCTTCACAAAATGCCTCAAATATTCAAGAATTGAGCACTTTGTGATGAATTTCGTTTACAATTTTAATTACATCAGAGAGTACTTCGTGCAGTTCTGGAGATAATCTTTTCGCCACAAGTTGCTCATGATGTATAACACAATGCGTAAACAAGATGTCTGGGTGTCCAATGTCTTTCACTTTTGCAACAACTCCCGAATGATGTCCAGTCATGCTTGTGGCACCAGCACCGTCTGTGCATATCCCAACACATTTCTTCCATTCAGTACTGTTTCAGGAAATAACCATTAAATGCATTGAAAATTTCAGAGCCGGTTGTTCTACCTGACAAGATTAGCGAACAGAGGAGTTCTTCCTTTAATTCTCCTTGGCAATCAAACCTCATGTCTGTTGATTCGTCAAGTTGAATTGAATAAAATGTAGAATTTTTCACAAGTGCAATCACTTGATTTTCAATATCTTTGGCCATGTCTTCAATTCTGCACTTCAGTGTTAGCGGACATAGGAATTCCTTTCAGTTTCTGGACAGCCTGTTTCCCCAAAACTTCTTCACAGGCTTGTAACAAGCAAGGCTTAATTAATTCTTCTCCAATCGTATACGGCTTTTTACATCTCACGATTTGAAGTGCTATCAAATAAGATTTTACTAAGGACTTATCTTCAATAATCATTGTTGCTAATGAACTTTTTTGCTTTTTCAAATTTTCATGCATCCTTTGGAAGTATTCAACTGGATTTTTAGCTAAATCTGGGTGTTTTGACTGCAAGTGCCTCTGAGTTTCGAAGGTTTCATGGCATCATTGGGTAAACTCTCAGAACATATAATACAAAGCGGCCGTGGATCCAGTTCACTTCCAGGATTCTTGAATAAATCCAAACTTCAAGTAGTCCACATCATATTTTCTTGAAACCTTGAACTTTTTCTTCTCTCCACCTCTAGTTCTAATGTCCTTCCTGATGATGCCTTGTGGTGGCTCTGATTCATTAACCAACTCATGACAATGCGATGTATTACCTAAGAAGTGCAAAATGCTTGCTTGCTTTTTCTCACTCATTGGGGTTATTTTATTTGAATCTAAAACCAAACAAGAAATAAGATAGTTATCAAATTCAAGCTCTTTGATGCCATTAAATATCACACTATGCACAGTTAAAATAAAAATATCACTGGTCACTTACCTAAGAACTGTGCCATGCCCAGGCTAGGCCATCGATAAGAAACAGAAATAGCTTTCTATATTTTTTCACAATAAAAGCATTGCTAATACTGGATATTGCACTGGACCTTTTATAAGCATGCAATGTAATAAGGTGAAAATTGCAAAAAAGTAGAATCAGAATATAATGAAGCATTTTGATAAACACGAAAATTGCAAATATATTCAAATTACTCTGCGTACCACCAAAATTCTCTCGCGGACCACTGGTTGCTGACCACTGATCTAAAGGTACTCACACCAATAAAGGCAAGCCAAAACTCTTAGAGTCTCAGAAGAGCCTAACCTCCACTCAGTATATATTTACCTCAAACAATTTGGTCTGCGTATCAATCCCAAGAAGTCAGAAATCATGGTCTTCTCATTAAAGAAACAGCTAACAAAAATCTATCCAACCCTCACTGGAGCCTCCATTCCTCTTGTCCAACATCACATTGATCTAGGAATAAGTTTCGATCCGAAGCTTCTTTTCGGCCAGCATGTAGACATACTCCTTACAAAAGCCGCCAGACTGAAATGGAGATGTAAGCAACATCTGCACCATGTAACAGACAAATCCACAATGGTGAGATACATCTCAACAATAGTGTATCCCCCCACTTCTCTATGCTGCAGAGATTTGGGTATCTGCATCTCCTACCATCAAACCAGCTTTCTCATCGGAGTACTGGCTTCTAAAGTGGGTGTGCCACAAACTTAGCCTGCCTCCACAGCTCCGGACTGCCGATATGGCCAATGCACTTAACATCCCAAGGCTCAAGTTGCTCATTAATGAAAGAAGGCTCATCACAACAGTCAAACTTGTGACTGCTCTCATCTCCTCCCCCTCCTTCTGGGAAAACTGTTCATGGAGGATCCCACCGGCACGTCTACGAGCAATCCCCCAGTTATGTCCCACTGCAAAGATGCCTTCAGCTGTCGGACTGGTTTCTTCCTCAGCAGATGCTATCTCGAGTCCAGGACTTAGATGTTGACTTCAATAAGTTCTGTTGTGATAGACAATACAGGAAGGGAATACTCAGTGGGGAGGCCAAGGCTACTACTATTATAATTTGAGTCAATGTATATTCTTAACCCAAAGAACTATGGACATTTATGCACTTCAATGTATATCCTTATAGTATGTATTTTGAAGCAAATGATTGTACACTCAATGTTCTATATATGTAGTATACTAGTAATTTCTCCATTTTCCTGTATTTTTTTGCATTTATTTATCATTTCTATTATTTATTTATGTATTTTGGTTCTTGAGGCAATGTCTCTGTAGTACAATGTTGGCCACTGTGCTATGACAGGCTGTTGCAACTAATATTATGTAAATTATCATTCTAAGCATTGCAATAAAGATTCTTCTGTTCTACAGTGATTGTTTAATGCTGTTTTTAGGGAAAACAGGCTGAAAAGTCTGTCAGGGAATTGGCAATGCTCCTGCATACTTAATGCTTTCTGCATAGGAATTTCTTGAAAAACACCACATCACTCACACTTACTGGATTTACGTCCTTTTTTTTTTTTTTGTTTCTAAAGCTTTTTAGTCCCCTTGAAAAGTCACATATCTGCAGAGACTGAAGAATTTATTCAGAAAATGACACCAGAACTATTAACAGTTCCAAAAGAAGCCTTCCAGGAATGCTCCAGCTTTTGCAAAAGTGTTTGAATTGGTATATACAATGTTGATGTGATTACCTTAAAGGAGAACCATTATATCTTTTTAAGCTTTATTTTCCAAATTTTAGTTCAGTTGCCCAACATCTTGGTTACACCTTGTTTATGCACCTGCTTATGCTCTCAGTAATGGATGCCTCCGTAGCCAGGTGGGAAGGAGCAGCAGTGCGTAACACACGCTTCTTGATTAGACTGGAGTTCGAGCCCGTCACCACCAAATACGGAGGATGCGGAAAGGTCAGGAAATGACCACCGCATATCCCGGAGCAATATGGCCTTAGTTGCTAATGTTCCTAAAAACCAAATAACATGCTCTCAGTAACCTTAATGCTACCCACATAATTGTCCATTGAGCACCGCAACTAGACCTTATATTTTTCCATCCCCTCTACTTTCCAGGATATTGAGTTTTCCAACAGAAGCAACACAAGAATCTGTTCCATTTCTGCTTATGACTGGTATTAAATTCTCAATGCAAGACCATTGATCAGTTTCTGATTTCTGACATTTAAATAGCATCCCTTGATATTATCTGAAAATAAGGTTCTATTCTCCACTTCTATAACAGTTTACATGGTTTGTAAGCTGCTTACTACTCTGCTCATAGGCACATATGGCTTGTTTCTTATTTAACAAGGGCTTGCTAAACACAATATTGTCTTACCACATCCCCCCCCCTTACTCACTTCACCTTTGTCATGCAATTTTTTTTCCTTTTCCTAAAAAGGAAACAATATGAAAGTGTTGCTCTGTCCAGAAATTTCAAAAGTACTTCAAGAAATGTACTAATGGTGGCAAAAGAAAATTATTACTCAATGACTATGTTATAAGTGGCTTTCTGTGTTTTATGCCCTTTGACCACTTCTCAAAGCTGCTTGTAAATGTTTTCTTTAATTGATTTAATTTTTTTTTTTTTTGTAGTCTCTTTTCCAGACATACATTTACATGAAATGTAGATGTTTAATTTCTTTTTTTCACTATTTTATAGGATCTTCTTCCTGTTTTATTCATGTTTGAATTGCCTTCAAATATTAAGGTTCCATATACTATGGAGGCCCATCCAGCAGTCTCATACATACAAAATAAATATGGCTTTTCAGTTGTAATTCATCATTCCAGTTCTTCAAGCCCAGCTTTAGTATCTGTCAGAGGATGCAGCAAAGATTATCCTAGACTACGGCAAGGAATTTTACTTTTAATGGAATATTTAGCAGGATGGAATTTGGTGAGCTAAAAAATCAATCACTTTTAATTTAAATATGACGTGTGTGTGTGTGTGTGTGTGTCAAAATTCAGACTTAGTAAAGCAGTTGGGTAAAAATCTGAAATGTCAGCATTTCACTTCATTTTGCATTAATATCAGACTGATAATAGTGCAAAATGAAGTGAAATTCTGACATTTCAGATTTTTACCCAGTTGCTTTGCTAAGAGTCTGATACACTAAATCCTGGTACTTAAGTTTGTATTGGTAAAAGCTTGCTTGATAATTGCATTTGAATTCTTTTCATTATAACTGAAGTACTGTATGTTAGGCACACTGAATATAGTGAATATTTATCCAGAAAACCTTGCAGAGATAGTAAATATTACCCCTACTCCCTTGGTTTAAAAATCAGAAAAGTGAATGAAGCAGGAAGCTTCATTCACTTTTCTGATTCAATCAATTATGATTGCATTAGATTTCTAAAAATCTAATGCAAAAAAAGGAATCAACGCTTCCTTTTTTGCATTAGATGTTTAGAAAAGGTTAAGGTAGGATATTCATTATTTTTGAAATATAGTGAATATGTTACCTAAAACTACAAAATTGACTCCCTTTTCCATATTTTAAACAAGGGCATGGGGTGGTATGTTCACTATATTCTAAATATAAGTATGTTACCCAGTCAACTTGTCAGGGATAGCAGATATAACCCCATTTCTGATTTTTTAAAAATCAGAAAAGATGATTAAACAGTGCGAAAAGGTAAGTAATAACTACATACTTCATTCAATTTTGATTTTTAAACAAAGGTGTTGGGGGTAGTATGTCTACTGTCCTGCATAGTTGCCTTGATAATATATTAGCATTAGTACAGGCATTTGATGCAAGAAAGCAAGTTTATGCAACATTAGCCAAAAAAAAAAAAAAAAAAAAAAAAACCACTTCCACTTCACTCCTCTGTTTGTTCAAAATACCGGTCCAGCGGAGCCTTAAACTTATTTAGGCTATCAACTTCCACGACAAGGGATGGAAGTCTGTTCCACCAACCAACCACTCGCTGGCTAAAGGCAAATTTCCGCACGTCTATCCTACATCTGTCTTTCCTCAATTGGAATTTATGCCCTCTCAGGTGATTATTCTGAGCAAGAGGAAGAATCCCAACAGCATTGAGCATGCTCAAACCATTCAAGGCTTTGTACACCTCTATCAGATCACCTCGCTGCTGCCTAGTCTCCAGACACTGTAATTCGCAAAACTTAAGCCTTTCTTCATAAGAACACCCCTTTGTTCCATTCACTAATCTTGTTGCCCTTCTCTGTACTCGTTCCAGCAGCTCTACATCCTTCTTGAAATGAGGCCTCCAGATCTGTATACAGTACTCTAGGTGTGGCCTGACCGTTGCCTTATACAAGGGAATAATCACCTCCTTATCCCATCCACCCCGGGTGCCTTCCTTGTGTTTATCTTCAACAATTTCTCCTCCACTTTACTCTCAGTTATTACAAGATTCTCTAGTTTACTGCTAGAGTTGAATACACCTCTGGCTTTCCCCTCGCTAAGTAACTCCTCATGTGTGAATGTGGATGCAAAATATTCATTTAGTTTGTTAGCTACCTGAGTAGGATCATCAACAGTTGACCCATCGTTTCAAGTGGACCAATCTGATTCATCCCCTTCCTTCTAGAGTTTACATAAATAAAGAACTCTTTGCTGTTTTCTTTGCATCCCTTGCCAAAGATTTCTCGTAATCTGCCTTCGCCTGCCTAACCTCCTTTGTAACTTGGTTACAGATCAACTTAGATTATCTATCATAGGCTTCTGTGTCATGTGTTAATTTGTATGTATCCCATGCATGTTTCTTCTCTGCCATGTGCCTCATCAGTTCATCTGACATCCATTTAGGCCTAAACCTTGAACAATATTTCTTAGTTGGTATGTAAAGCCTAGTAGCTTCCAAGATAAGTTCTTTGAATGCTTCCCATTTTGCATTTGCTGTTGGTAACATCATCAGTTGGTCCCACTGTATAGAATTTAAATACTGTCTCAGTCCATCATAGTTGCCTTTACGAAAGCGATAACCCTTCCCTTTGCCCCTAATGGTAGTTACCTCTTTGAGTAAATCCCACTTCAGCACACTGTGATCACTGCCACCTAGTGGTTCATTTATCTGCAGATTCTTAATGCATGAAGAATCACTGCTGATAATCAAATCAAGAGTATTCCTCCCTCTAGTTGCCTCCCGAACATGCTGATGTAGAAAACAATCATCCAATAAATCCACAAAAGCCTTGTGAGTGACCAACCCACAAATTCCAGTCAATATCTGGGAAATTAAAATCCCCCATTATAAGACTCTCTGATTTACTGGCCCACTCTATTTCCCTGTACAGTTTCTTATTATACTCATCAGAGTCATTAGGTCTATAGTACACTCCTACTCTCAATTTTGATCTCCCAATGCTTATGTCACACCAAACTGACTTGACACTGCACTGTCCAGCGATGTCCACTGGCTTCACTTCCTTGGATTTTATGTATTTCTTAACTAATAGCAAAACCCCTCCTCCCTTCCTATCTGGTCTATCCTTTCTGTAGACGTTGTACTCCCCAAATTCCAGTTCTGCATTCCTTATATCTGTGTGACATCATGTCTCTGATATCCCAACAATATCTGCCTTTGATGTTTTGAGCAATACCTCAAATTCATCAAATTTATTTACTGAACTCCTAGCATTGGTGTATACGCAAGTATACATGCACCTATTTCTATTCTTAGCTACCCTAACACAACCCATGTGTTTACTTGTACCACAATGACTCCCGGCAGTCTCTGAAATATCCTGCATCTTGTTTTTCAGGCTTCTGCTCATTCCAATAGAAGCAGTGCAAGAATCTCTTTCACCTCTGCCAGTAGCTACTGTATTCTGAATAAAGTTTTGAAGACTAAATGCTCAAGGCATAATACATCATGGGTTGAAATTAACTATATAATATTGGTGTAAATACGTGCTAGTTTAACTACATACGTAGTGTAACAGCATCGTTTAGGTTTTATCTCATTGTGGCTACCTTCACAATGAGATATCTGAATAAGGTAGTCAGTCCTATCTGTTTGATTTCTGTTTCTATGCCAGAATTTGTACCGATGGTATCTTTACCTTGTCGTGGTGGGCCTCGCGTGTCTCAGTGATCTACAGAGCTATGCTGGTGCTAGCTCGCTACTTGTAGGGCGTCACCCAGAAAGGTTAGCTAGAGACCAGATGAAAAAAGATACCTTGGTCTTCCAGGTTGGGGGTTGATGCAATGGGCCAGCTCCCCATTCTTGATAAAACATTCTTTCAATGCTAAAAGACCTAATAGAGAAAAAATCAGACTGACAAATAGGAATCTAACTGACGAATGGAAAAGGATTATGAATTTTGGCTGATGAA
The DNA here is from genome assembly GCF_048544385.1 of Mastigoproctus giganteus. Taxonomy (NCBI): domain Eukaryota; kingdom Metazoa; phylum Arthropoda; class Arachnida; order Uropygi; family Thelyphonidae; genus Mastigoproctus; species Mastigoproctus giganteus. The sequence goes on along the minus strand of NC_143587.1, from coordinate 110,658,777 downwards.
ATGTACGAGGGGTTAGCACAAAACATAATGAAATTTTATTGGAATTGGGAAAACATAAATTGGATGTTGCAGTCTTAACTGAAACAAAGAACAAAGAGAGGTGAAGAAATGACTGGAGAATATATTTTTCTTTGGTATAGTGTTGACCAACATGTAAGAGCTAAGGCAGGGGTAGCTGTACTTATTCACAAGAATCTCAAATTTTATTGTAAAATGGAGCTTTGTTAATGAATGAATCTTGACCCTTGAAATTAAAATATATGAAAAAGAAATTATTATTGGGGTATACGCTCCTAATAATTACTCTGCAACAGATATTAAAGATTTTTTTCTGGGAAAACCTGAGAGAAGTAATAGAAGCAATTCCACGTTGCAGAGAGATGGCCATAATGGAGGATTTGAACTCCAGAGTGGGACATGCTGCAGACAATGAAATGGTGGGAAGACACAGAGAAAATGTAAAGAATGATAATGGAGAGTGACTTGATAGGACTTTGCTCTCAATGTAAGCCAAGGATTAGTAACACGTTCCAACATAGACAGTCATAAGGTCACATGGTTCCAAGAAACAAAAGGACTAAAATCAGTAATTGATTGTGATCACAAAACAAGAAGCACAATTTTTGTCTGTGATGTTAGGGCCCAGAGATGAGCAAATTGTGGCTCTGATCACTTTTTGGTGAAGGCTACATTGTCATTTCCATGGATGTGTCGAAAAAGGAAGGCGAAATGGAAAAAAGACTGAGAGGAATGAACAACTTGACACTGAAAGATTCAATATGGCATCACTAAAAGATGAGAGCACTAGGGGGCTTGTGTCAAAGAAAATTAGACCAAGAATTAGATGAAACCTACAGGGAGAGTGCAAAAGATATATATGAATACTTAAAGGAAACAGTGAAGAAAATTGCTGGAGAGGCAATAGGAAAATCTCAAAAGATTGAAAGAAAATGATCAGCTGAAAATGGAAATTAAGGAATTAATAAAGGAGAAAAAAGCATAACGAAGATGGCTAAGCTCAAAAAGTGAAGTTCATAGAAAAATATATAAAGAAAAAAATAAAGAAGTGAAAGTCATCAAGGCAAAGAATGAGTCCTGGGATAGAGCATGTGCCTGAGGTGAACAGCAAACTAGGATGTATAAGATCTGCAGAGGTGTGGAGAGTATTGAAGAGATTAAGGAAACCTCATAAACAAAATGCTAGACTGGAAATGATAGATGTGGAGGAATGGGTCAATTATTATGAAAAGTTATTGAATGAAGGAAGAGAATAATTTAGAGAAACTGAAACAGTTGTGGAAAAAGCATTGAACATCCAAATTAAGGAAGTGGAACTGGAAATAAAAATGGAAAAACACCAGGCCCAGGTGGAATTGACAGAGATCTGCTTAAATATGGAGGTCAAAGTTATAAATCTACTAACTCGATTGTTCAACGAATTAAGCAATGGCGAAGAAATACCAGATGAGATGACAATCAGATACATTACATCAATTTTCAAGAAAGGCGACAGAAGATGCTCCAACTATAGAGGAATATGAGCTCTGTTGCTAAACTATTTGGAAAAATTGACAAAATCAAAACTGGAACAAGAGATTTATTTCTGAGGAACAGTGTGGCTTTTCAACTGGACACTCGCATATAGACCATTTATTCACTGTTAACCAAATTCTGGAAAAATGTCAGGCTACAAACCAAGATGTAGGTATGTTGTTCGTAGTTTTAATTTGTAGACTTAGAAAAATCTTCTGTGTAAGGCTGTGGAAAAAATGTCAATAAGCCAGGCATTAATTGAAATTATTAGAAGAATCTACAAGAACAATACATGCTATATAAAAAGTAGTTCAAAAATATCAAGAAAATTTAAGACGTCCAAAAAGACTACTTCAAGGATGCTGTTTGTCACCCACTTTGTTTAAGCTGTCCCTGGAAGTTGTTCTAAGACAATGATCACAGAAGTGCAGTTCAATGGGTATTTGCTCTTGGTCAAAATAAGAACCTTTACAATTTTCTGTTTGCAGACGACCAAGTTGTAGCACAGCATGATGACGTAAATTACGTGGGCAGAAAGTTACTAAAACAGTATAAAACATGGGGACTGATAGTTAATTTTAATAAGACAGAGTACGTGAATCGAAGTGAGGATGCTCTGGATTTAGATGGAATACAGGTGAAATTTTTGTGCACCTGCCAAATTGTCCATTCTTTCCTCCAACCAGCCACTGCAACAAACATAATAGTCAGTGCTTGAGCATACAATATATGCATCTAGATAGCCTATGTTGATGTGCATGAAAAAAATTAATAATTGCTAGATTTTTATTGTAGTTTAATGAAATTTTTGGATGGCTTTACAAATCTTTCTAATAGGGCTAAATATGAAAATTCATGAGAGCAGTTGTTGCATGGCAGAAAAAAATAAATAAAAGTAGTTGCCAGATTTCTATTAGTCAGCTTTTAATGAAATTTGGAATGGCTTGAGAAGTCTTTTCAAAAGACACAGAAAAGTTTATGAAAATGCATCCACTGGGAGTACTTGTAACATGCAAACAGATGCATTAAACAGATGCATGTTAAACATATGCATTATGTGCATATGTTTAACTTGCCTAAAAATTGAATAAAATGTTCATGGGAAACGGTTTATACTGTCATTAGCAATAAATTATAAACAAAACACTGATAGAAATGGTTGACTGCATATAGGAGACAAACTTGTGGAGAAAGTTATAGCAAAGTTAAATTACTAAAAAACTCAAAGGTCAGCGTATAGTGTTATCTAGCTGCCTGCCAAAACTGAATTATTTCTGCCCTGCTCTGCAAGTTGGGGAGCAGATGGGAGACAGAGTGCACATTCCCTATATCAAGAAGGTGTACTGCTTGAATGTTATGTTAAAATCTGTTTAACTTAACATGGGAGTGCTTCCTTACTGCTAATGAATGACATATGTTGCAAAAAAATTTGTAGTTTTTCCATTGCTTACTCTTGTCTCACTAAAATTTATTAAGGATTACAAATAACATATTTCAACCATCTTTTGAGCTAGGTGAATGCTGTTCTTTGTATGCACAGAAAATTATAAGAGCCACTTTTTGCAGTGTGAGATGCACTTTAAGGACAGTTAGGATTCATCTCTTTAATTCTGTTTGTTTTTCTTTAATTTTTTAATCTTGCAATTGTAATTAATACATCACACTCAAAAATTTGTAATGTATTTTCAAATAATTCTATCCAAGAGGAAAACTGGATTTCTCAAAACCTGTCTTTTGTATCTTATTTTTAAAGGTAATTACAAAAAAAAAAAAAAAAAAAAAAAAACACTACAGGAAATTAACTACTTGGTTTAGTGCCATCATCATCATCAGCCATTTTCAATCCACTGCAGGATGAAGGCCTCTCCAGCAACTTTCCAGTTCCTTCTGTTTTGAGCACTGGCCATCCATTTACAACTCAAAAGCCGACCGGGCTAGCCGAGTGGGTAAAGTACCTGCCCGGTAACCCAAAGGTCGCGGGTTCGATTCCCGCCTCGGGCTTGGATCAAAGTACTGCAAAAACCTTGGGAGGTGCAATATGGCCACAGAAGCCGATGCGCCAACAACTACCAAATCAAAAAAAAAAAAAAAAAAAAAAAAAAACAACTCAAAAACTCATGAATTTCATCTATCCATCTCCGCTTTTATCTTCCAGGTTTTCTTCTAGCTCCTCTTGGGTACCATTCTGTTATTTTCTTAGTCCATCTGTCATCATGTCTTCGAGCTATGTGCCCTGCCCAAGACCATTTTAGTTCTTTAGTTTTGATAAGAATGTCCTTTACTTGAGTTTGCTGCCTAATCCATGTGTTTCTCTTCTTATCTAACAGTCTGATTCCCAATATAATTCGTTCCATTCTTTGCTGTGTAGTTCTTAGCTTCTCTTCCATTCTTTTGGTGAGTGCCCAAGTTTCACTTCCATAAGTCATGGTGGGGAGTATACATTGATTCATTATTTTACGTTTCAGACAAACTGGGATATTGCTCTTCAGTATGTGACTATATTTCCTGAATGCTATCCATCCAAAATTTATTCTTCTCTTGACTTCCAGCCATTTATCATTATTACAGCTAATAACTTGTCCCAGATAAGTATGACTCCACCTTTTCAATTACTGCTCCTTCAATCATTATTTCCCTTTCCGTGGCATACTTGTTCATCATTACTTTTGTTTTAGCCATATTCATCTTTAGTCCAAAATCCTTACTAACTGTGCATAACTGATTAAGATTTTCCTCTAATTCTTTGGGATCGTGGCTTATGACCACAATGTCATCTGCAAATCGTAAATGGTTTAGGTATTCTCCGTTCACATTGACTCCTTTCTGCGACCAGTCTAATCTTCTGAAAGCTTCCTCAAGGGCAGCAGTAAACAGCTTCGGAGATATTGTGTCTCCTTGTCGAACTTTTTCTCGATTTTAAATTTGCTACTGTCTTTGTCTAGTCTAATAAAGGATGTAGCACTCTCATATATTTTCTTCAAAATCATAATATATGGAGTATCTATGCCTTGTCTTTCCAGTGCCCGAAACATTGCCTTTTGCTGTATGGAGTCAAATGCCTTTTCATAATCCACAAATGCCAGGCATAATGGTGTTTTATATTCATTTGCTTTCTCCATTAGCTGTGATATTAAGTGAAGGTGATCCATAGTTGAGAATCCTGTCCTAAAGCCAGCTTGCTCTTTCGGTTGATTCTCATCAAGTATTCTTTCTAATCTGTTAGTAATGACCCTTGTGAACAACTTGTAGATATGGGATAACAAGCTAATTGGTCTATAATTTTTTATAATTTTCATAATCCACAAATGCCAGGCATAATGGTGTTTTATATTCATTTGCTTTCTCCATTAGCTGTGATATTAAGTGAAGGTGATCCATAGTTGAGAATCCTGTCCTAAAGCCAGCTTGCTCTTTCGGTTGATTCTCATCAAGTATTCTTTCTAATCTGTTAGTAATGACCCTTGTGAACAACTTGTAGATATGGGATAACAAGCTAATTGGTCTATAATTTCCAATTTCTGATTTATCTCCTTTCTTATGCAGCAAAACTATGATTGCATTATTGCACTGCTTAGGCGTCACACCTTTTCTAATGCACTTTGTGAAGAGCCTTGCCAGTTTTTGTTATGTCTCTTCCTCCCAATTTTAACAACTCTACAGTAACTTCATCTTCCCCCGGGGCTTTCCGATTCTTCATTTTCTTCAATGCATGTTCTACCTCATCAGGAAGAATATCGGGTATGTCGTATGTGTTGCTACTTTGCAATCCATCTTCCCCACTGCTGGTATCATTCCTTCGCTCCTTGTATAATTCTCTATAGTAGTCTTCTGCTATTTGAATTATGCCTTCTCTGCTGTTTATAAGTACACCATCGCTATTCTTCAGTTTCAGTATCATTTGTCTTTCTGTATTACTGCTCATGGCTGCTGATTTAATTCCTTTGTTTTCCCTTAATGCTTGTTCTACTTTTCTTGTGTTAAATCTTCTTATGTCCTCTCTGAGTCTCTTTCTAATGGCTTTGCATAACTCAGTATACTCAATTTTCTCCCTGTCAGTGTTTTTCTTGCTCTTCATTTGTCGTCTTTGGTTCATCATGACAAGTGTTTCTTGACTAATTTTTTCTTCTTTGGATTTCTGTTTCCCTATAGGTTTCTTGGGCTTTATCACTTTCAGAAAGTTGTAATATTCCTCGTCGATATCTTGGTCCTGAGCAGTCTGCAGAAGCTCAAACTTGTTCTTAAGTTCCAGTACATACTGCTTTTTCTCCTCCTCTGTTATTTCAAAGACCTTTGTATTATTTACTCGAGTCAGTTTTTTCCTTTCCTTTCCTACATCTATATCAAGTGTACATCTTACCATTCTGTGATCACTTCCAACATTTACCTTATTCAGGACGGTAACATCATTCACAATATATCTTCTGTTAGTGAGGATGAAGTTGATTTCATTAGTTGTTAATCCATTTGGACTCTTCCATGTCCACTTTTTGTTCACCCTTTTCTTGAAAAAAGTGTTCATTACTGACATTCCTTGAGATTCTGCAAATTCCACAAGTCTTTCACCTCTTATTTTGTTCACCAATTCCAAAATTTCCTATAGTTCCTCTTTCTGCGCTGTTTTGCCTTTTTCCAACCTTAGCATTGAAGTCTCCCATAATAATAATAGTGTAGTGGGTTTTCTGCTCATCTAGAAGACTCAATTTCAGTGTACATTTCTTCAACCTCTTCATCATCATGGCTTGATGTTGATGCATAAATCATTATAATCTTTAGCTTATACCTCTTAGAAATCTTGAGTATTAGTCTTGACATCCTTGGTGATGTACTTTTGAATTCCAAAATGTTTATAAAATCCTTATGGACCAGAAACCCAACTCCACCTTCACTCCTTTCACTGTTTCCATTAGTGTACAGCAGATTTCCACTTGATAAACTTATAAGTGATTCATTTCTTCTTCTTGTTTCAGCCAAACCGATGATATTCCAATTCACATTTTCTAATTCCTTTTCCAGCTCTAATATCCTGTCTTCACCGATGAGTGATCGTACGTTATAACAGGCCAAGTTCAATTTCCGTGCATGGCAGCCTGGTCGTACCCAGAGAGTCTTAGCACCCTCTGCTTCCACTCTGATCCTCTCGCTGCCGTAAGAGGGAGAGTGAAAACTGCTGGGGACTGAGGGCCATTTGTATTGTTGTGCTCTCATTGCTGGAGGGTTTGGTCTTTTCCTCTTCACGCTGACCAGGCGTCTTCCAAAATTTCCTGTAGTTCCTCTTTCTGCGCTGTTTTGCCTTTTTCCAACCTTAGCATTGAAGTCCCCCATAATAATAGTGTAGTAGGTTTTCTGCTCATCTAGAAGACTCAATTTCAGTGTACATTTCTTCAACCTCACAGATGTAACCATGACGTTGCCAACCTTTTCCATAACTTAATCTAATCAAACTTAGGTTTATCACAGTAAACTGTCAATAACACTACAGCTCTTCTCATTCACAGAAGGAACACTATCAAGATATTTCAAGCCTACATCTGATCATTTTAATTAACCTTAACTGCAATAATCAAATTGTTTTAGTGCCACTCTGCTCTAATGCCATTTGATCTATAGTAGAGTAACATCAATTTTCTTTTTGGTAGGGTTTTACTAAAACTTATTTTAGATGTGTTTACCAAACTTTATATTTGACTTATAATAGAGTAACATCAGTTTTTTTTTTTTTTTTTTTTTTAAGAAGTATCTTTTTGAAATTAAATTCATTATACTAAACTCTTTTACAGGCACAGTTTACAGGATATCTAAAAATGGAAATTGCACCTCAAAATCAAGCTTTTGTTTTAGGACTTGGTGGAATTAATATTCAGCAAATAATGCAGAGAACTGAAGCTGCCATCATATTTCCTGGTGCAAGTCTTTCTCATATCAGCTCCCTGTGTCTTGGGCATGAAGTACCAGTTTCTAAATCAACTGTACTAATTGCAGGACTCTTTGATAATGTATATCTAGCTTGGCAAGAACTTCAGGTAACATTTCATAAATGAATATTTACTTTATTTGGGTTCTGATAAAGTATTTGACGTCTATGATATTTTCATGCGGCATCTGCCAAATCAAATATAGCACATTTTATCTCTGTGACTAGCTTTCTCATATATTGCTGTGACCTTGAATTTGATTATTGCAGTTAAGGTTAATTAAAATGATCAGATGTAGGCTTGAAATATCTTGATAGTGTTCCTTCTGTGAATGAGAAGAGCTGTAGTGTTATTGACAGTTTACTGTGATAAACCTAAGTTTGATTAGATTAAGTTATGGAAAAGGTTGGCAACGTCATGGTTACATCTGTGAGGACTAGTAGGTGTCATCAGTTATTACCTCTAATGACGTTCATGCTTCATTAGAAGCAATAGCATGACTTGTCCATGTTATCGACATCCTATGTAGTCTTCAATGAGTGCCTAGTATGCATGAAAAAAAAAAATCTGGCTTAAAGGTACTCCACAAGCATCTGCTTTGTGTCCAGAAATTGGAACGTATCTTTACAGACAATCGGCAAAACCTTCAATAACAGACAGCAGAAACCCATTTCCACCACCATTATTCAGCGAGTGCAGGAAAATTGATCTACCCAAGTGCATGGTAATCCACAAGCCTCCCACTTTTGAGTGGAAGAAACAAATCCATGTAGCACAAAGCAATATTTCCCAAATCCATCCCTCTTCCCATCTGTGCAGGTAGGGTGGTATCTGGTGTTTGTGGGGTTTGGCTTAGGTCTTCTCATTGTTTTGGAGGTGTCCTGTCACCTAGAGGATATTTCTGAACATTGTGATGGATGAGATTCACTCCAGAGTGCTGACACACCTGGATGATTGATACCGTTCCAAGAGACCACAATCCATAGCCTACAAGCTGTAAATTATGCCAAACTTCAATGATATGTATCAACTGCTATAATCTGCTTAGTCATCTGAGACGTCTCATTGAGAATTTGTGGGTTCACTGGAATAATGCATCAGAGATAAATCTCAACCAATGAATCTCTAATGGAGCTAAAGGTCATTCTGAAACCACAATAGAATAATGTCATTTGGGACATATTTGTACAGCTATCTGACTCTGTTCTAAATCCCCTCAATGTGGGCACCTGTTCATGGTGAGGGGACTTCCCAGTGATGCTGCTGAGTTTGCAGATTAATGAATTTAATCCCTGATATTGAAGGGACAAACTGCCAATTGTCCCTTCAAGATCCAAGAGCTAGTTCAAGGTCTAAATTTCATGTTAGATATATCCATGTCAGCTAGGCAGTTCCTTACTCCTTGGAGTATGCAACTTCCATTTTCTACTAGGTATTGGTGGAAAGTTGATACATACTCATTTGTATATTGACAACTCCTTGGAGTATACACAGCTGAATATTCTGACATTCTGACTCCTTGCCAGTATATACGGATGGTTTGAAGAGTCTGGAGTCTGCTCGAATTTTCCATAGAAATGCCATCTGCAACCAGATTGCCAATGAATGTAGTATAACACCACATAGCTCCATACAATAGAACTGGCATGGGAGCATATAAAAGCTCACCGGTACTAAATGTGAATGGTATATACAGATTCTTATTACTGGCTGTGTCAGATGAGATGAACTCTCATTCAGCGCTTTCAGGTACAGCAAATGCTACAGTCTCTTTTAGAGTTACACTTTGATATCTGCTTTAGCAGTAGTAGAGGCATATGACGCAAGAAAGCAAACTTATATACTATCAGTAAAAAAAAACCCATTCCCGTTTCACCCATCCATTCACTTAAACTTTGTCTAGTTCAGCCTTGAATTTATTTAAGCTGTCAACTTCCACAACAACAGATGAAGTTTGTTCCAGCAATCAACCACCCACTGGCTAAAGGCAAACATCCGCACATCTATCCTACAACTGTCTTTAATCAATTTGAATTTATGCCATCTCAGATGATTATTCTGAACAAGAGGAAGAATCTCATCAGCATTGAGCATGCTTCAAACCATTATAGGCCTTATACACCTCGATCAGATCACCTCACATTTGCCACGTCTCCAGACACTAAAAAATTTCAAAAACTTCAGCTCTTTCTTTGTAAGAGTAACCCTTTTTTCCATTCACTAATCATGTTGCTTTTCTTTGTATTTGTTCCAGCCGCTCTACATCCTTCTTGAAATGAGGCCTCCAGACCCGTATACAGCACTTAAGGTGTGGCCTGACCATTGCCTTATACAAGGCAATAATCACTTCCTTATCCATGTTAGAAAAATTCCTGTATATCATTGACAAGACACCATGAGCTACTCTTGCAGCCCATCTGCACTGCTCAGAAAACTTCATATCTGCCTGCACAATTACCCCCAGGTCCTTTTCATTCTCTACCACTGTCAGTGTAGTACCATAGAGTTGATACGTTGCTGTGGGGTTACTGTTTACCATATGTAGTACTTTATGTTTGTCAATGTTAAACTTCATTTGCCACCTCTCAGCCCATCTGCTCAACCTTTCCAGATCCTGTTGCAGCAGCATAGTATCAGTAGTGTCCTTCACAACCCTACCAACCTTTGTATCATCTGCAAACTTGGACATTAAACTTGATATACCATCATCAATATCATTTATAAATACAGAAAACAATAATGGACCCAACACTGAACCCTGAGGGACTCCACTCATAACATTAGTCCACGAACAGCAGTGTCCATTGATTACCACTCGGTCTTCTCCCAGGCACCTTTGTAGCCAGGTCAGCAGGAGCAGCAGTGCGTAGCACACGCTTCTTGATTAGACTGGGATTCGAGCCCTTGCCCACCAAATATGGAGGATGTGGAAAGGTCAGGGAATAACCACCACATATCCCCGGAGCAACATGGCCTTAGTTGCTAATGCTCCTAAAAAAAAAAAAAAAAAAAAAAACCACCAAATAACAACCGTCTTTTCCCACTCAACCATCCCTTTATCCATTGCAGCAATTTGCCTCCAGTGCCACACTGCTCCGATTTCTGCAGCAGTCTTCCATGTGCAACAGTATCAAAGGCTTTTCTAAGATACAAATATATGATATCAAAGTTATCCTTTACATCTGGTTCCTTTGTGACTACTTCATAGTATCCAATCAAATTAGTCAGACAAGACTTCTCCTTAACAAACCCATACTGTGTCCGAGCTATAACTGAAGTCTTTTCTAGATGATCCTGCAATGCTTCTTTAACCAGTGCTTCAATTAATTTCCCTGGAAAAGAAGTTAAACTAACAGGTCTGTAATTACCTGCGTCTCCCTTTGATTCTCCTTTGTGGATTGGGGTCACATTTGCACATCTCCAGTCCATGGGTACCTTTCCTGAGTCCAGGGAAGCTCTCATAGTTATGGCTTACTTCCTCTGCCACCTCCTTTAATATAACTGGATAGATTCCATCCACCCCAGGTGCCTTTCTTGTGTTTGTCTTCAATAATTTCTCCTCCACTTTACTCTCAGTTATTACAAGATTATCTAGCTTACTGCCAGAGTTTAATACACCTCTGGCATTCCTCTCCCTGAATAACTCCTCATGTATAGTCTCCTTGTATAAGGCAATGGTTAGGCCACACATTGAGTACTGCACAGAGGTCTAGAGGCCTCATTTTAGGTGGGATATAGAGCTGCTCAAACAAGTACAGAGAAGGGGAACAAGATTGGTGAATGGAACAAAGGGTTGCTTTTATAAAGAAAGACGAATTTTGCAAATTGCAGCATCGGGAGACCAGGCACCTGCAATTTTTTCTGATTGAGGTGTATAAGGCTTTGAATGGTTTGATCAAGCTCAATGCTGATGGGATTCTTCCTCTTGCTAAGATTCTGCACCTGAGGGGGCATAAATTTAAATTGAAGAAAGATAGTTATAGAATAGATGTGCAGAAATTTGCCTTTAGCCAGGTTGATTGCTGGAATAAACTTCCATCTGTCATTGAAGTTAACAACTAAAATAAATTAAAGTCAGAACTAGACAAATATTTGGAGTTAATGGATGGGTGAAATGGGAAGGGTTTTTTTTTTGTCTGATGCTATATAAGCTGCTTTCTTGCATCATATGCCTCTTCTAATGCTAATTTCATTTGTTCAACTTCCTTTTGTTCATACACAGCATGTTTTTGTGCAAGCAGTTGTTCAAAGATGATTGGCTAACTAATGCTGTATAATTCTAAATGTTAGGAATAGAATGCTTGCTCTTTTTCCTTAAAGTTTAAAAGACAATTGTCCTATTATGAGAATATAATATAATAGTGTGTGCACATGTTTATTTTCAAATTGATTGCTATTAATATAATTATGTTTTAAGATGTTTCACTAATTTTTATATCTGGCTGGTTCAACCCAAGCCTGGCTTCTTTTCGCTGTATAAGTAGTATTAATATTATTTGCTTTGCTGTTTTTTTCTCTCTCTCCCGAATTAAGTTTCAAGTTCAAGTTTTATTGATGTGAATCTTATACTTGCAGAAACAACTTCCATTGGCATTAATATTTGAACTTAAAGATGTGGATCAGTATAATCCAGGTTAGTTGTAATGTTGATTTTTTTTTGTTTATTTATTTTTTTTTTAGCTAATGTAACTGAAATGGAATTGTTTATTGAAATAGATAAATATCTAAATGTAGTAATTTGGCAGGAACATGTTAATTCGTTAATTCATTGCATTATTTGTTTTCCACATGTGAGACAATGTATGGATTTTCACAATAACAAAATAGTAGAAAACAAAAGTTAAAAGTAGTAAAAGATGCATGCAAACCTGTTTATAATAGAATAGTCTTCAAGAAATAATGCTTGAGTATCAAGGACTATTCCTTCACTGAAATGTAAGTCTCACTATTGTCATCAGCCCATTGTATATCTGTGATGCTGAGATGTATGATCATGAGGGATTGGTTGTGGAAATTAAAGGATACTAATGTGTATGTTCCCAACACTGTAACAAAAAACCATCCATTTACATTTAACTATTTCTTATATATATTTTATGTTTTCAGTTACTGGTTTTTGTCTGATGTCAATACTTTGATATCAGTTGAAGGTTGTTTATTGTGATATTTGTATGTATTACACAAGTGCATACCAATATTGTGATATATAAGAGCCTGTAGTATTCATAATTTTTTTTTTTTTTTTTATTATATATACAGTTTGCTTCAAATTAAATTGTGATTTATCTCCAGGCTCATTCTGTTATACTTCTGAATATAATTCCAAAGCAGATGAAGCTTAGTCATGCCAAGTGATAGTGCCCAAGTGATATTTTGTGCAATACATAGTGCTCTTTCTCAGTGGATTAGTTATATTTATTTTCCAGTGTCTCTATTCTTCCTGTTTTTCATAAGTGATTCTTTACTTAAAAGCTTTGAAGTAGGAATCCAAAAAGGAAACACTCCTTTCTTTTCTTGTATATATATTTATATAATCTGTACTAACCTAACTTTCTAAACTGCTTGGTCACTGGTGGCACCACTCCTGCCTCCACGTGGTGGGGCCGGTAACCTGGGAGAAAAAAATCACTCCCAGGACAAAAAGGAGCAAAGATGGACATAAATAGAAATGTCACTTATGATCTCACGATCTAGCTCTCTCAAACATATGACTTAAATGCATGTAATGCAAAACGGTAGAAAAAAGAAGGAACAGAGACCCCTGCTCCTCTTTTTCTGATGCTGCATTCATTGAGTAAGCTCTCCCCATTCTTAATACAAAAATGTCTTGAAAATGTGGTGGGCCCTCCAAAAATGGTTCGGAGATTAAAATCTGGAGACCTTCTAGTGGAGATGAGTGAGAATAAGCACTCGGAAAGACTGTTAAAAACAGACTTTTGGTGGAATTCCCACAAAGGTTTTCCTTCGTGCCACTCTAAAGGGGTAATGCCTTTGTGATATATTTTTAAAACACATTTCTGGAGGTCTCTACCATAAATCAAAAACAATTTGCAGTTTCCCGTTTATTGGGCTTTTCTGTTAGTGCAAGCAATTATAAACGGGTAGTAAACTCAGTGTTACTGCTTTGCAAAAATACCGATAGCTGGAATTGTGTGGTTTTTTTACGTTACTATCGTGAAATGTGTTTTTCCTTTACTGAAATCTTAAATCATATAAAAAAACAAAAATAAATTTTCAAAATCTTCTTCATTCTTTTTTTGTAAACTTTGTAAACTTGTTACTCCTTGCAAATTGTGTTAGTTGCAATCTGCATTCTGATAAAAAAAAAAAAAAATGCTTATGCATGATATTGAAATTTATAAAGAGAGAAGATTATCTTGGAAACAAAATGCCTCTTGAAGCATTTCTGAAGAATACTGAAGACTACTCCTTGTAAAACAGAGTGCCAAGCCAATAATGAGCGATCAACAAGTGTGCATTTCACCGATGATGATGAAGAATAAACATTCTTTAACATTCGAGGCAGTGTTAGGTGGGTTGGAAAACTGCTAGATTGGGTGGGATACACACAGTAAAAGATTAATGGTAGCCTCAGGCAGAGACGAAAGTGATTTCGTCTCTGCCTTGCACTGCTTCTATTTTAATGAGCAGTAACCTAGAGAGCAAGATGCTGGGGATTTCAAGAGCTGCTGGGAGTTGTCATGGAATGAGTGAATACATGGGCTGTGTTAGGGTAGCTAAGAGTAAGAACAAGTGCACTTGCACGTACATTAATGCTACAAGTATAGTAAATAAAATTGATGAATTTGAAGTGCTGATCAAGACATCAAAGGCAGATATTGTTCGAATATCAGAGATATGGGGTCACACAGATATAAACAGTGCAGAATTAGAATTTGGGGAGGACAGACAGGGCAGGAAGACAGGAGGGGTTATGCTGTTAGTTAAGAAACAGATAAAATCTAAGGAAGTTCATCCAGTTGACACAGGTGGACAGTGCAATGTTGAGTCTGTTTGATGTGACATAAACACTGGGAAAGGGAAAATGAGAGTAGGAGTATGTTATAGGAAACTGACCTTGGCCTGTTGCAACGGAAGATTGCTCATCAGTGAAGACAGGATATTAGAGCTGGAAAGGAATTAGAAAATGTGAATTTTCTAATTCCTAATTTTCTAATAGGATGTAGAGCTGCTGGAACGAGTACAGAGAAGGACAACAAGATTGGTGAGGGGGAAGGGGTCCTCTTACCAAGGAAGGCTTAAGTTCTGCAAATTGCAGTGGCTGGAGACTAGACACCTGCATGGTGATCTGATTGAGGTGAATAAGGCCTTGAATGGGTTGAGCTTGCTGAATTCTGATGGGATTCTTCCACTTGCTGAGATTACGAACCTAAGGGGGCATAAATTCAAATTGAGGAAAGACAGTTGTAGAATAGACGTGCGGAAATTTGCCTTTAGCCAGCGGATGGTTGATTGCTGGAACAACTTCCATCTGTATTTGTAGAAGTTGATAGCTTAAATAGATTCAAGGCAGATGGGTGAAATGAGAAGGGGTTTTTTTTTTTTTTTTTTTGGCTGGTGCTATATAAGCTTGTTTTCTTGCATCGTGTGCCTTTACTAATGCAAATCCTTGTCCATGAATACTGGTTCCAGCTTCTCACCAGAAAAGACTGTTTGTCCATTTTTGTTGCAAGCATAGCCTTCACGCCGAACCTGAATTAAGACTTGGACAAACAACCATTCCAGTAGTATCAGAGATATGTTCTTGGGACTCATATTTGACAAAAAGCTGGCATTCCTCGAATACATTCATCAGCTATGCACAAAGTGCTTGAGAGGGCTTAACATTCTCTGTGCTATCTTCAACTTTTTGGGGCACAGACAGATGCACATTGTTCCATCTGTATTGTGCACTTGTACACTCAAAATTAGATTGTGTCCCAGGTATATTCTGCCAGAAATAATGTGCTACAGTGGCTTGATTCCATTCACCATTGGGCCATTCTTATTGCTACTGATACATTCAGAACATCACCTGTCCAAAGTCTGTATGTTGAAGTAAATGAGCCATATTTGTCACTTTGACAAAAACAGTTCTTTACAGTATACTTCCATGCCACGTGTACATCTGTTTTTGAACCATGATGGGAAAATCTTTAACACATGTTAGACTGCCAACTATCCATTCGGTATTCATGTCCAAGAGCTACTCAGAAGTAGTCACCAAAGCAGTCCCTTTCCCCCCATTGACCTGCTCTAACTCCAGCAGGTGTCTTCTTTAAAAACTGGGTGATGTCAGATACAGCACCTGCTGTCTAACTTCAGCTCTAATCACAGTACAAAGCCAGTCATTCTGACTTCTTGCCTGTGCATACAAATGGCTCAAAGTCAGAATCGTGTGGGATCTGCAGCTGTCTTTCTGACTATAGTATATCCGAGCATCATCATCATCAGCCATTTTCAGTCCACTGCAGGATGAAGGCCTCTCCAGCAACTTTCCAGTTCCTTCTGTTTTGAGCACTGGCCATCCATTTACTACTCAAAAACTCATGAATTTCATCTATCCATCTCCGCCTTTGTCTTCCAGGTTTTCTTCTAGCTCCTCTTGGGTACCATTCTGTTATTTTCTTAGTCCATCTGTCATCATGTCTTCTAGCTATGTGTCCTGCCCAAGACCATTTTAGTTCTTTAGTTTTGATAAGAATGTCCTTTACTTGAGTTTGCTGCCTAATCCATGTGTTTCTCTTCTTATCTAACAGTCTGATTCCCAATATAATTCGTTCCATTCTTCGCTGTGTAGTTCTTAGCTTCTCTTCCATTCTTTTGGTGAGTGCCCAAGTTTGACTTCCATAAGTCATGGTGGGGAGTATACATTGATTCATTATTTTACGTTTCAGACAAACTGGGATATTGCTCTTCAGTATGTGACTATATTTCCTGAATGCTATCCATCCAAAATTTATTCTTCTCTTGACTTCCAGCCATTTATCATTATTACAGCTAATAACTTGTCCCAGATAAGTATATGACTCCACCTTTTCAATTACTGCTCCTTCAATCATTATTTCCCTTTCTGTGGCATACTTGTTCATCATTACTTTTGTTTTAGCCATATTCATCTTTAGTCCAAAATCCTTACTAACTGTGCATAACTGATTAAGATTTTCCTCTAATTCTTTGGGATCGTGGCTTATGACCACAATGTCATCTGCAAATCGTAAATGGTTTAGGTACTCTCCGTTCACATTGACTCCTTTCTGCGACCATTCTAATCTTCTGAAAGCTTCCTCAAGGGCAGCAGTAAACAGCTTTGGAGATATTGTGTCTCCTTGTCGAACTCCTTTCTCGATTTTAAATTTCCTACTGTCTTTGTCTAGTCTAATAAAGGATGTAGCACTCTCATATATTTTCTTCAAAATCATAATATATGGAGTATCTATGCCTTGTCTTTCCAGTGCCCGAAACATTGCCTTATGCTGTATGGAGTCAAATGCCTTTTCATAATCCACAAATGCCAGGCATAATGGTGTTTTATATTCATTTGCTTTCTCCATTAGCTGTGATATTACGTGAAGGTGATCCATAGTTGAGAATCCTGTCCTAAAGCCAGCTTGCTCTTTCGGTTGATTCTCATCAAGTATTCTTTCTAATCTGTTAGTAATGACCCTTGTGAACAACTTGTAGATATGGGATAACAAGCTAATTGGTCTATAATTTCCAATTTCTGATTTATCTCCTTTCTTATGCAGCAAAACTATGATTGCATTATTGCACTGCTTAGGCGTCACACCTTTTCTAATGCACTTTGTGAAGAGCCTTGCCAGTTTTTGTTATGTCTCTTCCTCCCAATTTTAACAACTCTACAGTAACTTCATCTTCCCCCGGGGCTTTCCGATTCTTCATTTTCTTCAATGCATGTTCTACCTCATCAGGAAGAATATCGGGTATGTCGTATGTGTTGCTACTTTGCAATCCATCTTCCCCACTGCTGGTATCATTCCTTCGCTCCTTGTATAATTCTCTATAGTAGTCTTCTGCTATTTGAATTATGCCTTCTCTGCTGTTTATAAGTACACCATCGCTATTCTTCAGTTTCAGTATCATTTGTCTTTCTGTATTACTGCTCATGGCTGCTGATTTAAATCCTTTGTTTTCCCTTAATGCTTGTTCTACTTTTCTTGTGTTAAATCTTCTTATGTCCTCTCTGAGTCTCTTTCTAATGGCTTTGCATAACTCAGTATACTCAATTTTCTCCCTGTCAGTGTTTTTCTTGCTCTTCATTTGTCGTCTTTGGTTCATCATGACAAGTGTTTCTTGACTAATTTTTTCTTCTTTGGATTTCTTTTTCCCTATAGGTTTCTTGGGCTTTATCACTTTCAGAAAGTTGTAATATTCCTCGTCGATATCTTGGTCCTGAGCAGTCTGCAGAAGCTCAAACTTGTTCTTAAGTTCCAGTACATACTGCTTTTTCTCCTCCTCTGTTATTTCAAAGACCTTTGTATTATTTACTCGAGTCAGTTTTTTCCTTTCCTTTCCTACATCTATATCAATATCCGAGCAGATTCCCCTTAAATACACCATACATGCTATAGAGATGGCCTTGGGCCACATAACAGCCTGCCAACATCATTGGGTTATTATATATACTGATTTGTTGAGTGCACTCCAGGCTCTATCAGCGATGAGATACAACAATCATTCAACTCTGTCCCAAATTCATCAGATGATATGCTCTCTTTCTCTCTGTGTGTGTGTGAAAGCAGATTCAGTATCAGCTTTTGCTGGATCTTCAGCCACATTGGCATTGCCGGAAATGATTTTGTTGATAATGCAGCGAAATTAGCAGTCCTGAAATATAATCTTGACCTGTCAGTACCCCCCTGTACATACTACAGGCAAGTAATCCATAATAAGATTTATTTGCAGCGGCAAGATTCATGGTATGGACAGGTAACAAACTAACTCTATCAGATTAAGCCTGTAACCATGGCACTCTAGTCTGCACAGGGATTGTAAAGAGGAAGTTGTTCTTATTCAGCTCTGCATAGAACGTAGTCATCTAACACATTCTTTTCTGCTGAGGGCTGATGATGCTCCTGTGTGTGAGCAATATGATACCATTTTATCTATTAAGCATGTTTTAAAAGAAAGTCCAAATTTTAGAAGTGCACATTTTTATCTCTTTTAACCATCTGACTGAGCTGTATACACTCAGTCAGATTTTATCTGATAATGACCGTGTGTCAGCAGTTTAATTTTTTTATATGCTGTCAATATGTGGCCTCGGCTGCCAAGCATATTTCCTATATTTATATTTTTACTAATTAACTAACACTTGAACTGCTTGGCCTCTGAACGACACTGCTCCTGCCTCCCTGTGGCGGGGCCGGTAACCTGTGGGAAAAGTTATCCTTGGGCAAAAAGGAGTAACCATGGATATAAATGAATATCCACCACTAGAGCCTTCAAATTCAAGGCCAGACAAACCAAATGATGATGATCTGACCCAACCAAAAAGGCTCCGAAGAGAAGTGCAGTGCAATGAGATGCCAAACTTCCTGGTGATACATTCGCTCTCCAGCCAGCCTATTGGCAAATTATCACCATTTGTCATCCAAAGATTTTTGGAATCCATTGCTGGAACACCAAAAATGGTTAAAGGACTGCAATCTGGAGATCTCCTAATCGAAACAGCCTCCTCAAAATATTCAGAGTGGATGCTTAAAACAACAACTTTTGCTGGGCTACCGGTATCTATCACTCCCCACAATACGTTAAATTCGTAAAAAGGTGTCATCACAGAGTGGGACCTGGTTCCTGCACTAATTCCTCTTCAGATACTGTAATCAGGTATCAAAAAACGAAAAACTACAACCAAAAAGTAATTAATACGAAATGTATGAAGACCAAAAAATATGGAAATCTTGTTCCAACTCGATCCATAATTTTAACATTCAGCAACCCAGATTTACCATCCTCAGTAAAAGCGTCCTTGAGGTTGTCACAGACATTCTCTCAGATATGCCAGACAAGCTGTACTTGCTACCTGGGAGTCAAAACGCTGATGGAACTGATATTCGGGTGACACTCAAGTCAAGTGGACCCAATTTCGGCGAAGTCTGGACGGTCTGTGACAACCAAATTGTCTGCTTGCACCTTCACGATGGTGGGACTGTTAGTAATCCTGGGTATAACCTCCATGCACAAGTACATGGTGGGTGACCACCCAGGTGTAAACCAATGTAAGCAGGGGTCGATGTGTGGCGCCCACACCACATGGAGGAATGCCGACCCTCTATGTTACCAGGCAGTACTAGGTGGTAGATGACTCTCATCAACTGGTGAAATACCACCACTTTGCTTATTGGAGGCTTGAAGTGGTGGACCCCATGTTTAGTCTCTAGAGCTAAGTTCTGGTCAACCCTTCCCTATCTCTTCCATCATGCAGTATGATTGATGACTTTTGAGGTTATGATGAATGTCGTGGCGAGATCCAATATTCCTTACATTTCGAGGGTACAGCTCTAAAACAGTGTTCGAAGGCCGGCCGCTAGTTAGTACACCGGACCGAACCTATTGGTAACTCTCTAGGAGGCTTCCGGATCAGCTAGTGTATCTTGCTACCTCTACTCTGCCAGATAGTGACTGGAGGGAGTCAGAGTAGTGTGTATGCCGGGAGCATTGTCGAGGCCACGTTATGTCAAGGATCTGGGTATATTCTTACCACATGTACGCCATATCCAAAAATTTCATTACTTCATACAGTATGTCCCACCCACTTTTTCTTACTATTGAATACACCATGAATTGTCAAACTAATAGAGCAAGTTTATCTGCGAAAAGATCTAAACCTCCCAAGGACTTCCTAATTCATTTCACAAATATACGTGGTCTCAATTCTAATCTCAATGATGTCCATTTCCACTTGCAGTCTGCCAAACCCCATGTACTTTTTCTGACAGAATCTCAGTTATCGGTTGATTCATCTAGTGCTCATCTCAGATGCCCAAATTATTTGCTGTATGATTCCTTTCACCTCAATGGTGGTACTTGTGCATATGTCCATTCTGATATTCCCTGTCAGAGACTTGGCAATTTGGAATCTCCTCTCTTTGATCTTCTCTGGCTTAAAATCTCTCTACCTCATTGTGTCTAATTCATCTGTTGTCTCTACCGTTCTCCCAACTCCACTAATCACTTGGAGCTCCTTGACTTCCTCTCTTTTCAACTTGACTTTCTCCAGTCCAACTTTCCTAACAGTGAGGTAATTTTCCTAGGTGATTTTAATATTCACAACTCCAGCTGGCTTCTGTTTTCTAGTCACACTGATCCAGCAGGTCGAGATGCTGAGGCTTTTGCAATTACTAATGACCTAGCACAGATTGTTCATTTACCTACAACAATACCGGACAATCCTAATCATACAGCCAATACATTTGATCTTTTTCTCACTAACAACCCTTCCAAGTACACGGTCAAAGTGAGTGGTCCTTTAGGTACCTCTGATCACAACTTGGTGATTGTATCTTCTCCAATGGAACCTTTATCTCATGGCTATTCCCAACCTCGTGTTGTTTGGCATTACAAGAATGCAAAATGGGATGACCTGCGAGACTTCTTTTCTTCTTTTCCTTGGTCGGATTACTATTTCAAAACTTCTGATGTCAATGTTTGCTCAGGTCGTGTCAGTGAAATTATTCTTGCAGGAATGGAATCCTTTATCCCACACTCCACTTTAAAATCTCGTCCCTTATCTAAACCTTGGTTTTCCAATAAATGTGCTAAGGCTGTCCAAGAGAAGAATGTTGCATATCGTAATTGGCTTGTTTCTAATTCTTCAGTTTCATTTTCTGCCTACACCAAAGCACACAACAATTGTAAAGCAGTTATTAATCAGTCCAAACTAGAGTTTGAACAGGCTAAGAGTAGAAAACTTGCTTCTTGCCCTAATGGTAGCCAAGCATTCTGGTCTCTTGCCAAAGCTATTGGCTGCAACTTTTGCCCATCTCTGCTCCCATCTCTGTCCAAACCAGATGGTTCTGTTGTCACTTCAGCCAAGTATAAAGCTGACCTGCTAACATCCCATTTTTCTTCCAGCTCATGTATTAATGATCTTGGAAAAACACCTCCCACCATTCCCAACACGCTCCATTCAATGCCTCCTGTGGTCTTCTGTCAAAAGGATATCAGAAAGATTTTGATGAATCTTGATGCTAAGAAAGCTCCAGGTCCTGATGGTATTTCTCCACTTGTTTTCAAAACCTGTGCTCCTGAACTTACTCCTATTCTTTGCCGCCATTTTTCACTTTCTTATTCCAAAGGTTTTTTCCTTCTGCTTGGAAATTTGCTTATATCCAGCCAGTTCCTAAAAAGGGTAACAAATCCCTCCCATCCAATTATCGTCCCATTGCAATTACTTCTACTCTTTCTAAAGTAATGGAGAAATCAATTAACCGCCAACTCTTAAACTACCTAGAAACCTTCGGTCTGATCAACGATCGCCAGTATGGATTCCGTCAGTGTCGATCCACTGGTGATATTCTGGCTTATGTTACCGATTTATGGACTAATTCAATGGAAAGGTTCGGTGAAACACAAGTAGTTGCTCTTGACATCTCAAAGGCTTTTGATCGTGTTTGGCATAAAGGTCTTCTAAACAAGCTTCCATCTTATGGTTTGCCAACTATTTTTAGTAATTGGTTATCCAGTTTTCTCTCTGATCGCTCACTGAGGGTGATGGTAGATGGCTCTCTGTCTTCTAACTTCTCCACTAATGCCGGTGTCCCCCCCAAGGTTCATTCTTTCCCCCACTCTTTTCCTCTTGTATATCAATGACCTTCTTCCACTGACTGGAAATCCGATCCATAGTTTTACCGATGATAGCACATTGCATTCAACTTTCCATTTTGAGAAACCTTGTCCTGCTCAAACAGATTCAACTTCACAAAAATCTGCTACCAATTCCTTAAATGCCGATCTTCAGGTAATTCTCCAGTGGGGCAAAGACAACTTAGTTGATTTCAACCCTTCTAAAACTCAGTCTTGTCTTATATCTCGCAAAAAGGATTCTTCTGCTCCTATGCTTATCTTTAGTGACACTCAGATTTCTAGGCAAAATGATATATCTCTTTTGGGGATTACCCTGACTTCTAATCTCTCTTGGCACCAGCACATTACAAATATTGCTTCCTCAGCATCTAAAAAACTTGGTTTTCTCTTTCGCTCTCGGCGTTACTTTTCTTCCAAACAGCTGCTCACTCTGTATAAATCGCAAATCTGCCCTGCCATGGAATATTGTTCCCACATCTGGGGTGGTGCCCCCAAAACCTCTCTCAGGCTTCTTGATTCAATTCAGAAGTGGGCAGTTAGGTTAATTAATGATTCATCTCTAACAGAGTCTCTCCACTCGCTTTCTCATAAACGTACTGTTTCTGCTGCATGCCTCTTCTGCAGATACTTCCATGGGCACTGTTCTTCTGAATTGGCTTCTATAATTCCCGCTCTCTATTTCAAAACAGTCCGAACACGTGCCGCCACCAGCCAACATCCATTTACTGTCAAACTTCAAACCCACAGAACCAACTTTTCATCTTCCTCATTTATTCATTCAACTGCAGTTTTCTGGAACAACCTTCCTTCATACGTATTTCCTGAAAATTACAGTCTACAGAAGTTCAAGTCCAATGTCAACAAATATCTTCTTTCGTCTTCTCAACCTCCAACCCAAGCACGGTACTAAGTACTATAGGTTCTAATACCTCTCGCGTTTGGGGTTCACATAAAAAAAAAAAAAAAAAAAAAAAAAAAGCTGGCAACTTAAACTGCCAAATACGGCCTTATATCCCTAATTCCATATGTTGCTTTAAATGGCCAAAATATGGACACTCCCAACAAGGATGTAGAGGTGATGCCATTTGTCCAATTTGTGGTTCCAAGGAGCATACACAAGCAGACTGTTCAGCCTCAAGTCTCATTTGCCCCAACTGCAAAGAAAGTCACCCCGCCTTTTCCAAATCTTGTGAAATATGGAATGCTAAATGCTAAATGTGGAAAACAGGAAAGAAAATCCAAAAATATAAAATAGAGCACAGTCACGTACCCCAGGCATGCAGATAGGTTATGTCAACCATGCCCAGTTGTTCATATGCATCTTACACTCAAAGCTTTCATTCAACAGCAGCTCAAACAGATGTATCAATACCCCCCAACACATCTCCAGCTAACTGGGTTAAAAACACATTATCAAACTCTGTAAAAGACACACACCAAATTAAAATCAGTGAATCGACCAACACTCCAATCAGTATCCCAATTGAGACTCGGACAGTCTCGCATGACAAAGAAAAACTAAAAACTACTAAAGACAACAATAAACCTGAATCATCCACCAGTAGTATGGAAGTAGATGTAAACCCAGATCATGAAGAACCCATACTAGAACTTCACGCAAACGACACTATGGATACTGGATGCCCTACCTTCCCAAAAAAAGACCGAAAAAAATCCTCCTCAAACAAAAAAAAAAAAAAAAACAGTCTGATGAATCATCCTCAACTAAACCAAAATGAACCACAGCATTGCAGAGACTTTTGTTCCAACACAGATGATATTCAATACCTAATTAACCAATATTCTCCGGTTGCCTTTTGTTTACAGGAAACTCTCCTAACCTCACAAATTTCTCCTTCGATAAAGAACTATTGCCTGTATCGAAGAGATCGAAATACTGCTAATGCTGCCCATGGTGGTGTGGCAATCCTAGTAAATTCAAAGATCTCAACTAAACATATCCCACTTCAAACTGAAATAGAAGCTGTTGCTGTTCGTATAACTCTCCATAGTGCAATAACACTTGTCTCAATCTACCTACCACCAAACCGTACTTACTCTTTAAAAGATCTTGAAGACCTCTTTATACAGATACCTCCACCTCTCTGTATATTAGAGGACTTTAATGGACACCACCCATTATGGGGCTCTCCTAAATTGGATAGATGGGGCCGACTAATTGAAAGCTTTTTGGAGGCACTAAATCTCACCATACTCAATACTGGTGCACTGACACACGTACAGCTCCCAGCAGGACACACCTCAGCAATAGATCTCTCAATTTGTTCACCAGTACTAGACCCAACCATAGTGGTATGTAATAAACGATCCCATGGACAGTGACCACTTCCCAATAGTAGGCAACTTTCTGGAAGCAAAGACTCATTCAATTCAACCCTGCAGAAAGTGGAAACTTGTCCGAGCAGTCTGGGCAAAATTTCATTTATCAATTGACCTTGATGAGGGAAAATCTGCCTCCAGCATATTGATAATGTGATAGATTACATCACATTGCATCTTCTAAATGTGGCTAAAGACATGATACTACTATCAAATCTGCTGGGCCGAAAGCATTATAATTACTGGTGGAATGACAAATGCACCACAGCAAAGAGAGCAAAAAATAAAGCCTGGAATTTGTTTCGGCAGTGTATGAGCACAGTCAATCTCCTTAATTATAAGAAATTAAGGGCAAAAGCACACTTCATACAAATGCAAGCTAAGAAAGAATCCTGGACCCATTTTGCATCCAGTTTTCACAGAAATACTGATCCCAAAATAATATGGAAAAAAATTAGACAGCTGTCTAGTAAGTTTCCTACCATACCTTCTCCAATCCTCTCCTGGAATAAGAAAGATCTATCTGTCTAATCCTGTAGATATAGCCAATGTTTTGGGCAATACTTTTGAAGAAATCTCAGCAACATCAGCCTATACTACCTCATTCCAACGAATTAAAAACACTAAAGAAAAGCCTTGTTTTAATTTTGAAACTTCCCACCTTCTCCCATATAACAAACCTCTGCAATATTCTGAACTGTTACATGTCATTAGAACAGCCCGCATTGGTGCTGCTGGGCCAGATGGGATTTATTATGTCATTCTACAACATTTTAATGACAAAGCTTTGCACCTCCTAGTCTTTTACAATTGCATATTTTTAGAAAATGTTTTTCCAGCTTCTTGGCATCACTCTACAGTTTTGGCATTCCTGAAACCTGGAAAAGATCCATCCAACCCCTCTATAGCTATAGACCCATATCTCTCTCAAGCTGCCTCAGCAAAATCCTTGAGAAAAGGCGCCTCCATAGCCAGGTAGGCAGGAGCAGCAGAAGTGCGTAGCACACGCTTCTTGATTAGACCGGAGTTTGAGCCCGTGAGCCACCAAATATAGAGGATGCGGAAAGGTCAGGGAATGACCACCGCATATCCCCAGAGCAATATGGCCTTAGTTGCTAATGCTCCTAAAAACCAAATAACAACATAACAACATCCTTGAGAAAATTATCCATAGAAGTCTTATCTGGATCATTGAGTCAGAACAGCTAATGAGCCATAGTCAACATGGCTTTTGTCAAAACAGGTCATGTTTAGATCTTATGGTCAAGGCTGAATTTGCCATCCATAATGCTTTTGTGAAACATGAACATCTAGTAATGGTTTCAATAGACAGAGAGAAGGCTTTTGATAGCACCTGGCGGCATGGTATACTTAGTGATCTTTACTTTCTCAGAGTACATGGCAACCTTCCTATATTTATTGAGAACTTTCTACATACTAGATCATTTCAAGTTCGATACCAACATGCCCTCTCCAACTTTCATTCAGGATGGTGTTCCACAGGGATCAGTATTGAGTGCCACTCATTTTGCTATTAGAATTGATTCCATCAGTAAACAGCTTCCAAACACAATTGAGACTTATCTTTATGCAGATGCATCTCCTTCCATTCCCAAAACATGAGATCTATTGAAAGACAGCTTCAAATATCATTAATAAAATACAACAATGGGCCAGCCTCAACGGCTACCGACTCTCTCAGCAGAAAACAATTGATACATTTTTGTAGACAACGAAAACTTCATCCGGATCCTGAACTTTAAATTTCCAATGTCTCCATCCCAATCGCTACTAACATCAGATTTCTAGGATTAATCCTTGACCACAAATTAAATTTCCTAAATCGTATTAAAAATATACGGACTTCCCAATTTCTGCCCAAACATGGTCAATCTATTCATTTGCCATTATTGGATCTGCAAATAGATTCTCCTCTAATTTTTGCATAAATGATGTTATGTCAGTTTTTAAATCGATCCAGCCAACCATTGTTACATACAATTGTCGCGTTGAAATTGTTTAGCAAATATTTCAGCTTGAGCCTTCAAGATCGGACTGTTCATTGAAAATTCAGCACTTTGTGTGGTGAATCATTGAAGCAATGCTTCATCAACGTTTGTAACCTTGCACTTTCTAATTTTTTTTTTTTTTTTTTTATATTTTCTTTTCCAGTGCCAATATGTAAACATCATTATTCTTCCACAATGTCGATACACTTGAAAAGGACAAAACGTTTTGCACTCTTCAACATTTTTTGCACCATGTAGAACTTGCAAATAATTTCAGTTGTTTCATGAATCGAGAGACACTTTCTTGTTAGTAGACATGTTTCCGAAGGAAGGGTTTGTTTCTAACTGATTTTACTTTAAAATGCTAAAGTAGTCTGCATGAAAACTTCTTAGAGGTCCCAAAATGCATACAACATTCTTAAAGTCCTGAAATGCATACAAGGTTCTTAAAGTCCAGTTTCCAAAATTCTTAGAAGTCCTGAAATAAATTTATGGTTCAATTGAACACAAGACAATCTGTAAATAGGGTATTGTGACAAGCAGAACGCCAATGCACTTGTATACTCCTGTCCCTAGGACAAGGTCATAAACTGGCTGCTAATCTGATGCAGGTGGTCATAAAGCTAAGTTGCCCTTGTCATTTTTGTCTATTCCAATAATTGAGTTTTTTCGATTATCCAAGGAAGTAAGAATTTTCATAGTTACCAAAATTTGTTTGGTATATCCGTTAGTATGCTCGTTATAACAGTGAGCGATTGTATGGAAATAAGCATAAATTTAATCATTACGGCTTTTTGATCATTATAGCCATGATCTCATTATTTCTGTGCTTGTTATAACCAAGTTAGACTGTATACAGTATACAACTTTTGACAAGGTAACTTTTTCAAAGGTTACCAGAATCTCAATTTTTTTTTTTTTTTAAATTTAAATTCTTCGTGCATTATAACCTTTGATGTTTTTGCACCATTAAAACCAAAAATCATCATCAGTATGACCACTTATTACTTAAAGATATAACACTTATGTATGCTCTTACACTGGTACTAAATCCCTGTGCTACTGTTTCAGCATCCCTGTTGACTAATACCAATTTCTTTACAAAGAAATTGGTATTAGTCACAATCCAAAAGAGGTGTCTTTTCATAGACAACTTTTAAGTAAAAGTTTGAAAGCTGTGCTGCTTCACAATGGAAATGCACTCATTGTTTCCTGTTCTCTATTCATAATAAATGGAATTGTAATCTATTCATATTAAATGGAATGTTTGTGGCGACATAATGCTGAGGGATTTCCATGGTAGATTCATTGGTTTTTCTGTCTGAAATAGCAGCAGGACAGTTGATCAACATTAGAACAGTCTGGTAAAATTGAGTTTCAGCTTGGTGCACACCATGTAGTAAATCTCATGGATCTTAGTGAAAGTCTTGCTTCCACCACTCTATATCAAGCTGATCAAATTATTTGTTACAGCATGTCATCCTCAGTATGACACTTTCAAGCATATACAATGTTTCTAAAATTGCCCGAAGCAGAAGTGAAGGGTAACATATTTATTGGTCCATAAGTTAAGCATACGTTGGTTTTGTAAAAACTGAAAGACAATGATTGATGCTGAGTGAAATATTTGGCAGTAATTTTGCCTTGTAATGAATGTTTCTTGGTATGCCTTGTAATGAATGTTTCTTGGTTCCTTGTAATGTTTCTTGGTAACATTAAAAGTGGGAGTTACAATTATCTAATTGACAAGTTAAGTGAAAGAAAAGTGGGATGCAGAATGTCAATCAAACTTCATTACTTGCACTCTCACCTGGGTTTTCAGACCAAATCTGGGTGATGAGAGAGTGTGCACCAAGACATCTAATGCAGACAATGGTCAACAGGTTTCAATAAGGAAGGTGGGATGAAACTAAGATTACACTGACCACAAAAGATATCAAATGGATGTTTAAGAAATTTTTTTACTAACCTGAATGTTTACTGAAGTTAAACATTGTTCATAAATATGATATAGTATTATTGCATATTTACTTTTCTTTTATTTCTAGGCAAACCATTGATAATATACAAATGAACAAAACCTTTTTGAAAACTTGATACATGACATTTGTAATTCAAGTAGTTTCAACTCAGAATATCTCAATGAGTACAACAAAAACAAGACTCTTAATTATGAGAAATCAAGACAGTTGAACAGTCTCATATGTTATCAAACAGGTGTATTTGCCTCAAAAAAATTTTTATTTAAAGTTACAAAAGAAACAATGAACAGTTTGCTATATATTTAGATAGAAAGAACTACCCTTTTTTGGTCAAAATATTAAAGAACAGTGCAGTTATACTGTATGATAAAACATTAGTTGTAAGTAGACAAAACATGTCTGAATGTGACAGTAAGAGTTTAAATATTACATGTAGCCTTGCATACAATGAAAATAAGAATAATTTTGACCAATAACTTTTACTATTTCCACAAAAAGAACCATACTGCAGTTTAAGCCAGTGTTTCTCAACAAGGGTTCTGTGAGAAATTGCAGAATTCACACACGAGGAGTTATTATGCTTTGAAAATAGCAGAAGGTTATTGAATTGTAGCAGGGTGCTTAATGATTTTGTAATAACTGAGAACAAAGTAGAGGAGAAATTGTTGAAGTTAAACATAAGAAAGGCACCTGGGGTGGATGGGATCTATCCAGTTATATTAAAGGAGGCGGTAAAGCAACTAAGCAAACCCTTAGCCATAATTATGAGAGCGTCCTTGGACTCAGGGGAGGTCCCCACGGATTGGAGATGTGCAAATGTATCCCCAGTTCACAAAGGGAGATCAAAGGGTGACACGAGTAATTACAGACCAGTTAGTTTAACTTCTGTTCCAGGTAAAATAATGGAGTCGCTGGTTTAAAGATGCATTGCAGGATCACCTAGACAAGACTGCAGCAATTATTCAGACACGCATGGGTTTGTTAAGGTAAAGTCTTGTCTGACAAATTTGATAGGATATTATCATGTGGTTACAAAGGAACTGGATGCAAAAAATAATTTTGATGTCATATATTTGGATTTCAGGAAAGCTGTTGACACTGTTGCTCATGGAAGACTATTGTACAAATTGAAGCAGAATGGTATTAAGGGTAAGTTGCTTCAATGGATAAAAGGATGGTTGAGTGGAAGAAGACAGAGGGTGGTAATTAATGGGTGCTGCTCTTTGTGGACTAATGTTATTAGTGGAGTCCCACAGGGTTCAGTGTTAGGTCCACTGTTGTTTTGTATATTTATCAGTGATATTGATGAAGGTATATTAAGCTTAGTGTTGAAGTTTGCAGATGATACAAAGGTTGGCAGGGTTGTTAATGACAATAATGGCAGTGTGCTACTGAAACAGGATCTAGATAATTTGGGCAGATGGGCTAAGAAGTGGCAACTGAAGTTTAATCTTGACAAATGCAAAGTACTGCATATGGGTAGAAGTAACCCCAGAAAAACGTATCAGCTGTGTGGTACTACACTTAAGGTGGTAGAAAATGAAAAAGACCTGGGAGTAATTGTGCAGTCATATATGAAGTTTTCTGAGCAATGCAGACAGGCTGCCAGGGCAGGTCATGGGGTTTTGTCAATGATATATAGGAATTTTGCTAGCAGGGAGAAGGAGGTGATTGTCCCTCTGTATAAGGCAATGGTCAGGCCGTGCCTTAAGTACTGCATACAGGTCTGGAGGCCTCATTTTAGGAAGGATAGATTTGCTTGAGTGTGTACAGAGAAGGGCAACAAGATTGGTGAGGAGAATGAAGGGATCCTATTACCAAGAAAGGCTTGAGTTCTGCAAATTGCAGTGGCTGGAGAGTATGCACCTGCGTGGTGATCTGATTGAGGTGTATAAGGCCTTGAATGGGTTGAGTACGCTGAATTCTGATGGGATCCTTCCACTTGTTCAGATTATGAACCTAAGGGGGCATAAATTGAAATTAAGAAAAGACAGATATAGAATAGATGTGCAAAAATTTGCCTTTAGCCAGTGGGTGGTTAACTGCTGAAAAAAACTTCCATCTGTCATTGTGGAAGTCGATAGGTTAAATAAATTTAAGGAGGAACTGAACTGGCATTTGGAGGGAATGGTGTGTTTTTTTTTTTTTTTTGGCTGAAGCTGCATACACTTGCTTTCTTGCATCACATGCCACTACTACTGATAAATAAATAAATAATTTTGAAATACTACAAAAAATTCGAAATATCTCTCAAAATATTGCCTATAAACATTGTGATAGGTAGGGGTTCTGGTGTTCTTCAATTTATGAAGAACTTTCGGAATTCCTTCACAAGGAGAAAGGGAAAAAAAAAAAAGATTGAATGCATTTATCCCATGCGGACACAAGATTTTTGTTTCTGTACCTTGCTCAAGTCTTTTGGTTGCTGTTGATGCCATTAACTTCCTTTCATTGTGAACATGGAATCTACATCCTGTCAGATCATTCCTCGGTAGTCTCTTTTTTTTTTTTTGTCTTATAGGTATATTATTATTATTAATTTTTTTATTCATGTTTTACTTTTTCTGGCTTGATTCAATTATCCAGATTTGAATTCTGGGACAATTCACATATGAACCCAAGGCTATGCAAACAATCAGGATGCGACTTTGGATTAGAATGTTCAGGTATGTGGGTATTCGTATAATTAACACTGAGTGTCTGTGTTGAATGCAAGAGGCAAGAATTCAGAAATACATTATAAATATACAATACAGTCAATATATACTTAGTATATAATATACAACATACTAAAGAAAATAAATATTTAATACAACTTTCAGTTATTTTTGGTCATTAATCTCTTTTTTTCTTGTAAACCTATCTTCATTTGGTTTAGACCTAATATGTACTTCCTTGTTTTCATAACTTTTATGACTTACTGAACCCAATCAGTTTCAATTACTCTGACCTCCTATTCTATTAACCCCCCCCCTTGTTTCTTTTCCAAATATTTCTTAGAACACACATTATAATAACCCCTGTTACTTGAAACCATCCTCACTGTTATTCAAAGCCAGTACTATTCAAATTTCCTTTTTAATAATACATTTACTTACTAATAATTTACTTAATTTATAACTGTACTAATAAATTTGAGAGTTACCTCAATATCCAAATAGGAGATCTTCTTTTCCAACTTCTGGGATAAAATGAATTAGAATAAATCAAAATTTACATTTAATTTTAAATCTCAGAGTATAAGCAAATTATAAAGTTACCTCAATGTGCTCATACTTCCTGTATGTGAACCCTCCAGGTACTGGAAAACAATTCGACATCAGCCAGCCCCAGTATGTTAATTTATAACATACTAAACCAATTCAAAGGAAAAGAGGAATGGGTCAGCATCCTTACTAGGTAAAAAAAAATAAATAAATCAATCCACAGCAGGATGGAAACCTCCTCAACGATTCATATTTAGGGAAATGGATCATAATCTGCCATGCTGGTCCAGTGCGGGGGCAGCAGATAGACCGTATTTAGCAGTCAGGGGTGGGCTTGAACTCCAGTCTACTCAGACCACTCTTCTACAGAGCTCCCCATAGCAGAGTGGTCAGGAATAGGAGGAGTGCAGGTCTGCACTGGATCAGCATTGTAGATTATGATCCATTTCCCTCAACATGAATCATTGAGGAGGCTTCCATCCTACAATGGATTGATAATGGCTCCCCCCTTACACTCAAACTCGGTGAAAGTGACTTTGGAATTGACAACTTGGCAAAATGTCACAATTACGTAAGTTAAGATAAATTGCCATATAATTGTACCATTTTGCTTTGGTTACAATGTCATTTCAAAATTGTGTGCCTTGACTAAACATCAAACTTTAGTGAATCAATCAGCAATATGTATTTGCTTAAAAAATTGTCCCAACCTGCCATTTCCAGTCATCTTTTGCATCTTGAATAGTGTTGTATTACATTAGAATCTGCATTAAGAACCACTATCTACTTTTATTTCTGCTCTTTTAAAAGTTTACATTGTAATATTTTATTATGCTGCATAGTAAACTTATTGATATTATATGTGTACCTGGGATACTTTGGTTATGCAACCAAGCCATTCCTTGTTGCATGATTAATACAGTACTGCATATTGTTTTCTTTGTAAACCAATGCCTCATTATGGAAGTGTTTTTTGTAATAAGAAACTGATAGTCTCAAAATTGAGCTCTTTGAACTCTTGAAAAGTAAAATCGTAAACATTTAGTATCCATTAAACATGTGTAGTTATCAGTGTACTTGAGAACATTGGTTTCATTTTGAATTCTAATCAGTTTGCATCATATTGCAAAAGTTTTTTTACACAGCACAGCACAGTACAGTACTCTGAAAATGGGCAACAATTGAAAAGTTAAGTGTGTGAGGAGAAGTGAAAATGAGAAAATGAAAGAGGAATATGAAATGTGAAGAAAATATTGTTGCTTGTGAATTTAACTTATTGAGCTCAATAGTGCACAATTTAGAATTTAAAAAAAAAAAAAAAAAAAGCAATGGAGTCATTTGAAAAGAATTTTTAGCAAAACAAAACTCCTGAGTAAACCTGAACATAATAATAAGATTCTTTATTAACATAAATTTTATACAATAGTGATTCCTTACACAGAAAGCCAGAGGAATCTTAGTTTGTTTATACAAGTGATTTTGTTTTATAATAGAAAAAAAAAATGAAATAAAATAATAACTAAATAATAATTAATAGATAAAAACAAAGATAATCAAAATGTAAAAATCAAGTAGTAATTACAACGAAAAAGGTCTACAAGTTTAGCAGAACATGAAATAAGATCGGCACTTACATAAATATCCTTTACAGACAGCAAGATAGGACAAGATGCCATCGCGATATGTCTTGTCTACAGTCCACAGGTCGATGTTGAGCGAGTTGAGTGTCCAGAGTCATATTTGGGAAGGGTCTCTTGAAATTCTGTAACTGCTGAAGCCTTGAGCACAAGGTGGGGGTATTACGGAGATGTCTGCCTAGCAAATGCCAACCAACCGTCTTCCGGACGTTGATGTGATCCTGCTTAGCTGAGCACAGATGAAGGAATGACTTTATTTTTAGCACATGGGCACTGTGGACGTGTATTGCAGGTTGGAACAGAGTGCAGATTTAGATGTCATGTAGATCTGGTGCGACCACAAGGTGGCCCACTTCAGCACCCAGAATTAGAGGCCCCACAGTTTCCTGAGGCTGGTGGCTGGTGCCGCTGACCAAACTTCCACGGCATAGGAGAGCACACTACAGAACTAAGTTGCAAGGTATTTCTTGATTATTTGCTTATTGTACATTTTGCACAGATCTATTTTCATTCCCCAGAAGGCTCTGAGATCTTTGGAATATTGAGCTTGTATTTGTTTTTTATAGGTGAGGTTGGCATCAAGGATTACTCCTAGGAATTTGACACTGTCTGTGGGAGTCAGAACATTTCCTGTCAGTTCTGTACTTAGAGAAGATGTCATCTGACTTGGCATAAAGATGAGATAGTTTGACTTCTCTGAATTGACTGACAGGCCAAAAAATTTGGCATACTTACAGAATGTATTTAGGTAGCTGTTTACAGATTCAGAGGAGGTTTGTCTTGTGTGTCACCAACATGGCGTTTGCATGACAAGTAGCATACAATATCATCAGCATATGATAGGAAAGCTGGAATTTGATCCATTAGTGGAACTAATATTGCTGCAAATAGCAAGGCTGAGAGAGAGAACCACCTTGTGGGATCCCTACTTCGATGCTTTTAAAGACTGTAATGCCATTGCCTGTGAAGTGAAGCATTCAACTAGATATCAGATTATTGAGGATCTCGAGCATATTTCCGGATATCCCGTAGAATCCCATAGACTGAGTCGAAAGCAGATTTCATGTCCAGAAAAATGGTGTGATCTTAGCATTAGCATTAGTAGAGGCATTTGATGCAAGCTTATGCAGCATCAGCCAAAAAAAATAATAAATAAATAAATAAAAAATAACCACTTCCACTTCGCCCCTCTGTTCATTCGAAATACCTGTCCAGCTGATCCTTAAACTTATTTAGGCTATCAACTTCACAACAAGGGATGGAAGTCTGTTCCACCAACCAACCACCCAATGGTTAAAGGCAAATTTCCTCACATCTATCCTACGTCTGTCTTTCCTCAATTTGAATTTATGCCCTCTCAGGTGATTATTCTGAGCAAGAGGAAGAATCCCATCAGCATTGAGCATGCTCAAACCATTCAAGGCTTTATACACCTCTATCAGATCACCTCGCTGATGCCTAGTCCCCAGACACTGTAATTTGCAAAACTTAAGCCTTTCTTCATAAGAGCACCCCTTTGTTCCATTCACTAATCTTGTTGCCCTTCTCTGTACTCGTTCCAGCATCTCTACATCCTTCTTGAAATGAGGCCTCCAGACCAGTATACAGTACTCAAGGTGTGGCCTGACCATTGCCTTATACAAGGGAATAATCACCTCCTTATCCCTGCTAGAAAAATTCCTATATATCATCGACAATACACCATGAGCTACTCTTGCCGCCCGTCTGCACTGCTCAGAAAACTTCATATATGCCTGCACAACCACCCCCAGGTCCCTTTCATTCTCTACCACTGTCAGTGTAGTACCACAGAGTTGATACGTTGCTCTGGGGTAGCTGTTTCCCATATGTAGTACTTTACATTTGTCAATGTTAAACTTCATTTGCCACCTCTCAGCCCATCTGCTCAACCTTTCCAGATCCTTTTGCAGTACCATAGTGTCAGTAGTGTCCTTGACAACCCTGCCAACCTTCATATCGTCTGCAAACTTGGACATTAAGCTTGATATACCATCATCAATATCATTTATAAATACAAAAAACAATAATGGACCCAATACCGAACCCTGAGGGATTCCACTAATAACATTAGTCTACGATGAGCAGTGTCCATTGATTACCACTCTGTCTTCTCCCCCTCAACCACCCCTTTATCCATAGCAGCAAATTACCTCCAATGCCACACTGCTCCAATTTGTGCAGCAGTCTTCCATGTGCAACAGTAGCAAAAACCTTTCTAAGATCCAAGTATATAATATCAAAGTTATTCCCTGCATCCAGTTCTTTTGTGACTGCATCATAGTATCCAATCAAATTGGTTAGGTAAGACTTCCCTTAACAAAACCATGCTGTGTCTGAGCTATAACTGAAGTCTTGTCTAGATGATCCTGCAATGCTTCTTGAACCAGTGCCTCCATTAATTTTCCAGGAACAGAAGTTAAACTAACAGGTCTATAATTACTTGTATCGCCCTTTGATCCTTCTTTGTGAATTGGGGTCACATTTGTACATCTCCAGTCCATGGGTACTTCCCCTGAGTCCAAGGAAGCTCTCATAATTATGGCTAAGGGTTTGCTTTACTACCTTTGCTGCCTCCTTTAATATAACTGGATAGATCCCATCCACCCCATGTGCCTTTCTTGTATTTATCTTCAACAATTTCTCCTCCAACTTGACTCTTAGTTATTACAAGATTCTCTAGCTTACTGCCAGAGTTGAATACACCTCTGGCATTCCCCTTGCTGAATAACTCCTCATGTGTGAATGTCGATGCAAAATACTCGTTTAGTTTGTTAACTACGTGAGCAGGATCATCAACAGTTGACCCATCGATATCAAGTGGACCAATCTGATTCATACCCTTCCTACTAGAGTTTACATAAGTAAAGAACTCTTTGCTGTTTTTCTTTACATCCCTTGCCAGAGATTTTTCGTAATCTGCCTTTGCCTGCCTAACCTCCTTTGTAACTTGGTTACAGATCAACTTGTTTGTATCATAGGCTTCTGTGTCACGTGTTAATTTGTATGTATCCCATGCATTTTTCTTCTCTGCCATGTCTCATTAGTTCATCTGACAGCCATTTAGGCCTAAACCTTGAACAATATTTCTTAGTTGGTATGTAAAGCCTAGTAGCTTCCGAGATAAGTTCTTTGAATGCTTCCCATTTTGAATTTGCTGTTGGTAACATCATCAGTTGATCCCACTATATAGAATTTAAATACTGTCTCAGTCCATCAGTCGCCTTTACGAAAGCAATAACCCTTCCCTTTACCCCTGATGGTAGTTACCTCTTTGAGTAAATCCCACTTCAGCACACTGTGATCACTGCCACCTAGTGGTTCATTTACCTGCAGATTCTTAATGCATGAAGAATGACTACTGATAATCAAATCAAGAGTATTACTCTCTCTAGTTGCCTCCCAAACATGCTGATGTAGAAAACAATCATCCAATAAATCCACAAAAGCCTTGCTAGTGTGTGAGTGATCAGCCCCCAAATTCCAGTCAATATCTGGGAAATTAAAATCCCCCATTATAAGACTCTCTGATTTACTGGCCTACTCTATTTCACTGTACAGTTTCTTATTATACTCATCCAATAATACATTAGGCCTATAGCACACTCCTACTCTCAATTTTGATCTCCCAATGCTTATGTCACACCAAACTGACTTGACACTTCACTGTCCAGGAATGTCGACTGGCTTCACTTCTTGGATTTTATGTATTTCTTAACTAATAGCATACCACCTCCTCCCTTCCTATCCTGTCTATCCTTTCTGTAGACATTGTACTCCCCAAATTCCAGTTCTGCATTCCTTATATCTGTGTGACACCACATCTCTGAAATCCCCACAATATCTGCCTTTGATGTTTTGAGCAATACCTCAAATTCATCAAATTTATTTACAAAACTCCTAGCATTGGTGTACATGCAAGTATACATGCACCTGTCGTTTTTCTTAGCTACCCTAACACAACCCATGTGTTTATTTGTACCCCAATGATTCCCAGCAGTCTCTGAAATATCCTGCATCTTATTTTCCAGGCTGCGGCTCATTCCAATAGAAGCAGTGCAAGAATCACTTTCACCCCTGCCAGTGGCTATTGTTAATCTATTAGTCCTTGTATCCCCCCAATCTAGCAGTTTTCCAACCCACCTAACACTGCCTCGATAGCATCAGCAAACATTCTTGCACCCTTTCTATTTAGACCCCTTCCTGTAGAAGCAGTCTCTCCTGTTAACAAGTACAGACCAGGCTGAAAAAAATTCTACCCCACGAGCCTTGCACAATCTTTCCTGGGCCGAATTGATCGACAGGGCTCTCATCCTATACTCCCTCCTATTGTGTCTGGGCAGAATTGCAGACACTTTCAAATTCAACCCTAATTCACGGCTTTTTTTCAACAGTGACCTGTACTTGTTAAGTAATTCCGACAATCTTCGTTGTCATTCCAGGCTTAAACTGTTTTTTCTGTGATGAGGACTGTAGGCAGGTTACAGTATATCTATTAGGCATGGCATAATGGGTATGTTCTGGCCTATGCACAAAGTGCTACATCATTATAGATGCACTTCTCCAGGCATTTCAGGAAGGGAGAGGCAATTGATATTGGCCTGAAGTCAGCCGGTGTTTTTGCACGAGGCTTCTTCGGAACTGTCACAACTCTGTATGACAACCAACTTGAAGGCACCTGTGCATATTTGAGTACTTCGTTGTAGAGTTGAGTGAGCTCTTTGCTGATGAAATAAGAAGCAATTTTTAGACTAAAAAGAGGTATTGTGTCAGTTCTTGTGGTGGACTTGTCAGGTAGTGAATTTATTATTTTTATTAACTGTTCTTTAGAAATTTCTGTATTACTTTAAAAGCTGAAGAAACTTTAAACACTTCGTTCCAAGGATATGCTTCAGACACATACTAATCTCGCTTAAAACGCAGCACATGCTTACACCATTTCTGGAAATCTAAAGATAGAGGGATGCAAGTATGACTTGTGGACCACATGTTTTTCCCTGTATAGCTGGCCGTTCATGAAATTGTCAATAGCAAATTGTTTACTCTTCTGGAAATCCATCCTTGCTTTGGAAAATTTGGCGTATGACTCTTGCGAAGGCGACTTCTTGTAGGCTGCCTGTTTTTCCCTAAAGGCCTCAGTCAGGAGGTGATTCCACCATGGCTTTGAGTGGGGATGTAAGTTTTGGACATTGCAGACCTTGCAATGAATTCCATCCATCTCGAAAGCCAGTAGGTAACCTCACTGATGTTAAGCTCAGTCAGTATGTTCCATGGGTAAAGTTGGAAAGAGTTTAACTTTTCCAATGTTGATGTATTTTGGATTGTATACTCTCCTGACAGTGTTTGTAGTTTGTACTTGCGTACGTTCATCCTTAGGTGCCTGCAGAGATAGCATATCAGTAATTGGAACGTGATCAGATGGGAGGAAGTTCTCAGTTATGGTCAGGGGTTTCATTTACTGAACAGTTTGAGAAGATGCAAGACCAATGCTCATTTAAGACATGTTCAATGATAGTGTATCTAGGAGCTTCTTTGTGGCTGGCAGTGGAAGGTTCAAGTCTGAGGATGATAAGCTTTTGCCAATGATTGATTGTGGATGACAGCCATGC
This sequence comes from Mastigoproctus giganteus, assembly GCF_048544385.1. Classification (NCBI taxonomy): domain Eukaryota; kingdom Metazoa; phylum Arthropoda; class Arachnida; order Uropygi; family Thelyphonidae; genus Mastigoproctus; species Mastigoproctus giganteus. The sequence continues at coordinate 110,619,702 of NC_143587.1, read as the reverse complement.
TGTCAGATTAAGGACAGAATCCTCAGAAACTGGTGGAGGGAAATAAACGAAACACACACACACACACACACACACACACACACACACACACACACACACACACACACACACACACACACAGAGATCGCCGACCGGGCTAGCCGAGTGGGTAAAGTACCTGCCCGGCAACCCAAAGGTTGCGGGTTCAATTCTCGCCTCGGGCTTGGATCAAAGTACTGCAAAAACCTTGGGAGGTGCAATATGGCCACAGAAGCCGATGCGCCAACAACTACCAAATAAAAAAAAAAAAAAAAAAAAAAAACAGAGATCAACAAACCAGCAATTTGGTAGATTCCAAGAACAGCTATGTCACCTCCTGTATAAGTGGATGCCTTAATCAGGGGGAGTGAACTCTTTTGACAGATTGCTACGCCGCCGCCTCATCTCTCTCCCAATTCTATTAGCAGCCAGTGTGTGATACCCAAGATTTGAGGTGAAGGCAGCAATTTCCATTTCATCTCTGAGCCAGGTTTCAATCAGAATGACGAAGTCATACTCTGTGCAGGAAAGCAAATCAAGTAGGCCATCTAGTTTGTTTTTGACACTCCTGATGTTTTGTAGGAAACATCGAATATTTACTTCGACAGAAGGTTGTACTATGAAGAGATTACTCTCGGAACAGTATTTGCTTTTCATATAATGATCTGAAATCTCGTCCCGGGATCGATGTCATATTCAATGTGCCCTGTTTCTGGATATTCTAACTGGAATGCAACTAGTCCGATGTTTGCTCGTCATCTCCATGCTAGACATCCACAAATTGCACCCGCTCTTGGATATAATTTGACTCCGCTAGAGAGGACAGGTAGCTATGCTGGCATAGTTGTGCATTGTTGTGGAATGGGGTTTGGGCTTGATAAATTCTTGGCCTTTAGTCTGCCATAGAATGGCATTACCAACAGACCTCTGGGCCAGTATTTGGCATTGTGGTATTGTTGGTAATTGGGCCCATCAGTCTGAATCCTGAAGGAAGCAAAAGATGGATGCTTGGTATTGATTTTGAAAGGCTTACCATGTATGCCTAGTTCCTTCAATAGTGCCTTAATTTCTTCAACTTTTGTCAATGGATCCAGCCTGCTAATGAAGATATTTGTGTGAGTATTGCTGGTCGCTTGGTGATCTTGTATTCTGAGGCTAGTATTAACTACTCTCATGACAATCAAGGTGGTTATGCTGTTTCTGGAATGCCGTTGGCGTGGGGATGCTTGTGTCGGTTGAGGTCCGGGCATCTGGCCTTGCTGTGCTCCATTCATGACTGCAATATCAGAGTTCTGTTTTGTAGATTTTAGCATGGTGCTATAGGTGCTGTCTTTAAAAAGTGCAACTATATCCGTTTCAGGTAGTAGCAATGACTCAGGTGAGGGAGATGGATGTTCCTGTGGGTTAGGACAGGGGAGCCTAGTGTTCACGGGCAAGAGACCTTGTAGTAGGCTCAAGGACTTTCATTGATAAACTTCAAGCTGGCCCAGACATTCCCTTAGTGAGCTATTTTCTGAATTCAGTTTTCTTAGAATGCCTTCAATAGTTTCAAGTTTCTCAAAAAGTGCCACCCCTGAAACACATCACACCATATGAACTGGTGCATTATGACCCACTTAGTCCATGCACCATTAAACCTCAATACAAGCAAAAAGCGCAGCTGACTGAAGCCTTTGATTCCGTTTGAGAACAATTATCAGTAACCCCATGCAAAAGATTGCATGGGGTTACTGATAATATGGTCGTAGCCGGTTCACTGAGAGTGGAATTGTTGTGTGATGATGTCATTAACATCATTCAACATTCCAGAGGGAGAGACTGTGGGGGAGGGAGGCAAGTGCGCTAAAGGAGCAGCCAATATGTCAGCTATATCTGACGAATTCCTATTTTGCTTGTGGCAGAGTGCACATCTCCATTTTGATTTCCAAGTTGCGCAGTCCGTTTTAGATCTTTAATGCCACTACAAAAATTGCATAAAAGAAGCTGGAATGATAAACATTTTATTAGGCAGTTGGAAAGTTTTTCGCAGCTTGAGCAGGGTTGAATATTTTTCGACAGCATTGTACCCAAAATTCACTAAACACTACAGGGAGAGATATGTCAAAGTTGCCGACAGAGTAAAAGCAGAGTACTTACTGACCAAGGAATGTTCATTCGGGCTAGGATTAAGTCAGGTGGTGAAGAGCTGACCACGCAGTATGTGGGCTCCAGCGGGTAAAGGAATACACACTGTACTCACAATGGCGAACAACAAGGTTCGATTCAACTTTAGCAATACTGCCAGGAAATCCGAAATTACTGGACAAATTAGTAGCAAAAAGGACTTCGATACTGATGTTGATGAGGCTCACTTAAAGTGGTTTAAATAGCAAAGAGCAAAAATATCCTGGGAAATGTTCTCTTTTAACTTAACTCATGAACATCTTGTCAAATTTTTGGAACAGAACTTTGTGTTTCACTGGTTGGATAGATCAATTTAAGCTGTCACAACATACATGTTTGTTTATCAAATGTGTGTATATATTTTGGTAAAATTACAGGTAAAGATTTGAACAATACAACTGCTCTAGAGTGGTTCAATTCTGTATGGCCCAAAGTGCACAAAGGATATGCTGACAAAGACATAAGGAAGATGAGGAGGCCCTTTTTAAATTAGTTCTTGTCAGGACAATAGAATTCAAGTAAAAAAAGTGCATATGCAGTAAACTCAATATCAGCTCTCATTTCCATGGGTCAGAAAAAAAAAAAATGTTATGGAAAAATCTAAAAATCCTACAAGGTTAAAAAAAATTACCTCTTTGATAGAGAGCAAAAAAAAAAAAAAAAAAAAAGCTTGGATGACATCAGCAGCCTTGTTTGAATTTGAGCTATTTCATTGGGATTGTTAGAGGCATGGTCAAAAAAATTTTACCTTTAGACAATTATGCCACATGTGAAGTGGATGTAAGCATGATTAAAAAAACATGAAACTTGGGTGGTTTTTCCTGCAAACACAACAAGAATCTTTTGTATAGGTAGGTGTTTTTTATTTTTGATTATCAATTTTACTTAATGATTGCTTCTCTTGAAAGAAAAGCAATATAACAAACACTAGATATCTGGAATTCTGTTCCTCACTCCATTTGAAAATGACAAACTTCATTTTCACTCCTAGAATATTTGAAGAATCTCGGGTTGAAGCAATGGAATTCTCCCATTTGACAATGCTGACAACTTACTTTTTTCCCCATTAGAAGTTGTCTAAGGACAACTGAAGTTTGAAACATTACTATACTACTGTGCTCCAACATGACATTACTCTGTTAAACTGGGCATACTGACACTCAATTTGTACAGACAATCCAACTTTCAAATAATTTCTTGAGTTGTGCTGTTTGCAGATCAGATCACTCCATTCTTGATTTCTGTTTTCCACAGGCCTTCAGTCAACAGCTCAAATTTCTGCTTTTAGAACCCCCCATACAAAGAAAACACGCCCTTATTTTTCTCATGATTACTGAAGAGTAATCATGAGAAAAATAAGGTAACTCTGTAGTGGAAATCATAATCCATGCTGTTGACTGCATTTATTACACATTTGGATTTGTTTCCATCATTTAACAAAAGTCTCTTAGAACTATTTAGTAACAAGTTCGTTTTTCTGTTAATTTTTAATGCAAGGGATGGGCTTGATGACATAATACCAGTTTCTCAATGTGTGATCTAAATTTGCTAAGAAGGAGTCTTAAATCACTGTGTTGTACTAAATATGAAGTTGGGAATGCAATAAGTAGCTTCTTAACCACTGTCCATAGTGTGGGATAGTAATCAGAAATTTTCTTCTATAACCAAAACTTTTGATAAAATTTCTTAAACTTCGTTTCAGCTCAGTATCATTTTGTAACTCCATTAGTTCTTCCTCTGATACCCCAACTTCCTCAATATCTAAAAATCAATCAATTCGTCACCCAATCAAGAATCTCTATCAAAAGAAGATCCTTAAATCATTCAGACATGGTTTTTTTTGCAGTGTATCCAAAATGGTCACAGACTCTCAGATCATCATCCTGTATCCCACCAATTTTTTTAGCTCAGACAGAGAGGGAAATTGATGTAGCTTGTGATGGCCTATATTGCACTTGAATAAAGTTAACATTAAAATAAAAGTGGGTACTACAGATTTGACCTTAATAAGGTTGATATCATTTCCTTGTAACTGTAAATTCATTTAATTGAACTTTGCAAATAATTAGACAAATATGCAATGTCATACCTGATACCTTTTAAGTTTATCACTGAGAAAAGCATCTTTCTCTTCAAAAACTCCAGAACAGAGTCAAAAAGGTTATAAAAGCATCTTATGCAATTGCCTTTTGTCAATATGAAGAAACAAACATTAAATCTTCATTCTCAACTCAAAGTTCCTGGAATAGTCTACTGTTGAGAGCATGGGCTTTGATTTTATTAACGCCAGTAATGACTTGTGAAGGTGATCGCTGAGGTTTTTTGCAACCAGATTTTGGCGATGAATGACACAGTGAATGGTAAAGACATTTGGTACAACTTTTTTCAAGTATGCAACACAGCCTTGGTAGTGACCAGTCATTGATGGAGCACCATCTGTCGCGAGAGCAAGTATGTTAGCAAAGTGCTCAGCACGAAATATCGACTCACATTTAGTATCTATTTTTAACTGCCTTGCAAACAACAACTCGAACTAAACTTCCATCTTTCATAAAGCACACATATGTTAGACGCAAAGATTCATTGCCTGTCAAAGTTTCACAGTGACACAGTGAATGGTAAAGACATTTGGTACAAATTTCTTAAAGTACGCAACAGTAGTGGCCAATCATTGATAGAGCTCCATCCGTCACAAGAGCAATTATGTTAGCAAGTGCAATTTTGTTGTCTTTAAAGAACTGCTCAACAACACTAAATACTGACTCACCTTTAATCTGTTTCTGCCTTGTAAACAATTATTGAACTGAACTTTCATCTTTTATAAAGCTCACATATGCTAGAAGCAAAGATTCTTTGCCTAGAAAAGTTGACTCATCTAGCTGTAATGCAAATTCTTAGTCCTTAGGTATGCTACACAACATATCTTCCACGTTCTCAGCCATTTCATATGTGTCTTTGAACCGAATTGTTGCTTAGAGGAATACTAATAATTACTTCATGTGGTGACTTATGTAAAACAGTACTCAGAACCTCACTTTCTGCTGGTAACATGAATTCATGTAAAGGAATCTTTTATGCTTGAAATAATAATAAAAAAAAAAAAAAAAAAAAAAATACTGCAGAGACCATTGTTCCTATGGATACTTGTATTAAATTCCTTTCCCAGGAAATTTTCTTTTAGAAAAGATACTTCTTACCATCACTTGTTTTTTTTTTTTTTTTTTTTTTATTCCCCTTATTTGTTAAATATTTCATATTTAATGTTTGGGCATTCAATTCTCCCTCTCATCCCTTTTACAGTGTAGCTATTAATCGCTACCTTGAGTATGCTTTGGCATTGGTTTCCTTTTTACTAATGAACTCTTGAAGTTATTCTGTGCACAGCAGATTAATACAAAGCAGATGGGCAGCAATGAAGTTAGTCTGGCCTTTTATTATCCTGAAAGAAATAGTCATGGTCAATGTTTACATGAATTGCTAATTCATGAGGATTGACAAGTATATGATCTTTTTCCCTTCCTTGGAAAAGAGGAAATAACATTTTTAAATTTGTTATAAGATGGATATGGGAAAAAATTCAAACAAACTGTAATTTTCTCTTTCAAAAAACAACAGTAGACCAATTGTACAATACACAAGTTTCTGTGAGTAAATATGATGATTACAAGACTATTTTTTAAATAATCAAAATTAATGACTGCAGATTTTTTCTAGTTTTAATTAGGTCACTGTCTGAACTACTGAATATTAACATCACAATCAAGCCAAAACCAAGTAGTAACATGGTAAGTTATTAATGTACTCAGAGATTATATTTTTATTATTTATACCTTAGATGTTACTTTGATAAAACTGAATATAATTTTTGTTACAGTAATAAATATCTGTTACAATTATAGGTAAATTTAATACTGTAGAGCTTGGATAATTTGAAGCTGAATAGCAACAAAATTACTTCATATTATTATCAACAATATGAATTTTGTGAATGACTCTGTATTAGAAATACAATATTAGCAAAACAATTTTTTTTTTTTTTTTTTTTTAAGCAGTTGTCTCTTTAAATTGCAATTTTATTTTTTAACAAAAAATTGACATTTTTGTATTTTCCTGCTGGCTCAAGTATAGCACATTAATTAATTTAAAAAACTGTTTAGATAAAAAAAAGTTCTAAGCTATTGTTGGTGTTGATAAAAGATGAGCAGTTAGTTGCTAATATTTTTATTGGCATTTCTTAAGTTAAAGAATGTGAGTATTGAATGGAGAACTTATTTACTTTAGAAAGAAGTAAACAAGAAATAAAGAAGTAATTTATTTTCTAACCATATAATGGTGGAAACTTGTTTCACATAATGAGATCATTGAATGCTGGGGGGGGGGGGGAACACTGCAGTAATGCTTAACTGCTGTATAAATGCAAAAACTATTGTATATTATATACCTCAAATTAGGTACATGCCTATTCAAAAGCTAACTAAAGGAAGATACGAATTTCTGGCTTTTTCCTTTTCAACAAATACACAAACTTCTAGTGCATTTCAGAGAATGGAAAATTATCATTCCCATTGTCTTGTACTTCAAAATAGTATTAGTAGTGGCAAGCTTATAAAAAAAATTGGCCAAAAAAAAAAAAAAAACTACACACTTCACCCATCCATACCATCCAAGAATTTGTCTAGTTCTTTGAATTTATTCAAACCACCCACTTCCACAACAATAGATGGAAATGTGTTCTAACAATCAACCATCTGCTGGCTGAAGGCAGACTTCCACACATCTATCCTGTAAGCATTCTTCCTCAAATTGAATTGATGCCCCCCTTATGTGTAGTCTTATAAAGAGGAAGCAGAAGAATACCATCATACTCAATCCATTCAAGGCCTTAAATACCTCAATCAGCTCTCCCTGCAGTTGCCTAGTCTCTAGATGCTCCAATCTAAAGAACTGAAGCTCTTTTTGGTAAGAACACCCTTTTGTTCCTTTCACCAGTCTGCACCCATTCCAGCAGATCTACATCTTTCCTAAAGTAAGGCCTTAACCTGTATACTCAAAATGCAGCCTAACCATGGCCTTGTACAAAGGGATAATTACCTCATTCCTGTTGTAAGAGTTTCTGTACATCATGGACAAAACTCCATGAACTGCTCAGAATTTCATATCTGACTGCACAATTACCCCAAGTCTTCATTTTCCACATTCCCTTGAATGTACTACCACACGTTTGATATGTTAATCTGGGATTAATGCTACCCATATGTTAGTATCTTCCATTTGTCAATTTTAAACTTAGACTACCATTTCTCAGCCCATCAACCTAATTGTTGTTATTATTATTAGCCATATGATGCAAGGAAGCCTGAGGCTTATGCTACACCGGCCAAAAAAAAAAATTTCCCTGTTACCCTGAGAGAGAGAGAGAGAGAGAGAGAGAGAGAGAGAGAGAGAGAGAGAGAGAGAAAGAGTAGAGACTGAGAGAGAGAGAAGAATGATGATATCCAGCTCAAGACCCTGAGTGTGTGCCAAGCCCATGGCACACACTCACCAGATGTGAGCCCCTGGGGGAATTGTCATAGATCTTGTTTCAGTACTTACCCTGCCAACCTTTATATCATCTGAAACTTAGACTTTAAGGCCATATACCTTCATTAATAAATATTGAAAACAACAATGGGCCCAGCAGTTGAACCCTGGAGGAAAAAAACTTCACTAACAACATTAGTCCACGAAGAGTAGTGGCCATTGATAACTATTCTCTTTTCTCCCACTAAACCTTCCCTTTATCCATAGCAGTAACTTGCCCTTAACGCCACTTGCTCCAATTTGTACAGCAGTCTTTTATATGCAACACTATCAAAAGCCTTACTGAAATCCAAGTATAGGATATAAAAATTATTTTTGCATTCAGGTCCTTGGTCACCTTATTATATTATCCAATTGGATTAGTAAGACCAGGCATGCCCTTTAACAACCAATGCTGTGACTGCAATATAATTACAGTGAAACTTCCCCTTAACAGACAGCCACGGGGAACGAAAATGTGTCCGTTAGAGAGAAGTGTCCGCTAACAAGAAGTCTGAGGGAGAAAAAAAAAAAAGAAAGAAAGAAAAATCATTAAACATTTAAAGTAAAATTAAATTAAAATATATACAGATTTTGAACAATATTTTTGTAAATAATATACATACAATTATGCATATTATGACTTTATCTTAAGAAAAATACATACAATAATCACTTATTTTCTTCTGCACCTTCTTCCGGCTGATAATTTTGTTTTAAACATTTGTTTGGAGTGAAGAAACCGTCGAAAGTCCTTCAGTGGCGAAAAACATTTTTAAACGATTGATTTGTATGAGCGTTTCTTCTATTTTCATCGGTGGTTCGTCGTTAATATGTTCTTCGACAGAATGACCTCCTTCCATTTCTTCATCCTCATGAGGAACTTCTTGAAAAATATCGATGATAATGTCGTTGATATCTATAGCACCATCTTCTGTAGTGAGGTTCGAGTCTATATCTTTGTAGCCAGAGTCACTTGTAGCTGAAGTATCGTACATTATCAATAGATGTTGAAGTTCTTGTTCTTCTTGGTGCTCCACTTTGCTGTTCACAACTTCAATTTTTGCGTTTGAGAAGCCAGACTTTACAAAACAGTTCACGACAGTTTGTTTTCTAATTGAGTTTACTGAAGAGGAAATCCATTGAATCGCATCTAGGATGCTGAGTTTCTTCGCAAGGTCACTCGCACATCTTACATCGTTCGTGTTTGCAATGAGATGTCTTAAAACACGTTTTCTGTAGTGAAGTTTAAAATTTTTTATTATCCCTTGATCCAAGGGCTGACACTCTGCAGATGTGTTTGGTGGCAGAAAAACTATTTGAATGTTGGACAATTCAATGTGCGGGTGAGATGCAGCATTATCCATGAAAAGAATAATTTTTTTTGTTTTGACGAATCATGTTTTGGTTAAAGTGACTTATCCATTCGCTCATGATATCTCATGTCATCCACGCTTTTTTTATTAGACTTCCAGTCAACATTCAAAAGATTCAACTTTATGCCCTTGAAACAACGAGGATTTTGTGGTTTTCCTATAACAAGAGGTTGTTCAAAGTCTCCCAGCATATTTGTACACAATAGTACAGTCAAGCGTTCCTTAGAAATTTTTCCGCCCTGGCACTTTTCATTTTTTAGACTCATTGTTTTTTCAGGAAGAGCTTTAAAAAACAACCCATCACAGTTGTAAATATCCTTAGCTTCAAAATCACGACATAAATCTTCCAATTTGATGGTCCTCCAAAGCCTTTTCCCTAATAATAGGCCCGTTAATGGGAATTTTTTTAGCACATTCGTGACAAAACCACTCATAAGTAACATTGTCAATTTGAAGTCCAACAGTTTTTGGGAATGATTTTTGAACCTGATCATTTCCACGTTGGCAAAATTGTTTGAGCAGTTCATTTTTTTTCTTTAGGATGTCGCTTACCTGCGTCTTCCCGATTTTGAATTTTGATGCATTAATGAGTTCGACTTTATCTTTTAAAGTTAAATGTTTACGAGAAGACATTGTGCACTTCACACGACACTGAACAAAACTGAAAAGACGAAAGGCCGACCATATTTCCCCCCCCTGTACACACCGAATTCATCAGAAGTTTTACACTTGCCTTAAAATTCTTGAAAAGGGCTTAGAACCGCAACGTAAACCTTAATAAAATTCAGAGAATCGGAAATAGAAAATAAACACACGATGGAGGCAATACGTGGAAGAAAGTTCCTAGAAAAAGGCCGTAAGCTCGCCCGCTGTCCGTTATGGGGAGATCAAATTAAGTGCCAATCTAAACGAAACAGTGCAGATTGCCTGTCCGCTTCCGTTACAGAGAATGTCCGCTAGACAGAAGTTGAAAACATGTTAAAACCAATAGAGGTGAGTTGGGGAATTTGAAAATGTCCGTTAACGAGAGGTGTCTGTTAGGAGAAGTTTCACTGTACATTCCTGTCTAGATGGCCCTGCATTACTTCTTTATCCAATGACTCCATTAGTTTTGTGCTGACAGACATTAAGCTAACAGGGCTGTAATTATTCATTTCACCTTTTCATCCCCCTTTGTGAATTGGGGATACATTCACATCTCCAATCCATAGGGATCTCCCGTGAGCCCAAGGATGCTCTCATAATTATGGCTAAGGGTTTGCTTACCTCCTTTGCTGCCTCCCCTAATGTAATTGAATAGATTACATCCACCCCAGGTAGTTTTTTAGCTTTAGCTTCAACAATTGCTATTTACTTTCCTTTTGGTTATCACAAATCATATAGCTCCCTGTTAGTTTGATAAACTTGTGGCATCCCCCTCCTTTAAATAATTCCTCATGTGTGAATATAGATAAAAAAATACTTATTCAATTTGTCAGCAACTTGAGCAGGGTCATCAATGGTTAACCCATTGATATCAAATGGCCTAATGTGATTCAACTCCTACTTTTAATATAAGCAATGTTTTAGCTGCTGCTCATTGCATTTTTTGCCAGAGACATCTCATAATCTGCCTTACTTGCCTAACCTCCTTTGTGACTTGAGTCAGTTGTGGCCACAAGCATAGTCAACCAGTTCTGTTGAATAGGGCCCCATGCTCAAATGGTCTAAATAATAATATCATCTGCATCTTTTCCACATTTCTATCAATGAGTCTGCCACTGTCGTAATGTATAGTTACCCATATTATCTTCACTACAAGAGCACTTAGTCAAGTTGATGTAAAATTGCTAGAAGTAGAGCATATACTTTCTCAATGTGTTTGTTTCATTTGATATCGAACATAGGCCATTATTTAATTTTAATGTTATTCCATTATCCCATTCCAAGCTAAAAATAGCTAAATTATTTAAGGTTGTCCATTTGCCAGGAAAGACTAACTTCACTATCAATTACTTCCATCGAAAATGACGTAGCAAAAAAAAATTGGTTATGACGACATCATTGACTTTGCAGCCTAAAAATATTTTGTAATTATCTAAACAATGTTTGTCTGCAATAATTTCTTTTATAATATGTAAATGTACATGATTATTGGTTCCTATTATTATTTATTTGTGTTCCTATTTTTATGAGATGACTGCAATTGTTCAACAGTATTGTTGATTATTGTATTAAATATTATTTGTATTTCAAATTTTTGTTCAGTATAATATAAAATTTAGTTATTTCTTAGTTACTGTAAAATTTGAAAAAATAAATTAAAAAATTGCTATTACAAAAACATCCTGTATAAGTTTTGCACAAGGCCCACAAGTAATTCTTGAACAGGGCGCCACAAATTTTGGGGCAGGCCCTGCTTGAGTTCAGATTTTTATGTTTTTTTATATGTGGGCTTCTGTATCACCTGATAATTTATATGCATCACACATTTTTCTTTTCTGCCACAAGTCTCAATATTCATCTGACAATCATTTATGTCTAAGCCTTGAACAGTATTTCTTGGTATTAAAAGCTTAGTAGCTTCTCTTCTGCAGTTATTTCCTTGAATGTTTCCCATTTAGAATTTGCTGTTGGTAACATAATCAGTTGGTCCCAATACATAGAACTTAAACTATCTGAGACCACTATGCTCTTATGTAAGCAAGTCTCTCCCTTTACCCTTGACAGTAGTTATGTCTTTAATTAAATTCCACATTAATACACTGAACACAGTCACCCAGTGGGTCTTTTACCTGCAGATTCTTGATTTTTGAAGAATTACTGCTGATACCAGATCATGAGTATTTCTTCCTCTTGCTCCCTCTCTACTTTTCTGCTGTAGAAAACAGTCTGATAAACCTAAAAAATCTTGCTAGTGTATGAGTGACCAAACCCATAAATTCAAGTCAACATTTGGAAGATTAAAATCTCCCATTATAAGACATTTAGAGGCCCACTTTATTTCTCTGTATAGCTGTTTGATATACTCATCACCAGAGGCAGATTTAACAGAGGGCACACCGAGCGTGTGCCCTGGGCTCCGATTTCTGAAGGGCCCATGCAAAACCCCAACTTTATACTCAAAACCCCAACAAATTAGTTGAACATATTAGTTCAACTATAATAATATGTTCAACTATTAGTTCAAAACTTTGTGATTATTATTATGCTATAATTAATTATATTATACATATATTATATTCAAATTTTATTGGAAATAAAACATTAATAGTACATAAATTTTTTTATTTATTTAAAAAAATGATTAACATGTTTTTATTTTCCCTGTTTTTTTTTTAAGGGGCCCCAATATTTTCTTCTGCGCCCGGGGCCTCAACCGACCATAATGCACTCCTGCTCATCACAGTGATTTTGCCTATAGCACACTCCTACTTGCATTTTTTGTTTTCTCAATGATTGTCACACCAAACTGACTCAACATAATGTTAGTTACCCATGTCAACTGGATTGACTGCCTTAGAATTATTATGCTTCTTAACTAAGATAATAATTCCCACTCCTCTTGTTCTGTCTGTCCTTCCTGTATACATTTTACTCATTGTATTCAAATTCAGCATTGCTTATGTCTGAGTGACACCATGTCTCTGCTATGTCTACAATGTCTGCATTTGATGACTTATTCAGCACTTCAAATTCATCAAATTTAGTTACAATGCTCCTATCATTAGTGTACATGCAAGTGTACAAGCACCTGTTCTTACTCTTAGTTACCTGAACACAGCACATGTATTTACTTGCTCCTTGATAATCCCCAGCAGTTCTTGAAATCCCTAGCACCTTATTTTCCAGGCTGCTGCTCATTTCAATAGAAGCAGTGCAAGAATCACTTTCACCTCTGCCTGTAGCTATTGTTAATATATTAGTTTGTATATCTCTTGAAACTAGCAACTTTCCAACCCACCTAACACTACCTCAGTAGCATCAGCAAATATTCTTGCACCCTTTCAATTTATGTGTATCCCATCCATGTAGAAAGCACTCTCCTGTTGACAAACACTGACCAAGCTGAGAAAAATTCTACCCCATAAGCCTTGCACAAACTCTCCAGGGCTGAATTGATTCACAAGACTCATGATATACTCCCTCCTATCATGTCTGGGCAGAATTGCAGATGCTTTCGAATTTAGCCCTAACTCGGCTTTTTTTTATAACATTGCCCTGTACTTTTTAACTAAGTTTGCAGATCTCCTACTCTTAATGTCATTAGTGCCAACATTTGATATCTGCTATAGAACATCAACATATCCTCGGAGCAATATGGCCTTAGTTGCTTATGCTCCTAAAAATCAAATAACAAACAAACAACATAAAGACATCATCTTGGCAATATGTCCCGTTCCTCCATAGCTTTGGAGGAATGGGACATATTGCCATAGCTCCACAGACATGAAACAAGCAGTACATTTCATAATGCTGTGATTCAGAGGACCCCCTCCCTCAGTTCTCCCCAAAGCCCCAGTACTCCCACTACTTTGAGCCTTTTGCTGTGGTCAGGAATGATTTTTGGTTCTAATTCAATATAATTAAAAAATACTACACTAAACGTATTCTTAATGGAGTAATAACACTGCACCAGTTATGCTACAAAGTTTACATTATTGAATATATGTATCTCATATCTTCTACTAAGTTTGTTATATGAATTCCATATCTCCTATCAAGTTTAAAAATTACAGGAACTCCCCGACTTACGTAAGGGTTGCGTTTCATGGAATGCTGCGTGAGTCAAATTTTACGTAAGTTGGAATTTCCCTAAATGCTTAATTAGGGAAATTCCATACTCAACTATGCACATTGAATTTGATAGAAGCAAAAAAAGAAATGTTCGAATATGTAAACAGAATTATTCAATTTTTTTATCTCGTGTGCAGGAAAAATTACAAAAATTTCAAAATTATAAAATTACAGAAAAAGAGGAGATGCATAACGTCAGCAATTTTTACCTTTTGTGTATCTTTGCCAGAATTAACTCATCAGCTGATAAGCATGCTGCTGCAGAAGTTGAGGGCTGTGGAGATTTAGAAGGGGTTTTTTCCAACACATCACAATTTCTCTGCAGCTGCAGAATCAGCACGGGAGACTTCAGCGCATACTGTAATGTTCTGGAAACCAGCGCTATGCTTGAACCTATTAAACCACCTGTTGCTTGCCACAAACTTGGGTTGGGGTTTGCTCTACTTACCTTAATATCTTCATAAATACTTCTTGCTTTTGCTTGAATGGCCATTGGACTCGGGGGCACTCTCTTCTGAATCTGATTTTCCATCCATATTATTAATAGCTTTTTCATCTTCGATATAGCACCTGAACGCTGTTTTGTGATCACTGTTGGGGTGGACTGGCCGCAGTGTGAAATACATTGATCCTTGAACATGTTCTTTTATACATGCAGTGTCCCTTAAAATAGTATTCATTGTTGAAGCAGCAAGACCTAATTCTGTGCAATAGATGACAAACTTTGTCCTGCTTCATGCTTCTTAATTAATCATCTTCATTTGTAAATCAATTTTGTTTCATTTCATTTCCTAGTACTGCCAGTGCTTGCACTTTCCATTGGTTGCTTTCCCTTCATCATTGTAATAAGTAAATAGGAATGAAGAGAAGATTCTGAAAATTTGTTTTTTATATGATTGAAGATTTCAGTGAAGGGGAAATACATTTCACCATAATAACATAAAAACCCTCAATTCCAGTTATCGGGATTATTGCAAATGCAGTAACATAGTTTACTACCTGTTTATAATAGATTGTGCTAACATAAAAGCCCAATAAACTGGAAAGTGTAAATTGTTTTTGTTTTATGGTAGTGACTTCCAGAAATGTGTTTTAGAAAAATATCACAAAGGTGTTCAAAATTGATTTTTATAATGGAACATATGATAACGATGAAAGTGTAGTGCAATTTCCATTATAAAAATGACTTTTTTAGAGCTTAGTTATATAGAGAAAATTTCAACTTCCAAGGTCTTGGAACGAATTACCAAAAAAAAAAAAAAAAAACAGTGTTATTGGGTTCGCATTATGATATTTTCACGATACTTCCATTTATTCCTATGGGATGCAAAATACGTTTCCACGATTTTAAGTTTGCACAGGCCAGCAAAAACTTCAAGTTGAATTTGTGTAAATTGAGTATTACATAAGTCAGAGTTCCTGTATATGTATTATGCTATAACATTACATTTGTAAATTCTAAGTAGTTATGATAGTAAATAAAAGATAATAAATTGAATTTTATCTTTTGCCAACTTATGTGTTTTGGAATCTAGTGATGTATTTGCGATACTATATCCATGCCAAATCACCGATACTGAAAGCTCCACATTGTGCATTATGGACTATGTGGTAAAATTAAGTTATTAAAGTACATAAATAGGAATGAAGAGAAAGTCATAAATTATAGTTAAGCCTCTTCTGGTACTGATTACACTGCTACAAAGCTACATAGAAACTCCAGTATCTACTATATCAATACTAAACAATGGCAACAAAAAATGAAAGTTCTTATCCGATCCACACAATGCCGGCTGAAGTAGATGGAATTTTTTTTTTTTTTTTTTTTTTTTTTTTTTTTTAAGCAATTACAAGGGCCAAGTAAATGACAGATACACCAAATTAATTAGAAAATCACAAACAAATATTACACTACTGAATTTAAATCAAAAGTTAGAGAAAAATGGTCATTTCAATCAATAAATAAAGATCCACTCATCGGCTCCTGAAAAAATGTATAGTTCTCTTAGCTTCACCAGCAAACATTCTCAGTGAATAAAAAGTGATCCACTGTTGAAGTAATTATAATAGTAATACTATATATTTGAATATGATCAGTAGTTAATTAAATATGTTACTTTTATTGATGTGTATATTGCATTTTGGACATTGATCAAGAATCATAACGGGACATTCTTGTCCCGTTATGATTCTGGAAATTCTTGCAGGAACTTTGAGCTGTATGACACTATACATGGAACTTGTATGGAACTTTGAGCTGCTTCTGAACTACATATTTCTTTCTACCAACTTTTGTTAAGTGTCTGTCAGAATTTCCCTCCATTGCAGCTGGCAGAGCTAACTTAGATGAGGACTGTTTTGGTTGTGAGATAATCTGACCTCCAATTCATGTTACATGTGCTCAGTGACATTAAGGTCTAGGGTCTGAGCCAGCCAGTCTGACTTCTTAATTTTGTCTGCAGAGCAGTCACGATGATCATCCTGTATGACATGGAGAATTACTATACTAATAAGGCCTGTTTCTATTATTACTACAGACCAAATCTGAATGAGCTGAAACCTTCATTTCTCTCAACACAGAGCACAATCACCATCAGGTGATTGTGCTCTGTGTAATCTATGTATTCAGGCAAGTTTACTGAAATGAAACCTTGTGTAGTGAATTTTGTCACTCTATAGCTGCATCTAGCACTGTCCTAAAGTTCATGAATATTGGGAATGACATTACTCCAAATGCTGTCCTGCATTGGGGTCTGTGATATTGGACTTATGCACAACTATCTAATTGCTGAATACAAGGTCGTGCAGTTCTCAGATAGTTGACTTACAGATATTCCTGTACCCTCTTAGACCTGATCATTGATGTTTTCTATAGAAATGTGAAAGGCATGAGCTATCCTCTGGGATGCTGCTTCCTGGTGACTGCCCCTAGCCATGTGGAGGTGAACCACTACTCAAAAAAAAATATATAATAATAAAAAATAAACCAAATAAATAAAATGAAAAAGATGGCTGCACTCAAGTCTCAGCCAAAATCAAACTCACCCTAGGTAATGATTAATTATAATAAAAATTCAGTCTGCCTGTATAGGATCAGGTCATAGCTGTTGAGCAACTGTTCCTTTACTTTTTTAAACTCCATCTGAAAAGTCAGAGCTGGAAAGACCCTTTTTTCTCAAGAAATCAATGCTTACTCTGTCAGTGGGGTGGGGGATTCTTTATCAAAGTAGAGAATGTTGTTCTGATATCAGCGAAGATCAAAAGATGCAAGAAAAACCTAGTTTCCTTGCATCTGTCAAAAAAAAAAAAAACTGTCCATAGAATCCCTATCCTTATTGTCATATTTCTTCACTGCCAGAAGGAGGAAATCCAGTTTTCCCTTAAACCTTGCCAGACTCTAGACCTCAATCCTCCCACCCATATAGGCAGTGTATTCCAGTCATTGATAATACTGACCAACATGTTGTCACTACACCAACATGTAGAACATGCATCTAATTTTCTGTAGTGCACAAGAAATAAGGTAGAGGTGTTGTAGAGTTTTTCATAGAAGGATCTGCGACTAGTGATCAAGAGGGTGGTGCAAATTTGGGCGGAACTAACCTTTTTTTTTTTTTGTTTTGGAGGACTGGACCTCTAGATTGAATATTTATAACTCTGCACTTTATGGTCACATCCTATCTCTTCTGCCTGATCTGTTCAGTTTTTTTTTCCAATTTGTCCTTTCCCTTCTTTGGGCTGGTGTCTGTGTTCACATGGGATTCCCAAGATTATTATTTTTTTTTTTATTATTATTATCAGCCATATGGTGCAAGGAAGCCTGAGGCTTATGCTGCACCAGCCAAAAAAAAATTTCTGAGTTAACCTGAGAGAGAGAGAGAGAGAGAGAGAGAGAGAGAGAGAGAGAGAGAGAGGTAGAAGGAAATCACCAAGAAAGAAGAATGATGATATCCAGCTGAGGACCCTGGGTGTGCCAAGCCCATACTCACCAGATGTGAGCCCCTGGGGTTTCTCATTGGTCATAGTTTCTTTTGATATGTTGTGATGTGCGACATGAACTGATTTGGATGCCACACAGAACATTACTAATAGTTTCATTCTGGTGGGTTGTCTAGTGGCTGGCCTGAAACTGTGTTCAAGTGGTACCATTGGAATGTAAGGACTTTGGCTCTCTGAATGATGCCTATTATAACCTCAAAAGACATGATCTATACCACACAATAAAAGAGATCAAATGTTGGACAACGTTTGTTGCAACTAGTCAGCATCCATTCACTGTCCAACTCCACTCTCACAGAACCAACTTTTTCTCTTCCTTGTTTATCCCTTCTATGTCTGTTTTGTGGAACAAATTTCCTTCATATGTATTTCCCAAAAATTAGTCTACAGAAATTCAAGACTGAGACTAATGTCAACATATATTTTCTTTTAAATCTTTAACCCATACAGGATAGTATTGGTTCTAATATCTCTTGTGTTTAAGGTTTTCGTATAGGTTAAAAAAAAAAAAAAAAAAAAAAAAAGTTTTTCACCACTTCAAACCTTGCACTGCTTGATACTATCTGGTATTGCTTATTGACACATGGGGTTGGCCATTCCTGTGTAGTATGGATGCAATACTATGAATCCCATTTGTTGTTCACATGAGATATACTCTACTCTGGGTTTACTAACAGTCCCACCATGATAAAAAGTAAGAGCAGAGGATTTGGTTCTCACAGTATGACCAGACACTGCTGAAATTCATCCCACTCAACTTTCAACTGAGATAAATATCAGCTCAGTCAGGATTTTAGACTCCAGAGTAGCAGCCTTAACTAATCACTGGAATAATTTTTGCAACAAACATAGGTAACCTTGTATGGACAACAAGCAATGATTATTTTCCCCTTCAAATATTCTGTACGTAGAAACATAGTATATAATTCTGGAATAGAGAAATAATTTCATTTTTGTTGTACTGTACACTAAATATTTTACAGTTTAGTACTGTGGAAATATTTGCTTTACATTTTCCATTGTAATGTATTGTATATCACTATTCTCTCTCAAATAAAAAGGGAAAGGGGGCTACAAATTGTACAATTCAGTGTACAGTAATTTTGCAGTCTCACTGTGTGTGTGTGTGTGTGTGTGTGTGTGTGTGTGTGTGTGTGTGTGTGTGTGTGTGTGTGTGTGTTCTAGAAATTTCCAGGGTGTCAGTAATCAGATTTTGGAGGTTTGGCTGTATTGTAAAAATTGCATTTCTTTTTTTTTGCCAGACTTTTGGAAATTACACAAAAAACTAATAATACACAAATGTAAATTATTAGTTTTTCATGGCAACATAGTGGCTTCATCACTTGATGCTTAATTTGAAGCGTTTGCATCCCATTGAATTGTAGAAATTTTAAATGCTGAAAGTTGAGCTCAGGCAGAGATAGTATTATGGTTTCCATCTTAAGTTAATCCAGGTTATCAGCCTGCATAGTATAAAAATTGGCTTTTACACACACACACAAGAGAAAATTTCATGAACTAAAGTACAGTAAGGACTGGTGCACAAGTGGCATGAGTAACTGATGTACCAAAAATTTATAGTTTTACAAGAAGAAAATTGTGCAGTATTTAAACAGCATAATTTCAGGTGTGTAAACATTTTAATGAAATAAAGGACGTGATTGTTTTATTTGTAGTAGCCCATTTAGTAGTATATTGCTGTTAAGTTTTCTCAACTCTTCTCTCATTTTTTTATTTTTTATTTTTACACTAAAAATTGCAATATAATTTCATTTCTGTTTCTGTAGTCGGCACTTTTACGAAGTGCAGAGAAAGATTCAAGGTCATTATTTGAAGCACGTAGGCAAATTTTAGGTCTTGACCAAAGTGAGGTGCCGCTCTGTTGTGAAAAGCATACTGCATCACTGACATCAGATGTACTAATGACAGCAGTTCCTCTTAATGAAACTTTGAATAGTGTGGATACATTTCCTATGGCAATAATGAAATCTTACTCAGGTAAAACTTGCACTTTATATTTGTAGCATTCTTCAGTTGTATATCATTAGACATTTTCTTGAAATTACCTTGTTGATGTATCTGATTGATGACACTCCCCCCCCCCCCCCCCATACACACTCAAGTGACTATTATTTGCTCAGAAACCAAGTCTCATATCTGTGGAACTCATTTTAAAGATGATAGAGCTGAAAGCAACTGTTTTTCTTCAAAAACTTCAGATGAATTCAGTATAGATTAAATACAATAAGTATATTGAACTATAGGCTTAATATATTGAAAATAGGGGGAAAATATTGAACATAGTACATATCTTTTATACTCCATTTTCAGAACTTTATTGACCACATGTGTTGTTTGAGAGAGAGAGAGAGAGAGAGAGAGAGAGAGAGAGAGAGAGAGAGAGAGAGAGAGAGAGAGAGATTTTTAATTTTTTTTTACAACATTTATATATGTAATAAGCAGGAATATATGCACATGTTTTAAAAAATATATATTTATTTTTTTAAATTAAAGTTACTTACCATAAGTAATAAATCCATTAAGAAAATTGATATATTGATACTGTAGAAGCAAAATTCAAAGAACCCAAAACTTTTTAAAAAGAAATTGAAAATTTAAAAAAAAATTGAATAATTTAAAATCTAAAAATACAGAGGAAATGAAGCCATGGAACTAGAAATATTGACAAAGCAGTCATTACCGAAACAAAAAAAAAACAACAACGAAGGATCCAAAGAAATAGGTAGCTTCATAACGATGTACTCAGGCGTACCAAGTGAAATATGGGTATCATTGGGAGTTGCTGTTATAATAAAGGAAGAATGGGAAAACAAAATATTAGACTACTCTTGGATATCACTCTGAATTTTGAAATTAAGACTAAAAATTCTATCTTATACAATAACAATCATTGGGATTCTTCCTCTTGCTCAGAATAATCGCTTGAGAGGGAATAAATTCAAATTGAGGAAACACGGTTGTAGGATAGATGTGCGGAAGTTTGCCTTTAGCCAGCGTGTGGTTGAATCCTGGAACAAACTTCCATCTGTCTTAGAAGTTTATAGTTTAAATAGATTCAAGGCAGAACCTGACAAATATTTGGAGCGAGGATATGGGGGAAATAAGGGTTTTTTTTCCCTTTTGGCAGTGCTATATAATCTTGCTTTCTTGCATCATGTGCTTGGTTACAGTCCAGTTTATATCTGTCATGTTGTTTTCTGTATTTATAAATAATATTAATGATGGTATATCAAGCTTAATGTCAAAGTTTGCAGATGATACAAAGTTTGGCAGGGTTGTTAAGGCTACTGATGCTATGCTGCTGCTGCAACAGGATCTGGAAAGGTAGAGCAGATGGGCTGAGAGGTGGCAAATGAAGTTTAACATTGACAAATGTAAAGTACTACATATGGGGAAACAGCAACCCCAGAGCAATGTATCAACTCTGTGGTACTACACTGACAGTGGTAGAGAATGAAAAGGACCTGGGGGTAATTGTGCAGGCAGATAACATCTTGCAGCCCGTCTGCACTGCTCAGAGAACTTCAGATGAAGTCTTCTGAGCAGTGCAGACTGGCTGCAAGAGAAGCTCATGGTGTCTTATCAATGATATACAGGAATTTTTCTAGCAGGGATAGGGAGGTGATTATTCTCTTGTAAAATGCAATGGTCAGTCCGCACTTTGAGTACTGTATACAGGTCTGGAAGCCTCATTTCAAGAAAGATGTAGAGCTGCTGGAACGAGTACAGAGAATTGCAACAAGGTTAGTGAACGGAACGAAGGTTTGCTGTTACGAAGAAAGGCTTAAGTTTTGCAAATTACAGTGTCTGGAGACTATGCACCTGTGAGGTGATCTGATAGAGGTGTACAAAGCCTTGAATGATTTGAGCATGCTCAATGCTGATGGGATACTGCCTCTTGCTCAGAATAATCACCTGAGAGGGCATAAATTCAAATTGAGGAAAGACAAATGTAGGATAGATGTGTGGAAATTTGCCTTTAGCTAGTGGGTAGTTGGTTGGTGGAACAGACTTCCATCCCTTGTTGTGGAAGTTGATAGCCTAAATAAATTTAAGGCTCAGCTGGATAGGTATTTTGAACGAACGGAGGGGTGAAGTGGAAGGTTTTTTTTTTTTTTTTGGCTGATGCTGCATAAGCTTGCTTTCTTGCATCATATGCCTCTGCTAATGCTAATAGGCTTTCATGTCACCCATTAATTTATATGTATCCGATGCATTTTTCTTCTCTGCCACATGTCTCATTAGTTCATCTGACTTTCATTTAGGCCTAAACTTGAATAATATTTCTTGGTTGGTATGTAAAGCCTAGTAGCTTCCAAGATTAAATCTTTGAATGCTCCTCATTTTGAATTTGCTTTTGGTAACGTCATCGCAACAAAAATATTTTTTTGTATAACAACTAGCGAGTCAACAGTGGGGATTCACAAAAAAGAATGGAAGTATTGAAAAATTACATCCAACATAATAGCAGGGTTTCCCTGCATGAAAGCTCAAAAATACTGGTCCCAAAGGAACTAGTAGTTGGTGGTGACTATTGTCAGGGAAACGGGGAACATCCTTTGTAAAAAGGATAGGTGGAACAGGACCAGGGTATGTCTGCCAGGGGCAAAGGTTGATGACGTTGTAGAACAGATATCATCTTTTAGGGGCACAAAAGGTGATACAGTTGTACACGTTGGCACTAATGATATTAAGAGTAGGAGACCGGCGGAATTAATTAGCAAGTACAGGTCAATGTTGAAAAAAAGCCGTGAATTAGGGTTGAATTTGAAAGTGTCTGCAATTCTGCCCAGACACGATAGGAGGGAGTATATGATGAGAGCCTTGTCGATCAATTCGGCCCTGGAAAGATTGTGCAAGGCTCAAGGGGTAGAATTTTTTTCAGCCTGGACTGTACTTGTTAACAGGAGAGACTGCTTCTACAATGATGGGATACACTTAAATAGAAAGGGTGCAAGAATATTTGCTGATGCTATCGAGGCAGTGTTAGGTGGGTCGGAAAACTGATAGCTTGGGGGGATACAAGGACTAATAATTTAACAGTAGCCGTAGGCAGAGGTGAAGGTGATTCTTGCACAACTTCTATTAGAATAAGTAGTGACCTGGAGCGAGGGGTGTTGGGGGTTTCAGGGACGGATGGCAGTCATCGTGAAAGAGGTGGGTATATGGGATGTGTTAGAGTAATTAAGAATAAGAATAGGTGCATGTATACTTGCATGTATACCAATGCTAGAAGTATAGTAAATAAATTTGATGAATTTGAAGTGTTGGTCAAGACATCAAAGGCGGATATTGTTGGGATATCAGAGATGTGGTGTCACACAGATATAAGGAATGCTGAACTGGAATTTAGTGAGTACAATGTGTACAGAAAGGATAGACAGGATAGGAAGGGAGGAGGTGTTATGCTGTTAATAAAGAAAAACATAAAATCAAAAGAAGTGCATCCAGTTGATATAGATGAACAGTGCACTGTTGAGTCAGTTTGGTGTGACATAAGCACTGCGAAAGCAAAAATAAGAGTAGGGGTGTGTTATAGGCCTAATGACTTGAATGAGTACAATGAACAATTGTACAGACAAATAGAGCTAGTAAATCGGAATGTCTTATAATGGGGGATTTTAACTTCCCAGATATTGACTGGAACTTGTGGGTTGGGCACTCACACACTAGTCAGACTTTTGTGGATTTATTGGATGATTGTTTTCTGCAGCAGCATGTTCGAGAGGCAACCAGAGAAAGTAATACTCTTGATCTGGTTATCAGCAGTGATCATTCATGTATTAGGAATTTGCAGATAAAATAACCACTAGGTGGCAGTGATCACAGTGTACTGACGTGGGATTTACTTAAAGATTTAACTACTATCAGGGGTAAAGGAAAGGGTTTTTGCTTCCGTAAAGGCGAGTACAGTGGTCTCCGACAGTTTTTAAATTCTGTACAGTGGGATCAACTGACGATGTTACCAACAGTAAATTCTAAGTGGGAAGCATTCAAGGAATTAATCGTGGAAGCTACTAAAAGGTTCATACCTATTAAGAAATATTGTTCAAGGTTTAGGCCTAAATGGTTGTCAAATGAACTAATGAGACTCGTAACAGAGAAGAAAAATGCATGGGATGCATATAAATTATCAAGCGACTCAGAAGCATATGGCAGATATAAGTTAATCTGTAATCAGGTCACAAAGGAGGTTCGGCAGGCAAAGGCAGATTACGAGAAATCCTTGGCAAAAGATGCTAAGAAAAACAGCAAGGATTTCTTTACTTATATAAACTCTAAAAGGAAGGGGATGAATCTGATCGGTCCACTTGACATCGATGGTTCAACTGTTGATGATCCTGCTCAGATAGCAAACAAACTGAATGAGTATTTTGCATCTACATTCACACGTGAGGAATTATTACAGTTTGAAAATGGAAGAAGGTTATCAAATTGTAGCAAGATACTTAATGATTTTGTAATAACCGAGAGCAAAGTGGAAAAGAAATTGTTGAAGTTAAACGTAAGAAAAGCACCTGGGGTGGATGGGATCTATCCAGTTATATTAAAGGAGATGGCAAAGCAACTAAGCAAACCCTTAGCCATAATTATGAGAGCATCCTTCGACTCAGGGGAGGTTCCCACGGACTGGAGATGTGCAAATGTATTCTCAATTCACAAAGGGGGATCGAAGGGTGACACGAGTAATTACACACCAGTTAGTTTAACTTCTGTTCTGGGTAAAATAATGGAGTCGCTGGTTAAAGATGCATTGCAGGATCATCTAGACAAGACTGCAGCAATAATTCAGACTCAGCATGGGTTTGTTAAGGGAAAGTCTTGTCTGACAAATTTGATAGGATATTATGATGTGGTTACAAAGGAACTGGATGCAAAAAATAATTTTGATATCATATATTTGTATTTCAGGAAAGCTTTTGACACTGTTGGAAGACTATTGTACAAATTGACACGCATGGAAGACTATTGTACAAATTGGAGCAGAATGGTATTAAGGGTAAGTTGCTACAATTGATAAAAGGATGGTTAAGTGCTAGAAGACAGAGGGTGGTAATCAATGGGTGCTGCTCTTCTAGGACTAATGTTATTAGTGGAGTCCCACAGGGTTCGGTGTTAGGTCCACTGTTTTGTATATTTATCAATGATATTGATGAAGGTATATCAGGCTTAATGTCGAAGTTTGCAGATGATACAAAGGTTGGCAGGGTTGTTAATGACAGTAATGGCAGTGTGCTACTGCAACAGGATCTAGATAATTTGGGCAGATGGGCTAAGAAGTGGCAACTGAAGTTTAACCTTGACAACTGCAAAGTACTACATATGGGTAGAAGTAACCCCAGAGAAATGTACCAACTGTGTGGTACTACACTTAAGGTGGTAGAAAATGAAAAAGACCTGGGAGTAATTGTGCAGGCAGATATGAAGTTTTCTGAGCAATGCAGACAGGCTGCCAGGGCAGGTCATGGGGTTTTGTTAATGATATATAGGAATTTTGCTAGCAGGGAAAAGGAGTTGATTATCCCTCTGTATAAGGCAATGGTCAGGCCACGGCTTGAGTACTGCGTACAGGTCTGGAGGCCTCATTTTAGGAAGGATGTAGATTTACTTGAGTGTGTACAGAGAAGGGCAACAAGATTGGTGAGTGGAATGAAGGGATCCTCTTACCAAGAGAGGCATAAGTTCTGCAAATTGCAGTGGCTGGAGATTAGGCACCTGTGCGGTGATCTGATTGAGGTATATAAGGCCTTGAATGGGTTGAGCACGCTGAATTCTGATGGGATCCTTCCACTTGTTCAGATTACGAATTTAAGGGGGCATAAATTCAAATTAAGAAAAGACAGATGTAGAATAGATGTGCGGAAATTTTCCTTTAGCCAGCGGGTGGTTAATTGCTGGAACAAACTTCCATCTGTCGTTGTGGAAGTTGGTAGGTTGAATAAATTTAAGGAGGAAATGGACAGGCATTTGGAGGGAATGGTGTGTTTTTTTTTTTTTTTTTTTTGGCTGATGCTGCATAAGCTCATACATTTACTTTCTTGCATCACATGCCACTACTAATACGGTGTTGTGTGAGGTTTGCCGCAATTCTCTAACCATGTTAGAGTGAAACCGTATTGTAGAAGTACTGTGTTATGTGGAAGGTGCCTGTACTTTCCTTTTGTGATACAATCACTGGAATATGCCTAAGAACAGAACAAGACAGCCACCAACTGAGACAATGACAACCACTGGACTATGACCTTTGCCTTGTTATGACCTCACCTTACCATAGGAATTCCACTGGATTTGATGGACCTGACCAACATTAAGCTTGAAATGACATCCTCCACCAGACAGCAATCTAGACTGTGCATCCTAGCAAGTCTACTTTTAATCCTGCTTGTTTCCATTTACTTTTGGGGATGCCTTCCTCTACATCCCCAATACTTATATCTTTTCACCCCCCCCTCCTCTTGGCACTTTATCCCATACTTTTTTTTTCTTTTTTCTTTTTTTTTTTTTTCCCCGTCTGTCAGGAAGTTTTAGGTGACTCTGGTGGAGACTAGCTAGAGAATATGGGACTGCCTGGCTTACCTCCCAGAGGTAGTGGTAGGCAACGTGGGACCCTGTGGCAAAAAGCCAGATGAACAACAACCCAACGCTACACTTTCACAAAATGATGCAGCTCACTTCTGGCTCTTAGAGTTCAGTTTTATTGCACAGAGAAACAAAGGTGCAGATGTGGGAAACCACCAGTGGCACCCCAACACAAACACTGTGCCACTTTGTATAAGGCAATTGTAAGACTACATTTGGAATACTGTTTAGGTATGAAGACTTCATCTGAAAAAAAGACATCTATCTTCTTGAAAGGGTCCAAAGATGGCAACTCAAATCAGATTAGCAGTAGGATGACAATAGGATGAAAAACTCCTGGAAGACTATTGTACAAATTGGATAAAGGATGGTTGCTATGGATAAAGGATAGTTGAGTGGGAGAAGACAGAGTGGTAATCAATTGACACTGCTCTTCATAAACTAATGTTATTAGTGAAGTTCTCCGGGGTTCAGTGTTGGGCCCATTGTTGTTTTCTGTATTTATTAATGATATTGAGGAAGGTATATCAGGTTTAATATCTAAATTTGCAGATGATAAGTTTGGCAATGACACTAATAACAGTACGCTACTGCAACAGGATCTAGAAAAATTAAGCAGATGGGCTGAGAGGTGGCAACTGAATTTTTGCAAAGTACTGCTACCCATATGCAGTACTTTACATTTGTCAAATGTAACATTTGACAAATGTAAAGTACTGCATATGGGTAGCAGTAACCCCAGAATAACATATCAACTGAGTGGTGCTACACTCAGGGTAGTGGAGAATGAAAGAGAGCTGAGGGTAATTGTGCAGTCAGATATGAAGTTTTCTGAGTGGTGCAGACAGTCTGCAAGAGTATCTCATGGTGTCTTGTTTATGATATACAGGAATTTTTCTAGCAGGGATAAGGAGGTGATTATCCTGTTGTATAAGGCAATGGTTAGGCCACACCTTGAGTACTGTATACAGGTCTGGAGGCCTCGTTTTAGGAAGGATGTAGAGCTGCTGGAATGAGTACAGAGAAGGGCAACGAGACTGATGAATGGAACAAAGGATTGCTCTTATGAAGAAAAGCTTAGGCTCTGCAAATTGCAGTGTCTGGAGACTAGGCACCTTCGAGGGGATCTGATTGAGATGTATAAGGCCTTGAATGGTTTGAGCAAAATCAATGCTTATGGGATTCTTCCTCTTGCCCTGATTAATTGCCTGAGGGAACAAATTCAAATTGAGGAAAAACAGCTGTAGAATAAATGTGCAGAAATTTTCATTTAGCCAGCGAGTGGTTGATTGCTGGAACAATCTTCCATCTGTTGTGGCAGTTCACAGCTTAAATAAATTTTAGGTAGAACGAGATAAACATTTGGAATGAATGGATGGGAAGGGTTTTTTTTTTTTTTTTTTTTTTTGTGTGATGGTATATGTTTGCTTTCTTGCATAATATGCTACTGCTAATGTGGGTTACTAGGCACCTCGGAGGTGACCTGGTTGAGGTTTATAAGGCTCGAGAGGGATTAGTAAAATGAATGATGTTGGAATTCTCACTGTTCCAAAGAATTACAGAACCAGCGGTCATAGATTCAAATTACAGGGCTTGAAGTTTAGATTAGATTGTAGGAAGTTTTAGCAGCAAGTTGTTGATAGCTGGTACAAGTTGCGCTCACAGGTAGTTGAACATGACAGTTTGAATAAATTCACAGGTCAACTGAATATTTACCTGTGTGTGAGGAGGGAAGCATATAATTTGTTTTCTTATCTACTTTTTTTTTTTACCAGTGCAGCGAAAGCTTGTGGTTTCCTTGTATTATATGGCAAATACTATTACTATTCCAGAAACAAGTAGTAGTAATGGCATGTAATGCAAGAAAGCAAGTGTATGAGCTTATGCAGCGTCAGCCAAAAAAAAAAAAAAAAAAAAAAAAAAAATCACACCATTCCCTTCAAATGCCTGTCCAGTTCCTCCTTAAATTTATTTAACCTATCAACTTCCACAACGACAGATGGAAGTTTGTTCCAGCAGTTAACCACCAGCTGGCTAAAGGCAAATTTTCGCACATCTATTCTACATCTGTGTTTTCTTAATTTGAATTTATGCCCCCTTAGGTTTGTAATCTGAACAAGTGGAAGGATCCCATCAGAATTCAGCGTACTCAATATTTAAGGCCTTATACACCTCAATCAGATCACCGCGCAGGTGCCTACTCTCCAGCCACTGCAATTTGCAGAACTTAATCCTCTCTTGGTAAGAGGATCCCTTCATTCCCCTCACCAATCTTGTTGCCCTTCTCTGTACACGCTCAAACAAATCCTCATCCTTCCTAAAATGAGGCCTCCAGACCTGTATGCAATACGCAAGGCGTGGCCTGACCCATTGCCTTATATAGAGGGACAATCAGCTCCTTTTTCCTGCTAGCAAAATTCCTATATATCATTGACAAAACCCCATGACCTGCCCTGGCAGCCTGTCTGCATTGCTCAGAAAACTTCATATCTGACTGCACAATTACTCCCAGGTCTTTCATTTTCTACCACCTTAAGTGTAGTACCACACAGTTAGTACTTTGCATTTGTCAAGGTTAAACTTCAGTTGCCACTTCTTAGCCCATCTGCCCAAATTATCTAGATCCTGTTGCAGTAGCACACTACCATTACTGTCATTAACAACCCTGCCAACTTTTGTGTCATCTGCAAACTTTGACACTAAGCCTGATATACCTTCATCAATATCATTGATAAATATACAAAACAACAGAGGACCCAACACCGAACCCTGTGGGACTCCACTAATAACATTAGTCCACGAAGAGCAGCACCCATTAATTACCACCCTCTCTCTTCTCCCATTCAACCACCCTTTTATCCATGTAGCAACTTACTCTTAATACCATTCTGCTCCAATTTGTCAATAGTCTTCCATGCGCAACAGTGTCAAAAGCTTTCCTGAAATCCAAATATATGATATCAAAATTTATTTTTTGCATCCAGTTCCTTTGTAACCACATCATAATATCCTATCAAATGTCAGACAAGATTTTCCCTTAACAAACCCATGCTGTGTCTGAATTATTGCTGCAGTCTTGTCTAGGTGATCCTGCAATGCATCTTTAACCAGTGACTCCATTATTTTACCCGGAACAGAAGTTAAACTAACCAGTCTGTAATTACTCGTGTCACCCTTCGACCCCCTTTGTGAATTGGGTATACATTTGCAGACCTCCAGTCCATGGGGACCCCCCCCCCGAGTCCAAGGATGCTCTCATAATTATGGATAAGGTTTTGCTTACTTCCTTCCTTTGCCAAATCCTTTAATATAACTGGATAGATCCCATCCACCCCAGGTGCCTTTCTTATGTTTAACTTCAACAATTTCTGCTCCACTTTGCTCTCAGTTATTACAAAATCATTAAGCACCCTGCTACAATTTGATAAACTTCTGCCATTTTCAAACCTTAATAACTCCTCATGTGTGAATGTAGAGGCAAAATACTCGTTCAGTTTGTTTGCTATCTGAGCAGGATCATCAACAGTCGAACCATCGATATCAAGTGGACCAATCAGATTCTTCCTCTTAGAGTTTATATAAGTAAAGAAATCCTTGCTGTTTTTCTTAGCATTTTTTGCCAAAGATTTCTTGTAATCTTCCTTTGCCTGCCTAACCTCCTTTGTGACCTGATTACAGACTAGCTTATATCTGCCATAGGCTTCTGAGTCGTTTGATAATTTATATGCATCCCATGCATTTTTCTTCTCCGTCACGAGTCTCATTAGTTCATTTGATAACCATTTAGGCCTAAACCTTGAACAGTATTTCTTAATAGGTA
This sequence comes from Mastigoproctus giganteus, assembly GCF_048544385.1. NCBI lineage: Eukaryota > Metazoa > Arthropoda > Arachnida > Uropygi > Thelyphonidae > Mastigoproctus > Mastigoproctus giganteus. The sequence continues at coordinate 110,589,390 of NC_143587.1, read as the reverse complement.
TGAAACTTTTAGTAGCATCCACGATTAATTCCTTGAATGTTTCCCACTTAGAATTTACTGTTGGTAACATTGTCAGTTGATCCCACTGTACAGAATTTAAAAACTGTTTGAGACCACTGTTAATATAATTACATTATTAATAGAATTTTCTTAAACTTTGTAGAGTTTACCTCAAACCAGGGTTCCCCACCACCCTGAAGCTGTGGGAAAAAGTGTTCCTGAAATGTAGCCACAAATGTTTGTATTTGTCATTATGGTGTTGCAATAATTCAAATTGTAACATTCCAGTAATAAATGTGCCACACAATATAATAGTATAGCCTCGGTCAATTAATTTTCTTATTCTGTAATATTCTTGTTTCAGTTATCAGCTCTTTTTATCCCATTAATAGTTAAGTATTTAGTTTCTATCACATTAACCTTTGGGCCACTTTTTTTTTTTTTTTATGAGTACTTAGTCTGGAAAAAAAAAAAAAATTCAATGACTGGTTTTGTGTATTGAAATTGCAGTATCATAGCAAGTTGCAACTTGCTGCAGCTGCTCAGTAACTCAGAATTCAAACTTACCTGTGGTGCACTATAGCCATAGTTGCTGATGTTTCAGAAAAATTTAAAAAAAACAAACAAATCACCTGCAATCACTCGAGATTAATGTGTTGAATAGATTTTTTCACTGCATTTTAAAATGAATGATTTTACTGAATAGAAAATTTTCATTGAATTTTGTTTCAAGTCAGAAGAAATGCAACAGAAACCTTAAAAATGTTAAAAACTGGTATTGGAGCAGGTGCTATGTGTCATTTGAAGACTTCGATGGTTTGAAAAGTTTAAAGAGAGCCACTTCATTGAAGACACTGGTCACTCTTCAGCTTCAAAAATTAATGATTCATTTGCTCATGATCTGATGAGGAGTGATCGAAATTTAACTATCTGTGCTACTTGCTAGTGAAATTGAAATTCTTAGCACAAACCAATAAATTTTAATAAGACTAGAAATTCAATGCATGCTCTGACTCAGAAACAAAGGCCCACTTCTCTCATTTGAAGACTTTTTCCTCCAAGACCCAAAAAATCAAAATCTTGATTAAAAATAAAGATTATGCTTATCCTATTTTTTTTTTTTTTTTTTTTTTTTTTTTTTTTACTTGCATTACATTGGTCCTACATGGTCAGTGACCCAGGAATACTGCAAAACAGTGTGGTGTTTGCACAATGCTGGCGAGAGAAAATGGCCAAAAGTGAGCTTTAGGGAATTGGTCCTTGCATGCTCAGCACTTTCTATACAACAGTTTCTTGTAAAGTGCCCCGGCACTGTGGTTTCCCATCCAGCTTACTCAGATTTGCAGCAACTGAAGGCATTATCCAGAATTTGAAAAAGAACTACAGTATCATCAGTTACAAAAATTCTGTCAGAAATTGCAGAAGTGTCCAAATTGGTTTACTGTAAAGTGTCCAGGAAAATATTTTGATGATCATCCAGATAGCCCGTAAGTTTCATTTCCGATCTCTCGCTCACTCACCCCCTCCCACTGAAGTTTCTGTGACACCTTATATATTAATTTTCTTGTCAAATTCATCTTGGTTGACTAATTTGATAATAAAATATTGTAAATTTTCTTAATTAGTATTAATATTTTAGAGTGCCTCTTATTTCATTCCTTAAAAACAATTTCAATGAGTTTTGAATTTATATGGTGATAAGAATAATTCCCCTTAATTGCTTTCATTACTCATTTGCAGTCTTAGATAATATAATATTTTTTGCGTAAAAAAAAAAATTTTAACTGAATATAAATATTATTTTTATTATTATTTTTAATAATAGCACCAGTTGGAAGTTCAAGATTATTCAGCCAAGACTATTTGCCTCTGCTCACTGGATGGATTGCACAACAGTGTCAGTTAGCGTTACCAGCTGAATCAAATGAATTATTGCCTATAATGAAGCCAGCAGTAACTCCAATATTTTTAACTCCTTCCAATCAAATGCCCTCAGTGTACTCACAAAAACAAGATAGCAAGGATACCACTAGAAAGCAGATGTTCATGGAAAATATGGCACCTCATTACATGTGGAACAATAGCAGTATTCTTCAACCAGAGTCAGGTAAATAAACTTTCTTTCATAAGAAGATGAAAAACAAAAACGAAGTGAGCATATTTTTATAATGATATTAAGAAGTTTCTTTTGCTTTCTGTGATAATTTATTTCAATTTCACTGCCTATATGAACTTCATCAGATCCAATCTTCTGTTATTCCCTTACTTTTTATATTTTTGTCCACTGGCTCACATCTCACCTACGAGGAAAAACAGACCTTCCTCATTCATTTTACACTTCAGATCTCTCCTTAGAAGTATATTTTTAAAACATTCTAGCCCACATACAGGGTGATTCACTACCAGTGTGACAAACTTGCAGGAGGTGTAGTGGGCACAAAGGCGAATCTAAATCACATAGCATTGCAGGGTCTGAAATGCCTTCGTCATGTGGTAGAGGATGTTGAATGGGAAGTCGCGTGAACAGCAATCCAGCTGGAAGTCAGCATTTGCGAACCATTTCTGTTGCAGAAACCAAGTAGCAAAACTCCTCCGGAGTGGATAATCCACAGGCTCCAATGATTGGACGCATTGCAGATGGTATGAACTCATTTGGTTTGCTGACAGTATCCTCCATACAGTGGATTGGGAAATACCCAATCGTTCTATCGCTCGAGTACTCGTACTCGGATTGCCTTCTGCAAGACATAGGACATTCTCCTCATTGTCCGGCATCCTCGTCGTTCGCTCTCGATTCATGGTACCTCTCGTAAAACAACCAGTCTCACGTAACCTTCTGTGCACACGTGCGAAAATCGTATGATGAGGAGCATGCCTGTGCGGGAAACGTTCCTGGTACAAGTGCAGAGTGGTGAGCCCGTTATAGCCCGCAGCTCCATACGCAAGGTGCATGCCGGCCAGTTCAACGTTTGAATACTTGTCCATCCTACTGCCTCGGGAACTGGTTCGCAAATGCTGACTTCCAGCGGGATCGCTGTTCACGCGACCTCCCGTTCAACGTCCTCTAGCGCATGACGAAGGCATTTCAGACCCTGCAATGCTATGTGATTCCGATTTGTCTTTGTGTGCCCCCTACACCTCCTGCAAGTTTGTCGCACTGGTAGTGAATCGCCCTATATACTGAATTCTTCATGTGTGCATTGGTTTGCACTCATTATCAATCTGGTTACCATTCACTGAACCCTCTCCAGAAGATTTTTTATTTTTTAAGTGCAGTCTCCAGAACTGAGTACAGTATTTCAAATGTGGTCAAATCAACTTCCAAAGAGGGACAATGACATCCTACTCCTTAATTATAGAAAAGACCCTATAAATCACAGACTGGACACCATGTGCCTTCCTACCCACCTGCTTTCACCCTTGGAAAACTTCATTTCAGGCCAAATCATAACACCTAAGTGAACCACTTCTAGCTCCTCTTTCTTTATATGTGACTAAGATTTGTAGTCCCAAAATTCATAACATTACATTTAGAAGCATTAAACTTTATTTGCCATTTTTCAGGCCATGTATACAGCCAATCTATCTTTTTGGAGCAGTGTGGACAGGCTTGAATTGTTAACTACCCTTCCCATCTTCAAGCCATGAGCAAACTGACAGCTTACCTTCATCAATGTCATTTAAGAAAATCAGAAATCAGATGGATGCAACACCAATCCTGAAGGACTCTGTTGGTCAATTCTTAAGACTTTTATGATAACCCTATGTCTCTTATCTTTTAGCCAACTGTGATCCAGCATAGGGTCTCACCCCTAATTCTTTTTTCCAGTTTTATATAACAGCCTTCCATGAGGAACAGTATCAAAAGGTTTACTAAAGTTTAGATATATATAATGTTGAAATTGTTACTTGCATCCAACTGTTTAATGGCTACATCATTAGCATTAGCATTAGTAGAGGCATTTGATGCAAGAAAGCAAGCTTATGCAGCATCAGCCAAAAAAAAAAAAGTAACATAAATAAATAAAAATAACCACTTCCCCTCTGTTCGTTCGAAATACCTGTCCAGCTGAGCCTTAAACTTATTTAGGCTATCAACTTCCACGACAAGGGATGGAAGTCTATTCCACCTACCAACCACCCGCTGGCTAAAGGCAAATTTCCGCACATCTATCCTACATCTGTCTTTCCTCAATTTGAATTTATGCCCTCTCAGGTGATTATTCTGAGCAAGAGGAAGAATCCCATCAGCATTGAGCATGCTCAAACCATTCAGGGCTTTGTACACCTCTATCAGATCACCTCGCTGGTGCCTAGTTTCCAGACACTATAATTTGCAAAACTTAAGCCTTTCTTCGTAAGAGCACCCCTTTGTCCCATTCACCAATCTAGTTGCCCCTCTCTGTACTCGTTCCAGCAGCTCTACATCCTTCTTGATATGAGGCCTCCAGGCCTGTATACAGTACTCTAGGTGTGGCCTGACCATTGCCTTATACAAGGGAATAATCACCTCCTTATCCCTGCTAGAAAAATTCCTATATATCATTGACAATACACCATGAGCTACTCTTTGCAGCCCGTCTGCACTGCTCAGAGAACTTCATATCTGCCTGCACAACCACCCCCAGGTCCTTTTCATTCTCTACCACTATCAGTGTAGTACCACAGAGTTGATACGGTGCTCTGGGGTTGCTGTTTCCCATATGTAGTACTTTACATTTGTCAATGTTAAACTTCATTTGCCACCTCGAAGCCCATCTGCTCAACCTTTCCAAATCCTGTTGCAGCAGCATAGTGTCAGTAGTGTCCTTGACAACCCTGCCAACCTTCATATTGTCTGCAAACTTGCTCATTAAGCCTGATATACCATCATCAATATCATTTATAAATACAGAAAACAATAAAGGACCCAATACTGAACCCTGAGGGACTCCACTAATAACATTAGTCCACGATGAGCAGTGTCTATTAATTACCACTCTCTGTCTTCTCCCCCTCAACCACCCCTTTATCCATAGCAGCAATTTGCCTCCAATGCCACACTGCTCCAATTTGTGCAGCAGTCTTCCATGTGCAACAGTATCAAAAGCCTTTCTAAGATCCAAGTATATAATATCAAAGTTATTCCCTGCATCCAGTTCTTTTGTGACTGCATCATAGTATCCAATCAAATTGGTCAAGCAAGACTTACCCTTAACAAAACCATGCTGTGTCCTAGCTATAACTGAAGTCTTGTCTAGATGATCCTGCAGTGCTTCTTTAACCAGTGCCTCCATTAATTTTCCAGGAACAAAAGTTAAACTCACAGGTCTATAATTACTTGTGTCAGCCTTTGATCCCCCTTTGTGAATTGGGGTCACATTTGCACATCTCCAGTCCATGGGTACCTCCCCTGAGTCCAAGGAAGCTCTCATAATTATGGCTAAGGGTTTGCTTACTTCCTTTGCTGCCTCCTTTAATATAACTGGATAGATCCCATCCACCCCAGGTGCCTTTCTTGTGTTTATCTTCAACAATTTCTCCTCCACTTTGCTCTCAGTTATTACAAGATTCTCTAGCTTACTGCTAGAGTTGAATACACCTCTGGCATTCCCCTTGCTGAATAACTCCTCATGTGTGAATGTTGATGCAAAATATTCATTTAGTTTGTTAGCTACCTGAGCAGGGTCATCAACAGTTGACCTATCGATCTCAAGTGGACCAATCTGATTCATCCCCTTCCTTCTAAAGTTTACATAAGTAAAGAACTCTTTGCTGTTTTTCTTCGCATCCCTTGCCAAGGATCTCTCGTAATCTGCCTTCGCCTGCCTAACCTCCTTTGTAACTTGGTTACAGATCAACTTGTATCTATCATAGGCGTCTGTGTCACGTTAATTTGTATGTATCCCATGCATTTTTCTTTTCTGCCATATGCCTCATCAGTTCATCTGACATCCATTTAGGCCGAAACCTTGAACAATATTTCTTAGTTGGTATGTAAAGCCTAGTAGCTTCCAAGATAAGTTCTTTGAATGCTTCCCATTTTGAATTTGCTGTTGGCAATATCATCAAAGTGAATCATGATAGTTTACCAGATCAATCAGGCATGACCTCCACTTAACAAGCCCATGCAGAGATCTATTCTCATTGCTGTCCTTGTTAAGATTGGTCCTAGACTGCATCGTTAATCAGACTCCAAGATCTTTCCTTCCACAGAAGTAAAACTTACTGGCCTATAGTTACCTGCCTCCTCTTCCTAACTACCTTTTTCAGAATGGGAAAGCACTAGCACTTCTCCAGTTCAAGGGACTCTTTCTTGGAGTCCAATAATTCTCTCATTAAAAGTACTTTGTTATAGTCATATGAAACTTTTTAATTATAACTGAATATATACCATCTTTCCCAGGTGCTTTGCTCTCCTTTAATTTCATTATCTTTTCTAACAAATGTTTCTCTGAGATCACTTATTTTACAGCATTCTGATTCCTTAACATTCCCCAAAATTTCAAGTTTTTTCTTTTTTTTTTTTCAACTGTAAGTATCGATGAGAAGTATCAGTTCAACTCATCTGCCATTTCTGCTTGGCTTTCTATGGACTTATCACTGTGACCAAGTAAAGTGTGTTAAGTAAAATAAATGAAGAAATATTCTAACTGGTGAGTGAGATAAGAAAAATTGGAGGACTTGGATATAAAATCTTATGGAGTAACTTTATCATTAAACTCATAATATAAAATTTCTGTTTATACTCCAGGATGGCCACAAGGTTAGAGGAGTTCAAAAGATAAAGAATATAAAAACATTGTATTCTAGTAGCCATGTGGGCTTGAACCATGGTTACTCAAGCATGTGCATATCATCCTCACACTTGACCACTTGGTTACAACAAATGACTCCTCATGTGCAATCAGTCTCTATTATATATTACAATAAAGATATTTTAAAATCTTAAGAAGTTAAATTTTGTTGTTAGGACATAAATATTACTATCCCAATTATTATGCATTTTCAGAATAAAAGATTTTATTTTTTGAATAGATTTTAGTTTACCATTATATCTATGGGAAAATTGTTCCTGATTTACAAGCTTTTGTTTTATGAACTACTTTTCAGGAATGTATGGTGTTTATAAGTCAGATGATTACTGTACAAAATTATCTAGTTATACTAAAATCATCATGAAATAGTATCATCCAATCAATTGAAAATATCTGTTGACCCAGAACTTGGTTCACTGAAAAATTAATTTCTGAATCGCTGTTATCCATTAGTTTTCATTATGAAAACCAATAAAAGTAACTATGCCCTATTTTCAGAATAGCTAAATGATATTTTTTAAATTTTACTGGCAGCAATAAAATGGCAAAAGCAAATATCCATATGGTAGTCAAAGAAACATCTCTCTCTCTCTCTCTCTCTCTCTCTCTCTCTCTATATATATATATATATATATATATATATATATATATATATATATAGAGAGAGAGAGAGAGACTGAGAGACTTTATTGCAGCATTTGACTATAACTGGTTACAAGGTTAAGTATTGCAACTTTCCTTTCACTGCCAAAAGGCCAGGGGTTTACAAGTAAGGTGTTACAATAACATTAAATACTATAAGACATTAAAGAACCAAAAACAAGATGAATTAAATTATATAGGGATAAAACAAAAATGAAAAATGCAGTTTACAATAGTGATGGTTGTCACTCACACTGTCAGGCTCATTTCCCATTATGCTCACTAATTAATTCACGGGGGGGGTCTCCAACCAGGGCAGTTTCACTTCTGTTGATGAGTTGCAATGCTTCGTCAAGAGATGGTGGTGCAACATCCCCTGTGGTCGCTATTCCCTGTATTAGTTAAGGGAATTAGCAGATGTAGCTGACATTTCAGTCTATGGAGTGTGTTGGGCAGAGTATCCCTTGTCTATATTGTCGGTTGACAGCAAATTTCTTAAGGTCAGCGTCGATGTCCTGGATTCATCCGAGCATCTGGTATGGTTGGAAACGATCTGATAGATAGAGGCGTACATAGAGGGCAAATAGTTGGTGGCTGTGAGCTGGGCAGATGGAATCCTCCAGCTGCATAGATCCCAGAATGAAGGAGATGTGATCAGACTGGTCAACATCTTTACTGTGATTATCAGTCTTTTTTCATCAATGAGAGAGGGCAACCTGGGGATTCCCAGTATCTGGGCCATTTCAGTTGTATGAACGTGGGGTAGTGACCTGTTTGACCCATTTGAGAAGCCAATATTCTGCTGCCCAGATGGGTTTTCTGATCTTGGGTGCTGATGCCCAGATTTCAGCTGCATGAGGTAGTGGGGAGTAATGGTCCTGACATATTTTACTGCTGTAACCCCGTCTGAGACTTAATGCAGGTATTTTGCTCTCCATTTCAGGTGCACTGCACAAATGATGAGTTTGTCCATGTGCTTGTTGAATATGAGTTTTGTGTCAAAGACAACCCCCAAATCTAAGTGATAAGGAACAGTCAGGATGGAAACTCCAATGATGTTGGGCAAAGTGATTGTTTCTTTCTTCACTGAGTAGAGCATGCACTTAGACTTCGCTGGGTTAATGTTAAGGCCAAATTGTTTAAGGTAGCCTGCTAATGCGAGGAGGACACTGTTGATTTCCTCTGTGATCCTAGAAGGGTTTGTGTTTGCTTGGATGGTGGTCAATATTTTTAAATATTGACCACCATCCAAGATGGTGGTTAGACAATACATCTGGTCCCTGGCTTATGAAAGGGGATATAATGGCAGTAAAGAGGAGACCAGAGAGGACTCTGCCCTCTGGTACTCCTGTAGATATTTGCTTAATATAGTTTTTTTTTTTTTTTTTAAATGATGAGTATGATGGCAAGATTGAGAATGAGTGATGAGAGGAAGTGCAATGCATCCCCGCCTATAGAGTAGTGGTCTTCAAGCAGTTGTTGGAGGGCAGGTACCTGAACAGCATCAAAAGCTGCTTCGATGTCAAGGTATGTTATGAGGAGTTCTTTTCTCTCAAATGCTGTTAAGGGTGCTGTGGGTGGTGGTGGCAAGAAGATTGGTAATTGTGGACCTATTTTGTAATGAAGAATGAATTTGTGGTGGGGCATCTGGAAGTATGTGAGTTATTAGTTGGAAGGAGGACTCTTTCTAGTAGCTTCAGGAGACATGAGGAATTGGAGATGGGTCTGAAGTGCTTTTCCAATGACAGTGTTCTTATTTTCGGGTGTGGCCTTACCAGATATACATTCCATTGATGAGGGAAGATGTGGCTGGTCAGCACTGCATTAAAGATGCTAACAAGAGGCTTGTGATACATGGTCCCAGGCATCTCAACATGAGCTGCGGTATTCCATCAGCACCCACAGCTGATGTGGTTGAATTCAAGGCTGTCAAGATTTCGTACTTGGATATGGTGATAGGTGTCAGAGTTCTGTTTGTCATGATTGAATATGTGGTCGAGGTTACTGCTGGATCCCACGACGTCTTCAAATCTAGTTATGAAGTCAATCCACCTCGGGGGTTGAATTGCTCTGGGAAACTGGTAGTTTGTTCTGTGTATGGTTTCTTACCTATTTCTAGCAAACGATCAAAATAGCTCTTGATGGCCTGGGATTTTTGGTGATTGAAAATGGCTCTTTTTCTTGAAAAGGCTATTATTAATTTCACCAGGATGCTTTCATTGCTTATGGAGTTGCTGCTTTAGTTGAAAGCTGGATTTTAGATGTGGGGCCCACCATGCTCTAGAGTGGGGAGTGATAGTGACTGTCTTTGAGGCAGTGTATTGAGCTACCTTAATAATCCATTGAGTTAACAGGTTGACTGCTAGTAGAGTATTGCAGGATTCAAGGACATACCATGGGATGAGAGATACTGCTGTAATGCATCTGGAAACATCCAGATATTTTGGACTATTGATTGTCCTTTATATCACCTGTCCTTTTGGGTTGTAACTTGGGGTTGGTGATTCTAGTTGTATTAGGATTGGGTCATGGTCAGAGTTAAAGTAACCATCTTGAAGAGTCAAGCGTATGGGCAATAGAAGTGAAAATCAGATCCAGTTGGTTTGTACCCCTTGTGGGGCCTTTGTTTTTTATAGTAAGGCTAGCCACACCAAGCTGTGAGGAGCAATTTTTTTCATGTGTTCCAGACATGGCGGGAGGTTGAAATCCCCACAAACAATTTTTGTTGATGAGATGTGGCGGTGAAGGATCCAGTTAGTCACCTCTTGCATTGTTTCTGGTTTAGGATTGGGAGGTATGTAAATGACAATGACTTCAATGGAAATGGACCTCATTTTCAGCAATGCGAAGAGCGCCTCGTAATCATCTGAGTTACTGGAGATGCTGTTCTCAAGGGTGAGGATGGCTTGGTTGTAGAATAGTGATGTTCCTCCTCCCCTCCTTTTATTTCTGGATGTGTGAGTACAGAGCCATAGCCACTTGGAGTCATAGCTGCAATGTAATGCTCACTGGGTTCTAGCCAGGTCTCTGTGAGGCAAAGCATATCAAACTTTTTCGATAACAGAATTTTGTCCATGGTTTCAATTTTATTCCTTAAACTGCGGATGTTCTGATACAGCAGCGTGACCTTGGGGATCAAAGGGGATTCTTTTAATTGTCCAGACTCCTTGATTAGTTCTTTCGAGGACAGGCCGTTTCCCTTAATGTGGTCCTGGATATAGCTATCTAGTATATATAGTAGCTGTATTAATTTATAGAAAAATGATATTGTTTTATGGGCAAATCACATAATGGTAAAGTAATTTAGCAAATATTTGCATTCAGAATGAAATGGAAATTTTTATGTCTATTTTATTTTGAATGCAATTTTTTGCAAACCACACAGTCAAATTTTTGACTTTTAATTGGTGTCTGTCCATACCACATACAGGTAAATAGTTATAAGGGATATACTGGAGTGATAAATAGTAATTTAATGGAATAACTATATATTCCATTAAATTACTAGTTTCATGCACTCCTATCATTACAGTAGTAATGATAGGAGTGCATTAAACTAAAACAAAACTGTTGATCATCACTGTCTCAGCTCCTGCAATAAAGAAATGAATGATGAATGAATTTAATTTCTGGTCAGGTCAACTGATGATGGAATTCACCTAGATGCTGAAAGTGGGGGGGGATGGATGACCACCCAGGTCCTTGTACCTCTAACAGGCCTTAAGTCAGTTTTCAAGCCTGGATATGAAATATCTAGGCTGAAATTCAGCCTTAGATATCTGAGGAATCGGGTCCAAAGAGAACCCAGTATAAATCCTGCAATTTTATTAATGTAATTTAAAAAAACAACACTTTGATGTGAAATTATTGTATCTGCTAAAACAAAACTTCCCATCAGTTTCTCATAGTTTTAAGTGAGTCATTGAAAGTCAGAAACTTTTGGTTTTTTGAAAAAGTCAGAAAAACTTTTGGTTTTTTGAAATATTCAAGTTTAATTGTAAATTTCATTTTAATATAATTTAACTTTTTCTAGATTTACAGAATGAATGTATACTGTTATCTGTTTTATTTAATATAAATTCACCTATTATTCATTTTCAATCTTTTTTTTTTTTTTTTTGATTAAACCCCTGGCCACTTGCTGTGGGCATGGCACTATCTCAGTTCCTGCAATAAAAATTATGTATCTATACATTACTATAAACAGTTGGTAAGAAATGGCTCAACTAAAAAAAAAAAAAAAAAAGCTTCAAATGAAGCTTTTAGTAAGAGCAATGTCATGTGGTAGCATTTATCTGTATTTTCCTCTTTGATTTTCATGAGCTTTGTAAAGTACAATAATTTCATTGCACTTGCTGTTTTCTTTACTCTAAAACATTAGCATATTTAGTGTTTTTGCACTCTCTCTCTCTCTCTCTCTCTCTCTCTCTCTCTCTCTCTCTCTCTCTCTCTCTCTCTCTCTCTCTGTTTTAGGTCCTGAGGCCATGAGGCACCTGTATTCAAACCCTGGGGCAAAGCCCCAGGGTTTGAATGTATATGCTCATGAGTACTGAAAAATATGCTCATGAGTACTGGGGAGACTGCAAACTCAACAGTTTGCAGTCTCCCCATTACTTCTTTAGGTCCTCCTTTTTCCAATGCAAAAAGGAGGACCTAAAGAAGTAATGGGGAGACTGCAAACTGTTGAGTTTGACTTCCATGATTAGCAAGATCAGTGAATGCATGTAATCAATCTGCGAGACTAAATAGAGGTGGAAACCTGAGCCCTGGCCAGGCAGTATTTTGGTTATGTTGTGGCATACTATTAGACAATAGGATCTCACCCAAGCCTATACAATATTGCATTACAATTCTGTCCAACTGCCTCTTGGCATTTTTTTTTATTATTATTTTCAGTAGTTACATTTTTTTTTTTTTTTTCATTGTATCACTACCACATATTACTCTCTCTTCTTTACTTTACCAGAGGCAAAGCCAGAAGGAAATGTGTACACCTTAAAACCATATCTTTACTCCTCAGGAATTCAAAACACACCTAAACCTCTTTTTATGCGAATTTTTTTTTACTCGAATTCGGAGTTACGTGAATTGGGATATCAAAAAAATTTTTTATGCAATTTTTATTCACTTTTACGTGACCAACCTAAAGTCTAAGTTAGGAAAAAATTCCTAATTCAAGAAAATTCTGAGAATTTCGTAGAATTGCATTCTTGTTTCAATTAAGAAAATTTGTAAATTCCCCGAATTACATAACTGACTGCTCATAAACAAAAAAAAAAAAAAACAGCAGTTGTTTGCCGTTTGAATTCGGTTTCTTGTATCAACTTAGAAAATTGTTACGAAATTTCATTTATTGGGAATTCCCCAAATTACATAACTGACTGCGCATAAAAAAGCAGTTCTTAGCAGTTTGAATTTGGTGTTAAAAACACAGTTACTGCATTTTTTGCATTTCCATTTTTTCAGTGAAATCAAAATTAAAATCTCGTTATAAAATAATTTTGCCAAGAAATAGTAAATGGTAAGCTACATTGTATGTAACTTTCATTTCATTAATCGAAGATTTTAATCCAGCCCTCATATGATGTTGCCGATAACCAAAAAAATAAGGAAAGGCATTTCCTTGGATATAAAAATTCAAATTTTAGATCGTCTTCAAACTGAGGAAGGTGTGACGGCTGTGGGTAAGCATTTTGGAGTCTATGAATCAACTATCAGATCTATAAATAAAAATGAAAAGGCTATTAGAAAAGCGGTATGTTCTGGTACAAAATAGTGTGAAATTATCATCGTACACAAGAGATGTTCTAGAAAAGGCCGAAAAAGCTTTAGTGATGTGGATAGAAGATAATATACAAAAAAAGAATGCCAGTTGACGGAAATTCCATCAGCATTGAGATTTTGTGAACAGATTAAAAAACTGCAGCCAGATACTTCATCTGAATTTAGAAAAAAATATGAATTTCATGCAAGCAATGGTTGGCTGGCTAAGTTTATTAAAAGACATGCTCTTCATAATATAAAAATTAAAGGTGAAACTGCTTCTTCTGATGAAACAGCTGCTAAAGAATTTCCTCAAAAACTTGCTAAAATAATTGAAGATGGAGGTTACACTCGTGAACAAGTTTGGAATATGGATGAAACTGGCCTTTTCTGGAAAAAAATTCCAAACAGAACTTGCGTATCAAAAATGCAAAAAACTGTTGGTGGGTTCAAAGCAGCAAAGGATCGCATAACACTCCTATTTTGTTCGAACGCTTTAGGAGATTGGATGTTAAAACCACTGCTCATAAATCGATCGTTAAGACCACGGCCAATGAAAGGCGTAGATTTTCAAAAATTGCCAGTTCATTGGATGGCCAACAAAAAAGCTTGGGTGACTATTGATATTTTCACTGAGTGGTTCCACAAACATTTTGTGCCAGAAGTTAGATGCTATTTGAATGACAAGTGTCTCGAATTTAAAGTGCTTTTGATTCTTGATAATGCACCCAGTCATCCTACCATAGAACACCCAAATGTGCAATTTTGTTTTCTGCCGCCCAATACCACATCACTGCTACAACCTCTAGATCAGGGTATAATTGCGTCTTTTAAAACATTGTCAGACAAACATTTCAGTTCGTTTTGAACAAGCTAAATGATGATGAAACACTGTCAGTTATGAATGTGTGGAAAAAATTTTCAGTTATGGATTGTATTGATCAGGTTTGATTTTCGTTATCTGAATTGAGACCAGAAACTATGAATGCATGCTGGAATACTATTTTCCCCGCCTGTGTTAAAGAGAATGCTTCTGTTCCCTTCAATCATACTGTAGAATTCCCCAATATAATAAGTTTGGCATGTGAAATTGGCGGAGAAGAATTCAATGATCTTACGTCAGCAGATATCGAAGAATTGTTAATTGATAAACCTCTTAGCGAAGATGAAATAGTGGAGATTGTTTTTGAGACTCCTGAAAGCGAAGAAGTTAATGATAATGATCAAGATAATCCTACTTTTACTGCTTATATAATTAAAGGTCTTAAACTGGCCAGTAATTTAGGCAATTATTTTGCCCGACATGATCCAAATGGAGAACATGCTGGGAAGTTTTCGCGTGAGCTTAAGTTGTTAATGTCTTCATACAGAGAATTATATCGTGACTTATGTAAAGCATCAACACAGTGATTAATAACCGAGTTCATGCCTAAAACTACTGAAACAACCAGTGGTACTTTTGTTCAAGACATGACAAGAAGAATTCCACAAGTTGAGGCGGAAGTCGATGATGATAATACCATACAGTCGGTCCTCGTATAACATGTGTTTACATTACACAAATTCGATCATACACGATTTATAAATAGGGGAACATTATCTTATATAACACGAACCGAATTCGCTTATGCACGATTCGCCTTTGTGTTTACAAGAAATGGCAGTCGAACGCGGAATCACCCCAACCAAACGCAACACGATAGGAATGAAGAAGATTCTGAAAATGTATTTATGTGTTTTATATCAGTGAAGGGGAAACACATTTCACCATAATAACATAAAAACCAACACGATTCCAGCTATCGATATAATCGCAAATGCAATTAGATGGAGTTTACTACCAGTTTATAACAGATTCCACTAGCAGAAACAAACTGGAAATTGTTTTTATTGTTTTATGGTAGTAACCCCCAGAAATGTGCTTTAGTTAAATGTGGGGTGTTAATAGTGTATCTCGGCCTTTACGGTGTTGTTTATTCAGTTGCTATACGCCCGCAGCTTTGTTTATGTTTAAGCATGCCTCCTCGTTTTGTAATTGCGCTTTATTCCCTAAAAATTAGTAAAATACTTAAAAGGTGTGAAAAGAAAACGTCCTGGCGGACACACTGCAGAGAGAGAGAGAGAGAGAGAGAGAGAGAGAGAGAGAGAGAGAGAGAAAGCAATATTGATAAACAGAGGCGGACTGGATCAAAAATTCTTACCCGGGAAAATTTATAGTGGCCTCATACTACAGTTTATGGCCAAAATCACACAGGCCCCACCGGAATTTCCCGGCTAAGGCTTATGGCCAGTCCGCCTCTGTCGATAGAGAAAAAAATATGAAATTGTGAAATGCTTTGAGCGAAATGAAAGACCATGTGATATTGCACGTGCTACAGACCTAAATGAGGCAACGCGGAGAATTACAAAGAATGCGGAGAAAATAAAAACAACTTTCATAGCAGGAACAACTCAAAGTGTAATTAAAATCCATTAGATTAAGACAAGAATTGGAAGAGATGGAACGGCTGTCATCTGTTTGCATAGAAAATCGAACAAAAAACAAGTTTGCTTACGATAGAAGCAAAAGCGTTAGCAATATTTTATTACGTAATAGTTGTAATTAAATATGTAAGCATTTTATTACGACTTACGTATTATAATTTATACTTACATATTATAAAATACGTAAGTATTTTATTACGATTATTTTATTTAATATAATAAATTTTTTACGAATGAAATAAGTGTTTTATTCGTAAAAAATACTTTTAGTATTAAAAAATACTAAAAATACTTTATTATAATATAATAAAAAATATTTATTATATTATAATAAAAATATTATATTTTTTATTACGTATTTTAATCGTTATAAAATACTTACATATTTTATAACGATTAAAATTACCGGATTATTTATTGTGCTTGGTAATGTTTTGGTTCCAAATGTGTGTTCAATCTTGGGTGGTCGGCACCTAACCCCACTTTTCCCATAGGGCCTGTTGTTTATATTGCACGATTTTGCATTGCACGAGGGTTTCTAGGAACACAACTATCGTGCTATACGAGGACAGACTGTATCTAGTAGTTCTAGTGATATTACAGTCTCACGAAAACAAAAGCTTTTGCGTTTATTGTCAGAAACTGATGGCAAATAACTTTTTTTTTTTTTTTTTTATAGAATCCTTAGCAAACAACTGAAATGAATGTTTTTTTTTTTTTTTTTTTTTAAGTTATTAAAATGCATTAGCATTAGTAGAGGCATTTGATGCAAGAAAGCAAGCTTATGCAGCATCAGCCAGAAAAAAAAAAAAAAAAAAACAACTTCCACTACACCCCTCCGTTCGTTCGAAATACCTGTCCAGCTGAGCCTTAAATTTATTTAGGCTATCAACTTCCACAACAACGGATGGAAGTCTGTTCTACCAACCAACCAACTACCTGCTGGCTAAAGACAAATTTCCGGACATCTATCCTACATCTGTCTTTCCTAAATTTGAATTTATGCTCTCTCAGGTGATTATTCTGAGCAAGAGGCAGAATTCCATCAGCATTAAGCATGCTCAAACCATTCAAGCCTTTATACACTTCTATCAGATCACCTCGCTGGTGCCTAGTCTCCAGACACTGTAATTTGCAAAACTTAAGCCTTTCTTCGTAAGAGCACCCCTTTGTTCCATTCACTAATCTTGTTGCCCTTCTCTGTACTCGTTCCAGCAGCTCTACATCCTTCTTGAAATGAGGCCTCCAGACCTGTATACAGTACTCAAGGTGTGGCCTGACCGTTGCCTTATACAAGGGAATAATCATCTCCTTATCCCTGCTAGAAAAATTCCTTTATATCATTGATAAGACACCGTGAGCTACTCTTGCAGCCCATCTGCACTGCTCAGAGAACTTCATATCTGCCTGCACAATTACTCCCAGGTCCTTTTCATTCTCTACCACTGTCAGTGTAGTACCACAGAGTTGATACATTGCTGTGGGGTTGCTGTTTCGCATATGTAGTACTTTACATTTGTAAATGTTAGACTTCATTTGCCACCTCTCAGCCCATCTGCTCAACCTTTCCAGATCCTATTGCGGCAGCAGTGTCCTTAACAACCCTGCCAACTTTTGTATCGTCTGCAAACTTGGACATTAAGCTTGATATACCATCATCAGTATTATTTATAAATACAGAAAACAATAATGGACCCAACACTGAACCCTGAGGGACTCCACTAATAACATTAGTCCATGATGAGCAGTGTCCAATGATTGCCACTTTGTCTTCTCCCCCTCAACCACCCCCTTTGTCCATAGCAGCAATTTGCCTCCAATGTCACACTTCTCCAATTTGTGCAGCAGTCTTCCATGTGCAACAGTATCAAAACTTTTCTAAGATCCAAGTATATAATATCAAAGTTATTCTCTGCATCCAGTTCTTTTGTGACTGCATCATAGTATCCAATCAAATTGGTCAGGCAAGACTTCCCCTTAACAAAACCATGCTGTGTCCAAGCTATAACTGAAGTCTTGTCCAGATGATCCTGCAATGCTTCCTTAACCAGTGCCTCCATTAATTTTCCTGGAATAGAAGTTAAACTCACGAGCCTGTAATTACTTGTGTCAGCCTTTGATCCTCCTTTGTGAATTGGGGTCCCGTTTGCACATCTCCAGTCTATGGGTACCTCCCCTGAGTCCAAGGAAGCTCTCATAATTATGTCTAAAGGTTTGTTTACTTCCTTTGCTGCCTCCTTTAATATAACTGGATAGATCCCATCCACCCCAGGCACCTTTCTTGTGTTTATCTTCAACAATTTCTCCTCCACTTTACTCTCAGTTATTTCAAGATTATCTTGCTTTCTGCCAGAGTTGAATGCGCCTCTGGCATTCCCCTCGCTGAATAACTCGACATGTGTGAATGTTGATGCAAAATATTCATTTAGTTTGTTAGCTACCTGAGCAGGGTCATCAACAGTTGAACCATCGATATCAAGTGGACCAATACCAATCTAATTCATCCCCTTCCTTCTAGAGTTTACATAAGAAAAGAACTCTTTACTGTTTTTCTTTGCATCTTTTGCCAAAAATTTCTCGTAATCTGCCTTCGCCTGCCTAACCTCCTTTGTAACTTGGTTACAGATCAACTTATATCTATCATAGGCTTCTGTGTCACATGTTAATTTATATGTATCCTAAGCATTTTTCTTCTCTGTCATATGTGTCATTAGTTCATCTGACATCCATTTAGGCCTCAACCTTGAACAATATTTCTTAGTTGGTATGTAAAGCCTAGTAGCTTCCAAGATAAGTTCTTTGAATGCTAACCATTTTGAATTTGCTGTTGGTAACATTATCAGTTAGTCCCACTGTATAGAATTTAAATACTGTCTCAGACCATCATAGTCGCCTTTACGAAAGCAATAACCTTCCTTTACCCCTGATGGTAGTTACCTCTTTGAGTAAATCCCACTTCAGCACACTGTGATCACTGCCACCTAGTGTTTCCTCTATCTGCAGATTCTTAATGCATGAAGAATCACTACTGATAATCAAATTAAGAATATTACAACCTCTAGTTGCCTCCCGAACATGCTGATGTAGAAAACAATCATCCAATAAATCTACAAAAGCATTGCTAGTGTGTGAGTGACCAACTTACGTTATGATATATGTATGTATGTGTGTCCTCTATGAAATGTAAATAAAAATCTTATGATCTTAATGAATTTAATGTTTGTTTTTTTCATTATTTTGCTTATATTTCAGGTTTGGAACCAATCTTCATTTTTTTCTATGGAGTCAGTAGTTCTTTGTATGCGTAATTTTTAGGAACATATCTATCGCGTAAAAAGAGGTTTAGTGTTTTTTTTTTTCCATGGGGAAATTTTCATATCCTTGGAAATCCTTCAGCTCCTTCCTCCATTTCTGAAAATGGCCTAATCATATTTCTGTGTCTAAAATGGCTCTCCTTTTTCACCTGCAACTGAACATATGTAAATTACTTTTGTTTATGTTTAATTTGTTTGAACCAGTTTTTCACAGTTGACTTTACTATGTCTGTAGAATACTCTGTGGAAACTAGGTATCTGCGACAGGACCCAATTGAAGTACACCAGTGAGCCAAAGCATTATGACCAGCAAGTCGTTATACAAATTGCAGCAACTGCAGGTGAACTACGGTGCGGGTCAGGACATGATATAAAAATCACCAGATACTGAGCTCCATTAATTAGTGTTACTTTTTGTTCTTCAGATTGGAAAGGCAGCGGACTTAAGTGAGTTTGACAAAGGGCAAATTGTAAGGACAGGCAAATGAGTTAGAGCATATCCAAAATAGCACGGCTGGTGGGGTGCTCACTGTCAGCCGTGGTTAGTACCTACTGAAAGTGGTCCAAGGAGGGGGAACCCACAAACCGCTGGCAAGGTGTTGGACAACCAGTGCTCATCCGATGTGAGCGAAGGCTCTCCCAGATGGTATGTGGCAACAGAAGGGTGACTGAGGCACAACTTGCCAGTAATTGGAATGCTGGTGATGGGAGTAATGTGTCACAACACAGTACATTGAATCCTGCTGAAAATGGGGCTGCGTAGCTGCATGCTACTCAGAGTGACCATGCTAACAACCACTGTTCACCGGGGACAGTGCCTACAATGGTCACGCGAGCATCGAAACTGGACCTTGAGTGATTGGAAGAATGTCATCTGGTCTGACAAATCATTTTCTGTTGCACCATGTGGATGGCCGGGTATGTGTTCGTCGTTTACCTGGGGAAGTGATGGCATCTGGGTGCACAGTGGGACAAAAGCAAGCTGGTGATGGCAGTGTCATGCTCTGGGCAATGTTCTGCTGGGATACCCTGGCTCCAGTCATCCATGTGCCGATCACTCTGATGTTTACCACCTACCTAAACATCATTGCCGACCAGGTACACCCCTCAGGCAGTGCCGTCTTTCAGCAGGATAATGCGCCATGCCACACTGCCTGGATTGTTCGAGACTTGTTCGCAGAACATGAAGACTTCTATGTATTGCCCTGGCCTCCAAATTCCCCAAACATCAATCCCATCGAGCATCTGTGGTTTGTGTTGGAACAGCAACTCCGATCTGCGGCGTCTCAACCATGGACCTTACAGGAGTTAAAGGATCTGCTGGTTACATGTTGGTACCAGATACCACGAGACACATTTAGAAATCTTGTAGTGTCCATGCCTCACCGGATACAAGCTGTTTTGGCTACACGTGGAGGACTAACATCATATTAGGTAGTCAATGTTTTGGCTCATCGGTGTATTTTAAGGCTTTAAATGGATTCAGCAAACTAAATGCTAATGCCATCATTACTTTTTTTTTTTTTTTTTTTTTTTGTACAACTGTCACACAAGGTAACTGTACATCATTCATTCAGTACACCTTCAGCATGTCCACTTTCTAAGCTGAGTCTTATATGTGGGTTATGCTACATCAGTGAAAAATTTTGAATGTGTTAAAACATTTCATTAAACATCAAACAATTTAAAATTCATAAACAACACTCAATCAAAGGAGAGCACTATACCTCTTTGCCATAGCCATGAAGGATATAGTCTTAGCTAATGTCGTCTCACATATCCTAATGGACTATGTTACCGTCCCCAGCCACGGGGAGGCTGGTACTACTATCTAGCCTTTGTCTTGCTCTCCGCTTAAAAATCAAACTCACAAAATTATTAAAATACCAAAACAGAGCCCTATCCATGAACATGATCCAAAGATTTCCTTTTTCAAGTCCACCTAAGCACACCTCCAACTCATTTCTCAAATCAACCTAACTACTACAATGCAACATAATGAGTGCACTGGTTTCTTGTTGTCCACAAGAACATAAATCACTTTCTGCAAGTCCTAACTCATAATCTTTTGGCCAGTCTGCGTCCTGTAATTAGAAATGTGGCATGCAATCCAAATTGCTGCCAAGGATTTGCTTGCACATTCAATATGTCCACCTTGGGAAGATACATATAGGTAACACGGCCTCTTTCGCTCGTGTCCCATCTTTGTTGCCATACTGCCATTAATTCACTTTTTATTCTTACCTTTTCATCCTTAAGATTACATCTAGTGTATGTCTTATGTGAATCAGGACAAGTGTAAATCAACACTGTTTTTCTTATATTGTTCTTGGTACAATATAATAATGATGAAAATATGGTCCGCAAGTCAGCCGGTAGTCGATCAGCCAAAACCTGCAGAGCATCTGTCGACACCGTCCTATAAGCACGTGTCATACGTAGGAGAGCGAACCTCTGCACTTACAGCAAGTATTTCATGACAATAGAATTTGTTATCCTGTGCAACCAAGCCACTGAAGAGTAAGTTATGATGGGAACAAATAAACAATCATAAAGAAGATTCTTCCTTTTATCCCCCAATCAGTTCTTATCATTCTTCTTAGCTTAGCATAAAGCACCCACACTTTATTTTTTAAATACAGTAAACCCCCGCTATTCGCGGTATCTGTATTCGCGGTTTCGCGTATTCGCGATCGCCGATTTAATATAAAATGAAACCTAAAAAATGTGAATTTTAAAACGCCGTGAATATTTTCCGCCATAAAAAACATGGGCGTGGCTAAAATTATCTTTCCTGGTCAAAACAGCGCTCAGTGGGTGGGGGGAGAGGGGAGAAAAAATCGCGAGCGTGGATGTTTCTCGCTAATCCTTGTTCAGTATGTGTTAGTCATGGAAGGTTTCGTCGTTTGATTTTAATTTATATGTTTATAAATTGAATAAATTTATCAATTTATAAATTGATATGCTTACAAAAATGATAACTCTACCTTTTTGCAGTGTAAAACAGACTTTTTCGAGTGCATTAACGGAAGAAAGTGACTTTATTGTGGTCAAGTTCTTTCTAACCCCTACAAAAATATGGCTACGAATAAAAAGAGAAATGTGAAAATATCAAAGAAGGTGATGACACTAGCGAATAAAATTGAGTTATTAGACGAAATTTCTAAAGGTGAAAGTGTCTCCTCAGTGGCAAAACATTATAAAATCAATGAGTCAACAGTATGATCAATCAAGAAATCGGAAGAAAAAATCTGCCGTAGTGTCCGTGAAACCACGCTAATTGCTTCAAAAATTTGCTCTGTAACTCATGATGTTAAATTTAAAAAAATGGAAAAGCTTTAAATCTGTGGATAGAAGACCGAATTCAAAATAAAATTCCGTTAAGTTCACTCATCATTCGTGAAAAGGCAAAACTTCTTTATCAACACTTTAGCGAAACTGGTGATAGCACTGGCGGGATGTTTTTTTTTGCTAGCAAAGGCACTGATTTGAAAGATTTGTTTGAAATTTCTAATAAATATTACATTTAATATTAAATAGTTTCTTATTTTCATTTCGATGCCATATGCTTGCATTTCACTATTCTGTCATGTACAGTCATATTATGAAGGTACATATAATACATACATAGACAAAATTTTAGACTAGTTTTTCTTATATATTTCATACTTTGGAACGGAACCCCTTTATTACAATGGGAGCCATAACTCAGTATTCGCGTTTTCGGTATTCGCGACATTTCTCAGGAACGTAACCGAATAGCGAGGGTTTACTGTACTTCATATGCTCCACAAGTGCCATTCTCTCCCCCACACATACACCAAGATACTTAACAGAAGTTACGTATCGAATGGACATATCAAGTGCTGTTACCACCGGACACCTATTCATGCTTAAGCGACCCTTGAGCAGCATCTGCACAGTTTTCGTTTTTGAAATCTGTAATTTAAATAGAGTAGACCACTCTAATAATTCTTCCATGATCTGAGAGACACGTACCTCTAGTTGGGACCTTACATTGCCATATACCAGAATTAACAAGTCATCAGCATATGCCATCACGTTCACACCAACGTGATTCCTACACAAAAAGTCATCCAACACTATTGCCCAGGCATGAGGACCAATCATCGAGCCCTGAGGACAACCACTTGTTACATTTCTTCTTACTTCCATGTATCCAGTTCTTACCACTGTCTTACATTTTGAGAAATATTCCTTAAAGATTGAATACAGGTTGTCTCAACATCCAATAGTTCTATCCTAGAGAGGATTCCCTCCCATCAAAGCATGTCGAATGCACCATGAAAATCAACGAAGATTCCAAGGACATAACGCCCCTCATAGCCCTGAACATATGATATCATCTGATAAATAACGTCCTCTGTAGACTTTCCTTTTTTCTAACCATACTGGTTATTAGAGGACATATGATTCTCATCATATTTAATCATAAGTCGACTGATACACAGTCATTCATAAGTCTTTGCTATTACAGATAACAGTGCTATGGGACGATACGAACCTGGTTCGGAAGCTTATCTGGACTCTTCATTATCAACTTCAAAACGGCCACTCTCCATAGGGAAAGAACCCAACTCCAAGCATTTGTTAAACATATTAACTAACAAATCGGGTCTTATATTAAACACCCTCTTCATAATCTTAACCTCTATTAGATCAGGACCAGGCGACTGGCCATCCACCGCCTGTGCAGCAGCACTATGGACTTCCTCCATAGTAAAATTTTGCTCACATATATTGGAACAATGCCTGGCATTGCCTCATATCATATCATTCTGTTCTTGACTTAGTTCTTGTGTATCTATATCGGGAAACAACTCATCCAGGGTCATGTCCATGGATTCACTCCATCCTAAAGTGTCCATACTCCTTGTATTTACAGTAAAATTAATAGAGTTAAAAATATATTTCTCCGTAATTAGCCTAAAAACAGTATTCCAGGGATCTCCTGAGCCTTTCTCCAACACATAAGACTTCCAAGAAGTCTGCTTTGAGACATTTATGGCCTTAACATAACCTTTACACAAGTTCCTATACAAAGATTTGTACAGCTCTGTCATCCGAACGTCCCCAGCCCTTCTAAACCTCTGAAATCTTTTCCTAGTTGCTCTTAGTTCAACCTTCATCCGCTGCAAGTCCCTATTCTACCATATCACAGGTCTTGATTTTTTTCTTTTTCATTGATAGATTCGAGGCTCTATACACTGCATCCTGTAATTTATACACATAGTGTTAGTGACTAAGTGAATCCCAATTTATTTCATTCACTATTTGATTGAAAGTTACATCAAAACTCTCCCAATTAGCAGTTCTGACAGAAAACCTTGCTATTTCTTTAACTTCCCATAATCTCTCAATGCAACTCAGTTGAAACAAATTGCCATTATGATCACTTGTAATCAAATGATCAACCACTTTCCAGTCATGTACCTTATCCAGCACAGACACAGTGCATACTTTAACATCAATATAGGACTGCCCATGTACAGAGCTATACTTTGGTATATTGCCTGGGACATTGATAACAACCATACCAGAGGTAGACAAGAAGACCTCAAGGATCTCTCCTCTATCATCAGACTCCCTACCACCCCACAGGACAGAATTAGAATTGGAGTCCATTGCAATAACAATATGGCAACCTTGTAGTACATCCCTTATTTTCTCCAAGTAATTTATATACGGATTTATGTCATCAGAGTGCTGACAGTAAAGTGAGACCATGTAGACTCTGCCAGTTGCGCCAATTACTTCGACACATATCATATTTTCATTTGATAGGCTTGTAATCTTGGTAACCACCAAATCATGTCTTCTCACCACTATCGCAACTTTCGGACTATTTCCATCTAACAGAATTCTATAATTACTTGAGTACCCTTGTACGTTACCCCCTACTTTGTAGGGTTCCTGCAATAGACTCACATCAATGCCCTTCTTTTCCATTTCTAAGTGAATTTGTGCTGCCACTGCCTTTGCTTGTTGTGCATTAAGTTGTTATACACTTAGTTTTTCAGCCATAACTTATTTTATTTTTATTTAATTCTAAAGCTCTTTTGTACTCAAGGCAATCCTTATCAGTAGCAGTGTGATCACACTTCCTGCCTCAATTCTTACAGTTACAGCAGACTGGTCCCTCAGCCTTATTTTTGCAATCTCTGTATGTATGTCTCATCTAGGCACAATGTCCACACACAGCTTCTCTTTTGCAATATTTAGATACATGACCAAATCCTAGGCATTTGTAACACTGAGCCACAGAGAATATTTTTTTATATTTGTATGCCATCAGGTTAGCATATATCCTTTCTTTCTGTCTTATTACGTTCCAGAGCCTCAATCTAACCTCCAATATCCAATTGGACACATTACCATTCTTAGCATTATTTATTGAGACAATTTCAACATTTTCATTAAACTCTTTCTTAGATACCCCATAATCATTATAGTTCTTTATCCATACCTGTTCCAGAAAGTCTTACTTCTGAATGTCCTTTTCAATATCAAATATAACTATTCTAGGATGAACAACTTTTGTAATTACATACTTTAATCCTACTTCCTGAATCTTTGAACATCCTCCAATTTTCTTAATGTCATCCTCCGCCTCCAACAGAATCCCGCAGTCTCTAATTGTTATGTTTTTAACCTTCTTCTTTTGAGACAGGTCTCAATTCTTTCAAGACTTCTTGTTTAATATCGCTCGCTTGTCTTGAATCTGTCATTTGCTGCTTTTATCAACACGCATCTTGGCGGCTTCTTAATTTCCTTTACTGGTTCTTGAACCACATGACCATAACTTTTCTTTTCCTTCCTCTTCCCCTCCAACTTTTCTTTTAATAACAAATTTTCCATATGGACATCCATAGCCTTTGTTTCAAGAATGTCCCAAAGATCTAAAATTGTTCTCAAGGCTGCAGTAGGGACTTTACTGTGCACATCATATAAGTAGGCCCTAAGCCTGCCCCTTATTTCCTTAACATGTTCAAATCCTTCATACTTAGATCTTTCTTTACTTCCATCTGTTCTTTTCTTATAAGAACCAGTCTTCTTTGCAATATCTTGATTTTTCTTCTCAGCACTATTATCAGCTCTTGCTTTCCTTTTCTTGGTATCACCACGACTTTGTGAATTCTGTTGAAGATTTGAGAGAGAGGAGAACTAAGACTAGGAGAAGTCCTTGACAGGGTTCTTCCAGAAAATACCTCTAACTCTGTTAATTCCTGAACTTGTAACAAGATTTCTCCTGTTATTTCCTCCCTTTCATCATCTGTGACCTCAGATGTTGCCTCGGCCAATTCTTCTTCACTCAGAATACAGTCTGATTCTTCAACACTAGCCATGTATACAATAAAATAGCTATTTACAATTAAAAATTAAATCTCAATAATGAGAAAAAAGAACTATTTACAATATTTACATAGCTCGAGAGTCCTGACCCACAGCTTCTGAATGAATTACTAAAAGATTTCTGAAACCAATTAAAACCGTCCACACCCTAGTCAAACGGGTTGTGGTCCCAGGAACAAAACTTCAAGGGCATGAAAATGCTTTTAACAATCTTTCCTAAATCCCAGAATCAATCAAGCCCATCTAGCCAGCCGGGGAATCTCCCTGACTGCCCACCCCAGACTACGAGGAAGTAAGCTAACTAAACTGGTTCTGGCACTATAAATTGTACAAAGCAAGAAAGCAAATTAACACAACTTACAATAAAATTATATCACTTGGATATCTCGCAATGTAAGCAACCCTGTGGCGTTAACTTTACATCAGAGGAAACAGAGGTTAGAGCTCCATTATACAAGTCAGCAGTGAGCCTACTCTTTGAAATACTGTGTTCAGGTTTGGGAGGGGGAGCCTCTTTTAAGAAAAGACATTGAGCTTCCTAAAAGACTCCAGAGACTGACTCATAGTGCAAACAGCAAAGTGGCACTGTATTCACTCCTCATATATGGTTGTGTATGCACTCACTCATATAGAGGAGTGATTACAAAGTTGTGGGTTACAAAGTTTGGAAACTCACTGAGGTGTATAAGGCATTGGAAGGAAGGAACAAATAAAACATTGATGGAACTGATATTCGGGTGACACTCAAGTCAAGTGGACCCAATTTCGGCGAAGTCCGGACGGTCTGTGACAGCCAAATCCTCTGCTTGCACCTTCATGATGGTGGGACTGTTAGTAATCCTGGGTATAACCTCCATGCACAAGTACATGGTGGGTGATCACCCAGGTGTGAATCAACGTAAGCAGGGGTTGAGATGTGGTGTCCACACCACATGGAGGAATGCCGCCCCTCTATGTTACCAGGCAGTACTAGGTGGTAGATGACTCATCAACCAGTGAAATACCACCACTTATTGGAGGCTTGAAGTGGTGGAACCCATGTTTAGTCTTTAGACCTAAATTCCGGCCACCCCTTCCCTATCTCTTCCATTATGCAGTATGATTGACTTTCGAGGTTATGATGAACGTCGTGGCGAGATACAATATTCCTTACATTTCGAGGGTACAGCTGTAAAACGGTGTTCGCAGGCCAGCCGCTAGTTAGTACACCGGACCAAACCTAATGGTAACTCTCTAGGAGACTTCCGCATCAGCTAGTGTATAATCTTGCTACCTCTACTCTGAGGTGACTCCGTAGCCAGGTGGGAAGGAGCAGTAGTGCATAGTACACGCTTCTTGATTAGACCGGGGTTCGAGCCCGTCACCACCAAATACGGAGGATGCGGAAAGGTCAGGGAATGACCACCGCACATCCCGGAGCAATATGGCCTTAGTTGCTAATGCTCCTAAAAACCAAAAAACAAACAAACAAACCTCTATTCTGCCAGATAGTGACTGGAGGGAGTCCAAGTAGTGTGTATGCGGGGAGTATTGTCGAGGCCATGTTATGTCAAGGATCTGGGTATATTCTTACCACGTGTATGCCATATCCAAAAATTTCATTACTTCATACAACATGTCCCACCCACTTTTTCTTAATATTGAATACACCGTGAATTGTCAAACTAATAGAGCAAGCTTATCTGTGAAAAGATCTAAACCTCCCAAGCACTATCTAATTCATTTCACAAATATACATGGTCTCAGTTCTAATCTCAACAATGTCCATTTCCACTTGCAGTCTGCCAAACCCCATTTTTCTGACAGAATTTCAGTTATCAGTTGATTCAACTACTGCTCATCTCAGATGCCCAAATTATTTGCTGTATGATTCCTTTCACCTCAAAGGTGGTACTTGTCCATATGTCCGTTCTGATATTCCCTGTCAGAGACTTGGCAATTTGAAATCTCCTCTCGTTGATCTTCTCTGGCTTAAAATCTCTCTACCTCATTGTGTCAAATTCATCTGTTGTCTCTACCATTCTCCCAACTCCACTAATCACTTGGAGCTCTTTGACTTGCTCTCTTTGCAACTTGACTTTCTCCAGTCCAACTTTCCTAACAGTGAGGTAATTTTCCTTGGTGATTTTAATGTTCACAACTTCAGCTGGCTTCCGTTTTCTAGTCACACTGACCCAGCAGGTCGAGATGCTGAGGCTTTTGCAATTACTAATGACCTTGCACAGATTGTTCATCTACCTACAAGAATACCAGCCAATCCTAATTGTATCCAATACGCTTGATCTTTTTCTCACAAACAACCCTACTAAGTACACGGTCAAAGCGGGAGGTCCATTAGGCACTTCAGATCACAACTTGGTGATTGTCTCTTCTCCAGTGGAACCTTTATTTCATGGCTATTCCCAACCTCGTGTTGTTTGGCATTAAAGAATGCAAAATGGGATGACCTGCGAGACTTATTTTCCATGGTCGGATTACTGTTTCAAAACTTCTGATGTCAACGTTTGCTCAGATCGTGTCAGTGAAATTATTCGTGCAGGAATGGAATCCTTTATCCCACACTCCACTTTAAAATCTTGTCCTTTTTCTAAACCTTGGTTTTCCAATAAATGTGCTAAGGCTGTTCAAGAGAAGAATGTTTCATATCGTAATTGGCTTGTTTCTAATTCTTCAGTTTCATTTTCTGCCTACACCAAAGCACACAACAATTGTAAACAGTTATTAACCAGTCCAAACTAGTTTGAACAGACTAAGAGTAGAAAACTTGCTTCTTGCCCTAATGGTAGCCGAGCATTCTGGTCTGTTGCCAAAGCTATTGGCCACAACTTTTGCCCATCTCTGCTCCCACCTCTGACCAAACCATATGGTTCTGTTGTCACTTCAGCCAAGGATAAAGCTGACCTGCTAGCATCCCATTTTTCTTCCAGCCCATGTATTAATGATCTTGGTAAAACACCTCCCACCATTCCCAACACACTCCATTCAATGCTTCCTGTGGTCTTCCGTCAAAAGGATATCAGAAAAGGATTTTGATGAATCATGATGCTAAGAAAGCTCCAGGTCCTAATGGTATTTAAAAAGACCCGGGGGTGATTGTGCAGTCAGATATGAAATTTTCTGGACAGTGCAGATAGTCTGCTAAGACGGCACAAGGTGTTTTGTCAATGACATACATCTATTTTGCTAGCAGGGAGAAGGAGATGAATATTCTGATGTATAAATATTGATATATTAGCATTAACATTAGTTGAGGCATGTGATGCAAGAAAGCAAGCTTATAGCAGGGGTGGCAAACAAGTCGATCGCGACGAATTTTAAATATATATAAAAAATAGATTAGTCAAAATCTAAATATTATTATTATGCGCCCCACTGCACATGCTTGTTACAAATCCGTTGAACCACATGACCACTCTTGTCGCCGCGTAGCAGCTAGGCTTGTCTAGTGAAAATTCACGCAGTTACGTTGAGGAGAGCATTGCGTATGTGTCGAATTCTTATTTGGCTTACTTAATATTAATAACTGGACAGTACTTATACGTTAATTTAGTACCCTTTGATTTAAAATGAAGACTAAGAAAAAGAGTAAAACGTATAATTTTCATCAAGAGTGGGAACGAGAATACTTTTTTTGTAATCATAAAAGAAAAATGTTGTTTTTTGATTTGCAATGCTTTCGTGGCTATACTGAAAAAAGGAAATATAGAAAGGCACTTCAAAGTGCTCCATGGTAAATACCAAACGGATTTTCCGCCTAATAGCGACCTTAGAAAAAAAAAAATAAATTAAAAGAAAATTAAAATTCTCCACTTGTTCTCAAAACCTGTGCTCCTGAACTTACTCCTATTCTTTGCTGCCTTTTTTCACTTTCTTATTCCAAAGGTATTTTTCCTTCTGCTTTGAAATTTGCTCATATTCAGCCAGTTCCTAAAAAGGGTGACAAATCCTTCCCATCCAATTATTGTCCCATTGTAATTACTTCTACTCTTTCTAACAAAATCAATTAACCGTCAACTCTTAAACTACCTAGAAACCTTCTGTCTGATCAAAGATCGCCAGTATGGATTCCGTCAGTGTCAATCCATTGGTGATATTCTGGCTTATGTTACCCATTTATGGACTAATTCAATGGAAAGGTTCGGTGAAACACAAGTAGTTACTCTTGACATCTCAAAGGCTTTTGATCGTGTTTGGCATAAAGGTCTTCTAAACAAGCTTCCATCTTATGGTTTGCCAACTGTTTTTAGTAATTGGTTATCCAGTTTTCTCTCTGATCGCTCACTGAGGGTGATGGTAGATGGTTCTCTGTCTTCTAACTTCTCCACTAATGTCAGTGTCCCTCAAGGTTCATTCTTTCCCCCACTCTTTTCCTCTTGTATATTAATGACCCTCTTCCATTGACTGGAAATCCTATCCATAGTTTTACCGATGATAGCTCATTGCATTCCACTTTCCATTTGGAGAAACCTTGTTCTGCTCAATCAACTTCAACTTCTTGAAAATCTGCTACTAATTCCTTAAATGCCAATCTTCAGGTAATTCTTCAGTGGGGCAAAGACAACTTTGTTGATTTGAACCCTTCTAAAACTCAGTCTTGTCTTATATCTCGCAAAAAGGATTCTTCTGCTCCTATTATTTTTATGCTTATCTTTAGTGACACTCCGATTTCTAGGCAAAATGATATATCTCTTTTGGGGATTACCCTGACTTCTAATCTCTCTTGGCACAAGCACATTACAAATATTGCTTCCTCTGCATCTAAAAAACTTGATTTTCTCTTTTGCTCTCGGCGTTACTTTTCTTCCAAACAGCTGCTCACTCTGTATAAATCGCAAATCCGCCCTGTCATGGAATATTGTTCCCACATCTGGGGTGGTGCCCCCAAAACCTCTCTCAGGCTTCTTGATTCCATTCAGAAGAGGGCAGTTAGGTTAATTAATGATTCATCTCTAACAGAGTCTCTCCACTCGCTTTCTCATAGACGTACTGTTTCTGCTGCATGCCTCTTCTACAGATACTTCCATGGGCACTGTTCTTCTGAATTGGCTTCTATAATTCCCGCTCTCTCTTTCAAAACAGTCCGAACACGTACTGCCACCAGCCAACATCCATTTACTGTCCAACTTCAAACCCACAGACCCAACTTTTCATCTTCCTCATTTATTCATTCAACTGACCTTTTCTGGAACAACCTTCATTCATATGTATTTTCTGAAAATTACAATCTACAGAAGTTCAAGTCCAATATCAACAAATATCTTCTTTCGTCTTCTCAACCTCCAACCCAAGCACGGTACTGAGTACTACAGGTTCTAATACTTCTCGTGTTTGAGGTTCACATAAAAAAAAAAAAAAAGAGACAGTAGAATTTTCACACTGAAATGGGACAAAAACCAGGGGGCATAAGTCTATTCTATTGGAGAAAATGAACTGAACCTCAAGAAGTTTACATTTGATCAGCATCAATTAACCACCTTCCTAGGTGGTTAATTGATGTCTGAAGAAGTTTTATGAGGAAACTTGATAGGTAGCTTCTGGCAGCGAGAAGGGTATAAGAGATAGATTTTATAGATAATTTATTGTTTTATTTTTTTGCATCTTGTAGCCTATACTAGTACTAACTCAGTGACTTACTACTACAAATACAAAGTACTGTTTCCTTGGGGGCCTTAAGATATATCTAATTAACTAATTGATTAGATCACATCTAGTGGTTCAACCTTCTAGATGTAACAAAATTACATGGTTTTTTTTTTTTAATAATTGTGTATTTAAAAAGTAACATACACAAAGACAGTGATATGGATTAAACAGTAATATACATTCAAATTTTAATCTGCTATTACGCCTTTCAAATCTTTTATTAGAAGACAATTAAAAACTGGCGCCTCCGTAGCCAGGTGGGCAGGAGCAGCAGTGCGTAGCACACACTTCTTGATTAGACCGGGGTTCGAGCCTGTGACCACCAAATACGGAGGATGCGGAAAGGTCAGGGAATGACCACCGCATATCCCCGGAGCAATATGGCCTTAGTTGCTAATGCTCCTAAAATCCAAATAACAAACAAACAAACAATTAAAAACTGTTACAAATAACAAGTATTTTCACAGTGGAAAGAACACTGACATAATATATACATGCTGTTGAGAAAACTAAATTTATTTCATTAGTTCTTAAAGTGGTTTAATCTTAAGAATTGATAGAATAATCACTAGAATAAATAATGAATAGAATAAAATTTTCTTTCAGGAGTTGGAAAGAACAAAGAGTTACCTGCTGAATTTCCAAGCTGGACAGTTACTGATACCAACACAATTAAGAAGTTTCACCTAAAACCAGCATCTGCTACTGACAGAATGAAATCAGGTTCTCCAGATTCGGGAATTCTTTCACATGAAGGGTAACGTTTCATATTAAGGTTTTTATTTAAAATTATTTTACTGTGATGCTCAAGTAAATACTAACTTAACACTAAGTTAAATTACTTATTGCTTTTTTGCAGTAATGATGCTATAAATTCTGCCTGAAACATGCTCTTTAGCAACCATACTAAACCAACTGTTGCCCACCCTCCCATATCACTAGTTGTGACTGACCTGGTCATATAGTAGTTTCACCGCTGTTTTTTTTTTTTTTTAATATTCTGAAGACTGTAGCATTTTTTTTTTTTTTTTTGCTACTATTTATCCATACGATCATTTATTATTATTATATTTAACATTACAGAGCAATGTGTGTTATGGTAAAGCTTTTCAGTCTCTTAACCCTTGCTTAACTAATTGTTAATTCCAATTTTGGGCAAGGAGAGTTTTTAAGAAAAATAAATGCATGCATACAGTGAGAAAGAAGAAAAAATGTGTGGTATGCATATAAATTATCAGGTGATACAGAAGCCTATGGTAGATATAAACTAGTCTGTGATCAAATCACAAAGGAGGTTAAGCAAGCTAAGGCGGATGATACAAAGTGTCTGCAAAGAACAGCAACAAAGATTTATTTGCTTATATTAACAGTCAAAGAAAGTGGTTGAACCACACTGGAACATTTCATGTAAAAATTTAACTGTTGATGAACTTGCTCAGGTTGCTTACAAACTGATTAGGTATTTTGCATTTCCATTCACACATGAGTTCATTAGGGAAGGGGATGCTGGAACTTTATAAAACTCTAATGGAGAGCTAAATAATTTTGTGATATCTGAAATGAAAGTGGAAGAGAAATCATTCAAGATAAACAAAAGAAAGGTATGGATTGGAACCATCCAATTATATTAAGGGATGCAGCTAAGGAGGTAAGCAAAGCTTTTAACCATAATTATGAAATCATTCTTGTATTCAGGGGAAGCTCCATGGACTGTAGATGTGCAGATGTATCCCCAATTCACAAAGGATAACATGAGTAATTACACAGCTGTTAGCTTAACTATTTTTCTAGGGAAAATAATGGAATTGTTTAAAGAATTAATGCAGGACTATCTAGACAAGATTGCAGTTATACTTCAGTCACAGCATGGATTTGTTTAGGGGAAATCTTGTCTGACTGATTTGATTGTATACTATGATGCATTCATGAAGGACTGCATCATAGTATCCAGGAACTGAATGCAAAAAATAATTTTGACATCATATACTTTGATTTCAGGAAGGCTTTCAATACTATTGTACATAAAAGACTGCTGTACTGGCATTGATGGCAAGTTACTGCTATGGATAAAGGGAAGGTTGAGTGGCAGAAGACAGCGGGTATTAGTAATGGCCGCATGGTACAAGAAAGCCTATGGCTTATGCTGCACCAGCCAAAAAAAAAAAAAAAAAAATGAATAAAACAATGATAAAAAAATATAATAAATAATAATAATTAATAAAAGAAAAGGAAATTAAACCTATCATCCTATGCATTTCCCTGACCCGAAGGTACTGTCCAGATGACCTTTGAATTTCCCCAAGCTATCAGCCTTTTCCACCCATGTAGGCAACTTATTCCAGTAATTTATAACTTGCTGGCTAAAATAAAACTTCCTGCAGTCCAATCTAAACATTTCCCCCTGTAACTTGAATTTATGTCCCATAGTTCTAGCATCATTTATAATCTTGAAAATTTCGTCCTCATTCATTTTACTGATGCCTCTCAGAGCCTTAAACACCTGAATCAAATCTCCTCTAAGGTGTCTAGTTTCCAAACTCTGCAACCCACATATTCGAAGTCTTTCTTCATAAGGACGCCATTTTGTTGATCTCACCAGGTGAGTTACCCGTCTTTGCACCCTTTCAAGAAGCTCGATGTCTTTCTATAGGTGCAGTCTCCATACTTGAACACAGTATTCCAAGTGTGGTCTAACAAAAGCCTTATATAATGGGATTATCGCGTCCCTATTTCTACTTGCAAAAGTTCGATAGATCATCGATAGGACACCATGGGCCTTCCTTGCAACCTGTTTACAATGCTCAGAGAATTTCATGTCTGATTGTATCGTAACATCCAAGTCCCTTTCCTCCAGTACTGGGTTTAGTTGAACTCCACCAAGTGAATAAGTTATTTTGGAATTACTGTTTCCCAGGTGTAATACCTTCCAATTTGTTGGATTAAAGCATAGCTGCCATTTTTCTGACCATTCCTGAAGTCTATATAGGTCTCTCTGAAGAAGCTCAGCTTGACAGTGATCATTAACTCTTCTACCAATTTTAACATCATCTGCAAATTTAGACATCACGCCCTCTATCCCTTCATCGATGTCGTTTATGAAAATTAAAAACAACAGTGGTCCTAATGCTGATCCTTGGAAAACCCCACTTCTTACATCAACCCAATCTGAGGAATAGCCATTTATCACAACCCTCTGCCTCCCTGAAGCCATCCTGCTATCCATCTAAGGATTTTCCCAGCGATTCCAACCTGTTCCAGCTTATAAAGCAACCCCTCATGTGGGACTGAGTCAAAAGCTTTGCTGACATCTAAATAAACAAATGTCGAAATTATTCCCTAAATCCAGCTCATGAGTGACCCTTTCAAAATAGCGAACCAGATTTGTTAAACATGATTTTCCCTTTACAAAACCATGCTGAGTATCTTTGAGAATTTCAATTCGATCCAAATGATCCTGAATTTCACCCTTGATCATTGCCTCCATGATTTTCCCTACCACTGAAGTCAGACTTGACAGGTTGATAATTTCC
This sequence comes from Mastigoproctus giganteus, assembly GCF_048544385.1. Lineage (NCBI taxonomy): Eukaryota > Metazoa > Arthropoda > Arachnida > Uropygi > Thelyphonidae > Mastigoproctus > Mastigoproctus giganteus. The sequence continues at coordinate 110,553,843 of NC_143587.1, read as the reverse complement.
CACTTACACTTAGAGCCACCCTTATGTATGGGAGATACATTGACACTTTCCCAATCCAAGGGAATCTCCCCAGAGTCTAGTGATGCTCACATAATAGGCTGCCAGGACAGCTCATGGAGTTTTTGTCAATGGTATACAGGAACTTTGCTAGCAGGGATAAGGAGATTAGCATTAGAAGAGGCATATGATGCAAGAAAGCAAGCTTGTGCAGCATCAGCCAAAAAAAATCCGCTCTCATTTCACCCCTCCTTTCATTCCAAATACCTGTCCAACTCAGCCTTAAGTTTATTTACGCTATCCACTTCCACAATAAAAGATAAAGTCTGTTTCACCAATCAACTACCCGTTGACAAAAGGCAAATTTCCACACATCTATTCTACAACTGTCTTTCCCAGATTTGAATTTATGCCCTCTCAGGTGATTATTTTGAGGAAGAGGAGGAATCCCATCAGCATTGTGCACGCTCAAACCATTCAAGGCTTTATATACCTCAATCAGATCACCTCGCAGGTGCCTAGTCTCTAGACACTGTAATTTGCAAAACTTAAGCCTTTCTTCGTAAGAGCAACCCTTTGTTCCATTCACTAATTTTGTTGCCCTTCTCTGTACTCATTCCAACAGCTCTACATCCTTCTTAAAATGAAGCCTCCAGACCTGTATACAGTACTCAACGTGTGGCCTGACCATTGCCTTAAACAAGGGGATAATCACCTCCTTATCCCTGCTACAAAAATTCCAGTATATCATTGACAAGACACCATGAGCTACTCTTGCAGACCATCTGCACTGCTCATAAAACTTCATATCTGCCTGCACAATTAACCCCAGTTCCTTTTCATTCTCTACCACTGTCAGTGTAGTACCACAGAGTTGATACGTTGCTCTGGGGTTGCTGTTTCACATGTGTAGTACTTTACATTTGTCAATGTTAAACTTCAATTGCCACCTCTCAGCCCATTTGCGTAACTTTTCTAGATCCTGTTGCAGCAGCATTTGCAGCAGCATACTGTCATTAGTGTCCTTAACAACCCTGCCAACTTTTGTATCGTCTGCAAACTTGGACATTAAGCTTGATATACCATCATCAATATTTATAAATACAGAAAACAATAATGGACCCAACACTGAACCCTGAGGGACTCCACTAATAACATTAGTCCACGATGAGCAGTGTCCATTGATTGCCACTCTGTCTTCTCCCACTAAACCATCCCTTTATCCATAGCAGCAATTTGCCTCCAGTGCCACACTGCTCAAATTTGTGTAGTAGTCTTCCATGTGCAACAGTATCAAAAGCCTTTCTAAGATCCAAATACAGTGGATTCCGGTTATTTGTGCCACCGGTTAAACGGGGCAGCCGTTTATTTGGGGCAAATCTTAAAAAACAAAAACCAATCGAGAAAATAGCCAGGGTTTACTTCGCTTAATTGGGACAAAATGCCATTTAATCGGGGCAGGAGACCTCAGCACTGGAGATTACCCTACGATTGTCTCCGACTGTACCACGTAGTTCGGTCGGATTTCTGGAGGTCACAACCATAAAACAATAAAAACAATTAGCAGTCACCTGTTTATTGGGCTTTTCTGTTAGTGCAGTCTATCATAAACGGACAGTAAACTCGATCTTATTGAATTTGCGATAATACCGGCAGCTGGAATTCTGTGGGTTATTATGGTGAAATGTGTTTACACTTCCATGGAATCTTCAATCATATAAAAAAAAAATAATTTTCGGAATCTTCTCTTCATTCCTATTTTTAAAGCTTCCTAATTTGTTACTCCGTTCTCACTTGTGCGTGTTGTTACTTGCAATTTGTGTGTGCCCTCTTCTTTGTTATTGATTGCTTATCTTTTTACTGTTTTAAATTTCAGCCCTCACCAACAAATGTCAGTGAACAGAAATGTCAACTAGTTTAGTTAGTATGTACATATTACAGTACGTATTAATTATTCCAATTATCACGTATATTCTTCCGATTTTCACGTATCATTTAATTTTTTTAATTGGTAAGGTAATAAAGGGTAAATTTGTGCTTAATATATCTTTACTTTTATAGCCTGTGGATAATATTCCTCCTATTTTCGCTAATTAGAATCGCTGTTTAGTAGAATTAAAATTCAATTCACAAACGTGATCATAATGACCGGCGCTTACTGCACATCGTATAGTGAACGGTACTGTACTATTTTGAGTTCGTCGTAACGTGATTTGATTGTACAGTGAACTAATTGTAAAGGGGGGGGAGGTAAATTGTATTTTTAACTATTTACGTGAAACTTCGTATAATTGGGGCAGCCGCTTAATCGGGCCAAAATGCACTAGCCCCGATGTGTCCCAAATAACCGGAATCGACTGTATATGATACCAAACTTATTCCATGCATCCAGTTCCTTTGTGACCACATCCAAGTATCCAATCAAATTGGTCAGACGACTTCCCCTTAACAAAACCATGCTGTGTACAAGCTATAACTGAAGTCTTGTCTAGATTCTGCAGTGCTTCTTTAACCAGTACCTCCATTAATTTCCCTGGACCAGAAGTTAAACTAATTACTTGTGTCACCCTTTGATCCTCCTTTGTGAATTGGGTCACATTTGCACATCTCCAGTTCAATTATGAGAGCTTCCTTGGACTCCGTGAGTCGAAGGAAGCTCTCATAATTATGGCTAAGGGTTTGCTTACTTCCTTTGCTGCCTCCTTTAATGTAACTGGATAGACTGGATAGATCCCATCCACCATGGGTGTCTTTTTTATGTTCATCTTCAACAATTTCTCCTCCACTTTCCTCTCACTTATTTCAAAATCATCTAGCTCACTGCCAGAGTTTAATTCACCTCTGGCATTCCTCTCCCTGAATAACTCCTTGTGTGAGAATGTAGATGCAAAATACTCATTTAATTTGTTAGCCAACTGAGCAGGATCATCAACAGTTGAACCATCAATATCCAGTGGACCAATCTGATTCATCCCTTTCATTCTAGAGTTTACATAGGTAAAGAACTTTTTGCTGTCTTTTTTTTTGCCAAAGATTTCTCATAATCTGCCTTTGCCTGCCTAATCTCCTTTGTGACTTGGTTACAGACCAGCTTATATCAATCATAGGCTTCCATGTCACCAATTAATTTATATGTATCCCTTGCATTTTTCTTCTCTGCCACATGTCTCATTAGTTCATCTGACATCCATTTAGGCCTAAACCTTGAACAATATTTCTTAGTTGGTATGTAAAACCTAGTAGCTTCTTTGAATGCCTCCCATTTTGAATTTGCTGTTGGTAATATCATCAGTTGATCCCACCATATAGAATTTAAATACTGTCTCAGACCACCGTAGTCACCTTTACGAAAGCAAAAACCCTTCCCTTTACCCCTGATGGTAGTTACCTCTTTGAGTAAATCCCACTTCAGCACACTGTGATCACTGCCACCTAGTGTTTCCTTTATCTGCAGATTCCTAATTCATGAAGGATCACTACTGATAATCAGATCAAGAGTATTACTTCCTCTAGTTGCCTCCTGAACATGCTGATGTAGAAAACAATCATCCAATAAATCCACAAAAGCCTTGCTAGTGTTGTGAGTGACCAACCCACATATTCAAGTCAATGTGTGGGAAATTAAAATCCCCCATTATAAGACTTTCTCTGATTTACTGGCCCACTTTATTTCCCTGTACAGTTTTTTTATTATATTCATCAGAGTCATTAGGCCTATAACATACTCCTACTCTCAATTTTGATCTTCCAGTGCTTATGTCACACCAAACTGACTCGACACTGCACTGTCCACCAATGTCAACTGGCTGCACTTCCTTGGATTTTGTGTTTCTTAACTAATAGCATAACCCCTCCTCTCTTCCTACCCTTCTTGTATACATTGTACTCCCCAAATTCCAGTTCTGCATTCATTATATCTGTGTGACACCCTGTCTCTGATATCCCAACAATATCTCTATCTGCCGACCGGGCTAGCCGGTGGGTAAAGTACCTGCCCGGCAACCCAAAGGTCGCGGGTTCGATTCCCGCCTCGGGCTTGGATCAAAGTACTGCAAAAACCTTGGGAGGTGCAATATGGCCACAGAAGCCGATGCGCCAACAACTACCAAATCAAAAAAAAAAAAAAAAAAAAAAAACCAACAATATCTGCCTTTGATGTTTTGACCAACACTTCAAATTCATCAAATTTATTTACCAAACTCCTAGCATTAATGTATACGCAAGTATACATGCACCTATTCCTATTCTTAGCTACCCTATCACAATCCATGTGTTTACTTGTACTGCAATGACTCCCAGTCTCTGAAATACCCTGCAGCTTGTTTTCCAGGCTGCTGCTGCTCATTCCAGTAGAAGAGATGGTTATCATCCCTTTAAACAAGACAATGGTTAAGCTGCATCTTGAGTACTGTATACAGGTTCGGAATCCTCATTTTATGAAGAATATAGATCTGCTGGAATGGGTGTAGAGAAGGGCAGTGAGATTGGCGAAGGGAATAAAAATTGTGGTCTTACCAAGAAAGGCCTTGAATAGATTGAGTAAGCTCAATGGTGATGGCATTCTTCCTGTTGATAGGGCTATGCATATGAGAGGGCATAAATTCAAATTGGGGAAGGATGGTTGCAGGATAGATGTGTAGAAGTTTGCCTTAAGATAGCAGGCAATTGATTGTTGGAGCAAACTCCCATCCATTATTGTGTAAGTGGGTAGTTTGAATATATTCAAGAAAGAACTAGACAAATTGTTGGAAGGGATGTAGATGTGATATGGGAAAAGTAATTTTTTTTTTTTTTTTTTTTTTTTTTGCAAATGCTCCAAGTTTATTTTCTTTTCAGAGACAGTTTCCAACATATCTATTTTTTTAACAATACAAAACAAGGCAGCGAAATAATAGTAACTGCCAAAGCCGAGGAATAGATAACGTCACCATTTATTAATACTAATATAGATTTAACCATATGAGATTTATGTTAGATTTTAAAACTCTTGTTTGCTCAATACTTTTAATCTAATTACTTGGAATTATCGGCACTTTTTAGCATCTTTGTAATAGAGTAGTAATAATAGAGTCGAAATAATGCAACATCCAAACTAACAGCACATTCAGATCGGATGTTTACATACAGTGCAAATGTCTTGCAGTGCCTGCAAGACATGTGATTACTGTATTTGTTTACGTTTGCCATTTTGAAAGTGAATTCTGTACTGATATCACGGATTATACCACTGTTTTACATTTATTTTAAGTTAAAAATCCTTCACTATGGCTCCTAAAGTTAAACCTCATATAGAGAAGAAAAGAAGAAAAACATTAAAGCTTAGTGACAAACTTAATATAATCCAAACTATTACATTAGAATTACCCAGAAATTAAATCCATATACCTCTGTGTATTGTCTATAAACTGAGGTACTCTGGTCGATTTGCCTGTTTTGCTGGATGAAAAACCCCCAGTTTCTGAGAGGAAAGCCTTCCTATCTATGCCTGAGGCTAATAGCTAAATGTAATAGTTTGGATTATATTAAGTTTGTCACTAAGCTTAATGTTTTTCTTCTTTTCTTAACTCAGCCACAGAGTGAAAAAAAGCCCATAAGTTCCTCACGTCATCAATGGAATTTGAACTCTGGCCTTTTCCACCCTGTGTAGGGAGGACGGCGATGATATCACTGTGCTATCCGCACAGCCTAAACTTGATATAATAAAGAAAATAGAACAGGAAATAAGCAGGGGTATATTAATGGCAGAATATAACATTTGATCATCAACATGTGTATGATTTTTATGTGCAGTTAATAAAATTGCATTCTTAATCTCTGTTTCTTATTTAGCATTATTTATTCCTCATTATTTCTGCATTAAATATATTAAAAATAAAACTTTCTAGCTAATGGAAAAATCAAAATAGGTGCCATTATTCTGAAAGTCTACTGTATTATTGAAACAATTCGTCGCTGGATTAGCAGTCTTTCTTTAATAGTGCCCATTTACCCACCAGTGAAGCAACAAACTCCTGAAATGGCAATCTGTCATGGTACACAATTGCACAAATTGGTACAATTGCACATAAATAGCAATATACTACTTTTTAGGAGTAATGCTGTTTATCTGAATTGGAAACTGGTAACTTGTGATTAGATTGTGTTGTGATCTATTCCACATGAATTACATTTTCACATTAGACTAGTAGTGGGCAGTGATGCAAGAAAGCAAGCTTATACATCAGCCAAAAAAAAAAAAAAACCTTCCCATTTCCCTTTCAACAAGTTGTCTAGTTCTGCCTTGAATTTATTCAAGCTGTTCACTTCCATAACAACAGATGGAAATTTGTTCCAGCAATCAATCATCCACTGGCTAAAGTCAAAACTTCCATGCATCTGTTCTGTGGTGCCCAGATAAATGTGCACATGAAAAAAGCCCACACAAATTCAACACAGAAAAAAACCCCACTGTCATAAATGCTCACATGAAAGATACCCATGTGGAAAGTTGCTCACATGGATAAATGCAAACATAGAAAAATGCTCACACAGAAGAATGCTCACATTATTTTTTAGTTTACAAAAAACAAATTATTTTATATTTCAAAATGCAACAAAATGTTGAATTTATATATTTTATTTCTACTTCTATACGATGTATTTTAATATAACTTTTGATATAAAACCTTTTGATTTTAATATAAAATAGAATATATTTGGATGTAAATATTTGTAAGGGAAATTACAGGAAATAAAATGCTCTGGTTTTATTGCAACTAAAGCCTTTTATTTTATTTATAAAAAAATTATTTTTTCTCTGTTTTGTAAAGTGAACAGTCAACACTTTTTTGGTTTTTTATCAACAAACAACTAATTCAGACATATTTCAGTGATTTATTTGTCAAGGATTTGAATAGAATTTTCATTACTGTAAGTTAGCCAATCTCTGCAAGTATTTCAGTTTGTCTTCTGCCTCCTCATTTTTCTGCACAAAAGGGGCAACTAAGTCATGCAATGCATCATATCTTCTCTTTTTCACCTCTAGACAACCTGCTTATGCATTAGCCAGTGTCAGCCAGGTACCTCTTCAGTCTATCAAATGAAAACTACATGCTGGGATAACTGCAGTGGAATAGGAAATTAAGTGCATTGTGAAATCCCTCACAGCAGTTTGTAGTTTTAGGCAACCATTCAAGAGCTGCATCATGATGATTCCATTTTCTTATTGAAAACTGGGTATCTCTACCTGCTGCACCCTCAATGTATATGAAAAAGAAATAAGTGAGCACCTCATTATAGCTATCTTCCTCTGGAAATGTTGGCGGCAAGCTCATCAAAGACACTCCTGATATGGACTGGGACAAAGCTCAATGCAGCAAGAGACTTCAGCTTGAGTTTTATATTTATATCAGTTTCAAATTCAGTCTTTAAGCTGACATTGCTAAGTTTCCTGATGAGACTCTGACAGATGGAAATAGCACCCTTTAACCTCAGCGTGTGGAAAGGCAACCCTCACTGCATTCATGCAAGCCTTTTCAAAATACATTAAAACCTTTTGAAGCACCAGATTTGGAACCAACAGCTTCATGATTTCAAACATTCTATTATAAGTATCCAAGTTCTTTTTCTGTAAAAAAAAAAAAAATGTAAATATGTGGTAGGTATGAGTTACCCACCTTGGCATGCCAAGTATACGGTTGGTAAAACATGTTTGGAACTTTATCAAAGGTGCCATCTCCATAAATTGTATCTTTGTTCAATTCAACCAAGAGTTCTTTATCACCTAAAACCAGAATTCTGTCTGGATCATCCACACCTGAATCAAGAAGTATCAGTTGAGGGTACTTCTCCGGAATGTCAAGATTTATTGTTGTTGGATTAGGCAAATGACATTTCTGTGATTGAAAAGATTTCTCGCAAGGGATGATTTTTTGGGCATAAAGGCCAGTACATCGTTACTCAACTCTGACAACACATTCTCCATCACACTGTGAGGAGTGGAACTAACTACCCTCGTGTATTGCCTCATTTTGCTTCTGGCAACGTTGGCTTCTGCTTTTTGAGGACAGGAATTATGAAAATGTTCGGTTGGTTGTCATACTACATTGCCGTCTTTTGTCTTCATAACTAAATGATAATTGACAGTGCAGCAGGTAGAGATCCCCAGTTTCCAATAAGAATATAGAATCATCATGATGCTGCTCTTGAACGGTCGCCTAAAACTACAAACTGCTGTGAGGGATTTCACAATGCACTTAATTCCCTATCCCACTGCAGTCATTCCAGTGTGTGGTTTTTGTTTGATGGACTGAAGAGGGACCTGGCTTGCCCCAGATTGACACTGGCTAATGCACAGGCAGGTCTGTCTAGAGATGAAAATGAGAAGATATGATGCACTGCATGACTTAGTTGCCACTTTTGTGCAGGAATATGAATAGGTAGAAGCCAAACTGAAATACTTGCAGAGATGGCCAACTTATGGATGAAAATTCTATTCAAATCCTTTACAAATAAATAAATCACTGAAATATGTCTGAATTAGTTGTTTGTTTATAAAAAAACCAAAAAGTGTTGACTGTTCACTTTGTAAGACAGAAAAAATTATTTATATTTTATAAATAAAATAAAAGGCTTTGGTTGCAATAAAACCAGAGCATTTTATTTTCTGAAATTTGCCTTTCAAACATTTACATCCAAATATTTTACTTTATATTAAAATACATTGTATAGAAGCAGAAATAAAATATATAAATTCAACATTTTGTTGTGTTTTGAAATATGAAATAATTTGTTTTTTGTAAACTAAAAATAATGTGAGCATTTTTCTACGTGTGGGTATTTTTCTTCTGAGCATTTGACAGTGGGGTTTGTGCGTAGCACACGCTTCTTGATTAGGGGTTCGAGGCCGTCACCACCAAATACGGAGGATGCGGAAAGGTCAGGCAATGACCACCGCATATTCCCGGAGCAATATGGCCTTAGTTGCTAATGCTGCTAAAAACCAAATAACAAACAAACAAACAAACAATCAAACAGTGGGGTTTTTTTCTGTGTGGAATTTGTGGGCTTTTGTCAGGGAACCCTGTTCTGCAACCATCCTTCCTCAATTTGAATTTGTGCCCTCGTGTGTGATCTGAGCAGCAGGAACACTCCATCAGCATTTGAGTGTGCTCAAACCATTCAAAGCCTTAAACACCTCAGTCAAGATCACCTTGCTAGTGCCTAGTCTCCAGACACCCTAATTTACAGAAATGAAGCCATTCTTTTTAAGAGCATATCTTTGTTTCTTTACCAATCTTGTGACCCTTCTCTTCCTAAAATGTGGACTTTACACTTGTATGCAGTACTCAAGGTGTGGCATGACCATTGCCTTGTACGTATAGAACAATCACCTTCTTATCCGTGCTTGTACATCATTGACAAAACCCCATGTGCTGTCCTGGCAGCCTGCCTTCACTGATCAGAGAACTTTATCTGACTGTGCAATTGCTTAGATTCTATACCTGAGGTTCATAAATTCAAATTGAGGAAAGATGGTTGGTTGTAAAATGTGTGGAAATTTGCCTTTGGCCAGTGGGTGGTTGATTGCTGGAACAAACTTCCATCTGTTGTTGTGGAAGTTGAGAGCTTAAATAAATTCAAGGCTGAACTACATAAACTTTTGGAGTGAATGGATGGGTGAAATAAGAATTTTTTTTTTTTTTTTTGCTGATGCTATTTAAGCTTGCTTTCTTGCATCATATGCCTCTCCTAATGCTAACAATTACCCACAGGTCTTTCATTTTCCACTACCTGAGTGTAGCACCATATTGGATACATTAATTTGGGATTACTACTACCTATGTGCTGTACTCTGCATTTGTCAATGTTAAACCTCAACTGCCATTTTTCAGGCCAACTTCCTAATTTTTCTAGATCTCATTGCAGTAGTATACCGTCATTAACCACCCATGCTGCATTGCAGTATACTTGCTTTACAATATGAGATTCCAATTTTTATAGTAAACTCTATTTTCTTTTAGCTATATACACAAATTAAGCTTTTCTCAACTCATTTGCATTAATGTTTTATAGCGTTTATATTCCCAAAGCATTATCTCTAAACATTTACAACTGATCATTGTAAACAAGAGTTGGAAAATTATCAGACTAATTAGCCCAGTGGTTTTGAACCTTCTGCTTCAGTGAAATGTGTAAACTCTTTATTCATCATAAAAAAGAAAAAAAAAAAAAAAAGAAAAGCCGAATTCTTCAATTTCATTGAATTAGAGAATTTAACTTGATCTATAATGAGAATTTATTTTAGCAGACTGGTGGTGGGAAGGAATCATCCCCTCTGTTCAAGAATCATTAATAATTGTCTATGTAATATTCTGTATAACTGAAAACTCTTCAGATTTACAACAGAGAATATCTTTTTTGATCCAATTTGACTCCTCCTCCTCCATCTCACTCTCATATAGTGCCAGAGTGTGTTTTTCAAAAACACCATTTTTCTCAATCTTTACTATTTTTTTTTTTTTTTTAAATAGTAAAGACTGAGTAAAGACCCCCTCTACACTACCATGTCGGTGAGTGTAGAGAGGGTGCACCAGATAAATCTTAGCCGGTTTTGCAGCTCCCAAGAATGAAAAGTTTTTAATTATACTTAGCCGCTTTATTAACTTAATTGTTAGATTAAATTATTTTCTATAAGTAGCTTATAGACCTAGTCAAGCTCCATGGTTTATTTTGAATTTAGATAGCACGATTTTGAAAGTAAATAATACCTTGTGTTCGTAGATTAACCATTCATAACTTGCTGCCATTGTTCTACGTGTGCTAGCATAAGGTTTAACGGAAAACTAGATAGCGAGTATAGTAGTATCAATTAATCAATAAAATTTATTAAACTTATTAAATTTCATTGTCAGTTTAAGTCATATAACGTAACTCGGAGATAATATTCGATACCGAAAAATATATACAGTGAAACTTCCCTTTAACGGACAGCCATGGGGAACGAAAATGTGTCCGTTAGAGAGAAGTGTCCGCTAACAAGAAGTCTGGGGGAGAAAAAAAAAAAAAAAGAAAGAAAGAAAAATCGTTAAACGTTTAATGTAAAATTACATTAAATTATATACAGATTTGGCACAATATTTTTGTAAATAATATACACACAATTGTGCTATGCATATTATGACTTTATCTTAAGAAAAATACATACAGTAATCACTTATTTTCTTCTGCACCTTCTTCCGGCTGATAATTTTGTTTTCAACATTTGTTTGGAGTGAAGAAACCATCGAAAGTCCTTCAGTATCTTCTTCAGTGGCGAAAAACATTTTTAAACGATTGATTTGTATGAGCGCTTCTTCTATTTTCATCGGTGGTTCGTCGTTAATATGTTCTTCGACAGAATGACCTCCTTCCATTTCTTCATCCTCATGAGGAACTTCTTGAAAAATATGGATGATAATGTCGTTGATATCTATAGCACCATCTTCTGTAGTGAGGTTAGAGTCTATATCTTTGTAGCCAGGGTCACTTAAAGCTGAAGTGTCGTACATTATTAATAGATGTTGAAGTTCTTGTTCTTCTTGGTGCTCCACATTGCTGTTCACAACTTCAATTTTTGAGTTTGAGAAGCCAGACTTTACAAAACAGTTCACGACAGTTTGTTTTCTAATTGCGTTTACTGAAGAGGAAATCCATTGAATCGCATCTAGGATGCTGAGTTTCTTCGCAAGGTCACTCGCACATGTTACATCGTTCATGTTTGCAATGAGATGTCTTAAAACACGTTTTCTGTAGTGAAGTTTAAATTTTTTTATTATCCCTTGATCCAAAGGCTGACACTCTGGAGATGTGTTTGGTGGCAGAAAAACGATTTGAATGTTGGACAATTCAATATGCGGGTGAGATGCAGCATTATCCATGAAAAGAATAATTTTTCTGTTTTGACGAATCATGTTTTGGTTCAAGTGACTTATCCATTCACTCATGATATCTCGTGTCATCCACACGTTTTTATTAGACTTCCAGTCAACATTCAAAAGATTCAACTTTATGCCCTTGAAACAACAAGGATTTTGTGGTTTTCCTATAACAAGAGGTTGTTCAAAGTCTCCCAGCATATTTGTACACAATAGTACAGTCAAGCGTTCCTTAGAAATTTTTCCGCCCTGGCACTTTTCGTTTTTTAGACTCATTGTTTTTTCAGGAAGAGCCTTAAAAAACAACCCTGTTTCGTCACAGTTGTAAATATCCTTAGCTTCAAAACCACGACATAAATCTTCCAATTTGACGGTCCACTCTGTTACAACCCCAGTATCAACAGATCGACCTTCACCACTTACGGTTTTCCAAGAAATTTTATGCCAAGTTTTGAACTTGTCTAGCCATCCCACAGAAGCTTTGAACTCATTTACTCCCATAGATTTCGCAACCTCCAAAGCCTTTCCCCTAATAATAGGCCCATTAATGGGAATTTTTTTAGCACGTTTGCGACGAAACCACTCATACGTAACATTGTCAATTTGAAGTCCAACAGTTTTCGGGAATGATTTTTGAACCTGATCATTTCCGTGTTGCCGAAATTATTTGAGCAGTTCATTTTTTTTCTTTAGGATGTCACTTACCTGCGTCTTCCCGATTTTGAATTTTGCAGCGAGATTGAGAACACTTTTTTTTTTTGCCGATCATACGCATTAATGAGTTCGACTTTATCTTTTAAAGTTAAATGTTTACGAGAAGACATTGTGCACTTCACACGACACTGAACAAAACTGAAAACTGAAAAGACGAAAGGCCAACCATATCCCCCCCCCCCCCCCGCACACACCGAATTCATCAGAAGTTTTACACGTGCCTTAAAATTCTTGAAAAAGGGTTTAGAACCGCGACGTAAACCTTGATAAAATTCAGAGAATCGGAAATAGAAAATAAACACACGATTGAGGCAATACGTGGAAGAAAAGTTCCTAGAAAAAGGGCCGTGAGCTCTCCCGCAGTCCGTTATGGGGAGATCAAATTAAGTGCTAATTTAAACGAAACAGTGCAGATTGCCTGTCCGCGTCCGTTACAGAGAATGTCTGCTAGACAGAAGCTGCAAACACGTTAAAACCAATGGAGGTGAGTTGGGGAATTTGAAAATGTCCGTTGTAGAGAGATGTCCATTAACGAGAGGTGTCCGTTAGGAGAAGTTTCACTGTGTGTGTGTGTTTTATAACTGCATTGGAATATAGGTTTAGGATTATATTTTGTATTGGAATTTTATTGAACTTGAATAGAAATCATGACTCAGACCAGAGCAGTAAAGCAAAAGGCTCAAACTACTGGAAGTGCTGTGGCTGAGGGGAGAACTGAGAGGGGCAGTTGTCCTCTGAATCACAGTCTATTGAAATGCACTGCTTGTTTGATGTTTGTGGAGCAATCAAGAACGGGACAAAATATTGCAAAGGGGAATGTCTTTCTGTGTGTGCGTGCAATGCAAGGAGTGGGAGGAAATCAGGTGCCAACTCGGCATTCATCATCATCATCAGCCATTTTCAATCCACTGCAGGATGAAGGCCTCTCCAGCAACTTTCCAGTTCCTTCTGTTTTGAGCACTGGCCATCCATTTACTACTCAAAAACTCATGAATTTCATCTATCCATCTCCGCCTTTGTCTTCCAGGTTTTCTTCTAGCTCCTCTTGGGTACCATTCTGTTATTTTCTTAGTCCATCTGTCATCATGTCTTCGAGCTATGTGTCCTGCCCAAGACCATTTTAGTTCTTTAGTTTTGATAAGAATGTCCTTTACTTGAGTTTGCTGCCTAATCCACGTGTTTCTCTTCTTATCTAACAGTCTGATTCCCAATATAATTCGTTCCATTCTTCGCTGTGTAGTTCTTAGCTTCTCTTCCATTCTTTTGGTGAGTGCCCAAGTTTCACTTCCATAAGTCATGGTGGGGAGTATACATTGATTCATTATTTTACGTTTCAGACAAACTGGGATATTGCTCTTCAGTATGTGACTATATTTCCTGAATGCTATCCATCCAAAATTTATTCTTCTCTTGACTTCCAGCCATTTATCATTATTACAGCTAATAACTTGTCCCAGATAAGTATATGACTCCACCTTTTCAATTACTGCTCCTTCAATCATTATTTCCCTTTCTGTGGCATACTTGTTCATCATTACTTTCGTTTTAGCCATATTCATCTTTAGTCCAAAATCCTTACTAACTGTGCATAACTGATTAAGAGTTTTTCCTCTAATTCTTTGGGATCGTGGCTTATGACCACAATGTCATCTGCAAATCGTAAATGGTTTAGGTACTCTCCGTTCACATTGACTCCTTTCTGCGACCAGTCTAATCTTCTGAAAGCTTCCTCAAGGGCAGCAGTAAACAGCTTCGGAGATATTGTGTCTCCTTGTCGAACTCCTTTCTCGATTATAAATTTCCTACTGTCTTTGTCTAGTCTAATAAAGGATGTAGCACTCTCATATATTTTCTTCAAAATCATAATATATGGAGTATCTATGCCTTGTCTTTCTAGTGCCCGAAACATTGCCTTATGCTGTATGGAGTCAAATGCCTTTTCATAATCCACAAATGCCAGGCATAATGGTGTTTTATATTCATTTGCTTTCTCCATTAGCTGTGATATTACGTGAAGGTGATCCATAGTTGAGAATCCTGTCCTAAAGCCAGCTTGCTCTTTCGGTTGATTCTCATCAAGTATTCTTTCTAATCTGTTAGTAATGACCCTTGTGAACAACTTGTAGATTTGGGATAACAAGCTAATTGGTCTATAATTTCCAATTTCTGATTTATCTCCTTTCTTATGCAGCAAAACTATGATTGCATTATTCCACTGCTTAGGCATCACGCCTTTTCTATTGCACTTTGTGAAGAGCCTTGCCAGTTTTTGTGTTATGTCTCTTCCTCCCAATTTTAACAACTCTACAGTAACTTCATCTTCCCCCGGGGCTTTCCGATTTTTCATTTTCTTCAATGCATGTTCTACCTCATCAGGAAGAATATCGGGTATGTCGTATGTGTTGCTACTTTGCAGTCCATCTTCCCCACTGCTGGTATCATTCCCTCGCTCCTTGTATAATTCTCTATAGTAGTCTTCTGCTATTTGAATTATGCCTTCTCTGCTGTTTATAAGTACACCATCGCTATTCTTCAGTTTCAGTATCATTTGTCTTTGTATATTACTGCTCATGGCTGCTGATTTAAATCCTTTGTTTTCCTTAATGCTTGTTCTACTTTTCTTGTGTTAAATCTTCTTATGTCCTCTCTGAATCTCTTTCTAATGGCTTTGCATAACTCAGTATACTCAATTTTCTCCCTGTCAGTGTTTTTCTTGCTCTTCATTTGTCGTCTTTGGTTCATCATGACAAGTGTTTCTTGACTAATTTTTTCTTCTTTGGATTTCTGTTTCCCTATACGTTTCTTGGGCTTTATCACTTTCAGAAAGTTGTAATATTCCTCGTCGATATCTTGGTCCTGAGCAGTCTGCAGAAGCTCAAACTTGTTAAGTTCCAGTACATACTGCCTTTTCTCCTCCTCTGTTATTTCAAAGACCTTTGTATTATTTACTCGAGTCAGTTTTTTCCTTTCCTTTCCTACATCTATATCAAGTGTACATCTTACCATTCTGTGATCACTTCCAACATTTACCTTATTCAGGACGGTAACATCATTCACAATATATCTTCTGTTAGTGAGGATGAAGTCAATTTCATTAGTTGTTAATCCATTTGGACTCTTCCATGTCCACTTTCTGTTCACCCTTTTCTTGAAAAAAGTGTTCATTACTGACATTCCTTGAGATTCTGCAAATTCCACAAGTCTTTCACCTCTTTTATTTCTTTCACCAATTCCAAAATTTCCTGTAGTTCCTCTTTCTGCACTGTTTTGCCTTTTTCCAACCTTAGCATTGAAGTCCCCCATAATAATAGTGTAGTGGGTTTTCTGCTCATCTAGAAGACTCAATTTCAGTGTACATTTCTTCAACCTCTTCATCATCATGGCTCTATGTTGGTGCATAAATCATTATAATCTTTAGCTTGTACCTCTTAGAAATCTTGAGTATTAGTCTTGACACCCTTGGTGATGTACTTTTGAATTCCAAAATGTTGTTTTTAAAATCTTTATGGACCAGAAACCCAACTCCACCTTCACTCCTTTCACTGTTTCCATTGGTGTACAGCAGATTTCCACTTGATAAACTTATAAGTGATTCATTTCTTCTTCTTGTTTCAGCCAAACCAATGATATTCCAATTCACATTTTCTAATTCCTTTTCCAGCTCTAATATCCTGTCTTCACCGGTCTTGCTATGGGCTTATATGAGAGCTTGAAGGACAGGGTGGATGCCCTCAAAGGATTTAAATTGAGGGGCACATCAAGCTCTCAGCTGCCCACATCAAATCCAGAGTTTGCACTTGAACATCACAAAACACAGTGGCAACCCCCAAGGCACAGGAGCAGCAGTGCGTAGCACATGCTTCTTGATTAGACCGGGGTTTGAGCCTGTGACCACCAAATATGGAGGATGCGGAAAGGTTAGGGAATGACCACCGCATATCCCCAGAGCAAATGACCTTAGTTGCTAATGTTCCTAAAAACTAAATAACAAAACAAAACCCCCAAGGCAGAATGCACTGGTCCCAAAGGAACTAATTGTTCTAGGTGACTCCATTGTCAGGGAAATGGGGAACATAGTGTGCAAAAAGGATAGATGGAACAGAACCAGGGTATCTATGCCAGTGGCAAAGGTTGATAACGTTATAGGGCAGATATCATTCTTAAAGGGCACAAAGGGTGATATCGTTGTACACGTTGGCACTAATGATATCAATGATGATATTGAGACCAGCAGAATTACTTAAGTACAAGACAATGCTGAAAAAAAGCTGCGAGTTACGGTTGAATTTGAAAATGTGTGCAATTCTGCCCAGACACGATAGGAGGGAGTATATGATGAGAGCCTTGTCGATCTATTTCTGCCCTGGAGAGATTGTGCAAGGCTCAAGGGGTAGAATTTTTCTCAGCCTGGTCTGTGCTTGTTAACAGGAGACTGCTTCTACAGGGATGGGATACACTTAAATAGAAAGAGTGCAAGAATATTTGCTGATGCTATCGAGGCAGAGTTAGGTGGGTCGGAAAACTGCTAGCTTGGGGGGATACATGGACTAATAGATTGCCAGTAGCCACTGGCAGAGGTAAAAGTGATTCTTGCACTACTTCTGTTGATATGCAATTGAGCAGCAGTCTGAAAAGCAAGGCAATGGGGATTTCCAGGACTACTGGGAGTCATAGTGGAACAAGTAAATACATGGGCTGTGTTAGGGTAACTAAGAGTAGAAACAGGTGCATGTATACTTGCATGTACACCAATGTTAGGAGTATAGTTAATAAATTCGATGAGCTTGAAGTGCTAGTCAAGACATCAAAGGCAGATATTGTTGGGATATCAGAGACATGGCGTCACACAGACATAATCAGTCCAGGACTGGAATTTGGGGAGTACAATGTGTACAGAAAGGATACACAGGACAGGAAAGGAGGAGGGGTTATGAAGTGTAATCTGAAGTGCATCCAATTGATGTGGGTGGACAATGCAATATTTGGTGTGACATAAGCACTGGGAAAGGAAAAATGAGAGTAGGTGTGTGTTATAGGCCTGATGAGTATAATGAGCAATTGTGCAGAGAAATAGTGGGCCAGTAAATCAGAGTGTCTTATAATGGGGGATTTTAATTTCCCGGATATTGACTGGAATTTGTGGGTTGGTCACTTGCATACTAGCAAAGCTTTTGTGGATTTACTGGATGATTGTTTTCTACAGCACCTTGTTCAGAAGGCAACTAGAGGGAGTAATACTCTTGATCTGATTATCAATAGTGATTCTTCATGCATCAAGAATCTACAGATAAGAGAACAAGTGATCACAGTGTGCTGAAGTGGGATTTACTCAGAGGTAACTACCATCGGGGGTAAAGGGAAGGTTTTTTTGCTTTTGTAAAGGTGACTATGGTGGTCTAAGACTGTATTTAAATTCTATACGGTGGAAACAACTGATGATGATGTTACCAACAGCAAATTCAAATAATCTTGGAAGCTACTAGGCTTTTCATACCAACAAAGAAATATTGTTCAGGATTTAGGCCTAAATGGATGTCAGATGAACTAATTAGACGTGTGACAGAGAAGAAAATGCATGGGATACAAATAAATTAACATGTGACACAGAAGCCTATGATAGATATAAGCTAGTCTGTAACCAAGTTACAAAGAAGGTTGGGCAGGCGAAGGCAGATTACAAGAAATCTTTGGCAAAGGATGCAAAGAAAAACAGTAACGAGTCCTTTACTTATGTAAACTCTAGAAGGGAGGGGATGAATCAGATTGGTCCACTTGTTATCGATGGTTCAACTGTTGATGATCCTGCTCAGGCAGCTAGCAAACAAATGAATATTTTGCATCAACATTCACACGTGAGGAGTTATTCAGGGAGGGGAATGCCAGAGGTGTATTCAACTCTGGCAGTAAGCTAGATAATCTTATAATAACTTAGAGTAAAGTGGAGGAGAAATTGTTGAAGATAAACACAAGAAAGGCACCTGGAGTGGATGGAATCTATCCAGTTATATTAAAGGAGGCAGCGAAGGAAGTAAGCAAACTCTTAGCCATAATTATTAGAGAGCTTCCCTGGACTCAGGGGAAGGTACCCATGGATTGGAGATGTGCAAATGTGACCCCAATCCACAAAGGAGGATCAAAGGGAGACACAGGTAATTACAGACCTGTTAATTTAACTTCTGTTCCAGGGAAATTAATGGAGTCACTGGTTAAAGAAGCATTGCAGGATCATCTAGACAAGACTTCAGTTATAGCATGGATTTGTTTGTTGTTTTTTTTTTTTTTTTTTTTTTAGGAGCATTAGCAACTAAGGCTATATTGCTCTGAGATATGGGGTGATCATTCCCTAACCTTTCCACATCCTCCTCCGTATTTGGTGGTCACGGGCTCGAACCCCTGTCTTATCAAGAAGTGTGTGCTATGCATTGCTACTCCTGCCCTCCTGGCTATGGAGGTGCCTTAATGTGAAGTCTTGTCTGTCTAATGTGATTGGATACTATGATGTAGTCACAAAAGAACTGGATGCAAAGAATAACTTTGATATCATATATTTGAATCTTAGAAAAGCCTTTGATACTGTTGCACATGGAAGACTGCTGCACAAATTGGAGAAGTGTGGCATTGGAGGCAAATTGCTGCTATGGACAAAGGGATGGTTGAGTGGGAGAAGACAGCGCGGTAATCAATGGACACTGCTCTTCGTGGACTGATGTTATTAGTGGAGTCCCTCAGGGTTCGGTCTTGGGTCCATTGTTGTTTTCTGTATTTATAAATGGTATTGATGATGGTATATCAGGCTTAATGTCCAAGTTAGCAGACGATACGAAGGTTGGCAGCGTTGTTAATGACACTAATGACAGTACACTGCTGCAACAGGATCTAGAAAACAGGATCCAAATATATGACATCAGTTATTTTTGCATCCAGTTCCTTTGTGACTACATTATAGTATTCAATCAAATTAGTCAGACAAGACTTCCCCTTAAGGCACCTCCGTACCCAGGTGGGCAGGAACAGCAGGGCGTAGCACATGCTTCTTGATTAGGCTGTGGGTTCAAGCCAGTGACCACCAAATATAGAGGATGCTGAAAGGTCTGAGAATGACCACCTCATATCCCGGAGCAGTATGGCCTTAGTTGCTAATGCTCCTAAGAAAAGTTGAGCAGATGGGCTGAGAGGTGGCAAATGAAGTTTAACATTGACAAATGTAAAGTACTACATATGGGAAGCAGTAATCCCAGAGTAACGTATCAACTCTGTAGTACCACACTGACAGTGCTAGAGAATGAAAAGGACCTTGGGAGTAATTGTGCAGGCAGATATGAAGTTTTCTGAACAGTGCAGATGGTCTGCAAGAGTAGCTCATGGTGACTTGTCAATGATATATAGGAATTTTTCTAGCAGGGAAAAGGAGGTGATTATCCCCTTGTATAAGGCAATGGTCAGGCCACACCTTGAGTACTGTATACAGGTCTGAAGGCTTCATTTTAAGAAGGATGTAGAGCTGTTGGAACAAGTACAGAGAAGGCAAACAAGATTAGTGAATGGAACATAGGGTTGCTTTTATGAAGAACGCTTAAGTTTTGCAAATTAGTGTCTGGAGACTAGGCACCTGCGAGGTGATCTGATTGAGGTATATAAAGCCTTGAATGGTTTGAGCATGCTCAATGCTGATGCAATTCTTCCTCCTGCTCAGAATAATCGCCTGAGAGGGCATAAATTGAAATTGAGGAAAGACGGTTGTAGGATAGATGTGCGGAAGTTTGCCTTTAGTCAGCGGGTGGTTGATTGGCAAAACAAACTTCCATCTGTCATTGTAGAAGATGATAGCTTAAATAGATTCAAGGCAGAACTTGACAAACATTTGGAGTGAGTGCATGGGTGAAATAAGGGTTTTTTTTTTTTTTTGCTTATGCTATATAAGCTTGCTTTCTTGCATGATGTGCCTTTGCCAATGCTAAAAATGCTGCCCTCATATGTCACTAAATTAGTAAACTCCATCTACTTTGTCAATAACAATTACAAAAAACCAGTGAGAGACAAGAGCAGAGATAGTGTTGAACATCAAGACAGGTTGATATAGCAGAACTTTACCAAGTTAGTTTTATACATGAGAGATAGAGAGAGAATTAGTGCAAGTTTATCTGTTGTATTGCCAGTGTGACTTGTGTGCTGATATGATCCAATGAAATGTTACCACTAAAAATATTTACTACACTACTCATAGCAGAAACTATATGATTCTATGAATAAACTTTTTAAATTGTAAACTTAATTTGGTTGCAACTTTCTGTCATGAATTTTTAACATTAAACTGTTCCCTTATGGCAGTATAAAGCCTGTCATTAGCAAACAAAAATCATAGATATAAAGAAGTTGCCCATCTAAGTTATCAGAAGCATTATGTTAAATAATATTCAACTTAAACACAGACTTTTTGAGGAACTAATTCATCATCCAGTAATTGCTATTGAGAATTTTTTTTTTATTATTTTTCTTTAACCAATTTGAAAAGGACTGATTTCTGAATACAGTCTGTCCCCAACATACCTAAGTGATACATTCCAGGGATTCTTATGTAAGTCTGTTTTTATGTAACTTGGTAATGACTAAGAAATATTGCTACTATAACCCTGATATGCCAAAATTACAAAAAATACATAATATTCTCAGAAGAATGAAGGAAAAATAGTTATATACCATAACAATTAAAATCTTTATCTGGGGGTGAATTAACCAGAATGGCACATAAGAAAACATAAAAGGAAGAAAAAAATGTGTTATTGTACTGTAAAAACTGATATGTACAGTGGCGGACAAAAAAACTGCATCACTTGTGAATTTTGCAAATGTGTTTGTTTGAATTTTGCAAATGCAGAAATGTTCGAAATGCATTTTTTAGATGGGGATATATATATATATCTCTGTGAATGAAATCCAATAAAAAGATTCCACCTGATATACCTAATTGCCATAAATATCTTCCCAAAGGGTAAAATGCGTAATTAATGGAAATATGAGAAATCATGCAAATGCAATCATGACAATCAGACTTACATTTACATGTACAAACTGAAATGACAAGTTAATGTACTGTGCTCAAAATAAGTCCTCAATATTTTGTTGTTCCTCCTTGAGCTGCACTTACAGCCTTGCAACGATCTGGCATAGAGTTAATCAAATTCTGGATATACAGTTGCCCAGTTTTGTAACATTTCATTACAATGTGTTCTCTTGCATCTGAATCTTACTTGTTGGCTTCTTCTGAGTAATTTTAGATGACATTATGTACCAGCAATTTTCAATAGGATTCAAATCTGCACTCATGCCAGGCCAGTCCAACACTGTAATGCCAGCATTTCTGAGGTATGACTGCACCTTAAGTGAGAAAAAAGAGGGAAACATTGGTGTAAATATGTTTTTAGCCTTGTGAGATAAGAAGACAAACTCATCATTAAATCTAAATAGCATAAAACTTACCAATTTTGCTGTGTGGCAAGGTGCTGAGTCCTGTTGAAAAATGCTGTTTTGGATGTCTGTGTGGTGATCCCTAATAACGGGTTTCAGGCACTCCTCCAAGATAGCAGTGTATATTTCTGCATTCACCATTCCATTAATAAACTTAATTCGCTCCACCCCTTTGCTTGTTATGCATCCCCAGACCATTTGATCAGTGGGGACTTTACAGTCGGTGTTATGCAGTCAGGATGGTATGCCTCCAATTTTCATCTTCTTACGTATCGCTTTCCATCCAAGCCATGCAAGTTAAATTATTTTGATTCTTCAGAAAAGATGACCATGTCCCATTGCTCTTTTGTCCATGAAACATGCTTTTTAGCGTAAGCGAGTTGCCTCTTCCTCATTTGTTGGGTCAACAAAGGCTTCTTCTTGGGGCGATAGGCATGCAGACCACATTCTGAAAGCAGTCTTTGGAAAGTTCGTGCACTTGTTTCAACACCAGAGGCCATCTCAAAGTCGTTTTAGATCAGGATCACTAGCATGCTGATTAAGAAGGCATAGCAGTTTCAAATATTGATCTTGGAAAGGGTAGTCACTCTCTTATGGCCTGATCCAGGTCTTCTCTTCACATCACTGGTTTCATGCTTTAATTTCAGCACCTGGGTACTGTTGAGTGGTGGCAGCCTCTTTTATCAGCAATAGCATACATAGAAAGCCCTTCCTAGCACAGAGCAACAGCTACACCTTTTTTCTTGGGGGTCAACTGAACATATGGAGCCATGCTTACACCTCCACAAAACAGGATACTAATGAGTGTGTATACCCTTCCAATGCCATATTTATAGAAACGGCTGATGCAATACTTTTCAATTACTGTCTGATGCAATAGAAGCATTATCTGACGGAATATCTTTGTTTTGCAACAAACGAAATGACTGTAATCAAACAATATCTTATGTTTCATTACAAGTTACTTTTTTAAAGGTGATGCAGTTTTTTTGTCTGCCACTCTAAGGTAAAGGTAAACTGCAGTGATTACCAACCCACTGCACGATGGAAGCCTCCTCAACAATTCAGGGAAATGGACCATAATCTGCCAAACTGGCCCAGTGTGGGTTGGTAGATTGACCATGTTTAGAAGTTAGAGGGTTGAACCCTGGTCTACTCAGTGTGTGCTACTTCACTTCCACTCCCAATCACTCAGCTATGGATGCCTTAATTGCAAAGCATTTCGCTCTCTCAGGAAGGCAGCCTGAAGACCAGTCTAGCACAAAACTGTTTTAGTATATAAAATTATCTCTGACTTAGAAGTAGACGCTTTTGGTAATTACTATGCCAACGGCAATGATTTAAAATTGATTTCCTTTAATTCACTACGAGTTTACTTAATTTCTATCTTTCTACAATGCAAACAAAAGAAAAATGTATTTCTATAGGAAAGTATTAGTAATTCACCTTTATCCTTGAGGGACACTCTTTCATCATACTCTTACAATCCCCCACCACCAACCCTGGTGGGTTATATGGATGCTGATGCAAGCAAATATAAAATCTGGATTTCATTGTCTAAATTTAAATGTTTCATGTAAGTTTTTAAGTGAATTTTCTGTTACAATCACCCCCCCCCCCCCCCGCCCCACCATTCCAAATTGCTAGAGCTTATGTAGCATCAACCAAAAAAAAAATTTCACACAACCATTTCCTCTAAAAGTTTGTCCAGTTCCTCCTTGAATTTATTTAAGCTATCACCTTCCACAATGACAGATGGAAGTTTGTTTCTGCAATTAACCACTTGCTAGCTAAAGGCAAATTTCCACACATATTCTACAACTGTTTTTCCTTAATTTGAATTTATGCTCCCTCAGGTTCATAATCTGAGCAAGTAGAAGAATCCCATCAGAATACAGCGTTCTCATCCCATTCAAGGCCTTATACACCTCAATCAGATCACCTCTTAGGTACCTAGTTTCCAGCCACTGCAATTTGCAAAACTTAAGCCTTTCTTGGTAAGAGGACACCTTTGTTCCCCTCATCAATCTTGTTGCCCTTCTCTGTACACACTCAAGCAACTCTACATCCTTCCTAAAATGAGGCCTCCAGACCTTTACACAGTACTCAAGGTGTGGCCTGACCATTGCCTTATACAAAGGGATAATCACCTCCTTTTCCCTGCTAGCAAAATTTCTGTATAAATGTTTGCATTATAAGCTTAATATGGAAAAAGGTATTGGATATTACTGGAAATAATATTTGAGTTATTTTAATTGTAATTCTAAAATTTATTTGCTCAATTTTGAACTCTGCCCTAAAGGTTTTCCCTCCCTCTAGATATGAATCTAGTGACTCAAGTCCACAGCCAGCAAGTTTTGAAGATACAGCAACAAACAGATCAACTAATTTTTCAAGGAACGATTATGAGCAACGGAAGTTTCTAGCTTCAATAGGTTTGTTTTATGATTCATGTAGCTATACATGCAGATTGTGAATTGGGTGTAGCTTGCTTTATAATACACAACATTAAATGATACATTGATGAAATATAAGTTCTCATATGATCCTTTTAAGATTTCTAAAAACAAATTATTTTTAAAATAGAAGTTTACCTCAATATAATATGTAGGCTACTATGTATTATATTGAGGTAAACTTTTCTTATTATTTTATTATTGTATTTTATTATTGTTTTAGTTTATTATAGTATTTTATTATTGTTTTAGTTTATTATAGTATTTTATTATATTATTGAATTTTCATATATTGTAAGTGAAGCAGTTTCTTTAAAATAGCTTAGACAAATCACATTACTTAATTTCCAAATTCTTCCATAAGTGTATAGTGGTACATATGGAGCCATGCTTACACCTCCACAAAACAGGATACTAATGAGTGTGTATACCCTTCCAATGCCATATTTATAGAAACGGCTGATGCAATACTTTTCAATTACTGTCTGATGCAATAGAAGCATTATCTGATGGAATATCTTTGTTTTGCAACAAACGAAATGACTGTAATCAAACAATATCTTATGTTTCATTACAAGTTACTTTTTTAAAGGTGATAATGAGTGGAAAACCCTTTTTTAAAGGGTTTTCCACTCATTATTTGCTTATTTGAGGTTTAGATTTGAATACCATTTCAAGATTAGACAAATTTAAATGTCATTTCATTTCGAGATTTAGTTGGATAAAAGGATGGTTGAGATCGCAGAGAGTGGTAATAAATGGACATTGCTCTACGTGGACTAATGGTATTATCAAAGTCATCCTCACATCTATTCTACAACCATCTTTCCTCAATTTGAATCTATGCCCACTCAGGTTCTTAGTCTGAGCAAGCAGAAGTATCCCGTCATCATCATAGAGCCTGCTCAAGCCATTCAAGGCCTTATACACCTCAATCAGATCACCTCACAGGTGCCTAGTCTCCAGATGCTGCAACTTTCAGAACTTAAGCCTTTCTTCATAAGTGCACCCCTTTGTTCCTCTCGCAGTTATTGCCCTTCTCTGTATTCTTTCTAGCAACTCCTCATCCTTCCTAAAATGAGGCCTCCAGACCTGTATACAGTACCCAAGGTGTGGAATGACCATTGCCTTATACAAAGGGATAATCACCTCCTTGTCTCTGCTAGAAAAATTCCTATACATCATTGACAAAATCCCATGACCTACTCTGGCAGCCCATCTACAATGGCCCGAGAACTTCATATCTGATTGCACAATTACCCCCAGGTCTTTTTTCGTTCTCCACCTCCCTAAATGTAGTACCACAGAGTTAGTACATTTCTCTTGGGTTACTACTACCCATATGCAGTACTTTGCATTTATCAATATGAAACTTCAGTTGCCACTTTTCAACCCATCCGCCTAAATTTTCTAGATCCTGTTTCAGTAGCATACTGTCTTTAGTGTCATTAAAAATCTGCCAACCTTTGTATCATCTGCAAACGTCGACATTAAGCCTGATATACCTTCATCGATATCATTGGTAAAACAGCAATGGGCTCAGCACCGAACCCTTGGGGATTCTGCTAATAACATTAGTCCACGTAGAGCAGGTGTCCATTTATTACCACTCTCTGCCATCTCAACCATCCTTTTATCCATTGCAGTGACTTGGCCTTAATGCCTTACTGCTCCAGTTTGTACAGCGGTCTTCCATGTGCAACAGTATCAAAAGCTTCCTTGAAATCCAAGTATATGATATCAAAATTACTTTTAGCATCCAGTTCCTTTGTGACCACATCATAGTATTCAATCAAATTGGTCAGACAAGACCTTCCCTTAACAAACCCATGTGTCTTAACTATTGCTGCTGTCTTGTCTAGGTGATCCTGCATCACCTCTTTAACCAGTGAATCCATTATTTTCCCAGGAACCGAAGTTAAACCAACAGGTCTATAATTATTTGTGTCACCCTTTGAGCCCCCTTTGTGAATTGGGGATACATTTGTACATCTCCAGTCCATGGGGACCTCCCCTGACTCTAAGGATGCTCTCATAATCATAGCTCGGGATTTGCTTACTTCCCTTGCTGCCTCCTTCATTATAACTGGATATATTCCATCTGCCCCAGGTGCATTTTTTATGTTTAACTTCAATTTCTCTTCACTTCGCTCTCAGTTATCACAAAATCACTTAGATCCCTGTTAGTTTGATAAACTTCTGCCATTCCGCTCCTTGAATAATTCATGTATGAATGTGGATGTAAAATATTCATTCAATTTATCAGCTACTTGAGCAGGATCATCAATAGTCGAATCATCTATGTTAAGTGGACCAATCTGATTCACCCCCTTCCTTCTAGAGTTTACATAAGTAAAGAACTCTTTGCTGTTTTTCTTTCGTCCTTTACCAAAGATTTTTTGTAATCTGCCTTCACCTGTCTAACCTTCTTTGTGACTTAGCATTAGTAGAGGCATATAATGTAAAAAAGCAAGCTTATGCAGCATCAGCCAAAAAAAAAAAAAAAAAAAAAAACCACTTCCATTTCACCCCCTCCGTTCATTCGAAATACCTGTCCAGCTGAGCCTTAAATTTATATAGGCTATCAACTTCCACAACAAGGGATGGAATTCTGTTCCACCAACCAACTACCTGCTGGCTAAAGGCAAATTTCCACACTTCTATCCTACATCTCTCTTTCCTCAATCTGAATTTATGCCCTCTCAGGTGATTATTCTGAGCAAGAGTAAGAATACCATTGGCATTGAGCATGCTCAAACCATTCAAGGCTTTATACACCTCTATCAGATCACATTGCCTGTGCCTAGTCTCCAGACACTGTAATTTGCAAAACTTAAGCCTTTCTTCATAAGAGCACCCCTTTGTTCCATTCACTAATCTTGTTGCCCTTCTCTGTACTCATTCCAGCAGCTCTACATTCTTCTTGAAATGAGGCCTCCAGACCTGTATACAGTACTCAAGGTGTGGCCTGACCATTGCCTTATACAAGGGAATAATCACCTCCTTATCCCTGCTAGACAAATTACTGTATATCACTGAGAAGACACCATGAGCTACTCTTGCAGCCCATCTGCACTGCTCAGAGAACTTCATATCTGCCTGCACAATTACCTCCAGGTCCTTTTCATTCTCTACCACTGTTGGTGTACCACACAGTTGTTACGTTGCTCTGGGGTTGCTGTTTCCCATATGTAGTACTTTACATTTGTCAATGTTAAACTTCATTTGCCACCTCTTGACCCATCTGCTCAACTTTTCCAGATCCTCTTGCAGCTGCATAGTGTCGGTAGTGTCCTTAACAACCCTGCCAACCTTTGTATCGTCTGCAAACTTGGACATTAAGCTTGATATACCATCATCAATATCATTTATAAATACAGAAAACAATAATGGATCCAACACTGTGAACCCTGAGGGACTCCACTAATAACATTAGTCCACGATGAGCAGTGTCCATTTATTACCACTCTGTCTTCTCCCCCTCAACCATCCCTTTATCCAAAGCAGCAATTTGCTTCCAATGCCGGCGCCTCCGTAGCCAGGTGGGAAGGAGCAGCAGTGCGTAGCACACGCTTCTTGATTAGACCGGGGTTCGAGCCCGTCACCACCAAATACGGATGATGCGGAAAGGTCAGGGAATGACCACCGCATATCCCGGAGCAATATGGCCTTAGTTGCTAATGCTCCTAAAAACCAAACAACAAACAAGCTTCCAATGCCAGTGCTCCAATTTGTGCAGCAGTCTTCCATGTGCAACTGTATCAAAAGCCTTACTAAGATCCAAATATATAATATCAAAGTTATTCCCTCCATCCAGTTCTTTTGTGACTGCATCATAGTATCCAATCAGACTGGTCAGGCAAGATTTTCCCTTAACAAAACCATTCTGTGTCCGAGCTATAACTGAAGTCTTGTCTAGATGAACCTGCAGTGCTTCTTTAATAAGTGCCTCCATTAATTTTCCTGGAACAGAAATAGTAGTAGTAATAGTGGTGGAATGTGATGCAAGAAAGCAAGTGTATGAGCTTATGCAGCATCAGCCAAAAAAAAAAAAAAAAAAAAAAAATCACCATTCCCTCCAAATGCCTGTCCAGTTCCTCCTTAAATTTATTCAACTTCCACAATGACAGATGGAAGTTTGTTCCAGCAATTAACCACCCGCTGGCTAAAGGCAAATTTCTGCACAATTAATTGATATAATTATATATATAGTTATATATAATATAATTATATACAGGCATACCTCGAATAACGAATAGGATGAGTTCCACGAAATTACTTCGTTAAGCGAAACTTCGTTTTCAGAGGTAAAAATACTATGACCAGAATAGGGATATGTTCCTACCTAAAGAAAATGAAAAGCTTTTTTTTTTTCGAATAAAGAAAAGTTTTATTAAATAAACAGTCAACTTACATACAAAGTGAAATCACATTTTAAAATAGGAGTCTAAAGTTGATTGCTTATGCTTTTTTTCTCTTTCGTTTAACAATTGCCTATACGGAGTTATTGCATTTAACACTGATCGCTTAACAATAAAACTTCTTCCTAAATCAGGATCATTTTCACTAAAAAAATTTAAAACGTTTTCAATGTCATTTAAGCACCTTTTTAAATCTTTGGTTGTTAACACTTTTTCGGCAGGAACTTCTTTAACTTCGTCTTCATTATCTTTGTCTTCGTTGCTAACAAGGTTTTCTAAATCTTCCACTGAAAAACCATCATCTTCTGCATTCAATAAATTTCTAACATCCTCTTCATCGACATTTTCGAAACCTATTGATTGAGCCATCTGGATAACTTCATTTCTAATTTCTTGGATGTTATTTTCTTCTTCTAGTACAACTTCTGGCCATATTTTGTGCCAAACTCCATTTAAGCATTTCTTGGTGACTTCTTTCCAAGAACTATCAATGTTTTCAATTGCATTTTTAATGGTGTAGTTTTTCCAAAACGTTTTAACTGTCATTTCCTCTTTATCCTCTAGTTCAGTTAAATTGCTTAATGTTCGACGCAGATAATAAGCTTTAAATGATGCTATTACTTCCTGATCCAATGGTTGAATCAGGGAAGTTGTGTTTGCTGGAAGAAACACAACTTTGACAGCAATGCGTGTCCAACGTGTTGAGATCAGTAGGATGTCCCGGAGCATTGTCTAACAACAAAAGAGCTTTTTCTTCAAAGTTGTTTTTCTAACAATATCGTTTTACTTCAGGACAAAAGTGGGGTGAGAGGTGGCAAATGAAGTTTAACATTGACAAATGTAAAGTACTACACATGGGAAACAGCAACCCCAGAGCAAAGTATCAACTCTGTGGTACTACACTGACAGTGGTAGAGAATGAAAGGGACTTGGGGGTGGTTGTGCAGGCAGATATGAAGTTCTCTGAGCAGTGCAGACGGGCTGCAAGAGTAGCTCATGGAGTATTGTCAATGATATACAGCAGGCCCCCATTATAACGCAGTTCGCTTTACGCTGATTCGCTATAACGCTGTTCTTATATTATAACCCGTATCTGACTATAACGCTGTCAAAACTCACTGTAACGCTATTTTACTAGCATACAGATTGAATTTTTGGCAAATCCGTCTTCAGCCCAGTCTGTTTTGAGCCTTTTTTTTTTTTTTTTTGGCAAAAGGAGAAAATAGTCACCATGAAATTAACTACAGTAATTATTTTTTATAATTTCTACTCTATGTACAAAATTGAAACTTTCAATATGCTCTTATTTTCTTGGTGTGGATAGTTTCAAGGGGGAAATTCTTTTTTAGTACTCAAGTTGAAAAAATTTACCATCCAGTGTCATATGTTGTTACTAAGTCTGCATTTTCTGTTCTGACCTGTAATAGAAAGATACTAAAAATAGATTTACTCCCTATCTCTTCTTTTGTTTTACTGTGGGAACTATAACTTGCGAAATGTTTTTCACACAATCAATCCCATGAATGCTAAATGCGGTGCTGTTTCTTGTACAGTATTCTCTAGTCTTCTGAACTCCTCTGACCTTGTGGTTACCCGAAGTACATAAAATTTGTTTGTTTTACTGTTTTGGAAATTCCATAAACATTCTCCATGAGTCACACCATAATTGATTTACAGCACTTTTCCTGCAATAAACAACCATTTGATTTTACTGCACGGTAAAATCGAACTTTTCAGATAAATAAAACATTTGTCACCGTCTTCAGCTCACTTGCCAGAGGAATTCTAGAGATATCATTCAGTGCATACAGTGTTAGACATACAGACAGTTTACTGTACTCGAACATCGTATCACAATCAGTGCAACGCAGTTACATTTGCAGAGAGTTATGGTGTATAAGAATGAAAAAGCAACAATGTCTGGACACGGTGCAAAGATTGGAAAGGTAAGAAAAACATTGAGTTTGAAAATTAAATTAGACGTTTTGAAGAGAATTGATTCCGGTCAAAGACAAGTGGATGTGTGCAATAATTTAGGACTGGCAAGTTCAACTGTAAGAACAATCATAAAAAATAAAGAATCAATTTTAGCAGCTGGAAAAACAGCTGTTCCCCTGCAGGCAACTAGGCCGGCTATTATGATTGAAATGGAGAAACTTCTACATAATTTTATTGAAGACAACATTCAACGTAGAATTCCTTTAAGTTCAATTATTATTAAAGAAAAAGCGAAGATCCTATATGAAGATTTAAAGGAAGCTCACCCCGAAAAAAATGTGGAACCATTTAATGCTAGTAAGGGCTGGTTTGATAGATTTAGAAAGTGCTATAACCTGCACAATGTAGCAATACAGGGAGAAGCTGCAAGTGCAGATCAATAAGGAGCCGAAACTTTCAAAAAAGAATTTGTTAAAATTATTGAAGAGGGATGTTATACTGCTCAACAAGTTTTTAACATAGATGAAACAGGTCTTTTTTGGAAACGAATGCCTAAAAGAAGTTTCATATCGAAAGAAGAAAAAAACATGCCAGGCTTCAAAGCGGCAAAGGATCGGTTAACTTTGTTGTTGGGTGGTAAATCTGCGGGGGATTTTAAATTAAAACCCCTTTTAGTTTACCATTCCGAAAATCCAAGGGCTCTTAAAGGTTTAGCTAAATCAAACCTACCTGTAATCTGGAAGGCTAATAAAAAAGCTTGGGTAACCAGGCCGCTTTTCATTGATTGGTATGCTGAGTTCTTCTGTCCTGCAGTGGAAAAATATTGTGCAAAAAATAACATTGGTTATAAAGCTATTCTAATCATGGACAATGCGCCAGGACACCCAAGCAAAGAGAGCTTAGAAGACTTGAACAATCACATAAAAGTTTTTTACATGCCTCCAAACACTACGTCTCTGATCCAACCAATGGACCAAGGAGTAATTGCCACATTTAAAGCGTACTACATAAGGAACACCTTTTCCCAAGCTATTAAAGCCATCAACACTGAAAATGTACCGAGTTTAAAGGAGTTTTGGAAATCCTATAATATTAAAACCGCCATCTACAACATTTCAAGTGCCTGGGATGAAGTGACTCAGAAAACCATGAATGGAGTGTGGAGGAAAGTTTGGAAAAATTGCATAAAGCATTCCCAGGAACCTGTTGATTCCGTTGAAAATGTTAAAACACAAATTGTTGAGCTCGGAAAAGGAGCAGGATTACACGAAATTAACGAAGAAATCGTACAAGAGATGATCGACAACGACAGGGATGGCCTCTCTAATGAAGAACTAATGGAAATTATAAAAGAACAAGAGCTTGCTATTGAGGGAGATGATCAAGATACTATAGATGAAGAACCGATGAAGTCGCTGACTGCAAAAGGACTTAGTGAAGCTTTTGAACACTTCGAAAAAATGTCTGATTATTTCCGGGAGAACAACCTTGACATGGAACGAAGTGCCAAGGTAATAAGAAATTTGAAGAAAGAAATGAATCCCTACATGATGTTGTACAATGAGAGGAAGAGGGCCAAAGCACAACCCAAAATTGACACATTTTTCTCCAAAGATACGAAAACTCGAGAGCACAGGGCCATCAAATCAATAAATTCATGATTTTCGTTAGTTAATTACCTCATAATTATGTGTATATAATGTAGAATATTTTATATGTACAAAATTTTGAATATTAAATATTTTTAATCGACATTGGTGCATATTTTCACTACCATTTATTATTGATTAGAAAATATCCTATGGAATAGACCGCAACTCACAAATACATATGTTACCTTATGGGAATATGGCGCTCGCTTAGCACGGATTCACTTAGTGCTCTGTTTTCCCGGAACGAACTATCAGCGTTAAGCGGGGGTCACCTGTACAGGAATTTTTCCAGCAGGGATAAGGAGGTGATTATTCCCTTGCATAAGGCAGTGGTCAGACCACACCTAGAGTACTGTATACAGGTCTGGAGGCCTCATTTCAAGAAGGATGTAGAGCTGCTGGAACGAGTACAGAGAAGGGCAACAAGATTAGTGAATGGAACAAAGAGGTGCTCTTCGTCGGTTTGATGATCGTTAGGTGAGGGGGATAAAGAAACATCCACGCTCGCGATTTTGTTACCCCTCTCCCCCACCCACTGATCGCTGTTTTGACACAGCGCTTTAAAAATCAAATTTTTTTAGGTTTCATTTTATATTAAATCAGTGACCGCGAATACGCGAAACCGCGAATACAGATACCACTGCTGCAACAGGATCTGGAAAGGTTGAGCAGATGGGCTGAGAGGTGGCAAATGAAGTTTAACATTGACAAATGTAAAGTACTACACATGGGAAACAGCAACCCCAGAGCAACGTATCAACTCTGTGGTACTACACTGACAGTGGTAGAGAATGAAAGGGACAGGGGGTGGTTGTGCAGGCAGATATGAAGTTCTCTGAGCAGTGCAGACGGGCTGCAAGAGTAGCTCATGGTGTATTGTCAATGATATACAGGAATTTTTCCAGCAGGGATAAGGAGGTGATTATTCCCTTGTATAAGGCAATGGTCAGGCCACACCTAGAGACCTGTATACAGTACTTGCAAGACTCATTTCTTGAAATGAGCCTTGCAAGTACCTCATTTCAAGAAGGATGTAGAGCTGCTGGAACGAGTACAGAGAAGAGCAACAAGATTAGTGAATGGAACAAAGGGGTGCTCTTACGAAGAAAGGCTTAAGTTTTGCAAATTACAGTGTCTGGAGACTAGGCACCAGCGAGGTGATCTGATAGAGGTGTATAAAGCCTTGAATGGTTTGAGCATGCTCAATGCTGACGGGATTCTTCCTCTAGCTCAGAATAATCACCTGAGAGGGCATAAATTCAAATTGAGGAAAGACAGATGTAGGATAGACGTGCGGAAATTTGCCTTTAGCCAGCGGGTGGTTGGTTGGTGGAACAGACTTCCATCCCTTGTCGTGGAGGTTGATAGCCTAAATAAGTTTAAGGCTCAGCTGGACAGGTATTTTGAACGAACAGAGGGGTGAAGTGGAAGTGGGTTTTTTTTTTTGGCTGATGCTGCATAAGCTTGCTTTCTTGCATCAAATGCCTGTACTAATGCTAATGCTAATTAAATGATACACTAAGCCTATTTGCTTCTTCTGGTG
This sequence comes from Mastigoproctus giganteus, assembly GCF_048544385.1. NCBI lineage: Eukaryota > Metazoa > Arthropoda > Arachnida > Uropygi > Thelyphonidae > Mastigoproctus > Mastigoproctus giganteus. The sequence continues at coordinate 110,519,763 of NC_143587.1, read as the reverse complement.
CAGTGCACATACGCACCATCGGTATCTTGAAACTGTTTCAACATTGCTGTATTGATTGTTCCTTAAGTGGATCTTTCTGGAATTCCCTTTAAAAAGGTCTCTTTATGGTTGCTGAGGATTTGTTATCCAACAGTTACAACATGCACATTTTCTCCTGCACTGTACCCATTTTAATGCTGTACTTTTGCAATGTTTGCTGTGATCAAGGCTGCCAACTGCATGAGAAAATACTTATTGAGTTTCTTTCATAATTGTAGTAAACCATTTTAAGATACCTATTGCAATAAAATTTTAATCAAGCTTCATAATCAGGTGAATATTTTATAGACTGTCTGTATATCATCTTCTTCAGCCATTGTTGATACTCCAGTAATGAAAGCCTCCTCAGAAAACTTCCAGCAGTGGCAGCCTTGTGCTTTCAGTTGTTATTTCACAACTTCCTTGATCCACCTCATCTTTGTTCTTTTTCTTGGATGTTTAAAATCAAGCCATATCCATTTCAAAATTCATTTGATCATCTGTTGTCATTTCTTCTTGATATGTGGTCTGCCCATTTCCATTTTAAGTGCTTTGTTCTTTCAATGATGTCATGGTGCCTCTGTAGCCAGGTGAGCAGGAGCAGCAGTGCGTAGCACACGCTTCTTGATTAGACCGGGGTTCAAGCCTGTGACCACCAAATATGGAGAATGCGGAAAGGTCAGGGAATGACTACATATCCCCAGAGCAATATGTTGCTAATTAGTTGCTAATGCTCCTAAAAACCAAATAACAAACAAACAAACAAACAATGATGTCATAGATTCTTGGCTTATTGGCAAATATGTGCGCATGGACTAATGTTATTAGTGGAGCCCCCCAGGGTTCGGTGTTGGGCCGACTGTTCTGTATATTTATCAATGATATTGATGAAGGCATATCAGACTTAATGTCGAAATTTTCAGATGATACAAAAGTTGACAGTTGTTAATGACAGTAATGGCAGTGTGCTACTGCAACAGGATCTAGAAAATTTGGGCAGATGGGCTGAGAAGTGGCAACTGAAGTTTAACATTGACAAAACCAAATTACTGTATATGGGTAGAAGTAAACCCAGAGAAATGTACCAAATGTGTGGGACTACACTTAGGCTGGTAGGAAATGAAAAAGATCTGAGAGTAATTGTGCAGTCAGATATGAAGTTTTCTGAGCGATGCAGACAGGCTGCCAGAGCAGGTCATGGCGTTTTGTCAATGATATACAGGAATTTTTCTATTAGGGAAACGGAGATGATTATCCTTTGTATAAGGCAATGGTCAGGCTACACCTTGAGTATTGCATACAGGTCTTGAGGCCTCATTTTAGGAAGGATGTAGTTGCTTGAGCATGTACAGAGAAGGGCAACAAGATTGGTGAGAGGAATGAAGGGGTCCTCTTACCAAGAAAGGCTCAAGTTCTGCAAATTGCAGCATCTGGTGACTAGGCACCTGTGAGGTGATCTGATTGAGGTGTGTAAGGTCTAGAATTGGTTGAGCATGCTGAATTCTGATGGGATTCTTCTGCTTGCTCAGATTATGAATCTGAGGGGGCATAAATTCAAATCGAGGAAAGACAGTTGTAGAATAGATGTGCAGAAATTTGCCTTTAGCCAGCGGGTGGTTAATTGCTGGAACAAACTTTCATCTGTCATTGTCGAAGTTGATAGCTTAAAAAAATTCAAGGAGGAACTGGACAAACTTTTAGAGGGAATGGATGTGTGATTCTTGCATTACATACTACTACTACATGTTTTTTAATCTCATTTGGTTATGTTTAAAATTTGTCACTCCATACTTCTCTGTGTGACCCTCATTCTCTGTTATAGCTTGGGCATTCGGGGTCCATGTTTTACAACCACATATTAGGACAGAGAGAATACATTGATCAAGAACTTTCCATTTGAAAAAAAGTGGCAAGTTTTTCTTGAAGTATACTTAGCTTTCCGAAAAACGTGATGCCAATTTTTTTGTACCACTCAATTGCCTTCATGATGTTTCTGTCTGTTGAAATTTCTTGTCCAAGGTAAACATATCTTTCCACTTTTCCAGTTCTTGTCCTTCGGCCATGATTTTCTTTGGTATGGTAAATTTTTTGAACATAACATGTGATTTCTTGATATTCATCTTCAAACTGAGTACTAAACTTGCTTTCACATTGCAGTTCCTTCAGTGTTTTGCTGTAATTCTTCTGGACCATTGACAAAGGAAATATCATAAGTGATTCAGGTAGTCTCCATTTATCTTGAGTACTTTTTAATTCCAATTTAGTTTGCAAAAAAATTTCTTCTAAATGGGCAGAAAATCGATTTGGAGAGATTGTCTCCCTGTCAGATGCCTTTTTCCTACATTGATTTGAACTTTCCCATTGTTGACCCATAATGATGCATTCACCTTTTCATATATTGATTGGAGAATATTGATGTAAGCTCCATCTATACCTTGGTTGATTAGGGCATTGATTATTGCTTGTTTTGTGACTGAATTGAATTCATTTTTGTAGTCAATGGAAGCTATACATAATGGGAGGTTGTATTCATTGTGTTGCTCTAACTTGCTGCACTGTTTGGATATGATCCATTGTACTGAAGCCACCTCTGAAACCTTTTTCTTTGGGTTGTGCTGCACCAAGAATTGTCTACTCTTCTTGAAAGTATTTTTGTGAAAATCTTGTAGACAGCTAACAATAGGCTTGCCATCAGTAGTTTTTGAATCTGTTTTGTTGCCTTTTCTGCACTTTTTCATGCTACTGGCACTTTGTTAAGTAGAAGACATTTTGAAAAAAGTTTGAACAGAGCTTTATATACCAGCTGGCCTCCAGTTTTCAACAGTGACTTTATCAGGTCCTGTTGCTTGCCCATTTTTCACTGTTTTTATAGCATCTTCTACTTCATCTACCAACATTTTCGGTTCTGCATCTGGTGTTGGATCCAGTTGGATCCCTTAGAAATTAATAAAATTCTTCCCTTGCACTTTTTTTTTTTTTTTTTTTTTAGCTTTTTATTGTTGTCTCCTTAGATCTTCAAAGCAAACATTTGGCTATTGTGTGTAAAACTATTTTTCATTTTGATTTTTTTTAGCCCTTGATGCTCTTCTGAGAAGATTAGCAATGCTTCTCAGAACACTGGAAAATAATAAAGTAGAATTTGTAAAAATGTGCAATCCATTTTTACATATTCTACCTTTTTTCTTATGTTACCACACTGCTTCATTCTTCATTTTTTTCACCATAGCAGTTGTTTCCTTTGATATTCTGGTTGGTTTTTCTTGTTTTTCTGTATGTGCAAGGACACAGCAGTGTCTACAGTTAGTTTTCATGACTTTGTCATTGTTGGTTGAACAATCTGTCAGGAAGTCTTGCAACAGGCCCACCAAAAAGTTGTGATTGGACAGTTCTAGTTCAAATTTTTGAATATGTTCTAATAGTTGGCCAACCTTCATTTTCATCAACTTGATCAATTTCTTTCATCCTTGCAATCAATTTCGATTTTTTTCTCTCAGTAAGCGATGGTGGCTTCTAACGTTAAATGGTTCAATACTGAGCAGTCAGTGAGCAACTTTTTGTTTGTCAGTAGGAAGTCAATTTCATTAGAATTTGTAAAATGACTCTTCCATGTCTTTTTTTTTTTTAAGACTGAATTATTACGTACATGTTTTGTTCCTCTGCAAATTCAATTTGTACATTGCTTCTATCATCACTTTTTCTGGTTCCGTATGGGCCAACAGATCTTTGCTAATTTTAGATCTTGCTAATTCTGCATTGAAATCTCTCATTACAATTTTATAGTGGTAATTGTCTTGCTTGCAAAGGTGCAATGCATCTTCATGAAATTCTTGAATTCCATCATCACTGTGGCCACTTGGAGTATACAATATATATACTGTGGCATGCACGCACACAGAGCTTCTTATAAATTAAATTATGCAGCAAACCATTTTAAGATACCTATTACAATAAAATTAAGCATAATGATGAGGTGAATAATTTATACACACCTTATATGTGTATATATACAGAGCGACTATAAGTAATAAATATATACACAACAGTGTGCCAATTAAATAAAGAGACTGACGTTACTACAAAAAAAAGAATAACATGAATGGCAAAGTAAGGTTATATTTTCGAAGCAATTGCCTCAGATGTCAACAGTGTACATACTGTTTACATCTCTTTTATACAAGTTTTGAAAACACTTTTGGAACTCCTCTTCTAGTACTGCTTTCAGCTGGTCGGTCACTGCAGCCTGGATGTCCTCTATCATCCCGTACACATTATTTTCATGGCTGTTTTGATTTTTTGGGGGACAAAGTAATCTTGCGGGAGCCAAATCCATTGAATATGGGGGGGGGGGGAGTATTTGATGACCGGAATCTATTTTTTGTCAAAAATTGCTTCCTGTTGATTGCAGAATGTGCAGGTGCATCAACAAATAAGGTACAAAACGGGGAACAATTTTTTTTTTTTTCTCTTACCCAGATCTTCTTTTAGAATTTCTCTTACAGATTCCTTACTGCTACTAATCATCTCAGCAAGCAACCTCATTGAAATTGATCTGTCTTCGGTTACAATTTTTCTAACCTTTGTGACAATCTCCAGTGTTCGAACAGAGATCAGTCGGCCAGGTTGGGGATCATCTTCTAACGACTCATGTCCTTTACGAAAATGAGAAAACCATTCAAACACTCTTGGTCGAGACAAACATTCATCAGCACACGATTTTTTTTTTTTTTTTTTTTAAATCATCAAATGTTTCTGTAGAAAATTTTCCCAATTTACAATAAAATTTGATAGCTGCTCTTTGCTCCATTTTTTTTCAATTTTCTGATGACATGCACAAAACTACTATTTCTCTTTCTGTCATAAATCACAAACTACTGGCCGAACAAGTTTCAACTTGCACACTTTGGAAAGAGCACACTCTAGCGGATCTAATCATGTACTATTTTGGCCTCTTACGTTAATACTAAATGCAGAGTGCACGCAGTCTCGTTATTTAATTGGCGCACTGTGTATATGATTTTTTTATTACTAGTAGGAATGCTAATTTCACAAAAAAAAAATACTCCACCATATTGTATTGTACAGTATCATTTATATAGAGGGCGCTGTTGTCTGCCTACTTGGTTAATCACACATGTTTACTGCTCCAGATTTTTGCTTTTAAAAATTAATGTTAACAATGAGTTTTGTTTTAAAACATATACCAACGGATTCCTCGTTGTGTGGACTATCGTGGGAGTAAGTTTATTTTTGATTTTTGGGTTCTCCGCTGGGATATTTTCGTTATTTATCTGGCGCTATTGTCTGTGGGCCGGGTCACCACGCCACCATAGACATAACATTGGAGAGTGTGGTCACTATCTTGGCTGCCACGAAAGTATCTAGGCGACCTTGACTGGGGGTGGGTTTCCCCCTTGTGTGCTGACAGTGGATAGATTTGCATGTGACTTGAGTGTGCTTGAACATTCCGGCAGCTCTGCTGACCTTGAAATTCTCACCAGGTTTTCTCTCACTGACCTTTCTCCCTTGCTGACTGACGGCAAAAAGATCTGTATTGTCTTCCTCAGAGTGTCTACTGTGCTACAACTGATTCTATCATGTTTTCTATCCCCCCCACTTATTCAAATTTTCCGCGACTGACTTCCAACTCCTCCCGTTTCTTGCCCCAAATTCACGCACGAACTTGTGCTTCATCGCATGCATCCTGTAGCTGTTGTGGAGGACTTTACACTGTATAGCTTGCATCCTGTTAACCAGAGAGCCCCGCAAATCCAAAATCATAAGGAAATGGAGAATGGAATGGAAGAGACAGAGCTTGGTGCTCCAAGCACAATTGAGGTCACGCCACCAATACAGGGGACACAACCAAACTTAACCGAAAGAACAGAGGAGACCAAGGATCCAAAATCGGTCACGAAGAGGAAAAATACAAAATTGATGTCGATGTTACCGAAATTTGATCTGGAAACCTGGAGTACAAGTGAGGCCAAGCAACCAAGCGATCAGGTGGGAGGACTTGAAGAACAGCATAAAATGCCAGCGGGAACCATCCTAGACCCGACACTCCCACAGGGAACTGTGCCAGAGCAGACACTCCTACTGCATATGGCCTTCGAAAATATAATGGAGAATAGTAATAGGATTTCTTCATCCATCTGTGCAGAAATAATCCTGCAATGGAATAAGGTGGAGACCATACTAATGAACATACATACAAATTACCAGAGAACAATACCAACACTGGAAGCCCTCTGTGCAGATGGCGGCAATCAAATGCCACAGCGCACCCCATCATATGCTCAAGCGCTGAGGAATACACCCACAGAAACACTGAGAATGGGCAAGGCCACAGAAGCTAAAAAGAAAACACTTCTGCCAACACCCAATATAGTCATTTTAAGACCAACAGGGGAAGAAACTAGTACAAGTGAGGAAATCAAGAAAAAAGTAATCCAAAACCTCAGAAGAATTTGGAGGAACCAGAATAAAAGCCATAAGAAAGACCAGAAATCCAGAGATAGTAATAGAAATGGAGAGTAAGGAAGAAGCAGAAGGAATTATAACAAACCCCAAGATCCCTACACTTGGCCTCACAGCGGAGGCCCCGAAGAGAAAAAGGCCCTCAGTGGTCATCTTCAACATGGACCAGGATTTTACCCCTGAACTTCGGGCAGAGGAGATCTACAGGAAGAATCTAAAAAGTGCACTCCCAGACCGGGATGGGAAAGTGCTGGTTTTCCCAAAATACAAAACCAGAGTAAATAACAGTGGCAACTGTAATTGGGTCATAGAACTTGCCCCTGAGGCTTGGCGAATCCTACGAACACAGAGTACCATCTATGTAGAGTGGAGCAGTCATAAGTATAGGGAGCATGTGGCAGTAATAAAGTGCTATAGGTGCTGCAAGTATGGCCACACCTCCCATACCTGCAACCAGAAAAAAGCTACGTGCGGCCATGCTCAGAAAGGGCATGAATTTAAAAACTGCCCAAACAAGGAGAAAGATCCCATATGTGTCAATTGCAAATCCCTGAGGCTGGACCACACACACTCCATACGGATGCAAAATGCCCAATGTACCAAAGAGTCAAGAGTATTCCAACAACGAATTGATTATGGGGACACACCATAAGAAATAGAACTACGGAGTTCTGAAGATACACCAGATCAGTGGGCGGCGTGCCAGGGCAGTGGTTGACCAGGTGTGCCACAAAGCCGATGAAGAAAATGCCGACATCATCTTTATCCAGGAGCCCTATACACACACACAAACCAGGTCAGGGGATTCCCAATGAGTTATAAAATTATCCAGAGTGATGAGGATACCCCATGGGCAGCAGTGGTAGTGAGGAATCCGGAAATAGCAGCAACAAAATTACCACAGCTCTGTATGCCCTGGGCTGCCTGTGCTCATATAATCAGCTCAATTGGGAGTTTCTACGCAATTTCATTGTACTGCAGACCTGGTGTGGAAATCGACTTTGCTATCACATATCTCCAATCCATCCAGACAACCCTAGCAGGATAAAGAATAATTGTAGGAGCAGATGTAAACTGCCGCTCCCCTGTTTGGCACAGTGCCACACCGGACCGCCGCGGAACCAGAAATGGACAAAGACTGGACGAATTCCTGGCAAATTCAATCCTCACAGTCAAAAACCAACCCTTTAACCTGCCAACATTCTGCAATACCTTGTGGGAAGCCACGATTGATATCACTCTGACCACAAGGAATATTGAAGCCCACATGACCGTTTGGACAGTGCAAAATGCCTGGACCACATCGGATCACCATACAATAACCTACCAAATCAGAAGATCAATGACAAAAATAACTACAGACAGACAATTGGCAAACAGATTCACAATCCAAAAGGCAGACTGGGAACTTTTCAGAGTACAACTGACGAGCAAGGTGCAAAAAACGCTGGAGGAACTGGACAGACAGGCGGTGGACAGTGAGATTAAAAACCCAGATACACTCCAAGAGAAAATCCCCAGTATCATAACTTAAGCAGCAGAGACAGCGATGAAGAGGAAAACCCCCTCAGTCAGGGACATGCCCTGGTGGACTTCAGAATTGCAAAGATTGAGAAAACAGGAAGGAATTCCAAAGAGCACACGGAGAACATGGCCACCAGCAGAGGTAGCAGTACTAGGGCAACAATACAAAGAGGTGCGAAACACCTATACAGAAAAAATTAAAAAGAACAAGCGAGCCTCTTGGGAAACCTGGTCTCCACAACAGGGAACGAGAACCCCTGGGGCATAGTGTATAAAATCACCACAAACAAGCTCCCCAGGGGAGAAGCATCCACTGTAATGAGGATGCCCAATGGAAGCCTGACTAAAATGTGGGAGAAATCGATTACCAATATCCTTAGTGCTATCATCCATGAACCACAAGATATCCTTAATGAACAACAAAAGGTAATATGCCAGGCAAACCAAACATATAGAACCGCCCTTCAAATCGATGAATTACAGGGTGTGGCCTTGCAAATGCGCAACAGGAAATGTCCCGGCCCGGATCTCATAGAACCAGAGATGGTCAAAAAAGCCGTGGAATATATACTGAACCTGATTCTTAATCTCCTCAACCGATGCCTGGAAACTGGGAAATTCCCGACAAGTTGGAAGACTGCACACCTAAAACTTAACTTAAAAAACCCAACAAAACCTCCAGACCAACTGGCCTCATTGCCCCATAGCCCTACTCTCTACCCTAAGCAAACCCTATGAAAGGCTGCTCCACAAAAGGATCATGAACCATTACAAAACCGCCAACCTGGAATCACCCAGGCAATATGGATTCAAACTGGTCTTCTCGACCATTGAAGCAGTCCAAAACCTCATAACCAAGGCAACCCAAAGTAACAAGAAGTATTTTCTGGTAATAGCAGTGGATTTTGCTGGGGTCTTCGACACCGTCTGGTGGCCCAGCATCCTTGGCAGACTCCGGAAAGCAGCACTCCCAGAAAACTTGTATAACAGTGTCCTGGCATATCTGTCGGATAGGAAAATTGAGGTCATCACAACTTTCCGAAGAGTTGTTAAGTGTCCGAAGGGGTTGCCCACAGGGATCTATCCTGGGGCCACTAATGTGGAACATGGTTTTTGATGACTTCTTGGCTCTGGACCTGGGAAATGTGGCCAGTCAGCCTTTGCTGATGATCTCATTTTAATGGTGGAAGCAGACTCCAGAACGGGACTTGAAACACAGGCAAACTAAGCACTACAAACCGTACAGAATTGGGCAAAAACACATGTGTTAATGATTTCACCAACCAAGACAAACTCAGTATTACTAAAAGGCTCTCTAAATATCAGACAACCACCGCAAATAAAGATAGTGGGTTCCACCACTAAACTAGCAAAGCAAATAAAGTATCTAGGTATTATCCTGGATGGAAACCTGTCCTTTACACCTCACCTACTTGAGAGAGAAACTAAGGAACTATGCAGCACTTGTAGCAAGAGTATCTCGCAGGGACTGGGGACTCAACAAGAAGACCCTGTCCCTGTATTATAAAACAATATTCATCCCAGTGATCACCTACGGATTGCCAATCTGGTTCAGGAAGGCCGGAACCGCGGTCAACAGAAGACTGCTGGACACTATCCAAAGAAACATACTTCTAACTATAACTAGGGCATGCAAAACAGTGAGCACCCATGCTCTGCAGGTCCTGGCAGAAGCTCTTCTGCTGGACCTTGAGGTGACTAGATGTGGACTCATGTATTTACTGTCCAAGGATATACCTGCCTCCATCTATGACTTTACCTTGGACCCAACCAACAGTCGGACGGCAGAGAAACAACGAATAGTGGCTCACATGTTGAAGTTTTGGCAGCACAGATGGGAGATGTCGCCAAAGGGTCAAGTTACAAGAAGCTTCATACCGATAGTCGCAAAAATGTACCCAAAAGCCCCCTCGTGGTTCTATCCTGGGCTAAATACAACCTTCCTCCTGATGGGCCACGGCCCATTTAAAGCAAAACTGAATGCACTCGGAATAATAGAAGAGTCCACATGCACCTGTGGAGAACCTGAAACCTGGCAGCATATTATGCACGACTGTGAATGCTACGAAGAACACAAAGTAGACTTATAACTGAGATTCAATATTTGCCAAAAAATCAAGAGTACCATCTACTGGATACAGAAGATGAATACAAAGCCCTCAGCCGATTTGCACTTGATGTCTTCAATAGACGACGAACAGAAATAGCCATCCACAACGAATAGATGACCACAAATAATAAATAAAGGCAAACTGATAAAACATCAACACAGAGGAAAGGATAGTAAAATACTAAGGATAAACAGCGTAATATGCAGCAGAATAAATGAAACAGCATCGACCTAGGAACCAATGGGAGTGGCTCCAGCCAGGATGTCGTCGCTCCCAGGATGAAACCACACACCTAGAAAAGGACCAAGCCTCACCAACGAGTCATCATCAGACTGCACTTGCTGGAGGGCACTGCAAATTGCTGCTATGGTGAACTGGGCAGGGCTCCCTTGCCCAGCCCACTTTCTCTCCCTATCCATGGTGGGGTGAGGGGAAGGTCTTTCTGCCCCTCCCCACCCCACCACCCCCTCTTTTCCCACTGGTGGGGCAAGGGTATGCCCCACTGATATACCTGAGGTCGCCTTCCCTATTGACCCCATATTTTTGTCTTTTTCCCCGAGCCTTCCGTCTTTCCCCCCTACTCTACCTATATCGCCAGCGAAAAGCGAATGCCCCACACAACGTAAAAATTTTAAATGCCAAACTCGACACACTTGCAACCTCTTTTGGCCTAATTAAATTCAAGCGTTTATCCCTCCCCCCCTTTTTTTATATATATATATATAAAATGGGGCTAAGTGTGGGCAATGTTGGGCCTCAATAGGGGTCCAGCGACTAAACGGCCGGATGAACAACAGAACACAACACTACACATGTACAATATCCATACACTTTTAAATCTCTGGCCTTCCCAGTGAACTGGTACACCCACAATGAAAGCAACGCGGAGATGGGGGAAACCCCTGGTGCCGTTAGACACTAAATACACTTTACACTTTTTTATCATTTATATATAGTATATGTTATATACATGAACGTTAAATATTTTGAGTTCATAAATCAAATTTGAGTATCAAATCCTTGTTTAAATGATTCAATTTGTAAATTGGGTGTTCACAAATTGGGAGATTTTTACTGTACTGAAGAAAATTTTCTGTGAGTGCACTGAGATGAAGCTAATACATAGTATTTAAACAAGATAAGCTTACAAAATTTATTGGATCTATGGAACTTTTTTAATACAGTATGTAGAAATTAAGATTATATATATTAAAAACTAATGTGATTGTTTTTCCTTTTCAATAAGCAATGCAGCAAAAAGTGACTGATAAAATAAGAATCCCTACAGATAGGTGGACCGGATGTGGATTTTCTAGATCTGTTCCCCAGCATATGTTTCAAAAGAATTATGCTCCTTCGTCTGGATCATCTAGTCATGTAAGATTTTAGTTAAACAGATATTTTCCCAGATATTCAATCAGTATTAACAACAACACTTAGCAGTTAATAATGGGACTACAGTCTTGAATGTGCCATTATGAATTTTCAGCCTTACCGTGTTTAATGTTTGTGTATTTGTGCTACATGAGGAGATCCATTATCTGGACTGATAAAGCTAATATTAATTACAAGTAAAGAAAATGCTGCTGGATACTTTATAAAAGTATAATACAAGCCTTTATATGTAAGGCTATGTGTGTTTCTGTTAATTTGAAGATAGAATATCAGCATTAGTTGGATATATTACTTCATGAGAGATGAGACCAACACTTCAGGATTCCTCCTCGTTTTCATATTCATCTCAGCTTCCAGGATTTTACAGACAAATTCATTACTCTGATAGAGTATTGAATTTGGTTGTGAACTTCACTGTAGCATCCCCACCCTCCCAGTTAATAGCATATCCATGGGTGTCAAGGCTTAGTTACATAACATTCCTTTAGGAATAGCCAATGAAATCTCCTGTAAAGCAGACTGCATAATTCACTAAGCCTAAATGCACAAGGATCAGCTACCCTCTAGTAGTTTAAGAGTAATTATGTATTGTAATTCTCCCTGCTGATAAGAGCTGATTATGGTCATCATGAGCAAAACAGAATGTCATCAAACTTTTACAGCTACTGGAGGACTATATAAATTTAAAACTTTTTTTTTCCTGTAGAAATCCCTTAATAGGATTAAAGGGATTGGTCAACACCCTTCAAGCCTTAACTTACCATGGTAAAATTACTCAGGGCAGATACTGGAAACTTCATCCAATAGTTGCCACCTTTCTATAGTTCTGTGGCCTCCCCAAAGTGCACAAGCCTGGTGTCTCCCTCTGTGCTTTATTTCTGAGGTTCTCTCACATGTAGTTTGAGTTTGCTTAAAGTCTACTTCCCTCGAAGGGTTTTAGATTTGAGAACAATGGCAACAGTGCAGTGATCCCATTTCACAGGAGGAGTAAATTGCTGATCTTCCTGGAATTGAAATGAGTGATGGAAAAGAGCGAATGTGAAAAGAATTGGTTCTCAGACTGGTTGAACACTTGAGTTCCCTGCACATGTGTCATGCATGAGTGTGAGAAGCCTCCTCCAGCTGGCACTGCTTATATATTGTTCTGTCTTCTGATGATATTCACACCAATTTGCAAATTGTTGCACAAACTTTGTATATGTACACACTTAAGAGATACAACAGGTATTATCTAATCCTGTCCCTCCTTCCCTGATACTGCTAGAAGTGGGGTTGCCTACCATGTGCTATTCAGTGAGTATGATACTTATCACATTTGGGGAGATCATTACAGACTAGCTAACAGAATTTTTGAACACTGTATGATCATTCACACTGGAAATCTGTGTTCAGCAGTAGTCCAGCACTCTGCTACTGAAATGTTTAAAAAATCTTGCTTTCCTTGTTCTAATTTGAACTGCTGTCAACTGATTTTGATGGCCATCTCCTTAGATATTCATTCTCTTAATAAGAATATGTAATTAGGCTTAAACTAGGATGCTTTACTTCTGCATTTGATGCTATTCTTCTCTCTGCTCTCTGTCTTCATAATTTTTATTCAGTATCTGGTAAGATTTTTTTCATTAACTCAATTATAAATAGAAAATTATTGAAATTCTCTGATCGTGTATACTAAAACCATCTCTGTTAGCATTCTTCAAGGAGGTATTTATCTGCTCTGATGCCCATCCCCCCTGCTTCAATTAGACCACCGGTAATTGCTTAGCTGATGATTTGAAGGTCTGGTCAATTTCTCATGCTTCCGATGAAGCATTCTCTGACAATGAAGTTGTCATTCCCAAGGGAACAACTATTTGAAAACTATTACTGATTACTTTACTACCATTGGCCTTGTTCTCAATGCATCAAAATCAGCACACCTGTCCATTTCTGAAAGAAAAATTTTAAGTTTACTTTCATTTTTGATTTTTTCTTTACTTCAAAATTAAAGCATTAAACACATTTTGGCTACTCAAAACTTAATTTGTGTTTTGGATTAAAATATTATTGCTAAGTACATTAAATCATTTTATTCTTGTAATGATGTATGGACCAATTATCTGGTCTGCCATTGCACGTGCCAACTTAATATTTTGTGCTTAAAATTTTAAAATGGGCTGATTTTAAAGCAGGATTTGAGCTCCCACAGTCATGGTCCACTCTGTATAGTTGTCTAAATTATATCCCTTTGTCAAAACTAATTTTTGCAGAGTCTGTACAAATGTTTAAAAATGATTAACTTCACTGTTTCAACATCTTCAATTTTAGAAAAAATGAGAATAAGAATTCCACCAAAAGATATGAAGCTAAAACTTTTGTTCATCCCACTTCAAGCTAGAATTAAGTTGCTCAACCAATGTTTTCTAATATTGTGTAAACTTATTAATGAGAATGTAGTTGATTGTACAATTTGTCGTGGTGGCATCACATATTTTTAAGAAATACCAAATCTAATTCTCTTCCAACAATTGAACAGTCTTGTTTCCTTGTCTGCTTGAATAGGTTAGTTGTCTTGTTCTTATTTACTTAAAATCAGTACTTTACAGTATATGAAATTAAATGAGAGTTAAATTGTATTATATTAATATCTGTTTGTATGTATATATGAGTTATCATATCTTTTAACTTTTCATTTTAAATGACAGAGTCCTTTTGTCATTTGAAATGAAACACAAATATTATAAGCAATACTGCATATTCCTTGACTTTATCATTTTATTTTTTCACTACGTAACAAGTCTAGACTGCAATTAAATTAGCATGGGATAATATTTCACTGAGTGTGGGAAAGTTCCCCAAATCAGCATAAAACATTTTAATGCTATTTTGCTGTTTGTTCTCAATGCTGTTGACTACGTCAAATGAAGTGTTTTTGTTAAGAATGACAAAAATTAAATCTGTCACAGAACTTCATATGGAATCTTAGATTGCCAGTCATGGAAAAGATTTTACTATGTATGGCATGCGTTCATGTATAGTACCTGTGTTCTGTGTTGGTTGTGAAAAGAACGCTGCATGCAAGAAAAAATTCCAGATCAACCAACATGTGAAAACAGCATCATACATTATGGCCAAGCAAAGGAAAAGCAAGGAAAATTTTCCAGAGCAGTCAATTTTAACCAAGCCATGTAGTTTAAAAGGAGAGAAAAGTGATTTTTCAAAGGATTTTTCTTTCCCTGGTATGCAGCCAATATCCCTTTCAATAATTTAAACAATCAAGTCTTCAAGCAATTTTTTGAAAAAATGTATAAATCAAAATATTCCTAATGAATTTCACATGTATTCATTTTAATTTTCCTTGCCCTTATAACAGGCATCATTCAGAGTCTAAGAATGCAGGCAGCATTCAAAAGCTTCTCCTTTGCTACTAGTATGTATTCTATGAAATTTCACAATTAAATATATAAGTTTTTTTTTTTTAATCTCAATGTTCTAAATGTTCATTTCCTAAACAGCCTAAGCCGGTGGATATAATAACTTTAGCATGAATTACACCTCTGGCTGTTGTGTCCTTTATTATAACAAGGGGGAATGGCTATGTATCCTTCCTAATTTTCAGGTATGAATTTCTGTACATCTCATTTGAACCTACTCCATTGCAAATAATACACTACCAGAAAAATTGCCCCATTCTAGGAGTTAATGGAACTGTGAAAAAAATTTCATGATAACGAAATTTCAGCAGCATGCAGATGATCAAATGAACTAGTGAACCATATAATAGTATGCACTATGGCTTGAGTAGCTATGTACCATGAATTTCTGTGGTACAGCTTTAGTGCATAAGCCCTTGATTGCTAAATTCAGCACATAGTTCTGGTTGGCATTTTTGTTGGCATTATGGATGAAGAATATGGAATTCAAGTGCATTAAGCTGCCTAATTCATTCATTGAATCCTTTAAAAACTTGCACATTGTTTCTAAACACCATTGACATGGCTTTCATTCTAGCAAAAAAAATCACTTGTTCATTCATCTACATTTTTTGATTGCACTTTAAGCCTCATGTAAAAAATATGGTTTGTGCATGCATAAGATTGGTTGATATTTGTGTATGCTGCTGGCAAACAAAAGGGACAATAATTGATATTTTTGGATGGAGAGTTCAGAATGTTTCAGTCAAGCAGTTCTTAGCTGCAGTATTCACTGAGTATTTTCAACAGCTTATACATTGTTGTGTTTATGAAACAAAAGTGCAGCTGTCGTCCATTTGTATTTGTGGTTAAAAAAAAAAAAAAAAATTCTTATGCATTAGTTGATTGCACACAGCCTGTGTAGTTGCCTATGCCCATCCGAAAGTTGAGCATATATGTAACTTAATTTAATGTTTTAGAATTTTAAATATGAATATTTGGAGTGGTATTAATTTAATAATTAACATTTCCAGCATAATGCACTTCAAGCAATCTACATTTGTTATAGCTCATGATTTCTGCCCCCCCCCCCCCCCATTATGGAGCTGAATTTTTTGGGTGGGTGGATTCTGGAAACTTATATTAATACATTTTTAGCAATGAGAAACTAAAAATAACAAATTTTCCAAATATATAATTTTATTGTGGACTGCTAATATATATATTTATTTTTTATTTATTTATTTTATTTTTTTGAATAACGTTTGAAATAGTTGGAAACTGAATATTTCATAATAAAGATAAAATAAAAAGGTAAAGCAAACATCAGAGGCAGTAAAAAGCATATTATAAAAATAAAAATAATGCCAGCAGCATGGCAAGACAGAAGAGTGAAAATAGTCAAATTTAAACATAACGATCAAACCAACAGGGAGGGAAGAGAGAGGTAACAAGAGTAAAAATATTGCAGCAGAAACTCTAAGATAATTTAGAACATCTAAATGTAAAGATAATAAAATAATCCATTAAATTTCGAATGCCAATTTAATAGAAATTTAACGATGCACCCTCTGAATGGCACCAGGTCCAAATTTATGTGAAATATCACCAACAGAGATGTAAACCACTACAATAAAATAAACCAAAAATAGACTGACCATTATGCTCCATCTGAACAGAGGACCACAAGGCCAATAATGGTCAGGGAATCGCTGCATTTCGATAGACAAATCGCCGCAAAGGCAAGTCGATCGAAAGATCAGTCCATCTCCAGATCGAAGCGCCAATGCAGAGGACTTGAATAGCGGTGGTACTGATGCAGCAAAAATTAAAAATAGAACAGATACGAGCACTCCCATGCAAAGCTACACCACTGTTTTCGCTCTTCTGTCTTGCCATGCTGCTGGCATTATTTTTATTATTTTTTTATTATTTTTTTTTTAATTCTTATTCTAATTTATTATTATTATTTTTTTAATTCTTATTCTAATTTATTATTATTTTTTTAATTCTTATTCTAATTTATTATTATTTTTTTATATATATATATATATATATATATTTTTTTTTTTTTTTTTTTAAATTACCCAAACAGATGAATCTGCTATTATTGTACATTTAAAAAAAACAGATACTGCCAGGATGGCTGTTTCAAAGCAGCTGGCTTCTCATCAAGTAGTCTCTATTAACAGCTGTGTGCCAAATTGTAAATAATATTTTGTCTAATTGAATAGCTAATGGTATATGGAAGTAAGCTTCCATGTAAACACAACAACCATTGTATGGCTTTGGCCCTTAGAACTGAGATGCCCTGCAGTATACCATAGGATTGTAGAGAGCATTTCAGTTTATTAGCTGAAATCAAATAAAATTCAATTTTTGATCATGGGATCATTCTGCTCCCACTGAAGATTCAGGCTTAGTGCTAACCTCATGCTAATTTTAGAGTGAGGTTAGTATTAAGGCTTGGGCTTGTGTGTCCAATTTAAAAAGACCTTGGCAGGATGGTAAATAAGGTTCCCCCCCCCTCCCCATCCCAGATTTTGAAAAATATAATTTCCTCATATTGCAAAAAAAAAAAAAAATAATAAATAAATAAAAAATATTTATTTTTATTTTTTTCCTTCCTGATTTGACCAAAATAATCTTATTTTCCTCCTGCTTTGTTAGCCATTTTCTGGCTCTTTAAAAGTCAAAGGTTGGTAGCTATGCAGTATGAGCAAGATATGTATTGTGTCTGTGATTTGCCTGTTTTGCTGGACGAAAAACCCCCAGTTTATACGGAAAAATTGCTATCTATGCCTGAGACAGACTAACTCAGCCATGGAGTGCTAAAAGCCCATAAAAGTTCCTTGCATCATTGACAGGATTTGAACCCTGGCCTTTTCTGAAAAACCTAGGTGGGGAGGACAGTGACGATACCATTGTGCTACCCATGCAGACTAAACTCGATATAATAAAGAAAATAGAACGGGTGTAAACAAGTATATTAATGGCAGAATATAACATTGGATCGTCAATGTGTTTGTCTTTTATGTGCAGTTAATAAAATTGCATTATGTACAAGTTAGTGCAAAAAAGCATCATTAGTACGCAGCTAAACTCTGAATTAGCAAAAACATGCAAAGGTGGCATCGTTTAGGTTTTATCTCATATTGTGAATACCTTCACAATGAGTTGCCATGATATTGCACTACTTCGAATAAGTAACACTTTACCAAAGGAGAAGACTGTTTTTACTTATTCTCAGCAGATACCACCATCACCCAGACAGACAGACAGACAGACAGACGGCACCGTTTCAGGGCTATTTGGCCCTTCTTCGGTGGGTGGGTAGATACCCTAGTGATGCAGTGATGACAAAACAGTTATGAAGTACAGTATAACTCCACAATATGAGAGATGTCTGATGGTGTATAATATAAATTAAGACTAAAATACATTATGGGATTTAGCCTCAGGCTACGAGAGATTTAGACAATGTACAAGTTGTCTAAATCTCTGGTAGCCTAAGGCTAAAGCCATTAACGTATTTCAGTCTTAATTTATATTATACACCATCAGGCATCTCTCATATTGTGGAGTTATACTTCATAACTGTTTTGTCATCATTGCATCACTAGGGTACCTACCCACCCCCCAAAGAAGGACCAAATAGCCCTGAAACAGTGCAATCTGTCTGGGTGGTGGTGGTATCCGCCGAGAATAAGTAACAACAGTCTTCTCCTTTGGTGAAGCTTTACTTATTCGAAGTAGTGCAATCATGGCAACTCGTGAAGGTATTCGCAATATGAGATATAACTTAAACGATGCTGCCTTTGCATATTTTTGCTAATTCAGAGTTTAGCTGCATACTAATATGATGCTTTTGCACTAACTTGTATGTTGTCTAAATCTCTCGCAGGCTGAGGCTAAAGCCCTTAATGTATTTCAGTCTTAAAATTGCATTATTAATCTCTCATTCTTATTTAGCCTAATTTTTTTTTTTTTCTGCATTAGATATATTAAAATAAAACTTTCTAGATAACAGAAAATTTTAAATAATAGCACCTTGAATCCTGGAAGGTGCAGTTATTCTGAAAGTCTACTGTATCTAGAGATAATTAATTTTTGTTTTTGTGTGTACTGAGTAATATGCAAGTCCATTGTCTGCTTAATGAAGTGGATTCTTCAGTGTTCATATATATTGTTTATTAATGCTGTAACTTGTTCACAAAATCCTTTTTTCAGGAAGGAAAAAGCTCATTTCAGTATAGGAAGTCAAAAGAAAGTGAAAAAACTACTAAATTTTCATACAAGCATGAAAAAGGTATGTATTCTATTCGTGTAATGATATTTCAGTTTATGGATGTTTAGAGGGTGTGCTTGCATTTGCAGACTTGCATCTAGATACAAGAAGTTTTATTAGAACTTCCTGAGTAAAAGAAACTGTTAAGAATGAAATGAGCTTATAAGAAAGGATATTTAACCAGACTACTCTTTGGACCAAATCAAGGAGTTGAATGATTTGAAGGAATTTCCCCAGATTGGGAAAATTATTCGCTTAATAGATTTGATTTGTGAATTGAGTTAGCAAATCGCTTAGAGTTAAAGTGATGCTGAAAGTGAAAAACAGAGCCTAGTAGAAATGGGAGCAGATGAAGTAATGCTTGTTATATTGTAACAATATATTATAGGACTAATGTTGTATGTTCTAAAATCTATTATACAAGGTCATTGAAAAAGGTGTCAGCGATTTCCCTTTTAATTATCTTCGGAAATATTTGATCGATTGCTGTGATCATAACAGTGTGGTAACTCACAATCATAAGTATGGTAACTCACTGTTTTATTTAACGCCTCAACCTTAGCTGCACTGTGAGTGTGCACAGAATGACTCCTATGTGCACTGCCTCAGTAAGATGGTGACCATGCAACAGAAACTACAGTATGTGTTGTGTGGTATGCTGAATTTAAATCTGTAATAACAGTACGTCACAACACATACACACAGCAGGCCAAGAAAGGAGGAGTTTCCAAAGGTGGAAAGCTCAAGCTGAAAATTGCTACATACATTGCAACAAACTAATGATCAAAAGTATTGTGTGAATGAATTCAGTTGTAACCATCAAGAGGTAATGAAAGCCATTGCAATGATATGAGCAGGAGTGGTTTCAAGCCTTTTCTCGCGTGTGTAACATAAATGTAATGGCTGTGAAGATTTTTTTACCCTGTACGTTAGTTTTGCATTACATCAGATTGCATACACTGTACATTATATATGTATATTATAAATTTATATATTAGCATTAGTAGAGGCATTTGATGCAAGAAAGAAGGCTTATGCAGCATCAGCCAAAAAAGAAAACTCTCCCACTTCACCCCTCCATTTGTTCTAAATGCCTGTCCAGCTCAGCCTTAAATTTATTTAGGCTATCAACTTCCACAACAAAAGATGGAAGTCTATTCCACCAATCAACTACTCGCTGGCATAAAGGCAAATTTCTGCACATCTATTCTACAACTGTCTTTCCTCAATTTGGATCAGTGTTTCCATTCAGATTCTTAATCTGAGAAAGAAGAAGAATCCCATCAGCATTCAGCTTGCTCAAGCCATTCAAGGCCTTTTACACCTCAATCAGATCACCTCGCAGGTGCCTACTCTCCAGGCACTGCAACTTGCAGAACTTAAGCCTTTCTTGGTAAGAGCATCCCTTTGTTCCCCTTACTGATCTTGTTGCCCTTCTTTGTGCTCGTTCTAGCAACTCTACATCCTTCCTAAAATGAGGCCTCCAGACCTGTACACAGTACTCTAGGTGTGACGTGATCATTGCCTTGTATAATGGGATAATCACCTCCCTATCCCTGCTAGCAAAATTCCCATATATCATTGACAAGACTCCATGACCTGCCCTGGCAGCCTGTCTGCACTGCTCAGCAAACTTCATATTCAACTGCGCAATTACCCCTAGGTATTTTTCACTTTACACTTCCCTGAGTGTAGTTGGTACATTTCTCTTTGGTTATTGCTACCCATATGCAGTACTTTGCATTTGTCAATGTTAAACTTCAGTTGCCACTTCTCAGCCCATTTTCCCAACTTATTTAGATCCAGTTGGAGTAGCATACTGTCTTTACTGTCATTAACAACCCTGCCAACCTTTGTATCATCTGCAAACTTGGACATTAAACCTGATATACCTTCATCAATATCATTGATAAATATACAAAACAACAATGGGCTAAACCCTGGGGAACTCCACTAATAACATTTGTCCACGGAGAGCAGTGTCCATTGATTACTACTCTGTTTTCTTCAACCACTCAACCATCCCTTTATCCATTGTAGCAACTTACCTTTAATGCCATATCTCCAATTTGTACAGCAGTCTTCCAGGTGCAACAGTATCAAAAGCTTTCCTGAAATCCAAGCGTATGATATCAGAACTATTTTTGGCATTCAGTTCTTTTATGACCACATCATAGTATCCAATCATATTGGTCAGAAAAGACCTCTCTTTAACAAACCCATGCTGTGTCAACTATTACTGCAGTCTTGTCTAAATAATCGTGCAATGCTTCTTTAACTAGTGATTCCATTATTTTCCCCGGAACACAAGTTAAACTAACAGGTGTATAGTTACTTGTCACCTTTTGAATTGCCTTTGTGAATTGATGATACATTTGTACACTTCCAGTCCATGGGGTCCTCCCCTGAGTCCAAGGAAGCTCTCATAATTATGGCTAAGGGTTTGCTTACTTCCTTTGCCTCCTTTAAATAAATGGATAGAACCCATCCACCCCAAATGCCTTCCTTATTTTTAACTTCAATTTTTCCTCCACTTTGCTCTCAGGTATTTGAAAATCACTTAGCTCCCTGTTAGAGTTTGATAAACTTCTGGCCTTCCCCTCATTGAATAACTCCTCATGTGTGAATGTAAATGTAAAATACTCATTCAGTTTATCAGCTACCTGAGCATGATCATCAATAGTCAACCCATCTATGTTAAGTGGTCCATCTGATTCATTCCTTTCCTTCTAGAGTTTACATAAGTAAAGAACTCTTTGCTGTTTTTCTTTGTATCCTTTGCCAAGGATTTCTTGTAATCTGCCTTTGACTGCCTAACCTCCTTTGTGACTAGATTACAGACTAGTTTATATCTGCCATAGGCTTCTGTGTCACCTGATACTTTGTGCATAGCATGCATTTTTTCCACCAAATAAGAAAAGCAAAAAAAAGATGCCTGGATTAGCTTTACCTCAAGTATAAACAAGGAGAGACCAGACTCATCTGGAGGAAAATAAAAACACTTAAGGACAAATATGTCAGTCCCCATCTTCAATACTAAACTGGGAAAGGAAGGATTTTTCATCTCCAGGAGAAATAGCAAATACCTTAGCCAAATCATTTGCCAGTATATTGGTAGTATTCACCTACAAACCAGTCTTTCAGCAAATTAAAGAATCTGTAGAGCAGCACAAGATCAGTTTTTCTATGATAGTTTCACACCTATACAACCAGCTATTCATATTAACAGAACTTTTAGGGTCTTGATAAAACATGCAATAGTGCTGCTGGTCGAGATGGGATCTACTACATAATGTTAAAACAACTAAACAACAGAACAAAAAAAAAAAACATTGTTAAAATATTACAAATGATTTTTAGAAAATAAATACCCAAACCCTCTGTCAATTGTCCTAACCTTCCCAGCCCGGGAAAGGATCATACCTTTCTACATAACTACAGGCTGTTTAGGCAAAGTCCTGGAAAAAATGGTTCACAGGTGGCTAATGTGGTTCCTGGAAATAAACAATAACTAGTACGGTTTTGAAAGAATTGGTCCACATCAGATGTGATGATAAAATCAGACATCTGGTCATGAATCTTAATATCGAGAAAGCCTTCAATATCACCTGGTAATATGGTGTGCTTAAGATCTTCATTATTTCGGCTTGAGAGGTCAGTTACCCCAATCTATACAGAACTTCCTACACCATGGGATGTTTCTGGTTAGATATATGAATAATTTATTCAAATCATTTGAATAAGAAGAGGATATACCACAGGGTTCTGTTCTCAGTGCAACATTATTTGCAGTAAAAATTACAAACTTGGCAGGGGATGTACTGAATACAGTATAAGCGTACATGTTTGCTGATGACCTCATCTCTTGTCAATCCCAAACTATGAATACCATTAAAAAGAGACTTCAAACTTCCATAACTAAAATAAAACCATAGGCACTGCAGAATGGTTAATTCCCTAGCAGAAAAGAAATCTGCTGAAATTCATTTCTGAAAAACCAAACTATGATTTTTGGAAATGAGAGTAGCTCTGAGTTGGTGATAGCATTTTTCTTAAATTTTTGCTGTTTTATTGACTTAATTGGCATATTAATTTATTTTCTAGAAGTGGCTTTATATTCCATGTTACAGTACTTAGTTTATTTTGAATTTAGATAGATTTGTAGGTTATTACCTAGTAACAGTAAAATTTGTACCATTCGAAACTTGCCACCATTGTTGTAATATATTAGAACATTACCGAGTAGCGTAACATATATCTTGAACTTGATAGCGTAAGGTATAATGTAAAACTAGATATTATAATATGCAGCACTGTATTGGGAATCTGTTAGCTCAGTATAGAATTGGCAATTAATTTATAAATCTTATTTATTTTTATTGTTGTTTAAATTGTATTTAAACAGAAATCATGCATCCAAAATAGAGCAGCAAAGTAACATGCACAAAGTAGCCAAAGTGCTGTCATTCGGGGGAGAACCCGAAGGGGATGATTCTCTAATGCATCACAGTCTAAAAAAAAGTGCAAAATGTGACATGTTTGCAGATCTTTCTAGAACATGATCTAGCTGTGTGTGTATACGCACGCACTAGGAGCAGAGAATGTGAAGAAATCATAATACACAATACACCAACCGATGTTATAAATAGTGTTATGTTTATTAAAATAATGTTTTAAATAAAATAAAATACATTCCAATAAAAACTGATAAAAAAACTGACTGTACAATATAATATGAATTTAAACTGCAAAGAATTGTTTACAATAAAACAATGTATATGAAACACAGGATGATAAAAGCACTAAAATACCATAGCTTTCAGAGGCATCCGCCTCCTTTTTCAACAGTGAGGCTTATCGTACGGCACATGCTTAAATATCAGCAGGCTCACGGTTCTCTGCATGTGGTTCCACAGGAGCATGGGCAGCGTTCTCCCCATGTGCACTAGAACCGGAAATGGCTCGGGAGCATGCCAGGTGGAACCGCTCATCCCGTCCAAGAACCACTGCCTCGAAGAGGGGATGAAAGCGGATTCCCCTGTCTCTGTTAATGGTATTGCTCTCAGAGGAACAAATCCGCAAGCTCTCGAGCCACTTGCTGTCCCAAAATCTATGTGCCCAGTCGACGATAACAGCTTCGTCTGGGGAGATTTGATGGTGCTCCTCCCAAAAATGTTCTGCCACAGCAGATCTTCCA
Organism: Mastigoproctus giganteus; assembly: GCF_048544385.1. Taxonomy (NCBI): domain Eukaryota; kingdom Metazoa; phylum Arthropoda; class Arachnida; order Uropygi; family Thelyphonidae; genus Mastigoproctus; species Mastigoproctus giganteus. The sequence continues at coordinate 110,495,340 of NC_143587.1, read as the reverse complement.
TAATCCGTGGTCTTTAACACATTCAAATGCTCCCCCAGACGATCTTTGAACCGCCGTTTCATTTCACCAACATGACATTCCCCCACAATCCGGGCATCTAATCGGAAAGGAGTATGACAATTCGCCAAGGCATAGAAAACATGCTCGCTCTGTATCATAAGTTATACAATGAGAAGGCAAGCACTGCTCAAACTACTTTTGATAAGTTTTTACAAAGAAATAAAACACTTTAATTCTAAATTTTTCTAATGTTTTAAATTACAATGTAATAAATAAATATTAGTTTTACTCCCTTTTTCAATTCCTTTTTTAGTTTTTAATGTTTTGACGAAAAATTTTTAAAGGTCATGGAACAATCATAATTTATCCCATTGAATATTAAGATCGCTTTCCACTGTTATTTTTATGGTCCCGCACTACCATGCAAAGCAAGGACTGCCTGTATGAAGTTTTCTGAGCAATGCAGACAGGCTGCCAGAGCAGGTCTAAGGTTATTGTCATATAAGGAATTTTTCTAGTAGGTGATTATCCCTATGTATAAGGCAATGGCCATGCCTTGAGTACTGCGTACAGGTCTGAAGGCCTCATTTTAGGAAGGATGTAGAGTTGCTTGAGCATGTACATAGAAGGGCAACAAGATTGGTGAGGGGGGAACAAAGTGGTCCTCTTACCAAGAAAGGCTTAAGTTCTGCGAATTGCAGCGGCCCGAGACTACGCACCTACGAGGTGATCTGATTGAGGTGTATAAGGCCTTGAATGGGTTGAGCACACTGAATTCTGATGGTATTCTTCCACTTGCTCAGATTACAAATCTGAGGGGGCATAAATTCAAATTGAACAAAGACTGTTGTAGAATAGGTGTGTGGAAATTTGACTTTAGCCAGTGGGTGGTTAATTGCTGGAACAAACTTCCATCTGGCCTTGTGGAAGTTGATAGCGTAAATAAATTAAAGGAGGAAGTGGAAAAACTTTTAGAAGGGAATGGATGTGTGTGTTTTTTTTTTTTTTTTTTTTTTTTTTGGCTGACGTACACTTGCTTTCTTGCATCACATGCCTCCATTACTATTATTACTACTATTATATGCTTTGTTAGCTGCATCTGGAACCTCCTCAGCAAAAGAAATGCTGAGGAGGGTTCTCTCCCATAAGCAAATATAGATGAGTTGGATGGGAATAACAGATGTCTTGTCAGAATTACTCCTTTTCGCCTGCTTCTCCTGAAACTAGATGCCCACAGCTGGGGTTAATTTTTTTTTTATCTGCAGCAGTTTATTATTGATCTGAGTTTGTTAGCATCAAGACCATTGTTTCCTACATGTTGTTTTAATAATTGATTTGTAGTAAGTGTAGGGCACTTTCAGTTGACAAGAAGATCCAGTGCCAAGATGTTTAGCAGCATCTACAAGTTCATTACCTGGGATGCCAACATGACCGGTGATCCAGCAGAAGACAACCTGGTTGGCTGTTTAATATTGACACAATTTAGATCCAATTTCTTTATAAGAAGGGAATAGGAAGGAGAAAAAGTAGATTGAATGGCAGTGATTGCACTTAAGAGATAATATATATTAGGGATTGCTTGATATGGTGGTTGTTTGTTATGTAGTGCTAGTTTTAATCCAAACAATTCTGCAGTATAGATACTGAATTCAATAGGAAGAGACTTGGCTACTGAGAAGGTGTAATAAAATGCTGTAGCACCTACAGCTGAATGTTTAGGAATGAGGGAGAATTGCTAGGGAGAATTTTCCTTTTACTGAAAACTGCTGCAAAAGAGGCTCTGAAAACTGAGTTTTTGAACTTGTCCATGTAATTCAACCAACTTTTTGTTTTGATTTCTTTTTTTTATTAAATCTTTCTCACATTCTCAATATCAGCATACAGCACTATATAAAAATTGTTTTCCTGCTGTCAAGGAAAACAAGGTGGCATCAGAATTTATAGAGCACTGCATTTATGTTGTATAGGTGGCATCAGAATTTTTTTTTTTATACTATATATTGCTATAAATGACTAGGAAAAAAAATTATCTGCCCATTAGAATGGTTCTTTTTAATAACAGTTCCTTAAAGATGATACTTTTAACACCCATTTTAATTAGGGTGGTCCAAGCTTAGTAACTCAGAGCCACACAAAACCGTTTTATTTAATAAATTAAATACATGAATTTTATTTAATAAAATTCATGCATACAATAAAATTATCAATCAAATGGACATTTCAAAATCATTATTAGTTATTTCACTATCTTTAATGTTCGCATTAATGAACATCACATTATGAAAATACTATCATTTTAGCTTACCCTAAATTAGCTGGAAAAATACAGTAAAAAAAATAATAAATACCACTGGAATTGAATTTAATTTTTTGATCCTTTTTGTATCTAGTTCTCATTAAGGGCTATTTAAACTTCAATATCTGTTTAAAAGTAGAGCAACAGGTGTTTTGGAAAAATGTAAATTTTTGAATAGTGATAATGGCAAAATAATATTTTAAGAATTTTTGTTATTTGCCCAGACACGATAGGTGGAAGCATATGATGAGAGCCTTGTCAATCAATTCGGCCCTGGAAAGATTGTGCAAGGCTTAAGGGGTAGAATTTTTTTACAACCTGGTCTGTACTTGTTAACAGTAGAGACTGCTTCTACAGGGATGGGATACACTTAAATAGAAAGGGTGCAAGAATATTTGCCGAGGCAGTGTTAGGTGTGTCAGAAAACTGCTAGCTTGGGGGGGGATAAAGGACTAATAGATTAACAGTAGCCACTGTCAGAGGTGAAAATGATTCTTGCACTGCTTCTATTGGAATGAGCAGCAGCCTGGAAAACAAGATGCAGGGTATTTCAGAGACTGCTAGGAGTCATTGCGGTACAAGTAAACACATGGGTTGTGTTAGGGTAGCTAAGAATAGGAACACGTGCATGTATACTTGCGTGTACACCAATGCTAGGAGTTTGGTAAATAAATTTGAATTTGAGGTGTTTCTCAAAACATCAAAGGCAGATATTGTTGGTATATCAGAGATGTGGTGTCACACAGATATAAGGAATACAGAACTGGAATTTGGGGAGTACAATGTGTACAGACAGGATAGGAAGGGAGGAGGGGTTATGCTATTAGTAAAGAAACACAAAATCCAAGGAAGTGAAGCCAGTCGACATTGCTGGACAGTGCAGTGTAGAGTCAGTTTGGTGTGACATAAGCATTGGGAGATCAAAATCGAGAGTAGGAGTGTGCTATAGGCCTAATGACTCTGATGAGTATAATAAGAAACTGTACAGGGAAATAGTGGGCCAGTAAATCAGAGAGTCTTATAACAGGGGATTTTAATTTCCCAGATATTGACTGGAATTTGTGGGTTGGTTACTCACAAACTAGCAAGGCTTTTGTGGATTTATTGGATGATTATTTTCTACGTCAGCATGTTCGGGAGGCAACTAGAGGGAGTAACACTCTTGATTTGATTATCAGTAGTGATTCTTCATGCATTAAGAATCTGCAGATAAAGGAACCACTAGGTGGCAGTGATCATAGTGTGCTGAGGTGGGAATTACTCAGAGGTAACTACCATCAGGGTTAAAGGAAAGGGTTTTTGTTTCATAAAGGCGACTAAGATGGTCTGAGACAATATTTAAATTCTATACAGTAGGACCAACTGATGATGTTACCAACAGCAAATTCAAAATGGGAAGCATTCAAAGAATGCTTGGAAGCTACTAGGCTTTACATACCAACTAAGAAATATTGTTCAAAATTTAGGCCTAAATAGATGTCAGATGTACTAATGAGACATATGGCAGAGAAGAAAAATGCATGGGATACATATAAATTAATGGGTGACATGGAAGCCTATGATAGATATAAGCTGGTCTGTAACTAGGTCACAAAGGTGATTAGGCAGGCAAAGGCTGATTACGAGAAATCTTTGGCAAAGGATGCAAAGAAAAACAGCGAAGAGTTCTTTACTTGTGTAAACTCTAGAAGGAAGAGGATGAATCAGATTGGTCCACTTGATATCAATGGTTCAACTGTTGATGATCCTGCTCATGTAGCTAACAAACTAAATGAATGTTTTGCATCGACATTCACACATGAGGAGTTATTCAGCGAGGGGAATGCCAGAGGTGTATTCAACTCTGGCAGTAAGCTAGATAATCTTGTAATAACTGAGAGTAAGGTGGAGGAGAAATTGTTGAAGATAAACACAAGAAAGACATCTGGGGTGGATGGGATCTATCCAGTTATATTAAAGGAGGCAGCAAATGAAGTAAGTAAGCAAACCCTTAGCCATAATTATGAGAGCTTCCTTCGACTCAGGGGTGGTACCCGTAGACTGGAGATGAGCAAATGTGACCCCAATTCATAAAGGAGGATCAAAGGCTGACACAATTAATTATAGACCTGTGAGTTTAACTTCTGTTCCAGGAAAATTAATGGAGGCACTTATTAAAGAAGCATTGCAGGATCATCTAGACAAGACTTCAGTTATAGCTCGGACACAGCATGGTTTTGTTAAGGGAAAGTCTTGCTGACCAATTTGATTGGATGCTATGATGCATATCTTCAAACAGGCCTATGGGGCTGGGAAATTCCATACTGCAATAATTAAAGACAAACACCAGCTAAGGAATTAAAAAATTTTTTACTATAAAAATAATAAAACAATGTGATACACTATCAGAAGACTAAAATATTACAATAAATTGCACTAAAATAAACTACGACAAAATGTTAAAAATATACCGAAGCAATAAAATTATCTAAAATAAACTGGATTAAAAGCGATAATACCTGAAGCTTTTGGAGACTGCTGTCTCCTTCTTCAACAGTATACTATTACTGCAATGACACATCCTTAAGTAGCAGACCCATGGCACTCATGGACGTGGTCCATCAGACACATGGTCGGCATTCCCCACGCGCGCATCGGAAACGGAAGTGGCTCGGGAGCGTGTCAAACAGAACCGGTCATCCCGTCCGAGGACAACCGCCTCAAACAGGGGGTGGAAACATGTCCCCTTGTCCCTGTTAATAGTATTACAACTGGATGAACCGTTTGCAAGCTCTTGAGCCACTTGCGTTCCCAAAATCCGTGGGCACGGTCCGTAATGACCGTGTCTTCAGGGGAGATCCGATGCTGCTTCTCCCAGAAATGCTCTGCCACAGCAGAGAGATAATTTTATTGCTTCGGTATATTTTTAACGTTTTGTCGTAGTTTATTTTATCGTAATTTATTGTAATATTTTAGTCTTCCGATATTGTATCACATTGTTTTATTATTTTTATAGTAAAAATTTTTTATTCCTTGGCTGGTGTTTGTCTTTAATTATTGCAGTACTATGATGCAGTCACAAAAGAACTGGATGCAGGGAATAACTTTGATATTATATATTTGGACCTTAGAAAGGCTTTTGATACTGTTGCACATGGAATACTGCTGCTTGATGCTTGATAACCATCAATATTCAGCAACAAATTCATAACCAAAACCAATTTTTTTTAAGTTACTTTCCTGAGAACAATATCTAAAAAGTGTAATTTATTCTACTGATTTTTTTATTTATTTTTTTGTTAGCTCTTCCTTTCAGCATTAGTAACTACTTCGAGGGCATTTCTCCACGTCTACCAGTACCTCCTACTAAAATATCAGACAATATGGCAGATCTTCTGACTGCATTAGACCTGAAAAAATATCATGAGCTTTTCTTACTTAATGAGGTAAGTAAAATAGGGAAAATTGAATGAAGGTATAAATAAATAGAATAGTTTCTATTACTAATAGAGTAACCCTTAAGTGACGTGAAATATTGCTGCATATGTTTGTCATTTTAGAGAAATTTATTTGCTGTCCAAGTGAGATAAAGTTTGGCATATATTTACATAGAGATAAAGCCCTTGATCTGATTATCAGCAGTGATGACGCATGCATTAGGAATTTGCAGATAAAGAAACTACTAGGTGACAGTGATCACAGTGTACTGATGTGGGATTCAGTTAAAGATGTAACTACAATCAAGGGTAAAGGGAAGTTTTTTGTTTTCGTAAAGGTGACTACAGAGGACTAAGATGGTTTTTAAATTCTATAGAGTGGGATTAACTGATGATGTTACCAATGGTGAATTCTAAATGGGAAGCCTTCAGGGACTTAATCTTACAGGCTACTAGACTTTTCGAACCAACTAAGAAATACTGTTCACAGTTCAGGCCTAAATGGATGTCGGATGAATTGAGGCTCATGGCAGAGAAGAAAAATGCATGGGATGCATTTAAATTATAGGCGACACAGAAGCCTATGACAGATATAAGCTAATCTGTAATCAAGTCACAAAGTTAGGTGGGCGAAGGCAGATTACGAGAAGTCTTTGGCAAAGGACACAAAGAAAAACATCAAAGAGTTCTTTACTTATGTAAACTGTAGAAGGAAGGGGATGAATTGAATCATATTGGTCCACTTAACATAGATGATTCGACTATTGATGATCCTGCTCAAGTAGCTGATAAACTGAATGTGTGTATTGCATCTACATTCACACACAAGGAGTTATTCAAGGAGGGGAAATGCCAGAAGTTTATCAAACTCTAACAGGGATCTAAATGATTTTGTGATAACTGAGAACAAAGTGGAGGAGAAATTGAAATTAAACATAAAAAAGCACCTGGGGCAGATGGATTCTATCCAGTTATAATGAAGGAGGCAGCAAGGGAAGTAAGCAAATCCTTAGCCATGATTATGAGAGCATCCTTAGTCAGGGGAGGTCCCCATGGACTGGAGATGTACAAATGTATCCCCAATTCACAAAGGGGGTTCAAAGGGTGATAAAATAATTATAGACCTGTTAGTTTAACTTCTGTTCCAGGGAAAATAATGGATTCACTGGTTAAAGAGGTGATACAGGATCAGGACCAGGGTATGTCTGCCAGGGGCAAAGGTTGATGACGTTGTAGAGCGAATATCATCTTTTAAGGGCACAAAAGGTGATATAGTTGTACACGTTGGCACTAATAATATTAAGAGTAGGAGACCGGCAGAATTACTTAACAAGTACAGGTCACTGTTGAACAAAAGCCGAGAATTAGGGTTGAATTTGAAAGTGTCTGCAATTCTGCCCAGACACGATAGGAGGGAGTATATGATGAGAGCCTTGTCGATCAATTCGGCTCTGGAAAGATTGTGCAAGGCTCAAGGGATAGAATTTTTTTCAGCCTGGACTGTACTTGTTAACAGGAGAGATTGCTTCTACAGGGATGGGATACACTTAAATAGAAAGGGTGCAAGAATATTTGCTGATGCTATCGAGGCAGTGTTAGGTGGGTCGGAAAACTGCTAGCTTGGGGGGAGACAAAGACCAATAGATTGACAGTAGCCACTGGCAGAGGTGAAAGAGATTCTTGCACTGCTTCTATTAGAATGAGCAGAAGCCTGAAAAACAAGATGCATGGTATTTCAGAGACTGCTGGGAGCCATTGTGGTACAAGTAAACACATGGGTTGTGTTAGGGTAGCTAAGAATAGAAACAGGTGCAGGTATACTTGCGTGTACACCAATGCTAGGAGTTTAGTAAATAAATTTGATGAATTTGAGGTATTGCTCAAAACATCGAAGGCAGATATTGTTGGGATATCAGAGACGTGGTGTCACACAGATATAAGGGATGCGGAACTGCAATTTGGGGAGTACAACGTCTACAGAAAGGATAGACAGGATAGGAAGGGGGGGGGTGTTATGCTATTAGTTAAGAAACACATAAAAACCAAGGAGGTGAAGCCAGTCGACATCGCTGGACAGTGCAGTGTGGAGTCAGTTTGGTGTGACATAAGCATTGGGAGATCAAAATTGAGAGTAGGAGTGTGCTATAGGCCTAATGACTCTGATGAGTATAATAAGGAACTGTACAGGGAAATAGAGTGGGCCAGTAAATCAGAGTGTCTTATAATGGGAGATTTTAATTTCCCAGATATTGACTGGAATTTGGGGGCTGGATACTCACACACTAGCAGGGCTTTTGTGGATTTATTGGATGATTGTTTTCTACATCAGCATGTTCGGGAGGCAACTAGAGGGAGTAATACTCTTGATTTGATTATCAGCAGTGATTCTTCATGCATCAAGAATCTGCAGATAAATGAACCACTAGGTGGCAGTGATCACAGTGTGCTGAAGTGGGATTTACTCAAAGAGGTAACTACCATTAGGGGTAAAGGGAAGGGTTATTGCTTCCGTAAAGGCGACTACGATGGACTGAGACAGTATTTAAATTCTATACAGTGGGACCAACTGATGATGTTACCAACAGCAAATTCAAAATGGGAAGCATTCAAAGAACTTATCTTGGAAGCTACTAGGCTTTACATACCAACTAAGAAATATTGTTCAAGGTTTAGGCCAAAATGGATGTCAGATGAACTAATGAGGCATATGGCAGAGAAGAAAAATGCATGGGATACTTACAAATTAACACATGACACAGAAGCCTATGATAGATACAAGTTGATATGCAACCAAGTTACAAAGGAGGTTAGGCAGGCGAAGGCAGATTACGAGAAATCCTTGGCAAGGGATGCAAAGAAAAACAGCAAAGAGTTCTTTACTTATGTAAACTCTAGAAGGAAAGGGATGAATCAGATTGGTCCACTTGATATTGATGGGTCAAGTGTTGATGATCCTGCTCAGGTGGCTAACAAACTAAATGAATATTTTGCATCGACATTCACACATGAGGAGTTATTCAGCGAGGGGAATGCCAGAGGTGTATTCAACTCTAGCAGTAAGTTACAGAATCTTGAAATAACTGGGAGTAAAGTGGAGGAGAAACTGTTGAAGATAAACACAAGAAAGGCACCCGGGGTGGATGGGATCTATCCAGTTATATTAAAGGAGGCAGCAAAGGAAGTAAGCAAACCCTTAGCCATAATTATGAGAGCTTCCTTGGACTCAGGGGAGGTACCCATAGACTGGAAATGTGCAAATGTGACCCCAATTCATAAAGGAGGATCAAAGGCTGACACAAGTAATTATAGACCTGTGAGCTTGACTTCTGTTCCAGGAAAATTAATGGAGGCACTGGTTAAAGACGCACTGCAGGATCATTTAGACAAGACTTCAGTTATAGCTCAGACACAGCATGGTTTTGTTAAGGGGAAGTCTTGCCTGACCAACTTGATTGGATACTATGATGCAGTCACAAAAGAACTGGATGCAGGGAATAACTTTGATATTATATACTTGGATCTTAGAAAGGCTTTTGATACTGTTGCACATGGAAGACTGCTACACAAATTGGAGCAGTGTGACATTGGAGGCAAATTGCTGCTATGGATAAAGGGGTGGTTGAGGGGGAGAAGACAGAGAGTGGTAATCAATGGACACTGCTCATCGTGGACTGATGTTATTAGTGGAGTCCCTCAGGGCTCAGTGTTGGGTCCATTATTGTTTTCTGTATTTATAAATGATATTGATGATGGTATATCGGGATTAATGTCCAAGTTTGCAGACGATACAAAGGTTGGCAGGGTTGTCAAGGACACTACTGACACTATGCTTCTGCAACAGGATCTGGAAAGGTTGAGCAGATGGGCTGAGAGGTGGCAAATGAAGTTTAACATTGACAAATGTAAAGTACTACACATGGGAAACAGCAACCCCAGAGCAACGTATCAACTCTATGGTACAACACTGACAGTGGTAGAGAATGAAAGGGACTTGGGGGTGATTGTGCAGGCAGATATGAAGTTCTCTGAGCAGTGCAGACGGGCTGCAAGAGTAGCTCATGGAGTATTGTCAATGATATACAGGAATTTTTCCAGCAGGGATAAGGAGGTGATTATTCCATTGTATAAGGCGATGGTCAGGCCACACCTAGAGTACTGTATACAGGTCTGGAGGCCTCATTTCACGAAGGATGTAGAGCTGCTGGAACGAGTACAGAGAAGGGCAACAAGATTAGTGAATGGAACAAAGGGGTGCTCTTACGAAGAAAGGCTTAAGTTTTGCAAATTACAGTGTCTGGAGACTAGGCACCAGCGAGGTGATCTGATAGAGGTGTATAAAGCCTTGAATGGTTTGAGCATGCTCAATGCTGATGGGATTCTTCCTCTAGCTCAGAATAATCACCTGAGAGGGCATAAATTCAAATTGAGGAAAGACAGATGTAGGATAGACGTGCGGAAATTTGCCTTTAGCCAGCGGGTGGTTGGTTGGTGGAACAGACTTCCATCCCTTGTGGTGGAGGTTGATAGCCTAAATAAGTTTAAGGCTCAGCTGGACAGGTATTTTGAACGAACAGAGGGGTGAAGTGGAAGTGGTTTTTTTTTTGGCTGATGCTGCATAAGCTTGCTTTCTTGCATCAAATGCCTCTACTAATGCTAATGCTAATCACCTAGACAAGACAGCAGCAATAGTTAAGACACATGGGTTTGTTAAGAGGAAGTCTTGTCTGACCAATTTGATTGGATACTATGATGTGGTGACAAAGGAACTGAATGCTAAAAATAATCAAAATTATTTTTAGCATTCAGACTTGGATTTCAAGGAATCTTTTGATACTGTTTCACATGGAAGACTGCTGTACAAATTGGAGTGATATGGTATTAAGGGCAAGTTACTGCAATGGATAAAGGAATGGTTGAGATGGCAGAGTGTAGTAATAAATGGACACTGCTCTACATGGACTAATGTTATTAGCAGTCCCCAGGGTTCGGTGCTAGGCCCATTTGTTGTTTTGAATATTTATTAATGATATCAATGAAGGTATATCAGGTTTAATGTCCAAGTTTGCAGATGATACAAAGGTTGGCAGAGTTTTTAATGACAGTAAAGACAGTATGCTACTGCAACAGGATCTAAAAAATTTAGGCAGATGGGTTGAAAAGTGGCAACTGAAGTTTAACATTGACAAATGCAAAGTACTGCATATGGGTAGCAGTGACCCAAGAGAAATGTACTAACTCTGTGGTACTACACTCAGGGAGGTGGAGAATGAAAAAAGACCTGGGAGTAATTGTGCAGTCAGATATGAAGTTCTCGGAGCAGTGCAGATGGGCCTGCCAGAGCAGGTCATGGAATTTTGTCAATGATGTATAGGAATTTTTCTAGCAGAGACAAGGAGGTGATTATCCCTTTGTATAAGGCAATGGCCATGCCACACCTTGGGTACTGGAGGCCTCAGGTCTGGAGGCCTCATTTTAGAAGGATGTAGAGTTGCTAGAAAGAGTACAGAGAAGGGCAACAAGATTGGTGAGAGGAACAAAGGGGTGTGCTTATGAAGAAATTCTTAAGGTCTGCAAGTTGCAGCATCTGGGGACTAGGCACCTGTGAGGTGATCTGATTGAGGTGTATAAGGCCTTGAATGGCTTGAGCAGGCTCGATGCTGACGGGATACTTCTGCTTGCTCAGACTAAGAACCTGAGTGGGCATAGATTCAAATTGAGGAAAGATGGTTGTAGAATAGATGTGCAGAGAAGTTTGCCTTTAGCCAATGGGTAGTTGATTGCTGGAATAGACTTCCATCTGTTGTTGTGGAAGTTGATAGCTTAAATAAATTTAAGGCTGAACTAGACAAATGTTTGTAGTGACTGGATGGGTGAAATGGGAAGGGGTTTTTTTTATGGCTGATGCTGTATAAGCTTGCTTTCTTGTATCATATGCCTCAACTAATGCTAATGCTAAGTATTGATACATGCATTACAGAACTTCTCTAATGCATGTTTTTTGTCCAGAAAGTGAATCATCCTTTCAAAAGCTGATTGAAGATGATACACACATCCTTACTGATTGATCTAAGATGGAGGGGGTTGGAACTACCTGTGGTCTGTCAACACCATATAGAAACAAATGACAAATACATGAAGTGGATGAGAGATGCTCTAACTTTCACGCTGAGCTAAATCCCATTAGGGAGACTTCGTGTTAATGTATCACCTGAAAAAAAATCCAAGCTCCAATCCACTTCAAGTTGGCCAGGACACATGTGGGTCTATTGGGTGATGTAAGGGCTGATGAGCTGGCCAAGAAAGCCATTCAAAATGCCCCACTATCCTTTGTACTTTTCCTAGATCATACATCAATAATACCCTCCAGAAAAATACCATTGGAACTGGCAGCTCTGTTGGAACCAAAGGAGAAAGGTCAGCACAACCACCAACTAATCCATAACATCACAGAATGGCTGAATACCTCCCAAATCATCATGGTGACCCAGACACAATTTCTAACTTGCATTGATTTCACAAGAAACCTCAGCCTGCTCACTCTTACTGAGTGTGGCCTAGGCACACAAGGAGGATACCACCTCCTCTATAAATACAACATATTTACAGCTTCCAGAAACCAACTGGAGATGCTTTCACTGTCTTGAATGGTTATGGCCCTACCTGGTAGAAGCTCTTATGGGAAGGATCCCTCAGAGTAGAATTTAGATCTTCAACTGCTGAATAAGAAAGAACTCAAGGTCGACGTTGTTGTAACAAGATCAGCAAACCACTTGCTGTAAATGGTCAACAATCCAAGTGACTTGGAATCCTGTCCCATTAACTGGGGGGAGACTGGTCTCCCATACCTGACCCACTGGAACTGCACCCAAACTGACCCCTGTTATTTAAAACAACCGACAAAAAAAAAAAATTAGAAAATTTGTATTGAATTTTCTAAATGTCAGTAATAATACAGTAGTTTTAAATTAAAATAAATTAGTTAATATTTTATTTTATATACTTTATAAATTTTTGTAAGTTTCTATGTAAAAAAAAAAAAAAATAAATAATAGAAAAAAGAAGTCGGTACTTTCAGAGTTCAGCTATATTCTTCTTTCATGGGTTAGAAATCCAGTTGCAGAAAACTTTCACTTGCTGCAATATTGACAGAGATAGAAGAAATTAAATCCTTGCAACGAGGAATGTACTTGATAAAGACTGGACAAAACTGTACACCCTTAAAGTGTTACCTTCCATGTCGACTTGGATGACACTAATTTACAAAGATCACTTAATCAGCCAAAACTAAAACTACAATTGCCATTCATAACTAGGAAAGGCTGCATCCACTTGCACCTTTCCCATCAAATTTCAGCCCATGGAGAATACTAGCTTATTTTCATAAACCCTCCCCCTCTCGCAACATTACTGCCTTCTCCCCTGCTAGCAATGTACTGCTTTCCTACTCCTGATCACTTGGTCACTGGTTGGCACCACTCCTGCTTCCAGTGGGGCGAGTAACCTGAGAGAAGGTAGTCCCTCTCCCAGGGCTAAAAGGAGCAATAATCGATTGTGATGCATAATCACCACTAGAGCCAACAGGCTCTCAACCTGCTGAATGTAGAATGGAACACAATCTCAGTCTTACCCAAAGACTGAGAATAGATTCTAACAAATCAGAACTACCAGCATTTTCTGATAATGCTTTTGTTATTTACTCAACTGGTAAGCAAATTCTCTCCCTTTGACATGTCGCATATACAACAGGTACACCAAAAAATGGTAAAATGATTCCGGTCAAGAGATCTATTAATTGAAACCATACAAGTAAGACATCCTGAATTATTATTAAAAATGTCATGTATAAGCAGAATCCCAATCAAAGTCATGCCACATAACACATTGAACTCACTTAAAAGGAGATAGTCATAGAATCACCAAAGAGGAGATAGTCATAGAATTACAAGAACAAAAAGTAACTCAGTGAAGGCAAATTATGATCTGGAAGGACAATAAACTAGTTCAAACACAAAATCATATTCACTTTCAGTACACCTAATTTGCCAACCTCAATTAAGGCAGGCTATCTGCACTGCTGAGTCAGTTCATACATTCCAAATCCCTTAAGATGTTTCAAATGCCAAAAAGTTTGGTCATTCTCAAACAACATGCAGAGGTGAAATTACATCCTAATTGTGTGTCCAAAGGTCATTCTCAAAACAGAGTGTATAACAGAGTCTCCAGAATGTCCAAACTGCAAGACAATCAAAACAAGCTTGATTACTAGCAAGATTATGCATAGGACATACACACCCAACCCATATGTGTCTTCTCATAGGAAATGACTCACCTCAATGCATGCATTGTTCATCACCACTTACTGTCAAACATATTTCTAGATTGTATGTACTATGCTCATATCATATGGAAAGTACTTTTTTGTACTTTCCATTCACTGTCATGACTATCACTTGCCGATGTTATTGGCAATAATGCAATTTTAAATGAACTGTTTACCTTTCTTAAGCAAATACAAATTTATGATTTCCTCAGATGCCAAATTGGACGATTTATTACATAAAATTATAACGCATGAATCGGCACATTTTGGCCTCAGTTGCCCTTGTGCCCTAAAACATCAATACTAGTACAATCAAATTTCAGCCTCTGTTTTAAATACTCTTTCTTAATTAATTACTCTATTTTATTTCTTAATATACCTCACATCTTTATATTCTTGGACTTGGCACATAAGGGCCTAAGTTACCCAGGTGACATTAATTCAGATCATATCTTTATACAGTCAGTTCTGCTATAACATGGTACATGTGTTCTTAAAAATCTCTGCGTTATAGTATTTTGGGCATTAAAAACATTAGAGCTTATGGGAAAAATAGGGATAGGGATAAAGCACCCAAAAAAAAAATGTTCAGTCTGGTTTCTTGAGGTTGTCACAGACATTCCAGACAAGCTGTACTTTCTACCTTGGAGTCTAAAACGCTGATGGAACTGATATTTGTGTGATACTCAAGTCAAGTGGATCCAATTTCGGTGAAGTCCGGACAGTCTATGCCAGCCAAATCCTCTGCTTGCACCTTCATGATGGTGGGACTGTTAGTAATCCTGGGTATAACACCCATGCACAAGCACACTATGGGTGACCACCCAGGTGTGAACCAGTGTAAGCAGGGGTCAAGGTGTGGTGCCCACATCACATAGAGGAATGCCGCCCCTCTGTGTTACCAGACAATACTAGGTGGTAGATGACTCATCAACCGGTGCAATACCACCACTTTGCTTATTGGAGGCTTGAAGTAGTGGAACCCGTGTTGTCTCCAGAGCTAAGTTCCTGTCAACCCTTCCCCATCTCTTCCATCATGCAGTATGACTGATGACTTTTGAGGTTATGATGGACATCATGGCGAGATCCAATCTTCCTTACATTTCGAGGGTACAGCTCTAAAATGGTGTTTGCAGGCTAGCTGCTAGTTAGTACACCAGACCGAACTTCTTGGTAACTCTTTAGGAGGCTTCCAAATCAGCTAGTGTATAATTTTGCTACCTCTACTCTGCCAGATAGTGACTGGAGGGAATCCAAGTAGTGTGTATGTGGGGGGGGGATTTTCGAGGCCACGTTATGTCAAGGAACTGGGTATATTACCATGCGTACACCATATCCAAAAATTTCATTACTTCATACAGCATGTCCCCCCCCACACACTTTTTCTTACTATTGAATACACCAGGAATTGTCAAACTAATAGAATAAGCGTATTTGTGAAAAGATCTAAACCTCCCAAACACTTCCTAGTTCATATCACAAATATACATGGTCTCAATTCTAATCTCAACGATGTCCATTTCCACTTGCAGTCTGCCAAACCCCATGTACTTTTTCTGACAGAATCTCAGTTACCGGTTGATTCAACTACTGCTCATCTCAGTTGTCCAAATTGTTCGCTGTATGATTCTTTTCGCCTCAGAGGTGGTAACTTGTGTATATGTCCGTTCCGATATTCCATGTCATAGACTTGGTAATTTGGAATCTCCTCTTTTCGATCTTCTCTGACTTACAATCTCTCTACCCCATTGTGGCAAATTCATCTGTTGTCTCTACCATTCTACCAATTCCACTAATCGCTTGGAGCTCTGACTTCCTTTCTTTGTAATTTCACTTTCTCCAGTCCAAATTTCCTAACAGTGAGGTAATTTTCCCCTGGTGATTTTAATGTTCACAACTCCAGCTGGCTTCCGTTTTCTAGTCCCAGCTGGTCGAGATGCTGAGGCTTTTGCAATTACTAATGACCTTGCACAGATTGTTCATTTACATACAACAATACTGGACAATCCTAACCATACAGCCAACACACTTGATCTTCTCACAAACAACCCTTCTAAGTACACGGTTGAAGTGAGTGGTCCTTTAGGCACCTCAGATCACAACTTGGTGATTGTCTTTTCTACAATGGAGCCTTTATCTCATGGATATTCCCAACCTCATGTTGTTTGGAATTACAAGAATGAAAAATGGGATGACCTGCAAGATTTCTTTTCCTTGGTCAGACTACTGTTTTGAAACGTCTGATGTTAACGTTTGCTCAGATCGTGTCAGTGAAATTATTCTTGTAGAAATGGAATCCTTTATCCCACACTCCACTTTAAAATCTTGTCCTTTATCTAAACCTTGGTTTTTCAATAAATGTGCTAAGACCATTCAGGAGAAGAATGTTGCATATCTTAATTGGCTTGTTTCCAATTCTTCAATTTCATTTTCTGCTTGCAACAATTGTAAAGCAGTTATTAATCAGTCCAAACTAGATTTTGAACAGGCTAAGAGTAGAAAACTTGCTTCTTGCCCTGGTCTCTTGCCAAAGCTGTTGTCTGCAACTTTTGCCCATCTCTGGTCTCACCTCTGTCAAAACCAGATGGTTCTGTTGTCACTTCGGCTAAGGATAAAGCTGACCTGCTAGTATCCCATTTTTCTTCCAACTCATATGTTAATGATCTTGGTAAAACACCTCCACCATTCCGAACACGTTCCATTAAATGCCTCCTGTGGTCTTCCGTCAAAAGGATTTTGATGACTCTTGATGCTAAGAAAGCTCCAGGTCCTGATAGTATTTCTCCACTTGTTCTCAAAACCTGTACTCCTGAACTTACTCCTATTCTTTGCCACCTTTTTTCACTTTCTTATTCCAAAGGTGTTTTTCTTCTGCTTGGAAATTTGCTCATATTCAGCCAGTTCCTAAAAAGGGTGACAAGTCCCTCTAATCCAATTATCATCCCACTGCAATTACTTCTACTCTTTCTAAAGTAATGGAGAAATCAATTAACTGATCAATCAATTAAATATTACAGTAAAAAGAGCACTGTAATATATACATACTAATTTATTTCTGTTCACTGCCTTTTTTTTTTTTGATTGTAAAATTTAAAATAGTAAGGGTGGCATCAAAATGAACAATTCTAAATTTTTTCTTTCCAATTTTAAGGTTATAAAATGGCATACATGATCCCACAAATCACAAAATTGCTGAAGACCTAACCCACACTATAGGTATCCAACTCAATGCAGGGCCAGTGTGTGTGTATACATAAGAGGTGTGTGATCAAAAATTCAGGGACTGACTATATCTTGAAATTGTGGTATTGTAATGAGTTTCAACTTATCCCAACATGTTCAGTGACTCGACTGGACATTAAATGCATGAAAATCTCCCATTTATCTGTAGTCAGTCTGACTCAATATGTGGTTGAATAGAAAATGTTTTATATGCATTGCATTTTAAACCGAGTGACTTTACTAAGCAGTAAATTTGTATTAATTGTTTCATATTAGGGAAAAGTGCAACAAACTCACAAAATATTAAAAACATCTTTTGGACAAGATCCCATGTGTCATTTAAAGACTTAATTGGTTTTCAAAATTTGAAGAGGGCCTGTTGTGTATTGAAGGTAATCCTCAATTATGGGGCTTGTCAGTTTTAACACAAGATTTTGGGAATGCAGTGCATTTTAGCCAAGTTTGTCTCACATTTTTACTGATGATCACAGAAAGCAGCAAGTTTTCACATATTATCTTCATTAAGATGCTTCTGCTGACCTATATTTTGTTTCTTCCATGATTATTAGTGATAAATCATGGGTATATGAGTTACAGAAGCAAAGGACTAGTCCTCTGAAAAGAAGACTCATCTCTAAGACCCAAAGATGTAAGACAATTTTAATCAAATATGATGGTCATGCTCATTGTATTTATTGACTTGCAGAGCATTGTTCATTATGAATTTGTCCCACATGGTCAAACAATGAACTGAAATACTACAAAACAGTTCCATAATGATTGCCCAATGCTATTTGAAGAAAACTTCTGGAAATTGAGCTTGAAGAAATTAGTGCTTTGCATCATGACATTGCCCCTGCCACTTTCTTTTCTTTTGGGGCACTCATTCACCATTAATCCCCTATCTACCATATTCTCCAGATTTAGCTCTTTGTGATTTTTCCTCCATAAACTTCAAAGTTCCTTTGAAAGATTATATTTGTAATGACTGAGGAAATTGTTCAGAACACGACACAGGAACTGTTAGCAGTTCCAGAAGAAGTCTATTAGGAATGCTTATAGAAGTTGCAGGATTGATCTCCTTCAAAGTGTACTACAGTGGTCTCTGACAGTTTTTAAACTCTGTACAGTGGGATAAACTGATGATGTTACCAACAGTAAATTCTAAGTGGGAAGCATTCAAGGAATTAATTGTGGAAGCTACTAAAAGTTTCATACCTATTAAGAAATATTGTTCAAGGTTTAGGGCTAAATGGTTATCTAATGAACTAATGAGACTCGTGACGGAGAAGAAAAATGCATGGGATGCATATAAATTATCAAGCGACTCAGAAGCCTATAGCAGATATAAGCTAGTCTGTAATCAGGTGACAAAGGTGGTTAGGCAGGCGAAGGCAGATTATGAGAAATCCTTGGCAAAAGATGCTAAGAAAAACAGCAAGGATTTCTTTACTTATATAAACTCTAAAAGGAAGGGGATTCATCTGATTGGTCCACTTGACATCGATGGTTCGACTGTTGATGATCCTGCTCAGATAGCAAACAAACTGAATGAGCATTTTGCATCTACATTCACACATGAGGAACTATTAAGGTTTGAAAATGGCAGAAGGTTATCAAATTGTAGCAGAACTTAATGATTTTGTAATAACTGAAAGCAAAGTGGAGGAGAAATTGTTGAAGTTAAACATAAGAAAAGCACCTGGGGTGGATGGGATCTATCCAGTTATATTAAAGGAGGTGGCAAAGCAACTAAGCAAACCCTTAGCCATAATTATGAGAGCATCCTTGGACTCAGAGGTTCCCACGGATTGGAGATGTGCAAATGTATCCTCAATTCACAAAGGGGGATCGAAGGGTGACACGAGTAATTACAGACCAGTTAGTTTAACTTCTGTTCCAGGTAAAATAATGGAGTCACTGGTTAAAGATGCATTGCAGGATCATCTAGACAAGACTGCAACAATAATTCAGACACAGCATGGGTTTGTTAAGGGAAAGTCTTGTCTGACAAATTTGATAGGATATTATGATGTGGCTACAAAGGAACTGGATGCAAAAAATAATTTTGATATCATATATTTGGATTTCAGGAAAGCTTTTGACACTGTTGCTCGTGGAAGACTATTGTACAAATTGGAGCAGAATAGTATTAAGGGTAAGTTGCTACAATGGATAAAAGGATGGTTAAGTGGGAGAAGACAGAGGGTGGTAATCAATGGGTGCTGCTCTTCTTGGACTAATGTTATTAGTGGAGTCCCACAGGGTTCAGTGTTAGGTCCACTGTTGTTTTGTATATTTATCAGTGATATTGATGAAGGTATATCAGGCTTAATGTTGAAGTTTGCAGATGATACAAAGGTTGGCAGGGTTGTTAATGACAGTAATGGCAGTGTGCTACTGCAACAGGATCTAGATAATTTGGGCAGATGGGCTAAGAAGTGGCAACTGAAGTTTAACCTTGACAAATGCAAAGTACTGCATATGGGTAGAAGTAACCCCAGAGAAACATACCAACTGTGTGGTACTACACTTAAGGTGGTAGAAAATGAAAAAGACCTGGGAGTAATTGTGCAGTCAGATATGAAGTTTTCTGAGCAATGCAGATAGGCTGCCAGGGCAGGTCATGGGGTTTTGTCAATGATATATAGGAATTTTGCTAGCAGGGAAAAGGAGGTGATTATCCCTCTGTATAAGGCAATGGTCAGGCCACGCCTTGAGTACTGCGTACAGGTCTGGAGGCCTCATTTTAGGAAGGATATAGATTTACTTGAGCGTGTACAGAGAAGGGCAACAAGATTGGTGAGGGGAATGAAGGGATCCTCTTACCAAGAGAGGCTTAAGTTCTGCAAATTGCAGTGGCTGGAGACTAGGCACCTGCACGGTGATCTGATTGAGGTATATAAGGCCTTGAATGGGTTGAGCAGGCTGAATTCTGATGGGATCCTTCCACTTGTTCAGATTACAAACCTAAGGGGGCATAAATTCAAATTAAGAAAAGACAGATGTAGATTAGATGTGCGGAAATTTGCCTTTAGCCAGCGGGTGGTTAATTGCTGGAACAAGAATAAATTTAAGGAGGAACTGGACAGGCATTTGGAGGGAATGATGTGTTTTTTTTTTTTTTTTTTTTGGCTGATGCTGCATAAGCTCATACACTTGCTTTCTTGCATCAAATGCCACTGCTACTACTACTACTACTTTGAAGGAGATCCATCCATAAAATAAATAAGCTTCATTCCCCAATATTATTCAGTTCCCAGACTTTCTGATCACACTTTGTGTGTACACACAAGTTTGTATGTTACCCAAAGTGAAGAGTTTCAAATTTATGACTTTTCCTTTGCTGCATTTGATATAAATCCTTCTCTGCTTAGTTACCACTGGCCCTTGTTTTATTGAGGGATAAGAAATTCCTTTGGTTTCTAAAATCATGTATCCCTCGTAGATAGTGACTACTATGAGAAAACATCTATTTGGTAAAGAACCTTTGATTATCAGTTATTCCTTACCTCAGAATTTATTAAAATATGAAGTGAAGATGCATTACCAATAAACTGAATTTTGTGCTTAATTCATTTTAATAGTTTTTCAGTTGTTAGATGCCAATCATTTCAAAATATATTTTGAACATATAGAAAAATCAGAACTGCTAAAACCAGTTACAAAATTTTCACTTAAATGTTTCTTTCCCACCATACAATAAATTACTTGTTGATGAATATACATCTGTAGTAGCAGAATAGGTTTATTTTTGTTCAACTGTTTCTTTTCCTGATGGATATATATGTTAAAAAATGATCTCCCTAGCCTGGTAAGTTTCCCACACTTAAACAACTTATTTGTTAATATCATTAACAATGGATTTCCTAGAGACAAAATAACCATGGGTATACCTAGTCAAAACTAGAATTGATAAGACATTCAACAGTTTCAGTGAATATGAATGAAAAATCCACACACTTATGTAGAGTGGTATACTAAAATACACTTTTCATCTTATCACTCCCACATAATCAGTTTGCAGTAATCTCAGTTGGCTGTGGCTCCATTTAACAGGTTTCACAACTCTAGTGCATATATTTTCAAATAATGACAATATTAAAAAAAAAAAAAAAAAAAAAAAAAGACATTTGCTTACTAAGACTTCTGAAATTAAATTATAAAAATCTTAAACATTTTGCAAATAGAATAAAGATTATTTCCATTAAATCACTTTTGACTTATTAATAGCTTAATATTTTATAGGTGGATATGGAAAATTTTCTTCAGTTGACTGAAAGAGATCTTAATCTGATGGGCATTGAATATGCAGATAGAAAAAAGATGATCTCTGCCATAATGTGTAAGTATACAATTTTATAAACAGTTATAATAACCAAGATTAATTCCTTAACAGATAAATGTAATGTGCAACAATAAAATATGATTATTTGATATAAACTATCAGTTTTAAAATAAAGTGACTTAAAATGATTAATATACTATGAATATTTTATAGAACATATGGGAAATCAGTTATTATTACAACCTCCTTCTATAACTTAGTCCACAGAGGCAGTGTAATACAAATGAAATCACACAGGGTTCCTGACCTAAATAATAAAATTGATACTGGTTAGATGACATTTACTGTTCTACAAAAAAGGTGCCTCCGTAGCCAGGTGGGAAGGAGCAGCAGTGCGTAGCACACACTTCTTGATTAGACCGGGGTTCGAGCCCGTCACCACCAAATACGGAGGATGCGGAAAGGTCAAGGGAATGACCACCGCATATCCCGGAGCAATATGGCCTTAGTTGCTAATGCTCCTAAAAACCAAATAACAGTTCTACAAAAATCAACTTTTTCCTACTCCTTATTTTATATTTGCAGTTACTGTCAAAGAAAAAGATAAATAGGAACATTTAAAACAAACTTAGTCATTCATAGACATGACTTGTCTGCCTTTGTCAACATAAGTATTCATCATTAATTCAATACCTGACAAAACTTTCAGTACATAATATTAAAAGATATTTTGGTTAGTCTTTAGTACAAGGTTCTTACCTATGGATCTTTGCGATAATGAGTGATAGACAGGCCTACCTCCTCCCCACCTCTTCACAGCGGTTGGCTATTAATCACAATGATTTTGGGTTAGAGTGAATGCCATTTTGCTATCTATTCCTTTGTGAAATTGTCTCCTGATTATCCCCATTTGGCACTGGTTTAAAATTGGGAAGTGATTTCTTGCCATTAAGATTGTTCAAAATTCTTCTGACATCCTTCATAGAAGATCACAGAAGGCATTGACTGGAGTACACTGAGAATGGTAGGAGGGGATTTACCAAGTTCAATACAAGAGTCAAAAGAAAAGTAGAATGCAAACAGGTTGGTTTTATCTTTAGCTTAGGTGGCAATAAAACCATTAGGTTTTAACAGAAGTGGGAGTACAGATGTGCAATAATTGCAGCCAATAACTTTGGCAAGAGAGCAGAATGCTCAACTACCATTTGGACAAGAAGCAAGTTTTCAGCTCTTAACCTGTTCAAAATCTAGTTTGGACTGATTAATAATTGCTTTACAATTGTTATGAGCTTTGGTGTATGCAGAAGATGAATCTGGCAAGTTAAATGAAAGCAGTTTGTTATATGTATATGTTGAACAGCCTTTGCATATTAAGTGTAAAAACAGTTTAGATAAAGGACAAGGTTTTAAGGTGGAGTGTGGAATAAAGGATTTCATCCCTACAAGAATAATTTAACTGACACAATTTGAACAAACATTGACATCAGAAGATTTAAGAGTAATCCAACCAAGAAAAGAAAAAATCTCGCAGGTCATTCATTTTGCATTCTTGTAATGCAACACAAAATAAGGCTAATAGTGGTAACAAAAGAAAGGCTGCTTTGAGAAAGAGACCATCAATAGGTTGTGATTTGAAGTACTCAGATGACCACTCTTCTCTACTGTGCTTGGAAGGATAGTTTGTAAGAAAAAGATCAAGAATCTTAGCTGTATACTTAGTACTGTCAGGAAATGGAAAATTCCGAATTAGTAATTGGGAAATTACTAATTTTCCATTTACTAGAAATTGGGAGCCAGCTTCAGTTTGTGAACATTAAAACCACCAGAGAAAATTTTCTCTTTCTTATGAAAGTTGGACTGAAGAAAGTGAAGTGTTATACAGGAGTTTGTTCTCAATGGGTTCGGGCTTCTTTGGACGATACTAGCTGTGTTGCGGGACTGGTTTCCTTCCTTGCGTACTTGTCCCGAGCGTAACACAAGTATACTCACGTGACTGCCTAGTGGCTTTTTATATTAGGGCAATGGTCTCGAGCCCTAAAAGTTCTATTCAGCCGTCGTAGGGAATCGAACCCTCGGCAACTGACCAGAATTGTGTTTTTCACTACAAGACCCTTTCAATTATAGTCAGATCTTGAGTGCAAGTTCTTTTATTCTTACGTCTATGCTCTGATCATCGTGTGAATGGAGAACAGGTGTGAAGCAGAGATATTTAATCAAAACTTAGTTTCATACTGAATCATACTATAGAAATTGTACATATATGGTTAATAAAGCTCTAATGGCAGCGACAGGCAAAATATACATCATCTAGTTACAACAATTCACACTGATTATATAGAAATAGTTTTAACATTATTGATAAATTGGTAATGGATGGGCTCTTAGTGTGTGTACTCTTTGTGTGGATGGCTCATCTCTGGCCTGTACTGGCATGTGACAAACTGGTTACATTTGCTGTCAGAGAATCATAGTGGGTGACAATACTAAAGGTTGCGCTATTTAAGATATCACTCATAAGATATGCTTTAACTTATTATACATCATATTATCTATAGTGAATTATAACAGATGACAATACTAAGTGTCGCACTAATTAAGATAGCAGCATTAGGATATTCTGTAATTTACCAATACTAACATAATAATCATATTTTTGAGGAGTAATGTTTATACATAACAGAAGGGTATCATTATGACTTACCGAAAAAGGGACGATTTGTCCTACGGGGTGTGGAAACTGGTGAGGAACTTCCGTGTTTTCTATCTTCTTTCGGGCTCTGCTACTCTCACTCACTTTCCGTATCGTCTCGTGCTGTCCGTAAAACTTCCTAAAAATCTCTCCCTCTCTCTGTCCTGCTCTGTTGACTATATTGCCCCTTATCACCTGGACTTCTATCGATCTGGTGTTTGAAAAAAAGGAGGGGGAGGGTAACCTGCAACGATTAGCGACAAACAGCATGAAGCAGTTTCTCCAAGAGCGAACGGAGCTCATATTTTTGGACCCCCGAACTTAACTTCTTCAAAAGCGACTGTTATCGTTAGCAGCGGCCTCCGTAGCCGAGTGGGCAGGAGCGGGAGTGCAGTAGCACACGCTCTTTGAGTAGACCGGGGTTCAAGCCCCTGACTGCTGAATACGGTCGATCTGCCAACCCGCACTGGACCAGCGTGGCAGATTATGGTCCATTTCCCTCAGCATGAATTGTTGAGGAAGCTTCCATCCTGCAGTGGGTTGATAATGGCTGCACGTTTGCTTTTTACTTATCTCGAGTTAAGACAATAGTGACCGGGGGAATTTGTTACCGTGAAAGCTACTACGTTCGGATACGGGTTCGACACTACAGAATTTCGGAATCTTATTATTGTCGAAGAGCTGATAGCACTTGGTTTGTCATGTTAGTTTAGTAGTTATGTTTTCCTCTGACATGACCAAAACATCTCTTTAGCAAAAGGGGCACAGCATGGGGGGAATATGGGGAATGTTTTCAAATTAATAAGAAAAATGTGAGCATTTTACAGAAGTTTCAAAGAAAGGAAGTCGAAAGGTTCCAAGTGATTAGTTGGAGTTCCAAGAATGTAGAGGCAACAAATGAATTTGAAATAATGGGGTAGGTCCTGCTATCAAAGAAAAAAATAAAATAAAAGTAGTTATGTAACTTCATAATCTTAGGATACATCATTGCCTACTTTGGGGGGGTGAAATGCCAGTACACCATACAAAATTGGATTTGAGCATAAGCATAATGAGAAATGCAAAACTGAATTCTTTTTTGCTAAATTTGATAATTATTTTATTATTTTGATAAAGTATTATAAAAAAATTGAATTATAAAATGCACCATTTTAAATTGGATCACTTAAATAATTTAAAAATTTAATCCTTTAAATCATTTAAAATAATTTAATATTAAAAAGAAATGAGTGCTTGACTGCAGGCATTAGAGGATTAAGAGCATTGTATAATCTTCTGTCACTTGTGCAACCTTTGAACAAAAATAAAAATAAGTAAGCAATAATAGTAATAATCAAGAAGGTTTTATTGTATTTTTAGAATTTAAGGTAACTGAATCTCCTGGATTGAAACAAATGCTCCATGTGGCAGCTGCAACATGAGCATCTATTTTTGTCAGCTGCTCGTATTTAGCCAGTGAAACCAAAACTTTGGCAAAAATTACACATCTGTTGCTGTCATCTCACAGATGCCACTTGGGAATTGCCTAAAAGAACTGTAGATGCATTTGGTTGCATGGCATTCTCTTAAATGCCAAAATAAATAAATGAAATAATAATAACAGTATTAATAATGGCCATATGGTGCAAGTAAGTCTAAGGCTTATGCTGCACCAGTCAAAAAAGAAAGTAATATATTAATAAAAATTAAATAAAATAAATAATAAAAGAAAAGGAAATAGACAACCTATGCATTTCCCTCCTCCCATAGGTAACTATCCAGCTGACCTTTGAATTTCACCAAACTGTCAGCCTCTACCACCCATGTAAGTAACTTATTCTAGTAATTTATAACTTGCTGGCTAAAATAAAACTTCCTGCAATCCATCTCATCTCCCCCCCCACCACCCGTAACTTGAATTAATGGTCTCTGGTTCTAGAATCATAACCTTAAATTTCCTTCCCATTCATTTTACTTTTGCCTCTCAGAGCTTAAACACATCAATCAAGTCTCCTCTAAGGTGCCTAGTTTTCAAGCTGATCCACATCTTCAAATTCAAATCCACATATTCAAAGTCTTTCCTCATATGAATGCCCTTTGGCTGATCTCACCAGGTGAGTTACCCATCTCTGGACCCTTTCAAGAAGCTCAATGGCCTTTTTTTAGGTGCGGTCTCCATACTTGAACACAGCATTCCAAGTGTGGTTGAACAATAGCCTTGTATAATGGAATTATGACGTCCTTATCTCTACTAGCAAATGTTCAATAAATCATTGATAGGACACATGGGCCTTCTTTGCACCCTGTCTACAATCCTTGGACAACTTCATGTCTGACCGTATCGTAACTTCCAAGTCTCTTCCACTACTGACTTTGTGTCTCTTCCAAGTCTCTTCCACTACTGAAGTGTATGTTATTTTGGGGTTACTGTTCCCCAGGTGTAGGACCTTGCACTTTATTAGCTATATGGTGCAAGGAAGCCTAAGGCTTATGCTGCACCAGTCAAAAAAAAAAAAAATTTCTGAATGAGAGAGAGAGAGAGAGAGAGAGAGAGAGAGAGAGAGAGAGAGAGAGTGAAGAATGATGATATCCAGCTCTGGACCCTGGGTGTGCAAAGCCATACTCAGCAGATGAGAGCCCCTGGGGTGATTTGCAAGGATTAAAGCAAAACTGTCACTTTTCTGACCATCCCTGAAGTCTATCTAGGTAAATCTGAAGAAGCTCTGCTTGGCAGTGATCATTAACTACTCTACCAATCTTTACGTCATTTGTAAATTTAAACATCACATCCTCTATCTCTTCATCAATGTCATTTAAGAAAATCAAAAACAACAGTGGTCCCAATACTGATTCCTGAGAAACCCCACTTCTTACTTTAATGAAATCTGAGAAATAACCATTTATCACAACCTTCTACCTCCTGCCCTGAAGCCATCCTGCTATCCATCTAAGGATTTTCTCTGTGATTCCTGTTCCAGTTTATAAAGTAACCATCCATGTGGGACTGAGTCAAATGCTTGGCTGAAATCTAATAAACAATGTTGAAATTATTCCCTAAATCCTACCCATGAAAATAGCTAACCAGATTTGTCAAACATTATTTTCCCTTTACAAAACCATGCTGCCCATATCCTTCAGATTTCTACTTCTATCTAATCATCATGAATTCCACCCTTGATTTTCCCTACTACTGAAGTTAGACTGACCAGTCGGTAATCTGCCCTTATGTATTGGAGATACATTGGCACTTTTCCAATCCAACAATTTCTCCTGAGTCCATTGATGCTCTTATAATTAGCCTCAATGGTTCAATGCACTCACTTGCCGCCTACCATAAAATAGTAGGATGTATGTCATCAACCCCAGGAGCTTTACTTGACTGTAGGCTTAAGTTTTTTTCATTAAAAATCATGTGGAATTTCAGTATCATTAATTACATATTTTTCAACTCCACTCCCATAATTTCTCATCCTACATAAAGGGTTTTTCTTCTGTAAATATCGATGCAAACTAAGTGTTGTGTTCATCTGCAGCATCAGCTGGGGATCTAATAATATCCCACATCCATTACATAAAGGTTCGATCTGGCAGATAATGAGAAATCACTGGCTCTCTTTGCCAGTGATTTCTCGTTATCTGCCTTTGCCAGCCTAACCTTTTCTGTGGCACTATTACAGATCGATTAGTAGCTGTTTATAGGCTTCAGTACTTTTAATTGCTTTAACTTTTCCATGCCGTCTTTTCTGCTCAAATAATCAGGCAACTTCATTATTCATCCAACTTGGATTCCCCATGGAGTATACTATTTTAATGGTATATACACAGTTCAAGGCTTTTGTGATTGTTTTAAAGGTATACCATAATTCAATTATATTTTCTCTCTGTGAGATATCTACCTGGTTAACAGAGGCCATGTAACACCTTAAGTCATCGTAATTTCTTTTCCTGAATGGGCAAGGAATTGAACTGAAATTATAACCCATTCCATTGCCTCTCTAACTGCTGCTACCTCTCTTTATTGTCCACTGTAGAACTCCGTTATCATTTCCTGCTGTTGGTTCCTGTACCTTTTAGCCCTATTATGTCATCTGGTTCATGGGTGATGATCAGGTCTAGAATATTCTTTTCTCTAGTACTTTCCTTGGCATGTTGATACAAATAACAATCATCTAGTACAGTGTTTCCAAAACTGGAGTCTGTGGACCCCTGAGCATCCATAGACCAACTGCAAAAGGATCCTCTGGAATTGGTCAAATTATTCATTCTATGTATAGCAAATTGATATTAAATAAAGTTATTATATTTATGTAAAAATAAGAATAAGCTTGAGTTGAGCTTATTTTAAACATAACTTTGAATTTTCTTTTCAGAAAATTCACTGTTTTCTCTCTCTCTCTCTCTCTCTCTCTCTCTCTCTCACACACACACACACACACACACACACACACACACACACACACACACTGGGGTCTGTAAACTTTTTTTATTTTTATTTTCGAAGGGTCTATAGATCTCAGTAGTTTGGAAACCACTGATCTAGTTGATTTAAAATTTTGTCCCTCATGTGGAATTTCCTTCCTGTTTGCTCCAGTCAATTAGAGGCAAATTAAAATTGCCCATAAGACATGCTTACTTGCCCATTCCATTTGCATGTAGAACAGGGGGCCCCAAACTATATGGCCTTCGGGCCAGATATAGCTGCCGAAAGAATTTTATCTGGCCTGTGGATACATCGCCACCTACTTTGTGGGGGGTGATGGTGGTGAAATGCCAGTACACCATACAAAATTGGATTTGAGCATAAGCATAATGTGAGAAGTGTAAAACATTTTTTTTTTCTTTTTTCTTTTTTTTCTTTTTTTTTCTTTTTTTTTTCTTTTTTTTTTCCAATTAGATTGCAAAAATTAGTTTGTATTAGATCACAATAAAATTTATGAAAAATACATTTTACAGATTATTTTAACATTCGTTGGTTGATTAATAGTGTTGATGCATGTATGTCAGCTTAGTCTTTAGATATTAATTCTGTTATTTCCACTC
Source organism: Mastigoproctus giganteus (assembly GCF_048544385.1). NCBI lineage: Eukaryota > Metazoa > Arthropoda > Arachnida > Uropygi > Thelyphonidae > Mastigoproctus > Mastigoproctus giganteus. The sequence continues at coordinate 110,466,090 of NC_143587.1, read as the reverse complement.
AAAGCTATTCTTTGAAACATTGTTAAAATCTGTTAATCTTGACCCTGTCATTAAATAGCAATAGGTATTAGGGATTTCCTAATCCCTTGCCCGCCTGCACAACAACCCTGATGTCCAGAGTATTGGGAGAAAAGGTCGCCCTAGGCTTCCACTACACAACATGAGAATCCCGGATCCAGGATAAATCCTGGCACCAGCAGCATAGTCTGATGATTGGTATTAGTAAGACCCTGAACCAGCATGCACATGAATTTAAGAGTATGAGAACAAAGGTCACCCATCTTCTACTATACAAGAACCCAGATCCAGGATAAAAACATGACACTATCCTATTAGTTAACAGAGTTAATCCCTCTGCTATAAATTAACTGCTGGCAGCCTGTATGCACAAAGTTTCTGGTAACATTGGCAAGAGGAGGCTGTCAGCAGGTATGAATTTAACTCTTTGTATTACCCTGCATTTCCTCTTTTATATTGTAACAGCAATTCAAATCTAATACTTTAGAATCGTAATTTGCAAATTGTAATATTAGAATTGCATTTGTATTATTGAAATTGTAACTGTAATATCCTAAAATCAGATTTGTAGTCATTTCTGTTCTCCCCAAAACAGCATGGTCTGATGATGGATATCAGTAAGATACCCAAAACGTTACCTTATTAAATTATATCATAAATATAGTTTTGTATTTTAATATAAAGCTAAGTTTTATATTATAATAATGTAGTTTATTAGGCAAACAGCCTAAATAAACTATATTATTAATTTCATTTGATGAGTGATATGAATATAATAATCTCCATGTTAAAAATATTTCATAAAATTTCAAGACACGTCAGTGCTTACTTAAATATTCATGAGCATTTTTTTTATATTCCAGTGATCCCATAAAAATCATGTCGAAGTTGATGTCAAAAAAAATAAAAGTTGATGCTTAGTGTTGTATTTTTAATGAGCAGTGGCCAATTAATTACTTTTTTGTACTGCTCAGTGATACTTGCACATGTCTTATTTGCAACGAAGCCTTGTTGGTGTTCAAGGAATATAATGTGAAACATCAGTACACCACAAAACATTCCTTAAATTACGATAAATTTCAGGGAGCTTTGCAGCACCAAGAACAAACCCAAACTTTTCAAAGTCAACAACAGAAAATTAGAACTTTTACTCATCAAAATTTATCTGCATTCAGAGCTAGTTGTCGAGCCTCCCAACTCATTGCCAAACAAGGAAGAGCTTTTATGGATGGAGAACTTGTAAAATGAATTTGTTTGGCAATTGCAGAAGTATGTCCTGCAAAAGTAAAGAATTTTGCGTCTAAGTTTATCTTCATCAACTGTAACGAGAAGAATTGAAGATTTAGGAGCTGGTATTCAAAATCAACTCGTAGAAAAAGTTTGAATTCTCACATTTTTCAATAGCAATTGATGAGAGACGATACAAGCCATGCAGTTCAATTACTAATTTATATCTGAGGTGTAAATCAAAATTTTGCAGTAACTGAAGAGCTAGTTGCATTAAACTTGAGATACAAGTGAAAATATATTTTGAGTGTGTCAGAAGAAATTGATGGCCTCAAATTGAACTGGGATTGGCCATCAGCAGTTACAATGGATGGCACTAAAAATATGGTTGGTACTAAAATTGGGTTCATGGGTCAGCTTCATAAATATCTTGAGAGTAAAAATATTAAAAAAGCAATGCAATTTCATTCTGTAATTCACCAGCATTCTTTGTACGGAAAGTTTGAGTGTAGATTCAGCGCGCGTGCACACAACACTCTCTCTCACTCTCTCTCTCTCTTATATATATGGTATATATTAAAATAATAAAACTAAGTATTGCCTAAGGATCAAATTCTAATAAACTTATTTTTAATTTTCAGTAAATATTTTAATATTTGTTTTTTTTTTTTAATTCTTTAAAAAACCAAAAGGTATACACTATTCACCTAAAAGAATCTGGAGGGTACATGGCATATACCCTCCACCACAGCTCTGTGCATGACCCCATCATCCCTTCTATCTGTCCTGTCCTTCCTAAATACATTGTACATACCGTACTAAAACTCATATCTTCATGTGGCACCACATTTCTGTAAGCAGTCTTTTGTCAGCATTACTTGTCCTAACCAGCAGTTTGAATTCACTCATTTTATTGATGATCAACCCCAAGGGCTCACATCTGGTGAGTATGGGGCTTGGCACACCCAGGGTCCTTAGCTGGATATTATCATTCTTCTCCTTCTTGATGATTTCCTTCTACTTCTGGCTCTTGTTTTTTCTCCCCCCCCCTCTCTCTCTCTCTCTGTTTCTCTGGGTAACTCAAATTTCTTTTGGCTGATGCAGCATAAGCCTTGGGCTTCCTTGCACTATATGGCTATTAATATTACTGTATAAACAATTAAGACAGTCTTTTTGTATAGTTAACTACCCTGACACTTTCCTTGAAGTTATTTAAGCTTGCTTCCATGGCATTAGTTACCTGCTCATTAGAAACATTTCTGCCTTCAGAAACAAACAAGAACTGTTGAGGCATATGCAAGCATTACTTCGACCATTATCAGATAAACTTGTATCTAAATTACCCTTTCCCCTCCCCCCCCAAACTAGCAGTTTCCCTGAACCTTGAAGGTATCCTCAATGATCTGGCAAAAACTCTTGCACCACGTTTGTTTTAAAGTGTCCCATCTCTATGAAATATATTCCTTCTACCTACAAGTGCAGGCCAAGCTGATAAAAATTCCCCCCTTCCAAAAGCCTTCAGAGTCGAAGTCTTGAGTTGATCTACAAAGCATTTCAGCATATAATGCCTCCTATTGTGCCTGGGCAGAATTGCAGACACATTCTGACCTAACTTGCAGAATTTTTCTAGCATGGTCTTATATTTGTATAACAAATACAAATCGTAAATCATGTGCGCTTAATATCATTAGTCCCCACATGAATAATACTCTCTTTACCTCCCCCCCTTTAAAATCTGACAAGGTGTTGGTGACATTATTAATTGTTGCTCCTGGCAGACATACCCTGATTCTAGTCCACCTATCCTTATTACAAGAAATATTTCCAATTTCCCTGACAATGGAGTTTCCTAATAGAACCAAGTTAGTCCTCAACGAGAGCAGTTTGCACTCGGTTATTCTGCTCTGGGGCCTGAATCAGGGGTTGCATCACTTGGTAGGTTATTAGTCTTGAATCCCTAACACAAAACAAGTAATCATAGTCTCATAATTCATAGTATATTGCAATAACAACAGAAAATACTCTATAACCAGTTAGTGAATATTGGTGGGCATAGATACATAGAAGGATTTGATTTCATTGACAAGTTTAAAAAAATAACAGAAAAACTTTTAAAGTTAGATCTGTCAGATGCCATAATAGCAGTGGAAGGTTAATGATGTTATATGTATATTAAGAAATGCAAAATATCAATTTAATTAATTTTGAATTTTTTTTAATTGTTCATAATAACAAAGGCATTCATTTAATCACTAATATAAATGCTTATATTTTTTTTAATCCCCCAGTTCTGAATAAAAGCCACTTAACCACTTTTCAAGATTCAAAGTACTTTCGAAGCACACCAGGGGCAGGAAGATTTTCAATCCCTATCAAGAAATCTTGAAAACATATCATAGGCTGTATATTTATGACCATATAATGGCCTTTTTAATGACAGTTGAAGAAATTCTAGTCATGGACTCTTACTGTACACAATGTAATCTCCATCATCTCATTATAAATTGACATTTAGACTACTTAAATATTGCAGATATTTTTTATTCTTCTAACAGTGAGATTTATATTTAAAGTATTTTTTAAATATTTTAAGTTTTTTAAGATACTGTTCTTTAAATTTCTTTTTATGTATACTGTTTGATTCTTTTAAATCACTGACTATGGCCAATTTTTTTTTTTTTTTTTTTTTGAATTTATTTATCAGTGAAAGTTTAACTGTTTTAGAATGTCAGTGGAGTACTTTTAGATCATGCATATTCTTTGTTTGTAAATTCAAAATTAGGGCCTTCTATTTTATGTATCTGATTTTTTCCTAGTAACTATACAAAGCTTACCCTTTTGAATTAAATATTTATTTTAATTTTTTGAGTACTAAATTACATAATGTGATATTTACTAATATCGGCAGTCAAGTATTGTACTTTATATGTATATATAAAGCAATTCACAATATGTAATAGTGTATTTTTAATAAATTATGCACATTAAATTGTTTGAATTATTTTAATTTATTTTTGTATGAACCTAGTTCTAGCAGAAAGTTGAATATTTAAATATTTGGTTTTGAAATATGGCTTCATTTTAGCCAAGCTTATTCCAAATTTTATTATGGTCTATAATGTCATCTTTAATACCAATTCCTATGATATTTATTTTATTGCCATTTTAAAATTTTAGCAATATGTTAGTTTTTTAAACATTTAAAAGTTCTGCTTTTTAAAATTTGAGATGTTGTAAAAATTAACTATTTTTCCTCTCATCAAACAAATTTCATTTAATTTTATTTACATGTAATGTGAACAACTTAATTTCTTTTGTGTATGAGTGTCTGTGTGTATATATATATGAATTTGAATAAAAAAAAATGCTTTGTATATTAATTTTGTTTTTATATAAAAATTATCTTAGACTCCTAAATAACAATCTATTCTTATAATTCAAGCTGCACTAAATAAGTTAAATTTTCCTTTCACTCAAATTCTTATACATGTGATATGCTTAATGAGCTTAACATTTAACCTTTGTGCATCTGATATACACAATGGTAATTCCCTAGATCCGTGATTCTCAACAAGGGGTACACGTACCCCGGGGGGGTTAGCAGAAGCGGTACCAAGTGGTATCTCAGGTGTTGCATCCAAAATGGCAGATTTTCATGTGGTTAGTTTTTAGTAAAATATTTATCAGCTGATTGTGAAATTTTACTGATTTTTACCATGTTATTTCTGATACTCTAGAATTTGTGCTTTGAGAAAACTAAATCTAAACCAAACTGTCCAGCCTGTCAGTGCTGAAGTGAAATCACATGACTTCTCCATAAATCATTTGTCACTTATCTATATTTTTGCGTAGTTTAGCCCTTTAGCAGATTTTGCTATCTTAAGTGTAACTTCTAGTCAATGAAAGGATGTCATGTGCTATTGTTTACAAAAAAATTTCCTTTGTAACTAATGTACCACATGACAAATGGTAGCCATATTCACTCCCAGAGGTAGCTGTTTGTAATTAGTGTTCCACTGAAATGCTCTTTTATTGCATCTCCAGCTGAGGAGAGAAACTGGGTGTTTACAGTAATTATTCACTGAGTCCAGTTTACAAAAATTACTAAGCAATTGAATGTATCAAAGCAAATATATAGCCAAGTCTTAGCTATTTTCCCCTCTTAGATAAGTTCTAGACTCGCTTTGTGTTGTTTGTACTAGATAACATGGTGGTTTTTCTGCGTAACTATTTTAATTTTCATTTCACACCATCCAATCACGGATAAATTTTTAGTAAGAGGGATAAAGAGAAATTTAGATTCTGTGGGGAGAACAGAAAATCCTGAGAAAAGATGCGAAGACAAGTCAAGAACATTTCAATATTGACAGAGGCAAGTGTAATCACAACCATTCACCAAGTCTACAAGCAAATCAGCTTCAGATTAAAAAAAAAAAAAAAAAAAAAAATTATCAAAATGAATATTTGAAATATGGCTTCTATTGTTTTGTGGTGGAGGTGAGCAGAATCAAATCCATTAAAACTCACCAATAACTATGAAACTGTCTCTGTTGACATATTGGAGACATAGTGAAAGAAATCATTTAGACTTGAACAGCAAGTTCATTGCTTTTTTCAAAGAGAAAAAAGTATTACATAAAAAAGACTTAGTTGGTGAAATCTATATTTGTGAGTTGTAAAAAAAAGAATTATTAGAAGCTTTACCGAAAGTGATGAATTTCGTTGTCACAAATGGTAAAAGAACAGTTCATAAAATTTTACCCCTGTGTGACGACTTATGTGGGTTTGGCATATATTGTGACACAATCAAAAAAGAGAAACACACTTGATGCTTCAGCAGATATTTGCTATCAATTATCAGCTTTGACACTTAATTAGAGCAAAATCACTGAAAAGCTGTCACAGCAGATTTCTCATTAGATCACTGGTTTCCAAACTTTGTTACTACGTCCCCCTTTTAAAAAAATCTAATCTTGGTGCCTCCCCCCCTTTATTTCATAAAATAATACAGACACATTTTTAAATGGTAAAAAATGTATTAATACAAAAAATGAAAAAAAACGTAATTGACAGAATAATAACAAGGTTTTACTATATATATGTGTATATTCATTTTTAAATTATTTTGTTTTTAATGCGATGGATGTGCTTGTTTATTTGCACGAAGTTTATCAAATCTAGGTGTCATTGAGAAGAGTGCTACTCGTAGTTCTTTTTCTATTACTAAACGGGCTCGATATTTGGATTTCATTGCAGCCAATGCAGAAAATTCCATTTCGCATAAATATGATATTACGAATGGCAGCAATACCTGCATTGCTTTACTTGACAAAGTATTATATTCTTCACTTCGATTCAACCAAAATTGAACTAGGGTTTTAGGCGCCTCCGTAGCCAGGTGGGAAGGAGCAGCAGTGCGTAGCACACGCTTCTTGATTAGACCGGGGTTCGAGCCCGTCACCACCAAATACGGAGGATGCGGAAAGGTCACGAAATGACCACCGCATATCCCGGAGCAATATGGCCTTAGTTGCTAATGCTCCTAAAAACCAAATAACAATAACAAACTAGGGTTTCACTCTGAAATTTTTGTTTCAATGAAGTATCGCATGATAATTCTATCAATTTTTCCTTTTCCAAATTCATCATCTTGGATTCTATATCCACGCGAACTTTGTAAAATCAAAATCTTCGAAATAATGTGAAAAGTGCATTAGTAAACCATCCAAGTGTTTAGTAAATAGATTTTTGTTTGCTTCAATATTAACTCTGGCGCAGAAATCATTTAAAAGTGGAAATATGTCCAACTTATATTTTTGTAAATTTGATTTCCACAGCTCAAATTTTTTTATGAATGCTTTCACTTTGTCTTTTTGAATCAGTAAATGCATTTGTGATCCTTGCATTGATTTATTCAAAACACTCAATTTTCCAAAAATTTCAACCAAATAGGCAAGTTTAACAATAAAGTTATCATTCCTAAATAAATTTGCCTCTTCATTATGATTTTCATAAACAAAAATTGCAATCTCTTCTTTTCAGAAGTGATTCAAAGGGTTCAAACACCCTTTGAATCACTTTTGCACGAGATAGCCAGCGCACTTCACAATAGTATAGAAGTGAGGTATAATTACCTTCCATATCTTCACACAGCTTTGCAAACAACCTAACTTTTAAAGGACTGTTTTTTAAGTAACTTATAACTTTCGTAACTTTTGTAAAAATGTTAAGTCCCTCGCTCATATTTTTTGACACAAGAGCTGCTCTGTGAAGCATGCAGTGCATCCAGATAACTTCGGGTGCTTTCTTTTTAATTAATGCTTGAAGACCTGCCTTGTGTCCTGACATTGACTGTGCTCCATCAGCACAGAGTCCAATGCAGTTATTCCACTTTACGTCGTTCTCATCAAAAAAAGTGTCAATTATATTAAAAATTTCATTGGATGTGGCCTTTCCAGGAATGGGGTTGCAAAATAATATATCTTCCATTATATTAGTTTCTGCAACATATCGAACGTATGCAATTAAATGAGCATCTTTAGCTACATCAGTTGCCTCATCTACTTATGTGGCGAATTTCGAAGTACGCAGTCGAGAAACTAACTGATTGCAAAGATCTTCAGATATATCATCGATTCTTCTGCCAGCTGTATTATCAGTGGTATTTGTCGCAACTGTTTCGCATATGATTCGCAGAACATTATTTTAACCATATCAGTAGGTGGTAGATGACTTTCATCAACCGGTGAAATACCACCACTTTGCTTATTGGAGGCTTGAAGTGGTGAAACCCATGTTTAGTCTCTAGAGCAAAGTTTCCGGCATCCCCCCTACCCCCATACTTCTCCTTCAACCCATGCATGGTACTAAGTACTATAGGTTTTGATACCTTCGTGTTTGGGATTTTCATAAAAAAAAAAAAAAATAGCTGCTGGCAAAATTAGAGTTTCTCCTATTGTGTGTGGTTTTTTACATTTCGCAATTCTGTAAGAAACTTGGTATGACGCTAGAATTGCATTTGATGGAACAGAAACTATCTTTTTGAACGTTTGCTTTTGTTCGTTAAACTCATCTACTTTTCTTTGAAAAAATTCTATGGGCTTACCAGCGTATTCAGAATGCATAGTTTTAAGGTGCCGTTTTAATTTGCCTGGTCTCATACTATCTGCAGCCAAAACTTTTGTACAAAACAAACACATTGGCTTTACCAAGCCATCTATAATAACACTTGTGAATCCTAATGATAAATAGGATGAATCGTATTTTCTTGTCTTGGGAGTTCTACCTCCTTGTTCCCTGTTGCTTGTATTCCCACTACCTTTACTTGTATCAGCATCAGTATCTTCATTATTAGTGGATTTTCTTTTGTAACCAGTCAAAAATTTATCCATCCGTCTAAAAATATTAGAATTAACTTTATATTCATAAAAAATACAACTTCTCAATTACTAACAATTATTATCAGTAAGTAATCACGCCAAAAACAATAAAAAACATAATCGCACACCGCTGAAACCGTATTTTCAACCATGCAACTAATGCATGGTTGAAAATACGGTTTCAAATAAATTAAATTCATCATATCAATCATAATTCATCAATCCATTTCAGCAAAATATAATATTTTTTTCCAAATAAATGTTTATCTCATGTTTACATCGAAGTTAGAGTGAGATAGGTGGCGGATGCTTTAAAAAATAGGTTATAAAATTTAATGTTATGTTATGAAAGTTTATTTATATGTATATATTTTTTAATTTATATATGTTATGTTATGAAAATTACATTTCTGTTAAACTTTTCGCGCCTCCTTTTGCACTAGTCTGTGCCTCCCAGTTTGGAAATCGCTGCATTAGATTCACTTAGTAAATTTATTTTTTAATTTAGTCTTAATAATACTTATTTTTTATTTATTTATTTTCTTAAGTTTTAATTTTTTATTTTAAATAAGTTTTATTTTTTTTAAGTTTTAAAATTGTAAGAGTATAAATTATTTTTTGGTTCCACTATAATATAGTACACACATTCAAAAAAACTGAAAAACACCCCTTTCTTAGGGGTATTTTTCAGTTAGGTGTTCTATGCCTACAATAATCTTAGCATTAGCATTAGTAGAGGCATATGATGCAAGAAAGCAAGCTTATTCAGCATCAGCCAAAAAAAAAAAAAAAAAAACACACACACACACCACTCCCATTTCACCCCTCCGTTCGTTCGAAATACCTTAGGAGGTGCATGAGGACCTACCAAACTTTCACAGGGTATCAGCCAGAAAGGTTGAGAACCACTTCCCTAGATGACTGGTAGAAAGTTACAAAATGTTAGTGGGGGTAACAGGAACACAGTAAAATCTGCATTAAGCACCACCTCATGGGACTAGCAAAAATGCCATGCATAAGACAGACTGGTACTTAGAGGCTATGTTATTAAATTAACAAAGCAAACGGGTTACAGCAAAGAATAAAGTAACTTTATTTAAATTATTTTGCAAAAAAAAAAATTTGATTTTAGTCTGGTTAAGATTTTTTTCTAATCTAAAATGATTCTTCAAAATTTGCTAGTTTAAAATATATTTCTTCAAAAGCAGTAAATTCTTTTAATTTTTTGCTACATTTTTAAAGCCTCTTTTTTTCCATTTTTTTTATTACACTAAAGTTTAATTTCAGGAAACTCTGTAGACTGGATTTTCAGACATCCATTGTCAGGTATTTTGAGCATTTACATACCCTGACAAATGTAACCATACATCATCAGTGAAAAATGTAAGATCCAGAGTACCATCAGTATTTTGTGTGAACTGTTGAAACCAGTAGCAGTAAAGTCTTTGCTAAAGATGATCTGCTGCTTTTAATTCTTGGACAACTGTGATACTGTATGAAAAAAGGTGTAGCTTCTTCCTCACTGCTAAATGCACATTTTTGCTGTTATGAAAACTTCTGCAATGATTTTGGATTTTGCAGCATTGAATCTGAAATATCCAGGAGTTTCTCTTCTGTCATTTTTGGTGGCTTGCCATGTTGTGTACAGCACCTATCTCATAAATTTGTCTATTAATGACTGCACAGCATGCTGATATGATATTGTCATATTTGGAAATTTCTTAGAAAAGTTTTACTGGATGCTTTGCATATACTCACGACGCTTGTTAAAAACATAACCAAAAAAAAAAAAATACACCCCTCCAATAACAAAACTATCCTTGGCACACTCCAATTAACTGCCTAACTGACCTTGACACACATGCCACTAGGTGCACAGTGACCCATATTTTACACATTGCTTTCATACAGGTGTATAGTGATTTTCCAAACACTGCATAAGTAAAGAAGTCTTTGCTGCTCTTCTTAGCATTCTTTGCTAGACTTCTTGCAATCTGCCTTTGATTGCCTAACTTCCTTGGTTTGTAAAGTTTATATCTACTATAGGCTTCTGTATCACCTGATAATTTATATGCATCCCATGAATTTTTCTTCTCTGCCATGTCTCATTAGTTCATCTCACATCCAATTAAATCTAAGCCTTGAACAGTACTTCTTAGTTAGTGTGAAAAGCCATGGCTTCTATAATTATTTCCCTGAATGCTTCCCATTTAGAATTTGTTGGCAATGTCATTAGTTGGTCCCACTGTATAGAATTTAAAACTGTCTGAGACCACTGTAGTCTGCTTTATGAAAGCAAAAACCCTTCCCTTCAACCTTCACAATTAAGTAAATCCTCCAGAAATATGCTACGATTACTGTCACCTAGTGGTTCTTTTATCTGCAAATTCTTAATGCATGACTATCACTGCTGATAATCATATCAAGAATACTACTCCCTCTTACATGGTGCTGCTGTAGAAAGTAGTCATCCACAAGTCTTGCCGATGTGTGAGTGACCAACCCACATCCAGTCAATATCTATAAAGTTAAAATCCCCCATTATAAAACAGTTGATTTACTAGCTCACTATTTCTCTGTACAGTTCATTGTGCTTATCACAGTCATTTAGCCTATAACACACTCCTCTTATGTTTTCCCAGCGCCTATGTCACACCAAACCGACTCAACAGTGCACTTGCCACCCACCCATGTCAACTGGATGCTCTGCCTTAGATTTTGTGCTTCTTAACTAAGAGCATAACCCCACCCAATCCCTCCTGTCCTTTCTGTATATATTGTACTCCACATATTTAAATTCTTGTATCTGAATAACATCACATCTCTAATATCCTCACAATGTCTGCATAGATGACTCAACCGGCACTTAAAATTTATATACTATGATTCTAGCAATGGTGTACATGCAAGTATACATGCACATGTTCTTACTCTTAGTTAACTGAACAAGCCCATGTATTTCCTTGTTATTGTTAAGTTCTTGGTCTGTGTAACTCCCAAGCTAGCAGTTTCTCACCCCACCCAACACTGTCTTGACAGCATCAACAAATATTCTTGCACCCTTTCTATTTAAGTGTATCCCATCCCTGAATAATCTTAGAAGGATACAGAAATTTGCTTCTCATACTGTTGCTGACAACTCTGTAAGGAAATCTCAGCAACATCAGTTTATACTACATCTTTCCAGCAAATTAAAAACAAGAGAACAGCATTCTATTAACTTCCAAACTGCCCACATTCTACCATAACAAACCTCTACAATATTCCGAACTTTTGCATGCCATTCAAACAGCTCACAGTGGTGCCGAAAGACCAAATGGGATCTATTATGTCATGCTGCAACATCTTTATGACAAAACTTTGCACCTCCTCCTGGGAACTGCTCTATTATTTTAGCATTCCTGGAAAAGATCCATCCAACCCCCATAGCTATAGACCAATATCTCTGTCAAGCTGCCTCAGCAAAATCCTTGAAAAAAACTGTCTACAGTAGACTCGTCTGGATCATTGAGTCACAACATCTAATGAGCCATAGTCAACATGGCTTTCAACAAAATAGATTATGCTTGGATCCCATAGGCTGAATTTGCCATTCGCAATCCCTTTGTTAAACTCGAACATCTAGTAATGGTTTCAATAGATATAGAAAAGGCTTTTGACACGACATGGTAACATGGCATACTTAGTGATCTTTATTCTCTCGGTCTACGGGGCAACCTTCCCATATTTGTTCAGAACTTTCTACACACTAGATTGTCTCAAATAAGATACCAAAATGCTGTCTACAACTTTCATTCAAGGTGTTCCGCAGGGATCAGGGATCAGTACTGAGTACTACTCTTTTTGCTCTTAGAATCGATTCCATCACTAAACAGCTTCCAAGCACAGTTGAGACATACCTTTATGCGGATGACCTTTCCATCTCCTGCCATTCCCAAAACATGAGATCTATTGAAAGGCAGCTTCAGATATCACTGAATAAAATACAATGGGCCAGCCTTAATGGCTATCAACTCACAACAGAAAACAGTTGCTATCCATTTTTGTAGACAATGCAAACTTCATCTGGATCCTGAACTACAAATTTCCAATGTCTCCATCCCAATAACTACTAACGTCAGATTTTTAGGATTAAACCTTGACAACAAATTAAATTTCTTAGACCATATTAAAAATGTATGTACTTCCTGTTTAAAAAAGTTAAATATACTCAGAACATTATCCATCCTAACATGGTGCAGATCGCACCTCCCTGCTTCGGTTATACAGGGCATTAATCACGTCTCGATTATAGTGCTCCTGTCTATGATTCTGCCAGAGCAAATGCTTTGCGCTGGCTCGATCCAGTTCAGCACAGTGCCTTGAGGATTGCACTTGGGGTTTAAGAACATCAGCAGCACATAGCCTCTACATTGACAAGCATCAAAAGTGAAACAACTTTATGCAGTTCACACTTGCAGATGTATTGATTTTTCTGCAATTTACACAGATGGCTCTAAATCTAACTCAAACGTTGGAGCAGCAGCAGCAGCAGCAGTGTTCCTAAATACTATTATTTCAGCATCCCTTCCACCTGAATTCAGTATCTTCTCAGCAGAATTATATGCAATTAAACTAGCCTTAGAAAATCTGTTCTGACTGCTCATTAAAATTTGTTATTTAGACTGATTCCCTCAGCTCAATTATGGCATTATGTAACTTCTCAGATAAAGTTCACCCTGTTCTAAATGAAATTAAGACTATTACTGCAGATTGAGGAGTGCTATGAACTGATCACCTTCTGCTGGATTCTGGTAATAAATTAGCTGATAAAGCTGCAAAAAATCCAACTATTGTACTTTATATTTAACCAATATCCCTGTTCCAAACACAAGTGTTCCACAAATCATTCATGGTGCATGCCTAACAGAATGGACAGTGCTCTGGCACTCTCAAACAAATAATAAACTTTTTCAATTTAAACAGGATCCTAAAATTTGGCATTCCAGTGTTCATACATCAAGACGAGAAGAAATAGTCCTTTCAAGAGCAGAAATAGTCATACTTGTTTGACTCGCCTTCATTTACTCACAGGAGATGATCCACCACAGTGTCCACATTGTTCTATAAATCTGGCTGTTAAACACATTCTCGTTGAATGCCCATACTATATACAAGACAGAAATGCAACCATGCTGTCATTGGTTAACGTTAGGAAACCAATAACTATAGAGAATGTCATTGGTGACAACGCAAGTATTCCTGAGTTTTTCAACTTTCTGAAGCAAATTGGAGTTTTTAGTCATTTCTGATTTCAGCCTTTTCTGATGTTACAAGAATTTCTCATATATTATTACAATAAATAAATAGGTGCATTATAGCCAAAGCAGCTTATGCGCCATCAAACCCCCACAACAACAGCATATCTTTTTGCCACCCAACAAACATAGACTAACACATAATATAGCTCTGCTGGAAATTAGAAAGTCATGTGAAGCCTGAAAACTTATTTATACGATGGACTGAGGAATGCCTCACATACAGGAGTAAAGTTAAAAATATAGGTATCTTATACTATTGGAAAATGTTTAATAGTATTAAAGCTGAATTTTGCGGATAAAACATCTATTGAAATTAGAAAGTTATACACTAGAAGTATAGTAAATAAATTTGAATTTGAAGTGCTGGTCAAGACATCAAAGGCAGCTAGTTGGGATATCACAGACTTGGTGTCACAGATATAAGCAGTGCAGAATTGAGATTTGCAGAGTACAATGTGTACAGTAAACATTGACAGTGTAGGAAGGGAGGAGGGTTATGCTGTTAGTTAAGAAATCACAAATCTAAGGAAGTGCATGCAGTTGACATCTTGGACAGTGCAATATTGAGTCAGTTTGGTGTGACATAAGCACTGGGAAAAGGAAAATAAGAGTAGGAGTGTTTCATAGGACTAATGACTCTGATGAGTACATCAAACAGTTGTGCAGAGAAATAGAATGGGCCCGTAAATCAGAATGTCTGGTGGGGGGGGGATTGGATTTAAATATCCAGATACTGACTGGAACTTGAGTTGGTCACTCATGCTAGCAAAGCTTTTCTGGATTTATTGTAGGATTGTTTTCTATGGCAACATGTTTGAGCAACATACTCTTGATCTAATTATCAGCAGTGATTATTTATGCATTAAAAATTTCAAGATAAATGAACTGCCAAGTGAAAGTGATCACAGTGTACTGATGTGCAATTTACTTAGAGATGTAACTACCATCAAGGCTAAAGGGAATGGTTTTTTCTTTCGTAAAGGTGACTACAGTGGTCTCAGACAGTTTTTAAGTTCTATGCAGTGAGATCAAATGATGATGATAAAAATAGCGAAACAGCCTTCACAGAATTAGTCTTTGAAGCTACTAGGCTTTTCATGCCAACTAAGAAATACTGTTCAAGATTTAAACATAAATGGAAGACAGATGAACTAATGAGGCTCCTGGCAGAGAAGAAAAATTCATGAGATGCTATAAATTATCAGGCAACAAAGAAGCGTATGACAGATTTCTTTACTTATGTAGACGCTAGAAGGAAGGGGATGAATCAGATTGGTCAACTTCATAGTTCGACCGTTGATGATCCTGCTCAGATAACTGACAAACTGAATGAGTATTTTGCATCTACATTCACACGAGGAATTCTGTAAAGAAGGGGAGGACAGAAATTTACTAAGCTCTAACAGAGAGCTAAATGATTTTGTAATAATGAAGAGCGAACTGGAGGAGAAATTATTGAAGATAAACATAAACAAGGCACCTGAGGTGTATGGAATCTATCCAGTTATACTGAAGGAGGCAGCAAGGGAAGTAAGCAAACCCTTAGCCAAAATTATGAGAGCATCCTTAGTAGTAGTAGTAGTAGTAGTAGTGGCACTTGATGCAAGAAAGCAGTGTAGGAGCTTATGCAGCATCAGCCAAAAAAAAAAAAAAAAAATCACACCATACCCTCCAATTGCCTGTCCAGAATCCTTAAATTTATTTAACCTATCAACTTCCACAACGACAGATGGAAGTTTGTTCCAGCAATTAACCACCCGCTGGCTAAAGGCAAATTTCCGCACATCTATTCTACATCTATCCTTTCTTAATTTGAACTTATGTCCCCGTAGGTTCGTATTCTGAACAAGTGGGAGGATCCCATCAGAATTCAGCGTGCTCAACCCATTCAAGGCCTTATAGACCTCAATCAGATCACCGCGCAGGTGCCTAGTCTCCAGCCATTGCAATTTGCAGAACTTAAGCCTCTCTTGGTAAGAGGATCCCTTCATTCCCCTCACCAATCGTGTTGCTCTTCTCTGTACACGCTCAAGCAAATCTACATCCTTCCTAAAATGAGGCCTCCAGACCTGTACGCAGTACTCAAGGCGTGGCCTGACCATTGCCTTATACAGAGGGACAATCACCTCCTTTTCCCTGCTAGCAAAATTCCTATATATCATTGACAAAACCCCATGACCTGCCCTAGCAGCCTGTCTACATTGCTCAGAAAACTTCATATCTGACTGCACAATTACTCCCAGGTCTTTTTCATTTTCTACCACCTTAAGTGTAGTACCACACAGTTGGTACGTTTCTCTGGGGTTACTTCTACCCATATGCAGTACTTTGCATTTGTCAAGGTTAAACTTCAGTTGCCACTTCTTAGCCCATCTGCCCAAATTATCTAGATCCTGTTGCAGTAGCACACTGCCATTACTGTCATTAACAACCCTGCCAACCTTCGTGTCATCTGCAAACTTCGACATTAAGCCTGATATACCTTCATCAATATCATTGATAAATATACAAAACAACAGTGGCCCCAACACCGAACCCTGTGGGACTCCACTAATAACATTAGTCCACGAAGAGCAGCACCCATTGATTACCACCCTCCGTCTTCTCCCACTTAACCATCCTTTTATCCATTGTAGCAACTTACCCTTAATACCACTCTGCTCCAATTTGTACAGTAGTCTTCCATGCGCAACAGTGTCAAAAGCTTTCCTGAAATCCAAGTATATGATATCAAAATTATTTTTTGCATCCAGTTCCTTTGTGACCACATCATAATAACCAATCAAATTTGTCAGACAAGACTTTCCCTTAACAAACCCATGCTGTGTCTGAATTATTGCTGCAGTCTTGTCTAGATGATCCTGCAATGCATCTTTAACCAGTGACTCCATTATTTTACCCGGAACAGAAGTTAAACTAACTGGTCTGTAATTATTCGTGTCACCCTTCGAACCTCCTTTGTGAATTGGGGATACATTTGCACATCTCCAGTCCGTGGGAACCTCCCCTGAATCCAAGGATGCTCTCATAATTATGGCTAAGGGTTTGCTTAGTTGCTTTGCCGCCTCCTTTAATATAACTGGATAGATCCCATCCGCCCCAGGTGCCTTTCTTATGTTTAACTTCAACAATTTCTCCTCCACTTTGCTCTCAGTTATTACAAAATCATTAAGCACACTGCTACAATTTGATAACCTTCTTCCATTTTCAAACTGTAATGATTCCTCACGTGTGAATGTAGATGCAAAATACTCATTCAGTTTGTTTGCTATCTGAGCAGGATCATCAACAGTCGAACCATCGATGTCAAGTGGACCAATCATATTCAGCCCCTTCCTTTTAGAGTTTATATAAGTAAAGAAATCCTTGCTGTTTTTCTTAGCATCTTTTGCCAAAGATTTCTCGTAATCCGCCTTTGCCTGCCGAACCTCCTTTGTGACCTGATTACAGACTAGCTTATATCTGCTACAGGCTTCTGCGTCGCCTGATAATTTATATGCATCCCATGCATTTTTCTTCTCTGTCATGAGTCTCATTAGTTCATTTGATAACCATTTAGGCCTAAACCTTGAACAATATTTCTTCATCGGTATGAAAAGTCTAGTAGCTTCCACGATTAATTCCTTGAATACTTCCCACTTAGAATTTACTGTTGGTAACATCGTCAGTTGATCCCACTGTACAGAATTTAAAAACTGTCTGAGACCACTGTACTCCCCTTTACGGAAGCAAAAACCCTTTCCTTTACCCCTGACGGTAGTTACCTCTTTGAGTAAATCCCACTTCAGCACACTGTGATCACTGCCACCTAGTGGTTCCTTTATCTGCAAATTCTTAATACACGAATGATCACTGCTGATAACCAGACCAAGAGTATTACTTTCTCTGGTTGCCTCTCGAACATGCTGCTGCAGAAAACAATCATCCAATAAATCCACAAAAGTCTGACTAGTGTGTGAGTGACCAACCCACAAGTTCCAGTCAATATCTGGGAAGTTAAAATCCCCCATTATAAGACATTCTGATTTACTGGCCCACTCTATTTCTCTGTACAATTGTTCATTGTACTCATTCGAGTCATTAGGCCTATAACACACTCCTACTCTTATTTTTGCTTTTGCAGTGCTTATGTCACACCAAACTGACTCAACAGTGCACTGTCCATCTATATCAACTGGATGCACTTCTTTTGATTTTATGTTTTTCTTAATTAACAGCATAACACCTCCTCCCTTTCTGTCCTGTCTATCCTTTCTGTACACATTGTACTCCCCAAATTCCAGTTCTGCATTCCTTATATCTTTGTGACACCACGTCTCTGCTATCCCAACAATATCCGCCTTTGATGTCTTGACCAACACTTCAAATTCATCAAATTTATTTACTATACTTCTAGCATTGGTATACATGCAAGCATACATGCTCCTATGCCTATTCCTTGTTACCCTAACACATCCCATATACCCAACTATTCCAGGATGACTGCCATCCGTCCCTGAAACCCCCAACACCCCTCGCTCCAGGTCGCTTCTTATTCTAATAGAAGTTGTGCAAGAATCACCTTCACCTCTGCCTGCGGTTACTGTTAAACTATTAGTCTTTGTATCCCCCCAAGCTAGCAGTTTTCCGACCCACCTAACACTGCCTCGATAGCATCAGCAAATATTCTTGCACCCTTTCTATTTAAGTGTATCCCATCCCTGTAGAAGCAATCTCTCCTGTTAACAAGTACAGTCCAGGCTGAAAAAAATTCTACCCCTTGAGCCTTGCACAATCTTTCCAGGGCCGAATTGATCGACAAGGCTCTCATCATATACTCCCTCCTATCGTGTCTGGGCAGAATTGCAGACACTTTTAAATTCAACCCTAATTCTCGGCTTTTTTTCAACAGTGACCTGTACTTGTTGAGTAATTCTGCCGGTCTCCTACTCTTAATATCGTTAGTGCCAACGTGTACAACTATATCACCTTTTGTGCCCTTGAAAGATGATATCCGCTCTACAACGTCATCAACCTTTGCCCCTGGCAGACATACCCTGGTCCTGTTCCACCTATCCTTTTTACATAGCATGTTCCCCGTTTCCCTGACAATAGAGTCACCAACAACTAATAGTTCCTGTGGGACCAGCGCATTCTGCCTTGGGGGTTGCCGCTGTGTTGCGTGATGACCAAGTGCAAGCTCTGGCGTTGATGTGGGCAGCTGAGAGCTTGATGGGCCCCTCAATTTATTTCCTTCGAGGGCATCCACCCTGTCCTTCAAACTCTCATATAGGCCCATAACAACGCTGAGTTGTCGCCTGATTTCCTTACACTCCTTACATCGCGCACACACAAAGACATCCCCCATGGCAATATCATGTTCCGTTCCAGAGAGTTCGGCAAACATTTCACAAGTTGCACATTTTTTTAGGCTGTGACGCGTTGAAGAATCGCCCCCCTCAGTTCTCCCCCGAGTCACAACACTCCTGCCACTTTGTGCCCGTTGCTTTGCTGCTCTAGTTCGGGGCATGGTAGTTTAAATTAATAAAATCAATAAATTAAATGTCAGTAGTATTTGAATAGAAACTATGAAATAGAAACAGTGAAGCGTATTACTATATAATTATGCGTTAGAGCTACCGCAATTAAAAAATTTGAATTCCCTACAAAAACTTTGAATTCCCTATATACAAAAACAATGGCTACAAAAATCGAACAAAAATAACGGTTTTACCTATCGTAAGTAAAATCCACAAAAACTCTTTATCTAAATTAAAATAAAAAATAACCAGCGTAACTATAACTATATGACTACGTATTAAGTACAATATAAAACAACAATCATGTAAATAAAAGGCAAACACTTATCGTTTTTGCGGAGCCTGTAACTGTCAGCTGTAACTTTTAAATAGAGTCAGCGCCCTCTTTTTTATTCTAGGAATTATGTAAAGAAGGGGAGGACAGAAATTTACTAAGCTCTAACAGAGAGCTAAATGATTTTGTAATAATGAAGAGCAAACTGGAGGAGAAATTATTGAAGATAAACATAAACAAGGCACCTGAGGTGTATGGAATCTATCCAGTTATACTGAAGGAGGCAGCAAGGGAAGTAAGCAAACCCTTAGCCATAATTATGAGAGCATCCTTAGATTCAGGGGAGGACCCCATGGACTGGAAAAGTGCAAATGTATCCCCAATTCACAAATGGTGACACAATTATAGACCTGTTAGTTTAACTTCTGTTCTGGGAAAAATAATGGAGTCACTTTATAAAGAAAGGTTGCAGGATTATCTAGACAAGACTGGAGTAATAGTTCAGACACAGCATGGGTTTGTTAAGAGGAGGTCATGTCTGACCAATTTGATTGGATACTACGATGTGGTCACAAAAAAACTATGTAAAAAATAATTTTGATAACATATACTTGGATTTAAGGAAAGCTTTTGATACTGTTGCACATGGAAGTCTGCAGTAAAAATTGGAGCAGTATGGCATTAAGGACAAGTTGCTACACTCAATAAAGGGACGGTTGGGTGGCAGATAACAGAGAGTGGTAATAAATGGACACTGGTCTTCCTGGAGTAATGTTATTAGTGGAGTCCCCAAGGGTTTGGTGCTGGGTCGATTGTTGTTTTGTGTATTTATCGATGAATGTATATCAAGCTTTATGTCGAAGTTTGCAGATGATACAAAGTTTTGCAGGGTTGTTAATGACATAAAAGACAGTATGCTACTGTAACATGATCTAGAAAAGTTAGGCAGATGGGCTGAAAAGTGGAACAGAAGTTTAACATTGACAAATACGAAGTATTGCATATGGGTAGCAGTAACCCAAGGGAAACATACCAACTGTGTGGTACTACACTCAGGGAAGTGGAGAATGAAAAATACCTGGTGAGTATGGACTTGGCACACCCAGGGTCCTCAGCTGGATATCATCATTTTTCTTTCTTGGTGATTCCTTTCTACTTCTGACTCTTTTTTGCTCTCTCTCTCACTCAGGGTAACTTGGAAATTTTGTTTTGGCTTCTACAGCATAAGCCTCGGGCTTCCTTGCACCATATGGCTAATAATAATAGTTATTATTATTAATAACCCAGCTTGATATGCTCCAAAAAAAGATTAATTTTTTGTCAGCCCTAAGAATTTTACTTGAATTTTGTATCCTTTTAATTTTGGTTCTTTATCTGGATGATGATGTTTTTGGCAAAAGTGTGCCTCCCCCCCCCTTTTTTTTTTGTGTGTGTGTGTGTGTGTGTGTGTAGTCAGTCTAAATCCAGTGTTCTTGGCCCATTTGACTCTGTTGATGGCATTCCATGTAGTCTGTTTGCAACTGGAAAGTACTTTGGTACCAAACCATTTTTCAAAAGGTAAGGTAAAGAGGCAGTAGATGGAGTATCAGTCTGCCTCACACATGTAGTTTTATATTCTACATCTTTTTGACTTGGCGCATTATAGCCTTAGATGCTAATGGGCCATAAAACTCAAACAATCTGCCTCACACCTGATTGAGCAATACACATTACGTGTACTAGTATGCACTGCCAGACACCTGAATATGACAAAAATGTCTGTACAGCAACATCAAAGTTCTCAGTGGAGTGAAAAACAGTGAATAATGTCCTTAAGTGTTTTGAAGAGGCAGAAGGATGTTAGAGTTTAATTTTACCTATAACTTAACCTACAAGAAGAGCTGCTCTAGACACACTTTATCATAAATAACAATTAAATGGATTAGAAAATCTTCATTGCTGTCATACCTAGAAGATAAATTAAAATCTCCACGTAAGAAGTGGGGAAAAATCAGGGAGTAGGAAAACAGTTGATCAGATATACTATTTTGATAGATGCATCGAACACATTCAAGAATTTTAGTGTTAGTAGGAAGGTGCCCACTCACAAACTCTTGCCAGTTATAAAGCAGATTTTTTTTCCATTCATGAAAACAGCTCTACATGCAATTTTGAAACAAATGGAGTTTTAATGGAAGAAAACGGAAGCCAAATGGAAAGATGACATTTTTCTATGGAAAACATAGTATTTATGGGGATTTGCACATTACTTTGATTCTGAGAAGAACCTAGATTTTTTAGATGAAACTTGGGTGGACAGCAGTGTCCAATTTAACTTTTCATAAGTGTTGGAGGATCAATGGATTATCCTGGAGTCATAGACAGTGGTCACACTGAAAACAGACTTAAGTTCAGGAAGTATAAATGGCATTATTCCAAACTCTGCACTTATATATAAAGCTGAAAACACAATACTATTCTGGCCAAATGAATCAACATAATTTTGAAACTTGGCTAAAGCAGCAACTACCCAAATATTCAAGCAGGTTCTGTAATAGTTTTAAATAATGCACTGTAGTGTAGCATTCAACAAGACAAACTTTGAGGCATAAACAAGATATGGAGTGGCTGGTGAGGCACAATATATCACTTCAGCCTAGTGTGCGTAAATAAATTATTAGAAATTGTTAAACATTCCAAAACATACAGTGGATAGAATACTCCATGAGTGAACACACTGCCTTACGATTACTGCCATCCCATTGCAACTTAAACCCAATTGAATTAAAATGGGCTGAAGAGAAGAATTTTATTCAAAATAAAAATATTCTAGGAGATTGAATATGACACATCAAGTGGAATACAAGAAAAAAAATAGCATAACTCAAGTAAGATGGAAAAGTTACTATTACTGTTTTCAAGATAGAGCAGAAGTATTAGGGAACTGATTGTATTTCTGAAGATTTTACTAAGTCTTTAATGTTTACTACAAGTGAAATAGCAAAATTGAAACAGCAATGGAAACAGATCAAAAGATGATTAATGTAAGGTTTTAATTATATTATTAATATTTATTAAATATTATTGCTAAATAATTATTTCCTTTGACATTTATTTCTAAATATTATGATTGTAATTTTCAGTAATCCAGTATAGCTATAAAAAGAAATAATTACTAAAATGTATCATTCATTTGACCAGCTTCATGCTCTCTTTACTTCCTGACTTATTTCAGAGAATAGAAGTCCCTGCGTAGCCACACCTCAAGTATCCTCCAGCTGCGAACAAAAAGTAGTTGTGGTTCTCATGTTCTGCAAATCGCTAAATGTACTAAAGTTGTCAACATAAAGGATAACTGTTACTGCAGGTGGTAATAGATCTCCATTAGTATTTAATTTAATTGCAAACAAGTTGACATGGGATCAACCTGTGTTACTCCATCCTCTTGGTGGAAGATTTCAGAGTAGGATGTCCATATTTGGACTTGGAAAGTACAGTAAAATTCCATTACAACAAAGACCATTTTAATCAAAGTGGTATTTTTTTGTTAAAATACCATTTTAATGAAAATATATCAATAATGCTTTGTAAATCTCATTTGAAAGTTCTGTTATACTGCTTCATCAGTATAACAAATTTTGCCTATAGTAGAGAGAAATTGTAAGCAGTTGATTAGTTGCCCTCTTTACTCATCCCTTATCTTTCATGCACAAAATTCTTGGTATCAACTAGCTATGTAAGCAGTGCATTTCTCAGGCCAACAGTTTGTTAATGAGACTGTAGTGTGCATGATCATGGAATAGCTAGTGAATGACCTTGACCTTCCTATAGAAATTTTCTTCTATAACATAATTGTCTACGTCAGGATGACCATGGAGAGTCAGGAGTTCCCAAGATAGAAAATATAAGATTGTGCTTGGTAGCCACATGGGCTCAAACCATGGTCAACTCAAATGTGTGCACTGTAGCACTCCTATAATAACCATCCTACTATTAGTTCACTTAAATGAAAATTACAAATGACCCAATGATCCTCACATTGTAAACACAGATCTTGGGGATTTCAAAAGGGGGGAAAAGTTTTAATATGTAGTTAAAGAATCCAGTTTCACACTCTGCTTGTGGATTTATTGGATGACTCTACACCGGTAGGGTAGAGGCAATGAAAAAAAACAGTACATAACTGTTGATCTGATTATCTGCAGGTGGCAGTGATCATAGTGTATTGATGTAACTATTCTCAAGGGCAAAGAAAGGGCTTTTGCCTTCATAAAGGTGACTACAGTGGTCTGTTTTTAAATTCTGTGAAGAAGTTACCAACAGCAAATTCTAATTGGAAAGCATTCAGGGATGTAATTATTAGTAGTGACATGATGCAAACTGACTAGATACTATGATGCAGTAACAGGGGAACTGGATGCAAAAAATAATTTTAACATCATATATTTAAATTTCAGAAAAGCTTTTGTTACTGTTCCACCTAAGAGGGTGCTGGAGCAATATGGCATTAAGGGCAAAGTTATTGCTATGGCTGAAGGGATGGTTGGGTGGGAGAAGACAATAGTTATCGATAGACATTGCTGCTCTTCTTGGACAGACATTAGTGGAATCTTCCAGGGTTTAGTGCTGTGTGTTGTTTTCTGTATTTATAATGATATTAACAAAGACATATCAGGTTTGATATCTAACTTTGCAGCTATTATGAAGGTAGGAAGGGTCAATAATAACAGTAATCAGGAAATGCTACTGCAACAAGATCTAGACAAATTAGTCCAATGGGCTTAAATAAGTGGCACTTGAGGTTTAATATTGACAAATACAAGGTACTTCCTATGGGTAGCAGTAATCCCAGATTAATGTACCAACTGTGTGGTATCACAGTCAGGTTAATGGAAAATGAAAAAAAGACTTAGAGGCAATTGTTCAGTCAGATATGAAATTCTCTGAGCAGTGAAGGCACTGTCAGGAGAGCTCATGGGGTTTATCAATGATATATAGGAATTTTGCTAGAAAGGATAAGGAAGTGATTATCTCAATGTATAAGGCAGTGGCCAGACCACATCTTGAGTACTCCATACAGGTCTGGAGGCCTCATTTTAGGAAGGATGTGCTGGACTGGGTGCAGAGAAGAGCAATGGGATTGTTAAGGGGAACAAGAGGGTGCTCTTACTAGGAAAGGCCTTTTCTGTAAATTGCAGCATATGGAGACTGCCTGCAAGATCTGATTAAGGATTTAAGGCTTTGAATGATTTAGTTGAACTGAATGTTGATAGAATTTTTCCTGTCCGATTACACTCATGATGGGGCATAAATTCAAACTGAGGATGTTGCAGGTTAGATGCAACTATCTGCTGGCTTCAGCCAGTGGTTATTTGACTATTGGAACAAACTCCCATCTGGTGTTGTACAGGTGGGTAGTTTGAATAAATTGAAGGAATAACTAAACAAACTGGTAGACAGAATTGGACAGGTGATATGGTAAGCGTTGGGTTTTATTTGACTGATGCTGTATATGCTTGTTTTATTTCATTGTGTGTCAATACTATTAAGTTTTCCTCATTTTTGAATGCTTATTCTTAAATCCAGTTTGAGGCAGTTGTTTTCACACCATGAAAAATAAGTGGATGTCGTCTATGAGATGACAAATTCTCAATAACTATTTAATTTTACTTGTTACTTTTTGCTCTAGTGGTGGTGGTGGGGGGGGGGGGGGGAACTCCCAATAAAAAACAAAACTAGTTTGTTTTTAGAAATAATTCTTACAAATATTATCTAACTTAACTTAGTACAACTTTAATTAATATTTTTGTCTCCTGTTATTGTTGTGATAAGAGTTCAATGATACAGGGATGACTAAAGCCCAATCAAATCAGATTTTCAGCAGCATGTCATAAGTTTGCAGCATGAATTAGTCTCTTTTGAAGAAAAAGAAAATCTCTGCAAAACTTGCTATATTTCCTAAATTTTACAGTGTTGTAAGGCCCTGAAATTGTCTGAAAAGTGCCTGCCCTCATATTTGAGTAAAGAAGACAGTCAGTTAAGATATGTTGGATAGTGAGCTGGGATTTTAGTGCATTAAGGACTTTCACCCATAAGCAAATGGAGTTTGCAGTATGGTCACACAACCTCCTCTTGTGTTTTATTGGGAGCTAGGAATGCATATCAGTCCAATTACAACAAATCAGGCAAGTAAGTATCCTGCTGGATATTACTGAAATCCACGTTCCAGTTGCTCTTTCACACCAAGACCCTATTAATTTGCAAAAAAAAAAACACTAAAAACAAAAATTGATGTATTAATATGTGCAAAGTTGTTCTTTTTACAGTGTGGGTTATCAAAATTTTATGATACAATATGCTTTAAAAACAAAGTTCTCTAAACAGGTATTTTTACTTCTGTAGTACATGTTTTTGTCATTTTATTGCTAATATTTAAAATAAAAAAGAAATGGCTACTTCTATATATTAAAAACCTGCATTAGAATTTATTTGAACAAATAATGGTTCTTTTGAAATGATTCATGCACCCTCCCAAAAATATCTAATTTTGCAATGAGATATTACAATGAATCCCCACCCAAGGGAATTCTGGATGAAAAAGGGAAGGTATCCTTTAAGTTCAAAGCCTTACATTTTATGTAATATGCTGAGGAGCCACCAAAGTGAATAGGTTCCACCTGAAGCCACATTGTGCATTACTTGGTGATTTTCTTCCAGTACCAAATCAACTTGTTTACTATTTTCTCTGACTTTACAGAGGCAGCTAATTAAAACTATTGCACAATAATGTTTAAGATCTGAGGGATCTTTATCTGATTTAGAAAAGGCTGGCTGTAGCATGATGGCACCAGTTTGTAAATATGTATTATAGAGGAGCAGGATCATCCTTGATGACCCTGCTCCTGTAGGCTCTAGTTTCCTAGTAGCCTCCTAGTTGCTTTATCATATAATGAATCTTATCTGGTCCTACTTCACTCTGAAATAACTGCATGTAGTTTATACATTGAGTCATTATACAAATCGAAGCAACTGCAGGTAAACTACGGCACGAGTCAAGACACAGTATGAAAAACACGTGATACTGAGCTATGTTAATCAGTGTTACTCTTGTTCTTCAGATGGGCAGGGGATTTAAGCGAGTTTGACAAAGGCCAAATCATAATGGCCAGATGACTGGGTCAGATATATCCGAAACAGCACGGCTGGTGGGGTGCTCGTGGTCAGCCATGGTTAGTACCAACTGAAAGTGGTCCAAGGAGAGAAAATCCACGAACTGCCAGCGAGGTGTTGGACAACCACAGCTCATTGATGCTCGAGCTGAATGAAGGCTCTCCCGGAAGGTATGTGGCAACAGAAGGGTGACTGTGGCGCAACTCGCCGGTAATTGGAATGCTGGTGACGGGAGTAATGTGTCACAACATACAGTACGTCGAACCGTGCTTAAAATGGAGCTGTGTGGCTGCAAGCTGCTCTGAGTGCCCATGCTAACCACGGTTCACTGGTGACAGTGCCCATTGCTGAGGAGCCACCATTCACTTTGGTGGCTCCTCAGATATTCATTGTAATATCTCATTGCAAAATGAGATATTTTTGGGAGGGTGCATGAATCATTTCAAAAACTGGACTTTGAGTGATTGGAAGAATGTCATCTGGTCCGACAAATTGTTTTCTGTTACACCATGTGGACGGCCGGGTACATGTTCGTCGTTTACCTGGGGAAGTGATGGCATCTGGATGCACAATGGGACGAAAACAAGCTGGTGGCGCCGGTTTCATGCTTTGGGTGATGTTCTGCTGGGATACCCTGCTGCGTCCAGTCATCCATATTCCAGGCACTCTGACATTTACCTTAACATCATTGCTGACCAGGTCACCCTTTCATGGCAATGGTCTTCCCCTCTGGTGGTGCCATTTTTCAGCAGGATAATGTGCCAGGGCACACCGCTGGATTGTTCGAGACTTTTTTTTTTTATGTGAACCCCAAACACGAGAGGTATTAGAACCTATAGTACTTAGTACCGTGCTTGGGTTGGAGGTTGAGAAGATGAAAGAAGATATTTGTTGACACTGGACTTGAACTTCTGTAGATTGTAATTTTCGGGAAATACGTATGAAGGAAGGTTGTTCCAGAAAACGGCAGTTGAATGAATAAATGAGGAAGATGAAAAGTTGGTTCTATGTGTTTGAAATTGGACAGTAAATGGATGTTGGCTGGTGGCGGCACGTGTTCGGACTGTTTTGAAAAAGAGAGCAGGAATTATAGAAGCCAATTCAGAAGAAGTGCCCATGGAAGTATCTGTAGAAGAGGCATGCAGCAGAATCAGTACATCCATGAGAAAGCGAGTGGAGAGACTCTGTTAGAGATGAATCATTAATTAACCTAACTGCCTTCTTCTGAATGGAATCAAGAAGCCTAAGAGAGGTTTTAGGGGCACCACCCCAGATGTCGGAACAATATTCCATAGCGACTGGTTCACAGAATATGAAGACTTCCAGGTATTGCCTTGGCCTCCAAATTCCCCAGACATCAATCCCATTGAGCATCTGTGGTTTGTGTTGGAGCAGCAACTCTGCTCTGCAGCGTCTCAACCACGGACCTTACAGGGGTTAAAGGAGTTGCTGGTTATGTGTTGGTACCAGATACCACAAGACAAGTTTAGAAAACTTGTAGCATCCATGTCTCACCGGGTACAAGCTGTTTTGGCTGCATGTGGAGTACCAACATCATATTAGGTAGGTGGTCGTCATTTTTTGGCTCATCGGTGTATAAACTGTATCCAAGAGATTATTAGCTATATGGTGCAAGGAAGCCTGAGGCTTATACTGCACCAGCCAAAAAAAAAAAAAAAAAAAATTTTCCTGAGCCACCCTTTGAGTGAGAGAGAAAGAGAGAGAGAGAGAGAGAGAGAGGGGGAATCACCAAGAAGAAGAATGATGATATCCAGCTCAGGACACTGGGTGTGCCATGTCCATACTCACCAGATGTGAGCCTCTGGGGTGATTTTTTACTTTGACAGCTAAAGTACTGTGCTCTTATTCTAGTTTATTTTTTTTTTACAGGGAATTCATAGTAGGATATCTGTGAATTTTGTTGCTGTTCATTCCTCATTCCCACCATGATTTTGGGTGTAGTGGAAAGCATGTAGATGTATTAGAATTCCAGTTTTTGCTACATGGAGAATTTTCTCAGTGATGTTTATCACTGCTGTCAATTTTTTTCCTGATGATGTCAGTTTAGCTATGGCAGTACTTGCATCTTTATTTTATAGGTGCAGACAGGCAGGAAAAAATTCTCATGAAAGGTCATTGATTTCTCAAATTGCAGCATAAATTGCCTTATGCTGCACCTAATAAGTAACACCTCTCTAAAAATAGAAGTTTTAATGTTACTTATTAAAAGGTGCTGATGGAACTATAGTGAACAAGGTCCATCTGAATTTTGTTAGGCAAGCTTTATTTTAGTCTTTGTCTAAATTTAGTCAGTATTGCAGTCTGTGATAAATTTTAAACTGGTAAAAGAGACAATCTTCACGGGCACTTTTGGAGACTTCTGAAATTTTAGACATTCTTCTGTACCTCATTATCTTATCCATAGGCAGAGATATACCATCCTGACTGATATTAACTTCTCATTTTTACTACTTGGTGTATGTAAAAATTTCCCATGTAAAGCCCTGATAATTCATCCCTCCCCCATCATTTTATAAACTTGACTTCTGGGTTAATTAATATAAAATGAATTATTTTAAAACGTCTTACTTGAACTTGCATGCTTTTCTTAACATACAAGGTGGGGCAATAATTCCTGGACTGGTGCTGTTGTGTTGTCATGTTCAATGAGTTTGAAAACAAATGGAAGTGGTACGTTGTAGTTCAATCTGCCTCCAGCAGATGGTGGTACAGGGATGGTCCAGTATGCTGACAAGTAACAAGTTTTGTTAATAGCAGTAATGTTCTATGTCATGATTTTGTAATGGAGTAATGAATATCAGATTTTGCTTTAAACTGGGAAAATCTACAACAGAAACATGAAATGTTAAAAACCATTTATGGTGATGAAATGTTAAATTCTACCAGTGTGTTCAAATGGTATAAGCAGTTCAAAGATGGGTGAGGATGTTTACAAATGATCCAAGAAGTGGGCACCTGTCAACCTCTTGAAATGAGGACAGAGTTCCAAAAGTTTGAGAAATTGTGGCAAGAGATAATTGTTTGACCCTCAGAATTGATGGATATTAATAGACTATCCATTGAATTCTGCATGAGGATATAGGGGAAAGGAAGGCATGTGTAAATTTTTGCCTCACAGATGAGCAAAAGCAATGAAGAATGTCACTGTGAAAGACTTTTTATCCAGACTTGTTGAGACAATCTTAATTTCCTTGACTGTACTGTGAGTGTTAAGTGTTTCAGTATAACTCAAAGATGAAGTGTCAAAGCATGCTGTGGACTTTAAAATCATCATCAAGGTCCAAAATGCTCATTTGTAGAAATCCAGGATCAAGGTGATATTGATCATTTTTGAACAAATGTGATTCACAAGGAACTTGTACCTGATCTACTCTACTCTCATCTAGCACCAGCAGGCTCATCTTTCCAAAGGTGAAAACTGCCCTCAAAGGAAAGATATTTCAGGATGTTGAGGACATAAATTAAAAATGTGACCACCGAACTGAATGTCCTCTTTGGATGCTTTTGCCAAGTCTTTTCAGAAACTTTTAGAGCAGCGTAATAAATGCATTCAATCAGGTGGTGGTTACTTTCAATAAAAAATAAAAACACTTTCTTTCTTTTTTTATTGTCATTTTTATTGCATTAGTCCAGGAGCTTTTCCACACCTTCTATATGCATAATAACAAAGAATTGTGGTTTAATTTATTGATATTGTTTAATTATTAGACTGAATTTTACTGCATGATAAAAATGATCTTAGATTATTGTGGTTATAATGTACTAGGTGTACATTATAACCACAATTTTTAAGACAGTGTTTCTCAATTCTTTGTGTATCAGGGATAAGTATCTTAAATTTAAATGACAAAAATACAGCCATTTCAAGAAGAGGTTACCTTACTTGTTGGATGAAATTATGGGACCAGCCAAAAAAAAAAAACTGATGCCTATAAAATCAACAAGATAAGGTTTTCAATTCATATTAGAATTGAAAACCTTATATGAATTGAAAACCTTATCACGATAAGGTTTTCAATTCATATAATGTGGTATAAAGATGTTCTATTCCTTAATTATTCTTTAACCCCCCCCCCCATGTAATGTCTTCTCAATACTGAACATGTTAATCTAAATTTAGGGCTCCAACTTGGAATGTAATTTAAATTCTTTGTAAAGCTATGATCCATTTACTGACATTTCAAACAGAGGCATCAACCAAGTTTATTTATGCCCTATCCACTCAGCTGACAGTTGGGATTTTGTAAAACAGTTCCCCACTACCATCACAGAACTAACTCCTACATCTACATGTAGATGGCCTAAAAATTACAACTTATAGAAAAGTCAAGAATGCCAACAGAATTTTGTCTTCCTAGCTGTTGCCACACACACAGTACTATAGGTCCATACCTTTGCACATTTGTTCAGTAATAGCTATTAAACAAACTTTAATATTATTTTTCTGTCCATTCCAACAAAAGTATATGGAGCAGGCTGTAATACTTGCATAACTATGCACAAGAGTGTTGGCATAGTGTGTCAACCTCTACTTTTTTTTTTTATATTTAATGTATGTTCTTAAATGATGTGAAATTTCAATATTACTAAATGTGCATAACAATTTGAATAAAGATTTAAAGGAAACAAAATCAACAACTTTATTATCAATGGAGGCAGCTATATTTCTTTCATTCTGGAAGACAACCTTCAAATCATACCAAACGAAAGCAATATCAATATGACCATTTGAACAAAGTTGTTACTGTATATAAAGTAAAAATTTTATATGTAATATTTTCAAATTCTCTAACCCTTTGTGTAATTCATGTAACTTATCAGTTTCACTATGTAAGCAAATCATGACTGTCTGTAATAGATATTAAAAACATATGGTCCCCATTAAACTGCATGATAAAAATGATCTTAGAATGATTCTTTATTTC
This sequence comes from Mastigoproctus giganteus, assembly GCF_048544385.1. Lineage (NCBI taxonomy): Eukaryota > Metazoa > Arthropoda > Arachnida > Uropygi > Thelyphonidae > Mastigoproctus > Mastigoproctus giganteus. The sequence continues at coordinate 110,434,278 of NC_143587.1, read as the reverse complement.
TCATGTATTTTTATTATACAAGATCTATTTCTGATTGTAGTAGCTTTCCTATAAAGATGGTTCTTTTTCTTGTCAGCAATGGATTTAGTCTAAGCCTATCCAGTAACAACTTTAGAACATTTGGGGCTAGTCATATATTAACAGAGAACAAAATTACCAATTGGCAAAGTCATTTTTCTACTCATATTTGAATGCCTCAATAATGGAGGCATTTCAAATATTAATATAAACTCATCTTGATAATATATCCCAGAAAATATGCCAGCTGGGGCTTTACTTCATCTTAAAAGAAAATATCTGCAAAATCTATACACAATGTCACAGGATATTTAGTTGAAGCCACTCCACAAATTAAAGGCCATATTTACATCAAAATTCATCACATTTATATCTAACAACATCAAATGCAGAAATTGTTTTAAAGTTATTTTTCTTTAAATAAAAACTGTGGCCAGAGACTTCAGTAGTTAACATGGTGTATTAGAAATATTAATAAACTACTATACAATATATTTTGTTAATACTGGCTCACAAACCTAAACTTAAACATATACATTAGTTAATTTCTTCCAACATTTTATAACAACTCATAACAATCCATATTGTTTGAAAATATGAAAGTGATACAACATAAACAATGCTGCAAATTCTATTAAATAAGGATAAAGATATAGTTTGGCTGACAATGCACTGAAATCTTAAAAAAAAAAAAAAAACACCCACTATGATGAAAACAATTAAATATTTAACAAAAGTACCCCTTATACAAAACCACTTCATCTGTACCAATCAAAATGTATAATGAAAATTTTTTTTTTTTTTTTTTCCATTTCAATTTAAAACAAATATTTCCATCAAATATACAGAATGCATTATCACTGGTTCTGCAGTTCTCACTGGGTTTTATATTCCTTAACATGGAATAATAATCCATAATGCAAATGATTGTCATTTTTAATACCAAAAAAAATTAACAAGCTTCCAAGAGGACATTTCACATTCTTAATAAGGATTAACATTCTTATTAACCTTTGTAAAGGTATGAGACTGCGGAAAGGATGAAGGTAAAGTATATTCATGAAATAAGAATTTTGCTCAAGGATAATTTATATAAATTCCTGATTGATCAGGAATCCTTCCACAAACAGAGCTAGTTTGACATTCACAATTTCTAATTAATCATATGATAATTAGATCTTCACGAAACTAAAATTCATAAATACTGTATTTCATACTATGAAGTTCCTAGCTCAAGTAAAAGAGCCATCCCTTTAAGTTCACACTTTTTTTACATCACTTGTTCTTACCAGCAGCAATTCATTCATATCTTGTACTTAGTTATTTATACAAACATTTTAGTGGAATGTAATATTTTTCTTTTCCCCTCTCCCAAAAAAAAAAACAGCACATGCTAAATAATATAACTATTTTGGCATATTTAATTTCCTAGCTACAGATGCTTTTTTTGGCTGAGGCTGTGATGAAACAAAAGTTAAAACAGGAGAAACAAATGTTGCTTGTAATGCTGGACTTGAACCAGATGTAACCAAAGGCAATGGAGGTGTTATAGTAGGGTACTGGAGTCCAGGATTAATTGAAGGTGACATCTGCTTTAATACAGCAGTCCCTTCCAATGAGTTGGGAGAATATAATATTGCTCCCCCACCAGGTGAAATCAGTGAAAACTGGGAACTTCCTGAAGACTGTTGAGTAATACTAGGTGATATGAAACTCTGGCTGGATGTGTGAGAAGTATCTGGAGTAAGAAATGAACTGATGCCCATCATACAGTTACTTGATGGGGAAAGGTATGACATGCCCCAAAATGGAGATTTTGTAAGTTTGGGAGTATGTGCAACGTACTGAGACACCCTTTGGAGAGGACTTGCTGTCATTTCCTGTTCTAAAGACACTGGAAGTTTCACATTTTTGTAGCTTAGAATACCTTCTACTTCTAAGTTGGTGCTTTCATTGCTGCTCCCATCTGGGGATGCATTAAGTGCTGCCCTAATTTCACTTTGCTTCTGCCTGTTTAATTGCCATGGAGAAGGACTGTGCAAAGCACTAGATTCTGATACAGTAAGTGCATGAGCACGCACTTCAGGAGTTAAAGAATGACCACCAAGGTCAGCCTGTGTTGACTTTTCTTTTTTTTCTGAACACAGATGATTAGATATAAGTGGTGAAGTCTGAATGATATATAGATTGTGTGAATTTGTACGAGAATCAATTATTGATTTGCTGAAGCATCTCTTTTTGGTAGAACATGTAGAAGGTTGTTCACAGTTTGAAATTTCAATTTCATTAACCACCTCTTTCTTGGCTGAAGATAAAGACTCACTTCTAGATTTGTGCAGTTTGTTATCCTGAAATGAAATTATTTGTTCACAATTTGAAATTTCAGTTTTATTCACCAGTTCTTTCTTGGTGGAAGATAAAGAATCACGTCTAAGTTTGTGCAGTTTGTTATCCTGAATACCTTCAATCTTCTGTAACACTTCAGTAACAATCTGATTAGTTGGTAAGATGTGATTTACCATCTGTGTTGCACTTGGTGAAGCGTAGCCACTTGGCAAAGTAAAAGGTGAAATTTTAACAGAACCGTCTGAACTGGGAAAGGTAGAAGTCATGTTTTCACTTTCACTACAAATAATCTTCTCATTTGATTCTGGGACACTCCTATATACATTCATGATGCTGCCTGCACTTTCTTCTTGCACATTTTGTTTGCATTCAAAAGAGAAAACTGGAGTACCCTTCACTGAATTTTCTATTTCTGAAAAACTAGGGTTGTCTAGTGAAGCTGTGCCAAAAGTGCAGTCTGAATTTTCTTCTTTGTCTTTATTTTCAATAGGTGTGATGATCCCAGATGCTGATAACTGCTCTGTATCTTTAGCACCAATTAATTTGATTGAAGCCACTTGGCCTACACCCAGGGAGACATTTAATGACTGTAATATAGCTTCACACTGCTGCTGTGTTAAGGTAACAATTTGTTCTTGTGCATAACAGCTGGAATTGTGGTTTGATGAATTAGTCTATTAAGAAAAATAATGGTAATAATTAACACACAGGGAAGAAATAACATTCTTAGTTTATTTTTAATATTAGTGCCAAAATAGCAAGAGTAACAAAATAGTTTTAATTCAAATTACATAAAAAAAATAATAATAAAAGATAAAACTTATTTAATTGAACTTTTTTTTTTATATGTATACATCAAAGAAAGTGCATTATCTAAAATTTCACATTTCTAATCCTTTTTTGCGATGGTATGTTACATAATGACTATCATCACAAATAGAAATATAAACAAAAGATATTTATTAATAGTTAAGGCAGTTCTAAGTAATATTTGACAGGTGCCCTCAAAATATTCCAAAATGTTATCAGAAGCCCTCAATATGCTTCAGTGTATCATTTTAAATGGAAAACAAAATGAAAAGTTCACCAGGTGCAAATTAATATTTAGTTGAACAGCCTCTGGCCTTGATAGCAGTAGCACACTGCCGAGGCATTGACAAGATCAATTTCTGAAGATAATCAACTGATAGTTCATGGTTCAAAACATGAATTATGGCTTCCCAAAGTTCACAAAGGGTCTTTGGTTTTTTTTCTGGCAACTGGAGATTCCACACAATGCCAACTGTTCTCTATAGGATTCAGGTCCAGGCTGTTTCCTGGCCAGCTAAGAGTTGTAATTGACCGTTCTTCCACATAAACACATTACCGCTAATGCAGAAATGAAGCTAAAGTAACTACATAAGTTCCTACTTACACTTTTTGCCCAATGACAAGGAGCAGAGTCGTCCTGAAAGATGCAGTTACTTGGCAGGTTGAAATGGTCTCTAATGGTTGGCAGCAATTTGCCTTCCAATATAGCCAGGTATCCATTGGCATTTACAGAACCTTTTATAAACTGCAGGTGACCTACTCTGTGATATGAAATTCACCCCCATATCATTTGGCTGGTAGGGAATTTCACCGTAGAAGCTATACAGCCTGGATGGTATTTTTTCACAGTGTCTACAGCGAATCGTTTGTCTCCCATCAGAGCCACGCAGGTTCAATTTCTTCTCATTTGAGAAGATAACAGACTTCCACTGCTCGGGGATCCATTTGACAAGCTCCTTACACCAAATTAACCGGGCTTTTTTCATTTTTTGTGTGAGGAGGGGCTTTGGCTTCTTCTTAGGACGACAGGCTACAAGTCCATTTTTGAAGAGGCATCTTCTGACTGTTACTGCACTTGCTATCACTCCTGTATGTTCTTCCCAATCTCTTTTCAGCTCAGACGAAGAAGCTTTATGGTTTTTAAGGCATAAGCGCTTCAAAACGTGGTCCTGTTTTGGTGTAGACTCATTTGCGTCCGGTTCCTTTTTTCCTATCAGCAAGAACCAGTATTCTTGAGTTTGAAAAGAAATCTACTCATTATCAACTGGTTACAAGACACTCTGTAAGCAATAATATCCCTCCTCACGTAAACCAACAATAGCACTCATTCTCCGTGGCGTCAACTGCACGTAACTCGCCATCCTGAAGCAAGGAATGACAACTCTTGCAGAGCGTGCTTATATAGCTGAAAGTAACAGCTGATGCAATATTACGTCATCACCTACGTGTGTCAATCTTATCTGATGCAATCTGTAAAAAATATTGCCATATACTTACGTTATTCGGACGACAATTACAATTTTAACAGGTGATGCACTTTCTTTGAACACCAGTGTATGTGTATATAAAATACACTCATTAGCCAAAATATGACTACCACTGTCTCCATGAATGGATGTGCCCCACAGCACATATAGTGTTTGTCAGTACGAAGCCTGTGCAATGAGGAAAGGGAAAAATCTGATAGTTTGAACAGGGAATGATTTGTCTTGCTTAAAAGGTAGGGATCAGCAACTGCAGGCATTGTTAGACGTTCAAAGGTCACAGTAGTGAAAGTTTGGTAGGAATGATTCGAACAGCAACATCCAAACACAACGTGCCACAACAGGGAGACCACAACTGGTTGACAGTTGGTACGTGCTGTCTAAGGCAGTGGTCTCCAAAGTTGGGTGCGTGCACGGCTAAGGGTGCACAAGATAATCCACAAAAAAAAAAAAAATCTATATTTATTAATTATGAAAACTTTAGTTTTTAAAAACGTAACTGAAAATAAAAATTATTTTTTTTTTTAAATACTTCAATATGCGGCTTTGTGTGATCGCGCAGTTGGTTTCATCCATGTCTGAAATGAAGCAGCCACGTGCTCGCAGTATATCTTCCATCCTTGTTTAACTTACTGAACAAACGTAAATCAAAAAAATTATTTTATATGATTTTAGATAAAATGCCTTACACATAAATGATTTATATTTTAAAAAAATATATTAAACTTGTATATTTAATTTTTTATTCCGGGATGTGCGGTAGTCCTTTTAAGTAAAATAAGGGTGTGCAACCAAAAACGTGAGATCACTGGTCTAAGGTAACACAGATAGTGCACAGAGAAATGTTTCCGAGCATACTATCCAGTGGCCACTCTTGTGAATGGTCATTGGATGGCAACCTATTCATGTGCCCATATTGAACAACCATCATTGACACCTACACCTGCAGTAAATGTGAAAGCACCATTGCTGGATATTGGTTGACAGAAAAGTTGCTTGGTCTTGAATCAAGATGCAGCTCCATCATTCTGATGGATGATGGTATTCAATATATGATGGTATTCAATATGGTAAATGGCTACAACCAGACTGCACGGATGAAAACAGGTAGTGGCATGATGGTTTGCAGAATGTTTTCATGGATACATCACTGGGTCCCCTCCTCCCCACTGAATGCTTTCATTGCCAGTCCTGCCTTGGCACTGTTTTGGACCAAGTTTTCCCCTACTTAGTGACGGTGTATCCAGATGGCACTGGACTCTTTTAACAAGACAATACCCTGTGTAACAAGGCCTGCATTGTGCAGGAATGGTGTGAGGATCTCCAAGCATTTTGTGTGCTTCCCAGCTGCCAAATTCTCCCAATGTCAATCCCATCAAACATCTGCGGGATGTAGTGGAATGCAGCATTTGCCATTCCATGCCAGTGCCTCACTCCTTATCCAAACTCCAAGACATCCTTCTATAGCATTCAAGTTCTCTGGTTAATAATGAACCAAATTTCATTCCAGCTAAAGTATCATCTTATAACTTATCAGATATTTTTATAATGAAATTAGGCTTCAGAAAAATCTTTACATTAAAGAGGGAAAGTTATTCAAACACTTTTTTTTTTTAGGTGCATTATGCGTTAGCATATACGCATAATGCACCTATTTTACACTACGTATGTAATGTAAAAGGCATTGTTTTAATTGTATCTTGTATTGTGGGTGCCTTCACAACAAGATAGCTGGTATTGCACTACTTCAAATAAATAATGCTTTTCTCTAGTAGAGAAGACTACTGTTATTTATTTTCAGTGGATACCACCCACCCAGACGATCGTTTTGAAGCTAGTTGGCTTCGTCATCAGTGAGTGGGCAGGTACCCTGGTAATGCAACATGCCATCACAGTTGCGAAGTTATTTCCACAATATGAGAGATGCCAAATGGTGTATAAATAATAATGTATTAGAAGAAGTTATGCCTTGTGCATTTTGTCTTCTAATAATGCACCTATTATCTGTCCCTCCATCTGCCCATGTAACAACTCAATCTTGGTAGACAGATTTTCATTAAAATTAGACCAATCTGGTAATTATTCTTCCTTCCCCCCCCCCACCATCTGCATATAATAACTTGCCTACTTCCAGTAGATGGACATTCATGAACTTTTTATATCTCGGCCCCCCAAATTTCATTAAAATAAAACCAATAGGAATTACTTTTTTTTTCTTTTTTTTTTTTTGTCTGTACATCTGCATGTAATAACTCAGTTCCTTGTGATGAATTTTCATGAAATTTCACATTTAGATCTTTCAGAAAGATCTGTTGAGTCCTCATAAATTTCATTAAAATTGGACCAATAGACATGTAGCAATTATTATTCATTTTTTTGAATAAATAACATAGTAGTATGTATATTGTAATATATTATGTTTGTTGCCCTGCACTGGTTGGAGGAATGAATGGGTAATGTGGCAGATGAGCAGAAAGAAAATGTTCAGTTCATGGATAAAGTTATTGTTATTTTATTTATTTTTTTTTTTTAATGTAAATCATGAATTATGTACTACACACTAACTTTTTTTTTTTGTACATTGGGATGGTGTTTTCAGTCTATTTAGGTTACATGTTAGTTTTAATGTAGAGAAATAACAGTGCACCAGAGTGGTAATCTGAAATGTTATTGCAATGAGTTTTGTGGCATAAGAGCAACACAGGTCAGAATGTGTTATACTTATAATCAGATGAACAAGTTTCTACTATCATAGAAATTATTCAGGTGTTAGATTGTATCATAGCATTTTCTGCTTCAGAAAGGAGAAAATACTTGCCAATCCTAGATGATGAGCTGTGATGTGGTTCATGGAGTAGGGTTTTTTTTTTTTTGGCTTTCAAGGAAAAGTACTGTTTTTTGTGTTCTGTCATATAAAGTGCATTCTATAACAATCTGTTTGACAGTAAGGTGGGTCTTAAAATTTGAGAATTGGAGTGAATCAGAAGCTGTAAGTAGGTGAGATAGTAGCCTATCCTTAATATGGTTTAATATAGCTATTACAACTTTATGCATTTCTTGAAAAGCTTGTTTTCAAGAACTTTAAATTTATTTATTTATTTATTATTATTAGCTAAATGGTGCAGGAAGCACGAGGCTTATGCTGCACCCGCCAAAAAAAAAAAAATTTCTGAATTACCCTGAGAGAGAGAGCGTGCGCACACACAAGAGTCAGAAGTAGAAGGGAATCACCAAGAAAGAGAACAGTGATGATATCCAGCTCAGGATCCTGGGTGTGCCAAGCCCATACTCACCAGATGTGGGCCCCTGGGGTAATGCCATATAGTTTGTTGTTCACTTTATTATGCAACTATGTTACCATTTTTCAATATACATCATTCCTTTATAATATCTTATAATCATTAACAGTACATTAAAGGAAAAAACAAAAACAATAGGATCCATTGCTTACAGATCGACATTTGGTAGCTTTACATGCATGTTCATTCCCTGGAATGCCTGTGTGACCAGAGATGGATCCGACAAAAGAGGATAACTTGTATTTATTCTTATTTGATTATTCCAAATATGGTGGAATAACTGGTTATTAAGCTCTTTTTTTCTTTTTCCTGCTGTATAGCTTTGACTGCATTAATCAAGCCTGTGCATACAATGTGTAATAGAAATTTATTTCAAATGTAGGTTAAGGCTATTTTAATCATAAAGTTCAACAGTGTAAGTCTTCTAGACATGGCAACATTCAGAAAGATCGCAATGCTATTTCAAGATTTGGAGCCACATGTGTAAATTGGTGTACGTTGCGCATACTGAGATGACAGGATTGCATGTTTTGGTCAAAGGAAAGTATTTTTACATGTTAGCAGTGATAGATCCACAGGGGAACTCCATGAGCAGTATAGGGCTTTATTTCTTAGAAAAGTTGCCATCCATCATGTAAAGCCTGAAGAGATATCCCTGTAGTATGATTTATGGATGGCTAATCTCTACATATAATTTCTCAGTTCAGGAAAAAGAGTGCTCTGTAGATTGGATAATCTGCTGCCCTTTTATTTTCATGGCACAGCTTAAAAGGAGCATTTGTCTATGCAGTTGTAGTGGGGGTTTGCAAATACAAACTCTGAACAGGAGCACTGTGATGGATGGGATCAAGCCATCAGAGGATACTCACATAGCTTGATCTGTAGCAGCTAGGACCCTTAGAATATTCAGTTTTTTAAGGCTTTATATATTCCAGGAGGTTAAGTTAGTATTAGTAGAGGCAAATGATGCAAGTAAGCAAGCTTATAAAGCATCACCCTCCTCTCAAAAAAAAAAAAAAATCCTATATCATCCATCCATCCCCTCCAATAATCTTTGTCTAGTGTTTCCTTGAATTTAGTAAAACCACCCACTTCCACAACAGATAAATTTATTCCAACAATCACCCACAACCTGATTGAAGACAAACTTCCACATATCTATCTTGCACCAATACTTCCTCAATTTGAATTTGTCCCCTTATATGTATGTATTCTAGGCAAAGAGGAAGAAAGTCATTAGCAATGAGCTTATTCAATCCATTCAAGGCCTTAAGTTCAGTCAAATTCCGCAATTTGCAAAACTGAAATCTTTCCTGGTAAGACCACCCTTCTGTTCCCTTTTCCAACTCATTACCTTTCTCTGCACCCACCCCACAGATCTACATCCTTCCTAAAATGAGATCTGTAAACAGTACTCAAGATGTAGCCTCACCATGATGGCCTTGTACAATGGGATAATCACCTCCTTATCCCTGCTAGCAAAGCTCATGAATATAACTGACAAAACATGAGCTTTCCTGACAGCCTCTCTGCACTTCTCAGAGAACTTCATATCTGATTGCACAATTACCCCTGGTCTTTTTAATTTTCCACTATTTGAGTGTAGTACCACACAGTTGGTACATTAATCTGGAATTTAATTGTTAAACTTTAACTGCCATTTCTCAGCCCATCAACCTAATTTTTCTATATCTTGTTTCATGATTGTTTGAACAGTGGTCTGATAAAAAAAAAAATATATATATATATGTTTTTTTTTTTTTTATTATTATTATTTTATTTATTTCAAAAAAAATAATAAAATAACACTTTAATTGTACCTTTCTATAATGTATCGTCAGAATCAAACTGTACTAAATTTCATATCTTTCATTCATTGTATACTAAAAAACCAAAGTAGCTTACCCTGATTATCGTCATTAACCATTCTTTGTATCATCTACAAACTTAGACATTAAGCCTGATCAATATTCAATATTGTTTCATCAATATTGTTAATGAATATAAAGTGTGAGGGACTCGGCACTGAACTGTGGTACTCCTCTAATAACATTAGTCCAAGAAGAGCAGTGCCCACTTACAACCACTGTCCCCACTCTACCATATCTTTATCCATAGCAGTAATTTGTCTCAGATGCTGCACTGCTCCAATTTAGACAGCAGTCATGTGGAACAGTGCGAAAAGCTTTAATGACATCTAAACATGTCAAATTTATTATTTGAAACCTGTAATCTACAGGAATTTCCCCTAAACCAAAGAATGCTCATAGTTATGGCCAAGAGTTTGCTTACCGCTTTTGCTGCTTCTTTTAATATAATTTGACAGATTTCATCAGTTCAAGATTCTGTAGGATTCCATGTTACTTGCTAATTTATAACCATCCCACCCATTTTTCTTCTATATACTAGTCTCATAACTTCACCTGATGTCCATTAAGGTCTAAATCTTATAAAACAATATCTCCTAGTTGGTATAAAAACTTAGTACTTTCTATTATTACATTCTCTGAATGTCTCCCATTTAGAATTAGCAGCCAGTCACATCATCAGTTCATCCTGCTGAAAGGAATTTAAAAACTAGGACCAGTGTAGTTGCCATTACAGAAGGCAAAATCCCTTAACTTGACAGTACTTAAATCCTTAAGTATGTCCCACATCAATATAATATGATCACTGTTATCCAATCATTCTTTTATCTGGTTATTCTTAATGCATGATGAGTCACTGCTCATAACCAAATAAAGAGCATTGCTTTCTCTTGTTACTTAACATTGTTGTTTTCTGTATTTATTAATGATATTCATGATGATATATCAGGTTTAATGTCCAAGTTTGCAGACAATACGAAGGTTGGCAGGGTTGTTAATGATACTAATGACAGTACGTTTGCTGCAACAGGATCTAGAAAAGCTGAGCAGATGTGCTGAGTGGTGGCAACTGAAGTTTAACATTGAAAAATGTAAAAAAGTACTGCATATGGGAAGCAGTAACCCCGGAGTAACATATCAGCTGTGTGGTACTACACTGACAGTGGTAGAGAATGAAAAGGACCTGGGGGTAATTGTGCAGGCAGATATGAAGTTTTCTTAGCAGTGCAGAGGGTCTGAAAGAGTAGCTCATGGTGTCTTGTCAATGATATACAGGAATTTTTCTAGGAGGTGATTATCCCCTTGTATAAGGCAATGGTCAGGCCACACCTTGAGTACTATATACAGGTCTGGAGGCCTCATTTTAAGAAGGATGTAGAGCTACTGGAGTGAGTGTGGAGAAGGGAAACAAGATTAGTGAATGGAACAAAGGGTTGCTCTTATGAAGAAAGGCTTAAGTTTTGCAAATTACAGTGTCTGGAGACTAGGCAACGGCGAGGTGATCTGATTGAGGTGTGTAAAGCCTTGAATGGTTTGAGCATGCTCAGTGCTGATGGGATTCTTGCTCAGAATAATCACCTGAGACGGCATAAATTCAAACTGAGGAAAGACAGTTGTAGGATAGATGTGCAGAAGTTTGCCTTTAGCCAGCAGGTGGTTGATTGCTGGCACAAACTTCAATCTGTCATTGTAGAAGTTGATAGCTTAAACAGATTCAAGGCAGAACTAGACAAACATCTGGAGTGAGTGGATGGACGAAATGAGAAGGGTGGGTCGGTGTGTGTGTTTGGCTGATGCTATATAAGCTTGCTTTCTTGCATCATGTGCCTTTACTAATGCTAACATGTTGCTGTAGAAAGCAGTCATTCAGAAAATTTCTGATACTGTGTGAGTGACCAGCCCACAAGTTCCAGTCAATATCTGGAGAGTTATATAGAGCACCTTTTGTACAATTGAAGTGTAAGATGGTGCTTTAGTAGACACTAAAAACTGTTTCTTTGCTTCTTGGTATGGCACTTTCTGCTTGAATTTGTAATTTTCTTTTCAGCCAGCTGCTGGATGCACTCGTTTTGAATATGCCAAAATGATTTCCCTGACAGGTGGGCAGCATTACATTTCATTAGTGCAGTCTGTGTAAATACATTCTTTCAAACCACAGAGTGTGTACGTCAGTGGTTACACACAGACTGCTCAAGAGTGCCCAAATTTTGGCTCTAAAAACACCAGACTGGGTGTTTGGTCACCCAGTCTGGTGTTTTCAGCAAGTCTAATTTTGCATCTTAGATATCCAGCTTTTATGGTTAATGGCATATTTGGTGTTTAAAATGCACAAATGATTGTCCAAATGTTCCATTTTTCTCAATGACTAGCATTTGTTTCATTTTGATTACTTAGTTCTTGAACAATCTATCCCTTGGATACATCAAGGAGATCCCACTCTGCTATTACCCCTTTATCGGAATTCAAGGTAGTGGTTGAGGTAACTTTTGTGGGAATCCCACCGAATGTCATCTTCAAACCATTTTTAGAGGCCAACCACATTTTCAAGATATTTCTGAATTAAAAATGGGGAGAGCTTACTCAATGGATATTAGAAAAGTATTGAAAATTAGAGCAAGGCTTCTTTCAGTTCCTTCTTTATTCTGCCTCTTTGCATTAAATGCATTTATTTCATCTCTGTTCAACACATCTGCATCAAAAGATCTGTAGGTGGTATGTCTGTTGTCCACCATTGCTCCTTTTAGCCCTGGGGGAGAGATATTTTCTTCTACCAGGTTTCCAGCCCTGCCAGGTGAACATAGGAGCAGTGCCACCAATGACAAAGCAGTTGCTGAAGTATAGGATTTCCTTTTTAGGTTCTCACTTTAAACATATATACATAACCACTTTGAAGGCTCTAGAAAAGAAATAAAACTATTGCTTGGAAAGAGCACTCTGCATATTGCAGACAGAAAATTGCTTGCCACTTGGAGCAGTGTTGGTATTCCAGGTAATTTGAATGAAGGTGGGCAAGTTCCATATAATCCACAGAAGTGGATTATATACTGGATAAAATGTACTGCTTGCATGATGTTTGTGGAGCATTCAGGTATGGGACATGATATTGCTATGGGGAATGTCTTTGTGTGTGTGTGATGCAAGGAGTGTATCGAAATCAGGCAACAACTCAGCATTGTTATGGGCCTATATGAGAGCTTGAAGGACAGGGTGGATGCCCTCAAAGGAACTAAACTGAGGGGCCCATCAAGCTTTCAGCTGCCCACATCAACGCCAAAGCTTGCACTTGGTCATCATGCAACACAGCGGCAACCCCCAAGACAGAATGCACTGGTCCCACAGGAACTAGTAGTTGTTGGTGACTCTATTGTCAGGGAAATGGGGAACATGCTTTGGAAAAAGGATAGGTGGAACAGGACCAGGGTATGTCTGCCAGTGGCAAAGGTTGACGACATAGAGCGGATATCATCTTTTAAAGGCACAAAAGGTGATATAGTCGTACTTGATATCATTAGTTGGCACTAATGATATCAAGAGTAGGAGACCGGCAGAATTACTTAACAAGTACAGGTCATTGTTGAAAAAAAAAGCCGTGAATTAGGGATGAATTTGAAAGTGTCTGCAATTCTGCCAGCGATAGGAGGGAATATATGATGAGAGCCTTGTCGATCAATTCGGCCCTGAAAAGATTGTGCAAGGCTAAAGGGGTAGAATTTTTTCAGCCTGGACTGTACTTTAACAGAAGAGACTGCTTCTACAGGGATGGGATACACTTAAATAGAAAGGGTGCAAGAATATTTGCTGATGTTATCGAAGCAGTGTTAAGTGGGTCGGAAAACTGCTAGCCTGGGGGGGGGAGCAAAGACTAATAGATTAACAGTAGCCACTGGCAGGGGTGAAAGAGATTCTTGCACTGCTTCTATTGGAATGAGCAGAAGCCTGAAAAACAAGATGCAGGATATTTCAGAAACTGCTGGGAGTCATTGTGGTAAAAGTAAACATGTGGGTTACGAGAAATCTTTGGCAAGGGATGCAAAGAAAAACAGCAAGGAGTTCTTTACTTATGTAAACTCTAGAAGGAAGGGGATGAATCAGATTGGTCCACTTGATATCGATGGTTCAACTGTTCATGATCCTGCTCAGGTAGCTAACAAACTAAATCAATATTTTGCATCTACATTCACACATGAGAAGTTATTCAGGAAGAGGAATGCCATAGATGAAGTAAACACTGGCAGTGAGCTAGATGATCTTGTAATAATTGAGAGTAAAGTGCAGGAGAAATTGTTGAATATAAATACAAGAAAGGCACCTGGGGGTGGATGGGATCTATCCAGTTATATTAAAGGAGGCAGCAAAGGAAGTAAGTAAACCCTTAGCCATAATTATGAGAGCTTCCTTGGACTCAGGGGAGGTACCTACAGACTGGAGATGTGCAAATGTGACCCCAATTCACAAAGGAGGATCAAAGGGCGACACAAGTAATTATAGACCTGTGAGTTTAACTTCTGTTCCAGGAAAATTAATGGAGGCACTGGTTAAAGAAGCACTGCAGGATAATCTAGACAAAACTTCAGTTATAGCTCGGACACAGCATGGTTTTGTTAAGAGAAAGTCTTGCCTATCCAATTTGATTGGATACTATGATGCAGTCACAAAAGAACTGGATGCAGGGAATAACTTTGATATTATATACTTGGATCTTAGAAAGGCTTTTGATACTGTTGCACATGGAAGACTGCTGCACAAATTGGAGCAGTGTGGCATTGGAGGCAAATTGCTGCTATGGATAAAGGGGTGGTTGAGGGGGAGAAGACAGGGGAGGTACCTACAGACTGGAGATGTGCAAATGTGACCCCAATTCACAAAGGAGGATCAAAGGGCGACAAGTAATTAGAGTGGTAATCAATGGACTGCTCATCGTGGACTAATGTTATTAGTGGAGTCCCTCAGGGTTCAGTGTTGGGTCCATTATTGTTTTCTGTATTTATAAATTATATTGATGATGATATATCAAGCTTAATGTCCAAGTTTGCAGACGATACGAAGGTTGGCAGGGTTGGCAGAGACACGACTGACACTATGCTGCTACAACAGGATCTGGAAAGGTTGAGCAGATGGGCGGAGAGGTGGCAAATGAAGTTTAACATTGACAAATGTAAAGTACTACATATGGGAAACAGCAACCCCAGAGCAACGTATCAATTCTGGTACTACAGTGGTAGAGAATGAAAGGGACCTGGGGGTGGTTGTGCAAGCAGATATGAAATTCTCTGAGCAGTGCAGATGGGCTGCAAGAGTAGCTCATGGTGTATTGTCAATGATATATAGGAATTTTTCTAGCAGGGATAAGGAGGCAATTATTCCCTTGTATAAGGCAATGGTCAGGCCACACCTAGAGTACTGTATACATGTCTGGAGGCCTCATTTCAAGAATGAAGGTGAGCTCCTGGAACGAGTACAGAGAAGGGCAACAAGATTAGTGAATGGTACAAAGGGGTGCTCTTACGAAGAAAGGCTTAAGTTTTGCAAATTACAGTGTCTGGAGACTAGGCACCAGCGAGGTGATCTGATAGAGGTGTATAAAGCCTTGAATGGTTTGAACATGCTCAATGCTGATGGGATTCTTTCTCCTGCTCAGAATAATCACCTGAGAGGGCATAAATTCAAATTGAGAAAAGACAGATGTAGGATAGACGTGCGGAAATTTGCCTTTAGCCAGCGGGCGGTTGGTTTGTGGAATTGACTTCCATCCCTTGTCGTGGAAGTTGATAGCCTAAATAAGTTCAAGGCTCAGCTGGACAGGTTTCGAACGAACAGAGGGGTGAAGTGGAAGTGGGTTTTTTTTGTTTTTTTTTTTCTTTGGCTGGTGCTGCATAAGCTTGCTTTCTTGCATCAAATGCCTCTACTAATGCTAAAGTGCAGTTGGATAAGAATTCCATACTTCCAAGTGAATCTTTCCCAGATTCAATATTAAAACAATATTGAATCTGGGAAAGATTTTGATGAGAATAGGTTTTCTTGTTTTTCAGTGCTTAGAATCAGTGTAGATGATGCGTTTTTGTATTTTCTTGATTTTTTCACATAATCAAAGGCTATTTTTATTGCTTGGATTTCTGCTATATATGTGGTACATTCCTGTGGGAGCTGTTGTGATAAGGTAACACCTGCAAAAACTGCTGCTGCTTCCAGTGGTTTCTAATTTTTATCTATCCATGTATTCAGGGGTATAGGTTGGAAACTGGGCAATGATCAGAATGTAGCTGCTAGAAGCCAAGTCCAGGTAAGGATGTTCCCCCCCCCCATACTTTTCAAAGGACAAGTTGCAAATTGGTCTTAGATTATTCCAAGGTGATATACAGAGTCAGCAAAAGAGTTCTTGGTCTGTTAGTAGGTTGTAATTTACTAAGACCTCCTGAAGTCTTATACTTTGCCCTTATGTGAGCAGGGTATGTTTTCCCACTTAAGAATGAACAAAGTTCACCACACTGAATGGGCTGTTATTTGTTATTTGGTTTTTAGGAGCATTAGCAACTAAGGCCATATTGCTCCGGAGATATGCGGTGGTCATTACCTGACCTTTCCGCATCCTCCATATTTGGTAATCATGGGCTTGAACCCCGGTCTAATCAAGAAGCATGTTCTACGCACTGCCGCTCCTGCCCACCTGGCTACGGAGGCCCCTACACTGGATGGGCCGGCATGGATCTCATAAATACTTGAATACTAGTTTTTTCTCGTCTAATAGTTAGTGGTGGTTTGTTGGATTCAACAAACTGTGTAGTGATGTTCAAACCTTCCCATGGTTGTGCAAATACTACTGTGGTGGTTAGGTCCAGTTATTAAAAAGCACATTTTTACAGAACCATATACTTGGACACAATGAAGTTTAGATCTTACTAATACTTGGTACTATCTAAGGGTGCAATTTGAAGATATTAAGTCCCCCCCCCCCCAAGAAAGTTGTCCATAACTGCTTGATATGTTGTCTTTACTGGGATTGTGTCCTAATTTTAGTTATAGATAAAGATTACACTTTTGGAAAAATTTTACACAGCTGGGTTTTTTTTTTTTTTTTTTTTGTATAGACAGTATTTGTAGAAGAATAAGAAAAATTTATCTTAATATGATAAGTAGAACATGATACTCTCCAGAAATTAAAACGAATAAAAGATTAATGCCAAATGATTACAGTAAAAAAATCAATTGAACACAATTCAAAAATTAACATCGGAGGTATTAAAAATTAACTTAATCTCTTAATGATTGACCATATACATTTGACACCTTTTCTACTCCGTATCACATACTATGGGAGGTATTTAGATAGTAGTACTATTCGAGACATTTTACATTCGGTTAATAATATTCATCCTAGACTTTATTTTACATTGGAAAGGTAAAATACGGATACTAAGTCATTAAATTTTCTAAATTTCATGCTTACTAGGGATACGAATAAAATCCAATTTAACATCTATCATAAACCAACAAACACCAGTATGCTTCTACATTATAACAGCTATCACCCATTCATCTACAAAAGGGCTATTATCTTTAATCAGTTTCTCAATGCCTATAAATATTCAACGATAGAATCTACTTTAGACTCAGAAATACAGATATTAACCAGAAGATGCTTAAACAGGGGTTACCCCGTTGATACAATAAACCGAATTGGGGTACAAACTAAGGATAGGATACAAAAAACTACACCAACCAACAATAGTAATATCAAAAAATACTTTATTTCTGTCCCATATGTTGAACAGTGGCATAAGCAGCTTAACAGATTCTTTAAAGATACCAAATTTAAGATGGCCAGACCAATATGGAAATTGCATGCTATACTGAACAATTGCTCAGTCCTTTCCTCTTTCATGACACAATTTCGTGACGCTTGATATACAATATTTCTTGCAATGATCTACACGATTTCTGCTGACTGTTCTCGTAAAACAGCACACGTCCTCAGTTCATGCTTCTCATTCAGCCGCGTTAGAATTGGTCTTTCATGCTGTTAACGAAAAACATACATTTTTATTTAATGAGGCCAAAATATTTAGTGTCCAACGTAATTATACGAGACTATTAATTGCAGAAACCATTGAAATTAAATTACATGAATTCTATTAATGTTCATCATCCATATCTAATCTCCAATTCGTGGTCTTTTGAGCACCTGCGCAAAAACAAATAATCACGGCATTTCATGCACATGCATGAGGACAAATAATTTGCCTATTTAAGATTCAAGCTCTCACACTCAGTAATTTCCATTCCTGGGATCACGACACATGGTCAAAAAAGCATTGTCTGCTGCAGGAAGGAAAAAAATTTTTCAAAATTTACATTTAATTTTAATTGATTTTATTAAAATTGTTTTTTGAATTGTGTTCAATTGATTGTTTAATGTAACCATTTTGTGTTAATCTTTTCTTTGTTTTAATTTCTGGAGAGTATCATACAGAAGTGTTCTACGTATCATATTGAGGTTAATTTCTCTTATTCTTCTACAGATATTGATATCAACATAGAATGCATTGAGCACCATAGCTCTGTTATGTACTATCATAGACAGTGTATATCCATTGCAGGAAGGCAAGTTCAAAGAGGTAAGGGCAGTTATTTATTTCTTTACTTGGCGTCCATTGAGATCTGGGCTTTCAAACCCACTTTATGGCTACAATTGTGTTACCATTTTTGGCTGCCATTGTTGTTACATAGAGGTTATCTGCTTTTTTAGCAGGACATTTGTTTCATGCCCATGTGTCCCTAGGTGCTCATTTTAGCATTGAAATTGATGTAGTTTAGCACAAAACACATTGTAATAAGTGTAGTGATTACAGGTTTGATTCATTAATATTTAATGGCATTACTCAAGGCAGCCAACCATCTCAATATAGCCGGGGTTGTCCCAATTTAGAACTTCAAGTCCCGCTTCCCGAAAATGCTATCATTTGTCCCAATAAGAGAGGAAAAAACTTAGTTTATTGATTTTACATATTTTTAATTAATTCTTATTGGAATCTAATGGATATGTTAAAAATTAATTATAACAAAATTAATTATAATAAAATTATTAATTGAGAAAGTCCAAAGGGCATTTTCTCGTCACTGAGTAATGAAAAAAAGAAAATGTGTGAAGATAAATGGGTGCAATTTTTCTCAATTTCCAGAGGCAAATTATAATGTGTCTCAAATTGTAAGCTCCATATTAAGCATTCCACATTCAAATGCTTCATCAGAAAGAGTTTTCAGCTTAATGAAAACTGCTGGGCAGAAAGAGAGAAAGTCTTTTATTAGAAAATTCAGAAGCCAAACTTATGGTGAAAGAAAACTATAACATGTCCTGTTCAGAATTTAAAACCTTCAGAAGGAGAAGAAATTTTAAAATTAGCAAAATCTAAAGAAAAATATATAAACAGTTATTTAAAATAACTGTTATAAATAATATTATAGTTTACATAGGTTATGATTAACAACAAGCATATAACAAATAAATACTATGATTGATTGATAAAAAAATGTATTTTAATTGTAATTTTATATTTTTCTTTTACTTTTTGAAGATAAAAATGCTATACTGCATGTTTTGTTTCAAGTTGTCCTGCTTACCAATTTTCAAAATATGCCCACCCTGGTGTTACTTATTTTATTTTTTTTTTTTATGTGAACACCAAACACGAGAGGTATTAGAACCTATAGTACTTAGTACCGTGCTTGGGTTGGAGGTTGAGAAGATGAAAGAAGATATTTGTTGACATTGGAATTGAACTTCTATAGATTGTAATTTTCAGAAAAAAACATGTGAACGAAGGTTATTCCAGAAAAGGGCAGTTGAATGAATAAATGAGGAAGATGAAAAGTTGGTTCTGTGTTGGTTCTGTGAGCAGCACGTGTTCAGACTGTTTTTAAAGAGAGGAGGAATTATAGAAGCCAATTCAGAAGAACAGTGCCCATGGAAGTATCCGTAGAAGAGGCATGCAGCAGAAACAGTACGTCTATGAGAAAGCGAGTGGAGAGACTCTGTTAGAGATGAATCATTAATTAACCTAACTGCCCTCTTCTGAATGGAATCAAGAAGCTTCAGAGAGGTTTTGGGGGCACCACCCCAGATGTGGGAACAATATTCCATGACAGGGCGGATTTGCGATTTATACAGAATGAGCAGCTGTTTGGAAGAAAAGTAACGCTGAGAGCAAAAGAGAAAACCAAGTTTTTTAGATGCAGAGGAAGCAATGTTTATAATGTGCTTGGGCCAAGAGAGATTAGAAATCAGGGTAATCCCCAAAAAAGATATATCATTTTGCCTAGAAATCGGAGTGTCACTAAAGATAAGCATAGGAGCAGAAGAATCCTTTTTGCGAGATATAAGACAGGACTGAGTTTTAGAAGGGTTGAAATCAACTAAGTTGTCTTTGCCCCACTGGAGAATTACCTGAAGATCGGCATTTAAGGAATTGGTAGCAGATTTTCGAGAAGTTGAAGCTGATTGAGCAGGACAAGGTTTCTCAAAATGGAAAGTGGAATGCAATGTGCTATCATCGGCAAAACTATGGATAGGATTTCCAGTCAATGGAAGAAGGTCATTAATAAACAAGAGGAAAAGAGTGGGGGACACCGGCATTAGTGGAGAAGTTAGAAGACAGAGAGCCATCTACCATCACCCTCAGTGAGCGATCACAGAGAAAACTGGATAACCAATTACTAAAAACAGTTGGCAAACCATAAGATGGAAGCTTGTTTAGAAGACCTTTATTGTTTAGAAAGCCTTTGAGATGTCAAGAGCAACTTCCTGCGTTTCACCGAACTTTTCCACTGAATTAGTCCATAAATGGGTAACATAAGCTAGAATATCACAAGTGGATCGACACTGACAGAATCCATACTGGCGATCGTTGATCAGATGGAAGGTTTCTAGGTAGTTTAAGAGTTGGTGGTTAATTGATTTCTCCATTACTTTAGAAAGAGTAGAAGTAATTGCAATGGGACGATAATTGGATGGGAGGGATTTGTCACCCTTTTTAGCAACTGGCTGGATATGAGCAAATTTCCAAGCAGAAGGAAAAACACCTTTGGAATAAGAAAGTGAAAACAGCGGCAAAGAATAGGAGTAAGTTCAGGGGCACAGGTTTTCAGAACAAGTGGAGAAATACCATCAGGACCTAGAGCTTTCTTAACATCAAGATTCATCAACATCCTTCTGATATCCTTTTGATGGAACACCACAGGAGGCATTGAATGGAGCGTGTTGGGAATGGTGGGAGGTGTTTTACCAAGATCATTAATAAAGAGCTGGAAGAAAAATGGGATGCTAGCAGGTCAGCTTTATCCTTGGCCGAAGTGACAACAGAACCATCTGGTTTGGACAGAGGTGGGAGCAGAGATGGGCAAAAGTTGCGGCCAATAGCTTTGGCAAGAGACCAGAATGCTCGGCTACCATTAGGGCAAGAAGCAAGTTTTCTACTCTTAGCCTGTTCAAACTCAAGTTTGGACTGATTAATAACTGCTTTACAATTGTTGTGAGCTTTGGCGTAGACAGAAAATGAAACTGAAGAATTAAAAACAAGCCAATTACAATATGCAACATTCTTCTCTTGAACAGCCTTAGCACATTTATTGGAAAACCAAGGTTTAGATAAAGGATGAGATTTTAAAGTGGATTGTGGGATAAAGGATTCCATTCCTGCAAGAATAATTTCACTGACACGATCTGAACAAACGTTGACATCAGAAGTTTTGAAACAGTAATCCGACCAAGGAAAAGAAGAAAAGAAGTCTCGCAGGTCATCCCATTTTGCATTCTTGCAATGCCAAACAACGCTAGGTTGTGAATAGCCATGAGATAAAAGTTCCATTGGAGAAGAGACAATCACCAAGTTGTGATCTGAAGTGCCTAAAGGACCTCTCACTTTAACCGTGTACTTAGAAGGGTTGTTTGTGAGAGAAATATCAAGCGTAATGGCTGTATGATTAGGATTGTCCGGAATTCTTGTAGGTAAATGAACAATCTGTGCTAGGTCATTAGTAATTGCAAAAGCCTCAGCATCTCGACCTGCTGGGTCAGTGTGACTAGAAAACGGAAGCCAGCTGGAGTTGTGAACATTAAAATCCCCAAGGAAAATTGTTGCACTGGAGAAAGTCAAGTTGCAAAGAGAGGAAGTCAAAGAGCTCCAAATGATTAGTGGAGTTGGGAGAACGGTAGAGACAACAGATGAATTTGACAACAATGAGGTAGAGAGATTTTAAGCCAGAGAAGATCAAAAAGAGGAGATTCCAAATTTCCAAGTCTCTGACAGGGAATATCAGAACGGACATATGCACAAGGTACCACCTTTGAGGCGAAAGGAATCATACAGCGAATAATTTGGGCATCTGATATGAGCAATAGTTGAATCAACCGATAACTGAGATTCTGTCAGAAAAAGTACATGGGGTTTGACAGACTGCAAGTGGAAATGGACATCGTTGAGATTAGAATTGAGACCACGTATATTTGTGAAATTAATTAGGAAGTGCTTGGGAGGTTTAGATCTTTTCGCAGATAAGCTTGCTCTATTATTTTGACAATTCATGGTGTATTCAATAGTAAGAAAAAGTGGGTGGGACATGCTGTATGAAATAATGAAATTTTTGGATAGGGCGTACACGTGGTAAGAATATACCCAGATCCTTGACATAACGTGGCCTCGACAATGCTCCCCGCATACACACTACTCGGACTCCCTCCAGTCACTATCTGGCAGAGTAGAGGTAGTAAGATTATACACTAGCTGATCCGGAAGCCTCCTAGAGAGTTACCAATAGGTTCGGTTCGGTGTACTAACTAGCGGCCAGCCTGCAAACACCGTTTTACAGCTGTACCCTCAATGTAAGGAATATTGGATCTTGCCACGACGTTCATCATAACCTCAAAAGTCATCAATCATACTGCATGATGGAAGAGATAGGGAAGGGTTGACTGGAACTTAGCTCTAGAGACTAAACATGGGTTCCACCACTTCAAGCCTCCAATAAGCAAAGTGGTGGTATTTCACCGGTTGATGAGAGCCACCTAGTACTTCCTGGTAACATAGAGGGGCAGCGTTCCTCCATGTGGTGTGGGTGCCACACCTCGACCCCTGCTTACGTTGGTTCACACCTGGGTGGTCACCCACCATGTACTTGTGCATGAAGGTTATACCCAGGCTTACTAACAGTCCCGCCATCATGAAGGTGCAAGCAGAGGATTTGGCTGTCACAGACCATCCGGACTTTGCCGAAATTGGGTCCACTTGACTTGAGTGTCACCCGAATATCAGTTCCATCAGCGTTTTAGACTCCCAGGTAGCAAGTACAGCTTGTCTAGCATATCTGAGAGAATGTCTGTGACAACCTCAAGGACCAATGCTACAAAACCAGCAGGAAATGCCCTTCCCGCATGCAAAATTAGCATACACTATTGAGAAGCACAGAGGGAAGGCATATTGTGTATGTACTCTTGATAGGAACAAATACATTAACTACCAATTTGCACCCCATGATGTATACAAAATCAAAGAATCAAAAGGGTAAAGATAAACAAAAACGATGATACTGGAAAAGTGAACTACAGATTCTGAGCCCAAAACTCAGAATTTCAACCTACAGATTGTCCCACATCAGCAATGGTGCTCAGTCAACTACTGAAGATGAGGATAGCAAGCATGAACCAACTTCCAGCAAACAAAAAGTAGAGTTAAAACTAGGTCTAAAACAGAGTGCCCCCCACCCAACCTACTCTAACTTCACAATATGATATACCTGATACTGACAATGACATTGAAAGCAAAGAAGAGACCCACCAAGCTAGCTCTGCCCTGGACCAAAATCATTTTAGTGAGGCTACAACTGGGAAAACTAATGGCAGAAAACAAGGAAGAACCACTGCCTGAGTTAGAAAAAAGATAGTAGAAATGGAGAGGACAATCACAGACCTACATACTGAAAATGACGTCATAAAAGTTAAACAAGAGAAAGGGTAAAAAGAATGTGAAACTCAAAAATAAAGTACTGTGTCTTATGCACAGGTACCAAGCAAATAAAACCCCAGCTGATGACAACATAGCAGAAAAATGAAGACAATGTTGCAATTATTAAACTTGCAGAGAACAACACACTAGACTCCAGTGAGGCCGTTAAACAATGTATTATAAAGAATTTATAAGACCAATTTAAGACTGTCAAAATCAGAGGCCTCAGGAAAACAACTGCAAGCATTGTCATAGAAACCACCAGAGGCAATCAGAAATAGCTCTACAATGACAAACTTAGGGCTAAAAACAGATACCAAAGTGTCCTGGTCTTTGACATAGACAAAACCAGGGCAAGGGATGAACTTAAGTCAGACATATATGAAAAGAATGTCTCTGAGCTTGTCCCCAGAGATCAATTTAACACAGAATTCAACCTCAAACATTCCATAAAGTCCAGATCTATGCCATTCTGCAAATGGATTGTGAAGCTATCACCAAAAATGTGGCAACTAATAAACAAACAAGAAAGAATATATATTGTATGGGGGCAGCCACAGGTTTAGGGAACATTTCTCTATACCAAACATTTCTCTATACAAATGTGCAGTCACAGGCCATGACTACAACCAGTGTAAAGAGTCAGTAACACAAATGCTCAAACTGCAAAACAACAGGACTTCCCTATAATCATTTTATCAGGGGCAACAAGTGCTTCATATATGTTACGGCAGTGAAACAATTCAAACAAAAAACAGATTATGGTAATTAAACCTGACACTTACTAAGCTTTTAAGTTCCTGCAACTAAATGCTCAGAGCCCATGCAGTTGCAGATCAGCTAAAACTAATAATGAAAGAAAAACAGAATGAATTTCCTGTGTCCAGGAGCCTTACACCCATGATGGTAGGGTTCAGGGATACCCTAGGAACTAAAGGATAATAGAATCCTCCACAGACACGTGGGTAACTATCATAATAAGAAATACTAAAATAACAGTAACCAAGATATCACCTCTGCACATATCACCTCCCTTCTGGGGTCTTTTCATGCAATATCACTGTACTGAAGATCCTGCAAAAGCACTGGTACCAGTATACAGTATTTGCAAAATGCTCTTAGTTTCTTACCTAGCACTAAAATAATAGTATCAATGGAACCAAGTTGCAGGTAACCATTATGCTATAGCCATAGAATGGACTCTCACAATGAGCAGGAGATGGAGAATTTCATAACTACACCACTATTTACAGTCATCAACTAGCCACACAGCATTCAGTTGCATGAACGCGTGATAATGTTACTATGGTCATTCAAACCATAGCTCCCAAGTTTACAAATTGGAAAGTATAGGAGATCTGGACTACGTCCAACTACCGGCACCATCACCTTCTTTTAGCTGCTCCACCAACAGCATCCGATCCCACCTCTGGCCCATGATACTATCAGAAAATACAAGGAAACCTTAAACTCCTACATCAGTGAACCCTCCCACAGGATAACAATCATCATAATATTGATATATATGTCAATCAATTAACTAAAAAACTATCAGGAGAGCCACAGGAGCCTCTATGAAAAAGAAGCAACCAAGGGCAAATACTGTCCCCTGGTGGTGGTGCCTCGAGCTGGAAAATCTCCCGCGAAGGGTCAACTGGGCCAGAAAAGACTTTCAGAGATCAAACCAGTGGGCCACCAGCTGAGGTAAATGCCCCAAGGATACCCATCCCCTGACCCAGGAACAGACTGAAATATGCACTGAAAATGATACATATACAGTTACAACTACAGAACCTCTGAGGAATTATCTGCAATTAATAGAACAAAAATTAATAAATGCCCAGGTAATGATTTAATCATTACCTGATCATTTATTAATCAGAAATTGAAATGATAAAGGAATTTACCACTAGCTTTCCAGACCATCTATTACAGCTTTATGATAACTGTTTACATAAGACTGTATTCCCAACAGTATGGAAAATGTTCACCTTATATTAAATAACCCACAGAAGCCACCTAATAACCCAAAGTCATACATATCTCTTGCCCTGTTACCAGTATTTGGAAAAGTACTGGAAAGACTGATACTCCGCAGACTAGATATTCACTACTTGGGTGCAAACCTTGAATCAGATAAGTAATTAGGCTTTAAACCCAGATGCTCAACAGAAAATTCAATGAACTGCCTAATTAAGGCTTCACAAAATGTTGGCAATATCAATTGACTTTGCTGGAGTATTTGACACCTTTTGGTAGCCCAGCATACTCATGAGACTGCATTAAACTGGAATCCCTCAATCTTTATAATTGTGTTAAGGATATACGGCTATCTTGGATAAAATTGTATTACAGGGCTACCTTGGATAAAAACAAAAAGAACCTGGACTCTATACTACTAACTATCATGAGGGTGTACCGCACTGTGATTACACCTGTTCTGCAGGCCCTGGCAGGAGCACTGCCATTAGACTTGGATGTAATAAGAAGAGGCCTCAATTATAGAATTAAGAGATAAATCCCAACTAATATCCTAGGGCAGCGATTTTCAACTGGTGTGCCATGAAATTTTTTTGCCATCCAGTTGGACGAGTCAACTGACATAACTGGTAGCATTCAGCAGGTTTGTTTGTACTGGAGACATCATTCAACAATTTTTATTTTGCAAACCACTTCCAGAAACAATTTTTTATGATTTGTCATGAAAATCGTGCATCAGCATCTGCACCGATGGTGCTCCCTCTATGTCGAGAAGCCTGAAAGGATTTGTTGCACTGGCCAAGCAAAAGAACCTGGCATTGTTTTTACACAGTTTCCTGCACAGAGAGGCCCTCATTTCAAAATCAGTAGTATCTAAACTCCAAAACGTACTGGATGAGACGATCAAAATGGTTAACTGCATCAAGAGTAGACCATTAAAATCGAGGTTGTTTTCAGCACTGTGTTCTGCCATGGAAGTTGCTCACACTTCTACTGCACAGAGAAGTGAGGTCGCTAGCTCGAGGGTGAGTACTTTCAAAGTTCTATGAACTGAGGGAAGATCTTATAATTTTTTTTACGTCTGAAGAGTCTGAGCTGACTGACCTGCTTAGTGATGAGACCTGGTGCAATAAAGTTGCTTTCCTAGCTGACATTTCACAGGCCTTGAACACTCTTAACAAGAGTATGCAAGGAAAGAATGAAAATATTCTTACTTGTACTAACAAAATTAACTCTTTTAAGGAAAAATTAACATTGTGGGGAGCCAGAATCAAAAAAGAGAACAAAGTTGAAATGTTTGCGCTGACAAAAAGTTGCAGACTGGACAAAAACCTTGTTGATTTAATTCTACAAAGTTTGTCACTGCCGAGTAAAAACATTGAAAGGTATTTTCCTTTACTTGATGTATCTTCCTTGGACCGGGTAAGAGATCTGTTTGTGTTAAGTGCACTGGAACCAGTCGAATTAACTGCTGCAGAAGAAGATGAGCTGATGGAAATAAACACAGGACTGAAACTAAAGCCCTCATTCTGGTTGTCTCTCCAACAGGAGTTTATCACAAAAAAGGCGATAGAAGCACTCTTTCCTTTCTCTACGTTGTATCTGTGTGAGGCTGGCTTTCCTGCTATGAACATGATAAAGAGCAAGAACAGACCGCAGCTTCAAACATTGGAGGACGAGGGTATGCTTATCAACCATCCGACCTCAAACAAGAGACATCGTGAGACATCACCAAGCACAGGTTTCCCACCGATATTCCTTTATAAATAGCATCTTTTTCAATGATATCTTATTTCAATAATTGGAATAATAACAAATATATGAACATAAATTTTAAAAATAAATCTTTTGAAATCCAGATCAATATTATTTAAAAAAAATAACACAATGATTAGAATTTTAGCTATTGAACTTTTAAGCACAATCTTAATGTGTTTTTTTTTGTTTTTTTTTTTTTTTTTAATGATAAAATCTCTCCTTAAAAAAACTGACGGTGTGCCTTGACAATTTTAGCACCTTGCTCAGTGTGCCACGAGTTGAAAATCGCTGTCCTAGGAATTACAATAGATCTTGAGGCTGATGTCAAAAAAGAAAAGAATAACAACCACACTTTACCGGCAGTGGCAGACCAGATGGAAAGAGTCAACTAAAGGAGAAGTCACTAGGTGGTTCCTGCCTCGGGTAACCCTAGTCCCCCCCCCCCCAGGTTTGCCCCAGAACTATATGCCTACTTGCTTACAGGGCATGGTTCCCTAAGTGCAAAGTTATGTCAACTGGGTCTTACCGAGGATCCCAAATGTACCTGTGGAGCTGATGAGGATTGGGCTCATGTCCTTTATGACTGCTCCAATGACCATTCCCACAGATGTAGACTTATAACCAAAACTGGATCCATAAATTGCAGAGATGAGCAACTGTTCATCTCTGATGATATACATTATATGGACGTCTCTGAATTTGCTCAAAAAGCTTTTCAGACTAGAAGCAACCATGCTATAATCCAGATTGTGACACTCCCCTCCCCCCTGCACTTAGACAGACGCTTTTATGTAATTGTTATGTTTACTGATAGTGATAAACCCAAATGCAGCTGGCCTATTAAAATGTATTTCTCACCCAGCAAAAATTTTCATGTTAGAAACTGTATTATTTTAGGTGTTTCACCTCTATGCATAACTTCATGCTCATTTTCATAAATATATATGCTATATGTTTTTATAACTAATTCAGGTGTTATATTAACCATATAAATGCCATGGATTCACAGTGCTTAGTTCTAGTGTTATTAGTGCACTTATTTTTGAGCGTATGATTGTATGTATTGTGTGAATATTAATTGTTTGTATAATTATGTGTGCATGGCAATTTTGATTGATTGGGACTCTGTCGCATCTGCATTGTTGGATGTGATATAGAGCTCTAATCTGTGTTTCTGAATCTTGATGTATGTATTAGTAATGAGTGAAAATGTTTATGGCAGTGTGTGTGCTTACTAATGGCTCTCAGTCACGTCTGCAATGCCAGATGTGATGGAGAGCTCTACTCTCTTTTGTATGTGTGAGTAAGTGAAAATGTGTGTGGTAGTGTGTGTGCGCGCGTTAATATATTAGTAGTGAGGGAAAAATGTGTATGGCAGTGTGTGATTGCACCACAGTACCTTTTCCACCAAGATAAGACACTGGCACAGTATATCCACTATATGGAAAATTCTCAATCACTTTACTCATTCTCAAGATCTGGTTCTTAGCATACATATCTTTCTGAAACTTGAAGAGCACTATAATGAACAAAGATTTCACTTGGGTGAAAAAGTGATGAGAGTCTCAATGATGATGCATAGAAGGCAGTGAATTTTTTGTGCATTATAAAAGGACTACTAGTACCGAACTAAGTGCATTTATAGTTAATCTCAAAAGCTTAAATTTTTCAAAAGCTATATTTTTCATAAACATTTTAAAATCTTTTTAAACCACACTCTTACTATATTATTTCATAATAATTTATCGATTTAGTCTTACCTGTATTTGTGAATTATTTGTTTCAGTGGAGGGTGCTATTATTTTTTGAGCACTTGTTGCAGAATGAATATTAAAAACAACCTGTTTGGATGCTGCTGGTAGTAATACAAATGATGAACTGTTAGCTAGAGACTGCGATCCTAATAAAAATAATTTAAACTCGTGAAAATGTAAACAATTTTATATTCATAATAAAGTAATCCAACTGTTGATCAAAAAATGTCTGCACAGAGTTACAATGTTGACACAAAGTTAATTAATTTAAAAATCATTAATTACACTGGCCAATATGATTTTAATCACAACTAATATATCAACTGTTTCTTTCATATTTCACATCATGTCACCATTTCTACATTGTTTTGTTTACCCATAATAAATATATATATATATATCTTACTACAATTTAGGGAAGGAGATATAACACTGGTCTGTTGTATTACCTGCATATAACGTTTGCATATAACAAGTAGTTCCCAACTTCACGAGTTAATTCATTCCTAGCAAATGCTCACAAAGCAGACTCAAAGTGGGAATTTATTTCCCATATTAATAATATTAAAAACAGGGGCTACGTTATGTTAAAAATGTTTATTCTCCATCATCACTGACTAAATGTACACTCATTGATCGTTCATTACTTGATGGTTCATCACTCTGTTTCCGAGACAGTCTTCTCTTTTCTTTATAAATTTGGAATAAGGCAAGACAGCAGAAATGAAGAGCAAGACAACCGCCCTTTGTAAGATCAGCATGGTAACTGCTATATGTTATGTGAATCAGTTAGATGCTCTCATCTGCCTGAACGAACAAACAAATGCACGCACAGTAATATCATATTGTATAGCTACGCATGTGGTTTGAAATGCCATGTTTATGAATGTTTAGATTTATTTATTGCAATTAATGTTCATATTTTTGATTTTGTTGATACTTAAAAAAAAAAATAACTCTTAAACCTGGGAACTCAAAGCGGGAACTGCCTGTACTTACAGATGGCAGTAATGTTGGGGAGGATTAACACGTTCAACCTTGTCTATCTCTCACCTCTCTTAGCGGAAACAGCGTTGGTGTGAGCGCAGGCACAGTTTATCTATTCTATTGCATACTGTTTTTCTTCTTTGTTTTGCTTAGCACTGTATTGTTAAAATGTTTAAGCAAAGGCAGTGTCTGAATCACCAAGACAATTTCTGCTACATGTGTGGACTATTTACAACAAAAATTCAGAGGAAGAATATTTACAGTATTTCTAAATGTGCATATTCTTTGTACTTTGGTTGCAAGATTGGTGATCAGAATAAAACTTGGACTTCATATATATATGCGCTGTATTACCTGCACCACAATGCTGAGAATGTGGCTAAGTGGGAAGATTAAAAGTATGCCTTTTGCTCTTTCTGTAGTGTGATGAGAGCCATGCAACCACTAATGATTGCTATTTCTACATGACAAAAGTATCAGGAATCTCGAGAAGAAGTGAACACAGTATCAAATATCCATCCAAACATATCATCTGCAATAAGGCCTGTTCCACATAATGAAGACCTGTCTATACCAAATCCCTCAAAATCATAGGATAAGGGAAGCAGTGATACATATAAGTGTTCTTGTACTGCAGAATTTGCTGGGCCATCCATTTCAACAGTTCACCAGAAAATAACATGCTGCACCAAATTCAAAAAGAAAAATTCAAAAGGATGATTTTAATGGCTTAGTTTTGAATTTAAACATACCTAAAGATCAAGCATTCTTCTTTTGTTCTAGATTACAATGGTGAAAGAAGTTACTTGACCCAGAAACTAAAATTACAGTACACTGAAAAGTCACGAGGTATTTTCGTAATATTTCATTATGGAAAAAGGTATGTGTTTCAGTGAAGATATTAGTGGTCTTCAGAAGGAACTGGGCAATGAACACAATCCTAATGAATGGCATATTCATTATATCAGTTCCTCTACTTCATGCTTTAGAGTATATTAAAGTACCATGAGACGCCTCCGTAGCCAGGTGGGAAGGAGCAGCAGTGCGTAGCACATGCTTCTTGATTTAGACCGGGGTTTGAGCCAGTCACCACCAAATACGGAGAATGCGAAAAGGTCAAGGAATGACCACCCCATATCCCAGAGCAATATGGCCCTAGTTGCTAATGCTCCTAAAAAACCAAATAACAAACAAAGTACCATGACTTTGCTTGGAACAGCTGTAGTAATCTTCAGGTATTGGAATTACTCGTTGGGTTATCAGAAAAGCATTATATTGTACAGCAGAGGGAAAAGAGGGAAGAAGTAATGTGAAATATGTTCCACTAGTTGAACCAAAAAAGTCTTCATTCACGATTGGATTAATAAACAATTGTTAAGGCTATGAGTAATTCCAATACCTGAAGATATTGGTGGTTAAATTGGTTAAATGATCATAAAAAGGATAGATGAAAGAATTTAATTTAAAAAACCAAACTTATTCATTCTGAAATGCATCCCAGTCAGTAAAAGCATGCCTGTTTTTTTAAATCTAAATAAAACTGATTATAAACTGAAATCAAATTACTTAGCAATGAAATCTGAAATAAGTTACTTCTTCGAAGATGATTCATTTTAGTGTAGCAAATTAGAAAACCACTTTGTTATGAGCACTAACTCATTTTAAATTGTTATTCACAAGAGAACAACACAATGATGGATTATAAGCTATGGAGCAGTCACATGTTTTTGGAAGACTCAGTTAAATGAAGTGTGTGTGTGGGGGGGGGGGGGACATAGGGAGGAAAGAGTTTGATCTTGTTTGTTCCATATTCTTGAAAAATCTACAGGTGGTCTAGCTTAAATTGTTTAGTTTAAATTTAATAAATGCCAGCCAGGCCCTCTGAGAGGAATTTTATCAAGGGGTACAAAGTTTCTTTCGGGCCCCGTTCCCTTCTCCATTAGTCATCCTGTTTTTATTCACTACTGTTTTATACCATGAGCTGTAGCTAATGTTGATTAATGGTTTTAAGACACAAGGGCATCAATGGCCAAGATGTGTCTTTCCAAGTTTTTAATGTAAATCAAACATTTTTTTCAGATTTGTTTATCAAATCTGATTTGCCGAATAAAATTAAACAATTCATGTATATTCGCATTATTGTCTAAGATCTGTTGAAGGGTAACTGGATTCTGGTTATTGTATGAACTCTGAAAATAAAGGAATCTGGAATTTCTGGATCGAGGGCATACCAAAAAAATGTGTTTTACTGAAAGCTGGACTTGACATTGAACACAGAGTGGGGGATTTTTGTTTGTCAATAGATGAAAATGAGTAAGATGAGTATGGCCAATTCTCAGTCTAGCAAGTATTACTTCTTCTCTGCGACTCTCTCTGATGCTGGAGTTCCATATTTCTGGATTAGGTTTTATTTCCTGTAGTTTATTGTTGACTTGATTTTTCCATATTTGGGCCCATTCATTTTCACTTTCTCTAATAATGATGATTGGACTAAAATCAGTGTGTGGAACTATCCTTGTTCTGTTTGGCAGTTCTGATGCTGACTTAGCTGCAATGTCTGCTTTTTCATTGCCTTCTATTCCGCAGTGTCCTGGGATCCAGCAAAGAGTTATTTCAGAGTGTTTCTTTTGACAACGGTTGATTAGAAAGTCGATTTCTTGTAGAAGAGGATGACGAGAATGTCGTTTACCCTGTATGGCTGAAATAGCACTGAGTAAATCCGAGTATATTAAGACAGAGAGGGACGACTGTTGACATATTTCACTAAATGCAAGCTGTATAGCATACAATTCTGCAGATAGAATGCTGCACTCAACTGGAAGAGATTTTGAAATTACGTGAGAAGGGAACACAGCTGCTGCACCTACATGTGACTGGGTCTTAGATCCATCCGTATAGATTGAGTTTTCCAGTGTGTTGTGAAGTATAGTTGGCATGCAACTGTCAGATATTACATAGTGGAATGGTATTTTTTGGCCACTGAGCAAAGTAAAGATCAATGTTTATATGATGTCTATTCCATGGGGGTAAAGGCATATTTGCACTTTCCGCAATTTTGTTGAGATCGAGTTTCCACTTTTTTATTACTTCTTGAAGACGAATCCCAGCAGGCCTGGATTCGTTAGGCTTGGATTCATAAAGTATTGGCCATAAAGGTTGGTTGAGGTATACCCAACAGGGGTGAGTTGGAAAGCTTCTTATTTTGGCAGCGTATTGGCAGAGTAGTCGTTGTCTTCTAAGATAAAGGGGAGGGTCGTGTGCTTCTATATACAAGCTTTGTACTGGCGAGATTCTGTAGGCGCCTAGTGCTGATCGAAAGGCACTGTGTTGGATGGTGTTCACAGACAGTAAGATGCTGTTTTTAGCTGATGCATATACTATAGCTCCATAGTCTAATCGTGACTGGATTAGAGAACGATATAAATTCAGCAATGACTGTCTGTCAGCACCCCAAGATGTTGAGGATACTGCACGAAGGATGTTTAGTTTCTGGAGGCACGTAGTTCGTAGATAGGTTACATGTTTATGGAAATTTAATTTGGTGTCTAAGTTCAGACCCAATAATCTTATGGAATCTGTCATCGGTATTTCTCTGCCTTTCAGTTTTAATACAGGTTCCGGATGAAGCGATCGTAATTTACAGAAGTGTATTGCTGCTGTTTTCCCCTCGGTTAATTGATAGCCATTGCTTTCTGTCCAAGTTTCAATTTTGTTTATTGCTATCTGTAGTTGTCTTTCAATGGTAGCCATGTTCGATGATTGACAGGAAATAGCAAGATCATCTGCATACATATAAACTTCTACTGTGGCTGGGATGTCTCTTATAATGCTACTGGTACGTAATGCAAAGAGTGTGGCACTTAAAATCGATCCCTGAGGTACTCCTTCTTGTGTGTGAATTTTGGACAGCTCATTCTGGAATCTTACTTGAAAGGTCCTGAGGTGAAGAAAATTCTGAATGAATCTAGGCAGGTTACCTCTCAGTCCAAGTTTGTATAAGTCTTGGAGGATTCCATATCTCCAGGTTGTATCGAATACTTTGGTAATATCGAAAGTTATCATTACCATGTGCTGTTTTTTAAGAAAAGCATTTCGAATGTGAGCTTCAACCTTGATGTGGACATCAGTTGTACTCCTGTTACAGCGGAAACCAAATTGATGGCATGATATAGCATCTTGATCTTCAACAATCCAGACAAGTCTCTTGTGAACCATCTTTTCTATTATCTTTCCTAAACAGCTGGTCAAAGATATAGGACGATAACTATTGGGGGAGGAAGCATCTTTACCGGGTTTCACTATGGCTACCACAACTGACTGATGCCATGTATCAGGGTAAACATTCTCCTCAAAGATTCTATTGTAAAATTTCAGTAGTATAGATTTTGAGTTTGAGTTAAGGTGGCGAAGCATTATGTAGAAAATGCCATCTGGTCCAGCAGAACTATTTCTAGAATTCTGTAGAGCTTTGTTGAGTTCATTCATAGTGAACGGAAAGTTATAAGAATAAGATTGTTTTGTAACAAAGTTAATTTTATATTTTTCCACAGAGATTTTTTGCATCTAAATGAGTCTTCATAAGATTGAGATGATGAAGTGACTGCAAATGTTTCTGCTAAAGCCTCTGAAATATCAGTTGGAGAAGAAATATCTATTCCTTTCCAGGACAGGATTGGGGCTTTGGTTTGGTGACACTTTCCACTGAGAATGCAGATCTTTCTCCAAATTATTCTGGGGTCAGTGTTTCTGCAGATGGTAGAACTGAATCGAATCCACACATCCTGTTTAGCTTTTCTACGAATTCGGCGTGCTTCAGCTTTTAGCCATTTATAGTTTATAAGGTTCTCCGTTGTAGCATCTCGGCGAAAAATGTTCCAAGCTTTGTTTTGTTTCCTTTTGGCAAGATAGCAATCCCTTGTCCACCAACTATTATACCTTTGTTTCGTAAGGTTAACTTTTGGTATTACGCTGACAGCAGCTCCAAGTAGTTCTTCTACTATATGTCTAGTGGCATTATTAATAGGTGCAGTAAGAATCAGATGGTTATCAAATTGCACTGTTTTCGAAAACTTCTCCCAGTTAGCTCGGTGAAAATTCCACGTAATTCTATGGTTAGATGTATAGTTTGTATCCGTCTGTATTTTGCAAATTATAGGAAAGTGATCACTGTTGTGAAGGTCAGTTAATACTGTCCAATCAAAGCTAGGATAAATGGACGAGGAACATATGGACAGATCCAGAGCAGAGCTAGAACCTGTAGGCAAGTGGATATAAGTATGCACACCGGTATTCAGTAGTGTTAAGTGATGGTTATAAAGTACAGTTTCGATCATCCTCCCTCTACGATCTATGTTCGGGGAACCCCACAAAGGATGATGAGCATTTAGATCACCTAGAAAGCATACAGGTTGGGGCAGTTGATTAAGTAAGTTGTCAAGTTCTGCAATGGAACCTGAAACGTTTGGTGGAATACAAATGGAGATAAGAGTGAGATTAATTCCAGAACAATACGAACGGCTACTGCTTCTAGATTAGTGGAAAGCTGAACGGGTTTCGATGGTACATTACTACGAACTAATATTGCTACTCCTCCTCTTGCTGGAGACTCAGAACATCTGTCACGTCTATATAGCGTATACCGTGAGAGAAGTATGGGGTATAATTTGATGATAAATAAGTTTCCTGTAGACAAATACATGCAGGATCATGCTGGTGCATTAAGTATTTTAATTCATCAAGATTGCTTCTTAGTCCTCTACAATTCCATTGAATAATTTTCTGCATTACTTGGGTTTAGGTTAGGTGGATTGATCTGATCGTTTGTTTTTTCCTCGATCCTGTTTATATTTCTCTCGTTTTGAAAAGACTGGGCGAGTAATATCCATCTCATCATCAGCATGAAGCAGGAGAACAGCATCTTCATTATCTAACTTCTCATCGATTTCCATAGTTCGTTCAGTTGGTTTATTTTGTGTACGATGAGCATCTTTCTCCTTTGATAATGTGCCTGAGTTGGAAACGTCTTGTAGCTTGGATGGCTTTGTATTAGTAACATTGGATGGACTCTTTGTCTTTGTTGCTGTCAGTGTCTCACCATCTGCAAGGATGAATCTAGCCCATTGAGTAAGAGATAATTTAGGAGGAATAGTAATATAAGTCTGTGTAGAAAATTCTTTAGTGTTTTTAACTGCATTGGAATATGTTTTGGCAGGCATCACATTTAATATCTGTTTACGTGCCTCTTGGTAAGATACATTTTTCTCTACCTTGTATTTCATTATTTTCTTTCCCATTTTCCATAATTCGCAAGTTCTAGAATATGCGGGATGAGTACCCTGGCAATTGGGCCACTTTGGTGTTGCAGCTGTACATTCAGTTTGGGAATGGTCTGATGAGCCACACAGGGGACAGATTGTCTTACCTTGGCATGCTGTTTGAGAATGACCATACTTCTGGCATTTAAAGCATCTAAGCGGATTTGGTATATAAGGTCGGATCTTACAGGAAAGGTAGCCAGCTTTTACTGATTCTGGGAGATTTGGACTGCTGAAGGTAAGGATAACATTTCTTGTGGGTGTAAGGACACCATCTTGTTTGGTCATAATTCTCTTAGCACCGACAACACGTTGTGCTTTAAGTTCTTCGGCAATTTCTTCCTTAAAAACATTAAGGAGGTCCCATTCCAAGATGACTCCCTTTGAGGTGTTTAAAGTTCTGTGTGGGGTAACCGAAATGGGAAGGCCTCCGAAGGTCGTTTGCTTCAGGAGTTGTCTAGAATGACTGGGATTGAAAGTCTCTATAAGAAGATCTCCTGAGCGAAGGCGTTTGACAATTTTGGGAGTACCTACTACAGCCTCTATGCATTTTCTGCACAAGAAATGGCGATAAGCTACTAAGAGGTTTCGTTGATAACGAGTGTATAATTAAAAAAGCAGGTAGATCATGTGAAGAATCATCTTTTTTGATTCTTTTTGCTTGAGATGACTCAAGTTCATGCGAGCATGTAGGCTCTACAGTCGGTGATATTAATGGATCCATAATTGCTCCTTTTCGCCCTGAGTATTGGATTAATACTCAGACTACCAGCCCCGCCACGTGGAGGCAGGAGCGGTGCCACCAGTGACCAAGCGATACGAGATTAGTGGTTAGTTTGTTAGAGAAATTGGTTATATATATATATATATATATATATATATATATATATATATATATATATAGATATAAAAAGAAAAAAGGTATCTTTCCTTCCTTTATACGAAGCTTAGTTCTTTATTTAGAAAAAGCCAAAATTAAATAACTTTAAATAAAGAGGGTTTTAACAATCTCTACAATCTGTCACTTAGAGAAAAGACGCTTTCAAATCACTTTGGAAATATTGCTATGATCATTCGCTTGGCACT
Organism: Mastigoproctus giganteus; assembly: GCF_048544385.1. Lineage (NCBI taxonomy): Eukaryota > Metazoa > Arthropoda > Arachnida > Uropygi > Thelyphonidae > Mastigoproctus > Mastigoproctus giganteus. Next base: position 110,396,583 of record NC_143587.1, on the reverse strand, counting down.
CGGGGCCATAGCTGTAGCCTGTAAAGGCTAAAAAAGGGTATGGAAGATGAGAGAGAAGTGGAAGGGAGTGTTCTGTTGGTTTTCTGCATTTGAGGCCTTATTCTCCCTTACTCCCTCTATGATAAATATAAATAAAATAAAATAAGAGGATCAGAGAGAAGGAAGCACATTTAATTTGAACATCTTTATTTATGCAATAATACAGAGAAGGAGAAGGAATTCACATTGAAATATCATTTTATATTGCATTAGCATTAGTAGAGGCATTTTATGCAAGAAAACAAGCTTATGCAGCATCAGCCAAAAAAAAAAAAAAAAAAATTGCAATGCAGATCAGATCATCAGAAGACATTAATTATTAGTAAAAAAAAAAAAGGTAGATAGGCTTAGTATTTACTATAATTTAAAAAAAAAAAAAGAAAAAAAAGAGCTTTCCTGGCCTTTTTTTGTGAAAAATTTCAAATCAGAACATGAAAATTAATTGTTCTGGCAATGTTAGATTCAATACTTAGCCTGGCCAAATCCATAAGACGTTCCTGTCATATTGTAGACCTTAAATAATTCTTAATCACTTGGGTTTGCTAAATGACCTCTCTGCAGAAGCTACTGTTGCTGGAATTGGAACAGGTCACCAAGTCTCTACTCTGTTAACAAGTTCAACAGATCTAATGGCTTTAACTGTTCATTTACAAAATTTGCTTTATGTACTGAGGGTAAATGTTGCATTTCTTTTCCAAAATCATCACCATTAAGGTCATTGGATATCAGAGCAATATCCTGATAATCATCAGGATATTGCTCTGATAAAGATAAAGCTTTCCTCTCCACATCGCTTTCAGACATGGTGAAATATTTCCACAAGAAATCAAATTTTTCTGCCAACTGCTTAACAGCATTGAAGCAGACAATTAATCCTGCTATAACATTGTCTACCAAAACATAAAACACACTTTCTGAAGTAGACCACTTCTGGCGTATCATCTGTGTCATTCATTTCCTCCAAGTTAGCATCAGGTGTCATCATCATGCAGCCTTGCCCTCTTGCACCTAACTCCACCACATCTATGGGATAGCTTTATTTCTATCTTTAGGTTTGATGGAACCAATTTGGCTTCATTCCACATGCATTTTCAGATCTGTGAGGAGAGTTTGTTTGATACTTCAACGTCCAGTGTGGCATCTCTAGCTTGGATGACCTTGTTGCAAATATCTATGCCATCTGACATCAACACACAAGCAAAAGATGTCACATATAATAAAACTCCATGGACTTCATTTCTCGTTTTGGCCATCAAATTTAGTTCTAGGAGGTCTTCCAGTGCTAATTTAATGCCAGGCAAGTGAGCTGCAAAAGGTTGCTCACTTGCCTGGCATTACACATTCAACATGATCTGACCATGTTTCAGACATACCATGAAGAGAACAACCAATACAGTTTTGTAGTAATTCCCACCACTTAGGACTGGAACTGAACAGGTGGTACACAGTTTGAATTGTTCCGAAAAAGGTTATTGCTTCAGGTATGCATTCTGCAGCAGCAGCATCATTTCCACAGAAGTTGAGTGAGTGACAACTACAAAGTGAAAAAATTGCTGTTGAGCATTGTTCTTGTATTTTTGCTTGTGTGCTGTTGTATTTTCCAGCCATATTTGCCCCATTATCGTAGGCTTGAGCTCTACAGTCACTGAGAGGAATAGCATGTTCTTTCAATATATAATTTATGAACTGAGCAATTTCTTCCCCTCTTTTGTTGCTACAATCTGTAAACTTGAGAAATCTTTCTTGAATCTCATACTGTGTTTCTTTTAGAAGTACGTATCTCAAAAGAAATGTTTGTTCAATATGGGAGGAATATGGTGTGATCCATCTACTATTACTGCAAAGTACTTTGCAGATTGCCTCTCCAGCAAAATGTGTTATTTCACAAGATTCAAGCATTCTACAATAAATTCATTTGGTGAGTCAGGGGACAGATAATGGACTTGAAGCAGCTCACTCCTTTTCTGCAAATCCTCTACACTTAGCCCATGTTCCTGAAGGATGGGGTCCCACCTGGAGAGCAGTTCAATGAGTCCTAAAAAGTGTCCATTGTTTGAATCACCAATTCGATGGGATGAATGTGTAAATGCCAGACCACATTCTCCCAAGAAGAGTACAACATCGATGATGCGCTTTAAAAAATTGTACCATTTCACAGCTTCAGTTTTGATTGACGCTTTAAAGATGGTGTCAACTCCTGTCCCAGACAGCAGGCGCCTTTCTAGTTCTTGCCAAGCTAGGTAACATTCTCTGTGACTATTGCCTTTTTCACATGCAGAGGAAGCAATATTTGTAATGTGCTTGTGCCAAGAGATATTAGTAGTCAGGGTAATCCCCAAAAGAGATATATCATCTTGCCTAGAAATTGGAGTGTCGCCAAAGATAAGAATAGGAGTTAAAGAATCCCTTTTTGTGAGATATGAGGCAGGACTGAGTTTTAGAAGGATTGAAATCAACTAAGTTGTCTTTGCCTCACCAGGAGATCGGCATTTAAGGAATTGGTAGTGGATATTCGAGAAGTCAAGATCCCAAAGAATTAGAGGAAAATCTTAATCAGTTATGCGAGTTAGTAAGGATTTTGGACTAAAGATATATATGGCTAAAACAAAAGTAATGATGTACAAGTATGCCATAGAAAGGGATAACCAATGTGCCATAATTATGAGAGCGTCCTTGGACTCAGGGGAGGTTCCCACGGACTGGAGATGTGCAAATGTATCCCCAATTCACAAAGGGTGACACGAGTAATTACAGACCAGTTAGTTTAAATTCTGTTCTGGGTAAAATAATGGAGTCACTGGTTAAACATGCATTGCAGGATCATCTCAACAAGACTGCAGCAATAATTCAGACACAGCATGGGTTTGTTAAGGGAAAGTCTTGTCTGACAAATTTGATAGGATATTATGATGTGGTTACAAAGGAACTGGATGCAAAAAATAATTTTGATATCATATATTTGGATTTCAGGAAAGCTTTTGACACTGTTGCGCATGGAAGACTATTGTACAAATTGGAGCAGAATGGTATTAAGGGTAAGTTGCTACAATGGATAAAAGGATGGTTAAGTGGGAGAAGACAGAGGGTGGTAATCAATGGGTGCTGCTCTTCTTGGACTAATGTTATTAGTGGAGTCCCACAGGGTTCGGTGTTGGGTCCTCTGTTGTTTTGTTTATTTATCAATGATATTGATGACGGTATATCAGGCTTAGTGTCCAAGTTTGCAGATGATACAAAGGTTGGCAGGGTTGTTATTGACAGTAATGGCAGTGTGCTACTGCAACAGGATCTAGATAATTTGGGCAAATGGGCTAAGAAGTGGCAACTGAAGTTTAACCTTGACAAATGCAAAGTACTGCATATGGGTAGAAGTAACCCCAGAGAAACGTACCAACTGTGTGGTACTACACTTAAGGTGGTAGAAAATGAAAAAGACCTGGGAGTAATTGTGCAATCAGATATGAAGTTTTCAGAGCAATGCAGACAGGTTGTCAGGGCAGGTCATGGGGTTTTGCCAATGATATATAGGAATTTTGCTAGCAGGGAAAAGGAGGTGATTGTCCCTCTGTATAAGGTAATGGTCAGGCCACGCCTTGAGTACTGCATACAGGTCTGGAGGCCTCATTTTAGGAAGGATGTAGATTTACTTGGTGGGTACAGAGAAGGGGAACAAGATTGGTGAGGGGAATGAAGGGATCCTCTTACCAAGAGAGGCTTAAGTTCTGCAAATTGCAGTGGCTGGAGACTAGGCACCTGTGCGGTGATCTGACTTGAGGTATATAAGGCCTTGAATGGGTTCAGCAGGCTGAATTCTGATGGGATCCTTCCACTTGTTCAGATTACGAACCTAAGGGGGCATAAATTCAAATTAAGAAAAGACAGATGTAGATTGGATGTGCGGAAATTTGCCTTTAGCCAGCGGGTGGTTAATTGCTGGAACAAACTTCCATCTGTCGTTGTGGAAGTTGATAGGTTGAATAAATTTAAGGAGGAACTGGACAGGCATTTGGAGGGAATGGTGTGTTTTTTTTTTTTTTTTTTTCTTTTGGCTGATGCTGCATAAGCTCATACACTTGCTTTCTTGCATCAAATTGCCACTGCTACTACTACTACTACTATTTGAAGGAGCAGTATTTGAAAAGGTGGAGTCATATACTTATCTGGGACAAGTCATCAGCTGTAATAATGATAATTATTACAGCTAATGATAAATTTTGGATGGATAGTATTCAGGAAATATAGTCACATACTGAGGAGCAATATCCCAATTTGTCCGAAACGTAAAATAATGAACCAATGTATACTATCCACCATGACTTAGGGAAGTGAAACTTGGGCACTCACCAAAAGAATGGAAGAGAAACTGAGAACGATGCAGCGAAGAATGGAATAAATTATATTGGAAATCAGACTGTTAAATAAGAAGAGAAACACATGGATCAGGCAATAAACTCAAGTAAAGGACATTTTTATCAAAACTAAAGAACTAAAATGGTCTTGGGCAGGACACAGCTCGAAAATATGATGACAGATGGCCTAAAAGAATAACAGAATGGTACCCAAGAGGAGCTAGAAGAAAAAACCTGGAAGACAACAACAGAGATGGGCAGATGAAATTCATGACTTTGTGGGTAGTAAATGGATGGCCATTGCACAAAACAAGGAACTGGAAAGTTGCTGGAGAGGTCTTCATCCTGCAGTGGATTGAAAGTGGCTGATGATGAAGCTGATTGAGCAGGGCAAGGTTTCTCAAAATGGAAAGTGGAATGCAATGTGCTATGATTGGCAAAAATATGGATGGGATTTCCATTAAATGGAAGAAGGTCATTAATATCCAATAGGAAAAGATGGGGGAAGAACTGAACCATGGGGGACACCAGCATTAGTGTAGAAGTTAGAAGACAGAGAACCAGATACCATCACCCTCAGTGAGTGGTCAAGAGAGAAACCTGGATAACCAATTACAAAAAACAGTTGGCAAACCAAAAGATGGAAGCTTGATCAGAAGACCTTTATGCCAAATATGATCAAAAGCCTCCTGAGCAACTGCTTCTGGTTCACCAAACTTTTCCATTGAATTTTTCCATAAATGGGTAACATAAGTCAGAATATCACCAGTGGATCGACACTGTCGGAATCCATACTGGTGATCATTAATCAGACGGAAGAATTCTAGGTAGTTTAAAAGTTGGTGGTTAATTGATTTCTCCATTACTTTAGAAAGAATAGAAGTAATTGCAATGGGTTGATAATTGGATGGGAAGGATTTGTCACCCATTTTTAGGATCTGGCTGAATATGAGGAAATTTCCAAGCAGAAGGAAAAACACCTTTGGAATAAGAAAGTGAAAAAAGGCGGAAAAGGACAGGAGTCAGTTCAGGAGCACAGGTTTTGAGAACAAGCGGAGAAATACCGTCAGAACCAGGAACTTTCTGAGCATCATCAAGAATGGTCAAAAAGCTTCTGACATCCTTTTGACGGTATTTCCAGTAGGCATTGAATGGAGCATGTTGGGAGATGTTTTACAAAGATCATTAATACATGAGCTGGAAGAAACATGGGATGCTAGCAGGTCAGCTTTATCCTTAGCTGAAGTAACAATAGAACCATCTGGTTTTGACAGACGTAGGAGCAGAGATGGGCAAAGTTGCAGCCAATAGATTTGGCAAGAAACCAGAATGCTCGGCTACCATTACAGCAAGAAGCAAGTTTTCTACTCTTAGCTTATTCAAAATCTAGTTTGGACTGATTAATAACTGCTTTACAACTATTGCGAACATTGGCATAGGCAGAAAATGAAACTGAAGAAATGTAAACAAGCCAATTATGATATGCAACATACTTCTCTTGAACAGCCCTAGTACATTTATTGGAAAACCAAGGTTTATATAAAGGATGAGAATTTAAAGTGGAGTGTGGAATAAAGGATTCCATTCCTACACGAATAATTTCACTGACATGATCTCAGCAAACACTGATATCAGAAGTTTTGAAACAATAATCTGACCAGGGAAAAGAAGAAAGGAAATCTCACAGGTCATCCCATTTTGCATTCTTGTAATGCCAAACAACACTAGGTTGGGAATAGCCATGCGATAAAGGCTCCACTGGAGAAGAGACGATCACCAAGTTGTGATCTGAGGTGCCTAAAGGACCACTCACTTTGACCGTGTACTTAGAAGGGCTGTTTGTTAGAAAAAGATCAAGCGTGTTGGCTGTATGGTTAGGATTGTTCAGTATCCTGGTAGGTAAATGAACAATCTGTGCGAGGTCATTAATAATTGTAAAAGCCTCAGCATCTCAACCAGCCGGGACTAGAAAACGGAAGCCAGCTGGAGTTGTGAACATCAAAATCACCAATAAAAATTATCTCACTGTTAGGAAAGTTGGACTGGAGAAAGTCAAGTTGAAAAGAGAGGAAGTCAAAGAGCTCCAAATGATTAGTGGAGTTGGGAGAACGGTAGAGACAACAGATGAATTTGACACAATGAGGGAGAGAGATTTTAAGCCAGAGAAGATCGAAAAGAGGATATTCCAAATTACCAAGTCTCTGACAGGGAATATCGGAATGGACATATGCACGAGTACCACCTTTGAGGTGAAAAGTATCATACAGTGAACAATTTGGGCAACTGAGATGAGCAGTAGTTGAATCAACCAATAATTGAGATTCTGTCAGAAAAAGAAAATGGGGTTTGGCAGACTGCAAGTGGAAATGGACATCATTGAGATTAGAATTGAGACCACGCATATCTGTGAAAATGAACTAGGAAGTGTTTGAGAGGTTTAGATCTTTTTGCAGATAAGCTTATGCTATTAGTTTGACAATTCATGGTGTATTCAATAGTAAGAAAAAGTGGGGCAGGGGACATCTGCATGAAGTAATAAAATTTTTGGATACGGTGTACACATGGTAAGAATATACCCAGATCCTTGACATAACGTGGCTTTGACAATGCCCACTACATACACAATGCTCGGACTCCCCCTAGTCACTATCTGCCAGAGCAGAGGTAGCAAGATTATACATTAGCTGATTGGGAAGCCTCCTAGAGAATTACCAATAGGTTCAGTCCAGTGTACTAACTAGCTGCCAGCCTGCGAACATCATTTTAGAGCTGTACCCTCAACCTGCAAGGAAGTTTGGATCGTGCCATGATGTCCAGTCCATCATAACCTCAAAAGACATCAGTCATACTGCATGATGGAAAAGATGGTAATGTCTTCTATTCCTTCGTTTTGAACACTATCTGTCCTAGCAGAAGCTAATTCATCAAACAAATTTGAAAATGTCATAGTAAAGCCTGAGGTATCTTGATCTTCTGTAGAACTGGTTGAAGCATATCCTGTTGAAATATCAAGAGAATCCCCCCCCTCTTACCTCCATTTGATCTTGCTCCAGAGCTTATGAAACCCATTCCTTTATTTTCTTTTTCATATCACTTCTTTAAAATTTCATCTTAAATCTAGGATCTATAAAATTAGATAAATAGCAAAGATTTATTTTCCATGTAAATGAAAAGTCTTTTCACAACTGATGATTTAAGCTCCTCAACTGTGGTAAGAATTCCACTGAAATTATCATTTTGTACAGCTTTGGGCAAAAATACATTGAGTCAAAATTGTAGGGATTGTCATTGAAGTGGTAGATTCTCCTTTACTAGCTTCATTAGTAATTTCTTCAAATGTAACTAGGAGTTAGACAATTTTTTTCTACAAATCCCCACTAATATAAACTTAATGTTGGAATATTGTTATCCACAGTAAATGTTGCGAGGGCTTTTTGCTGTTCTGTATTTCTTTCCAGAACGTAATACAGTGAATTCAATGAGTGGATATCTTGAATTAATTTATGCTTTTTTTAAATTTAGTTGCTCCTGTATTTCCATTAATTTGTTAACTGCTGAAGCAGAATGAAGTATTTTACAATATTCCTATTAATAGTAACAATAGTCCTTATAGCCTGCTGAGTAAACATGGAATCATTTATTGAAAGTTGTAATATGTGTATTAAACATGATTGTGACTGGCACAAATATGGTAGCTACCATATTTGTTCCAGAATTTTGCAGTATGAGGAAGACTGCTTTTTGAGATCTTATATTCTTCCTATTCAATTCTTTACTGATCTCCATATGACAAACTGAAAAAGGAAGAATTCTTAGGGCAGCCCTGAGTTGTTAACACTCATTTGAAAGCCAATGGCCTCTAATACTCAGAAATGTTGGTGGCTTTATCAAGGGATGTTTATCAGCGAAATATTTTCTACTTGGAATACTGTAATTTGGGCAAATTTTTTTTTTTAATAGCCTTTGAAATCTGTCATGTTAGAGAATATGGTTGAAGGTCAACAGCTATCATTTCTTCAATTAAATAATGGATCTCTTTAGCCCTGTGGTCATTAATATCCCAAAGCTTCTTCTTTGTTAATACTGCTTCTATAGTAGTTTGCACTTCAACAGGAGGTTCAATGGTGCTGCTACTTGCTGAACATCTAGCATGTGCTATGAGAGCTTCTTTGGACTCAGGGAAGGTACCCGTGGACTGGAGATGCGCAAATGTGACCCCAATTCACAAAGAAGGATCAAAGGGAAACAAGTAATTATAGACCTGTTAGTTTAACTTCTGTTCCAGGAAAATTAATGGAAGCACTGGTTAAAGGAGCACTGCAGGATCATCTAGACAAGACTTCAGTTACAGCTTGGACACAGCATGGTTTTGTTAAGGGAAATTCTTGCCTGACCAATTTGATTGGATACTATGATGTGGTCACAAAGGAACTGGATGCAGGGAATAACTTTGATATCATATATTTGGATTTAGAAAGGCTTTTGATACTGTTGCACATGAAAGACTGCTGAACAAATTGGAGCAGTGTGGCATTGGAGGCAAATTTCTGCTATGGATAAAGGGATGGTTGAGTGGGAGAAGACAGAGTGGTAATCACTGGACACTGCTCACCGTGGACTAATGTTATTAGCGGAGTCCCTGTTTTCTATATTTATAAATGATATTGATGATGGTATATCAAGCTTAATGTCCAAGTTTGCAGATGATACGAGGGTTGGCAGGGTTGTTAAGGACACTAATTACAGTACACTGCTGCAACAGGATCTAGAAAAGTTGAGCAGATGGGCTGAGAGGTGGCAAATGAAGTTTAATTGACAAATGTAAAATACTACATATGGGAAGCAGTAAAGTATCAACTCTGTGGTACTACACTGACAGTGGTTATTTGTTTTTTTTTTTTTTTTTTAGGAGCATTAGCAACTAAGGCCATATTGCTCTGGGAATATGCGGTGGTCATTCCCTGACCTTTCCGCATTCTCCGTATTTGGTGGTGAACGGCTCAAACCCCGGTCTAATACTGACAGTGGTAGAGAATGAAAAGGACCTGGGGGTAATTGTGCAAGCAGATATAAAATTTTCTGAGCAGTGCAGATGGTCTGCAAGAGTAACGCATAGTCTTGTCAATGATGTACAGGAATTTTTCTAGCAGGGAAAAGGAGATGATTATTCCCTTGTATAAGGCAATGGTCAGGCCACACCTTGAGTACTGTATACAGGTCTAGAGGCCTCATTTTAAAAAGGATGTAGAGCTGTTGGAACGAATACAGAGAAAAGCACACCAAGAAGAGTACAACAAGATTAGTGAATGGAACAAAGGGTTGCTCTTACGAAGAAAGGCTTAAGTTTTGCAGATTACAGTGTCTGGAGACTAGGCATCTGCGAGGTGATCTGACTGAGATGTATAAAGCCTTGAATGGCTTGAGCATGCTCAACGCTGATGGGAATCTTCCTCTTGCTCAGAATAATCACCTGAGAGGGCAGAAATTCAAATTGAGGAAAGACAGATGTAGGATAGATGTGTGGAAATTTGCCTTTAGCCAGCAGGTAGTTGGTTGGTGGAACAGACTTCCATCCTTTGTTTTGGAAGTTGATAGCCTAAATAGATTTGAGGCTGAGCTGGACAGGTATTTGGAATGGGGGGATGAAATGGGAGCAGGGTTTTTTTTTTTTTTTTGGGTGATGCTGCATAAGCTTTGCTTTCTTGCATATGCCTCTACTAATGCTAATGTCCTTTTCAACTTATCTGATGCTCAGTTTCTTTTGCCATTTCTTCTGGATGGGACTTTTTGAGATGATTCATCATATTTGTGGTTGTAAACCTTTTGGCTGTTTTACCACTCCTTGATATGGTGGCATCACATAAATTACATATGCAAACTTGGGATTTATCGTAAAATATTTCCATGCAATACTTGGTGCCATAATGGTCCCCTTGACAATTACTTAAATCCAAGGCTGTATTGGAGGTATATGCCGTATACTCTCTGAATTTTTTTTTTTTTTAGGTGAATAGATATACCTTCTGGTTTTTGAAAGACTTGAAAAAAAAATCATTAAAATATTTACTGAAAATTAAAAAAAAATTTATTAGAATTTGATTCTTAGGCAATACTTATAGTTTTAAGTGAATTCAATTAATACTACTTAATAAATCACCTACTTAATAAAATTTAATATTTATAAATATTAAATGTTATTAAGATTTACTGCTTAAATCTTAATAAAATTTAATCTGAAAAAATATTAAGAGGCTTAGAAACACATTATGGATTAACAAGGTGTACAAACAAACTGAATACAACAAGGGGCGAAGGTAAAGAAACTCAACATGAAACACATGGGAAACTAACCGACAACAAGCACAGTCTCTTTCCCGAGAATGCAGCAAAAAACTGAGGTAGCAGTTTGTTGAGTAAGTTTCCCATAATTTATCATGGTTCTCGTGTTGGCTTTCATTCCAAATTTCCAGCATCCTCCTTATAAATGACTTTTTCAAGTCCCAAGTTTGACAAAAATAACCAATATGTATTCTAATACTATTATTAATACTGCAAATAACAAAATATCACTTAAATTTACCTATAAAACCATTACTCATTGGTGTCGAGTAGAATTGAAGTCCCCAGCGCTGCCCAAGTCCAGAATGGTAGCAACGTAGAAAGACTTAAGTAGAAAAAAAAAATTTTTTTTCATACACAAGCAATTCTTCTTAACAGAGTCACGTGAGTGGTGTTTAATTGTCTGTGCGTATCAGGGAAGTGCTTCTGAGATGCAAATGATGCATCGGTGTCTCCGGGATGCAAAAAATGCCCGCCAGATGATGATCTAAAAGAACTAGCTACAGATATGTAACTAATTCTGTAATTGCACACCCTTAGACATGAATCATTATAATATTCCTTATATTAGCACTGTTTAGTTGATATTTGACTGCTGTAATTAAGCAATAGACTTTTTCAGTGGGCTGCTGACTATTAAGGTGGGAAAAAGCATTGTAATGACTGATCGGCCGATTGACAGAAGTTGATTAATCAATAATCGGGCAATTTTCCTATCAGTGCAACTCTAATTTCAATACAAAATAATTGATGTCAAATCCTATTATCAATTTCTTATAAATTCATAATAGGAATTAAGTTCACTGTAATGGAATTTACTGTATATAAATATTAAAAGTACAATACTTCTCCATTTGAAGGTAACACATTTCTTTTGTGTTGCCTTCAAAAGAGGATATCTTGTGGAGTTACTGAAACTAAGAAGTCAATAAAAATCAAAAGTTCACTACACGGGATTGTTGAAAACAACAATAATACAGTAACTAAGGAATGTAATCATGTCACCAACTGTATACCTGCAGGACTGCTCTGTTTTAAAGGGCTATAGTTTCACAGGAGGACTACAGTATAAAGAGAGGGGTGCATTACAAAATGAACCAGAGTGTGACTACCTGCAGTGAAAAATGTAACAAGCAGGGTTTCAGATTTTGAGTGTTATAAAGAGAGGATCATTATTCACTTGGGACAGGGTATTATTCGAATATGAACTGAGTTTAATAGGTAATAGGGACATGCTGAAAACTGTCAGGAGTCAATGTCACAATATCTGTGTCTGCAAAAAGGCTTGGGGTGGAGAGGAGGGATTCAGTGTAGCCTTCCATAGTCAGGCAGAATAATTTTTGTAGAGATTTGAACAGAAGTGACACAGGGGTATTTTATGAAGGCCCTGAAGAGAAACCCTTGCACCCTCACCCCACAGTGAGGGAGGATGCAATGTAGCTGTTCCGATGAGCATAACACATTAGCCAACGAGCCTTCTGACACTGGAAGAATGTCCCAAGGATAGTGATGATACAAATGAATGGAAAGCTAAAGACAGGGCAAAAAATTTATATAATTTTAATGGATCTGTAAGTGCAGTAAATAATATAAGCCTGTCTGAACCCAATGTTCAAATTAACGTTAGAAGTGTTGCTAAAAAATAATGTATGAAACCATATTAGGGTGACTAATGCTGACATAGTAGGCAGTACAGAATTTTCCTGTTTTTACAGAATCTGGTGATGCCCAGAAACAAGAGATGAGATTTGCTGTATTCAAGATGTACAGACATGAGAAAAGGTGTTGAGTGAGGTGAAGGTAATGAGAAAGAAAAAAAATATATATAGTGCTTTTTTTGGGATGGTACGGCGTACCGCCACCTTTATTAACAGTGACGTGTGACATTTGGATGTAATGCACTTCGAAATTTGTAATATTCCGTAAATTTGCTATTCAAATAAGCTTAAAATTATTTAACTAAATTTGCATTTTTCACTGTCTATTGTTAAGATATTTTCTGTATAAAACTGTATAACAATTTTTATAATTCTAAATTATTCAGTTGGACCAATTTAACAAAGTCCTTTTATAGTGAATTATTTTTAATTCCCCTTGGAAGTTGCATCTAAAATACTTTCCGATGAGCCACAAAATTTTCATATAGCGAATGGATTAGGAGAGAATTAACTCAGTATGCACTGTTCGTATTTCTAGCCTTCAGGCAATTAGTGCTGCTACGCATATTAAAAGGGCTAAAGGGATTACCATTCAACAACTTAGTGGTACCTGGTAAAACGTATTCAACCACCTGTCCCACATATGGAGAAGTCATGCTGGTCAGCAGTGAGCAGATCAAGGGGTATTCCCAATGCGCTCTGGTCCACCTTCTACTACGGTGGTGTCCAAAATTTTCTCGTACAGGGGCCATATTCAAAATAAATTCGAAGTTAGATTTATTTAGTGTGTTCCTTTTCCCATATCTGGTTGCATTTAAAAGTAAAATTTAAAATATTCGAAAATTTTATTAAGTACAATACACAATTATATTTACTGAACAAAACATTTAATGAGAATTTTTTTGATAATTAACAAAATTTAAAATGCTATTTTAGTTCACTTTCCTGGCGGGCCATAGGTTGGACACCGCTATGAATCAACTGTAAGCGTCCCGTTCGAGAATTAGGAAGGAGTGATTTTATTTTACCCCAACAAATAATCATCTGTTGTTTCACGAAAGTGCGTTATCCACATTTTTCCATAAATTACTATAGTAGTAGTTGTGGCATGTGATGCAAGAAAGCAAATGTATGAGCTTATGCAGCATCAGCCAAAAAAAAAAAAAAAAAAAAAAAAATCACACCATTCCCTCCAAATGCCTGTCCAGTTCCTCCTTAAATTTATTTAACCTATCAACTTCCACAACGACAGATGGAAATTTGTTCCAGCAATTAACCACCCGTCGGTTAAAGGCAAATTTCCGCACATCTATTCTACATCTGTCTTTATGCCCCCTTAGATTCGTAATCTGAACAAGTGGAAGGATCCCATCAGAATTCAGCGTGCTCAATCCATTCAAGGCCTTATACACCTCAATCAGATCACCACGCAGGTGCCTAGTCTCCAGCCACTGCAATTTGCAGAATTTAAGCATCTCTTGGTAAGAGGATCATTTCATTCCCCTCACGTATCTTGTTGCCCTTCTCTGTACACGCTTAAGCAAATCTACATCCTTCCTAAAATGAGGCCTCCAGACCTATATGCAGTACTCAAGACGCGGCCTGACCACTGCCTTATACAGAGGGACAATCGCCTCCTTCTCCATGCTAGCAAAATTCCTATATATCATTGACAAAACCCCATGACCTGCCCTGGCAGCCTGTCTGCATTGCTCTGAAAACTTCATATATGACTGCACAATTACTCTCAGGTCTTTTTCATTTTCTATCACCTTAAGTGTAGTACCACACAGTTGGTACGTTTCTCTGGAGTTACCTCTACCCATATGCAGTACTTTGCATTTGTCAAGGTTAAACTTCAGTTGCCACTTCTTAGCCCATCTGCCCAAATAATCTAGATCCTGTTGCAGTAGCACACTGCCATTACTATCATTAACAACCCTCCCAACCTTTGTATCATCTGCAAACCTCGACAATAAGCCTGATATACCTTCATCAATATCATTGATAAATATACAAAACAACAGAGGACCCAACACTGAACCCTGTGGGACTCCACGAAGAGCAGCACCGATTCATTACCACCTTCTGTCTTCTCCCACTCAACCATCCTTTTATCCATTATAGCAACTTACCATTAATACCATTCTGCTCCAATTTGTACAATAGTCTTCCATGCGCAACAGTGTCAAAAGCTTTCCTAAAATCCAAATATATGATATCAAAATTATTTTTGCATCCAGTTCCTTTGTAACCACATCATAATAGCCTATCAAAGTTGTCAGACAAGACTTTCCCTTAACAAACCCATGCTGTGTCTGAATTATTGCTGCAGTCTTGTCTAGATGATCTTGCAATGCATCTTTAACCAGTAACCATTATCCATTATCCATTATTTTATCCAGAAATTAAAGTTAGAAGTTGAACTAACTGGTCTGTAATTACTCGTGTCACCCTTCGATCCCCCTTTGTGAATTGGGGACACATTTGCACATCTCTAGTCTGTGGAGACCTCCCCTGAGTCCAGGATGCTTGTAATTATGGCTAAGGGTTTGCTTAGTTGCTTTGCTACCTCCTTTAATATAACTGGATAGATCCCATCCACCTCAGGTGCCTTTCTTATGTTTAACTTCAACAATTTCTCCTCCACTTTGCTCTCAGTTATTACAAAATCATTAAGCACCCTGCTACAATTGATAACCTCCTGGCATTTTCGAACCTTAATAACTCCTCATGTGTGAATGTAGATGCAAAATACTCATTCAGTTTGTTTGCTATCTGAGCAGGATCATCAACAGTCGAACCATCGATATCAAGTGGACCAATCAGATTCATCCCCTTCCTTTTAGAGTTTATATAAGTAAAGAAATCCTTGCTGTTTTTCTTAGCATCTTTTGCCAAAGATTTCTCGTAATCCGCCTTCGCCTGCCTAACCTCCTTTGTAACCCAATTACAGACTACTTTATATCTGCCATAGGCTTCTTAAGTCGCTTGATAATTTATATGCATCCTATGCATTTTTCTTCTGTGTCACGAGTCGCATTAGTTCATTTGATAACCATTTAGGCCTAAACCTTGAACAATATTTCTTAATAGGTATGAAACTTTTAGTAGCATCCACGATTAATTCCTTCAAGGCTTCCTACTTAGAATTTACTATTGCTAAAATCGTCAGTTTATCCCACTGTACTCACCTTTACGGAAGCAAAAACCCTTTCCTTTCCTTTACCCCTGATGGTAATTATACCTTTAGGTAAATCCCACATCAGTACACTGTGATCACTGTCACCTAATATGTTCCTTTATCTGCAAATTCTTAATACACAAATGATCACTGCTGATAACCAGATCAAGAGTATTACCCTCTCTGGTTGCCTCTCGAACATGCTGCTGCAGAAAACAATCATCCAATAAATCCACAAAAGTCTTACTAGTGTGTGAGTGACCAACTGACAAGTTCCAGTCAATATCTGGGAAGTTAAAATCCCCCATTATAAGACATTCTGATTTACTAGCCCACTCTATTTCTCTGTACAATTGTTCATTGTACTCATTCAAGTCATTAGGCCTACAACACATTCCTACTAAGGCGCCTCCGTAGCCAGGTGGGAAGGAGCAGCAGTGCGAAGCACACGCTTCTTGATTAGACCGGGGTTCGAGCCCATCACCACCAAATACGGAGGATACGGAAAAGTCGGGGAATGACCACCGCATATCCCGGAGCAATGTGGCCTTAGTTGCTAATGCTCCTAAAAACCAAATAACAACAACAAACACTCCTACTCTTATTTTTGCTTTCACAGTGCTTATGTCACACCAAACTGACTCAACAGTGCATTGTTCATCTATATCAACTGGATGCACTTCTTTTGATTTTGTTTTTTTTAATTAACAGCATAACACCTCCTCCCTTCCTATCCTTTCTGTACACATTGTACTCCCCAAATTTCAGTTCTGCATTTCTTATATCTGTGTGACACGTCTCTGCTATCCCAACAATATCCGCCTTTGACCAACACTTCAAATTCTTCAAATTTATTTACTTTACTTCTAGCATTGGTATACATGTACCTATTCCTAGTTACCCTGACACATCCCATATACCCACCTGTTTCACGATGACTGCCATTAGTCCCTGAAACCCCCAGCACCCCTCGCTCCAGGTCGCTACTTATTTTAATAGAAGTTGTGCAAGAATCACCTTAACCTCTGCCTGCGGCTACTTTTAACCTTTTAGTCTGTGAATCTCCCCAAGCTAGCAGTTTTCCGCCCCACCTAACACTGCCTCAATAGCATCAGCAAATATTCTTGCACCCTTTCCATTTAAGTGTATCCCATCCCTGTAAAAGCAGTCTCTCCTGTTAACAAGCACAGACCAAGCTGAAAAAAATTCTACCCCTTGAACTATCTCTGTTTACATGGTCACAGTACCTGAATATCCGAATGATACTGACAGTTTCAAAAAAAGAAAGAAAAGAAAAAATTCAAATTTAAGAACTAATGAGAACATTGGTGACGAGATGAGGACAACGAAGGTAATAAACCTTGAAGTTGAAGGTAATAAAATGAAGTTAGAAAATTGTCAATTAGGTTACAGTTAAATGAAAGAGATACAATTCGTGGATTTCGGGAATACCTAATTGAAAAGATGGTTTCGCAAGAATTGAACCATTTGATGGACTCTCTGAGTACGATACCAATTTCATCGAGTCAATGTGAACAAGGATTTTCACAAATCAATCTGATTGTCAGCCCAACCAGAGCTTCGATGACAAAAATAGTTTCTTAAAATTGTAGGCCCACCACCGACCCGCTTCGATCCAGCAAAATATGTCAATTTGTGGCTGCTTCAGAAACGTCATTCAGCAACCAACACACAAAGAGGAAGAAAAGAAGTCGGCGTGTCAGGGTTTCGGATGAAAACTTAATAAAAATTTGGAATATTCTACAAAAACTTTATTCTAAAATTATTTTTACTTATGTTATTTATTTTTACTTTTTATTTTTAGGGGCCGTAGTCTAACGAAGGACCCTTATAATGTCACTCGGTTGTCTGTCCGTTGTCTGTCACAGCACTGTATCTCTGGAACCACTCGACCTATTGACTTGAAATTTTGCATGGGTTTGTACATCATGTGGGCCAACATAACACCATATTGATCATTGTTGGAAAAAAGTCTTTGAAATGTGGGGGTAACAAAATGTTGTCGACAACCTATAGCTTATTATACACCATTGGAAACAGCTCAATGAGTAGGTTTAAAATATTTTTTAAATTAAAAATGGTGGCACCAGACAGGAAAATGTGAGTAATTTTCGTGTACCCCCCCCTCTATTTCCCTCGCTGATGGAGCTAAAAATTTAAAAATCACGTTAGAATTTGTTATTCGATATTTTTCGAGGGAAAACTATTCCGATTGAAATCTATCATTTACTTTTTGTGTTAAAATAAAAAAACCAATGTTGTATTGCACTTCGATAGTGCGCTTCTTTGTATTAAGCAACTCTCCTTTTGGTGACAAAAATGTTGCTAAATAGTTAGTTAATAATTCTATAAAGGTCATTTATAAATTTTGCGACAAGAAGTAATTTTTAACAGTTTTCAAAACTGGAGTTGTCCTGACAAGGAGGTACTCAGAGAGCCAGGGTGGGGAGGCGCCTGCGCGGAGTCTTTCACAGCCCTCACCTGCCAGTCGCTTCTCCTCCAAGACTTTAATCGCTTCTCCAGAAAGAAGTTGGAGTCACTTCTCCCACCCTTTTCATTCATAGCAACTGCAAAGACTCAAATAGACAACATTTTCGTTAGTTCCTCAGTTTTAGGCCAAGCCGGGGTACTAGAAACTTTTTTTTCAGTTACCATAAAGCTCTCTATTTGAGATACTACACTAACGACCATTCGTGATTACGGATCCTTCATCCTGAGTGCCTGGCACTCAGTAGTTGACCGATTTATTTACTTATTTTTTTATATACTTGAATAATAAATTTATGCTTAATAAACTGTGTTAATATACTAAATTTGTTGTTCTTATTCCAAAAACATTACTACGAAAGTAACAATATCAGGAAAAAAAAAACTTTTAGAGTACTTGTCATATCTTTTTAATTTTCAATTTTTCCTGATAGCAAAAAATGAGTACGGCACCTATTTTTCTACAAAAAAAGCACTGTATACATATATATATTAAAAAGAAAGTGGAAAAGAAAATGATTGAGGCCAATAGTAAATAAGGCACCTATGGGCGATAGAATCAATCTGATTATATTCAAAGAAATAGCAAAAGGGTTAAGCAAACCATTGGCCTTAAATATGAGAGCATCCTTTGTTCAGGGAAATACCTATTGATCAGAGATGAGCAAATATCTCATCTGTTCAAAAAGTAGGATCGAAAGGTGAAGCAAGTAATTAGAAACCTGTAAGCTTGACTTCTCTCCAGAGAAAGTAATGATCAGTGGTCAAAGAAATATTGCACACTTTGCTACTATGGAAGAGGTGAGTGGCAGATGACAGGGCGATTATAAATTGGAACTGTGCTTCAAAGACTAATGTTATTAGTAGTCCCTCAGGGTTCAGTGCTGGGTTTCTTATTGTTTTCAATAGGTAATGTCAAGCTTATTGTGTTTACAGATGATACAAAGGTTGTAAAGGTGATTAACAAGAAGAATCAAGGTATAATACTGCAGCAAGACCTAGAAAAATTAGGCAGATGGGCTGAGAAGTAACAATTGAAGTTTAACACTAGTAAATGCAAAGCCTCGAGTAGCAAAGTGATCAGGAGTGGGAGTGCAATAGCACACACTCTTGAAGCAGACCAGGGTTCAAGCCCCTGGGCTGCTAAATATGGTCGATGTGCCAACCTGCACTGGACTAGCGTGGCAGATCATGGTCCATTTTCCTCAACATGAATCATCAAGGTGGCTTCCATCCTCCAGTGGATTGATAATGACTGCAGTTAACCTTTACCTTTTTTTTTATATCCGAGGTGGAGGACAAAAGAGACCTCAGGGTCACTGTATAGTCCAATATGTTCTCTGGGCAGTGATAAAAGGATGTGAGGACAGCTCATGGTGTTTTGTTGGTGATATTTAGGAATTTTTCCAGCAGCAGCAACAAGGTCATTATCCTGTTGTATAAGGCAATGGTTAAGTGGCACCTTGAGTACTGCATAAAGTTTTGGAAGCCTTATTTTAGCTAAGATATGGATCTGCTGGAATGGGTGAATAAAAGAGATTAGTATTGGCACAAATGGGTATTTTTACCAAAAAAAACTTCAGTTCTGCAAGCTGCAGCATCTGGAATCTAGGCAGCTGCAAGGAGACCTGATTAAAGTGCTTAAGATTTTAAATAAATTGAGTAAACTAAATGCTCGTGGAATGACACACATGAAGGGAACTGAAATTGAGAAAGGTTAGTTGCAGAATAGATGGGTGAAAATTTTCCAGAGAGTAACTGAGGCCCCGGATGCCAAGCGTTTTCCGTGGCCAAGCGATTTTCTGAGCTCTATAAAGCGATTCAAAGCGTTCTCCTTTAAAGGAATCACTCTTCTTTTAAGTTCCCCGTTAGTTTCTCTTAAGTTCTTAAAAAAAGCACTGTAGACTTCATCTTACAAGTTGTAAGTTAAGTCAGGAAAGAAAAGGCAACTTTCCTTTTAATTTTATTAGAGTTACTAACCCAACTAACCTAACAACCGCTTGGCCACTCGTGGCATTACTCCTGCCTCCCCGTGGCGGGGCCGGTAACCTGAGTGGGAAAGCCAACCCTCAGGGCCAACAGGAGTACAAAATGGACAAAGAAACCTTTCCCTCACTTGATCAGTTGAGATCACCTACTGATCAAGACCAACCCGATCATGACTCTTACCAAAATCAAAATAAAAGACAAAAAACAGACCTATGTCAACAAGATCACCCAGCCTTTCTCCTTATTCATTCTGTTTCAGATTCTCCGGTTAGCAAATTATCCCCATTTCTAATCCAGAAATGCTTGGAAAATGCTGCAGGATCACCGAAGATGGTAAAGCGATTACAGTCTGGAGATCTGCTGGTAGAGACAATGAAGCCAAAACACTCAGAATTTTTATTGAAACTGACAACTTTTGGTGGAATTCCCGTGAAAATAACGCCTCATGCCACTCTGAATACATCAAAAGGAGTTATAGCAGAGTGGGATCTGATTAACATCTCAGAGGATGAAATTGTACAAGAATTGACAGATCAAAAAGTAATACATGCAAAAAGAATATTAATCCGGAAAGATGGAGAATTAAAGCCAACAAGGAACATAATACTGACCTTTAGTACCCCAAACTTACCAACAATGGTTAAAGCAGGGTATCTGAATTGTCGTATACGTCCATATATACCGAATCCCATCAGGTGTTACAAATGCCAGAAATATGGACACTCCCAGGTAGCTTGCCGTGGCACTATGATTTGCCCAAACTGTGGTTCAACAGAACACACTCAAGCAGATTGTACCGTAACCTCCTTCACCTGTCCCAATTGCAAAGGTAACCATCCGGCATATTCAAAAAATTGTGAAATGTGGAAAGTGGGGAAAGAAATACAAAAATACAAAACAGAAAACAAAGTAACGTATCAGGAAGCCAAAAAGCACATCATGCAGTTTATGCCAAAACGCACGTATGCACAAGCAACCAAACACACTCATTCTATTGCTACTCAAACTGACATTGCAGTCCCTCCAAACATTTCTTTTGCAGATTGGGCCAGGTCCGTGCTTAATGTTAAGCCACAACCTGCCAAACACAAGCAACTGGAACAAGCAATTAATACACCAATTTCAGTTCCTCCTAATGTGCCTGAAACTACAAAAAAAGCAGAAAAAATAGTACCTACAGATCAAGCTCAGACCAAGAAACAGTTCCCTATACATATGGATGTTGACAATAAAACTGACCAAGAAGAAACTATATTAGAACTTCATGCAGAAGAACACATGGATACAGAGAGACCGGTTTTCCCCAAAAAAGACAGAAATAAATCAGATCGTTACAAACAAACTGCTTCAAAAAAACAGACAGATCAAAACACAATTCCTAAAAGCAAGTAATGCAGCACATACTTCAATGGAATTGCAGAGGCATACGAGCCAATATTGATGATATATATGATCTGATTAATAAGTACAATCCAGTGAGTGTTTGTCTGCAAGAAACAAATTTAACACCACAGGTAACCCTCTCAATTAGAAACTTCACAATGTACAGAAAAGACAGGAATACTGCAAAATCCGCACATGGAGGAGTAGCAATACTAGTTAACTCTAAAATCCCAGTTCGACATATCTCTCTACAGACTGACTTAGAAGCTGTTGCTGTGCGTATTGCGCTTGGAATAACACTAACTCTTGTTTCAATATACCTCCCACCAAACAGACTTTTCATGCTTAAAGAACTAGAAGATCTTATAGCACAATTGCCAAAACCTTTCTGCCTTTTTGGAGATTTCAATGGGCATCACCCGTTGTGGGGATCTTCAAGCATGGATAAAAGAGGACATATGATAGAGACATTACTGAATCAACAGCAGTTAACCTTGCTAAATACTGGCCATCACACTTATGTCCATCTACCCACAGGCTCCTCTTCAGCAATTGATCTGTCAATCTGTTCTCCCATACTGTTCCCCAGTATGGAGTGGTCAACCTTATATGATCCACACAACAGCGATCATTTTCCAATTATATGTAAAATTCAAACAAAACAATCCCACTCTCCAGATTACAGAGTAAAATGGAAATTCACAAAAGCGAACTGGACAAAATATTCATTCTGTATTAATTTTGATGATCAATTTATTAAAACACAACCAATAGATAAAGTCACAGAGCACATCACCGCACAAATTTTGGCAGCAGCTTCTGAGGCAATTCCTCAATCCTCTGCAAACCAAAAAAGACATGCAAAACACTGGTGGAATGAGGCCTGTAAGAGTGCAAAACGAGAAAAAAATAAAGCTTGGAACCTATTTCGTAGATTTCCTACAACAGCCAACCTCATTTTATATAAAAAACAAAAGGCAAGGGCACGACAAATCAGGAAACAAGCCAAAAAAGAAGCGTGGATAACATTTGCCAGTACCATCACGAAGGACACCAGCAGTCGGCTAATATGGAAGAAAATCCAACAATTAAATAATAAGTACATTCCCTTCTCTGCTCCAATCTTGATTAAGAATGGACGAGAACTGTCCTCTCCAAAGGAAATAGGCGATTTCCTTGGAGAGACCTTCAGTCAAATATCATCAGCTTCTGCGTACGACAATCCTTTTCTGAAAATCAAAACCTGTGCAGAAAAATATAAATTAAATTTCAACACCAACCAATCCCTTCCTTATAATCAACCATTCATCCTAGCTGAACTCCAAGAAGCTCTGAACAGATCAGCAAACAGCTCAGCAGGACCGGACGGAGTCTATTATATAATGCTTAAACACCTAAATAATGCAGCTTTAAGATTATTACTAGTATTCTACAACCGGATATTTCTTGAATGTGTTTATCCTTCCTCATGGCATCATTCTGTAATTCTTGCCTTTCCAAAACCAGGAAAGGATCAATCGCTTTCACAAAACTACCGACCAATTTCCCTAACCAGCTGTTTGAGTAAAACACTAGAAAAAATGATACATAGGAGATTAAAATGGATACTAGAAAGCAAAATGCTACTAAATATCAACCAATATGGTTTCAGACAAAACAGATCCTGTTTGGACCTTATGGTAAGAGCCGAAACTAACATTCGGAATGCATATGTTAAAAATGAGCATCTGGTAATGGTGAGTCTAGATATTGAAAAGGCATTCGATACCACATGGAGGTATGGCATTCTTCGAGATCTGTATACCCTAGGGTTGAGAGGACACATACCTCAATTCATCCAGAACTTTCTCAAGTGCAGAACCTTTCAAGTTCGTCACCAGAACGTACTTTCACGATATTTTATTCAAGAAGAAGGGGTACCTCAAGGGTCCATACTTAGTCCTACCCTCTTCGCAATTAGACTAAATACCATGATGCAGAATATCCCCAAAACCGTAGAAATATATATGTATGCCGACGATCTTGCTATATCATGCCATTCACCAACCATTAACAGCATAGAGAGGCAGTTACAACTTACCATAAATAAGTTAGAGACATGGACTGTAGAAAATGGTTATCGCCTGTCAAAACAAAAGACAATTGCAGTTCATTTCTGTAAAAAGCGCAGATTACATCCAGAGCCTGAACTTAAAATAAAAAACCAACCAATCCCTCTTGCCAGCAATATCCGCTTTTTAGGTTTAATATTAGATACTAAACTCAATTTTGCTATGCACATAACTTATCTCAGAACTCAATGCTTGAAAAAACTCAATATACTCAGAGCCATCTCTGCCATGGCATGGGGTGCAGATAGATGCACTCTCCTGCATTTGTATCGTTCGCTCATCAGGTCTCGTCTAGATTATGGTTCAATAGTATACGACTCAGCTAGGAAAACTGTACTTACAAGACTGAATACAATACAGCACAGTGCTCTTCGCACTGCTCTTGGAGCTTTTCGAACATCTCCGGTCCAAAGTCTCTATATAGAGGCATACGAACCACCACTCCATCTCAGAAGGAAAATGTTACTCCTCACCTATGCAGCCAGGATTAAAAGCCTTCCAGATCATCCAAATCAACCGCTGCTTTTCAATCCTGAAAGGTTAACATTCTATAACAATAAACCTACTGAAAATAGACCAACTGGTATTAGACTAAAAGATTTGATGCTTTGCTGGAATGTTCATTTTGAAAACACGCTCAAAGAAACCAAAATATCTGATCCGTCTTGGTCCTCAAACCCACCTTACTGTGATACCTATTTCCAACAATGGGGAAAAAAGTCCATGGAAAGCTGTTACATCAAGCAATTGCACCAAGCACATGCCACTAGCAATGCGCAGAGCTGCTTAATATATACTGATGGCTCAAAATCAGATGATGCCGTAGGTGCTGCAGCAGTCTTTCCCACATTTACAGTATCTGTATCTCTCCCGACTGAATGTAGCAGTTACACTGCAGAACTTTATGCAATCCACCTAGCTATATACAATATCAATATTTGTCTCAACACTAATAGTTTAATTTATACAGACTCCATGAGTGCGCTTTCCGCAATAAGTAACAATTTCTCAACCCCACATCCCATAATAAAAGAAATCCGGTCTCGTCTAAATCATTTGAGGAATCTGAATCATACCGTAAGTTTCTGTTGGATTCCAGGGCATGCTGGAATCACAGGTAACGAAACAGCAGACCAGGCAGCTAAGCACCCAAACAGCAATGCACCTCCATCTTACCAAGTACCCTATATAGATTTATTAAAACATATCCGAAGTATCTGTAGGGAACAATGGTTAAACATTTGGAAAACACAGACAAACAATAAATTATTTGAAATTAAACAAGAACCACAAATATGGAGCTCGAGCTTGAGGAAAAACAGGCATGAAGAAGTAATACTGGCAAGATTGCGCATAGGGCACACACACCTGACCCACTTGTTCCTGCTCATGGGCGATGACCCTCCTGTATGCATGCATTGTTCATCACAACTTACAGTTCGACATATTCTGTTAGATTGTTCTTATTACTCCCATATCAGAAATACTACCTTCCTTTCTCTGACACAAATGCAAGAACCTTTATCACTAACCCACCTATTGGGAAACAATGCCAACCTCGATGAGCTTTTCGCTTATCTCAAACAAACTAGACTTTATGAATGTATCTAATAACAAATAAGGCAAACTCCGGTACCATTCCAAATATTTGAATAGGCACATTTTGGCCACAGTTGCCCTTGTGCCGAAAAACCTCTACACCAACAACAACAACAACAAGAGTAACTGATCATCTGAACAAGCTTTCATCTAGTATTTTGGAAGTGGACAGTTCGAATAAATTTAAGGAAGGATTAGACAAACTGTTAAAGGTGATGGACAGATGATGTGCTAGGTTTTTTTATTATGGTATATAAACTTGCTTTCTTGCATCATATTTGCCACTACTGGGTCCACATTTCCTTGTATGACAGTTTTGTGTATGATAATTTGATACATACAACAATTTGATGAATGACATTTCACTGTATATGGCAACTTGGTGAAAGACAACTGGTGGCTACAACAATTCAGCGAGTGTGACTATTTGGTATGTATGTGCAACAGTTGGGTGCATCAAACACAGATTAGAAATTAACAAAATCAATGAAGTAAAAAGGTTTAGGAAACAAGAGAAATTTTAACAACTTAGGAAGCGTGGGGTAGAATTTTAAAAGTATTTCTTTACATCTTGTCACTCAACTAATGAGATTCCAGGTAGCTTTGGTGGTTAGAATCCATACCTAACTGGACCAGAGTTTTTCCATGTATTGAACTCAGATTCCAATTCAAACTCCTGCACAATCTCCAGGGTGCTTGCCCACCTGCCCTTAACCCATCAGTGGCAATAGCCTACTACTTCTTTCAATAAAAGCTATAGTACGGGTCACAAACTGAACATTAGAAAATGCACATTACCTAGCCAGCATCTATTAAATGACCTCTAATTTGGTCTCTGGAACAACTTCCCTTACCTCATGTGTATTTCCTAAAAAATTCAAATTACAGAAGTGAAAGTAAAGTGGGAACAAGGTTCTCTTGTACAGTAAACCCCCGCTATTTGTGGGGGTTACGTTCCCGAGAAATGTCGCGAATACCGAAAACTGAGTTATGGCTCCCATAGTAATAAAGGGGTTCCGTTCCACAGTATGAAATATGTAAGAAAAACTAGTCTAAAATTTTGTCTAGGTATGTATTATATGTACCTTTATAATATGACTATGTACATAGACAGTACATAGTGAAATGCAAGCATATGGCATCGAAATGAAAATAAGAAACAATTTAATATTAAATGTAGTATTTATTAGAAATTTCAAACAAATCTTTCAAACCAGCGCCTTTGCTAGCTAAAAAACTTATCCCGCCAGTGCTATCGCCAGTTTCGCTGGTGTTGATAAAGGAGTTTTGCCTTTTCACGAATGATGAGTGAACTTAACGGAATTTTATTTTGAGTTCAGTCTTCTATCCACAGTTTTAAAGCCTTTTCCATTTTTTTCTAATTTAACATCACGAGTTACAGAGCAAATTTATGAAGCAATTAGTGCGTTTTCACGGACACTACGACAGATTTTTTCTTCTGATTTTTTGATTGATCATACCGTTGACTCATTGATTTTATGTTTTGCCACTGAGAAGACACTTTCACCATTAGAAATTTTGTCTAATAACTCTATTTTATTCGCTAATGCCATCACCTTCTTTGATCTTTTCACATTTCCCTTGTTATTGATAGCCATATTTTTGTACGGGTTAGAAAGAACTTGTCCACAATAAAGTCACTTTCTTCCATTAACACACTCGAAAAAGTCTGTTTTACACTGCAAAACGGAAGATTTATCACTTTCGTAAGCATATCAATTTATAAATTGATAAATTTATTCAATTTATAAGCATATAAATTAAAAGCAAACGACAAAACCTTCTATGACAAGCGTATAATACATACTGCACAAGGATTAGCGAGAAACATCCACACTCGCGATTTTGTCACCCCTCTCCCCCCACCCATTGAGCGTTGTTTTGACCAGGAAAGATAATTTTAGCCACGCCCATGTTTTTTTATGGCAGAAAACGTTCACGGCGCTTTAAAATTCACATTTTTTTAGGTTTAATTTTATATTAAATCAGCGACAGCGAAACCGCGAATAGCGGGGATTTACTGTACCCAAATCTTTATGCTATGTGTGGCACGTTTTTAATAGTATCTCCTAAAAAAAAAAAAAAAAGTAGAATGTGCATTAAAAAAAGTGGAGTACACCCCATCAAAAACATAAAATATCAAAAATGGTATCATAATCACTATTTACATTATAGCATGTTAAATGTTTGCATTTTCTGTCTTGCTTTGCCGTACAATGAATTCTCCCAGAGAATTCACCGAAATGTCGTAGCCACCAATCGTTCACCATATTGTCACATACAGGTGATACAGTTGTACACGTTGGCACTAATGATATTAAGAGTAGGAGACTGGCAGAATTACTTAACAAGTATAGGTCACCGTTGAAAGGGTTGCTCTTACGAAGAAAGGCTTAGTTTTGCAAAATACAGTGTCTGGCGACTAGGCATCGGCGAAGTGATCTGATAGAGGTGTATAAAGCCTTGAATGGTTTGAGCATGCTCAATGCTGATGGGATTCTTCCTCTTGCTCAGAATAATCACCTGAGAGGGCATAAATTCAAATTGAGGAAAGACAGATGTAGGATAGATGTGCGAAAGTTTGCCTTTAGCCAGAGGGTAGTTGGTTGGTGGAACAGACTTACATCCCATGTTGTTGGAAGTTGATAACCTAAATAAAATTAAGGCTCAGCTGGACAGGCATTTCGAACGAACAGAGGGGTGAAATGGGAGTGGTTTTTTTTTTGGCTGATGCTGCATAAGCTTGCTTTCTTGCATCATATGCCTCTACTAATGCTAACAGTGAAATGTCATTCACCAAATTTTCCCAAACTATCACCCACCATCTTGAGAATGTCATACACTGAATTGTGATGCACCAAACTGTCATACAACAAGATGACGTGATGCAGCCACTACTAATACATACGAAAAATTGATACTACTGAAGTTGGAAAGTAATTTTTAATTATCCAAACTTACATGAAAACCCTATCATCTATGGCAAAAATTTTTTTACAACACAAAGAAAAATTCATTTAAAATGTTATATAGAGAGAATACAGGGGCTACAAAATAAATATACGTACCCTCCAGTAATGAAACTCTTTCAAGTGAAGTTTTCTTAATCTGATTGTTGTCTTTCTTGGTTTCTTCTTTTTCATGATTTGATTCTGTATTAATGGGAACTGACAGTAGCAGAGGCACACCAACAGCTGGAGTAGGAAATAAAGACTTAGTTTCTATTTCTGGCAAAGAAACATGAGAACTGCACCTCACGTTTGAATCACAAATAGTTATGCCTGGTGATATATGAGCATTGTTTTCAGGAGATTTAACAACTTGAATTTCAGGTATTATCCTTTCTGTAGATGAAAGTGAAATAGATTTTGCGATCCTTGTTTGTGATTCTGGATCTTTCTTTTCAGTACCAGATACTTGAATGGAAGCTACTGATTTTGTACATAAGATCTCTGCATTTTTCACAGGATACAGAGTAACTTTGCTGATACTACTTCTAAAGGGAGTGTCTGCTAAGGTAGTAACTGAACCAGAATATAGTTTCTGTCTCTCGATTTCAGCAACCTCACAAATGTCCTGTAGGGAAGCATGTCTTACTAAAGTTCGACAAGGAGTTGTTTTATACCTCTGTTGTAATCCTAAATCTTCGCTCTTGGTCCGAGGAAGTTTGGTTTTTGTTACTAGAATAGTGAAGAAATATTAAAATAAGAATGTTCAAAGAAGACTTGACAACAAATGCAAATTATCAAAATTGAATTGCTATTCCTTAAATGATAGGCCGCGAAAGTAGGATCAGAAGAGGGCATAATTTTTGCCCTCTATAGGCATATTGATGGTAAATTGCCAACAAAACAACTGAAATTTTAAAAATATCACTTTAAAGAGATATTTTAAAAAATATATCTCTTAAAGTGATGTCAATGTGAATTTTAGTTTTCTTTCATTATTGACTCAACTTTTAAATGTATCATTAATTGTTTTGTTTCAAAGAATTTTGGCCATAAAAATTAAATGAAAGCAGTTTTTCAGATCTTCTGGCATATAATTATCTACCATTCTAAAATGTGAATTTAAGGTTAGCAACTTTTTTATTATACAATTATCAAATGCACTGGCTCCACATTTAATACAGCATCTTGTAATGCAAAGCATTAGCATTGCAAGATGTTTTGTTTACATTTAGGAATGCTTCACATGCAAAGAAGAGAACGGCAAACCAGATCGGACCCTTATGTAATGGACATGGGATACTATTAGATGCCCCAGCTTAAGTTGCAGATAAACTTAGTTATTTTGCATCAATATTTATAGAAGAAAAACCCTTTGTGTCAATGAGAAATTATGGGAGTGAAGTTGAAAAAAAATGTGATTAATGATGTTGAAATTTCACAGGTTTATTTAATGAAAAAACTTTAGAGCCTACAGGCAAGTAAGACTCCTGGAATTGATGGCATATACCCTATAATCTTAAGGGAGACAATGGGTGAGTGCATTGAACCACTGAGCCTGAGCATTATAGACAGGTTGCAAAGAATGGCCATGATATCCTATCAATGATTCATCAAACAATTGTTAGTAGAGATAAGGACATCATAATCCCATCATATAAGGCTATTGTTAGCCCATACTTGGAATAGTATGTTCAAGTATGGAGACTGAACCTAAAGAAAGACATTGTGCTCCTTGAAAGGATCCAAAGACAGGTAACTTGCCTATTGAGATTGGCAAAAGGGCATCCATATGAGGAAAAACTTTGAATATGTGGGTTGCAGAGCTTAAAGATTAGGCACCTTAGAGGAGATTGAGGTGTTTATGCCTCTGAGAGGCATAAGTAAAATGAATGAGGATGAAATTTTCACAGTTATAAATGATTCTAGAACTAGGGGAGTCATAATTTCAAGTATGTTTAGACTGGATTACAGAAAGTTTTATATTAGCCAGTGAGTTATAAATTACTGGAATAAGTTTGGAGAAATTCAAGTCAGCCAGATTACCTACGGGAGGAGGAAAATGCACGATTTGTCTATTTCCTTTTTGCTTATTAATTATTTATTTTTTAATTTTATTTTTATTATTTTAGTTATTATTATTATTTTTTTTTTTTTCTGGTGCAGCATAAGCCATAGGCTTCCTTGCATCATGTTGCCATTACTAATACAGGTCAACCATCACTAATCAATCCGGCAGTGTTGGGACCTGTGGGGTGCCGGATTAGTGAGTTTGCCGGATCACTAGTGGTTATTTTAGCACATAGTTTATCCAACAACTAACCACCTCATCCTACCTTTTAACACGTTGACTGCCAAGCCAGTTGAAGGAAAAAATTCTCCAGCGGCCAAAAAATATTTAACAAATAATTTGATTAGTAGTTCTAAAATAAATGTTTTAATGTTAGTGTTGTCTTTTTTCTCTTAAAATATCAAATAAAAAAAAAAAAAAGTCTTTGTTTTGCATATATGTGGCCGATGTGGCCCAGTAGGTTGCTTTATTTCTTGAGAAGCTGTGTCGGCCACATAAGTGTGACGCTATTACAGCATATATATGAAGGTCATTTGTGATTAGTTTATTACACGTGTGGCAAACGCTGCAATAAAACTAATTGCGATAAAATAAACTCTCAAATGTCGCAATAATTTTGTCAGTATTGTTAGAGATTTTGTGAAAACAATTTCATCAGTACGCTGTATTAACCATCATATTGTGTTGTGTTTTTCCGAAAGCTTGTACAAGTGTTGTAAAAGAAAATTAGTAAAATAAGAGGAACTGAGAGAAATTGCTAGAATTTACAATTAAGCAGAGTTAAACTTCTCGCAGGACACACCGCTGTCGAGTTTTTTCAGAAGTTCAACTTTATCTGTTATGGACAATGTACAGTGTTTACGCTTTACACCACAAGAGGCACTTCCTTTATGCATTGCAAGCACAGCTGGGGCTAAATGTGAGCAGGTTATAATAATAACAAATGCAGAAAATCAAGTGGGAATGGCTTGCCAGTGTTTACGAGTTCGCGACAACAGCTGATGCTGCAACCAACACCACTAAAACAGTAGCGACAGGTCAGTGTGCCGATGCTGGGAAATTATGAACGAATTAGTGGTGGAACCGGATTACCGGTGGCCGAATTGGTGATGGTCGACCTGTATTAATTTATCACCATTATCCAATGGCTGAAGTGCGCAGATTTTTTGATTCTTGTTTCTTTCAGTTTCACTCATTGACAGTGAAGATGGTGCCCAAATGTGGGCATTAAAAACATGTCTAAAGCACATGTGTAGTGTGTGTCAGAGGGGATTTTATTTTAA
This sequence comes from Mastigoproctus giganteus, assembly GCF_048544385.1. Lineage (NCBI taxonomy): Eukaryota > Metazoa > Arthropoda > Arachnida > Uropygi > Thelyphonidae > Mastigoproctus > Mastigoproctus giganteus. The sequence goes on along the minus strand of NC_143587.1, from coordinate 110,365,101 downwards.
AAGATGTTTTCAATATTAAAAAATAATGTATTTTTCATCAAAGATTGAAAATAAACAATTTTGCATTATTTTGTGGCTTTACATCAAGCAAAATAATGGTACAAAACTTCCACCATGGTGTCTGCTAACGTTACACCTTTATAGCATCTTCTGGGGGGGCTAAATAGTGTGTGAATTCTGATCATAAAAGTTTTGAAATTTTTTTTTCCCCTTTCCCCATTTTAAAAACCATATGTAATGGTTACTCAGTGGGTACTAAGAGAGAAGATCAGCTAAAGAGATATGAAGCCTAAGAGTGCAATCAACCAAATATTTAAAAAGGCTGTATGATTTTGTCTCACCTCTCCCAGCAAAAGACCAAATGAACAAGACATTCAAGTCTTCTTCACATATACAATGCAGAAGAAATATTTTCATGAAACCCAATGGAATTTAATATGCTACATATTAATATTAAATGAAAGTAGAATTGTTTAATTAGAGTTTTACTGACACACATGATGTGGTTACAAAGGAACTGGATGCAAAAAATAATTTTGATATAATATATTTGGATTTCAGGAAAGCTTTTGACACTGTTGCGCATGGAAGACTATTGCAGAATGGTATTAAAGGTAAGTTGCTACAATCGATAAAAGGACAGTTGAGTGGGAGAAGACAGAGGGTGGTGATTAATGGGTGCTGCTCTTCGTGGACTAATGTTATTAGTGGAGTCCCACAGGGTTCGGTGTTGGGTCCTCTGTTGTTTTGTATATTTATCAATGATATTGATGACGGTATATCAGGCTTAGTGTCCAAGTTTGCAGATGATACAAAGGTTGGCAGGGTTGTTAATGACAGTAATGGCAGTGTGCTACTGCAACAGGATCTAGATAATTTGGGCAAATGGGCTAAGAAGTGGCAACTGAAGTTTAACCTTGACAAATGCAAAGTACTGCATATGGGTAGAAGTAACCCCAGAGAAACGTACCAACTGTGTGGTACTACACTTAAGGTGGTAGAAAATGAAAAAGATCTGGGAGTAATTGTGCAATCAGATATGAAGTTTTCAGAGCAATGCAGACAGGCTGTCAGGGCAGGTCATGGGTATTGTCAATGATATATAGGAATTTTGCTAGCAGGGAAAAGGAAGTGATTATCCCTCTGTATAAGGCAATGGTCAGGCCACACATTGAGTACTGCGTAGAGGTCTAGAGGCCTCATTTTAGAAAGGATGTAGATTTACTTGAGCGTATGCAGAGAAGGGCAACAAGATTGGTGACGGGAATGAAGGGATCCTCTTACCAAGAGAGGCTTAAGTTCTGCAAACTGCAGTGGCTGGAGACTAGGCACCTGTGTGGTGATCTGATTGAGGTGTATAAGGCTTTGAATGGATTGAGCACGCTGAATTCTGATGGGATCCTTCCACTTGTTCAGATTACAAACCTTACGGGGGCATAAATTCAAATTAAGAAAAGACAGATGTAGAATAGATGTGCGGAAATTTGCCTTTAGCCAGCGGGTGGTTAATTGCTGGAACAAACTTCCATCTGTCTTTGTGGAAGTTGATAGGTTAAATAAATTTAAGGAGGAACTGGACAGGCATTTGGAGAGAATGGTGTGAATTTTTTTTTTTGGCTGATGCTGCATAAGTTCATACACTTGCTTTCTTGCATCACATGCTGCTACTACTAAATCAACATATTATATAGTGCAGCAGGCTTATGTGGGATATATATATATATATATATACAAAGGTTAATATTACCTAAATATTTCCTTGTATTACTGAAGTCGCTCTCTCTTTTTTATGCCTATGACAAATTGATCTAATATTGCTGTTCAGAGATGTTACATACAGTCTGTCCTCGTATAGCATGATAGTTGCGTTCCTAGAAATCCTCGTGCAATGCAAAATCGTGCAATATAAACAACAGACCCTATGGGAAAAGTAGGGTTAGGTGCCGACCACCCAAGATTGAACACACATTTGGAACCAAAACATTACCAAACACAATAAATAATCGGGTAATTTTAATTGTTATAAAATACTTACGTATTTTATAACGATTAAAATATGTAATAAAATTAATATTATATTATAATAAAGTATTTTTAGTATTTTTTAATACTAAGAAAAGTATATTTTACGAATAAAATACTTATTTTATTCGTAAAAAATTTATTATATTAAATAAAATAGTCGTAATAAAATACTTACGTATTTTATAATACGTAAGTATAAATTATAATACGTAAGTCGTAATAAAATATTGCTAATGCTTTTGCTTCTATCGTAAGCAAACTTGCTTTTTGTTTGATTTTCTATCCAAAGAGATGACAGCCGTTCCATCTCTTCCAATTCTTTGTGTCTTAATCTAATGGATTTTAATTACACTTTGAGTTGTTTCCGCTATGAAAGTTGTTTTTATTTTCTCCGCATTCTTTGTAATTCTCGGCGTTGCCTCATTTAGGTCTGTAGCACGTGCAATATCACATGGTCTTTCATTTCGCTCAAAGCATTTCACAATTTCATATTTTTTCTCTATTGACAGAAGCGGACTGGCCATAAGCCTTACGGGGGAAACCACGGTGGGCCGGAGGCCGGTGTGATTTTGGCCATAAACCGTAGTATGAGGCCACTATAAATTTTCCCGGGTAAGAATTTTTTGACCCAGTCCGCCTCTGTTTATCAATATTGCTTTTTTTTTTTCTCTCTGAATCTGCAGTGTCTTAGCCAGAAAGCTTCCTTTTCACACCTTTTAAGTATTTTACTAATTTTTAGGGAATAAAGCACAATTACAAAACAAGGAGGCACGCTTGATACACATAAACAAAGCTGCGCGTGTGTAGCAACTGAATAAATAACACCGTAAAGGCCGAGATACACTATTAATTAACACCTCGCATTTTACTAAAGCACATTTTTGGAGGTTACTACCATAAAACAATAAAAAGAATTTCCAGTTGCGTTTCTGCTAGTGGAACCTGTTATAAACTGGTAGTAAACTCCATCTAATTGCATTTGCGATTATATCGATAGCTGGAATTGTGTTGGTTTTTACGTTATTATGGTGAAATGTGTTTCCCCTTCACTGATATAAAACACATAAATACATTTTCAGAATCTTCTTCGTTCCTATCGTGTTGCGTTCAGTTGGGGTGATTCCGCATTCGACTGCCATTTCTTGTAAACACAAAGGCGAATCGTGCATAAGCGAATTCAGTTCGTGTTATATAAGATAACGTTCCCCTATTTATAAATCGTGTATGATCGAATTCGTGTAATGCAAACACGTGTTATACGAGGACCGACTGTATTGATCTTCTGGAAGGAGAAGACCTGTAATGTTTGAGCTGTCAACTGAGATTGATGTAAAGATAAATGATTGATGCTCAGGTGAAGCAAGAAACATTTGGTATTCTTTTGCATAAGCAGAGCAAAACCACAAGGATGTGCTTGATATTAAGTTGTGTGTTACATCTAAGGACACTGAGTTCATCCCTCTTAATAGAGGGGGTGAACAAGTATAACTTCCTCTTCACTCTGAAGCTAGATGACCATGGAGGACTGGTTTAATGTTTCAATTTGTTGTTTCTTTCATCTTCCCAACTTAGTTACCACTAGTATATTGCAATTAGGCCGGATTATCTGTGCATAGTCTTGGTAAGGTGTATACTCTCTCTCTCTCTCTCTCTGCTTTCAGATGGTGTAGTAATTTATTAATAACCTTATCTGCCATTCGTTTGCTAAATCAATTACTACATACCAGGACACATAGGAACTATGGAATTCCTACATTATCCAGGTTTCCAGCAATGGCTATGTCTCTATCATATTCTGCAACAAAAGCAGCAAACAAAATTTCACAGGAGTATATGAGAAGCATCCAAGGGATTCGTCAGTGCTTGCAGTGAATTTATAGAGTCAGTGTATGAAGACCGGTATGAAAGTAATGCCTCCTAATTTTTTGCTTTCAAATGTGCCACCGTAGATCATTTCATGTGTCATTGAGTGGACACTAGAGGTCTCTAGTTTCACCATATTGAGTGTCACTGTGATCGGTCTTGTGAGTGCAGCACACGGATAGTTCAAAATGGTGGATGTTACCGATATAAGTATCAAGCAAAGAGTGATGAATGAATTTCTTACCAAGAAAGAAGTGACACTTATCGAAATCCATGTGTGTCTCACAAATGTTTATGGTGACAATACTGTAGATGTGAGTAGAGTTAGATGTTGGGTAAGACACTTTAAGAGTGGGGAAAGTATACAGAACTTCTCCAGCATTATGAGTATGAAGAAGTTTTTCTTTCATGCATAGTCACAGGTGACGAAACCTGGGACCCTGAAACAAAAAGATGGTCAATGGAGTGGCACCATCAAAATTCACTACACAAGAAGTTCAAAAGATAGCCTTTTTTTGAACGTTGGTAAAGTCATGGCAACAGTGTTTTGGGAGGACAAAGATGGGGGTCTTTCTTGTGGACTTCTTTGAACGTGGCACAACAATCAACTCAGATGAATATGTGGAAATGTTGAAAAAGCTGAAAGCCCACATCTGTAGAGTTCGACCAGACAAAAACCTTAATGAGGTTCTTCTCCATGACAGTGCACGACTCTGCACCAGTTTGTGCACAATGGAGGTAACTGCAAAACTGGGGTGCACTGTTCTTCCTCACCCCTCTCATAGCCCAGACCTTGCACCTTCACAGACTGAAGGATGCACTCCATGGAACCCATTTTGCAGACGACAACCAGCTCAACCACAGTGTTCACGAAGGCCTCCAGAGCAAGAGTAAGGATTTTTACAGGACTAAATACAACATCTAACCCAGAGGTGGCAGAAGGGCATAGAAAATGATGGTGCATAGTGTTCCCAAAGCCCTCCAGAGCAAGAGTAAGGACTTTTACAGGATTGGAATAAACCATCTGACTCAGAGGTGGCAGAAGTGCACAGAAAATTATGGTGAGTGTATTAATAATATGTATATATATGTGTATACACATATAAAAATATGTGTATTTAATTGATGTAAAAGGCATTATAGGAATTAAATTTTCTGAGGGAAAAAAAATAGTAGGCATTACTTTCGTACTGCTCATCGTACTAATAAACTGTGTGTTTGTTCTAAGGCCATTTTTAGTTGTTACATTCATTACAGTCATTTGATTTAATGCGATATTTAGAAAAACTGCAGCTATTCCAACTTATGTTTCGCCTTCTGACCCACTTGTGTACACTAAAATGTAATTGGAATGTTGAGCTGGTGACATGGCAGCATGCTATAGGATGTTCTCTTTGAGTATTGAATTATTATTCCAGTTTTGAAGTTGAAGGTTACTTTTCAATGGTGGTGTTTGAATCTTTGGAGTTTGCAATGGTGTCGAATAAATGATTTGAGTTCCTTAAGTTGCATATTAATTGGACAACTGACAGATGATTGTGGCAGAATTTCTCATTGTGATGTAAATAACATTAGCCAGTTTGGGTGTTCAGGTTGAGAACAGATTTTATATGCATATTGCAACTTCAGCTGTTGTCTCTAAATGTCGAGTGGTGGTTGACAAGCAGCATATAACCTATGGATTGGAGAATACAAAAAGCTCCTAATAAATTATTATTATTAGCTATATGGTGCAAGGAAGCCTGAGGCTTATGCTGCACCAGCCAAAAAAAATCCCGAGTTACCCTGAGAGAGAGAGAGAGCGAGCGAGCGAGAGAGAGAGAGAGAGAGAGAGAGAGAGAGAGAGAGCGAGCGAGCGAGTGAGAGCGCGCACAAGAAAAGTAGAGAGGAATCACCAAGAAAGAGAAGAATGATAATATCCAGCTCAGGACCCTTGGTGTGTCAAGCCCATACTCACCAGATGTGAGCCCCCGGGATTAAATCACAGATTACATAAAAAAAATTATTACACAAATATTCAAGAAAAATTTATTCTAAAAATTGTCATATAGAATTTACTTCTTTATTAATATTTGTTGTCGAACTTCTGCTTTACTCAAGCTGAGTGATGATTACAGAGGAATGGTTTGACGTAACGATCCAGATCAAATTGAAGCAATGGTTTTCCATTTAGATGTAGGGTCGACATTATTCATTAATTTATACAATATTATTCATTACGCTGAAAGCACTGCTAATTGCAGTGCTTTCAAAGATATTTCTAGCTTTTATAATTGAAGAGGGAATTTCACTCGATTTTAAAAATAAACTGTCTTCGACAAAATCTCTAAAATCATTAAATTTTTATTTCATATTTTATCAGAAAACTTAAATTTCTTATTCGCTTTTCAGTCTTGCCACGGAGACAAAAGTTCTTTCGTATTCCACGACTGCAGGTAGCATATGTTTAAAATTTCTTTCAATTCCTCATCGTCAATAGTATCATTATTTTCTTTATTTAATTTAAAATTACTCTGTTGCATTACTAACTTATTCTTAATATCGTGGCACGAGGTAATTTTTTAAATGTGTTCTTACTTTCGATTCCTTCAAATTCTTTCAACTTCAACATGCTCTCAATTTTAGCTTCATAAATTCCTTCAGAATTTTTGAACAGGTTAGAATTAAAACTTTTTTTTCCTGCCACTAGATAGGTGTCACTATCTAGTTCCCCCTCCCACCTGCTTTTGGTTTCAAATTCAGTTTAGCATGCTTTCTTGTGGCAGTAACTTCACTTTCCTTCCTGTTATATCCGTGTTCTCTGTAGGGTCAGTTATAAACTACATGCCTGCTATATTAATCCCCCCACACCTTTTACATTGAGCTTTAATTTCCTTGATGCTTCAACTTCCTTTATATCTTAATTTATTTCAAATTAGTTAGCACATATAGTTTAAACCTAAACATTTTGGCACGTATTTTACAGACTCAATATTGTCAGTTTTTCTTGCAATTTTGGTGATTAAGTTAGATGAAAATATCTCTTTCCTTAGTATTCTGTTATTTTATCATGTTTTCCCCTCTTTTCTATTTCTCTCCTACTTTTGTCATTAAACTTTCTTTACAAAGACAAATATGAAGAAGTATCCCCATTCAAGAAAGATTTGCTACAGCAAATCTTTCTTGAACAGGGATATCTGGCTATCGGAGACAGTTTTACAAGTCTGTCTTTCTTATTTAAGTTTCCTGTGCAAACTTTCTCAAGATGCATAATAAAGTATGCAGTACTTTGACACAAAAAATTACAAGATGAAAATAAAGGTAAGCAAAGTCATAAAAATATTTTTTATTAAAAAATATGATTAACACAAAAGTATAATAGGGAATTTCTTAAATTAAAAATAGTAATACAATATAGTTTACATGTAAAAAGCACAATTATTGAAATAAGTTTGCCAGAACTATGTCTGGTTCACTATTAAGTGGAATGGGTATGGTGGAGACTGTACACCCTGTTGATGATTAAGACTGAGGAGGTGGGAAGGAGTCAAGGAATATCCTAGATGTGGCTGGGATGAGAGGAAGAAAATCTTGGTGAAATGACATTATGAAAATACCCATTGGATTCATATGATGAGGTGATGCTTGCAATGACTTTATTTGTTGTCGCTGCTACTTAATAAGGTAAAGATAAACTGCAGCCATAATCAATCCACTGCAGGATGGAAGCCTCCTCAACACTTCATGTTGAGGGAAATGGACCATAATCTGTCATGCAGGTCCAGTGCAGATTGGCAGATGAATTGTATTTAATAGTCAGGGGTTTGAACTCCGGTCTACTCCAAGAGCGTGTGCTATTGCACTCCTGCTCCTGACCTCGTGGTCAGGATTGTTGCTTAATACTATATATTAAATTATCAATCTCCAGCATAGCCATTTCACAAGTGTTCTGTGCAGTCTCATCAAAAGCTCTCAATTTCTTGGCCATACAATGGACATTCTTCTTGATCAGAATTTTCAGACATAACCTTCATGAGACTGTATGCCTCATTCATTTGTTTTTCTGTCTCTACAATCTTATTTAATTTTGTGTTTGTTTGGTTTTTTTTTTTTTTTTTATTGATCCTCAGTCCTGAACCACCTGGGGAATTAAAATAATGTTAATTATATTTTCTGAGAATGCAGAGTGTGATTCTGCTGTGTTCATCTTATTTACTGTGAATACTTCATCATCAGGTGTATTACTTGTTCCTCAGATTCAATATGGCCATCTTGCAAATCCTAAAAGAAGGAAAAAAGTTTTATCAAATCCATTCCTACTTCCAATTTTTTAATAATTTTAGGAAAGTTAAATGTAATCAATCTAATATAAAAATATATTAATATTCTGAGAAGTTAACTCTAGTAGCAATCTGTTATATTTCTTTTTGTTTTCAGTTGCCTAAAACTCCAAATGAGTGGCTGATGATAGCAAATGAGTAAAAAAAAAATCCTCGCTGCCTAGGTAGTATAAATAGAAAACACTGAGTAATGTGTGTCCTTTTAACAGTAGATCAGAATTCATCAATTACAAGGGCACCCTTCAAGTGTAGTGCTGATGGCTTTAGTGGATGCTAATTATTTCATTACATTTGCAGAATCGGTGATGGAGGTGTTTTTCCAGAATTCATCCTTTTTCAGAAAATTGGAGGAAATGCAATTAAATCTCCTACCAGATAAGTCACTATCTCTTGCCTTTGCTTTAAGTGTTTTTGGATGAAAATGCAATTGCCATGAATAGAAATATGATGATGCCATGTCCTGAAGTTAATAGACAAGGAACCGCCAAAAGAGTGTTCAATTATCACCTTTCGTGTGCCCATTTGAGTGGTTGAAAACATTTTTGGAATAATATCATCAGTCTCTCAAGTAATTAGGAAATCAATGCTACTAGAGCCCGACAAGGCTTTAACTATCACAATGATTTGTGCTTTACTACATAATTTTCTAAGAAGTAAATATTCAAAATCATCATACTCACCCCCAGGTACCTTTGATTCAGAAAAGAACAGTAAGCACATTCCTGGATCATACCAAACAGGTCATTTTAAAGAGTGCCCAGGAAACCAGGACTTGAAGCTAAGGCTATCAGAGAATCATTTGCTGAATAATTTACAACAAATGGCACACTACCTTGGCAGGATAAATACTGAAAATATTATTTTAAATGCGACAACAGTTTCGAAAATATTGAAATAAATTAGTGTTAAATATAATTTTGTGAAATTATATTATTACATTAGGTCTTAGTTTTAAACATAAATTTGTGAAATCTATTCGTGATAAACATAAATAGTAAAACAAATTCAGAGAAATTAGTGTTAAAGACTTATTTTTATATCTGAAATTAATAAACAGAATATCTACTATATGTTAAATTAAAATTAATAATGATTTTAACTAACATTAGTTAATAGTGTTATCTAAACCTTATAAATAAAGAAATTTCCAAACATACATCTCAACTCTTTGTTTTCCTTGGAATGTAAATTGCATGAAGAAACTTGGCCATTGCTACATATTCAAACCAGTTCAGTTTTAATATGCTAGCGAACCCACTTCCCATCTTCATGCTGGCCTTCACTTTAGAATTCAGTTTTTGGAATGTGACCATTAGTCCATCCGCCTTTTTCTTATGCTCTGTTATTGATTAGTTCCCACTAAATTTCTCCTCTATCCTTGGAAAAGAATAGAGGAGAAATTTAGTGTGAATCAATCAATAACAGATTAATAATCAAACACTTCATTTCAGTTTTTATGATGTTAATGTCTGGGATTCTACATACCTGGTTCTCCTGCATATAGTATGAAAAATTCCAACACAAATTTGTTGGACCAATCCATGCCTAACAGTAAGTCAACTCTTCCCATTCACTATTAAAAACAAACCTGAAGAGCAAACAAGTCTGTGGGAACACGTCAGCAAGTGTAGACAAGCAGAACCTAGTGGAGTGCTCGTCTCCTTTGACTTATGCCATATTTACCGACAAGTGACAGGAATTACAAGCCATGCAGAGCCTTGAACAAGCTGTTCCAAGCTTCCCCCTTCTGATGGCTCGTGACTCAGCAAGTCAACTTAACATTTGAGGTCATGAAGATCACTGTTAGCATGGAAACCACAGAAATTCCACAAAACGAGAGTATATATTGTTTACTTTTGTTGTGCCTTCAGATTATTTCTGAAGGGCCGAACCTTTGTGTTTGCCTTGCTTGTGATATTTTTAACATTGCTTTTCCAGCATTCATGTCCTTTTCAACAAATTTGGAACACAGTATCATCTGATGGTGTTTCCTTATCTATATCGATTTATTTGGGGGGGGTTGATATTTTGGGTTTAATTGTTCCCTTCATGGGATGAAGAAGACTTTTTTTCAAGCAGTTTTGAGATTGGGATATTTTCATATTTTGATCCTGCAGTGATGGAGATGTAAGCAACTTTTTAATTTCCAAGTTAGGGCTTCACCAATACCACAGTTTAAAACACTATTGTACATGATACAAGTATTAAACGGCGCCTCCGTAGCCAGGTGGGCAGGAGCAGCAGTGCGTAGCACATGCTTCTTGATTAGATCGGGGTTTGAGCCCGTGACCACCAAATACCCCTGGAGCAATATGGCCTTAGTTGCTAATGCTCCTAAAAACCAAATAACAAACAAGTATTAAATAACTTTGTAAATTAAATACAGTAGAACCTCGGTTATAAGTTCCAAGTCAGTTATCCGGAATAAATTTGAAAGGCTGATTTTTTTTTTTAATTAATAACAAAAATTTTACCATAAAAAACTGAGAAAAATAATAAATTGCACAATTTCAGGCTGATATTATTCTTACCGAATGCAGAGCTAAACTAATTTGAAATTCACTCATATTTTTCTAAAGCACATTTCTGAAGGTCACAACCATAAAACAATAAAAACAATTTGCAGTTTTCAGTTTATTGGGCTTTTTTTGTACAATCTGTTATAAACAGGTAGTAAACTTGATCTTTTGCTTATTAGAATCAAAATTCAATTTGCAAACATGATCATAACCTGCACTTAGTGCAGTAAGCACTGCACTAAGTGCAGGTTTTTCGTAATATGATATCTAATTTTCTCTTTGACCGTTCACTGCGGTGAAGGTGAATGGCTCTCTGTGTTCTACGTAACTTCTCCATTAATGCTAGTGTTCTCCAAGGTTCAGTAATTATTAATAGTGTTACTACTCAAATTTCTAATGATCCATTTTTGTGGCCAAATGTTTTAAATGATATTAGACAACTTATTGTAAAAAAAGACCTATGAAAGTGTCGGATTCAGATTTTAAGTTCTCTCAAAGTGATGGTTGGTGGTTTCAACAAATTTTTATAACAGACTTAATAATGAAGTGATTGAAAGATCTTGGCTTGTTTACTCCATAAAAATGATGCAGTTTATTGTTTCTGTTGTAAACTATTTTCCTCCGACAGGTACGCTTGGTCAAGCAAAGGCTTTTCAACATGGAAAAATCTAGGTAGTACATTAGAAATGCCTGAAAAAAATAAACAGCAAATCTTTTAAAATTTGGAAAGAGTTAGCACTGCATCTTAGAACAAAAAAAAACTATAGACTGTGGAAACCAAAGATTAATCAATGCTGAAAAAAAGCACTGGGGTGGTGTTTTAGAGAGACTAATTAGTGTTGTACAATTTTTGGCAGGTCATTCACGAGCATTTTGAGGAAAATCGGATAAATTATTCCATCATAATAATGGAAACTTTAGGAAAATTTGATAAAGTGATGTCAGAACATTTTCTAAAAATAAAAGACAATACCACACATACTTATTATCTTAGTAAAGATATAAAAAATGAACCAATTAATTTATTAGTTAAATCAGTGCAGACTAAAATCTTAATGGTATAGAAGCCAAATATTACTCAATTATTTTAGATTGCACACTCAACAGATGATATTATATTAGATTTGTTACCTTCAATAAAGAAACCAATAAATTTAAAAATTAGGGAGCATTTTTTGTGGTTTGTACCAGTACCTGATTCCACCGGTTTGGGGCTAGCATACCATATTAAAACAATTAGAAAGTTTTGGTTTACCTTTGGGTGATCTACGTGGGCAAGAATATGATAACAGGGCAATCATGACAGGTAAAAATTTAGGTGTACAGTGGCAAATATTAAATTTAAAATACATGTGCATTTTTCATTCTTTGCGTAAATCATTCATTAAATTTAGTGATTAATGATTCTGTATCGTCCTCAATAGAAGAAATAGCTTTATTTAATACCATTCAAGAGCTTCATGTATATTTTTCCGGTTCTGAAGTAACTTTAAAACCTCTGTCTGAAACACGTTGCTTAAGTCGCATAGATGCTCTTGAACCACTAAAATGTCATTAGATGGAGTTATCAGAAAATGAGGGGGGGGTACTATGTCTTGTCATTTAGCAGAGTCACTAGCAAGAAAACTAATAACTTTCAAATTTATATGTTCAGTTGTGATATGGTACAGTATCCTAAAAAAACTTAATGTGGTTTCCAAGATTTTGCAGAACCCATGTTTAAAACTACTTAAAGAAGCTAAATATTTTTTTTTTTTTTTTTTGGTAGGAAAATGTTCTTATGTAGGGTTTGAAGAACATACAAATTTCTAGCAAAGTTGCAAATGCTTTAGACAAAGAAGCTACTTTTAAAGATATTGTACCTCTAAGGGCTCGGAAAAAAAAAAAAAAAAGTTCGATTATGAATGACATTTCGAGTCACACAATGAATGTATTCAGGACCTCACACTCAAATTTAAGATTGAATTTTACTTCTGTTTTAGATAAATCAATAGATTCTATTGAAGAACAATTAAAGAAAGATCATTGTCACAAGTTTCACTTTTTTTTATAATTTTAAAGCTTTAGAAGAAATGTCAAAAGATGATTTAAGTGAATTACTAGATCTATCTCCTCCCACTGATATTCATTACCCTTTAGACGTTCTCAAATATTTGCATAATAATGAATTGCTGTCTGTTTCCAAATGTAATAATTGCATTAAAAATTTTACTGTGGCTTCGGTAGAATGCAGTTTCTCAAAATTAATGACGATTAAAAAAACTACATGAGAATAACAATGACACAAGATTGTTTAGTAGTGCTAGCGGTAATTTCTATAGAAAAAGAGATATTGGAGAACATTGATTATTCAGACCTTTTAAACGAATTTACAGATGTAAAAGCCAGAAAGATTGAGCTTATATAAAATTCATTTATTTGTAACCCTTCTGTTTTGAAAATATATTTGTTAGGCATCATTGCGTTTATCATTTATTATTTTTGTTACCCCTCTTGTTAACATTTTACAACTCCAAATTTTGAACATATTTCTAAATTTAGGAATTATTAATAAAATATTTTAAGTGCTTTCCTGTAATGGTTCTGCAGAGTGCAGTCACTTTTCTGTATTAGGCACCATTACAAGGTTTTGCCTTGGGTGCAACAGCCTCTTACCACATTCTCACAGCACCTTCAAGTCCCTTATATGGATCACAAGCCTGTAATTTGCAAGGCCTCTTATGAAAACTGGTTACAGATCTGGAAAAGTAATGCCAACAACAAACTTTACCCGATAAAACAAGAACCAAAATTGTGGCTTTCTGGATTCAGACAAAACAGATGAGAAGACTCCTATTACACACTTGTTTTTATTACTGGGAGAAGATCCATATCCTGTCACACCCAACTTACAGTCCACCACTTTCTTGTAGACTGTCCTCTTTATTTGTCTATCTGTTCTAGCACATTTCAGTTATTCAGCAAAGCTGAGATTTTTCCCATTTTCTTGGAAATCATGCAAACATAGAAGAATTCTTAATTCTTCTATGTTTGCATGATATTAACACATATTAACATACTTAAATCGTATTGGCATATATGCATGTATATAATTCAATTGTTAAAAGATATATGAAATAAACTATTAACTGACAAAAGTTGACCTTAGTAGCCCTTGTGTCATTAAACTTAATACCAACAACTACAACAGGTTTGGAGGGAATTCTTAGAGGAAATAACATACTAGACTAGCTCAAATTTCATGATTGGTACAAAATTTTACACTACTGAAAGGTAGAAAATCCATGTTTAGTTTTATTTTATTATCTACATATCTATTTATAATTTTATGTAATTGTCATGTATTAGATGCTTTATATAAAAAGGAATATCAAAAGTATGAAGTAAGCTACTGCATATACTTTTCAATACTCATTTTTATATATCTGTTTGAAAACTTATTAAATGAATAAGTTGAAAGAGTACATAATTATATATAATATATTCCCAGTCTCACTGAACATTTTCCCAAACTTCCATATTGCAAATTTTGATGGTGCCTTATGACATTAAAAACATTACCTTGAGTAACTTGAAATGCTCAACACCCTGTTCATTTACTGCTTATGTTGTGCATACACATTCATAGTATTTCATATCTTTAGCATTGCTTTACTTCAATTATTTTGCATTTGCTTGGGTTTTCATTTAAAATTATCACTCTATAGAAAGTCTAAAGATGATTGGCTAAACAGATATTTGAAGCAAAAATTAATGGCAATAGACCCAGAGGTAAACCAAGAAGAAAGTGCATTGATAGTGTTAACCAAGAATCAGAAGAAAAAGAGTTTACTCTGGAGCTAAAAATCTAACAAGTAGGACAGCATAAAAGAAATTTGTGAATGGAATGATAGTCCAGAAGCACTGCTTTTTACTAGTATAGTGACCTTTCAGCAGTATCACTATAGTAGTAATATACAGTGTTACACCCACTAGGTATAACAAATTTGGAAGATGATAAGCGATTGGATTGATGGGATTTGTAAAATTTCTCTGGGGTACTTATTAAAATGTGACAAATCAATAAGTATACTTGCTTTAATTTTTTTTTTATTCTGGATATACCCTTTCTTGAAATAAGCTATTTCAAGTTTAAAAATAAACTTTTTTTTTTAAGTTGATATAATTACCTGAAATCTGGGATGAACAAGTTGCTTTGTTTAACATAATCAACCTTGATGACCCTGAAGACTGAACTTTTTCTTGCAGTACACAAAAGTTATCAGTATTTGTGGCAGAATTCAGAGAGCAGAGTTCAGCTAATAAAAGGGGAAAAAAAACCATAAAAAGTGGTGGCACTCATTCTCTCAGACCATATAACAACTTAATAGTAACAGTACAATTTTTCTAGTTTGACCTTATCATAACCCATTCTATGAGGTGTGATCAAACAGTTCAAGGACTGACTCTGGCTTTAAACTGCAGCTTCACAGTGAGTTGCAACTTGTTCCAACATATTTAGTAACTCATCTAGAAGTAATGCATGAATCATCCATTTATCTGCAGCCAGTTTGAATTAGCACACATTGAACAGAAGTTCAATTTGGTGCTTGTGTTATGCTGCATTTTAAAATGAATGATTTTACTGAGCAGGAAATTAGCATCAAATGTTGTTTAAAATTAAGGGAAACATGCAATAAAAGCCTATGAATTTTTAATAATAGCTTTCAGGGAAGATTTCACTTTTCATGTGAAAATTTTTCAATGCAACAATGTTTAAAAAGGGCTGCTTGTCTGTTGAAGATTGAAGATAATCCTAGTTCTGGCAACCCTTCATTTTCAAAAACCAATGATGCAATTGCTTGTGTTCATGAACTGATTAGGAGTGATTGAAATTTAACTACTCATACAGTGGATAGTTTCACTATCAACTGTGTGAGTAGTTGATAGTGAAACATACATACATATCAATCAATTTTAACACAAGATTTAGGAATGCAACACACTTCAGCGAAGTTTGTGCCTTATATCCTCGCTGATAATCACAGAGAACAGAAGTTCACACATGTCAGGTTCTAATCAACATGCTGCTGCAGACCTACACTTTTTTTTTTCCCCCATTATTAATAGTGATGAATCATGGGTGTATGCCCATGACCAGAAACAAAGGTCCAGTCCTCTCTCAATGCAAGACCTGTCTTTTCTCCCAAGTCCAGAAAATCAAGACCATGTTTACACAATATTTTAAACCCTTGAGCATAGCACATCCTATTCAAGAATTTCTTCTAAAGTTCTCCATCACTCTGGTCTCAACTACACCATGCTCAGCGAATTTAGCTCCCTGTGATCCTCTCCCCCAAGCTTAAAGACCCCCCTGAAAGATCACAGGCTGAAGAAATGACTGAAGAAATTATTCAGAACATGACACAGGAACTAGCAGAATTAGAAAAGAAGCCTGACAGGAATGTTTCCAGAAGTTACAAGAGTATGGTAATCAGTATATACAATGTCACGGAGACGAGATTACTCTGAAAGGGATAAATCCAAACAGCTGGTAAGCTTCATCACTTTCCAAATATTAGTTCAGCCATAAAAATTTTTATTCGCATCTCATACTGTTTCAGTAACATCTGAGAAACTATACAATATAAATGAATATGGATTCTGAAATTTTTTGAAATGAGCAGTTCAAAAAACAGAATTTACTTGAAATTCAGCTTCAAAGCTTGATAGCAGCTTCAGAAACTTGTTTTTGAAGGTCATTTGCCAAGACATTCAAGGTAGTGCTTTATCCAAATCACCACACCTGTCAAAGAACCAAATATCAATGTCATTTGAAATCTTTTCACTGAAGAGACTTCAAAATTTATCCCTTTCAGCTTTAAAATATTTTTGGCTTTTGTTCTTTCACATTTAAAATATTATTTTTTCATGGATTTTATGTTTCTGTTTTATATTATTTTCACTGTTACAGTTATTGGTTATATTCCTTCCTTTCACAATTTGTTTATATTCTAGTGATACTGGTCTGTGTCAGATATTCAATATTTGTCCCTACAGTTCTATTCGCATCTTATTCATTCATTTATTCTTATGTAAGTTAAAAAACACACACACAAAATATAATGTGCGTGTGTTGGAGAGTGGGTACATGTGAACAGGCGAAGTTTTTACAGCTCCAGCAAACAGAGAATTTTTTGCTTTTTTATTAACTTAAATTGGCATATTAATTTATTTTTTAGTTGCTTTATATTCCTAGTAACAATACTTTAGTCTAAACTGAATTTAGATAGTTTTTGTAGGTTATTACTTAGTATCGGTAAGGGTATCAAATCCACGTGTGGACAGGTTTTGCAGCTCCAGCAAACGAAAGTTTTTAATTATCCTTAGCCACTTTGACTTAATTATTAGATTAAATTATTTTCTATAAGTTGCTTATAGACCGAGACAAGCTCCGTGGTTTATTTTGAATTTAGATAGTGTGATTTGGAAAGTAAATAATACCTCGTGTTCGAAGATTAACCATTCAAAACTTGCCACCATTGTTATACGATACATGTGCTAGTGTAAGGTTTAACAGAAAACTAGATAGCGTGTATAGTAGTATCAATTAATCAGTAAAATTTATTAATCTCATTAAATTTCAATGTCAATTGAATTGTACTTTTTTAACTAAATAAATATAGCGACATAGTTATTACAAACGTAACATCATAAATTAAAACATATAAGTTGGCAGGGGATACGAAAGTCATAACGTAAATTGGAGATAATATTCGATACCAAAATACATATACAGTAAACCCCCACTATTCACGTGGGTTACGTTCCTGAGAAATGCCGTGAATACCGAAAACACGAATACTGAGTTATGGCTCCCATAGTAATAAAGGGGTTCTGTTCCAAAGTATGAAATATATAAGAAAAACTAGTCTAAAATTTTGTCTATGTATGTATTATAAGAACCTTCATAATGTGACTATGTACATTGACAGTACATAGTGAAATGCAAGCAAAAGGCATTGAAATGAAAATAAGAAAAAATTTAATATTAAATGTAATATTTATTAGAAATTTCAAACAAATCTTTCAATCCAGCGGCTTTGCTATAGCTAAAAAACTTATCCCGCCAGTGCTATCACCAGTTTCGCTAAAGTGTTGATAAAGGAGTTTTGCCTTTTCATGAACAATGAGTGAACTTAACAGAATTTTATTTTGAGTTTGGTCTTCTATCCACAGATTTAAAGCTTTTTCCATTTTTTCTAATTTAACATCACGAGTTACAGAGCAAATGTTTGAAGCAATTAGCATGTTTTCACGGACACTACGGCAGATTTTTTCTTCCGATTTCTTGACTGATCGTACCGTTGACTCATTGATTTTGTAATATTTTGCCACTGAGGAGACACTTTCACCATTAGAAATTTTGTCTAATAACTCAATTTTATTCACTAATGTCATCAGCTTCTTTCATATTTTCACATTTCTCTTGTTATTCGTAGCCATATTTTTGTACGGGTTAGAAAGAACTTGTCCACAATAAAGTCACTTTCTTCAATTAACACACTCGAAAAAGTCTCTTTTACACGGCAAAACGGTAGATTTATCACTTTTGTAAGCATATCAATTTATAAATTTATTCAATTTTTAAGCATATAAATTAAAAGCAAACGACGCAATCTTCCATGACAAGCACATAACACATACTGAACAAGGATTAGAGAGAAACATCCACGCTCACGATTTTGTCACTCCTCTCCCCCCACCCACTGAGTGCTGTTTTGACCGGGAAAGATAATTTTAGCCACGCCCATGTTTTTTTTTTATGACGGAAAACGGCGCTTTAAAATTCACATTATTATTATTTATTTATTTTATTTTTTTTGGTTTCATTTTATATTAAATCAGCCACCGTGAATACAGATACCGCGAATAGTAGGTGTTTACTATATATAGTGTTATAACTACATTGGGATATAGGTTTAGGGTTATATTTTGTATTGGAATTTTATTCAGCTTGAATAAAAATCATGACTCAGAGAAGCAAAGCAAAAGGCTCAAACTAGTGGAAGTGCTGTGGCTCAGGGGGAGAACTGAGGGGAAGCAGTTCTCCTCTGAATCAGTCTATTGAAATGCACTGCTTGTTTGATGTTTGTGGATCAATCAGGAACAGGATATGATATTGCCAAGGGGAATGTCTTTGTGTGCGCGCGATGTAAGGAGTGATAGGAAATCAGGCGGAAACTCGGCATTGTTATGGGCTTTTATATGCTTACTTGAAGGACAGGGTGGATGCCCTCTAAGGATTTAAATTGAGGGGCCCATCAAGCTCTCAACTGCCCACATCAATGCCAGCGCTTGCACTTGAACATCATGCAACACAGTCAACCCCCAAGGCAGAATGCACTGGTCCCAAAGGAACTAGTTGTTGTAGGTGACTCTATTGTCAGGGAACATATTGTGCAAAAAGGATACATGGACCAGGGTATCTCTGCCAGGGGCAAAGGTTGATGACGTTATAGGGCAGATATCATTCTTTAAGGGGACAAAGGGTGATATTGTTGTACATGTTGGCACTAATGATATTAATGATGATATTGAGACCGGCAGAATTACTTAACAAGAAAAAGACAAAGCTGAAAAAAAAACAGACATAAGTTAGGGTTGAATTTGAAAGTGTCTGCAATTCTGCCCAGATTTGCAGACACTTTGCAGACTCCAGGGTCGATCAATTCAGCCCTGGAGAGATTGTGCAAGGCTCAAGGGGTAGAATTTTTCTCAGCCTGGTCTGTGCTTGTTAACAGGAGACTGCTTCTACAGGGATGGGATACACTTAAATAGAAAGGGTGCAAGAATATTTGCTGATGCTATCGAGGCAGAGTTAGGTGGGTCGGAAAACTGCTAGCTTGGGGGGATACATGGACTAATAGATTAACAGTAGCCACTGGCAGAGGTAAAAGTGATTCTTGCACTACTTCTATTGAAAGACAATAGGAATTTCCAGGACTGCTGGGAGTCACTGTGGAACAAGTAAATACATGGGCTGTGTTAGGGCAACTAAGAGCAGACACAGATGCATGCATACTTGCATGTACACCAATGTTAGGAGTATAGTTAATAAATTCGATGAGCTTGGAGTGCTAGTCAAGACATCAAAGGCAGATATTGTTGGGATATCAGAGACATGGTGTCACACAGACATAAGCAGTGCAGTGCAGAACTGGAATTTGGGGAGTACAATGTGTACAGAAAGAATAGACAGGACATGAAGGCAGGAGGAATTATGCTGTTAGTTAAGAAACACAAAATCTAAGGAAGTGCATCCAATTGATGTTGGTGGAAAATGCAATATTGAGTCTGTTTGGTGTGACATAAGCACTCGGAAAGGAAAAATGAGAGTAGGTGTGTGTTATAGGCCTGATGAGTATAATGAGCAATTGTGCAGGGAAATACTGGGCCAGTAAATTAAAGTGTCTTATAATGGGGGGATTTTAATTTCCCGGATATTGACTGTAATTTGTGGGTTGGTCACTAACAATAGCAAGGCTTTTGTGGATTTATTGGATGATTGTTTTCTACAGCAGCATGTTCGGGAGGCAACTAGAGGTAGTAATACTCTTGATCTGATTATCAGTAATGATTCTTCATGTATCAAGTTGCAGATAAAGGTGGCACTAGGTGGCAGTGATCACAGTGTGCTGAAGGGGGATTTACTCAAAGAGGTAACTACCATCAAGAGTAAAGGGAAGGGTTTTTGCTTTCATAAAGGTGACTACGGTGGTCTGAGACAGTATTTAAATTCTATAAGGTGGAACCAACTGATGATGTTACCAACAGCAATTTCAAAATGGGAAGCATTCAAAGAATTAATCTTGGAAGCTACTAGGCTTTTCATACCAACAAAGAAATATTGTTAATGATTTAGGCCTAAATCATTAACAATATTTCTTAGAACTGAACTAATTAGACATGTGACAGAGAAGAAAAATGCATGGGATACATATAAATTAACATGTGACACAGAAGCCTATGACAGATATAAGCTGGTCTGTAACCAAGTTACAAAGGAGGTTACGCAGGCGAAGGCAGATTATGAGAAATCTTTGGCAAAGGATGCAAAGAAAAACAGCAGAGTTCTTTACTTATGTAAACTCTAGAAGGAAGGGGATGAATCAGATTGGTATTGGTCCACTTGATATCGATGGTTCAACCGTTGATGATCCTGCTCAGGTAGCTAACAAACTAAGTGAATATTTTGCATCGACATTCCCACAGGAGGAGTTATTGAGGGAAGGGAATGCCAGTGGTGTATTCAACTCTGGCAGTAGGCTAGATATTTTTGTAATAACTGAGAGTAAAGTGTAGGAGAAATTTTTGAAGATAAACACAAGAAAGGCACCTGTGGTGGATGGAATCTATCCAGTTATATTAAAGGAGGCAGCAAAGGAAGTAAGCAAACCCTCAGCCATAATTATGAGAGCTTCCCTGGACTCAGGGGAGGTATACATGGACTGGAGATGTGCAAATGTGAACCCAATCCACAAAAGAGGATCAAAGGGGGAGACAGATAATTACAGACCTGTTAGTTTAACTTCTGTTCTAGGGAAATTAATGGAGGCATTGCAGGATCATCTAGACAAGACTTCAGTTACAGCTCGGACACAGCATATGTTTGTGAAGGGGAAGTCTTGTCTGATTAATTTGATTCGATACTATGATGTAGTCAAAGGAACTGGATGCAAAGAATAACTTTTATATCATATATTTGGATCTTAGAAACGCCTTTGATACTGTTGCACATGGAAGTCTGCTGCACAAATTGGAGCAGTGTGCCGTTGGAGGCAAATTGCTGCTATGGATAAAGGGATGGTTGACTGGGAGAAGACAGAGAGTGGTAATCAATGGACACTGCTCTTCGTGGAGTCCCTGAGGGTTGGGTCCATTGTTGTTTTCTGTATTTGTAAATGATATTGATGATGGTATATCAGGCTTAATGTCCAAGTTTGCAGATGATACAAAGGTTGGCAGGGTTGTTAATGACACTAATGACAATACACTGCTGTAACAGGAGCTAGAAAAGTTGAGCAGATGGGCTGAGAGGTGGCAAATAAAGTTTAACATTGACAAGTAAAGTACTACATATGGGAAGCAGTAATCCTAGAGTAACGTATCAACTCTGTGGTACCACAGGAATTGATACGTTACTCTGGGATACGTTACCACACTTGTGGTAGAGAATGAAAAGGACCTGGGGTAATTGTGCAGGCAGATATGAAGTTTTCTGAGCAGTGCAGACAGTCTGCAAGAGTAGCTAATGGTGTCTTGTAAAACATATACAGGAATTTTTCTTGCAGGGGAAATGAGGTGATTATCCCCTTGGATAAAGCAATGGTCAGACCACACCCTGAGTACTGTATACAGGTCTGGAGGCCTCATTTTAAGAAGGATGTAGAGCTGTTGGAACGAGTACAGAGAAGGGCAACAAAATTGGTGAATGGAACAAAGGGGTGCTCTAACGAAGAAAGGCTCAAGTTTTACAAATTACAGTGTCTGGAGACTAGGCACCAGCGAGGTGATCTGATAGAGGTGTATAAAGCCTTGAATGGTTTGAGCATGCTCAATGCTGATGGGATTCTTCCTCTTGCTCAGAATAATCACCTGAGAGGGCATAAATTCAAATTGAGGAAAGACGGTTGTAGAATAGATATACAGAAATTTGCCTGGGTGGTTGATTGCTGGAACAAACTTCCATCTGTCATTGTAGAAGTTGATAGCTTAAATAGATTCAAGGCAGAACTTGACATACATTTGGAGTGAGTGGATGGGTGAAATAAGGGTTTTTTTTTTTTTTTTTTCGGCTGATGCTATATAAGCTTGCTTTCTTGCATCAGGTGCCTATGCTAATGCTAAGTAAAAATAAGTAAGGTGTATATACTATAGCATTTGAATGGGCTGCTTTTCACTACCTTTGCTTATTGCAGCCTAAGGACAATAATCTGGTCTGTGATTCAACCATCTTGCAGTAGTAGTATCCATAGTAGTAACTTGTCCCTAATGGTACACTGCTCCAATTAGACCATTGATTGTAATAAGTGTATATGGCAAAATAAAGAAGGAAAACATAAAAGAAATTGATAAATTTTATCATCAATTAAAAAGCTAATAAGAATGATAAGGATAAACTAGTAATAACAGCAGGAGATCTAAATGCCCAAACAGGAAATAAAATAACACTGAGAATTTGTCAGCAGTTCAATGAACATACAATGAACTAAAAGGAAATAAATTATTACAACTTTAAGATAAGACTGTACAAGATTATGAATACTAAATTAACAATATAGTTTTTAACATAAAGAAAGACATAAAATAACATTGACATATGAAAGTAACAGTAAATGATTATATAATTATTATAGACACTGTTCTCACCAGAAAATTTTGCCAGCTGGGTGGGGAAGTGTAATACTTTGCAATATTATAAAATTTTCTGTTATTTATAAATGTGACTTAAGCGATCCAGAGCAAAAATTAATTGCATAATTTAACATTATATTATGCAATTGAGGTCACATTGACCTTGATCGTATAGTATGTTCAAATTAATATTGATCAAGATCAGTACATACAGTAAATCGCTTAAATTTTAGCTGGGGAGTCAGTTAAATTCACTGATCGGTGCACCCATTCGATTGGTCCTGGGGAGAACACTGAAAGAAGCATAAAACCAGAAAACAAATAAAATAAAAAAAATAGCATTAGCATATGATGCAAGAATGCAAGCTTATGCAGCATCAAATACTAAAAAAAAAAAAAAAAACCCACTTCCATTTCACCCCTTCGTTTGTTCGAAATACCTGTCCAGCTGACCCTTAAATTTATTTAGGCTATCAACTTCCACAAGGGATGGAAGTCTGTTCCACCAACCAACTACCCGCTGGCTAAAGGCAAACTTCCGCAAATCTATCCTACATCTGTCTTTCCTCAATTTGAATTTATGCCCCCTTAGGTGATTATTCTGAGCAAGAGGAAGAATCCCATCAGCATTGAGCATGCTTAAACCATTCAAGGCTTTATACTCCTCTATCAGATCACCTCGCTGGTGCCTAGTCTCCTGACAATGTAATTTGCAAAACTTAAGCCTTTCTTTGTATATAATACCACCAGTAGATATTAGAAGTGATAATAAATTAGTAGTAAGAGAATTTAGACTAAAAACAAAGTAAAAAATCAATAAGACAAAGAAAGAAAAGTTCAAGAATGAATTCTTCCAAGGTCAAAGTATTAGATCTATATAGAAAATAGAATATTTAAAATCAAGATAAATAAAAAAAATTTTAAAAATGGCCAATAGAAATAAAAGAGAAAAGAATTAAAACTTCTGTAAATGAAACAGCATATGAAATATTAGGGGAACAATAGAAATTAAACAAAAATAAATTGGACAACATAGTACACAGAAGTAAAAGAGTTAGCTAAGATCAAAGCCAACAAACTTCAGAAACATTTAATGATCATTGCAATTAATTTTCACTAAAATTTATCAAATAACATGGATGTATAAATATATCAAAAATTATAAAGTGATTTGAAACAATTAATGCAGAGCACAATTCAGAAAAATAAAAGATTATTTTTATGCAGCACCAAAAAAAAAAAAAAAAAAAATATATATATATATATATATATATATATATATATATATATATACACACAGGGTGTTTCAAAAATGATGGTCAATTTAAAGATGAAAAGTACAAACTAAAATAAGCAAAAAAGTCCTAGTGAACATCGGGCCACAAATGAACCATGTTCTCTAAGGCATTGATGTACCCTGATGAATGTGCTTGTTGGGCTGCCTTCGGCGGGGAAATGCTTCTTGGTACAAACGTGCAGTCTCGAGTGCAGTGCAGTGCAGTTGGCTTTACCACACATGAAGTGCACATCCGCATACTCTTCGTTGCTGTAACCTCTTTCCATGTTGACTATACTTTGACAAGTACTAGTATGCCTGCTACTCAGAGCATTGAGAGGGGTAGAAAAGGAGAGAATGAGCATAACATAACCTAAACAAACAAGTCAGTTGTGGATCCCAACTAGAATGCAATATCCTCGAAAACGATTCACTGAAGGACCCATATTTACTGGGCTTTTTTTTTTTGCATATTGTAGTCTGTACAGTTCACCTTTAAATCATTGACCATTACTTTTGAAACACTCTGTATGTATAATAATAATATAAAACTAAAGAAATAATTAAACATGTCCAAATAAGAAATGCAGGCTCAACTATATAGGAAAATTATTTTAAAAAATTACATACTAGTGAAGAAGCAAATACCAGAAAACAAAGAAAATAATGAGGAGATTAAAGAAATAATACGATAACTAAAAAAGTAGAAAAGCATCGATATAAATAAAAGAAATAATGTACTATTAAAATATGAAGAGGAAAAGTTATTTACAGAATTAACAGAAATATTAAAAAGATTATTAAAGGAAAGAACATATACCTGGTGACTGATGGAAAAATAATACCGATACACAGTCAAATCTCATTAATATAAAGTTCAAGGGACCTAAAATTTCATGTTTTGTAATAAGGTCCCCAAAAGTATCAAAATTTTACCCTCCCCCCCTTTTTTTTCTTTGTACATACTATCAAAAATAAATTTAAATTAATAAAATAAATAATAAAAAGAAAAGCCTTGCCTAATAATACAGTAATAGGAATAACACATTTTTTAAAGATTTTATTTGTAAGAGAAAAGCAATTAACGAAAAGGAAAATATTGTACAATATATTAGCATTAGTAGAAGCATATGATGCAAGGAAGCAAGCTTATATACAGCATCAGCCAAAAAAAAACACCTTCCCATTTCACCCATCCATTCGCTCCAAAAGTTTGTCCACTTATTCCCTGAATTTATTTTACTATCAAGCTTCCACAACAAATAGAAGTCTGTTACAGCAACAGTAACAAATTGAAGTTTGTTACTGTTGGCTAAAGACAAATTTCCACACATCTATTCAACAACTGTCTTTCCTCAATTTCACTTTATGTCCCTCCCCCAGGTTTCCAATATGAGCAAGAGGAAGAATCCCATAAGCATTGAGCCTGCTCAATCCATTCAAGGCCTTATACACCTCAATCAGATCACCTTGCAGCAATTTACAGACCTTAAGTCTTTCTTTGTACGAGCACCCCTTTGTTCCCCTCTCTGTACTCGTTCCAGCAACTTTACATCCTTCCTAAAATGAGGCTTCCAGAACAGTACACAAGGTGTGGCCTGAACATTTCCTTATACAAGGGGATAATCACCTCCTTATCCCTGCTAGCAAAATACCTGTATATCATTGACAAGACCCCATGACCTGCTCTGGCAGCCTGTCAGCAGTGCTCAGATACAATATATATAAAACGTTGTATATATATTTTGATATATACAATATTTTAGTATCATAGTAAAAAGAATTAAATCTTAACATAAAAGGAGACATACAAACCATTAACTTTTTAATAAATTAATCTAATTTGAATAAAGAATTCAATGTTGTTTGCGCAGTTTTGTCCTATATGCATTTTTAACTATAGCACAGACATTATCAAATGCAATGGTTGTTTCTTTATCAACTTTACTGCAGGCCACCACATTATTATGCTCAATGCATTTTCGGCATCTTTTTTAGGTGTGTGTGTGTGTGTGTGTGTGTGTGTGTGTGTGTGTGTGTGTGTGTGTGTGTGTGTGTGTGTGTGTGTGTGTGCTGCTTCACTTTTGCTGTCACTGGTAACAAAAACATCATTGTTTTGCTTGATGCTCAGCAACTCTTCTAGTGTTGGCATTGCTGTGGTAGGAACTTCATCACCCACCTCCACAAACTCTTCAAATTTGTCAACAAAATCCATATGGTCTTTCAAATTCCCCTATTCCTGAATATTGCTATCACATTCATCTGCTGGACCACGTTTTTTTTATGATGTTCTCTCCAAAACCACTCTTTCTGAAGCAGTTGATTATTACACCTGATACAATACTGTCCCAAGCAATAACAAGATTACAGATAGCATCCAAGACATTCCAATTTGGCTGTAAATTGTTCCAGCCTTCTATGTTTCAGATCAAGTACCTTCTCAGGTGGGCTCTATATGTTCTCTTGAGATTATAATTAATGCCTTGATCCAGTGACTGCATACAACTTGTGGTATTGGGAGATAAAAACAACAGATGTGTTATTTGTCAACTTAAGTGTCTCAGCAGAATGTACTGTACAATGATTTAGAATCATCAAGTTCCTTTTTTTCTGAAGCCATTCTTCTGTCCGCTTTTGATAACCAAGACTGAAAAATTTTGACCATAAACAAAGCACTTCTATTGGCCTCTAACAGCAAATTATAAAATAAACCTGTTGCATCAAGATCTTTTGCCTCATATTTTTCAAGAATGGACAGTGCAGAACACAACCAGTCGGTAGTCTTCTCTTTGTCGACTAATCCAGACTCTCCGCAAACATTTCATGAAACCAAGTTATCCTGTCTTAAAATATTTGTAGCCAGTCATTGCTGCATTTGGAATCGCTAATTCATGTTGCTGAGCTAGATAATTTGCCTTTTCTTGCAAAATCAGACCTGATATTGGCAAATTAGATGCACACATTTGTTGGACTAGTATGATATTTTTATTCATCTTCAAAACACAGAAATCCATTATTACTGTTATCCTCATGGTCACTGCTGCCTGATAGTGAACTGTCATTCTCATCAAACAGAATATCATCAATGCCATCCATAGTGTTAATGATGCAACACTTCATAAATGACTTCACAACTGTCTTGGTCTTTACTTCATGCCAAGAATTCTTTACTCATTGGCAGACATGAGAAATTGTTGGTGTCTTCATACGACCAGTGGTTAAGTTGTGTTGTGGTGGCTTCATCCACTCATTCTATTTTTTTATGAATGCTTTAAAAGGCTTGTTAATAGAAACATCCAGTGGTTGTAGTCAGCCAGTAGGTTCACATGGAATTACAGCAAGTTGTGTTTTTAACTTTTCCACCCTCCTCTTTGTGGCCTCTGTTTTATGTTAATGAAATTGGTCTCATACCATTAGCGCTTATTTCTTGAGAAAGCCACCAGGACATCATGATCACACTTTTTCCAGCCACAGTTTGACTCCATCATCCATCCCACCCCTTAGGATGAACATGGACAAAAATTCCAAGAGTTTTTCACTTGAATATGAGGATAGGTGGAAGTTTTATTCCATCAGCACAAAAAGCTAGAACAGTATGATGTGTCTTTTTGTGGCCTGATGTCTTTACAGTTACTGATTTTGTACCTTTAACATCTACACTTCAATCTTAGGGTACAACAAATGTTAAAGATACTTTATCCCTATTACCAATCTGGCCTAGTTCATAGTTTGTGAGCTTCCTAGCATTAATTACAAATCTATGAAATTCCAGGATTTGGTTTTCATATTGTTGTCTAGCATTTTCTGAGCTATCCATATTTGTGTTCTCATAGCCAAGCTGCTTTGCTTCATAAATCTATAACACCAACTTACTGGGCGACCACAATCATCAAGTCCCTTTGCTGCTGACCTGACTTTTGCCTCAGAAATTATTCTTTTTGTTGACACATATACCACAGTTCTTCTGCTTTATTACCCAGCTATTCAGTGCATTCTCAGGTCTCACCCATTTTGCTGTTGGTTGACAAAGGTTATTCTGAAAAGGATAACATCAACCAACACACTGAGTTTATCCTCTTTTTACACCACTCATGGATCATCTTCTCTATTGGTGCACCAAAATGTCTTTCTGTGGCTCTGTTTCTGTGTTTTCTCTGTTCCTTTGCACAACTGACTTGTAATTTTTTTTTTTTTACCATTAACTTATAAGACAGAGGGTGATTTTTTGAGATAGATTTCTGGGTAAAAAGTGAACCTAATAAGGAGGGAAATACAATAATAGTGACTAAATGTATATTAAAGCAAAAACAAGGAAACACAGAAGCAATGAAATAACTAAAGGTATAAGACAAGGAGACTAAGCAAGTTTCTTCAGTCTTTTCAGTTTATGATATATGAATTTATTAAAACAAAGTAAATAACAGAATTAAAATAAAAAAACAAATTAAATATAATCTTCTGTGCAGATGATGCAGTACTAATGGCATTAAAATAAAATGATTTGCAAAGAATGCTACATAATTTTAATAAATATTAAAAAATCCATGGGGAAAATAGAATTTAAGACATTTAAATTCGGCGCCTCCATAGCCAGGTGGGAAGGAGCAGCAGTGTGTAGCACACACTTCTTGATTAGACCGGGGTTTGAGCCCGTCACCACCAAATACGGAGGATGCGGAAAGGTCAGGGAATGACCACCACATATCCCCAGAGCAATATGGCCTAGTTGCTAATGCTCCTAAAAACCAAATAACAAACAAACAAACAAACATTTAAATTCTTTATATGTGTTAGTGGCAGCAGTTTTAAACAGAGTTTAAAACCTCTGCCATTCTTAAGCAGACAATAAACAAGTGCTGTAAAATTAAAGGCATGATGAAATTAACAACTGCTTGATGTCAGTATGATGACTGAACTCTGTTTAGAAGAACTGCAGTTTTATTTGTTCTTTGCTTGCATTGCCATTAGTTTATGTACATGGAATAAACTTTTGATAAAATTTGGAGGTTTCAAATAGTCAAAAGTTTATTCTATATACAATCTGGAGATTATATATAGAATTAAGAATTATTATATAGAATTAAGAATTATTATATAGAATTAAGAATTATATACAATTAAGTATTTATTTTTGAAGTGTAAAAACTGCTTCTCACCTTTTAAAGTATCCACATCAGGTCCTATATATTTAAAAGCAGGTTTTCGTCCTCTTACTTCAGTGACATAAACTTTCTGAATTAAACCCAGACTTGAGAGAATATTAGCTATGTCATATAATCTTCTGATCTTGGCTGCATTAATAAAACAAGAACTGAGAGTAAAATTAGAAAGGGAACATATATTATCAGTGGAATCCTATAGAGAACCAAATATCTGACTTGGAAAATTTAGTGAGTGGTTCTTCTCTTACCATTTATATATATATATATATGCAATCAAACCCTTCTCTATAACAAAATATTCTAGTCAGCCTTGAATATTGAAGAAAACTAATTTTTATAATAATGTTTTAACTAGAAGCTTGTTCAATGTTCTCTTATTGAAACAGATCAAGTATACTAAATCCAGCTGAGTGTAGGTAGCACCACATGACTTTGTTTGATAAGTCTGCACAAATCTAAAAACTAGTAATCGGTTTGGCACAGGTTAAGAAAGACTATTAAAATTCTATCAATGACCTACTTTCCCACTATATGCTCAATGGTCTAAATTGCTCTCAATCAATCAGTTGGACCCAATTTCTTACCAGTTGCAGTGGCAAAACATTAGATATTAATGCTGCAGTCCTTAGTGCATTCTGCTATTAGATGGTGATGATGAATGAAACACCAACTGGTGAATGTGAAGTTACCAAAACAAACAAACAATTTTATCTACTACTGAAACACTTAATTTTGCAAAAATTGAAGTGCTTCAAAAGATGAAGAATATTTGCAAGAACTTGCATATAATTCAGCAACATAACTGCTAAGCACTTAATGGGAAGCATTACTGAGAAGTTGATACAGGGGGAGGGGGTACATCTGCAGCACCCACTGCATTGATGAACATAAAACCAGTGTATATTTTAGTGGAGTGAAAATGTTGGTGTGGGCTGAATATTGAACATGTGCCAAAAAAAAAGTTTTTTTCCATTGTTGGAGGCAATTTACATAAGATGGGATAAAAGTAACCAATGGTTTTTTTTTTTATCTATTCCAAGTTGTATCAAGATAAGCATTGTGTTAGATTTCATAATCTGACACTGACAGGCTGATATGCATTTGGTTTATTTCTGTAATAAACAGACTGACTTTCAGTATCAGCCCCATTTGGCTGATACTGAAAACCAGTATCAGCCAAATGGGGTAAGTAGGAAAGCTTTGAATTTCAGCTGTGCAGTTCAATAGTAACATTTGTTTTCTGATACTGCCTTATGGTTAGCACTAGCATTAGTCAAGGCACACGTTACAAGAAAGCAAGCTTATATAGCGTCAACAAAAAAAAAAAAAAAAAAAAAAAAAACCTACAAATCTTCTAATTTCACCCATACACTCACTCCAAATGTTCAAAAGGAACTAAGTCTGTTTAGTTCTTCTGTAAGAACGTAGGGCAATCTTGAGAGCACAATGTTAATAGAGATGACGTGAAAGTGCCAGCACACTAACAGCAGCAGAATCAATAAGGTGCATCACAGTTCAAAAGAAATATCTGATTAGGGTCCTGTATATGTGAAGCAAGATTTGAAGATCTGCAAACCTAAGCACAACCACCACCAGAAAGCTTTATGCTTGATACAAGAAAATTCAAAATTTGTACTTGCTCACAAAATTTTACCAATGGCTGAAGATGTGTCACATAAGACTAACATTTATTCTGCTATGTGGAATATCGTCTTGGGAATTAGAGCCCCTCTTAATTTTTCATAAATTTGCAGACTGTGCTTTCATGAAAACTGGCAAGCACTAATTCTGAATTTTACACTGGGAAGCAAACATAGTTCCCAATATTATCATCAGTAATAAAAAATAAAATAAAAATAAAGGACTTGCTTTGCACCACAAAATTCAGAATTAGTGGTTGCTACTTTTTGCCAAACGGCTAGGAGGAAAAACATCGAAAAGCTTTAGAGAACTGTTTAAATATGCTGAAAAATGTGAGGAAGTGCCCCCACCTTGGCTGCTTCACAGAAAATTTGAATGAAGCATAAACTAACCCCTTTATAGTTTGTTGAACATATTCCATAAGTTTGTGTGTTATCCAGACATCTTTTATGGTTGAGGTCTCATTTAGACTTCAATCTTTGTATAACATCCACCACAGCGAATTTTTGGAGGTCAGACAAGTCATATCTGCTGACGCAAAAATCATGATGTGATATTCAACCACCACCCAGTGTTGAAATTTTAAATTCTGATCCACAATACATACTAGCTTCTAATGTACTGCTGCTGCTGCACAGGCAACTTATGACACAGTATACAATATTTTTGATGAGTATCTGAATACTTTTGGTCATGTAGCATATATGATATATGTCTGTAATTTAATAAATAAATAAAATAAAAATAATAATAATAATAATAATAAAAAAAAAAAAATATATATATATATATATGCAAAATTGACTGCATTCTGTACTAATTATTTTCTAATCACAATACTTCTTATCCTACAACATTCAGAAAGTTCAATTATAATAAGTAAAATTTGTCACAATGAAAATTTATGGTGATTCAGAAATGATGCTACCATAGAGGAGTTAGACTATATTTTTCAAAAAAAAAAAAATTCAATTATCTAAATCATTCAACATCATATTCATTTGAATATATAAATGAATGCATATGACATTTAATTATATATTCAAATGAATGGAAAATCATCTTAAGAGACTACTCAATCTTTTCTTTATATTTAAAAAAAAATAGCAAAATATGATTTCCTGATGACAACCGAAAAGAATGTATCGCTTTTCGTTGTAATTAAACTTTTAACTCCATTATTGATACTTACACAACAATAACATTTAATACCACTTCAAATACTATGCAGCAATGAAGAAAAAGGGTTCAATTTAAATACTGAACTGGCAAGTTTCTCACAGAGTATGCAACTTAACTACCACCAAATTTTAAACGAGAGGGTGGGTAGTACATAAAATGTAACAATAAAATTACAGTAAGCCTCATAATTCAGACTAATAGGGGGAAGTCCAAGTACTATATACTATATATACTCCTTATTATATTCTGTCTATTACAGAATATAATAAGGAGTATATATTTTAAACTTGTAGTTCATTAAAATGAACTTATTTGCAATTTAGTAATGTTTTAATTTAAATGGAATTAGGAGACAAAAGAAAATGAAATATTTCATGAAAAATGTTTATATTAAAAATAAAACTTTATGTAAAGAGTTCAAATCAAATAAAATAAAATAGTATAAAACCTGACTGGTTAATTTGAAGTTTTTAAGGACCAAAATATATCCATTCCAATTTAAAAAGGTTAAAATTATCACACGAGTTCAGAACTTATCAGTATTAATTATTCAAGAAAGTTTTTGTTGATTTGGTAGTTGGCGCATCGGCTTCTGTGGCCATATTGCACCTCCAAAGGTTTTTGCAGTACAGTGATCCAAGCCCGAGGTGGGAATCGAACCGGCGACCTTTGGGTTGCCGGGCAGGTACTTTACCCACTCGGCTAGCCCGGTCGGCCCAAGAAATTTTTAGTCACCCTTATTAATACTTTACAGAAGTACAGAATTTTTATAATTCTCATTTAAAATATTAATTAACTTTTAGTAACATTGTGGCAGACATTCATAAATAGATGTTTAATATGTTAATTTTAGTCAATATGTGAAAAATTGTACAGTGCAGAAATTCATGTTTCTTTTTGGGATATTATTATTTTTTTTTTTTGCATTGTTGTTTTCAGTAAACTTTATATAAGCACAAATTGCTTTTGCTAATTAAGCTATATGCACCAGTAACAAGCTTCACAACACTTTAGAATAGCTAAGTTGAGACAGAAAATGACCAGTGTCTAAGTTTAGCTATATAAATATATCTTTGATTACAGCTGCAAAATTTTACCTTTTTCAAGGGGTTAAATTAAAATTAACCACAGAAGCTGCACAAAAGGAAAATATTATATGCAACTGTACACTGCAATAAACAATACATAACAAAACACACACAATTTCAGACCATTAGAACTATTCAATTCAAATATGGAAGTATATGACAAAACTTTTATATTTTTCATTTATTAACTTTGTTCTGCAAAGTAGTACAGGATGACCATCGCTAATCTGGCAGCGTTGGGTTCTGTGGGATGCCAGATTAGTGAGCTTGCTGGATCACCAGTGGTTATTTTAGCACATACAGTTTACCCAAAAAATATTTAGCAAATAATTTGATCAGTAATTCTAATATAAATATTGTAATGTCAGTGTTGTAAAAAAAAAAAAAGTCTTTTTGTTTCGCATATATGTGGTGGACATGGCCCAGTAGGTTACTTTATTTCTTGAGAAGCCGTGTCAGCTATATATGCGTGACACTATTACAGCATACATATGAAGGTCGTTAGTGATTAGTTTATTGCACGTGCAGCAAGCGCGTGCAATAAAACTGATTGTGATAAAATAAACTCTCAAACATCGCAATAAGTTTGTCAGTAGTATTAGAGATTTTGTGAAAACAAGTTCATTAGCACACTGTAGTATCCATCATATTGTGTTGTGTTTTTCTGCAAGTTGTACAAGTGTGTTGTAAAAAAAAAAAAAAATTAAAAAGGAATTGCTAAAAGAAAATTACTAAAATAAGAGGAACTGATAGAAATTGCTGGTATTTACAACTAAGCAGAGTTCAACTTCTCACAGACACACCACTGTCAAGTTTTTTTCAGAAGTTCAACTTTATCTGTTATGGACAATGAACTGTGTTTGCGCTTAACACAACGAGAGGCACTTCCTTTATGCACTGGAACCATGGCTGGGGCTAAATGTGAGCAGGTTATAATAATAAATGCAGAAAAACAAGTAGGAATGGCTTGCCAGTGTCTATGAGTTTGCACAAACAGCTGATGCTGCAACCAATGCCACCAAAACAGTAGTGGCAAGTCAGTGTGCCGACCTGGGAAATTTGAAATTACGTTCGTGGATATTATGTCCGAATTAGCGGTGGAGCTGAATTAGTGATGGTAGACCTGTATTAAAAAGAAGAATAAATTCCGGAAGCAGCTACATTCTCTTCCATAAATAGTGAATTCTCTACACAACCAAGATAAAATTTTACAACTATAACCAAACATACAGTTTCCGAAGGTGGTCACTATTTCACACAAGCATTCAATGACTAGCTTACACAGCTGTAATTAGCAGGAGCACGTTAGTGTTATATTAGGAAGTTTAATGAATGAGCAACAGAGCAAGAAGGAAAAAAATGTTGCCATGCCATTTTATGCATGAATTACAACTATTAAACAGCAATTATATCCCAAAATATGAATTCTCTCTCTCTCTCTTATACATACAATTAAACATAATAAAAAAAATCACTTCTTTTAATGTATGAAAATTGGTTTAAATTCTTGCAATATATAAATGCAATGAAAGAATATATTTCATGTATAGTTTTAACAGAGGTTAACTTAAAAAAACTGTGTGTGTACCCTGTACACATAAAAGGTGTTTTATGTGTTAACATCTTTGATGACACCTACTAAATTTTGAACAGCTAGACCAAAATTGCAAACGATGTAATGTTTTATGCTCATGCCCGCTACTTACCAAATCAATGTTGGTGATGTTAGTGTCATTATTCAGTCCAAAATATTTAGTATGAATGATGTAATGTTTTATATAAACACCCACTGCTTACTCTACCAAATCAACATTTGGAAGAGGTTAGGCCAATAGCCTAATTATCCATTTGACTATAGACATTTGTTGAATAGTATGATTGCAACAATACAAGTACGGTTGATTCTGGTTATTTAAGCCACCGGTTAATCGGGGCAGCCGTTTATTTGAGGCAAATCTTAAAAAACAGAAACCAATCGAGAAAATAGTCAGGGTTTACTTCGCTTAATTGGGACAGCATGCCGTTTAATCGGGGCAGGAGACCGCAGCACTGAAGATTACCCTACGATTGTCTCCGACGGTACCATGTGGTTCGGTCGAAATTCTGGAGGTCACAACTATAAAACAATAAAAACAATTAGCAGTCACCTGTTTATTGGGCTTTTCTGTTAGGGAAATCTATCATAAATGGACAATAAACTCAATTTTACTGAATTTGCGATAATACTGACAGCTGGAATTCTGTGGGTTATTATGGTGAAATGTGTTTACACTTCCATGAAATCTTCAATCATAAAAAAATTTATTTTCAGATCTTTTTGTTCCTATTTTTAATAGCTTTGTAACTTGTTACTCCGTTCTCACTTGCACATATCATAATATTTTTTTTTTTTTTTTTTTTATGTAAACCACAAACACGAGAGGTATTAGAACATATAGTACTTAGTACCATGCTTCGGTTATTTGGGCCACCGGTAGACTTCTGTAGACTGTAATTTTCAGGAAATACGTATGAAGCAAGGTTGTTCCAGAAAACAGCAGTTGAATGAATAAATGAGGAAGATGAAAAGTTGGTTCTGTGAGTTTGAAGTTGGACAGTAAATGGATGTTGGCTGGTGGCGGCACGTGTTCGAACTGTTTTGAAAGAGAGAGTGGGAATTATAGAAGCCAATTCAGAAGAACAGTGCCCATGGAAGTATTTGTAGAAGAGGCATGCAGCAGAAACAGTACGTCTATGAGACAGCGAATGGAGAGACTGTGTTAGAGATGAATCATTAATTAACCTAACTGCCCCCTCTTCTGAATGGAATAAAGCAGCCTGAGAGGGGTCTTGGGGGCACCATCCCAGATGTGGGAACAATATTCCATGGCAGGGCAGATTTGCGATTTATACACAGTGAGCAGCTGTTTTTTTAGATGCAGAAGAAGGAATATTTGTAATGTGCTTGTGCCAACAGAGTTCAGAAGTCAGGGTAATCCCCAAAAGAGATATATCATTTTACCTAGAAATCGGAGTGTCACTAATGATAAGTATAAGAGCAGAAGAATTCTTTTTGCGAGATATAAGACAAGACTGAGTTTTAGAAGGATTCAAATCAACTAAGTTGTCTTTGCCCCACTGGATAATTACCTGAAGATCGGCATTTAAGGAATTGGTAGCAGATTTTCGAGAAGTTGAAGCTGATTGAGCAGGACAAGGTTTCTCAAAATGGAAAGTGGAATGCAATGTGCTATCATCTGCAAAACTATGGATAGGATATCCAGTCAATGGAAGAAGGTCATTAATATAAAAGAGGAAAAGAGTGGGGGAAAGAACTGAACCTCGGGGGACACCGGCATTAGTGGAGAAGTTAGAAGACAGAGAGGCATCTACCATCACCCTTAGTGAGCGATCAGAGAGAAAACTGGATAGCCAATTACTAAAAACAGTTGGCAAACCATAAGATGGAAGCTTGTTTAGAAGACCTTTATGCCGAACACGATCGAAAGTCTTTGAGATGTCAAGAGCAACTACTTCTGTTTCACCAAACCTTTCCACTGAATTAGTCCATAAATGGATAACATAAGCCAGAATATCACCAGTGGATCGATACTGACGGAATCCATACTGGCTATCGTTGATCAGATGGAAGTTTTCTAGGTAGTTTAAGAGTTGGCGGTTAATTGATTTGTCCATTAGCATTAGTAGAGGCATTTGATGCAAGAAAGCAAGCTTATGCAGCATCAGCCAAAAAAAATAAATAAAAATAAATAAATAAATAAATAAAAAATAACCACTTCCACTTCACCCCTCTGTGTGTTCGAAATACTTGTCCAGCTGAGCCTTAATCTTATTCAGGCTATCAACCTCCACGACAAGGGATGGAAGTCTGTTCCACCAACCAACCAACCAACCACCCACCCGCTGGCTAAAGGCAAATTTCCTCACATCTATCCTACATCTGTGTTTCCTCAATTTGAATTTATGCCCTCTCAGGTGATTATTCTGAGCAAAAGGAAGAATCCCATCAGCACTGAGCATGCTCAAACCATTCAAGGCTTTATACACCTCTATCAGATCACCTCGCTGGTGCCTAGTCTCCAGACACTGTAATTTGCAAAACTTAAGCCTTTCTTCATAAGAGCACCCCTTTGTTCCATTCACCAATCTTGTTGCCCTTCTCTGTACTCGTTCCAGCATCTCTACATCCTTCTTGAAATACAGTACTCTAGGTGTGGCCTGACCATTGCCTTATACAAGGGAATAATCACCTCCTTATCCCTGCTAGAAAAATTCCTATATATCATTTACAATACACCATGAGCTACTCTTGCAGCCCCTCTGCACTGCTCAGAGAACTTCATATCTGCCTGCACAACCACCCCCAGGTCCCTTTCATTCTCTACTACTGTCAGTGTAGTACCACAGAGTTGATACGTTGCTCTGGGGTTGCTGTTTCCCATATGTAGTACTTTACATTTGTCAATGTTAAACTTCACTTGCCACCTCTCAGCCCATCTGCTCAACCTTTCCAGATCCTGTTGCAGTAGCATAGTGTCAGTAGTGTCCTTGACAATCCAGCCAACCTTCGTATCGTCTGCCATCTTGGACATTAAGCTTGATATACCATCATCAATATCATTTATAAATACAGAAAAGAATAATAGACCCAATACTTAACCCTGAGGGACTCCACTAATAACATTAGTCCACGATGAGCAGTGTCGATTGATTACCACTCTCTGTCTTCTCTCCCTCAACCAACCCTTTATCCATAGTAGCAATTTGCCTCCAATGCCACACTGCTCCAATTTGTGCAGCAGTCTTCCTTGTACAACAGTATCAAAAGCCTTTCTAAGATCCAAGTAGATAATATCAAAGTTATTCCCTGCATCCAGTTCTTTTGTGACTGCATCGTAGCATCCAATCAAATTGGTCAGGCAAGACACTTCCCCTTAACAAAACCACGCTGTGTCTGAGCTATAACTGAAGTCTTGTCTAGATGATCCTGAAGTGCTTCTTTAACCAGTGCCTTCATTAATTTTCCGGGAACAGAAGTTAAACTAACAGATCTATAATTACTTGTGTCGCCCTTTGATCCTCCTTTGTCAATTGGGGTCACATTTGCACATCTCCAGTCCATGGGTACTTCCCCTGAGTCCAAGGAAGCTCTCATAATTATGGCTAAGGGTTTGCTTACTTCCTTTGCTGCCTCCTTTAATATAACTGTATGAGATCCCATCCACCCCAGGTGCCTTTCTTGTATTTATCTTCAACAATTTCTCCTCCACTTTACTCTCAGTTATTACAAGGTTCTCTAGCTTACTGCCAGAGTTGAATACACCTCTGGCATTCCCCTCGCTGAATACCTCCTCGTGTGTGAATGTCGATGCAAAATATTCATTTAGTTTGTTAGCTACATGAGCAGGATCATCAACAGTTGACCCATCGATATCAAGTGGACCAATCTGATTCATCCCCTTTCTTCTAGAGTTTACATAAGTAAAGAACTCTTTGCTGTTTTTCTTAGCATCCCTTGCCAAAGATTTCTCGTAATCTGCCTTCGCCTGCCTAACCTCCTTTGTAACTTGGTTACAGATCAACTTGTATCTATCATAGGCTTGTGTGTCACGTGTTAATTTGTATGTATCCCATGCATTTTTCTTCTCTGACATATGTCTCATTAGTTCATCTGACATCCACTTAGGCCTAAACCTTGAACAATATTTCTTAGTTGGTATGTAAAGCCTAGTAGCTTCCAAGATAAGTTCTTTGAATGCTCCCCATTTGGATTTGCTGTTGGTAACATCATCAGTTGGTCCCACTGTATAGAATTTAAATACTGTCTCAGTCCATCGTAGTCGCCTTTACGAAAGCAATAACCCTTCCCTTTATCCCTAATGGTAGTTACCTCTTTGAGTAAATCCCACTTCAGCACACTGTGATCACTGCCACCTAGTGGTTCATTTACCTGCAGATTCTTAACGCATGAAGAATCACTACTGATAATCAAATCAAGAGTATTACTCCCTCTAGTTGCCTCCCAAACATGCTGATGTAGAAAACAATCATCCAATAAATCCACATCTGATCAATATCTGGGAAATTAAAATCCCCCATTATAAGACTCTCTGATTTACCGGCCCACTCTATTTCCCTGTACAATTTCTTATTATACTCATCAGAGTCGTTTCATTAAGCCTATAGCACACTCCTCTCAATTTTGATCTCCCAATGCTTGTCACACCAAACTGACACGACACTACTCTGTCCAGCAATGTTGACTGGCTTCACTTCCTTGGATTTTATGTATTTCTTAACTAATAGCATAACCCCTCCTCCCTTCCTATCCTGTCTATCCCTTCTGTAGACATTGTACTCCCCAAATTTCAGTTCTGCATTCCTTATATCTGTGTGACACCACGTCTCTGAAATCCCCACAATATCTGCCTTTGATGTTTTGAGTAATACCTCAAATTCATTTACTAAACTCCTAGCATTAGTGTACACGCAAGTATACATGCACCTGTTCTTTTTCTTAGCTACCCTAACACAACCCATGTGTTTACTTGTAACCCAATGATTCCCAGCCGTCTCTGAAATATCCTGCATCTTGTTTTCCAGGCTGCGGCTCATTCCAATAGAAGCAGTGCAAGAATCACTTTCTCCTCTGCCAGTGCCTCTGCTACTGTTAATCTATTAGTCCTTGTATCCCCCCAATCTAGCAGTTTTCAGGCCCACCTAACACTCCCTCGATAGCATCAGCAAACAGTCTTGCACCTTTCTATCTAAGTGTATCCCATCCCTGTAGAAGCAGTCTCTCCTGTTAACAAGTACAGTCCAGGCTGAAAAAAATTCTACCCCTTGAGCCTTGCACAATCTTTCCAGGGCCAAATTGATCGACAGGGCTCTCATCATATAACTCCCTCCTATCGTGTCTGTGCAGAATTGCAGACACTTTCAAATTCAACCCAAATTCACGGTTTTTTTTCAACAGTGACCTGTACTTGTTAAGTAATTCCGCCGGTCTCCTACTCTTAATATCATTAGTGCCAACGGGTACAACTATATCACCTTTTGTGCCCTTAAAAGATGATATCCGCTCTACAACATCATCAACCTTTGCCCCTGGCAGACATACCCTGATCCTGTTCCACCTATCCTTTTTACAAAGCATGTTTCCCATTTCCCTGACAATAGAGTCACTAACAACTACTAGTTCCTGTGGGATCAGCGCATTCTGCCTTGGGAGCTGCCGCTGTGTTGCGGGATGCCCCCAAGTGCAAGCTCTGGCATTGGTGTGGGCAGCTGATAGCTTGATGGGCCCCTCACTTTTAATCCTTCGAGGGCATCCACCCTGTCCTTCAAGCTCTCATATAGGCCCATAACAACGCTGAGTTGCTGCCTGATTTCCTTACACTCCTTGCATCGCGCACATACGAAGACACCCCCCATGGCAGTATCATCAAGCAAATAGTGCATTTTAAAAGGCTGTGATTCAGAGGGCAACTGCCCTCTGAATCACAAAAAAGGAATGCTCGACTGTGTTATCAGGCAATATTAAGTGGCAGACAACTAACATCAACCAGTGCAATACCACCACTTTCCTTAGTGAAGGCTTGAAGTGGCGACACCCCAATTTAGTCTCCAGAGCAATGCTCCAGCAATCCCTTCCCCCTCTCTACCGTCATGCAGTATGAATGCTGTCATTTGAGGTTACGACGGGCATCATGATGTGATCTGATCTTCCTCACATTTTAAGTGTACAGATAAGAAAACTGTGTTCACAGGTTGGCCGCTGTATCGAATGTATTGGTAACTCTATAGGAGGCATCCAGATTAGCTAGTGTATAATCTCGTTGCCTCTACTCTGTCAGATAGTGACTGGAGGGAAGTTATGTCAAGGAGCTGGGTATATTCTTACCATCAGTACACCATATCCAAAAATTACTTCACATGTGTCTGCCCCTACCTTTTTTTGTTACTACTGAATAGTCAAACAATAAAACACACTTATCTGCAAAAATCTCTAAACCTCAAAAACACTTCATTCATTTCACAAATATATGTGTGGCCTCAGTACCAGTCTCGATGTCCATTTCCACTTAAAGTCTGACAAGCCACTTAGGTTTTGGTTTTTTTTTTTTTTTTTTTTTCCTGACAGAGTCACATATATCGGCTGATTCAAATACTGCTCGTCTCAGTTGTCCTAATTATTCACTGTATGCTTCCTTTCACTTCAAAGGTGGTACTTGTGCATATTTCAACTTTGATATTCCATGTCAGAGAATTAGTGATTTGCAATCTCCTCTTCTTGATCTTCTCTGGCTTAACATCTCTCTACCCCATTCTGTAAGATACATCTGTTACCTCTATCATTCTCCCAACTCCACTAATCATTTGGAACTCTGACTCTTTTCTTTGAAACTTAACTTTCTCCACTCCAACATTCCTAACAAGTCAACAAATAAGTTCCCTTGGTGATT
Source organism: Mastigoproctus giganteus (assembly GCF_048544385.1). Lineage (NCBI taxonomy): Eukaryota > Metazoa > Arthropoda > Arachnida > Uropygi > Thelyphonidae > Mastigoproctus > Mastigoproctus giganteus. Next base: position 110,323,165 of record NC_143587.1, on the reverse strand, counting down.
TTAATGTTCACAACTCCAGCCTGGTTCTGATTTCTAGTCACGAGGATTCAGCTGGTCCAGATGCTGAGGCTTTTTTCAATTACTAATGAAATTGCACAGACTGTTCATTTACCTATCAGAATATCAGACAATCCAAACTACGTGGCCCACCTGTACTTAGAACAACCCTTATAAGTACACTGTCAAGGTGAGTGGTCCTCTAGCCACAGCAGATCACAACTTGGTGATGGTCCCCATCCCTTCCCAAGTGTAGCCTTCCCTTGTGGCCATTCTCAAACTCATATTGTTTGGCATTACAAGAATGCAAAATGGGATGATCTGTGAGATTTCAATTCTTCTTTTTCTTGGTTATATTACTGTTTTAAGTCTTCTGATGTCAATACTTGCTAATATCATGTCAGTGAAATTATTCCCATAGGAATGATATGCAACATTCTTATTCTAGATAAGAATGTTGCATATCACAATGGGCTTGCAACAACTGCAAAGTGGTTATTAAAGTCCAAACTAGATTTAATACAGGTCAAAAGTAGAAAACTTGCTTCTTGTCCACATGGTAGTTAAGCATTTTGGTGACAAAAGTGAAATTATAGTAACCTTATAATACCGTGATAAATCGGACTAAAAATGAATAGCAAATGCTTAGAAAACGGTACTCACCTTGTATAAATCTGCAATAAATTTTTTTGGTAGATGGTGGTTAAATTTAGGTTGGAAGATTGTTGTTGATTTGGTAGTTGTTGGTGCATCGGCTTCTGTGGCCATATTGCACCTCCCAAGGTTTTTGCAGTACTTTGATCCAAGCCAGAGGCGGGAATCGAACCCGCGACCTTTGGGTTGCCGAGCAGGTACTTGACCCACTCGGCTAGCCCGGTCGGCTAGGTTGGAAGAAGCATTAAAAAGAACTAAGGCGGGGAATGGGGTGAAAATATTTTAAACAGATTTTAAAATGAGCGCAAGGAAGTAGAAATGCAGATCTCCAATCCTTGGTTGTCATAAAGAGGTTAAAAGACGTAAATGAAAAAACAGTTGTTGTTAGGTTTGTTGGTGCATCAGCAACTATGGCTAAAATGCACTGATTTCTGACTAGTATGTCTTTGTTGTTGATGCTGATTCTGATAAAAATTTAAACAAGGTGATATTTATTAATCAATTTTAGGAAAACAAAAATGTCATCCATATCTTGACGATCTTCTAGAACATTACGTAGTGTTAATTGATTGCAATTTTTGAAAAGTAAGGAGAAAGCAGTTTTTCGTTATCTTAAATAAAGTGGGCATTCAATAACGATATGCTTTACAGTGAGTGGACATGAACAGTTACTGCATTGTGGGGCATCTTCCTTTCTTAATAAATAACTGTGAGTGAGGTATGTGTGACCAATGCGCAGTCGCGCTAGTACAGTTTCTTCTTTTCTATTTTCCCTTAGACTGGATCGCCACTGTTTGGGTTCTTTCTTTATTTCAAAAAGTTTATTATTTGTTTCTTTTTCCCATATATGTTTCCACTGTTCTTTAGAGGTCTGCTGTATAATGGATTTAAAGTCAACATAAGGTGTCCTGAAATTGGAAGAAATAGGATTGGAAGCATTTTTGGCAGCTAAATCTGCCTGTTCATTTCCTGGGATTCCAGAGTGTCCAGGAATCCAACAAAAAATTATGCGGTGACCACGTGCATGAATTGCCATTAACTGAGTCCAGATTTGTTGTACCAGAGGATGACTGTTGGGGCGTTTACCTTGTATACAATTCACAGCACTTAATGAATCGGTATAGATTATGGATTGAGTATATGAGGCTTCTTTTATTTTCTCCAGGGCTAGTAAAATACCATACAACTCAGCAGTAAAATTACTACATTCTGAAGGGAGCTGTTTAGCGATGATAGCATCCAGCAGGACTACAGCTGTACCAACTTTACTGGCAGTCTTGGATCCATCTGTATATAGCTGCACGTAACTGCTAAACTGAATTGAGTGGGCCAGATGTAAATGTCTGATGTTAATATCTGGAAGATTATTCTTTCCCCATTTCTGATAGTATTTTTCAATATCTATCGTGGGTATTTGCCATGGCTGGATTTGCATGCTAGTATCCTGCATTATGTCATTCATGCTGAGTCCCCAGCTAGTGTTTAGAGCTTGAAGCCTAATGCCAGATGGTTTGTTGATACGTGATTTAGTACGATAGAGGTTTTCCCATTTTGGTCTGAAGAGATATTGCCATATCGGGTGTTGTGGAAAGCTGCTGATTTTCACAGCATAATTTAGGAGAAGAATTTGTCGCCGAAGGTCTAGTGGCGGTTCATTGGCTTCCGTATATAGACTTAAAATGGGAGATGTACGAAAGGCACCCAGTGCTATTCGAAGTGCACTATGATGAATGGGGTCAAGCCATTTCAGTACACTTGGCCTGGCTGAGGCGTATGCAGGAGATGCGTAGTCTAAGCGGGATCTAATTAATGAGCGGTATAAATGTAGCAACATGTACCGATCTGCACCCCATGACATAGAGGAGATTACTCTGAGAATATTTAGTTTCTTAAGGCAGCTGGTACGAATATATTTTATATGTTCAAGGAAGTTTAATTTTTTATCAAGTATTATACCAAGAAAACGAGTGCTTGGTTGAAATGTAATACAATGGGAGTCTAACTGAAGGTTTGGATCAGGATGCAATGTACGTTTACGACAGAAGCGTACTGCAGTTGTTTTCGGTTTAGAAATTCTGTAGCCATTGTTTTTGGCCCAAGAGACTATTCTATTAATGGTGACTCGTAGTTGTCTCTCAATAAGTCGCATATTTTGAGAATGACATGAGATGGCAAGGTCATCAGCATACAGGTATGCATCAACTGTGTTAGGTATACAATTGGTTATAGAATTGATCCTGATGGCAAAAAGTGTTGCACTTAGCACTGAGCCCTGGGGAACTCCTTCTTCTTGAACATATGTGCCAGAAAGTGACGAGTGGTAGAGGACTTGGAAGGATCTGTTAGATAGGAAGTTCTGAATGAATTTCGGGAGATGACCCCGAAGACCAGATTTATGTAAGTCTCGAAGAATCCCATAACTCCAAGTTGTATCAAATGCTTTCTCGATGTCAATGTATATCATAACAAAGTGTTCATTTCTTAGAAAGGCGTTTCGAATATTTGCTTCTGCTTTGATAATGAGGTCAAGCGTCGATCTACTTCTCCAAAAACCATACTGGCTTGGACTCAGAATGTTTTGAGTCTCCAAATACCATGTTAGTCGGGTGTTAAGTATTTTTTCCATTGTTTTTCCCAAGCAACTTGTTAAGGAGATAGGTCGATAGTTTGTTGGGTTTGTATGGTCTTTTCCTGGTTTCGGGAAGGCTAGCACATAAGAATGGCACCAGCTGGTGGGGTAATATTCCTCTAAAAAAATTCTATTATAGAGTAGTAAGAGACCACTTAATGATCTTTCACTTAAATGGGAAATCATTGAGTAATAAATTCCATCAGGACCTGGAGCACTGTTTTTCACTTTTGTGAGCGCATTAAGCAATTCAGTCATGGTCAACGGCAGATTGTATGAATGTTTGAGAGCTGTATTAAAATTCAGTTTATACTTTTCTGTATTTTGTTTTAGCATCTGAAAGGCTGGTTCATAGGCGGAAACAGCTGAGAGTGATTCAAAAGACGAGCCAAATGCATTAGCAAGTTCTTCAGGTTCAGAAATTTCCTTTCCTTTCAGAAATAGAATCGGGGAAGTAACAAGTGGGTAATTGCCATTGATACGTTTGATTTTTTTCCAAACTGTAGCAGTATCTGTGAATCTGTTTATTGTGGCAGCATAGCGTGACCATGCTTCTTTTTTACTCATTCGTCTTAAATAACGAGCCTTAGCCTTGCTCTTTTAAACTGTAGGAGGTTGGCTGTGGTTGGATGTTTTCTAAACTGATTCCAGGATTTATTTCTTTCTCTTTTAGCAATGCTACATGCTTCGGTCCACCACATTTTTGGATGGAGTCGGATTTTAAATGATGATTTTGGGATAGCGGATTCAGCTGCTGTCATTATTCGTTCTGTGATATAGCTTACTGCAGAATCTATCTTGTCAGTAGCAATGATAGTGGAATCTAAATGAGCTATTTCTTGATATTTAGCCCAGTTGGCCTTGTCAAATTTCCAAATTGTTCTAATTCTGTTGATCGGAGGAGAACTTGTACAGAAATTACAGATGATCGGAAAGTGATCACTATCAAGAGGATTGTCAGTAACTGTCCAGTCAATGAGAGGAAATATTGTTGGAGAACATACTGTTAGGTCAATGGCAGAGCTTGAGCCAGATGGTACATGAATATATGTGTGATCACCTGTGTTTAAAATAGTTAGATTGTGTTTATCCAAGAATTTCTCAATTATTTTCCCTCTGCAGTCAAGTTGTTGAGAACCCCATAGAGGGTTATGGCCATTCCAGTCACCCAGAATACAGAAAGGAGCGGGTATTTGTCCTACTAGGTCATCTAAATCAGCAAGGGTGTAAGCGTGGTTTGGTGACAGATACAATGAGACTAAAGTTATCGTTATGCCTATGGTGATACGGGCTGCAATTGCCTCCAACGGTGTTTGCAAGGGAACAGGTCTGGAGGGAATTGAAGAGTTTACTAACAGCGCCACTCCTCCGTGTGCTGCATTAGAGCAGTTTCTATCTTTTCTGTACATGGTGAAGCGTTTAACTGTTATAGATACTGCATTCGTCAGGTTTGTTTCTTGTATGCATGCTGCAACGGGCTTATATTCACTTAGGAGATCGTAGAGGTCATCGATATTAGCACGAAATCCGCGACAATTCCATTGAATTACTGTGTGCATTGTTCGGTTTTAAAAGGAGGGTTTGGTTTCTTACGGCGGATTTTTTGTTTGCGCTTGTCTACTTTTGCTTTTTCTTTTTTTGGGAAGACTGGCCTACCCGTGTCAATGTCATCCTCTGGATGAATCTCAAGAATTGAATCATCTTCATCTTCATCTATCTTTTCATCAATATCCATGGTATCGGATATAAATTTAGTAATGTTGCTTCTTTCAGGAGTCTTGGCTCGTTCATTTGGTTGTTCATTAGGCTTCTTATCTGGAGGTATTGTTACAGGAGTATTTGCTTCTCGAGTAGCATATTTAGGAGTAGGTTTTTCCTTTGATGAGGAGAGGAGCGATTTAGCCCAACCAGATATTGAGATATTTGGAGGGACTGAGCAGTCTGTCTGAGTTTCTACTGAGCGTAGCCGTTGGGTAACTGAAGCATATGTAGGTGACTTAGCAGGTACTGCAAAATGTTTTTTAGCTTCTTGATAGGATACTTTCTGCTCTATCTTATATTTTTGAATATTCTTTTCTCTTTTCCATTGAGGGCATTCCTTAGAGAAGGCAAAGTGGTTACCATGGCAGTTAGGACAAATTTGCACTTCAGTGTTACAGTTTGTGTGTGTATGCTCTTTTGAGCCGCAGTTAGCACAAGTGGCTACACTTCTGCAGACAGCTTGGGAATGACCAAATTTTTGGCACTTAAAGCACCGGACTGGATTTGGAATGTATGGTCTTACTTGGCATCGAAGATAACCAGCTTTAATAGAAGTAGGCAGATTTGGTGTTTTGAATGTTAGGATCACCGTGCGTGTGGGAACAGGTTCTCCATCTCTTTTAATCACAATTCTTTTGGCTTGTACTACGTTTTGATCTCTTAGTTCATGCACAAGTTCATCCTCTGATACGTTTAATAAATCCCACTCTGATATTACCCCTTTAGAGGAGTTTAAGGTGGCATGTGGGGTAACCTTCGTGGGAATTCCACCGAAAGTAGATATTTTCAATAGCCTCTCAGCATGTCGATGTTCGGTCATTTCGATCAATAAATCTCCGGATCTTAATCGCCGAACCATTTTTGGAGGGCCAGCCACATTTTCGAGACATTTCTGTATCAAAAATGGGGACAGCTTACTCAGTGGTTGGTCTGTGGAGGAGTGTAGTATTAGAAAGAGTGGCGTGATCTTATCCATTCCTTCTTTTTTTTGTCTCTTAGCATGGGATACATTTGTGTCGTCATGATCTGGATTATGTTTGTCCAGTTCTGAATCATAAGATCCACACGAGGACTGTTTATTTTTGTCCATCGTTGCTCCTTTTAGTCCTGGGAGAGTGGATTTCTTCTCCCAGACTTCCAGCCCCGCCACGTGGAGGCAGGAGCAGTGCCACCTAGTGGCCAAGCGGTTGGAGAGGTTAGTTTGTTAGTGCGAAAATACTAGGAAAAGAAAGGTAATTTTCCTTTCTGGGTTCTTACTTAGGACCTGTTAAGTACAGAACCACTTATAAAGAAATAAGGATGAGAAAAGCACTGGAAAGAAAATATAACAAAATCACTTAGAAAGAGCACTATATATCACTTAGGAAAATCGCTTGGACACTATCGCTTGGCACTCGGGGCCATGAAAAAACAGAGAGAGAAGACTGGTGGTGCCAATAGTCGTTATGAGGGACTTTCGTGAGTAAACCGTCATCAGTTGGCAAATGGAAGAGAAGTGAGCGCGTGTTGTATTTAAAGTTTATCTAAACTCCCATGATGCTCTTTTTGACATGTGGGAACTTTAGCCGCGAGAGGTTCCAAGCCGGTGACAGGTTGAAGGGAAGTTTAGCGTTAATAATGTTGAGATCGGAATGGTGTCGGTACCATTCGATGGCGAGGGCTTCATATTGAAGAATTCTGTAGCCCGATCTAAGTTTAATAATAGTGATGGCAGAGTCAACAAGGGGGGTGTGGTTGTGGGTTCCCTATGATGTATCAGGGTTGAACTTATTTTTTCTATTTGCTCAATAATTCAGAGTTTATTTTATGTTTTCGTAGATAACAGCAGTAAAGCCATATTATTGCCACTACCAAGTTATCCGAAACTGATGTGGTGAGATAATGACGCTCCTCACATAACAGCTTATGAGACAAAAATTATTAATTATAAACTGCCTTTATTTGAAAATCTTTCAAAATTGCACAAATATAATTTAAAAAAAAAAAAGAAATAAATCAACTCACTTTTGAATTTCACAGATTCAGTTCTGTCTATTGTAGCATCACCAATCAAAACTTTAGCTGCAAGTTCCAAATTGACTATCTTTGGCTGATGGAGTTAAAAAAAAAAAAGTTTATGTAAATACTTGACATTATGATTCAATAATTCTTGATATGCTACTTATGCAGGATGTAAACTGTGCAAATGAAGAATTTTGAGCTTTTGGAAAGGGATAAGCATTTTGAAAAATTTTGCTGTTTTCTCAATTAATTAACATATTAAATTGTGTTCAACAAACAGTTTAAATAATGTTAGTAACATCTGTTAGCTTATATTTAAATTTAATTAGAAATTTTGAAAATTACAACTGAATATTCACAGAGACTAACATTATAATTAAATAATTATATCATATTATATCTGGTAACTAGTATATCTGGTAAGAATATCATATCTGGTATCTAGTAACTTTTAATGCATAGTAGTGGAATTAGCAGTGGTAAATGATGCAAGAAAGTAAGCTTATAAAGTATCAACAACAACAACAACAAAAAAACACAGCATCATTTTGCTTATTCATTCCGTCCAACAGTTTGTCTAATTCCTCCTTGAATTTATTTAAACTATCAACTTCCACGACAGATGGAAGTTAGTTCCAGCAATCAACACTCACTGGATAAAGGCAAACTTCCACACATCTATTCTGAAACCATCCTTCAAATTGAATTTGTACTCTCTCATCTGCGGTCTGAGCAAGAGGAAGAATCCGATCAGCATTGAGCTTGCTCAATCCATTCAAAGCCTTAAACACTTCAATCAGATCACATCGCAGATGCCTAGTCTCCAGATGCTGCAATTTTCAAAATTTGCCTTTCTTGGTCAGAGCACTCCTTTGGTCCACTCACAAATCTTGTTGCCATTCTCTGTACTTGTTTAACAGGTCCACATTCCTCTTAAAATGAGGCCTCCAGACCTGTATGCAGTACTCAAGATGTGGCCTGACCATTGCCTTATACAATGGGATAATCAACCTCCTTCTCCCTACTAACAAAATTCCTGTATATCATTGACAAAATGCCATGAGCCATGCTAGCAGCCTGTCTGCACTGCTCAGCAAACTTCACATCTAACTGAACAATTACCCCAAGTCTTTTTCATTTTCCACTACTTTGCATATAGTACTATATAATCAGCACATTACTCCGGGGTTACTGATACCCAAAATGCAGTCCTTTGCATTTATCAACGTTAAACTTCAATTGCCATTTCTCAGCCCATTTGCCTAACATTTCTAGGTCCTGTTGCAGTAGCACGCTGCCATTACTGTCATTAACAACCCTGCCAACCTTTGTATCATCTGCATACTTGGACATTAGCCTAATATAACTTCATCAATATCATTAATAAATATACAAAACAACAGCGGGCCCAATGCTTAACCATGGGGAACTACATTAATAATACTTGTCCACGAAGAGCAGTATCCATTGATTACCACTCCATCCTCTCTCATTCAAACAGTAGAACTTCTTGGCTTTCCAAGCCTTTGCAACTGTAATATTTCTTGGGCGGAAGACACTTCTGCATCTGGAAACCTTGGATTTCTAATGCGGTATGGTGTATGCCGAATTACCTAAAGTTCCGTGAAATCATGGAGGCTTGAGTCTGCTATATCCACTGCTACTCCAGCTCCTTGTGCTGGCATTTCTGTACTCGGTAGCTCCTTGTGCTGGCATTTCTGTTCTCAACAGCTCCTGACACTGCTGGCTTTTCAACAGACCGTGAACAGATGTAGCTCTTTCCAATGAAGTTTGGACTTTGTCTGAAATTTAATTATATGTATATTTATTTTTTATGTGATTTGATAATTTTAAGTTTGTTCATATCAATATTTTTTGGTCATAGCAGTTTTTTTCTCTCCCTGTGCTTGGGCAAACAGGAGAGGGAGTATATAAGAGTACTGCTAAATTATGTGTAACTGACAGCGGGGTTTCCATTGGTTGGCTGGGACCACTTTAAGTAAAAAAATCAATCAAGCATCCCTTTATCCATAGCAACAACTTGCCCTAAATGCCACACTGCTCCAATTTGTATAGCAATCTTTCATGTGCAACAGTACCAAAAGCTTTCCAGAAATCCAAGTATATGATATCAAAATTATTTTTTGCATCAAGTTCCTTTGTGACCACATTGTATTATCTAATCAGACTGGTCAAACAAGATTTCCCCATAACAAACCCATGCTATGTCTCAAGTATAATTCTGGCCTTGTGCAGATGATCCTGCATTACTTCTTTTACCAGTGAATCCATTATTTTCCTGGGTCTGAAATTACTCATATCACTCTTTCATCACCCTTTGTGAATTGTAGGGTTAAATTGAAGTAAGTGAGCAGACCAAAGGTTATAATCACACAGGTTGGCATGCATGTGTACAGGCCAACAAATCAACAGAAACAGGTATGCATGAGACATTAATTTAATATGGCTATTTGTCCTCTCAAAGTCACTGACAAATAGCAGAGAGATGGCCACATGGAAGAACATATCTTCCCCCCCCCTCTTTTTTCCCTTTTCCATCTTCTCTAACCTTTCATTCCATTCTGTATTCCTTTTTCATATTGTTTTTATAATCCTTTAGCCTTATCTTATTTTTCCATTTCCTCCAACCTTTTATATTCTTTTTTAAACTGATTTTTAATTTAATTTAATTTTACAATATAGATCTTTAGGCGAGCCGGCATTTGCTAACACACAAAAATTGCTAGGAAGCACTGTTAGGCCTTAATGCCTTCCATTCAAATTATAAATTATACAACATACACAAAGCCCAAAAAAAAAAAAAAAAAAAAAAAAGATTTTGCCCTATATCAACGTGCATGTAATTGACAACTTTTACAATAGCATTAATGCCACATAAAACAAACACAATACAACTGGAAATTTATTCCTTCAATGTGCATAAAATATAAAATTAGCAAAGTGTGTGTGTGTGTGTGTGTGTGTGTGTGTGTGTGTGTGTGTGTGTGTGTGTGTGTGTGTGTGTGTGTGTGTGTGTGTGTGTGTGCACGAGCACACATACTTCTTTTTTTATTTATTTTTTATTTTTAACTAAGAAATTTTATTATCTAGTAAGGCCATTACTAATTTATAATTTTATGAATGTAATGGTATAGCATAATACATAAAACATGAACCTTGTAGCTTAATTAGCATTAGCATTAGTTGAGGCATACAATGCAAGAAAGCAAAGTCATGCAACATCAGCAAAAAAAAAAAAAAAAAAAAAAACACACTCCCATTTCATCCCCATCCATTTACTCCAAATGCCTGTCCAGCTCAGCCTTAAATTGATTTAGGCTATCAGCTTCCACAACAAGAGATCAAAATCTGTTCCAGCAACCAACTACCCACTGGCTAAATGCAAATTTCCACACATCTATTCTACAAGTGTCTTTGCTCAATTTGAATCTATGCCTCCACAGGTTCATAATCTGAGCAAGAGGAACAATCCCATCAGTATTGAGCTTGCTCAACCCATTCAAGACTTTATATACCTCAATCAGATCACCAGGAAAGGAAAAATGAGAGCAGGTGTGTGTTATAGGCCTAAGGAATCTGATGAGTATTATGAGCAAATGTGCTGAGAAATAAAGTGGGCCAGAAAATCAGAATGTCTTATAATGGGGGATTATACCTTTCCAGATATCGACTGGAACTTGTGGGTTGGTCACTTGCAAACTAGCAACACTTTTGTGGATTTATTGGATGACTGTTTTCTACAGCAACATGTTCGAGAGGCAACCAGAGAGAGTGATCTCAGACTCTTGATCTGATTATCAGCAGTGATTATTCGTGCATTAAGAATTTGCAGATAAAGGAACCACTCGGTGACAGTAATTACAACATATTGATGTGGGAATTACTTAATGATGTAACTACCATCAAGGCTAAAGGGAAGGGCTTTTGCTTTTGTAAAGGTGACTACAGGGGTCTCAAAAAGTGCTTAAATTTTGTACAGTAGGATCAACTGACGATATTAAAAATGTTGAATTCTAAATGGGAAGCCTTCTGGGACTTAATTTTGGAGGCAACTAGGCTTCTCATTCCAACTAAGAAATACTGTTCAGGGTTTACGACCAAATGGATGTGAGATGAATGAGGCTCGTGGCAGAGAAGAAAAATGTATCGGATGCATGTAAAGTATCAGATGACACAGAAGCCTATGGCAGATATAAACTAGTCTGTAATCAAGTCACAAGGAGGTTAGGCAGGCAAAGGCAGATTACGAGAAATCCTTGGCAAAGGATGCAAAGAAAAACAGCAAAGAGTTCTTTACTTATGTAAACTCTAGAAGAAAAGGGATAAATCAGATTGGACCACTTAATATGATGGATTGACTTTTGATGATCATGCTAAGGTAGCTGATAAACTGAATGAGTATTTTGCATCTACATTCACACATGAGCAGTTATGAGTTATTCAATGAGGGGAGTGCCAGAAGTTTATCCAATTCTCACAGGGAGCTAAGTGCTTTTTGTAATAACTGAGAGCAAAGTGGAGGAGAAATTGTTGAAGTTAAACATAAGAAATGCACCTGTGGTGAAGCAGATCTATCCAGTTATATTAAAGGAGGCAGCAAAGGAAGTAAACAAACCCTTAGCCATAATTATGAGAGCTTCTTCGGACTCAGGTGAGGTACCCATGGACTGCAGATGTGCAAATGTGACCCCCAATCCACAAAGAGGGAACAAAGGGAGAAAAAAGTAACTATAGACTTGTAACTAGTCTAAAGTAACTAGTTTAACTTGGGTTCAAGGGAAATTAATGGAATCGCTGGTTAAAGAAGCATTGTAGGATCCTCTAGGCAAGACTAGGCAGTAATGGTTAGGACACAACATGGATCTGTTAAAGGGAGGTCTTTTCTGACCAATTTGACTGAATACTATGATGTGGTCACAAAGGAACTGGATGCATATACTTGGTTTTCAGGAAAGCTTTTGATACTGTTGCACATGGAAGACTGCTGTACAAATTGAAGAGGTATGGCATTAAGGGTAAGTTGCTACAATGGATAAAAGGATGGTTGAGTGGGAGAAGACAGAGTGGTAATCAAAGAACACATCTCTTCGTGGACAAATGTTATTAATGGAGTTCCCCAGAGTTCAGTGTTGGGCCCATTTTTGTTTTGTGTATTCATCAATGATATTGATGAAGGTTATTAGGATTAATATCCAAGTTTGTAGATGATACAAAAGTTGGCAGAGTTGTTAACAACAGTAAAGATGGTGGTCATCATCATCAGCCATTTTCAATCCACTGCAGGATGAAGGCCTCTCCAGCAACTTTCCAGTTCCTTCTGTTTTGTGCAATGGCCATCCATTTTCTATCCACAAACTCATGAATTTCATCCATCCATCTCCGACGTTGTCTTCCAGGTTTTCTTCTAACTCCTCTTTTGTACCATTCTGTTATTTTCTTAGTCCATCTGTCATCATGTCTTCGAGCTATATGTTCTGCCCAAGACCATTTTATTCTTTAATTTTGATAAGAACTGAGGAGCAATATTTCAATTTGTCTGAAACGTAAAATAATGAACCAATGTATACTCCCCACCATGGCTTATTACGATTATTAGCCATATGGTGCAAGGAAGCTTGAGGCTTATGTTGCACCAGCCAAAAAAAAAAAAAAAAAAAAAAATTTCTGAATTACCCTGAGAGAGAGAAAGTAGAAGGGAATCACCAAGAAAGAGAAGAATGATGATATCCAGCTGGGAACCCTATATTTCCTGAATGCTATCCATCCAAAATTTATTCTTCTCTTGACTTCCAGCCATTTATCATTATCACAGCCAATGACTTGTCCCAGATAAGTATGACTCCACCTTTTCAATTACTGCTCCTTCAATCATTATTTTCCTTTCTGTGGCATATTTGTTCATCATTACTTTTGTTTTAGTCATATTCATCTTTAGTACAAAATCCTTACTAACTCTGCATAACTGACTAAGATTTTCGTCTAATTCTTTAGGGTCGTGGCTTATGACCACAATGTCATCTGCAAATCGTAAATAGTTTAGGTACTCTCCATTCACATTGACTACTTTCTGCAACCAGTCTAATCTTCTGAAAGCGTCCTCAAGGGTAGCTGTAAACAACTTCAGAGATATTGTGTCCCCTTGTCGAACTCCTTTCTTAATTTTAAATTTCCTACTGTCTTTGTCTAGTCTAATAAAGGAGGTAGCATTCTCATATATTTTCTTCAAAATCATAATATATGGGGTATCTATGCCTTGTCTTTCCAGTGCCCAAAACATTGCCTTATGCTGTATGGAGTCAAATGCCTTTTCATAATCCACAAATGCCATGCATAATGGTGTTTTATATTCATTTGCTTTCTCCATTAGCTGTGATATTACGTGAAGGCGATCCATAGTTGAGAAACCTGTCCTAAAGCCAGCTTGCTCTTTCAGTTGATTTTCATCAAGTATTCTTTCTAATCTGTTAGTAAAGACCCTTGTGAACAACTTGTAAATGTGAGATAACAAGCTAATTGATCTACAATTTCCAATTTATCTCCTTTCTTATGCAGCAAAACTATGATTGCATTATTCAACTCCTTAGCCATCACACCTTTTCTGATACATTTTGTGAAGGGTCTTGCCAGTTTTTGACGGTATGCCACTCCAACTAAGTAAAGACAACTAACTACTCCAACTAAGTAAACAACATACCGTAAAGATGGTATGCTACTCCAACTGGATTTTAATAAGTTGGGCAAACAGGCTGAGAAGTGGCAACTGAAGTTTAACATTGACAAATGCAAAGTACTGCATATGGGTAGCAATATCTTAAGAGAAATGTACCAATTGTGTGGTATTACACTCAGGGAAGGGGAAAGTGAAAAAGACCTGGGAGTAATTGTGCAGTCAAATATGAAGTTCGCTGACAGTGCAGACAGTCTGCCAGGACAGGTCACGGAGTCTTGTCAATGATATATAAGAATTTTGCTAGCAAGGAAAGGGAGTTGATTATACCATTATACAAGGCAATGGTAAGGCCACACCTAGAGTACTGTGTACAGGTCTAGAGGCCTCATTTTAGGAAAGATGTAGAGTTGCTAAGAGTGCAAAGAAGGGCAACAAGATTGATGAGGGGGGCCAAAGGGGTGCTCTTACAAGAAAGGCTTAAGTTCTGCAAATGGCAGCGCCTGGAGAGTAGGCACCTGATTGACAGGTATACAGCCTTGAATGGGTTGAGCAAGCTGAATGCTGATGGGATTCTTCCTCTTGCTCAGATTAAGAACCTCAAATGGCACAGATTCAAATTAAGGAGACACAGTTGTGGAATCGATGTACGAAAATTTGACTTTAGCCAGCGGGTAGTTGATTGGTGGAACAGACTTCTATCTTTTATTGTGAAAGTTGATAGCCAAAATAAATTTAAGGCTGCGCTGGACAAGCATTTAGAACAAATGGAGGGGTTAAATGGGAGGGTTTTTTTTTTTTTTTTTGCTGATGCCACATAAGCATGCTTTCTTGCATCTTATGCCTCTACTAATGCTAACTCGCATACGCCTAGTTTCCATCGGCTGAAATTTGCAGAACTTAAAAGCCTTTCTTCGTAAGAGCACCCCTTTGTTCCCCTACTTTGTTCTTGTTCTATAAACTCTAGATCTTTCCTAAAATGGGGCTTCAAGACCTGTACTGACCATTGCCTTGTACAACAGGATAATCACCTCCTTATCCCTGCTACAAAAATTCTTATATATCATTCACAAGACTCAGTGACCTGCTCTGGCAGCAGTGCTGCCAGAGTAGGTCTAGTTTTGCTCCACTGCTCAGCAAAATTCATATCTGACTGCACAATAACCCCCAGGTCTTTTCACTCTCCACTTCCCTTAGGGTGCCTCCATAGCCAGGTGGGCAGGTGCAGCAGTGCGTAGCACACGCTTCTTGATTAGACCGGGGTTCAAGCCCATGACCACCAAATACGGAGGATGCAGAAAGGTCAATTACTAGGGGTAATTCTGCAGGCACATATGAAGTTCTCTGAGCAGAGCAGATAGTCTGCAACAATGACCACCGCATATCCCCAGAGCAATATGGCCTTAGTTGCTAATGCTCCTAAAAACCAAATAAAAACAACAACTTCCCTGATAGTTGCAAAACACAGTTAGTACGTTTCTCTTGGGTAACTGCTACCCATATGCAGTACCTTCCATTTGTCTATGTTACACTTCAGTTGCCACTTCTCATCCCATTCGGCTAAATTATCTAGATCTAGTTGAAATATCTGCAAGGTTAGCAGAGTTGATGACGATGACACTAATAACAGTACGCGTTTGCAACAGGATCTAGAAAAGTTGAGCAGATGGGGTGACAACTGTAGTTTAACATTGACAAATGCAAAGTACTGCATATGGAAAGCAGTGACCCCAGAGTAACGTATCAACTGTGTGGTACTACACTACAGTAGTAGAGAATGAAAAGGACCTGGGGGTAATTGTGCAGGCACATATGAAGTTTTCTGAGAAGAGCAGATAGTCTCCAACAATAGCTCATGGTGTCTTGTCAATGATATACAGAAAATTTTATAGCAGAGATAAGGATGTGATTATCCCCTTGTATACATACAGCAATGGTCAGGCAACACCTTGAGTACTGTACACAGGTCTCGAGGCATCATCTTAGGAAGGATGTAGAGCTCCTGGAGCAAGTACTGAGAAGGGTAACAAGATTAGTGAATGGAACTAAGGGTTGCTCTTACGAAGAAAGGCTTAAGTTTTGCAAATTCCAGTGTCTGGAGACTAGGCACCTGCAAGGTGATCTGATTGAGGTGTATAAAGCCATGAATGGTTTGAGCATGCCCAATGCTGATGGGATTCTTCCTCTTGAATAATCAACTTGAGGGTACATAAATTCAAATTGAGGAAAGACAGTTGTAGCATAGATTTGTGGAAATTTCTCTTTAGTCAGTGTGTGGTTGATTGCTGGAACAAACTTCCATATGTCATAGAAGTTGATAGCTTAAATAGATTCAAGGCAGAACTAGACAAACACTTGGAACCAGTGGATGGTTGAAATGAGGTTTTTTTTTTTTTTTTTTCCTCTTGGCTGATGTTATATAAGATTGCTTTCTTGCAAAATGCCTTTAATAATGCTAATCCCATCAGAACTGAGCCTGCTTAACCCATTCAAGGCCATATACACCTCAATCTGATCACCTCGCAGGTGCCTAGTCTTCAGAAGCTGTAATTTACAGAATTAGGCCTTTCTTGGTAAGACCACCCTTTCGTTCCCCTCACCAATCTTGTTGCCCTCCTCTGTACTCACTCAAGCACCTCTCCATCCTTCCTAAATTGATGCCTCCAAACCTGTACGCAGTACTCAAGGCATGGCCTGACCACTGCCTTATACAAAGGGATAATCACCTCCTTTTCCCTACTAGCAAAATTCTGGTACATCATTGACAATATCCAATGACCTGCTCTGGCATATTATCTGCACTGCTCAGAAAATTTCATATCCGACTACACAATTATTCCCAGGCCTTTTTTCATTTTCTACCACCTTAAGTGTAGTACCACACAGTTGATACATTTCTCTAGTGTTACTTTTACCCATATACAGTACTTTGCATTTGTCAATTTTAAACTTCAGTTGCCACTTCTCAGCCCATCTACCCAAATTTTCTAGATCCTGTTGCAGTAGCAGATTGCCATTACTGTCATTAACAATCTTGCCAATCTTTGTATCAGCTGAAAACTTTGACATTAAATCTGATATACCTTCATCAATATCATTGATAAATATACAAAACAACAGTGGGCCCATCTGTTGTTGTGTATATTCATCAAAACAACTCTAGGTGGCTCCACAAAGAGCGGCATCCAGTGATTACCACTCTGTCTTCTCCCACTCAACCACCCTTTTATCCATTTTAGGAACTTATCCTTCATACTATACTGCTCCAATTTGTACAGTAGTCTTCCGTGAAGAATAGTGTCAAAAGCTTTCCTGAAATCCAAGTATATAATATGAAAATTATTTTTTGCATCCATGCCCCTTTGTAACCATATCATAGTATCCAATCAAATTTGTCAGACAAGAAAGCCCTTAACAAACCCATGTTGTTAGAATTATTACTGCAGTGTTGTCTAGATGATCCTGCAATCCTTCTTTAACCAGTGACTCCATTATATTCCCCAGAACAGAAGTTAAACTAACTGGTCTGTAATTAGTCGTGTCACCCTTAGAACCCTCTTTGTGAATTGGGGATACATTTCCACATCTCCAGTCCATGGGGACTTCTCCTGAGTCCACATATGCTCTCATAATTATGGTAAGAGTTTGCTTACTTACTTTCCCACATACTTAAATATAACTGGATAGATTGCACTCACTTCAGGTGCCTTTCGTAGGTTTAACTTAACAATTTCTCCTCCACTTTGCTCTCAGTTATTACAAAATCATTAAGCACCCTGTTACAGTTTGATAAACTTCTGGCACTTTCCTCCCTTAATAACTCCTCATGTTTGTTTGTTTGTTATTTGGTTTTTAGGAGCATTAGCAACTAAGGCCATATTGCTCCGGGATATGCGGTGGTCATTCCCTGACCTTTCCACATCCTCCGTATTTGGTGGTGACGGGCTCGAACCCCGGTCTAATCAAGAAGCGTGTGCTACGCACTGCTGCTCCTTCCCACCTGGCTACGGAGGCGCCTAACTCCTCTTGTGTGAATGTAGATGCAAAATACTCATTCAGATTACCAGCTATGTGAGCAGAAACATCAACAGTTGAACCATCGATATAAAGTGGACCAATCTGATTCATCCCATTCCTTCTAGAGTTTATTGTAACTAAAGAAACCCCTGCTGTTTTTTGACCATCCTTTACCAAATATTTTGATAATCTACCTTTGCTTGCCTAACTTCTTTTGTGAATTGATTACACACTAGCTTATCTCTACCACAGGCTTCTGTGTCGCCTGATAATATATATGCATCCCATGCATTTTTCTTCTCTGCCACGAGTCTCATTAGTTCATCTGACATCCATTTAGGCCTAAACCTTGAACAGTGTTTCTTAGTTGGTATGAAAAGCTTAGTAGCTACCATGATTACTTCCTTGAATGCTTCCGTTTTAGAATTTGCTGCTGGTAACATCATCAGTTCATCCACTGTATACAATTTATAAACTGTCTGAGACCACTGTAGTCATCTTTACGGAAGCAGAAACTCTTCCCTTTACTCCTGATGGTAGTAATATCTTTAAGTAAATCCCACATCAGTACACTGTGATCACTGCCACCCAGTGGTTCCTTTATCTGCAAATTTTCAATGCATGAATAATCACTGCTGATTACCAGATCAAGAGTAATACTCTCTCTGGTTGCCTCTCTAATGTGTTGCCATAGTAAGCAATCATCTACAAGTCTTGCTAGTGTGTGAGTTCCAGTTCCAGTCAATATCTTGAAGTTAAAATCACCCATTATTAGACAATCTGACTGACTGGCCCACTCTATTTCTCTGTACAGTTGTTTGTTATACTCAGAGTCATTAGGCCTATAATACACTACTACTCTCATTTTTGCTTTCCGGGTGCTTACATCACACCAAACTGACTCAACATTGACTGACCATCTGTGTCAACTGGTTGCACATGCTTAGATTTTGTGTTTCTTAACTAGCAGCATAACCCCTCCTCCCTTCCTATCCAGTTTATCCTTTCTGTACACTTTCTGTATACAATGTGTACAGAAAGGATAAACCAATTTTGCACTGCTTATATCAGTGTGACACCACGTCTCTGATATTCCAACAATATATCCACATTTGAAGTCTTGACTAACAGTTCAAATTCATCAACTTTACTTACTATACTCTTAGCATTGATATACATGCAAGTATACACACAACTAATCTTATTCTTAGTCACCCTAACACAGCCAATTTATTTGTTCTGTGATGACTCCCACCAGTCTCTGAAAACCCCAGCACCCCACCCTCCATTTGAGCCCGTCACCACCAAATACAGAGGATGCAGAAACGTCAAGGGAATGACCACCGCATATTCCCGGAGCAATATGGCCTTAGTTGCTAATGCTCCTAAAAACCAAAATAACAACGACAACAATAACAACCCCACCCTCCAATCTAATAGAAGCAGTGCAAGAATCACTTGCAACTCTGCCTGCAACTACTGTTAATCTTTTATTCTGTGAATCCCCCCCCCAGGTAGCAGTTTTCCAACCTACTTAACACTGCCTCAATAGCATCCGCAAATATTCTTGCACCTCTTCTATTTAAATGTATCCCATCTCTGTAGAAACAGTCTCTCCTGTTAATAAACACAGACCATGCTGAGAAAAATTCTACCACATGAGTCTTGCACAATCTCTCCAGGACCGAACTGGTTGAAAAGGCTCTCATCAAGTACTCCCTACTATTGTGTCTGGGCAGAATTGCAGACACTTTCAAATTTAACCCTAACTCACGACTTTTTTTCACTATTAACCTATACTTGTTAAGTAAGTCTGCAGATCTCCTACTCTTAATGTCATTAGTGCCTAAGTGTACAATAATATCACCCATTGTGCTCTTAAAAGATGATATCTCCTCTACAGCGTCATCAACTTTTTCCCCTGGCAGACATACCTTGGTTCTATTACACCTATCCTTTTTACATAATATATTACCTGTCTCCCTGGTAATCATGGTAAGCTACTGTAATCATGTTGCAGTAGCTTACCATGATTACTGTCATAATGCTATTTGGCCCAGGAGAGCCTAGCAAGGCTTGTAGGGTAAAATTTTTCACAGCATGGCCTGTGCTTCTTAACAGCAGAGACAATTTTTGTATCTGATGTTAATAAGTGCAGATGCTATCAAGGTAGAATTAGATAGGTCAGAAAACCCACATATGGGGGAGATACAAAGACACAAAGGCAGTGTTCTGAGTGATTCTTGCTTCTGCTGGAGCATGCAGCAGTGTGGAAAGCAAGGTGTTGGGGATTTCAAGAACTGCTAGGAATCTTCAAAGAACAAGTAAATATATGAGCTGCGTTAAGGTAACTAAGAATAAGAACAGGTGCACATATACTTACATGTACATTAATGTTAGGAGAATAGTAAATAAATCTGATGAATTTGAACTACTGGTTAAGCAAATGGATATCAGAGACATGGTGTCACTCATGTGAGAAATGCAGAATTTCAATATGGGGAGTACAATTTATACAAAAAAGGATACAGTGTTCACTATGCTTCTGATGCTGGAATTCTCTGATAGCCGCAGCTGCATTGTTGCTGATAGTACAGCTTCACTAATAGCACCTTTTCCTGCAATGTTCTTAGCATTGCTGCTGTAGTGCAGCCAAACATCTACTGTATGATTTTGAAGAGACTGCTTTGCTTTTATACAGTACAGTACAGTACAGTACAGTACAGTACAGTACAGTACAGCACAGCTGAGTAGTCACACTGTGGCAACAGTAGTGGCGTTGTGGTCCTTGAGGTTGTCACAGACATTCTATCAAATATGGCAGACAAGCTGTACTTGCTACCTGACAGTCTAAAATGCTGATGCCAGATAGTGACTGTAGAGTTGGTTGGTTGGGGATTTATTTGGCACATCAGCATCTATGGCCATAGTGCACCATTGACTGTAGGGAGTCCAAGTAGTATGTATGGAGGGGGGGGCATTGTTGAGGCCACATTATGTCAAGGATCTGGGTATATTCTTACCATGTGTACACCATATTAAAAAATTCATTACTTCATACAGCATGTCTTCCCCCCCCACTCAAGTCAAGTGGACAAGTCAATCCTCTGCTTGAACCTTCATGATGGTGCGACTGTTAGTAATCCTGGGTATAACCCCCCATGCAGAAGCACACTGTGGGTAACCACCCAGGTGTAAACCAACATAAGCAGGGGTCGAGATGTGGCACCCACACCACATGGAGGAATGCCGCCCCTCTGTGTTACCAGGCAGTAGATAATTCATCAACCAGTGCAATACCACCATTTTGCTTATTGGAGGCTTGAAGTGGTGGAACTCATGTTGTCTCCAGAGCTAAGTTCCGATCAACCCTTTCCCATCTCTTCCATCATGCAGTATGACTGATGACTTTTGAGGTAATGATGGACATCATGGCAAGATCCAATCTTCCTAACATTTCGAATGTACAGCTCTAAAACACAGTGTTCGCAGGCCAGCCGCTAGTAAGTACAATGGACCGAACCTATTGGTAACTCTTTAGGAGGTTCTCAGATCAGGTAGTGCATAATCTTGCTACCTCTACTCTGCCAGATAGTGACTGTAGAGTTGGTTGGTTGGTTGGGGATTTTTTTGGCATATCAGCATCTATGGCCATAGTGCGGCATTCACTGTAGGGAGTCCAAGTAGTGTGTATGCAGGGGGCAGGGGCATTGTTGAGGCCACATTATGTCAAGGATCTGGGTATATTCTTACCATGTGTACACCATATCCAAAAATTCATTACTTCATACAGCACGTCTTCTCCCCCAACTTTTTCTTACTATTGAATACACCATGAATTGTCAAACTAATAGAGTCAACTTATCTGCAAAAAGATCTAAACTACTTCATAGTACATTTCACAAATAGACGTGGTCTCAAATCTAATCTCAACGATGTCCATTTCCACTTGCAGTCTGCCAAACCCATTGTACTCTTTCTGACGGAATCTGAGTTATCGGTTGATTCAACTATTGCTTATCTCAGTTGCCCAAATTATTTGCTGTTATGATTCCTTTCGCTTCAAAGGTGGTACTTGTGCATATGCCCGTTCCGACATTCCCTGTCAGAGACTTTGTAATTTGGAATCTCCTCTTTTCGATCTTCTCTGGCTTAAAATCTCTCTACCTCATTGTGTCAAATTCGTTTGTTGTCTCTACCATTCTTCCAACTCCACTAATCACTTGGAGCTCTTTGACTTCCTCTCTTTGCAACTTGACTTTCTCCAGTCTGACTTTCCTAACAGTGAGGTAATTGTCCTTGCTGATTTTAATGTTCACAACTCCAACTGGATTCCGTTTTCTAGCCACAACAACCCAGTTCGCCAAGATGCTGAGGCTTTTGCAATTACTATTGACCTTGCACAGATAGTAGTAGTAGTAGTAGTAGTGGTGGCACGTGATGCAATAAAGCAAGTGTATGAGCTTATGCAGCATCAGTCAAAAAAAAAACTCACACCATTCCCTCCAAATGCCTGTCCAGTTCCTCCTTAAATTTATTTAACCTATCAACTTCCACGACAGATGGAAGTTTGTTCCCGCAATTAACCATCCACTGGCTAAAGGCAAATTTCTGCACATCTATTCTACATCTGTCTTTTCTTAATTTGAATTTATGCCTTTAACCCCTTAGGTTTGTAATCTGAACAAGTGGAAGGATCCCATCAGAATTCAGCATGCTCAACCCATTCAAGGCCTTATACACCTCAATCAGATCACCTCACAGGTGCCTAGTCTCCAGCCACTGCAATTTGCAGAACTTAAGCCTCTCTTGGTAAGAGGATCCCTTCATTACCCTCACCAATCTTGTTGCCCTTCTCTGTAGACGCTCAAGCAAATCTACATCCTTCCTAAAATGAGGCCTCCAGACCTGTAAGCAGTACTCAAGGAGTGGCTTGATCATTGCCTTGTACAGAGGGACAATCACCTCCTTTTTCCTGCTAGCAAAATTCCTATACAGTGGTACCTTGGTTTGCGAGCATAATAATTAGTTCCGGAAACGTGCTCGTAATCCAAAGCACTCGTATATCAAAGCGAATTTCCCCATAAGAAATAATGGAAACCCAGATGATTTGTTCCAAAACTCAAAAATATTCATACACTGTAAAAATGATTAATACAAAATACATACATACCTTTTTATATTTTTAATATTTAAATTTAATATACATAAAGCAATCAAATTTATTAATTATTGGGTAGGACAACTTTCACTGTCACTAATGGAATCACTGCTATCTGTTGACTTTTTCTTTTTTGGCGACTTTAACAAGAAACCTATTAGAATGACACTTGCTTTTGCCTCCTTTTGAGGATTTCGCAGAAACATGACATTGCATTGTCGTTAAACAGATTCTTCGCTTACACTGCCATAGCCTTCCTCGGGTGGTGCTTTTCTACAAAAGTTTGCACTGTTTCCCACATTTTACACACTTCCCTAATCTCATTTGAATAGAGGGATGTCTCCATTTTTTCTCCTCCTCAGACGAAATCTCCTCCATAACCACTTGCTGTTGCTCGCAATGCAGATCCATCAGTTCGTTGGAGGTAAACTCCTGGACATGTTCCTCCACCAGCTCTTGAATGTCGTCCTTATTCACCTCCAGTCCTGTGGTCGTCCCCAAGGACACAATTTCATCAACAACTGGCAGTCCTGTTCATGAGCAAACCCTCAATGCAATCAGACCACAGTTTTCTCTACGCAGAATTGAGGGTTCTCTTGGTGACCCCATCCCAGGCTTTATCGATGATCTTGAGGCAGTTTATGATGTGGAAATGATTTTTCCAAAACTCTCGGAGGGTAAGGTTAGTTCCTTCGGTCACCGCGAAGCATCGCTGAAATAGTGCCTTGATGTAAAGCTTTTTAAAGTTCGAAATGACCTGCTGATCCATGGGCTGAAGTAATGGAGTACTGTTGGGAGGAAGGAACTTGACCTTAATGAACTCTAATTCTTCCAGTAAGTCATCCTCATGGCCTGGAGGATGAGCAGGAGTATTATCCATAACCAGCAAGCCTTTGAGTGGCAATTTTTTTTCTAAAAGGTATTTCTTCACTGCAGAACTGAAGACCTCGTTGATCCACTCAACGAACAAGATACAAGTGACCCATGCCTTGCTGTTGGACCTCCACATAACGTTTAACTGGCTCTTCTGCACCTTGCAGGCATGCGTGCCGACCGGGCTAGCCAGGTGGGTAAAGTGCTTGCCTAGCAACCCAAAGGTCGCAGGTTCAAATCCCGCCTCGGGTTTGGATAAAAGTACTGCAAAAACCTTAGGAGGTGCATTATGGCCACAGAAGCCAATGCGCCAACAACTACCAAAATAAAAAATACAAAAAAAAAAAAAAAAAAAAAATGCACCTTTCATTTCTTGAAGGCTCGTGGATTCTCAGAATGATACACGAGCAGGGGCTTGACTTTGAAATCACCGCTTGCATTAGCACACAGCAAGAGGGTGAGACGGTCTTTCATGGGCTGGTGACCGAGCATTGCATTCTCTTCTGCTGTAATGTAGGTCCCCTTTGGCATTTTTTCCAAAAAACTCCATCTCATGGCAATTAAAAACTTGCTGCAGCAGGTAACACTCGGAAACCATGAACTTCTGGAACGCAGCAACGAATGCCTCAGCTGCCTTAGCGTCCAAACTCGCAGCCTCTCCGTGCCTCACAACACTATGGATGCCACTTCTCCTCTTAAAGTTATCAAACCATCCCCTGCTCGCCTTGAAGCCTTCTTCGTTTTCTGTAGACGTACCTGGCAGTTTACTTACGAGGTCGGCATACAAGGCCTTTCCCTTCTCACAGATCAAGTTCTCGGTCACAGTATCACCTGCTAGTTGGTTCTCGTTTATCCACACCAAAAGAAACTTTTCTACATCTTCCAGAATACGTGGCCGTTGCTTTGATATTCTCGTGACTCCTTTTCCTACGTCTAGTCCCCTTAGGTCTTCTTTAATACTGTGCAAATCGTTGGATGTAGACTTCTTATAAAATCTTGCGATGGCAGCCACTTTCGTACCATGTTCGTGCTTCCTGATGATTTCCTACCGTAATCATCTCCTCCATCTACCGCCTTCCTTTCCAACCCTTTTCTTCATTGGGGCCATTTTCGTAGTGTACAGTTAATAAAGAACAGTCACAAAATTTGAACACAAAATAAAAAAATGCTTTACGCACATACACATGGTCACAACACTAGCACGAATATTGACTGCAGTGTTGACTGTATACGAATGAGTTATGACGACTGAGACCGAGCATGCAAGATGATTACCCACAATCCCAAGCAGCATGTGATCATGTGACACTCGGCAGACAATTTTTAGGGAATAAAGCACAATTACAAAATGAGAAGGCACATTTGATACACAAACAAAGCTGTGCACGTGTAGCAACTGAATAAACAACATCGTAAAGGCAGAGCTACACTAATAACACCTCACATTTTACTAAAGCACATTTCTAGGGGTTACTACCATAAAACAATAAAAACAATTTCCAGTTGCTTTCCTGCTAGTGGAATCTGTTATAAACTGGTAGTAAACTCGATCTAATTGTATTTGCGATTATACTGATAGCTGGGAATTGTGTTGGTTTTTACGTTATTATGGTGAAATGTGTGTTTCCCCTTCACTGATATAAAAAACATAAATACATTTTCAGAATCTTCTCTTCATTCCTATCGTGTTGCGTTCGGTTGGAGTGACCTGCATTCGGCTGCCATTTCTTGTAAACACAAAGGCAAATCGTGCATAAGCGAATTCAGTTCGTGTTATATAAGATATCTTTACCCTTTTTATCAATCATGTACGATTGAATTCATGTAGCGTAAACATGTGTTATACGAGGACTGACTGTACTTGCATTGCAAGACCTTGCTCGTTTATCAAGTTAAAATTTATTAAAAATTTTTGCTCGTCTTGCAAAACACTCGCAGACCAAGGTACCAACTGTATATCATTGACAAAACCCCATGAACTGCCCTGGCAGCCTGTCTGCATTGCTCAGAAAACTTCATATCTGACTGCACAATTACTTCCAGGTCTTTTTCATTTTCTACCACCTTAAGTTTAGTACCAGACGGTTGGTACGTTTCTCTGGGATTACTTCTACACATATGCAGTACTTTGCATTTATCAAGGTTAAACTTCAGTTGCCATTTCTTGGCATCTGCCCAAATTTTCAGATCTTGTTGCAGTAGCACACTGCCATTACTGTCATTAACAACCCTGCCAACCTTTGTATCATCTGCAAACTTCGACACTAAGCCTGATATACCTTCATCAATATCATTGATGAAGGTATATCAGACTTAGTACAAAATACAAAATAAAAAATACTTAATACAAAACAACAGTGGACCCAAAACTGAACCCTGTGGGACTCCACTACTAACATTAGCCCACAAAGAGTAGCACCCACTGATTACCACCCTCTGTCTTCTCCCGCTCAACCATTGTTTTATCCATTGTAGCAACTTATCCGTAATACCAATTCTGCTCCAATTTTCACAATAGTCTTCCATGTGCAACAGTGTCAAAAGCTTTCCTGAAATACAAATATATGATATCAAAATTATTTTTTGCATCCAATTCCTTTGTAACCACATCATAATATCCTATCAAATTTGTCACACAAGACTTTCCCTTAACAAATCCATGCTATGTCTGAATTATTGCTGCAATCTTGTCTAGATGATCCTGCAATGCATCTTTAACCAGTGATTCCATGATTTTACCCAGAACAGAAGTTAAACTAACTGGTCTGTAATTACTCGTGTTACCCTTCGATCCCCCCTTTGCGAATTGGGGATACATTTGCACATCTCCAGTCCATGGGTACCTCCCCTGAGTCGAAAGAAGCTCTCATAATTATGGCTAGGGGTTTGCTTACTTCCTTTGCTGCCTCCTTTAATATAACTGGATAGATCCCATCCACCCCGGGTGCCTTTTTTATGTTTATCCTCAACAATTTCTCCTCCACTTCACTCTCAGTTATTACAAAATTATTAAGCACCCTGCTACAATTTGATAACCTTCTGCCATTTTCAAACCTTAATACTTCCTCACGTGTGAATGTACATGCAAAATATTCATTCAGTTTGTTTGCTATCTGAGCAGGATCATCAACAGTCGAACCATCGATATAAAGTGGGCTAATCAGATTCATCCCCTTCCTTTTAGAGTTTATATAAGTAAAGAAATCCTTGCTGTTTTTCTTAGCATCCTTTGCCAAAGATTTCTCGTAATCTGCCTTCACCTGACTAACCTCCTTTGCGACCTGATTACAGACTAGCTTCTTATATCTGCCATAGGCTTCTGAGTCGCTTGATAATTTATATGCATCCCATGCATTTTTCTTCTCTGTCACGAGTCTCATTAGTTTGTTTGATAACCATTTAGGCCTAAACCTTGAACAATATTTCTTAATAGGTATGAAATTTAGTAGTTTCCATGATTAATTCCTTGAATGCTTCCCACTTAGAATTTACTGTTGGTAACATCATCAGTTGATCCCACTGCAGAATTTAAAAACTGTCTGAAACCACTGTACTCACCTTTTCGGAAATACAAACCCTTTCCTTTACCCCTGATGGTAATTATATCTTTACGTAAATCCCACATCAGTACACTGTGATCACTGCCACCTAGTGGTTCCTTTAACTGCAAATTCTTTATACTAGTGTGTGTGTGTGAGTGACCAACCTACAAGTTCCAGTCAATATCTGAGAAGTTAAAATCCCCCATTATAAGACATTCTGATTTACTATCCCACTCTATTTCTCTGCACAATTATCCATTGTACTCATTCAAGTCATTAGGCCTATAACACACTCCTACTCTTATTTTTTCTTTCGCAGTGTTTATGTCACACCAAACTGACACAACAGTGCAGTGTTCATCTGTATCAGCATTTCCCAACCGGGGTCCACAGAAGCTTTGAGGGGGTCTACAAGAAAAAAATTGTATTTCAGAGGTCCATAATATGATTAAAGGGGTTCATGATAAAATATTATAGATAAAATAATTTGTTAAATAAAAATAATAATAATAAAATAAACTAATGTCATAGAAAAGTCCAGAAATTCGCAGTTAGAAGATAATCGTATTTTCTGGAACCTTCTTTAGTTGATGCAAAAAAAAAAAAATTCTTTCCATAGAAAATTCTCGAAGAAGAAAACATTATTAAAGCACCGACTAATCTAGAGTCAGTCATTTCATTCTATAGTGAGTAATCAGCATCGTCGTGGTGAAATCTATTGTTTGTGTTATTGTTCTAGTGAACTATATTTCCATTAGTACCTACAAACATTTCCAACATTAAATATTTGAGGTTAATAATATTATTATTGTTGTTTTCAGATTACCCATGGCTTATGCAAAGAAGAAAACAAGACAATATTTGACTGAATATCTGTCGTATGGTTTTATTGAATCACAAGAGAATATCACAAAACCAATGTGTCTCATATGTATGAATGTGCTGTCTAATGATAGCATGAAGCCAAGTAAGCTTCATCACCATTTGGAGACAAGGCACAGCGAAAAGTAAAATAAATCAGTGGAGTATTTCCGAAAATTACGAGACAATTTTCAAGGAAGAAACAAATTGCATCAGATTTTTAGTAAACAAGCAAGCAATAAAGATAGCAGTTTATTAGCATCATATGAAATCAGCAAAATAATAGCAAAATCTAGAAAGCCACATAGCATTGGTGAAACTGTCACCTTGCCTTCGATATCAGTTGTAATTTCAACAATGTTAAACAAAAATGCACGTGAAATTACCGGTAACCTTCCTTTGAGCAATAACACAATATCCAGATGCATTGATGAAATGTCTGAAGATGTAGAAAATCAACTTATTGCTCAATTACAAGTGAAACAGTTTGCAATGCAACTTGATGAATCAACTTTGATGGGCAATGAAGCACTTTTATTGGCATATGTAAGATGTATGGATGATAATCAACTCAGAGAGGAAATGCTTTTTGCAAGATTCCTCAAAACAGATACTAAAGGTGAAACAATATTTAAGGAAGTCCAGTCTTATTTTAGAGAAAAAAAATATTCCACTCGAAAATTTAATGGCTTGTGCTACTGATGGCACTCCTTCCTTCCATGGTCGGTAGGTACAGAGGGTTTATAACTCATTTAAAAAAATGCACTGCCAAAAGTATTTTGCATACACTGCGTGATTCACCGCCAACATCTGGTGGCGAAGAGATTGAGTGGACGTCTTCATGAAGCCTTAACTCTTGTAATAAAAGCTGTCAACCTCAATAAGGCTAATGCTCTTCAAGATAGTCTCTTTCGCAAATTTGTGATGAAAATGAAGAAGGATTTGACCGTCTTGTACTGCATACAGAGGTGCGATGGTTGTCTAAAGGCAATTGTCTTCGTCATCCTTTGGAACACTATTGTATCATTTCTAAATGAAAAGGAGATTGGAAAACGGTTGGTTGCCATGAAAACAGACATATTTTACCTCTCAGATGTGTTTGAAAAACTGAATTCTCTTAATAAGCTGCAGCAAGGACATAATTGTGATTTAATATCTAGCAAAGAAGCCATTAATGCATTCCTAGGAAAACTCAAATTGTACAGTCTTAATATCTCACGCTGTGTGTTTGACCAGTTTCCAAACCTTGCTTCAGTTAGCAGTGATTTAAAAGATGATGATTGTGTTGTGTATGTTGATCATTTAAAAAAAATTTTATGAACACATGCAAGTTCGGTTGAAGGACCTACTGGAACTGAACATCCCAGATTGGGTGCTGATTCCAATTGAGGTAAAAGTTGCTAATGTTGAAATTGATTTACAAGAGGAACTTGTTGAATTGCGGTCTGATGAGACAGTCTGAAGTCTATTCAAAAAAGGAAAGCATGATGTTGTATGGAAGAATAGTGACATTGCATGTAAATATCCGCTTTTATGGAAGAAAGCTAAAATGTATGTCATTGTTTTCCCATCATCTTATCTTGTGGAATCTGGCTTTAGTCCTGTAACACAGTTGTTAACAAAAAAATCGTAATCGACTTGATATAGTAAAAAGAGGTGATCTTCGTCTGACTCTCACAAAATTGGAGCCAGATATTAAAATGCTAATATCAAAACATCAGCCACAAGGATCTCATTAGTAGGGTCTATTTAATAGCCTTAGGAATAAATTTATATATGTTTGAAATAGTATTTTTTAAAATTTTTTTTTACTAATTCTGTCATTACAATTAAAAATATGTTTCAGTTTTATCAATTAAAATTTTCAAAATTTGTAATTTACATTTTTTATATTATATTGAATTGTTTAATTATTAGCTTTTACTAACCTACAAATCAACAGGATGCACTTCTTTTGATTTTATGGTTTTCTTAATTAACAGCATGACACCTGCTCCCTTCCTATCCTTTCTGTACACATTGTACTCCCCAAATTCCAATTCTGCATTCCTAATATCAGTGTGACACCACGTCTCTGATATCCCAACAATATCCGCCTTTGATGTCTTGACCAACACTTCAAATTTATTTACTATACTTCTAGCATTGGTATACATGCACCTATTCCTAGTTACACTGACACATTCCATATACCCA
Organism: Mastigoproctus giganteus; assembly: GCF_048544385.1. NCBI lineage: Eukaryota > Metazoa > Arthropoda > Arachnida > Uropygi > Thelyphonidae > Mastigoproctus > Mastigoproctus giganteus. The sequence continues at coordinate 110,292,785 of NC_143587.1, read as the reverse complement.
CCTGTTATATGTTGTTGTTGTTATTTGGATTTTAGGAGCATTAGCAACTAAGGCCATATTGCTCCGGGATATGCGGTGGTCATTCCCTGACCTTCCCGCATCCCCCGTATTTGGTGGTGACGGGCTCGAACCCCGGTCTAATCAAGAAGCGTGTGCTGCGCACTGCTGCTCCTTCCCACCTGGCTACGGAGGCGCCTACCTGTTTCATGATGACTGCCATCGGTCCCTGAAACCCCCAGCACCCCTCACTCCAGGTCGCTACTTATTCTAATAGAAGTTAATGGGATCCTATTTAATAGCCTTAGGAATAAATTTATATATGTTGTTTGAAATAGTATTTTTTTTTTAATTTGTTGTGCAAGAATCACCTTCACCTCTGCCTGCGGCTACTTTTAACGTTTTAGTCTGTGAATCCCCCCCCCCAAGCTAGCGGTTTTCCGACCCACCTAACACTGACTACAAGAATACCAGACAATCCTAACCACACAGCCTGATCTTTTTCTCACAAACAAACCTTCTAAGTACACGGTCGAAGTGAGTGATCCTTTAGGCACCTCAGATCACAACCTGGTGATTGTCTCTACTCCAATGGAGCCTTTCCTAGTTTTCCAACTTCGTATTGTTTGGCATTACAAGAATGCAAAATGGGATGACCTACAAGATTTATTTTCTTCTTTTCCTTGGTCGGATTACTGTTTCAAAACTTCTGATGTCAACGTTTGCTCAGATTGTGTCAGTGAAATTATTCTTGTAGGAATTGAATCCTTTATTCCACACTCCACTTTAAAATCCCGTCCTTTATCTAAACCTTGGTTTTCCAATAAATGTGCTAAAGCCGTTAAAGAAGAATGTTGCATATCGTAATTGGCTTGTTTCCAATTCATCAATTTCATTTTCTGCCTACACCAAAGCTTGCAACAACTGTAAAGCAGTCAATAATATCAGTCCAAACTATATTTTGAACAGTCTAAGAGTACAAAACTTGCTTCTTGTCCTAATGGTAGCAGAGCATTCTGGTCTCTTGCCAAAGCTATTGGCTGCAACTTTTTGCCCATCTCTGCTCCCACTTCTGTCAAAACCACAAAGAAAAACAGCAAAGACGTCTTTAATTTATCTTTACATTAGATTCTTTTCTAGCAGCGATTTAACTGTCGATGATTTGGCTCATGTTGCTAACCAAGTGAATAGGTATTTTGCATCTACAATCACACATGAGAAATTCTTTAGGGAGGTGAGACCAGAAGTTTATTAAACTCTAAAACTGAGAGGAAAGAGGAGAAATCATTAAAGCTTAAGATAAAAAAGCACCTAGCAGATAGAATCCATCCAATTAAGTTAAGAGGGGCAACAAAGGAGGTAAGCAACCTTGGCCATAATTACGAGAGCATTTTTGGGTTCAGGAGAAGTCTATGTGGACTGGAGACATACAAATGTATCTCCAGTTTGAAAAACGGAAACTAAGGGTTATGAATATTTACAGATCTGTTAGTTTAACTTCTGTTCCAGGGAAAATAACGGAATCACTGGTGTAAAAAGTAATGCAGGATCATCTAGACAGGAGTAGTCATGCTGCAATCATAGCATAGATTTGTCAATCTTGTCTGACCAATTTGATTGGATACTGTGATGCAGTATCAAAGGAACTACATGCAAAAAATAATTTTGATACCATATACTTGGATTTCGGGAAAGCTTTTTATACTGTTACATATAAACGACCACTGTAATATTGGAGCAGTGTGGCATTAAGGCAAATTACTGCTGTGGATAAAGGGATGGTTGAGGGGGGGAGAAGTAATCAATGGTCACTGCTCTTCTTGAACTAATGTTATTAGTGGAGTCTCCCAGGGTTCGGTGTTAGGCCCACTGTTGTTTTCTATAATTATCAATGATATTGAAAGAAGCATATCAGGCTTAATGTCTAAGTTTGCATATGATAAGATGGTCGGCAGAGTGGTTATTGACAGTAATCAAGTTAAGTAACTGCAATCTGCAATAAGATCTATAAAAATTAGATGTGCTACAAAATGGAAACTGAAGTTATATATAAAATGCAACGTACTAGATATGGGTAGCAGAAATCCCAGATTAATGAACAACTGTGAGGTACTACACTCAAGGTGGTGTAAAATGAAAAAGCCCTGGATGTAACAGTTTAATCAGATATGAAGTTCTCTGACCGGTACAGCCAGACTGCTAGGACAGCTCGTGGGATTTCGTCAGTGATATATAGGAATTTTACTAGCAAAGATAAGGAGGTGATTATCTCATTGTACAAGGTAATGGTTAGGCAGCATCTAGAGTACTGCATACATGCCTGGATGCCTCATTTTAGGAAGAATATAGATCTGCAGGAATGGGTACAGAGAAGGGCAACAAGATTCGTTAAGTGAACAAAGGGGTTCTCTTACCAAGAAAGGCTTCACTTCTGCAAACTGCAGTTTCTTGAGACTAGGCACCTGCAAGGTGATCTGGTTGAAGTGTTTAAGACTTTGAATGGACTGACAAAAGATCAATTCTTTCACTTGCTCAGACCACACAGAAGTATTGAGGAAGGATGGTTTCATGATATATGTGCAGTAATTTGCATTTAGCCAGCAGGTGGTTGACTGTTGGAACAATACATCCATCTGTTGTTGTTGTTGTGGAGGTGGGTAGTTTGAATAAATTCAAGTAAGAACTTTAGAGAGGGAAGGGTAGGTGATGTGAGAAGGTTCCTCTCTTTTTTTTTTTTTTTCTTTCTTTCTTTTTTGCTGGTGCTGCATAAGCTTGCTTTCTTGCATCATTTTCCAGTAATACTAATGTGTTTGATATGTTACACTCTGTAACAATGAAATTGCACCGCCCAGAAGGAACGTTCAGAAGTGCATTAAAATCAGAAGATGACGAGTTCTATTGAGATAATAAATTATTAAAATATGGGACCAATTATCTGGAAGCTTCTGCTAAGATTAAAACAAACACAGATTGTGGAGGTCAAAGCAATGCTTTTGTGACACAGTTAACAGGCTTCTGTCTCACAAGAACCAATTGCAGAAATTGTACAGCAGGTAGAGACATCACATTCGACACCAATATCAGCAACTCAGTGAGTTTTATAAGCAGCATATTTGAGAGAGAGACTTTGAAAAAAGTGAACAACCAGCCTGCAAGAGCTGAATGGTTTCTTTGTCATGTAGCGGATCATATGGATTGGAACAATACAGCACACAGATGTTGGTAACAATGGTTGCAGGAAGGTATGACTGCTCATTGAATGGTTAGGGAACTGGTCTACAGAACAGTAAGCTCATCTTATCTGTCAACATGTTTACACTGCACCTAGAGATACACGGGCTATCATCCAACAAGCTATGACATTAGTTGGCTGTCAGCCCATCACCCACATAACCGCTGCATGCCAACTGGAAGAAGGGATCACCGTGCATACTGTCCATTGCATCAATTATCTGACTGCTGCGAATCAACAACAGTGTCTGGAATGGTGCTGTGCACAGGTCACCTGCTATACACAATGCTGTCAAATGGCCTTCAGTGGTGAATCACGCTTCTGCTTGTGGCCCTATGATTGTAGCATACATGTGTAGTGATGACATAGTGAATACAATAATTTGAAGTTATTGCTGAACACCATATTACACATCCTGATAAAGTTATGTTGTGGTGAGCGAACAGTTTTGATAGTCATGTGTCATTGGTGTTAGTCAATGGCAATCTGACTGTATGTTGGTGTCGGCAAGATTGTGGAACCTGTCATTCTTCCTATTCTTATTGGGTGATGCCATTTTTCAGCAGACAATGTCTGAATACATACTACAGGGGTTTCCTCTGAGTGTCTTTATGGTGCAGATGTACTGTCTTCTCCAGCCAGGTCTCCAGATTTCTCACTCATCAATGGATGCTATCTACACCCAAAGCAGCACAGACGGACCACGGATGTTTTGTGGGACTAGGTGCAAGAGTTTTGGTGGGAAATATTGTAGGTGCCATTTAACACTGGTACGACTCAATGCCCAGGTCTTTAGGTCAATGTATCTGCAACTGGGATGGATTTACATCATCATACTGATCTGACCATTGTAAGCACCATTCTGTGCAATTAAATGTGATAATAATTTATTAAATAAATTTAATAATTATTAAATGACATAATATAATTAATTATTAAATGATATGATACAATTTAGTCGTTTAATAATTGTGTTCCTTAACTCCTTGCTTATCATTATTATAATGCAGTCACAAAAGAACTGGATGCAGGGAATAACTTTGATATTATATACTTGGATCTTAGAAACGCTTTTGATACTGTTGCACATGGAAGACTGCTACACAAATTGGAGCAGTATGACATTGGAGGCAAATTGCTGCTATGGATAAAGGGGTGGTTGAGGGGGAGAAGACAGAGAGTGGTAATCAATGGACACTGCTCATCGTGGACTAATGTTATTAGTGGAGTCCCTCAGGGCTCAGTGTTGGGTCCATTATTGTTTTCTGTATTTATAAATGATATTGATGATGGTATATCAAGCTTAATGTCCAAGTTTGCAGTTGATACAAAGGTTGGCAGGGTTGTCAAGGACACTACTGACACTATGCTGCTGCAACAGGATCTGGAAAGGTTGAGCAGATGGGCTGAGAGGTGGCAAATGAAGTTTAACATTGACAAATGTAAAGTACTACACATGGGAAACAGCAACCCCAGAGCAACGTATCAACTCTGTGGTACTACACTGACAGTGGTAGAGAACGAAAGGGACGTGGGGGTGATTGTGCATGCAGATATGAAGTTCTCTGAGCAGTGCAGACGGGCTGCAAGAGTAGCTCATGGAGTATTGTCAATGATATACAGGAATTTTTCCAGCAGGGATAAGGAGGTGATTATTCCATTGTATAAGGCAATGGTCAGGCCACACCTAGAGTACTGTATACAGGTCTGGAGGCCTCATTTCAAGAAGGATGTAGAGCTGCTGGAACGAGTACAGAGAAGGGCAACAAGATTAGTGAATGGAACAAAGGGGTGCTCTTACGAAGGAAGGCTTAAGTTTTGCAAATTACAGTGTCTGGAGACTAGGCACCAGCGAGGTGATCTGATAGAGGTGTATAAAGCCTTGAATGGTTTAAGCATGCTCAATGCTGATGGGATTCTTCCTCTAGCTCAGAAAAATCACCTGAGAGGGCATAAATTCAAATTGAGGAAAGACAGATGTAGGATAGACGTGCGGAAATTTGCCTTTAGCCAGCGGGTGGTTGGTTGGTGGAACAGACTGCCATCCCTCGTGGTGGAGGTTGATAGCCTAAATAAGTTTAAGGCTCAGCTGGACAGGTATTTTGAATGAACAGAGGGGTGAAGTGGAAGTGGGTTTTTTTTTTTTTTTTTTTTTTGGCTGATGCTGCATAAGCTTGCTTTCTTGCATCAAATGCCTCTACTAATGCTAATGCTAATAACTATTCTCTCTGTAATCCTGTTCGTTCACAATGCTGCAACTAGCATTAGAGGCATACGATGCAAGAAAGCAAGCTTATGCAGCATCAGCCAAAAAAAAAAAAAAAAGCTCGCATTTCAACCCTCCGTTCATTCCAAATACCTGTCCAGCCCAGCCTTAAATTCATTTACGCTATCAATTTCCACAACAAAAGATGGCAGTCTGTTCCACCAATCAACTACCCACTGGCTAAAGGCAAACTTCTACACATCTATCCAACAACTTTCTTTCCTCAATTTGACTTTATGCCATCTAAGGTGATTATTCTGAGCAAGAGGAAGAATCCCATAAGCACTGAGCATGTTCAAACCATTCAAGGCTTTATACACCCCAATCAGATCACCTCGCAGGTGCCTAGTCTGCAGACACTGTAATTTGCAAAACTTAAGCCTTTCTTCGTAAGAGCACCCCTTTGTTCCATTCACTGCTCAGAGCCTTTGATCCTCCTTTGTGAATTGGGGTCACATTTGCACATTTCCAGTCTGTGGGTACCTCCCCTGAGTCCAAGGAAGCTCTCATAATTATGGCTAAGGATTTGCTTACTTCCTTTGCTGTCTCCTTTAATATAACTGGATAGATCCCATCCATCCCAGGTGCCTTTCTTGTGTTTATCTTCAACAATTTCTCCTCCATTTTACTCTCAGTTATTACAAGATTTTCTACCTTACTGCCAGAGTGGAATACACCTCTGGCATTCCCCTCGCTGAATAACTCCTCATGTGTGAATGTCGATGCAAAATATTCATTTAGTTTGTTAGCTATCTGAGCAGGATCTTCTATAGTTGACCCATCGATATCAAGTGGACCAATCTGATTCATCCCTTTCCTTCTAGAATTTACATAAGTAAAGAACTCTGCTGTTTTTTTTTTTTTTTTGCATCTCTTGTCAAAGATTTCTCATAATCTGCCTTTGCCTGCCTAACCTCCTTTGTAACTTGGTTACAGATCAACTTATATCTATCATAGGCTTCCATGTCACGTGTTAATTTATATGTATCCCATGCATTTTTCTTCTCTGCCATATGTCTCATTAGTTCATCTGACATCCATTTAGGCCTAAACCTTGAACAATATTTCTTAGTTGGTATGTAAAGCCTAGTAGCTTCCAAGATAGGTTCTTTGAATGATTCCCATTTTGAATTTCCTGTTGGTAACATCATCAGTTGGTCCCACTGTATAGAATTTAAATACTGTCTCAGACCATCGTAGTCACCTTTACGAAAGCAATAACCCTTCCCTTTACCCCTGATGGTAGTTACCTCTTTGAGTAAATACCACTTCAGCACACTGTGATCACTGCCACCTAGTGGTTCATTTATCTGCAGATTCTTAATGCATGAAGAATCACTACTGATAATCAAATCAAGAGTATTACTTCCTCTAGTTGAAGAGGCAAATGAAGTTTAACCTTGACAAAGTACTACATATGGGGAAACAATAACCCCAGCATAACGTATCAACTCTGGTACTACACAGACTGTGGTAGAGAATGAAAAGGACCTGGGGGTAATTGTGCAAACAGATATGAAGTTTTCTGAACAGTGCAGACGTGCTGCAAGAGTAGCTCATGGTGTCTTGTCAATGATATACAGGAATCTTTCTAGCAGGGATAAGGAGGTGATTATTCCCTTGTGTAAGGCAATGGTCAGGCCACACCTTGAGTACTGTATACAGGTCTGGAGGCCTCATTTTAAGAAGGATGTAGAGCTGCTGGAAAGAGTACAGAGAAGGGCAACAAGATTAATGAATGGAACAAAGGGTTGTTGTTGTTATGAAGAAAGGCTTAAGTTTTGCAAATTACAGTGTCTGCAGACTAGGCACCTGCGAGGTGATCTGATTGGGGTGTATAAAGCCTTGAATGGTTTGAACATGCTCAGTGCTTATGGGATTCTTCCTCTTGCTCAGAATAATCACCTTAGATGGCATAAAGTCAAATTGAGGAAAGAAAGTTGTTGGATAGATGTGTAGAAGTTTGCCTTTAGCCAGTGGGTAGTTGATTGGTGGAACAGACTGCCATCTTTTGTTGTGGAAATTGATAGCGTAAATGAATTTAAGGCTGGGCTGGACAGGTATTTGGAATGAACGGAGGGTTGAAATGCGAGCTTTTTTTTTTTTTTTTGGCTGATGCTGCATAAGCTTGCTTTCTTGCATCGTATGCCTCTAATGCTAGTTGCAGCATTGTGAACGAACAGGATTACAGAGAGAATAGTTATTAGCATTAGCATTAGTAGAGGCATTTGATGCAAGAAAGCAAGCTTATGCAGCATCAGCCAAAAAATTAATTAACCTGCCAGGAAAATTAATGGAGGCACTGGTTAAAGAAGCACTGCAGGATCATCTAGACAAGACTTCAGTTATAACTCTGACACAACATGGTTTTGTTAAGGGGAAGTCTTGCCTGACCAATTTGATTGGATACTACGATGCAGTCACAAAAGAACTGGATGTAGGGAATAACTTTGATATTATATACTTGGATCTTAGAAAGGCTTTTGATGCTGTTGCACATGGAAGACTGCTGCACAAATTGGAGCAGTGTGGCACTGGAGGCAAATTGCTGCTATGCATAAAGGGGTGGTTGAGGGGGAGAAGACAGAGAGTGGTAATCAATGGACACTGCTCATCGTGGACTAATGTTATTAGTGGAGTCCGTCAGGGTTCAGTGTTGAGTCCATTATTGTTTTCTGTATTTAAAAAATAATATTGTTGATGGTATATCAAGCTTAATGTCCACGTTTGCAGACGATACAAAGGTTGGCAGGGTTGTCAAGGACATTAGTGACACTATGCTGCTGCAGGAGGATCTGGAAAGGTTGAGCAGATGGGCTAAGAGGTGGCAAATGAAGTTTAACATTGACAAATGTAAAGTACTACATGTGGGAAACAGCAACCCCAGAGCAAAGTATCAACTCTGCTCTGGTTAGGGCAGAGTTGATTCTCTACCATTGTCAGTGGTACAACACTGACAATGGTAGAGAATGAAAAGGAAGTGCAGGCAGATATGAAGTTCTCTGAGCAGTGCAGATGGGCTACAAGAGTTGCTCATGGTGTATTGTCAACTACCCGCTAGTTAAAGGCAAATTTCCGCATGTCTACCCTACATCTGTCTTTTCTCAATTTGAATTTATGCCATCTCAGGTGATTATTCTGAGCAAGAGGAAGAATCCCATCAGCATTGAGCATGCTCAAACCATTCAAGGCTTTATACACCTCTATCAGATCACCTCGCCAGTGCCTAGTCTCCAGACACTGTAATTTGCAAAACTTAAGCCTTTCTTCATAAGAGCAGCCCTTCGTTCCATTCACTAATCTTGTTGCCCTTCTCTGTACTCGTTCCAGCAGCTCTACATCCTTCTTGAAATGAGGCCTCCAGACCTGTATACAGTACTCAAGGTGTGGCCTGACCATTGCCTTATACAAGGGAATAATCACCTCCTTATCCCTGCTAGAAAAATTCCTGTATATCATTGATAAGACACCATGAGCTACTCTAGCAATCCGTCTGCACTGCTCAGAGAATTTCATATCTGCCTGCACAATTACCCCCAGGTCCTTTTCATTCTCTACCACTGTCAGTGTAGTGCCACAGAGTTGATACGTTGCTCTGGGGTTGCTGTTTCCCATATGTAGTACTTTACACTTGTCAATGTTAAACTTCATTTGCCACCTCTCAGCCCATCTGCTCAACCTTTCCAGATCCTGTTGCAGCAGCATAGCATCAGTAGTGTCCTTAACAACCCTGCCAACCTAATTGTAGAGGTTCACTATAAGAAAGTTTGACTATTAATTTTGTATTATCAATATTTAGCCAGTGACTTTCAGTAGCATAATATTATGACAATTTTGTGGAACCATATTCTAAAGATTATCCAAGCTTTTAATAATACAAGAGTTTTGGAAACATTTTACGTCAGTATATGATAAAGATTACAGTATTGTTACCTAATTTAGACAAAACTGACTACTTACAGAAATCAGATTTAATTTTATTTGATACAGATACATACATACAAAAGTCAGAATAGTTCCATACTACCAAGATTAAAGTATAATCTATATACAATTCTTTGGAAGCTTAGAAAAAAAAAAAAAAAAAAAAAAAAATTGATGTACACACTTTACAATAAACTGGTATCAGAAATGCCCTAACTCTTAAGGTTGGCTTATTTTTGAAACCTATTTGAGACCTGGTGTCTCATACAAACACTCTGCTTTTGCAGGTCTCTCCCAATTTATTGTTCAAATTATTTCTCCCCTCATGAAAACATCAAGATTCCAGCAGTTAATATTAACAAAGCACAACATTGAATTAGTAATAGTTTCATCCTTCCAGATAATGCTTCAGCTCCCTTCAACATAGCCTCACTATACACAAGTGTGGGCATTAATTATACTATAGCATGAATTTTATTGTAATAGGACATCAAAACAGTGAACCAAATTGTCTTCTAATGATGGTATGAAACTTATTAAACTTCCATTGCAAGTCTGGTAAATTACACACAGATCAAACATCTTCCACTAAATTTTTCATCTATCTATGAAACTGCACATATCAGAGGCCTGGCGGAAATTTACCTGACCTCAGCTAAAGATCACATCCTTGCTTTTTCATACTTGGAAAATAGATGTTTATATATCTGACACACAGAAGGTATTTTAATTATCTGTAGCCATAACTTCATAAATTAACTCTTTTCCGATTTCAGTTCGTTTCAACCCAAGCCTGAAATATTCTCTTTAATTAGAATAAAATAATAGCATAAATTTTCTCAACCTTAATATAGCTAAATCAAACAATAATATACAGAAATTATTTAGAAAGCTCACTCACACTAGACAGTTCCTCCATTTCAAACTTCACCACTCCACCAGTGTGAAAAAATCCATTCTGTTAACAGAGGTTTTCAATACCATTAAGTCCCTGACCCTTAACCACAAGGTGTTTAAGACACCAGACTCCACCTTACTTCAGGATAATAAATACACGAGGAGTGGTACAAATGTAATGCCTCCCCCCCCCTTCAAAAAATTTAATTCCTACAAACTATGCCTTTTACATCAATTAATCCTCGATCATTAATAAACACTGTTATTTTTCCACAAAGTCACTATCATTTTCTATGCACTTCCACTGTCTGAGTCAGACGCTATATTCCAATCCTATAAAAGTCCTTACTCTTGCCCCAGAGAGCTTCGCGAACACTGTGCTTGAGCTGGTCATCGTCCACAAAATGGGCTCCACTGAGGCATCCTTCAGTGGGCAAAAGAGGTGATAGTTGGAAGGTGCAAGATCCAGGCTAAGAGAGGGGGTGAGGAAGAACAATGCAACTCAATTTTGAAATGGCCTCCATTGTGAGCAGACTGGTGTGGGGTTATGCGTTGTCATGAAGAAGAACCTCATTAAGGTTTTTGTCTGGTTAAACTCTACAGATGTGGGCTTTCAACTTTTTCAACGTTTCCACATATTGATCTGAGTTGATTGTGGTACCATGCACCAAGAGGTCCACAAGCAAGACCCCATCTTTGTCCCAAAACACTGTCGCCATTACTTTACCGACAGAAGGCTGTCTTTTGAACTTCTTCTTGTGTGGCAAATTTTGATGATGCCACTTCATCGACTCTCTCTTCATTTCAGGATCACAGTGGTGCACCTCGGTTTCGTCACCTGTGACTATGCGTGAAAGAAAAACCTCTCCTTCACTCTCATAGCATTGGCGAAGTTCTGTACAGGATTTTCCATTCTTTGTGCTCATGTGTCAGCATTTTCAGGACCTACTGAGCACAAACCTTGTTGTAGCCTAGTTCCTTTATGATGGTTATCACAGAAGATTTCCGTAAACCTACTGCACTGCACAATTCACACATTGTGATGAGGCAGTCCTTTTTGATCAGCGCGTTGATCTGCCTCTTGTTGTCTTTTGTCACTGACGTTAATGGCTGGCTGCTTCGAGGCTTGTAAACAATGTCACTTTCCCCATTCTTAAAGTGTCTTACCCAATGTCTAACTGTACTAACATCTACAGTATTGTCACAATAAACATTATTGAGATGCGTATGGATTTTGACAAGCATCACTTCTTCCTTCATAAGAAATTCAATTGCCACTCTTTGCTTGATATGTATATCTGTAACATCCACCATTTTGAACTATTCGTGTGCTGCACTCAGTATGGTAAAGCTAGATATCTCTAGTGACCACTCAGTGACAAGCGAAATGATCTATGGCACCACATTTGAAAGCAAAAAATTAGGAGGCATTACTTTCATACCAGTCTTCGCAGAATAGCGATTATCCTAATGTCTTCAGATCATTAGAAAAGACCTTACCCTAGCAAGTTTATTAATAACGCCATTGATAATGTCTTTTGCAGGTTAATCTCTCCACATGTCTACTGTTACACAAAATTAAATAATAGTATTACCTTATTGTGCACAACTAGCCCACAGACATAAAGCATTCCTACAAATAGATATAACTTTAATCTTTTCCACCTACTGACATATTAGTTCAATAGTAAATAAAAACAATAATAACTTCAATAGACTTTAATATCATTTACATGATCCAATGCCAGAAGTGTGATGGCAAAAACACAGGTAGCACTACAACCAAATACAGACCATCAAATGTTTCAGAATACAGTTCCACAGAACTGCCAAAATTTTGTTAATGAAAATCACTGGCTAAATATTGATCATGCAAAATTGAGTCATACAGTCAGTCCTTGTGTAACACATGTTTACACTACACAAAAATTCGATCATACACGATTTATAAATAGGGGAATGATATCGTATATAACATGCCCGAATTAGCTTATGCGCGATTAGTTTTTGTGTTTACAAGATGTTGTTGTTTGAGAGCTATTGGCGCAATACCAGCTTAGGCTATAATGCGCCTAGTCGTGTTTACAAGAAATGGCAGTCGAATGCAGAATCACCCCAACTGAATGCAACACAATAGGAATGAAGAGAAGATTCTGAAAAAGTATTTATGTTTTTTTATATCAGTGAAAGGGAAACACATTACACTATAATAACGTAAAAACCCATGCAATTACAGCTATCGGTATTACCACAAATGCAATTAGATCGAGTTTACTACTAGCACTAGAAGGAACGCAACTGGAAATTGTTTTTATTGTTTTATGGTAGTAACCCCCAGAAATGTGCTTTTTAGCATTTTTAGCATTAGTAAAGGCATTTGATGCAAGAAAGCAAGCTTATGCAGCATCAGCCAAAAAAAAAAAAAAAAAAACCCCCACTTCACCCCTCTGTTCGTTCAAAATACCTGTCCAGCTGAGCCTTAAACTTATTTAGGCTATCAACCTCCACTACAAGGGTTGAAAGTCTGTTCCACCAACCAACCACCCGCTGGCTAAAGGCAAATTTCCGCACGTCTATCCTACATCTGTCTTTCCTCAATTTCTTTGAATTTATGCCCTCTCAGGAGATTATTCTGAGCTAGAGGAAGAATCCCATCAGCATTGAGCATGCTCAAACCATTCAAGGCTTTATACACCTCTATCAGATCACCTCGCTGGTGCCTAGTCTCCAGACACTGTAATTTGCAAAACTTAAGCCTTTCTTCGTAAGAGCACCCCTTTGTTCCATTCACTAATCTTGTTGCCCTTCTCTGTACTCGTTCCAGCAGCTCTACATCCTTCTTGAAATGAGGCCTCCAGAGCTGTATACAGTACTCTAGGTGTGGCCTGACCATTGCCTTATACAAGGGAATAATCACCTCCTTATCCCTGCTGGAAAAATTCCTGTATATCATTGACAATACTCCATGAGCTACTCTTGCAGCCCGTCTGCACTGCTCAGAGAACTTCATATCTGCCTGCACAACCACCCCCAAGTCCCTTTCATTCTCTACCACTGTCAGTGTAGTACCACAGAGTTGATACGTTACTCTGGGGTTACTGTTTCCCATATGTAGTACTTTACATTTGTCAATGTTAAACTTCATTTGCCACCTCTCAGCGCATCTGCTCAACCTTTCCAGATCCTGTTGCAGCAGCATAGTGTCAGTAGTGTCCTTGACAACCCTGCCAACCTTTGTATCGTCTGCAAACTTGGACATTAAGCTTGATATACCATCATCAATATCATTTATAAATACAGAAAACAATAATGGACCCAACACTGAGCCCTGAGGGACTCCACTAATAACATTAGTCCACTTTAGTAAAATGTGAGCTAGTGAGGTGTTAATAGTGTGTGTCTGCCTTTATGGTGTTGTTTATTTATTCAGTTGCTACACGCACGCAGCTTTGTTTATGTGTATCAAGCCTGCCTCCCCATTTTGTAATTGTGCTTTATTCCCTTAAAAATGAGTAAAATACTTAAAAGGTGTGAAAAGGAAACACCCTGGTGAAGACACTACAGGTTCAGAGAGAAAAAAGAAAAGCAATGTGGATAGACAGATGGACTGGGTCAAAAATTCTTTAAGGAAAAATTTGTAGCGGCCTCGGGTTTATGGTCAAAATCACACTTCTGGCCAGAGGCCAGAAGTGGGAATTAGACCATAAACATGATTTTGAAGTGTGATTTTGAGGGTTTCTGGGAAAACCCCCACTTACTGAGGTTTTCCTAGTAAGTGGGGAAAATATGGCCAGTCTGCCTCTGTTAGAGAAAAAAATATGAAATTGTGAAACACTGAGCGAAATGAAAGAACATGTGATATTGCACATGCTACAGGCCTAAATGAGGCAATGCTGAGAATTAGAAAGAATGCAGAGAAAATAAAACAACTTTCATAGCAGGAACAACTCAAAGTGTAACAAAATCCATTAGATCAAGACCCAAAGAATTAGAAGAGATGGAACAGCTGTCATTTGTTTGGATAGAAAATCAAACAAAGAACAAGTCTGCTTATGATAGAAGCAAATGTATTAGCAATATTTTATTACATAATTGTGTTTGTCAATGATTTGGTTACAAATGTGTGTTCAATCTTGGGTGGTCGACACCTAACCCTATTTTTCCCATAGGGCCTGTTATTTATATTGCACGATTTTGCATTTCATGAGGGTTTCTAGGAACACAAGTATCGTGCTATACGAGGACAGACTGTACTTTCTTCTAATAAACTTCAACAATTATATGAAGCTAAGAGCTTTGCAAGTTTGCAGAAACTAAGTTACTAAATATGTATTTAATGCATGCAAACTTGTGTGGTCATCTAATGTATCCTTTTCCTGCATCACTGTGAGAGCTACATGATGGAGTACATACTGGGTTCTGCTTTTTTTTTTTTTTTTTTTTTTTAAACCAATGCAGCTCTTCAGTCCTTCAGTATTTTCACTGCTGACTGATGATGCAATGGAAGGTCTGAAGTGATTAGCTTTCTTCTTTCTTGTATTCACATACATCAAAATTTCCTTATCCCCATTCTTTGCACTCTTAGCCACTGCTTTCTCATAAGAAGTACTGGCCTTTATGTGTGGTACTATTACAAATCAACTTATAGCTGTTGTAAGCTTCAGTACTTATCATCATTCTGTAACTATCTTTTTCTGCTCCATTTGAACAGCCAGCTCTGCAGTCATCCATTTTGGCATCCTCCTGTAATATTTCCTTAAAGGTATGTATGCATTCCTGGCATCTGTGATTTTTGCTTTAAAAATATTTCATAATTCAAATGTTTTTGCCATTGCTAGGCAATCTGCCAATCTGCATTTAAATACAGTTAAGTTTCAGCCATTTTATTTGCAAAACTTCTGACATTACTGTAGACACAGGTGAGACTAAGTAATCTTCTATAGTTTACTATCCTGACACACCCCTTGAAATTATACAGGTCTGTATCCCAAGCTTTATCTTCCCTCTCATTTGAAACGTTGCTATCCCAAGCACATCGTATCAACACCAGATGTTGTGGCAACAAACAAGAATTCATGAGGCCAGTGCAAGCATTACTTTGACCCATATCATCAGATTCTGATGATATCGATCAAAGTACTGCTTGCACTCACCTCATCAATTATCAGTTTCTCCAATTCTTAAATAATTATTTGGACTATTTAAGACTTTTTTTGGGACTATTTTGGACTATTTAAGAACTGAACCCACGAAGAGCTAAAAGAAAACCAGGATGACAACAACAGGGATGGTATGATGAAATTCAAGAGTTCGTGGGCAGTAAATGGATGGCCATTGCACAAAACTGAAGAAACTGGAAAGTTGCTGGAGAGGCCTTCATCCTGCAGTGGGTTGAAAATGGTAGATGATAATGATGATGATGATAAAGAACTGAAACAGCAGGACGGATTTATATTTCTCAAAAACGCCCTGTAGTCAGGAAATCTGAGTTTAAATATACTTACTGATGAAGCAAGAAAGAGCATAAGGAACCTCTGGCTCATCACACCAAGTGATTTCTCTTTCCTAACATCAGAGAATGAATTTGATATATCTTCAGATAAACTGCTACTACCAGATGCAGACGTAAAAGAATCTCTACTACATGACTGATCTTCAATTTCACTATCAGCAGAAAAATACTGGCTACTCGATTCCAGAGACTGTGTGAACTGAAAATCTTTAACTGAGTGGATCTGTTCAGCAATGTTTTCCTTTTCAGCAAGAGCCTTTAAAAAAATTGATATAAAGCAAGGTTAACAAATGCTTTTGACTGGCATTCAACTGTTCAAAACATTTTTCAAACATTTAACAAACAAACAAACAAACAAAAAAAAACCCTTTTCAAAAGGAAAATGAATATATAATAATAATTCTACACTATGAAAAAGCAAGTAAAGTCATCCTATTAGTTGCACAGGGATAACTGATTTACACATTCAGTAAACATAAATGCATTAGAATCAGTAGAGGCATTTGATGCAAGAAAGCAAGCTTATGCAGCATCAGCCAAGAAAAAAAAAAATAATAATAAATAAATATATAAATAAAAAATAACCACTTCCACTTCACCCCTCTGTTCGTTTGAAATACCTGTCCAGCTGAGCCTTAAACTTATTTAGGCTATCAACTTCCATGACAAGGGATGGAAGTCTGTTCCAACAATCAACCACCCGCTGGCTAAAGGCAAATTTCCTCACGTCTATCCTACATCTGTCTTTCCTCGATTTGAATTTATGCTTACTTCCTTTGCTGCCTCCTTTAATATAACTGTATAGATCCCATCCACCCCAGGTGCCTTTCTTGTATTTATCTTCAACAATTTCTCCTCCACTTTACTCTCAGTTATTACAAGATTCTCTAGCTTACTGCCAGAGTTGAATACACCTCTGGCATTCCCCTCGCTGAATAACTCCTCATGTGTGAATGTCGATGCAAAATATTCATTTAGTTTGTTAGCTACCTGAGCAGGATCATCAACAGTTGACCCATCGATATCAAGTAGACCAATCTGATTCATCCCCTTCCTTCTAGAGTTTACATAAATAAAGAACTCTTTGCTGTTTTTCTTTGCATCCCTTGCCAAAGATTTCTCGTAATCTGCCTTCGCCTGCCTAACCTCCTTTGTAACTTGGTTACAGATCAACTTGTATCTATCATAGTCTTCTGTGTCACGTGTTAATTTGTATGTATCCCATGCATTTTTCTTCTCTGCCATATGTCTCATTAGTTCATCTGACATCCACTTAGGCCTAAACCTTGAACAATATTTCTTAGTTGGTATGTAAAGCCTAGTAGCTTCCAAGATAAGTTCTTTGAATGCTTCCCATTTTGAATTTGCTGTTGGTAACATCATCAGTTGGTCCCACTGTATAGAATTTAAGTACTGTCTCAGTCCATCATAGTAGCCTTTACGAAAGCAATAACCCTTCCCTTTACCCCTAATGGTAGTTACCTCTTTGAGTAAATCCCACTTCAGCACACTGTGATCACTGCCACCTAGTGGTTCATTTACCTGCAGATTCTTAATGCATGAAGAATCACTACTGATAATCAAATCAAGAGCATTACTCCCTCTAGTTGCCTCTCGAACATGCTGATGTAGAAAACAATTATCCAATAAATCCACAAAAGCCTTGCTAGTGTGCGAGTGACCAACCCACAAATTCCAGTCAATATCTGGGAAATTAAAATCCCCCATTATAAGACTCTCTGATTTACTGGCCCACTCTATTTCCCTGTACAGTATCTTATTATACTCATCAGAGTCATTAGGCCTATAGCACACTCCTACTCTGAATTTTGATTTTCCTATGCTTATGTCACACCAAACTGACTCGACACTGCCCTGTCCATCGATGTCGACTGGCTTCACTTCCTTGGATTTTATGTGTTTCTTAACTAATAGCATAACCCCTCCTCCCCTCCTGTCCTGTCCTGTCTATCCTTTCTATACACATTGTATTCCCCAAATTACAGTTCTGCATTCCTTATATCTGTGTGACACCACATCTCTGATATCCCAACAATATCTGCCTTTGATGTTTTGAGCAGTACCTCAAATTCATCAAATTTATTTACCAAACTCCTAGCATTGGTGTACACGCAAGTATACATGCACCTGTTTCTATTCTTAGCTACCCTAACACAGCCCATGTGTTTACTTGTACCGCAATGACTCCCAGCAGTCTCCGAAATATCCTGCATCTTGTTTTTCAGGCTTCTGCTCATTTCAATAGAAGCAGTGCAAGAATCACTTCCACCTCTGCCAGTGGCTACTGTTAATCTATTAGTCCTTGTATCCCTCCCCAACTAGCAGTTTTCCGACCCACCTAACACTGCCTCGACAGCCTCAGCAAATATTCTTGCACGCTTTCTATTTAAGTGTATCCCATCCCTGTAGAAGCAGTCTCTCCTGTTAACAAGTACAGACCAGGCTGAAAAAAATTCTACCCCTTGAGCCTTGCAAAATCCCTCCAGGGTCGAAATGATCGACAAGGCTCTCATCATATACTCCCTCCTATCGTGTCTGGGCAGAATTGCAGACACTTTCAAATTCAACCCTAATTCATGGCTTTTTTTCAACAGTGACCTGTACTTGCTAAGTAATTCTGCCGGTCTCCTACTCTTAATATCATTAGTGCCAACGTGTACAACAATATCACCTTTTGTGCCATTAAACTATAATAGTCATTCATGGGGAACTGTATAAAATGCTTTACTGAAGTCAAGGTAAATAATGCCAAAGTTGCTCCTTGCACCAAACTGTTTTATGATTTTGTCATAATAATTATCTAGATTGGTCAGGTAAGACCAATAACTTAATTAAGTAACAAAAACCCACACTGTGATCCTTTACGAATACCATCGTATTGTATCCTTAATCAAACTCCATGATCTTACTCACCACTGTAAAATAAAAAAATATATAAACAAATAAATAAAAATAGTATACAGCTGAAGGTCACTCACTGGCTTACCACTCCATACAAACGCCATGAAAGAGAACGCCTAATGAGTGACCTCGACCACTTCTTTTCCTCTCTGCTATAGTTACAATGGTGACAAAAACAAAACTTAGCAATCTTTGCTATTACATATGCAAAACCAGTTGAATTTCTCCATGGTACATTATTAAAAGCAAAATGTCATGTAAACCAATAAAGATTGCCACATTTAAAACAATTATTACTTAAGAAGAATAGTTTTTCTTATTCTCCATTGTAAAGTGTTTTTCCTCTGAAGCACATACATTGATATTTTAACAACACATGCCATGCTGTGACTATATTTATTGTCATTTGTTCACATTTAAACTGGACCATTATTTACATTATAACCTATCTTTTAACCAAAAACATTTACAGATGTAAAGAAATTCATTTGTTGGTGTGAATAATAGGTGCTTCTCCAAAACTACTCAATTACTGGGTGTAGCTCCCTAAACTCTGGAAAATTTGGGTATTTCTCAATTTCCAAGAGTCATGGATTTTAAAGAGCTTACTTTAAAAAAAATAACTCCTATATATATATATATATATATATATTGATACGAAAATGCAGTAGTGTATTTAATGTTAGATATAAATAATAGATTATATCAGAACCGATTAATGCCATCTGTATGGTCTTAATGGTTTAAACATTAAATCTGTCTGTAAATATATAATAATATATATATGGTAGTAGTTGAATGTACCTCGAAGGTGAGGTATAAGTACATCGGTATAGTGTAGACCCATTGTAGCCTGTGATACGCCATAACCCATCAAAACATGAAGACCTATGCACGTGCCAACGTAAACTGGAAAAAAAATAATATATACACATACAACATATAAAAATTATTAACATGTTAATTATAGGTATGTAGATACGTTGAAAGGGACTTTATCGAGGGCTAACCCTTTCAATGTATCAACCATAATTAACGAGCTATCCGTTTCTGTTATCATCATCCAGTCCAACAAATCCAAATGATAGTAAAAAAGTATACATAAGTGTGGTATACGAGAATGGGAGTTCCAAAAAGTAGACACCCAAGTGTGCATGCCCGAAAATTTCAACTTTATTAGGATGTTAAGGTTATCAATGTATAATAAAGTATGATAAATTTTGCAGTAGACTGGCGTGATGACATTTAGCCCGACAGATAGCTAATTTACAAAATTAATAGTTAGTATTACTAAGAATGAGATCCATCCACTGTTATACTTATATATGTGATAAGAGTTTAGCATTTTAATTATTAAATCAAAAAGATAGCAAGCGCTAACAGAAGGTGAACGGTGGTAGAGTAGAGTATAGCTATAGTACCTCAATCCCCCTCGAATTACTCTAACAGTTCATGAGGTATGAGGCCTCCATAGCAAGCTGGGAAGGAGCAGTAGTGCGTAGCACACACTTCTTGATTAGACCGGGGTTCGAGCCCATCACCACCAAATACGGAGGATGCGGAAAGATCAGGGAATGACTACCGCATATCCCGGAGCAATATGGCCTTAGTTGCTAATTCTCCTAAAAAAACAAAACATGAGGTATGAAAAGTAGTTTTTTTACAGCAGAAAGCAAGGTCAGCATAGGAAAAAGCAAAGATAAGGTTACTTAAGATTAAACTGGGAGTGCAACTGCCCATCCCTTATAGTAAGGGATCCTGGTTTTTGATTAGGTACGAAAAATTAGCAAGCATAAGCAGTGTCTAAGATATCTAAAAGGTCTAAAAGGATACGACTTACCACGTGTAGTCAGACAGTTAGAAAGACCGAATAAAAGCGCATATGTGATATATATGCGGCAATAGCAGTGTCAAGCGCCTACTGGTGTTTATAGTTAACATCATTAAAATTTCTAAAATGCTACTATTTATTTCAATTAATTCATTAGTATGTGGTGCCCTCTGTAGTTTTGTTATGTAAACTGATAGATGGTTCTCGAAGTAAAAGTAGAGTATGAAAAGAATATTTTTCCTGCCCATGGAGTAAATATAGGTACGACTTTTTCAATGAGTGTAAGCTATATATAACATACTCCATGGGTAGAACCTACTATATACATATATATATACACACATGCCCAGCCAATTGCAAGGATGTCATCATGATAAGACCACGAAATGTAACCACCAAATTTAAATGGCGTAAGTGCCATTCAAAACTTGATCGCATAAGTGCCATTCAAAACTATTATTGTTGGACTGGATGATGATAACAGAAACGGATAGCTCGTTAATTATGGTTGATTCTTTGAAAGGGTTAGCCCTCGATAAAGTCCCTTTCAACGTATCTACATACCTATAATTAACATGTTAATAATTTTTATATGTTGCATGCGTATATATATTATTTTTTCATATATATATATTATATAATTTTTATATGTTGCATGCGCATATATTATTTTTTCATAAATATAATTATATATTATATGTTATTTTTTACGGGCCTCCATAGCCAAGTGGTCAGGAGAGGGAGTGCAGTAGCACACGGTCTTTGAGTAGACCTGGGTTCAAGTGCCTGACTGCTGAATACGGTCGATCTGCCAACCCGCATTGAACCAGCGTGGCAGATTATGGTCCATTTCCCTCAGCATGAATTGTTGAGGAGGCTTCCATCCTGCAGTGGGTTGATAATGGCTGCACTTTACTTTTTTTTCTTTTTTTTTTTATTATTATTTTTTTCCAGTTTCCTTTGGCCCGTGCATAGGTCTTCATGTTTTGATGGGTTATGGCGGATCACAGGCTATAATGGGTCTACATTATACCGACCTACTTATACCTCACCTTCGAGGTTCATTCAACTACAACCATATATATTATTATTATATATATATATATATACACAGTGCTTTTTTTGGGACGGTACGCAACGGTGCACCGGTTTGGGGCGCTGACTCCCTTTAGAAAATACAGCTGCGAGTTACAGGCTCTGAAAAAAACGATAAGTGTTTGCTTTTTATTTACATAATTGTTATTTTATATTGTACTTAATACGTAGTCTTATAGTTCTAATTACGGTGGTTATTTTTATTTTAATTTATATAAACAGTTTTTGTGGATATACGTAATACTTTATAAAACCATTAGTCCGTTCGAATCTTGCAGGCATTGTTTTTTGTTTATAGTGATAGGGAATTCAAATTTTTAATTGAGGTAGCTAGGTAGCTCTAACGTATAATTATAGAAACAGTAATACGCTTCACTGTTTCTATTAGATAGCGTAGTATTGACATTTAATTTAATTTAATTTATTGATCTTATTAATTTAAAATATCATGCCCCAAACTAGAGCAGCAAAGCAATGGGCACAAAGTGGCAGGAGTGCTGTGACTCGTGGGAAAACTGAGGGGGGCGATTCTCCAACGCATCACAGCCTAAAAAAATGTGCAACTTGTGAAATGTTTGCCGAACTATCTGGAACGGAACATATTGCCATGGGGGATGTCTTTGTGTGTGCGCACGGTGTAAGGAAATCAGCCGACAACTCAGCGTTGTTATGGGCCTATATGAGAGTTTGAAGGACAGGGTGGATGCCCTTGAAAGATCTAAATTGAGTGGCCCATCAGGCTCTCAGCTGCCCACATCAATGCCAGAGCTTGCACTTGGTCATCACGCAACACAGCGGCAACCTCCAAAGCAGATTGCGCTGGTCCCAAAGGAACTAGTAGTTGTTGGGGACTCTATTGTCAGGGAAACGGGGAACATCCTTTGTAAAAAGGATAGGTGGAACAGGACCAGGGTATGTCTGACAGGGGCAAAGGTTGATGACGTTGTAGAGCAGATATCATCTTTTAGGGGCACAAAAGGTGATATAGTTGTACACGTTGGCACTAATGATATTAAGAGTAGGAGACCGGCAGAATTACTTAACAAGTACAGATCACTGTTGAAAAAAAGCCGTGAAATAGGGTTGAATTTGAAAGTGTCTGCAATTCTGCCCAGACACGATAGGAGGGAGTATATGATGAGAGCCTTGTCGATCAATTCGGCCCTGGAAAGATTGTGCAAGGCTCAAGGGATAGAATTTTTTTCAGCCTGGACCGTACTTGTTAACAGGAGAGACTGCTTCTACAGGGATGGGATACACTTAAATAGAAAGGGTGCAAGAATATTTGCTGATGCTATCGAGGCAGTGTTAGGTGGGTCGGAAAACTGATAGCTTGGAGGGATACAAGGACTAATAGTTTAACAGTAGCCGTAGGCAGAGGTGAAGGTGATTCTTGCACAACTTCTATTAGAATAAGTAGCGACCTGGAGCGAGGGGTGTTGGGGGTTTCAGGGACGGATGGAAGTCATCGTGAAAGAGGTGGGTATATGGGATGTGTTAGAGTAATTAAGAATAAGAATAGGTGCATGTATACTTGCATGTATACCAATGCTAGAAGTATAGTAAATAAATTTGATGAATTTGAAGTGTTGGTCAAGACATCAAAGGCGGATATTGTTGGGATATCAGAGACGTGGTGTCACACAGATATAAGGAATGCCGAACTGGAATTTGGGGAGTACAATGTGTACAGAAAGGATAGACAGGATAGGAAGGGAGGAGGTGTTATGCTGTTAATAAAGAAAAACATAAAATCAAAAGAAGTGCATCCAGTTGATATAGATGAACAGTGCACTGTTGAGTCAGTTTGGTGTGACATAAGCACTGCGAAAGCAAAAATAAGAGTAGGAGTGTGTTATGGGCCTAATGACTTGAATGAGTACAATGAACAATTGTACAGAGAAATAGAGTGGGCTAGTAAATCGGAATGTCTTATAATGGGGGATTTTAACTTCCCAGATATTGACTGGAACTTGTGGGTTGGGCACTCACACACTAGTCAGACTTTTGTGGATTTATTGGATGATTGTTTTCTGCAGCAGCATGTTCGAGAGGCAACCAGAGAAAGTAATAAGTCAGTCCTCGTATAGCACGATAGTTGTGTTCCTAGAAACACTCGTGTAATGCAAAATCGTGCAATATAAACAACAGGCCCTATGGGAAAAATAGGGTTAGGTGCCAAAAACACAAGATTGAACACACATTTGTAACCAAAAACATTACAAACACAATAAATAATCGTAAAAAAATACTTACGTATTTTATTACGACTATTACGTAATAAAATATTGCTAATGCTTTTTCTTCTATCGTAAGCAAACTTGTTTTTTGTTTGATTTTCTATCCAAACAGATGACAGCCATTCCATCTCTTCCAAATCTGTGTGTTTTAATCTAATGGATTTTAATTACACTTTGAGTTGTTCCTGCTATGAAAGTTGTTTTTATTTTCTCCGCATTCTTTGTAATTCTCGGAGTTGCCTCATTTAGGTCTGTAGCATGTGCAATATCACATGGTCTTTCATTTCGCTCAAAGCGTTTCAAAATTTCATACTTTTTCTCTATCGACAGAGGCGAACTGGCCATAAGCCTTACCAGGGAAACCCCGGTGGGCCGGAGGCCGGTTGGATTTTGGCCATAAACCATAATATGAGGCCACTACAAATTTTCCCGGGTAAGAATTTTTGATCCAGTCCGCCTCTGTTTATCGATATTGCTTTTCTTTTTCTCTGTGAATCTGCAGTGTCTTCACCAGGACGCTTCCTTTTCACACCTTTTAAGTATTTTACTCATTTTTAGGGAATAAAGAACAATTACAAAAAGAGGAGGCACCCTTGATACACATAAACAAAGCTGTGCGCGTGTAGCAACTGAATACACAACACTGTAAAGGCAGAGATACACTATTAACACCTCACATTTTACTAAAGCACATTTCTGGGGGTTACTACCATAAAACAATAAAAACAATTTCCAGTTGCGTTTCTGCTAGTGGAATCTGTTATAAACTGGTAGTAAAATCGATCTAATTGCATTTGCGATAAACCGATAGCTGGAATTGTGTGGATTTTTACGTTATTATGGTGAAATGTGTTTCCCCTTCATTGATATAAAAAACAAATACATTTTCTGAATCTTCTCTTCATTCCTATCGTGTTGCGTTCGGTTGGGGTGATTCTGCGTTCGACTGCCATTTCTTGTAAACACAAAGGCGAATCGTGCATAAGCGAATTCGGTTCGTGTTATATAAGATATCGTTCCCCTATTCATAAATCATGTATGATCGAATTCGTGTAGTGTAAACACGTGTTATACGAGGACTGACTGTACTCTTGATCTGTTATCAGCAGTGATCATTCATGTATTAGGAATTTGCAGATAAAAGAACCACTAGGTGGCAGTGATCACAGTGTACTGACGTGGGATTTACTTAAAGATTTAACTACTATCAGGGGTAAAGGAAAGGGTTTTTGCTTCCGTAAAGGCGAGTACAGTGGTCTCCGACAGTTTTTAAATTCTGTACAGTGGGATCAACTGACAATGTTACCAACAGTAAATTCTAAGTGGGAAGCATTCAAGGAATTAATCGTGGAAGCTACTAAAAGGTTCATACCTATTAAGAAATATTGTTCAAGGTTTAGGCCTAAATGGTTGTCAAATGAACTAATGAGACTCGTAACAGAGAAGAAAAATGCATGGGATGCATATAAATTATCAAGCGACTCAGAAGCATATGGCAGATATAAGTTAATCTGTAATCAGGTCACAAAGGAGGTTCGGCAGGCAAAGGCAGATTACGAGAAATCCTTGGCAAAAGATGCTAAGAAAAACAGCAAGGATTTCTTTACTTATATAAACTCTAAAAGGAAGGGGATGAATCTGATCGGTCCACTTGACATCGATGGTTCAACTGTTGATGATCCTGCTCAGATAGCAAACAAACTGAATGAGTATTTTGCATCTACATTCACACGTGAGGAATTATTACAGTTTGAAAATGGAAGAAGGTTATCAAATTGTAGCAAGATACTTAATGATTTTGTAATAAGCGAGAGCAAAGTGGAAGAGAAATTGTTGAAGTTAAACGTAAGAAAAGCACCCCGGGTGGATGGGATCTATCCAGTTATATTAAAGGAGACGGCAAAGCAACTAAGCAAACCCTTAGCCATAATTATGAGAGCATCCTTGGACTCAGGGGAGGTTCCCACGGACTGGAGATGTGCAAATGTATCCCCAATTCACAAAGGGGGATCGAAGGGTGACACGAGTAATTACAGACCAGTTAGTTTAACTTCTGTTCCGGGTAAAATAATGGAGTCACTGGTTAAAGATGCATTGCAGGATCATCTAGACAAGACTGCAGCAATAATTCAGACACAGCATGGGTTTGTTAAAGGAAAGTCTTGTCTGACAAATTTGATAGGATATTATGATGTGGTTACAAAGGAACTGGATGCGAAAAATAATTTTGATATCATATATTTGGATTTCAGGAAAGCTTTTGACACTGTTGCGCATGGAAGACTATTGTACAAATTGGAGCAGAATGGTATTAAGGGTAAGTTGCTACAATGGATAAAAGGATGGTTAAGTGCGAGAAGACAGAGGGTGGTAATCAATGGGTGCTGCTCTTCTTGGACTAATGTTATTAGTGGAGTCCCACAGGGTTCGGTGTCAGGTCCACTGTTGTTTTGTATATTTATCAATGATATTGATGAAGGTATATCAGGCTTAATGTCGAAGTTTGCAGATGATACAAAGGTTGGCAGGGTTGTTAATGACAGTAATGGCAGTGTGCTACTGCAACAGGATCTAGATAATTTGGGCAGATGGGCTAAGAAGTGGCAACTGAAGTTTAACCTTGACAAATGCAAAGTACTACATAATGGTAGAAGTAACCCCAGAGAAACGTACCAACTGTGTGGTACTACACTTAAGGTGGTAGAAAATGAAAAAGACCTGGGAGTAATTGTGCAGGCAGATATGAAGTTTTCTGAGCAATGCAGACAGGCTGCCAGGGCAGGTCATGGGGTTTTGTCAATGATATATAGGAATTTTGCTAGCAGGGAAAAGGAGGTGATTATCCCTCTGTATAAGGCAATGGTCAGGCCACGGCTTGAGTACTGCATACAGGTCTGGAGGCCTCATTTTAGGAAGGATGTAGATTTACTTGAGCATGTACAGAGAAGGGCAACAAGATTGGTGAGGGGAATGAAGGGATCCTCTTACCAAGAGAGGCTTAAGTTCTGCAAATTGCAGTGGCTGGAGACTAGGCACCTGCGCGGTGATCTGATTGAGGTATATAAGGTCTTGAATGGGTTGAGCACGCTGAATTCTGATGGGATCCTTCCACTTGTTCAGATTACGAATCTATGGGGGCATAAATTCAAATTAAGAAAAGACAGATGTAGAATAGATGTGCGGAAATTTTCCTTTAGCCAGCGGGTGGTTAATTGCTGGAACAAACTTCCATCTGTCCTTGTGGAAGTTGATAGGTTGAATAAATTTAAGGAGGAACTGGACAGGCATTTGGAGGGAATGGTGTGATTTTATTTTATTTTTTTATTTTTTGGCTGATGCTGCATAAGCTCATACATTTGCTTTCTTGCATCACATGCCACTACTACTACTACACAGTGCTTTTTTTGGGACGGTACGCAACGGTACAGCGTGCTGGCACCTTTATTAACAGTGACATTTGGATGCAGTGCACTTCGAAATTAGTGATATTCCGTAAATTTTTTTCATGTGGTTACCTACTATACAAATAAGTTTAAAATTATTATTTAACTACATTTGCATTTTTCACTGCCTATTGTTAAGATATTTTCTATAAAAAACTGTATAACCATTTTTATAATTCTAAATTACTCAGTCGGACCTCTGTTTAACAAAGTCCTTTTATAGTGAATTATTTTGAATTCTCCTTGGAAGATACATTTAAAATTCTTTCCATTGAGCGAAGAAAATTTTCATATAGCGAATGGATTAGGAGAGAATTAACTCGGTACAAACTGTTCGCATTTCTGGCCTTCGGGCAATTAGTGCTGCTGCGTTAATTAAGAGAGGCAAAGAGATTAGCATTCTACAACTTAGTGGTACCTGGTAAAACCTATCCGACCGCCTGTCCCATATACGGTGATGTTGTTTGTTATTTGGTTTTTAGGAGCATTAGCAACTAAGGCCATATTGCTCCGGGAATATGCGGTGGTCATTCCCTGACCTTTCCGCATCCTCCGTATTTGGTGGTGACGGGCTCAAACCCCGGTCTAATCAAGAAGCATGTGCTACGCACTGCTGCTCCTTCCCACCTGGCTACGGAGGCGCCTCCATATACGGTGAAGTCGAGCTGGTCAACAGTGAACAGATCAAGGGGTATGGTCCACCTTCCCGTACAGGAGCCATATTCAAAAAAAAATTAAAAGTTAGATTTCTCTAGTGTGTTACATTTTCCACATCTTGTTGCTTGTCAAAGTAAAATTGAAAATATTTGAAAATTTTATTAAGTACATTACACAATTACATTTACTGAACAAAACATTGAATGAGAATTTTTTTGATAATTAACAAAATTTAAAATGCTGTTTTAGTTCACTTTCCAGGCGGGCCATAGGTTGGACACCTCTGTGAATCAACTGTAAGCGCCCCATTCGAGAATTAGGAGGGAGTTATTTTCTTTTACCCCAACAAATAATAATCTGTTGTTTCGCGGAAGTGCATTATCCACATTTTTCCGTAAATTTTTCCTATTAGCATTAGCATTAGTAGAGGCATTTGATGCAAGAAAGCAAGCTTATGTAGCATCAGCCAAAAAAAAATAAAAAATAAATAAAAAAATAACATAAATAAATAAAAATAACCACTTCCACTTCACCCCTCTGTTCGTTCGAAATACCTGTCCAGCTGAGCCTTAAACTTATTTAGGCTATCAACTTCCACGACAAGGGATGGAAGTCTGTTCCACCAACCAACCATCCGCTGGCTAAAGGCAAATTTCCGCACATCTATCCTACATCTGTCTTTCCTCAATTTGAATTTATGCCCTCTCAGGTGATTATTCTGAGCAAGAGGAAGAATCCCATCAGCATTGAGCATGCTCAAACCATTCAAGGCTTTGTACACCTCTATCAGATCACCTCGCTGGTGCCTAGTTTCCAGACACTGTAATTCGCAAAACTTAAGCCTTTCTTCGTAAGAGCATCCCTTTGTCCCATTCACCAATCTTGTTGCCCTTCTCTGTACTCGTTCCAGCAGCTCTACATCCTTCTTGAAATGAGGCCTCCAGGCCTGTATACAGTACTCTAGGTGTGGCCTCACCATTGCCTTATACAATGGAATAATCACCTCCTTATCCCTGCTAGAAAAATTCCTATATATCATTGACAATACACCATGAGCTACTCTTGCAGCCCGTCTGCACTGCTCAGAGAACTTCATATCTGCCTGCACAACCACCCCCAGGTCCCTTTCATTCTCTACCACTGTCAGTGTAGTACCACAGAGTTGATACGTTGCTCTGGGGTTGCTGTTTCCCATATGTAGTACTTTACATTTGTCAATGTTAAACTTCATTTGCCACCTCGAAGCCCATCTGCTCAACCTTTCCAAATCCTGTTGCAGCAGCATAGTGTCAGTAGTGTCCTTGACAACCCTGCCAACCTTCGTATCGTCTGCAAACTTGGACATTAAGCCTGATATACCATCATCAATATCATTTATAAATACAGAAAACAATAAAGGACCCAATACTGAACCCTGAGGGACTCCACTAATAACATTAGTCCATGATGAGCAGTGTCCATTGATTACCACTCTCTGTCTTCTCCCCCTCAACCACCCCTTTATCCATAGCAGCAATTTGCCTCCAATGCCACCTGCTCCAATTTGTGCAGCAGTCTTCCATGTGCAACAGTATCAAAAGCCTTTCTAAGATCCAAGTATATAATATCAAAGTTATTCCCTGCATCCAGTTCTTCTGTGACTGCATCATAGTATCCAATCAAATTGGTCAGGCAAGACACTTCCCCTTAACAAAACCATGCTGTGTCCTAGCTATAACTGAAGTCTTGTCTAGATGATCCTGCAGTGCTTCTTTAACCAGTGCCTCCATTAATTTTCCGGGAACAGAAGTTAAACTCACAGGTCTATAATTACTTGTGTCAGCCTTTGATCCCCCTTTGTGAATTGGGGTCACATTTGCACATCTCCAGTCCATGGGTACCTCCCCTGAGTCCAATCTCTGTCCAACCCCTATCTCTGTTTACATGGTCACAGTACCTGAATATCCGAATGACACTGACATTTTGGATAGTTTCAAAAGAAAAGAAAAGAAAAATATCAAATTTGAGAACTAGTGACAATACCAATGATGAGAGAAGGAAAACAAGGACAACAAAGGTATTAAAACCTTCTAAACATGAATTGTTAGCATTTGGTGAAAATAAAGTTTTCACCAAATGAAAATTCAATTAGAAAATTACAGTTAAATTAAAGAGATACAATTCGTGGATTTCGGGAATACCTAACTGAAAAGATGGTTTCGGAAGAATTGAAGCATTTGATGTACGCTCTGAGTATGATACCTATTTCATCGAGTGAATATGAACAAGGATTTTCACAATGAATCTGATCGCCAGCCCAACCAGAGCTTCGTTGATGACAAAAACAGTTTCGTCACTACTGTTTCTTAAAATTGCAGGCCTACTGCTGACCTGCTTCGATCCAGCAAAATATGTCGATTCATGGCTGCTTCGGAAATGTCATTCAGCAAGAGACGCACAAAGAGAAAGAAAAGAAGTCAACATAGGGTGTCTGATGAAAACTTAATAAAAATTTGGAATATTCTACAAAAACATTATTACGAAAGTATTTTTACTTGTTATTTATTTTTACTTATTATTTTTAGGGTTCTTCATTAGACTACGGACCCTTATAACGTCACTCGGTCATCTGTCCGTCACAGCATTGCATCTATGGAATCACTCGACCTATTGACTTAAATTTTGCATGGGGTTGTACATCATGTGGGCCAACATAACGCCATATCGATCGTTGTTGACAAAAATTTGTTTGAGAAATTGGGGTAAAATGTGGGGGAGGAGACATAAAATGTCGACAACCTATAGCTTATTATACACCATTGGAAAGAGCTCAAACTAGTAGGTTTAAAATATAGGTTTAAAATATTTTTTAAATTAGAAATGGTGGCGCCAGACAAGAAAATTTGAGTAATTTGTGTCCCCCCATCTATTTCCGTTGCTAATGGAGCTAAAAGTTTAAAAATCACATTAGTTATGCGTTATTCGATGCTTATCAAGGGAAACTATTCCGATTGAAATGTATCATTTACTTTTTGTGTTAAAATTAAAAAACCAATTTTTTATTGCGCTTCGATTCTTTGTACTAAGTAACTCTCCTTTTGGTGACAAAAAGGTTGCTAAATAGTTAGTTAATAATTCTATAAAGGTCATTTATAAATTTTGCGATGAGAAGTACTTTTTAACAATTTTCCAAGCTGGAGTTGTCCCAGCAAGGAGGTACTCAGACAGCCAGTGTTGATACAGCGGTGGTGGTGGTGGGGAGGCACCTGCTCGGAGTCTTGCATGGCCCTCACCTGCCAGTTGTTTCTCTCCCAAGACTTTAAATCGCTTCTCCAGAAAGAAGTCGGAGTTGCTTCTCCCACCCTTGTCATTCATAACAACTGGAAAGACTCAAATAGAAAACGTTTTCGTTAGTTTCTCAGTTTCAGGCCAAGCCAGGGTACTAGAAACTTTTTTCATCTACCATAAAGCTCTCTATTTGAGATACTACACTAATGACCATTTGTGACTAGGGACCCTTCATGCTGAGTGCCCGGCACTAAGTAGTTGACCAATTTATTTACTTATTTTTTTTTTTATACTTGAATAATAAATTTATGCTTAATAAACTGTGTTAATATACTAAATTTGTTGTTCTTATTCCAAAAACATTACTAAAGTAACAATATCAGGAAAAAAAAAAATTTTTTTTTAACTTTAAATTTCCAATTTTTCCTGATAGCAAAGAATGAGTACCAGCACCTATTTTTTTACAAAAAAAATACTATATATATATATATATATATAGCATTAGGCTCTACCACTATTACTAACATCTTTAACAGATATTATATTTAGACTATTTTAAATATATACAGGGTGATTCCCTACCAGTGCAACAAACTTGCAGGAGGTGTAGGGGCACAAAGACGAATCGAAATCACATAGCATTGCAGGGTCCGAAATGCCTTCATTATGCGGTAGAGGACGTTGAACGGGAGGTCGCGTGAACAGCGATCCCACTGGAAGTCAGCATTTGCGAACCATTTCTGTTGAAGAAACCAAGTAGCAAAAATCCTCTGGAGTGGATAATCCGCAGGCTCCAATGATTGGACACGTTGCAGATGGTATGAACTCGTTTGGTTTGTTGATAGTATCCTCCATAAGGTGGATTGGGAAATACCCAATCGTTGACTTATCGCTCGAGTACTCGTACTCGGATTGCCTTCTGCAAGACGTAGGACATTCTCCTCATTGTCTGGTGTCCTCGTCATTCGCTCTCGATTCATGGTACCTCTTGTGAAACAACCAGGCTCACGTAACCTTCTGTGCACATGTGCAAAAATCGTATGATAAGGAGCACGCCTGTGCGGGAAACGTTCCTGGTACAAGCGCAGAACGGCGAGCCCATTACAGTCCGCAGCTCCATACGCGAGGTGCATGTCGGCCAGTTCAACATTTGAATACTTGTCCATCCTACTGCCTTGGGAACCGGTTCGCAAATGCTGACTTCCAGCGGGATCGCTGTTCATGCGACCTCCCGTTCAATGTCCTCTACCGCATGACAAAGGCATTTCAGACCCTGCAATGCTATGTGATTCCGATTCGTCTTTGTGTCCCCTAACACCTCCTGCAAGTTTGTCGCACTGGTAGTGAATCACCCTGTATATATGCTTTTTGCTGCCTCTGATGTTTTATTTACCTTTTTATTTTTATTATGAAAGATTCAGTTTTCAACTATTCAAACATTATTCAAATATATGTATAATTATATCACATGACAGTAGTGGGCAGATTTGCTAACGCTGTGCCCGTGCTGCCATCCATAGTTCATTTTTGTCTATATAATCTGGTTAAGATTACTTTTTGTCAGTGGTGTGGCTTTGCATTGGAGTGCTTGTATCTGTCCTATTTTTAATTTTCGCTGCATCGGGACCACCACTATTCAAGTCTTCTGCACTGGCAGTTCAATCTGGGGATCGGGTGTTGGACTGATCTTTCGATTGACTCGCCTTTGCGACAATTTGTCTAGCAATCGAAATGCAGCGATTCCCTGACCATAATTGGCTTTGTGGTCCTCTGTGGTGAGATAAATAATAAATAAATAAATTTTCTGTTTATACTCTGGGACGACCAAACGGTCAGAGGAGTTCACAAGATAGACAGAATACACGAAACAGCACCGTATTCAGTAGTCACGGGCTTGAACCCCGGTCACTCAAGGCACGTGTACTTATGCACCCGCGCGCCTGACCACTAGGCTACAGCGGGGCGTAATGGTCAGTCTATTATTGATTTATTTTTGTTTTATTTTATTGTAGTTGGTTTATATCTCTGTTGGTGGTATTTCACATAAATTTGGACTGGTGCCCGTCAGAGGGGGCACCGTTAAATTTCTATTTAATTGGCATTAAAAATTTAATTGATTATTATTTTATTATCTTTGCATTTAGATGTTCTAAATTATCTTGGAGAGTTTCTGCTGCAATATTTTTACTCTTGTTACCCTTCTCTTCCCTCCCTGTTGGTTTGATCGTTATGTTTAATTTTGACTATTTTCGCTCTTCTGTCTTGCCATGCTGCTGGCATTATTTTTATATTTTAAAATTTATTTATTTTTTATATATATATAAAAGATAAATAAAAAATAAACTTGATATATATATATATATAAAGCAGTCTTTCCCTATTCACATTTTTCCTTCATTTTACTATTCCCTCTCTTAGCCCTACAGACCTCAAATGAGGTTCCTTCCCCCTAAGGTTGGTTGCCAAGCTAAGTAGCCCACACATTCAGTATTTCCTCATAGCACAACACAAATATTGCTTCCTCTACATCTAAAAAACTGTGTTTTCTCTTTCGCTCTCAGTGTTACTTTTCTTCCAAATAGCCACTCACTCTACAAATCTCAAATCCACCTACCAGGGAATATAGAATGAAAAAGACTACAGTAATTGCACAAGCTGACATGAAGTTCTCTGAGCAGGTACAAATGGGCTACAAGAACCGTTCATGGGATTTTGTCGATAATATATATGGAATTTTGGTAGCAGGGATGGCAAGAAGGTAATTAATGTATTATATAAGACAATAGTAAGGTCACCTGCTGAGTATAATGTGCAGATATGGGAGTCTCGTTTTAGGAAGAATGTGGAACTTTTGGAGCAGATACAGAGAAGAACAACAAAATTAGTGGGCATGAAAGATTTCTTTCTTTCCAAGGAAGACTTCAGTTCTGCAACCGGCAGCACTTGCAAGGAGATCTGACTGAAGTATTTAAGACTTTGAATAGACTGAGTAAGCTAAATGTTGATGGCATCCTTATTCCTGCTCAGACAACATACATAAGGGGCATAAATCTAAATTGAGGAAGACTAGTTTCAGGACAGATGTGCAGAAATTTGATTTCACCAGAGGGTAGTTGATTGTTAGAACAAACTTTCATTTGATGTTGTGGAAATGGGTAGTTTGAATAAATTTAAGGAGGAATTAGGCAAATTATTAAATCAGACAGGTAATGGGAGGGTTTTTTTTTTTTTTTTTTGCTAATGCTACATGAGCTTGTTTCATTGAATCGTGAATATTACCCACAGCATAGGAAAATACATGCTGGACTTCACTGTATTTTATATGAACAATTAGCACTCAAATTTTTTCTGCATAGAAAGCAACCTTCAAACCCCTATATTCACTTATGCTTTTAGTTCTATACCTATCATTACAGAACTTGAAACGTGTGTGTGTGTGTGTGTGTGTGTGTGTGTGTGTGTGTGTGTGTGTGTGTGTGTGTGTGTGTGTGTGTGTTGTGAACCCTCATACTAAGCTAAAAATAATTTTAAAAAAATAAATACAGTAAACCCCCGCTATTCGCGGTATCTGTATTCACGGTTTCGCGTATTCGCGATCGCTGATTTAATATAAAATGAAACTTAAAAAATGTGAATTTTAAAGTGCCGTGAATATTTTCCGCCATAAAAAACATGGGCGTGGCTAAAATTATCTTTCCCGGTCAAAACAGTGCTCAGTGGGTGGGGGGAGAGGGGTGACAAAATCGCGAGCGTGGATGTTTCTCGCTAATCCTTGTTCAGTATGTGTTATGCGTTTGTCAGGGAAGGTTTCGTCGTTTGCTTTTAATTTATATGCTTATAAATTGAATAAATTTATCAATTTATAAATCGATATGCTTACAAAAATGATAAATCTACCGTTTTGCAGTGTAAAACAGACTTTTTCGAGTGTGTTAACGGAAGAAAGTGACTTTATTGTGGACAAGTTCTTTCTGACCCCTACAAAAATATGGCTACGAATAAAAAGAGAAATGTGAAAATATCAAAGAAGGTAATCACAGTAGCGAATAAAATTGAGTTATTAAACAAAATTTCTAATGGTGAAAGTGTCTCCTCAGTGGCAAAACATTATAAAATCAATGAGTCAACGGTACAATCAATTAAAAAATCGGAAGAAAAAATCCGCCGTAGTGTCCGTGAAAACACGCTAATTGTTTCAAAAATTTCCTCTGTAACTCGTGATGTTAAATTAGAAAAAATGAAAAAGCTTTAAATCTGTGGATAGAAGACCGAACTCAAAATAAAATTCCGTTAAGTTCACTCATCATTCGTGAAAAAGCAAAACTCCTTTATCAACACTTTAGCGAAACTGGTGATAGCACTGGCAGGATAAGTTTTTTTGCTAGCAAAGGCGCTGGTTTGAAAGATTTGTTTGAAATTTCTAATAAATATTACATTTAATATTAAATTGTTTCTTATTTTCATTTCGATGCCATATGCTTGAATTTCACTATGTACTGTCTATGTACATAGTCATATTATGAAGGTACATATAATACATACATAGACAAAATTTTTGACTAGTTTTTGTTATGTATTTCGTACTTTGGAACGGAACCCCTTTATTACTATGGGAGCCAAAACTCAGTATTCACGTTTTCGGTATTCGCGACATTTCTCAGGAACATAACCCCCGTGAATAGCAGGGGTTTACTGTACTGGCATTATGAAAAAACATGGTGCACTATACAATATAATTAAATTGATATTAACCATTGGGTGGGGACTTAAGGAGAATATTCATATAAAGTTATAAATTTTAACAATGGGATGGAGGTAATAAAAAAGACATTTCATTTTATGATGGGGGGGGATGCATTCCCACTTTATTATTGCTAAGTGGAGTTTACTATGAGAGTTATAGATCAGGAGACTATTAATATAAAACTTATCAAATTAACAGTAATACTAAATTTATTACCTTTAATTTACAAAGTGTTCCAGGTAAAGCTGCTTTCCCAAACCACTGGTACTTATTTTTGGCAACCTTTGTTAACAGCTCCACACTTTCCAGGACATTAACTATGTCATAAATTCTTCTCCTCTCTACTCCTAAAAACAAATCAAACCACAAGTTTAAGAAACAAAAATTCTTTATCAATTCTATGATATTTTTAAATATAAAAGAATCACCAATGTACCACCCAAAGCCCAAAAGAGGCATATTCCAAACTATAAAAAGATTAATAATGCTCAGGCATTGTAACATCTTTTAAGCTACTTTCTGCAATCTAATCCAAAACTTTGGATTAGATTGTAGATTGGAAAGCTTCATAGTCATCATTTAGTGTTAGTACTGAAAAATGATGCAAGAAAGTAAGCTTATACTGCATCAGCCAAAAAAAAAAAAAAAAACCTTGATCATCTGTACATTTGTGTAATTGGCCAATCCTTCTTTATTCAAACAACCCACTACACAACACCAGGTGAAGGTTTACTCCAACAATCAATCTCTTGGCTGAAGGCAAATTTTCACACATCTTTGCTGCATTTTCATAGACCTAATTCAAGTTAGATTAATGTCCCCATATGTATGTTTCATATGGGGATACATTTAGTTTATTCAATCTATTTAAAACCTTAAACAATCAGGTTACAATCAGGTCTCCTCACATCTAGTTTGAAAAAAGACAGAATCCAATCTTTCTTGGAGAGGGCATCCTTTTGTACAACTGACTAATCATGTTACCCTTCTATGCACTCACTAAATGGATCCACATCCTTCCTAAAATAAGGCTTCCAGAATTGCATACAGTACTCAAAGATGTGGCCTAACCTCTGCATATACAATGGTATAATCATGTCCTTGTCCCTGCTGGCAAAATCCCAGTATTACTGACAGAAACTCTTGAGCTGTCCTAGCAACCTGTCTACACTGCTTAGAGAATTTTGTTAGAGGGTGCAATTATTCATGTCTTTTACATTCTTTACACCTCAAGTGTGATACCATCCAACTGGTATGCTATTTGCTATCCACACAGCATGCATTTATCAACGTTAAACCTCAGTTCCAACTTCTTTTTTAGGTCTTATCACAGCAGTAAACCCTGATTCCTGTCACTAATCAGCCTGAAAATCTTTGTATCTTTTGAAAACTTTAAGACATTAATCTTGATATACCTTTGTCAATATCATTAATAAATATTGAAAATTGCAAGGGGACCTGACATTGAACCACCCTGAGGGATACCACTAGTGTGTGTGTGTGTGTGTGTGTGTGTGTGTGTGTGAGAGAGAGAGAGAGAGAGAGAGAGGGGGGGGGGGGGGAATCACCAAAGAAAGAGAAGAATGATGATATCCAGCTCAGGACCCTTGGTGTGCCAAGCCCATACTCACCAGATGTGAGCCCCTGGGTATTAGTCCAAGAAGAGCAGTGTCCATTTATGATCTCACCCTTCATCCATAGCAGTAACTTGCCCCTAATGCGACACTGCTCCGATATGCACAGCACTGCTTCATGCGAAAAGTGTCAAAAGCTGTGTTGAAATACAAGTATATGGTGTCAAAATTAATTTTTGTATCCAGTCCTTTGTTACTGCATTATAATATACAATCAGATACCTACTAACAAATCCATGCTGCAACTGCCATATTAAACTATATTTCTGTCAAGATGATCCTACATTACTTCTTTAACTGCCAACACCATCATTTTCCTTAGAACAGAGGTCAAGTTCACGGTTCTGTAATTACTCAAATCACACATTTATTATCTCCTCCCCTTGTAAATAGGAGAAACATTTGAACATCTACAACCTATAGGGACCTCACCTGAATCCAAGGATGCTCTCACAATTATGGCTAAAAGTTTTTTTTTTACCTCTTTTGCTGCTTACTTTTAACATAACTGGATAGAATAGATTCTATCCTTAAGTGCCTTGTTACTTCCAGCTTCAATTTCTCTTCTACTTTCTTCTCAGTTATCACAAAATCATTTGGCTCCCATTTACAACTTGGAATAGTTCTGGTATTTCCATCAAAAAAATTCTTCAGGTGTAAATGTAGATGAAAAATATTTAGTCAGTTTGTCAATACAATGAAAAGGATCATCAATAGTTATGCCATCCATAACTATTGATGTAAAAGTAGCAAAGAATTCTTTGCTACTTTTCTTCATATTCTTGCTGACAACTTCTTATAATCAGCCTTAGACACCCTTAGTAACTTAATTCAAACTATTTTATACTCTAGGTCTATGTGTTCTCAGATAATTTGCAATCATTCCATGCATTTTTCTTCTCATTCACTCTCCTGCTGAGTTCACTCTGACATCCATTTAGGCCTAAACCTTAAAGAATAACTGTTAATTGGTATAAAAAGCTTAGTAACTTCTAAAATTACTTCCTTGAACTTTATAATTTGCAGTTGTTAACATCAGTTAGTCCAATGAAAAGAATTAAAAAACTGCATAAAACCATTGCAAATCACCTTTGCAAAAGCAAAATCTCATAGCTTTAAACTTGCCAGTAGTTATACCTTTATATAAATCCTACATCAGTATTCTATGTTTACTAGTTTTTTGCCTGAAGCAGTGGCGTGTTTTTTTTTTTTTTTGTTTTTTTTTACCTGAAGATTCTTAATGAACAAAAAAGGTACTACTGTTAATTCAGATCAAGGGTATAGTTCTTTCTCATTGCTTACCATGCTGATATATAAAACAGTTAACCAGTACATCCAGAAAATCTCTGCTACTGTATTAGCAACCAGCCCCAAACTTCAAGTTGATATCAAAATCCTCCATTAGAAAACATTTTGATTTACTAGTCCATTCTATTTATCTGTGTAGCTGTTTATACCCATCAGTCATTTTAGCCTACAGCATGTTCATACTCTCATTTTTGTTTCCCAGTGCTTATGCTTATGTGACACAAAACTAACTCAACACTGAACTAGTACCCATGCCAACTGGAGGCACTGCCTTAGATTCTATATGCACCTTAAGCAAAAGCATGGCTCCCCCACCTCCTGTCCTGTCTGTCCTCTGTATATACTGTACTCACCATATTCAAATTCTGCATACTCTATATCTGAGCAGAACCATGTTTCTGATATTCTTATAATGTCCACATTTGATGACTTAACTAATACCTCAAATTCATCAATTTACTATGTACTTAGCATTAATATACAATGCAAGTATGTAGAGTGAGGACTTAGTATCCTTAACACAGCCCAAATATTTGTTTGTCACATGAGGGCTCTTACACCAGGCCTTGTAATCCTTCACACTGTGCTTTCCAGGCCACTGTATATCCCAATAGATGCAATGAAAGAATTAATTTTGCCCCTGTTTGCAGCTACTGTTAAACTATTAGTCTGCATATCCCTCCTCCTAATCTAACAGTTTTCCAACCCACATAACATTGCTTTGAATCATCAGCAAATATTCTTGCATCCCTTCTATTTAAGAGTATCCCATCTGTGTAAAAACAGTCTTCCTTGTTAACACATTTGCTTCCACCTATATCAGAAAGAGTGCATTCACTATGCCGTAATTTTCAAAATGTTGAGAAATATTTCAGAACCTCAACGTTCCAAAAATTCATATCTAATAGTTGAAAAGTAAAAGTCTGGAATTCATAGCTAAAAGTGATCACTTACTTCTGAGCTGAGCAATACAGCAGAACTAAGGCAGCAACAGAAAGCAATGCTCTTGGTCTGATCATTTCAATGAATGACCTCCTTCCATTAAAAATCTCCAGATAAAAGAACCAGTAGATTAGTGATCATGGAGAGGCTGGAACTGAGGCTACAGCATATGGGTATATTTCTGAAGCTCTTACTTGCAGATTAGTTTTTGAAATAAATTTGAGGGTTTTTTTTATTTTAATATACTAAATTACAGTTAATATATACAGTGAAACTTCCTTTTAACGGACAGTCATGGGGAACGAGAATGTGTCCGTTAGAGAGAAGT
Source organism: Mastigoproctus giganteus (assembly GCF_048544385.1). Taxonomy (NCBI): domain Eukaryota; kingdom Metazoa; phylum Arthropoda; class Arachnida; order Uropygi; family Thelyphonidae; genus Mastigoproctus; species Mastigoproctus giganteus. The sequence continues at coordinate 110,252,546 of NC_143587.1, read as the reverse complement.
GTCCGCTAACAAGAAGTCTGAGGGAGAAAAAAAAAAAAAAAAAAAAACAGAAAGAAAAATCGTTAAACGTTTAATGTAAAATTAAATTAAAATATATACAGATTTTGAACAATATTTTTTAAATAATATACAATTACATACACAAGAGATAAAGAAAAATCGTTAAACGTTTAATGTAAAATTAAATTAAATTATATACAGATTTTGCACAATATTTTTGTAAATAATATACATACAATTGTGCTATGCATATTATGACTTTATCTTAAGAAAAATACATACAGTAATCACTTATTTTCTTCTGCACCTTCTTCCGGCTGATAATTTTGTTTTCAACATTTGTTTGGAGTGACGAAACCATCGAAAGTCCTTCAGTAACTTCTTCAGCGGCGAAAAACATTTTTAAACATTTTTAAACGATTGATTTGTATGAGCGCTTCTTCTATTTTCATCGGTGGTTCGTCGTTAATATGTTCTTCGACAGAATGACCTCCTTCCATTTCTTCATCCTCATGAGGAACGTCTTGAAAAATATCGATGATAATGTCGTTGATATCTAGAGCACCATCTTCTGTAGTGAAGTTCGCGTCTATATCTTTGTAGCCAGGGTCACTTGTAGCTGAAGTATCGTACATTATCAATAGATGTTGAAGTTCTTGTTCTTCTTGGTGCTCCACATTGCTGTTCACAACTTTAATTTTTGCGTTTGAGAAGCCAGACTTTACAAAACAGTTCACGACAGTTTGTTTTCTAATTGCGTTTACTGAAGAGGAAATCCACTGAATCACATCTAGGATGCTGAATTTCTTTGCAAGGTCACTCGCACATGTTACATCGTTCATGTTTGCAATGAGATGTCTTAAAACACGTTTTCTGTAGTGAACTTTAAATTTTTTTATTATCCCTTGATCCAAGGGCTGACACTCTGCAGATGTGTTTGGTGGCAGAAAAACGATTTGAATGTTGGACAATTCAATGTATGGGTGAGATGCAGCATTATCCATCAAAAGAATAATTTTTCTGTTTTGACGAATCATGTTTTGGTTAAAGTGACTCATCCATTCGCTCATGATATCTCGTGTCATCCATGCTTTTTTATTAGACTTCCGATCAACATTCAAAAGATTCAACTTTATGCACTTGAAACGACGAGGATTTTGTGGTTTTCCTATAATAAGAGGTTGTTCAAAGTCTCCCAGCATATTTGTACACAATAGTACAGTCAAGCGTTCCTTAGAAAAATTTTCCGCCCTGGCACTTTTCGTTTTTTAGACTCATTGTTTTTTTCAGGAAGAGCTTTAAAAAACAACCCTGTTTCGTCACAGTTGTAAATATCCTTAGCTTCAAAATCACGACATAAATCTTCCAATTTGACGGTCCACTCTGTTATAACCCCAGTATCAACAGATCCACCTTCACCACTTACGATTTTCCAAGAAATTTTATGCCGAGTTTTGAACTTGTCTAGCCATCCCACAGAAGCTTTGAACTCATTTATTCCCATAGATTTCGCAACCTCCAAAGCCTTTTCCCTAATAATAGGCCCATTAATGGGAATTTTTTTAGCACGTGCGTGACAAAACCACTCATACGTAACATTGTCAATTTGAAGTCCAACAGTTTTCGGGAATGATTTTTGAACCTGATCATTTCCGTGTTGCCAAAATTGTTTGAGCAGTTCATTTTTTTTTCTTTAGGATGTCGTTTACCTGCGTCTTCCCAATTTTGAATTTTGCGGCGAGATTGCGAATACTTTTTTTTTGCCGATAATACACATTAATGAGTTCGACTTTATCTTTTAAAGTTAAAGGTTTACGAGAAGACATTGTGCACTTGTGCACTTCACACGACACTGAACAAAACTGAAAACTGAAACTCAAAAGATGAAAAGCCGACAAAATCCCCCCCCCTGCACACACCGAATTCATCAGAAGTTTTACACGTGCCTTAAAATTCTTGAAAAAGAGTTTAGAACCACAACGTAAACCTTGATAAAATTCAGAGAATCGGAAATAGAAAATAAACACACGATTGAGGCAATACGTGGAAGAAACGTTCCTAGAAAAAGGGCCGTGAGCTCACCCGCTGTCCGTTATGGGGAGATCAAATTAAGTGCTAATCTAAACGAAACAGTGCAGATTGCCTGTCCGCGTCCATTACAGAGAATGTCCACTAGACAGAAGCTAAACACACGTTAAAACCAATAGAGGAGAGTTGGGGAATTTGAAAATGTCCGTTAAAGAGAGGTGTCCGTTAGAAGTTTCACTGTAGTTTGAATTCCTATAGTCACATAGGTTAGTTTATTATTCTATTTAGTTAAGAATTTTAAAAGTTACAGTGCAATATTTAGATAGCCTTTATTACTGATATTTTGGCAGGAACTTCGTAACTTTTGTTGGGTAGCTTAAACTTAATTTCGCTAATGGTTAAAAGTAGAATGGATCCCGCTTTGCAATATTAATCCATTCCAGAGACACTATCGTATCGTAAAAGTATCATAATGCGAACCCAATAACACATTGTTTTTTTTGGTAATTCGATCCAAGACTGTGGAAGTTGAAATTTTCACTATATAACTAAGCTATTTATTTCTCTAAAACATCATTTTTTATAATGGAATTGTATTAGTTTTATATAAATCTATGTCAAATAAGCACAACACAAAAAATCACTTCAATCAAAGGATTCAAAAACAAAACACACGTGGACAAATTTACAAATGCTGCTATTAGCTGAGAGGAAGGACCATGTAGTCCAGTCGGAGACAATCTTAAGTCCATCGTAATCAGTAGGCACCGGTTAACATGATCACTGGTTAGTAGAATCAGCGCTTAGCGCCTTATGGAATCAAATTTCAAGCATTTCATTGGTATCATATGTTTGGTTATAAGAATCAATTTTGAATGCCTTTGTGATATTTTTCTAAATCACATTCTGGAGGTTACTATCATAAAACAATAAAAACAATTTTCACTTTCCGGTTTATTGGGCTTTTCTGTTAGCACAATCTATTATAAATGGGTAGAAAACTCAATCTTATTTCATTTGTGATAATACCGGTAGCTGGAATTCTATGAGTTTTAACATTTGTATGGTGAAATATGTTTCCCCTTCCCTGAAATCTTCAATCATATAAAAAACATAAATAAATTTTCATGTTTTTAAAGCTTCATAAACCTGTTACCCTGTATCTCACTTGTGCAATTTGTGCATGCCATGTTCTTCATTACTGACTGCTTATCTTTTTTACTGTTTTAAATTTTACAACCCAAAAAAAAAAAAAAAAAAAAAAATATATATATATATATATATATATATATATATATATATATGTATGTATGTATACATATATATCAGTGAACAGAAATATCAATTAGTTAGTATGTAAACAGGAACTTCCCGACTTCCGTAAGGGTTGCGTTCCATGGAACGCTACGTAAGTCGGGTTTTACATAAGTCGGAATTTTCCCCCATGCTTGTGCAGCACTCGCAACTGATTAAATCAAAAAAGAAATGTTTGACGAACATGTAAATAGAATTATTTATTATATTTATTTAATTTTTTATCTCATGTGCAGGAAAAATTACAAAAGCGTGGAATTTAAAAATATTTCAAAATTATAAAATTACAAAAAAAAGGGAGGAGACAGGCATAACATCAGTAAGTTTTACCTCTCGAGCATCGTTGCCAGAATTGATGTCTTCAGCTGATAAGTACGGTGCTGCGGAGGTTGAGGGATGTGGAGATTTAGAATGTGTCAGCTGCTCAACCTTACAAAAGAACATATTAATGGATGGCAGCTTTTTTCTTTTCATCATAGATTTATTTGTAGCAAGCAAGAATATCATTCACCCCCTCTGTTAACTTTTAAGAATCGTTCGCTGTCAGGATCCATCTTCTCACAATTTCTCGGCTCCTCATTTAGTTCATCTTGAGCTTCGTCAGCATTTTCTTCTTTCACTATCACTGCCTGCAAATCAATAAGTTCTTCATAAGATAATTCCTTCTCTTCTTCCACTATTAACTTCTCCAAGTCTTTGGCATCAATCTCCAACTGAAGTAGCTCTGCAACCTTTACAATCTTATCTGTAACCTCTTCAAATGATTCGACTTTTTCAAATCCTTCGAAGCCTTTTACATGCCATGGACATATTGTCTTCCATGCACTATTTAAACAACGTTTAGTAATTTCCGCCCAGGCCTTATTAATGTTTAAGATGGTGTGGTAAATATTGTAAGATTTCCGAAAGTCCCTTAGCAAAAATTTTTCTCACTGTCTACTGCAGACAATGCCTGAGCAAATGGTGTGCATAAATAGTATGCTTTTAAATTCAAAACAACACCCTGATTCATAGGTTGGATGAGTGAAGTCGTGTTTGGCGGTAGAAATATGACTCTCACACATTCAAACTGAAATCATCTAGGTGCATAGGATGTCCAGGAGCACTATCTAATAGAAGCAAAATCTTGAAAGGAACCTCGTTGTCTTTACAATATTTTTCAGCCTCGGGAATGAAGCAGCATTTAAACAAATCCTCAAAGAGAGATATTGTTATCCATGCTCTCTGGTTTGATCGGAAATGCACGGGTAGTGTGGCTTTATTGATGCTCTTAAATGCATGAGGATTTCCAGAATGGTATACAAGCAGTGGTTTTAATCTGTATCTCCTGCTGCATTGGCCCCAAGCAAGAGCAAGGCCCTATCTTTTGACGCCTTGAAACCTGGCACTGTATTTTCCTCTTTGGCAATGTATGTTTGATCCAGCATTTTTTTCAAATACAGAGCAGTCTAGTAAACGTTAAAAATTTGCTATGTTGAATAGCCACCTTCATCAATAATTTTTTTCAACACATCACAAAATATCTCTGCAACTGCAGAATCGGCACTGATGACTTCACCGCATACTTTAATGTTGTGGAAATCAGTGCAATGCTTGAACCTATTAAACTACCCATTGCTTGCCACGAACTTGGGTTAGGGTTCGCTGTACTTATCCTTAATATCTTTATAAATATTTGTTGCTTTTGCTTGAATGGTCATTAGAATCAGGGGCACTCGCTTCTGAAACTGATTTTACATCCATATTATTAACGGTTTGGCTGAAACAAGAAGAAGAAATGAATCACTTATAAGTTTATCAAGTGGAAATCTGCTGTACACCAATGGAAACAGTGAAAGGAGTGAAGGTGGAGTTGGGTTTCTGGTCCATAAAGATTTTAAAAACATTTTGGAATTCAAAAGTACATCACCAAGGGTGATGTACTTTTGAATTCCAAAATGTTGGAATTCAAACTAATACTCAAGATTTCTAAGAGGTACAGGCTAAAGATTATAATGATTTATGCATCAGCATCGAGCCATGATGATGAAGAGGTTGAAGAAATGTACACTGAAATTGAGTCTTCTAGATGAGCAGAACACCCACTACACTATTATTATGGGGGACTTCAATGCTAAGGTTGGAAAAAGGCAAAACAGCGCAGAAAGAGGAACTATAGGAAATTTTGGAATTGGTGAAAGAAATAAAAGAGGTGAAAGACTTGTGGAATTTGCAGAATCTCAAGGAATGTCAGTAATGAACACTTTTTTCAAGAAAAGGGTAAACAGAAAGTGGACATGGAAGAGTCCAAATGGATTAACAACTAATGAAATCGACTTCATCCTCACTAACAGAAGATATATTGTGAATGATGTTACCGTCCTGAATAAGGTAAATGTTGGAAGTGATCACAGAATGGTAAGATGTACACTTGATATAGATGTAGGAAAGGAAAGGAAAAAACTGACTCGAGTAAATAATACAAAGGTCTTTGAAATAACAGAGGAGGAGAAAAAGCAGTATGTACTGGAACTTAAGAACAAGTTTGAGCTTCTGCAGACTGCTCAGGACCAAGATATCGACGAGGAATATTACAACTTTCTGAAAGCGATAAAGCCCAAGAAACCTATAGGGAAACAGAAATCCAAAGAAGAAAAAATTAGTCAAGAAACACTTGTCATAATGAACCAAAGACGACAAATGAAGAGCAAGAAAAACACTGACAGGGAGAAAATTGAGTATACTGAGTTATGCAAAGCCATTAGAAAGAGACTCAGAGAGGACATAAGAAGATTTAACACAAGAAAAGTAGAACAAGCATTAAGGGAAAACAAAGGATTTAAATCAGCAGCCATGAGCAGTAATACAGAAAGACAAATGATACTGAAACTGAAGAATAGCGATGGTGTACTTATAAACAGCAGAGAAGGCATAATTCAAATAGCAGAAGACTACTATAGAGAATTATACAAGGAGCGAGGGAATGATACCAGCAGTGGGGAAGATGGATTGCAAAGTAGCAACACATACGACATACCCGATATTCTTCCTGATGAGGTAGAACATGCATTGAAGAAAATGAAGAATCGGAAAGCCCCGGGGGAAGATGAAGTTACTGTAGAGTTGTTAAAATTGGGAGGAAGAGACATAACACAAAAACTGGCAAGGCTCTTCACAAAGTGCATTAGAAAAGGTGTGATGCCTAAGCAGTGGAATAATGCAATCATAGTTTTGCTGCATAAGAAAGGAGATAAATCAGAAATTGGAAATTATAGACCAATTAGCTTGTTATCCCATATCTACAAGTTGTTCACAAGGGTCATTACTAACAGATTAGAAAGAATACTTGATGAGAATCAACCGAAAGAGCAAGCTGGCTTTAGGACAGGATTCTCAACTATGGATCACCTTCACGTAATATCACAGTTAATGGAGAAAGCAAATGAATATAAAACACCATTATGCCTGGCATTTGTGGATTATGAAAAGGCATTTGACTCCATACAGCATAAGGCAATGTTTTGGGCACTGGAAAGACAAGGCATAGATACTCCATATATTATGGATTTTGAAGAAAATATATGAGAGTGCTACATCCTTTATTAGACTAGACAAAGACAGTAGCAAATTTAAAATCGAGAAAGGAGTTAGACAAGGAGACACAATATCTCTGAAGCTGTTTACTGCTGCCCTTGAGGAAGCTTTCAGAAGATTAGAATGGTCGCAGAAAGGAGTCAATGTGAACGGAGAGTACCTAAACCATTTACAATTTGCAGATGACGTTGTGGTCATAAGCCAGGATCCCAAAGAATTAGAGGAAAATCTTAATCAGTTATGCACAGTTAGTAAGGATTTTGGACTAAAGATGAATATCGCTAAAACAAAAGTAATGATGAACAAGTATGCCATGGAAAGGGAAATAATGATTGAAGGAGCAGTAATTGAAAAGGTGGAGTCATACTTATCTGGGACAAGTTATTAGCTGTAATAATGATAAATGGCTGGAAGTCAAGAGAAGAATAAATTTTGGATGGATAGCATTCAGGAAATATAGTCACATACTGAAGAGCAATATCCCAGTTTGTCTGAAACGTAAAATAATGAATCAATGTATACTCCCCACCATGACTTATGGAAGTGAAACTTGGGCACTCACCAAAAGAATGGAAGAGAAGCTAAGAACTACACAGCGAAGAATGGAACGAATTATATTGGGAATCAGACTGTTAGATAAGAAGAGAAACAAATGGATTAGGCAGCAAACTCAAGTAAAGGACATTCTTATCAAAACTAAAGAACTAAAATGGTCTTGGGCAGGACACATAGCTCGAAGTCATGATGACAGATGGACTAAGAAAATAACAGAATGGTACCCAAGAGGAGCTAGAAAAAAACCTGGAAGACAAAGGCGGAGATGGATAGATTAAATTCATGAGTTTTTGAGTAGTAAATGGATGGCCAGTGCTCAAAACAGAAGGAACTGGAAAGTTGCTGGAGAGGCCTTCATCCTGCAGTGGATTGAAAATGGCTAATGATGATGATTATTAACAGCTGTTCCATCTTCGATATAGCACCTGAACGCTGTTTTGTGATCACTGTTGATCTTAAATGCGTTGATCCTTTGACATGTTCTTTTATACGTGCACTGTCCTTTAAAATAGTATTCACTGTTGAAACAGCGAGACCTAATTCCCTTGCAATAGATGACAAACTTTGCCCTGCTTCATACTTCTTAATCATTTTCATCTTCATTTCTAAATGAATTTTGTTTCGTTTCCTGGCACTGCCACCACTTGCACTTTCCATTAGCCACTTTCCCTCCATCATTGTAATACATAAATAGGAATGAAGAGAAGTTTCTGAAAATTTGTTTTTTATATGATTGAAGGTTTCAGCGAAGGGGAACACATTTCACCATAATAGATTAAAAACCCACATAACTGCAGTTATCGGTATTATCACAAATGCAATAAGATCGAGTTTACTGCCCATTTATAATTAGATGCACTAACAGAAAAGCCCAATAAACCAGAAAGTGCATATTGTTTTTTGGTTGTGACCTCCAGAAATGTCCTTTAGAAAAATATCACAAAGACATTCAAAATTGATTCTTATAACGAGAACATATGATAACAATGAAAGGGTAGTGCAATTTCCATTATAAATAGAGAGATAAATAGCTTAGAGAGATATCTTTTAGAGAGATAAATAGCTTAGTAATACAGCAACATTTTAAACTTCCAAGGACTTGGAACGAATTACAAAAAGTGTTATTGGGTTCACATTACGATATTTTCACGATACCTCGATTTCTTCCTACGGGATGCAAAATACGGTTCCATGATTTTTTTAAGTTGCACTGGCCAGCAAAAACTTACATAAAGTCAAATTTCCGTAAGTCAGGAAGTTCCTGTATATTACAGTATTAATTAAGCTATGTACATAAGCGTAAATTTGTTTTTGTTTTGCTAACCTGTGGAAAATATTCTTCCGATTTTCACGTATCATTTAATTTTGTTAATTGGTAAGGTAATAAAGTGTAAATTTGTGCTTTATATCTTTACTGTAGATAATATTCCTCCTATTTTCGCTTATTAGAATTTAGTAGAATTAAAATTCAATTCACAAACATAATCATAATGACTGCCACTTACTACATATCATATAGTGAATGGTATTTTGTTATGGAGAATCCATCGTAAAGTAATTTGATTATACAGTGAGCCAATCATTAAGTAGGAGTCCACTGTATATTGTATTCATTTTGTAAGTTTAAATTTGTGAAGTATTTGGAGTTACAGCTTAATATTCAGATAGCCTTTGTTTTCGATATTTTGGTGCGATTTTCGTAACTTTCGTTTGGTAGTGATTTAATGATTCCCCCCCCCCTTTAGTGATTTCGTTTTTGTAAACAGTTTAATTTCTGTGAAATTTTGTTAACAAATTCTGTAATATATATTGTAAATTTTAATTTCATAATCTTTATAAGTTCAAATTTTACTTAAATTATGGTTGGTGCAAGATCCACTTACAATACAAAGTTCAGGGACATCAGGACTCAAACGGAAATGCCTACGGGAATTTCTAATGTGTCACGACTTCATCGCTTGTTCAACCTGTGGCATGTATTCTAAGGTTGGTCTAGTAGACAGACCTAGCTCACCTTGTGATTCTTTTCTTTGCAACCAATATAAGGCATGTACCAATCTCAAGTTATAACTTGGTGCATTACGAGAATTTGTGTCACTGAAGGAATGATTGCTTGACCTAGAAACAAACGTAATGGGGAGCTCATCAGGGACTCAAGTATCTTCTGACATGTAAAGTGAAGCCCCGATTTGGGACTCAGAAAAGAATAGTCAGTTGCAGATTACTCTGGTCAAAGGTGATCTAGGTTTATTGGATGACTCTACTATCAGGGAAACAGGTAACATTTTTTGTAATAAAGACAGGTGGTCCAGAACCAGAATGTGTCTGCCAGGAGCTACAATTGATGATGTTACCAACAGATTTTAAGAGAGGTAAAGAGCGAATTATTATTCATGTGGGGACTAAGGATATTAAGCATACACAACCTGACCATCTGTTGGAAAAATATAGGGCTATGCTGAAAAAATGCCACGAGTTAGGTCACAATGTGTATGTGTCTGCAATTCTGTCCAGAAAATGACAGGAGGGACTATATGATGAAAGCCGTGTGGATTAACTCAAGCCTTGAGGGAATCTGGAAGACTCTAGTGGAGAAATTTTTTTTTTTTTTTATCAGTGTGGCCTGAAATTGTAGATAGTAGGAATCTATTCTGCAGAGATGATATTCATTTGAACAAAGGTGGTGTGAAGATTTTTGACAGTATCACTGAGGGTAACTCAAGGGTTGAGGGGGAACTGCTAGTTATGGGGGATAACAGCAATTTAGATCCACATAATGCTTGCACTCACCTCATCAATACTGTTGTTTTTTTTTTTTTTTTTTTTTTTGTAGTTGTTGGCACATCGGCTTCTGTGGCCATAATGCACCTCCCAAGGTTTTGCAGTACTTTGATCCAAGCCCGAGGCAGGATTCAAACCCACAACCTTTGGGTTGCCAGGCAGGCACTTTGCCCACCCGGCTAGCCCGGTCGGCATCAATACTGTATGTTGCCACAACAGCTGATGTTGATAAGATGTTCTGAGGGTAGCAGTGTTTCAAGTGAAGGGGAAGATAAAGATTGGGAAACATTAGCATTAGCAGAGGCACATGACGCAAGAAAGCAAGCTAATACAGCATCAGCCAAAAGGGGAAAAAAAAACGAACATAAATAACGTCAAGGGGTCAGGGTAATAAATTATAGAAGATTACTTAATCCCAACTGTGTCTACAGTAATGTCAGGAATGTTGCCAATAAAACTGCTGAATTTGAACTCCTAGTTAGGACAACTAATGCTGATATAATAGGGCTAACAAAAATGTGGTCCACCCAGAAATTGGTGATGACGAGTTCCATTACGGTATGTTAAATGTATTTAGGTTGGTTAGTTGGTTGGTTATTTGGTTTTTAGGAGCATTAGCAACTAAGGCCATATTGCTCCGGGATATGCGGTGGTCATTCCCTGACCTTTCCGCATCCTCCATATTTGGTGGTGACAGGCTCGAACCCCGGTCTAATCAAGAAGCGTGTGCTACGCACTGCTGCTCCTTCCCACCTGGCTACGGAGGCGCCTAATGTATTTAGGAAGGATAGGGAAGATAGGAAGGATGAACGGGTCATGCTTCTTATCAAAAGTAACCTGAGCATGAAAAGAGCTTTAGCTGAATGAAGTTACATCTGCGGGCATAGAACCTGTGTGATCTGAGTTAGTTGGAAGCAAAGGAAAAATAAGAGTGGGAGTAATCTACAGACCAGAAGATTGTGAAGAATATGACAAGAGTCTTCATATGCAGATGGAATGGGCAAGCAAGAATGAATGTCTTAATATGGTTGTCTTTAATCTGCCCCAGATTGATTGGAATAAGTGGGAGGGAAACTCATGATGGGGAAAATCTTTTTTAAATAAATTAGACAATTATTATTTGTATAGCATGTTAGAGAAAGTACTAGGAGTGACAATATTCTTGACCTCATCATTACTAATGATTCAGATGACATCACAGAATTTTAAAGTATAGGAACCACTGTCAGGAAGGAAGTGATCATGCAATCGTTACATGGAATATGAAGAAAAATGCCGCAATAGTTAAAGGTAGAGGCACGGGTTTAAACTTCAGAAGAGGTGACTTCAACAGCTTTTGGTGCTATATGGCATCTGTGAACTGGGCACATTGACAAGGGATGCCGAATGCATTTGAATTATGGAATACTTTGAAAGCAAAAATCCCAGAAGCAATGAATGCTTACATATCTTTAAAAAAAACATTGCAGGAGGAGGAGGATGCTGAAATGGATGACTGCGGAGTTGGCTGGTCAAATAGAGCAGAAAAGGCTAACATGGGACAGTTACAGAGTCACAAAAAGTACTGAAGCCTACAACAGGTACAAGTTGATCTGTAATAGTACCACAGGATGCTCAAACCTACCCCTCTCAGACTTCATATAAGCCCAGATCAATGGCCAAAAATCCATCTCAGTGGTAACACAGCTTCATCCTCTAATGGGCAAGTTGAATCTAGATATTCTTCTCCTTCAGGAACCCTACTGTGCCTGTGGAAGGGTCTCTGGTTACCCCCTGGCTTTCAGGAAGATCCAGACGACAAACCAATTGTGCCTCGCTGCTATCATCATCCGCAGATCTAGTAGTAACACAGATAGAATCACTTTGCACTCCCCACATAGCTGGGGCTACAACAGAAGGCAGCTTTGCCATATTGCGGTCTTAACAGCATACTTCCAATTTGGTACTGATATCCTCCCATACATAGCTCGACTGGAACAAGCTCTTGACCTCCTGGAGAACACCGATGTCATTTTAACAGCAGATTTGAATGCCCAGTCGACACAATGGTTCAACACCTCTACCGATGCAAGAGGAGACATGTTAGATGAATTCATTGTCTCACGCAGTCTTGAAATCATCAACAGACCAGGACAACCAACCACCTCTCTTTGGGAAATGGAGAGTCTAACCTGGACATCACACTGACTACTTCTTCTCTTTGCAATAGATGCTTTCAATGGCAGGTGCATGACACAGCCACACTAGCAACCATCGTCTCATCACCTACACACCAATTCTGCCATCTCTCATCAAGTGACAATGTAATTCAAGATGTTCTTCATGAACCAGCTAGCAACACCTACCAATCAATGAAGTGTGCAGAAAACAGACTTTGTGCAGTCTGCTTCTCAAAGCTTCAGAGGCTTCCACGAAAAAATGGTCACAGGAACTCACAAACCTGCGCAATTCTCTGAAGCACACTCACAAAGAGTACCAACGCAAGCGAAGGACTGAACCTGCTCACATCGTAGAACGGTATAGAACCAATTCAAAGCAGTCCACTGTGAATATACTAACAAAATTTACTATGCCGTGGGGTTTAGTCCACAAACTGAGGAATAAGCTGGGATCCATGGAGGTCAAACTCTGTCAGCTCTGATGACTCATCCGAGACTACACACTGGGACGATACACTCAACCAGATTCTGGAACGAATATATCAGGACAACACCAACAATATATCCACAGGAAGACTGAAGCACAAAATTCAAGCTTCCAGCCAGACATTATGGAGGAACCATTCACAGAGGAGGAAGTCGATGCAGCAATTAAAAAAATCAAAAAAGGTAGAGCTCCTAGTCTGGATTTTATTGAAGGTGAGACTGTGCAATGTCTCTGGGCCATAGCTCCAACAATACCAATGATACTTCTTCAGCTGTTCAACACCTGTCTAAGGGCAACTTTCCATCACGTTGGAAGCATGCTAACCTGAGGCTCTTACCTAAGGATCCCACAGGTACCTCCAAGGCATACGCTTGATTGTGCTGCTTCCTATTCTCGGCAAGGTTTTTGAGAGACTGCTGCTCTCCCACTTCCAACCCCGATATGAAGCCAATGGTTTGGCATCCTCACTTCAATTTGGATTCAAACAAGGGTGCTCCACAATTGATGCTCTATCTAAAACCTTCAAAGTGGCAGAACAGTCGAATGCAACTTATGTACTGGCAATCTTCATTGACTTCAAAGGAGCTTTTGACACAGTGTGGTGGCCGGGCATTCTTCAGAGAGCCAGAGTCTCTAACTGTACCTGGAATTTCTACCACTGCCTCAAAAGCTACTTCTCTAACCGCAAGCTCAGCATCAAAACAAAATATCACTGCATCACCCGACATCTAACCCGAGGCTGTCCCCAGTGCTCCGCCACCATAGAAACCCAGGCAGCAGTTGTTCTCTCTGCTCTATCTGTATGGGCCATGGAAAATAAACTCTCAGGTCTACACTGAGATGAGCAAAACCCACCTATTGAAAGGCAAACTGGACTTCTCCAGACCTCCTACCATACGTTTTAATAGCTGCCCACTGAAAAACTACTGATCAGTGAAGTACCTAGGAGTAATTTTGGACGACACGAGAACTTTCATCCCCCACATCCAAGCTATCAAAGAAAAGATAAAAAATTACATCACTATTTTTGCATGCTTTACCCGTAAGAACTGGGGTCTTCAAGGAACAACTCAACGCCTTCTATATTCAACAGTCTTTATACCAATTGTCACATATGGAGTATGGTACCACCGAATGACTACAGTGCATGCACAATGTCAGTTTCAGCAAATTCAACGACTTATGCTACTACAAATGACCCATGCATGCAGAACGATATCAACTGCCACCCTACAGGTACTAACAGGCTGCCTCCCCTTGGACCTCCATGTCGCTTTTATTGGACTCTCTCATGCTATTAAGAAGAATAAAGAAGCAGAATTCCTCGCTATTCAAACCTGCACCATTCAAACCAATAACCGACATCAAACAGGAACATAAACGTGTGTGGCTAGAATTGATAAACCAATGGCAAACCCGCTGGAATAACTGCACAACTGGTGCAACTACTAAACTTTTCCTCCCTAAGGTAACCTACATCAACAAACGATGTTCCACTTGGTTCTTTCCTAACGTCTATGCTTCCTTCCTATTAACTGGCCACAGGTCCTTCAAGAGACGCCGTCTAGAGTTCGGCCTAGTCGAGGATGCCCTCTGTACCTGCGGAGAACCTGAAGACTGGGACCACATGATGCACTCATGCAACGTATACTTAGACCTCCATACTACATCACTTCAGCCAGAAAGCAAGTTATTGGAATCTAACGATGCCTTCCGTGCACTGACCAGTTATGCCAATGAGATCTTTCGTCGTTGCTGGCATCACCTGCAACTCCCTAACACTACTGCTGGATAACCTCCTCCACACAGCAACTGATACCCAGCACTGGAAACTTCCAGTCATGAAACTGCAAATTGCAGCCAGTTCTGTCGACACCATGATTCTCCATTGTGACGATCCCGGACTCTTTAATTTGAACTTTACCTGTTGTCTTCTCCCTACCCACAGTCCTTTTTCAGGACTCCCACAACTGCACTTAGCACTCTTCTTGCTCCCTCCTTTTCACCTGGGGGGGGGGGAATGCCTATGCTCTGTCATCCCCTGCTGTCTTCCCTGTTTTCCACTTTCCTGTCTCTTCTCTGTTCTTTTTCCTTGGCCTCTCCCCACTTTGTTCCTGCAGGAGTGTGGATGGCCCATTAGATGTCATTTTACTCCCTGGTCTGGCTCCTTGTGCCAGTGGATGGATGCTGGGAGGCTCCTTCCTGGTGATCGCACCTCCCAGTAACAAAGAGGCCAGTCAAACAACACACTACTCACACAACCCACACTGACTGGCATTGCAATGTTAACAGAGTACTGAACGCAGATTTGTGGGAAACCACAGGAACCACATAACAATAACATTATGTCCACTATGTAATAGTACCACAATTAAGGTCAGGTAGGCCAGGGCTGTGTATGAGAAAGAATTGGCTAAAAGAGCAAAGAATGGAGACAAAGAATTTTCCATGTATGTGAATACAAGAAAAAAGCAAATCAGATTGGACCCTTGTGCACTGGGTGTGGGAAAATCTTAGACAATCCAACTGATGTTGCGGATAACTTGAACAGGTACTTTTCATCTGTCTTTACTGATAAAAGACCCTTTATGCTGAGAAGAGGCTGTGCAAGTGAGGCTGAGCCATGTGAAATTAGTGATGTTGTAATTACAGATGACTGTTTATTAGAAAAACTTCTGAGCATAAAGGCAAGTAAGGCTCCTGGAGTTGATGTCATATGCCCTGTAGTTTTGAGGAAGAGAGTGAGGGAGTGTATTGAACACTGAGGTTAATTTTGAGGGCATCTTTGGAGATTCCTTAGGATTGGAGATCGCCAATACATAAAAGTTCTTATAAGAGTGAAGTTGGTAACTACAGACTGGTGAGTCTGACTTCAGTGGTAGTAAAATCTTAGAAGCAGTGATTAAGAGTGGAATTGAGGGACATTTTGATAGATGTGGCATTGTGAAGGACTCACAACATGGCTTTGTTAAGAGTAAATCATGCTTAACTTAGTAGGCCATTTTGACACAGTTACTCATGAGCTGGATTTAGGGAATAATTTCAACATAGTTTATTTGGATTTTAGCAAAGCATTTCACTCTGTTCCTCATGAGAGGCCACTATACAAGTCTGAACAGGTTGAGATTACTGGTAAGATTTTAAGATGGACTGCTGTGCGGCTGAAGAGCAAAAGGTTGTGCTCTTAACAACCTTTTGCTCTTCAGATGTGATTAATGGATGTTCTTCAGATTGGTGTAACATCATGTCCCTCAAGGATCGCTTCTTGGACTTCTGTTGTTTCTCATTTTCATAAATGACATCGACAAAGGGAAAGAAAGCTTGACGTAAAAATTTGCAGATGCAGACGACGTAAAGATTGGCAGAGTCGTTAATTATCAGTGCCAAGCAGCACTCCTTCAGGATGACTTGAACAGACTTCAAAGATGGCCAGAGAAGTGGCAGCTATGTTTTAATGCTGCTAAATGCAAGGTCTTACACTAGGGGAATAGCAACTCACAAATAAATTATACACTTGGTGGGGTTGAATTTCAAACAGTGGAAGAGGATCTAGGAGTTATAATGTGGGCAGATGTGAAGTTTTCTGAACAGTGTAAACAGGCAGCCAGGAAAGCCCATGGTGTCCTATCAATGATTTATCGAACACTATCCTGTAGAGATAGGGAGGCCATAATCCCACTGAATAAGCAATTGTAAGACCACATTTGGAATACTGTGTTCACGTATGGAGACCTCATCTGAAAAAAGACATCAAGCTTCTGGTAAGGGTCCAAAGACAGGCAACTCGAATGGTGAGATCGGCAGAAGGACAACCGTATGAGGATAGACTGCAATTATGTGGGCTACAAAGCTTGGCAACCAGGCACCTCAGAGGTGACTTGGTTGAGTTTTATAAGGCTCTGAGAGGGATTGGTAAAATGAAGGTGGAATTCTCACTGTTCTAAACAATTGCAGAACTAGGGGTCAAATTCAAATTAAAGGGGTTGAGGTTTAGATTACATTGTAGGACATTTCTTTTAGCCTTTGAGTTTTTGATAGTTGAAACAAGTTGCCCTCACAGGTATTTGATGCTGACAGTTTGAATAAGTTCAAGGGTCTACTGGATACTTACCTGTGTGAGGAAGGAAGCATATAATTTGTGTTTTCTTATCTACTTGATTGAAGAGTTTGTGTTTTTTTTGCCAGTACAGCTTACTAATACTATCATAATATGTTGAGGTGAGATTTAATTAAGGATATAACTATTGTCAAGGATAGAGGGAAGGGATTTTGCTTTCCTAACAACAACTACAAAGGGGTTTAGGGCTGAAAGCCTCAGACTATGGGAAATTTACTAATCAGTCAAAGAATCATTTTTAGTTCCTAGTAAATCATCAAAGTGAAATATAGCATAATTTTTGTTACATCTTATTTTGTGAACACCTTCACGAGTTGCCTGTTATTGCAGTGCCTTGAATAAGAAATGCTGCCCCAGTAGAAAAGCCTAATGTTACTACCACATAAAAAAACAGCACCATTTCGAAGCCTGTTGGCCTCTCATCAGTGGGCTGGTAGGTTACCCTGGTGATACAATGAGTGGCAACCCAGTTATGAAGTTTAACTCCACAATATGAGAGATGCCAGATGGTGTGCAATAGTAAAGTACTAAAAATGTTTTAGGGCTGAAAGCCACAGACTACAGGAAACTTACTGGGATTGTCATGATGGGATTTTCAGTCGTAAACCCTTTTTAGTACTTTACTATTGCACACTATCTGGCATCACTCATATTATAGAGTTAGACTTCATAACTGGTTTGTCACTCGTATCACCTGCAGCTGATGAGAGGCCAACAAGCTTCAAAACAGTACTGTCTGGTGGATAACAGTGCCCAGACAGTACTGTCTGGGTGGGGTATCCACCAAGAATAAGTAACTTTAGTCTTCCCTACTGAGGAAGCATCGCTTATAGGTAGTGGAATAACAGGCAACTCATTGTGAAGTTGTTCAAAATATGAGATGTAACAAAAACGATGCCATTTAACCTACTTCTGTGATTACTATAAACTAAAATATTTTGCACTAATTTGTTGTTCTATTTTATTATCACTATATGGTGAAATCTCTCTAAAACTTTGGTTGGTGGTAAGAAAAGAGTGTCCACTATAAGGAGGTATTAGTATTAGCCATAGTGCAAGGACACCACAGACTTTTGCTGCACTGGCAAAAAAAAAAAAAAAATAGATAAGAAAATACAAATTATGTGCTTCCCTCCTCACATAGGCAACTATGTGAGGAGGTCAACTATCCAGCTGACCTCTGAATTTCTTCAAACTGTCAGCACCTGTGGAGGCAACTTATTCCAATAAACAACAACTTGCTGGCTAAAATAAAACTTCCTACAATCTAGTGTAAACCTTTTCCCCATAATTTGAATTTATTGTCCCTATTTTATGAATCCTAAGGGTGGCAGCTTTGCAGAGGTCAGTGCAGCCATTTTGAATAATTTGAAAAAATGAAATATCCTGTAGCTGGTTGTTTATTCAGTTTTTTTTTTTTTTTTTATCATTGTTGTGCATGTGTTCAATTAATTAACTTTTAGTGAACACATCATTAACCTTTATTACAAATGAAGGTAAGTGGCTCTATTTAAAGTATTTAATTTTCATTATGGATAATTAGATAACTTACTAGTTTACATTCATAATTTTTACTTATGCAGAATATTTTTTAATTAATAGGATACACATCCCTCCTCCCCTTTACAAGTTCAAAACCCCTCCCTTTTCAAATTTCTGCATACAACAAGAAATTTCATTTCTTAAAATATTAGTACAGTCAGTCCTCGTATAGCACGATAGTTGTGTTCCTAGAAACCCTCGTGCAATGCAAAATCGTGCAATATAAACAACAGGGCCTATGGGAAAAATAGAGTTAGGTGCCGACCACCCAAGATTGAACACACATTTGTAACCAAAACGTTACCAAACACAGTAAATAATCGTATTAAAATACTTAAGTATTTTATAACGATTAAAATACGTAATAAAATATAATAATTTTTTATATTTTTTATTATTATTATATTATATTTTATTATAATATAATAAATAATAAAAATATGTAAGTATTTTTTACGAATAAAATACTTACATATTTTATTACGACTATTACGTAATAAAATGTTGCTAATGCTTTTGCTTCTATCATAAGAAAACTTGTTTTTTGTTTGATTTTCTATCCAAACAGATGACAGCCGTTCCATCTCTTCCAATTCTTTGTGTCTTAATCTAATGGATTTTAATTACACTTTGAGTTGTTCCCGCTATGAAAGTTGTTATTTTCTCTGCATTCTTTGTAATTCTCAGGATTGCCTCATTTAGGTCTGTAGCACGTGTAATATCACATAGTCTTTCATTTCGCTCAAAGCGTTTCACAATTTCATATTTTTTCGCTATTGACAGAGGCGGACTGGCCATAAGCCTTACCGGGGAAACCCTGGTGGGCCGGAGGCGGGTGATTTTGGCCATAAACCATGGTATGAGGCCACTATAAATTTTCCCGGGTAAGAATTTTTGACCTAGTCCGCCTCTGTTTATTGATATTGCTTTTCTTTTTCTCTCTGAATCTGCAGTGTCTTCACTAGGACGCTTCCTTTTCACACCTTTTAAGTATTTTACTCATTTTTAGGGAATAAAGCACAATTACAAAATGAGGAGGCACGCTTGATACACATAAACAAAGCTGCGCGCGTGTAGCAACTGAATAAACAACACCGTAAAGGCAGAGATACACTATTAACACTTCACATTTTACTAAAGCACATTTCTAAGGGTTACTACCATAAAACAATAAAAACAATTTCCAGTTGCGTTTCTGCTAGTGGAATCTGTTATAAACTGGTAGTAAACTCGATCTAATTGCATTTGCGATTATACCGATAACTGGAATTGTGTTGGTTTTTACGTTATTATGGGAAAATGTGTTTCCCCTTCACTGATATAAAAAACATAAATACATTTTCAGAATCTTCTCTTCATTCCTATCGTGTTGCGTTCGGTTGGAGTGATTCTGCGTTCGACTGCCATTTCTTGTAAACACAAAGGCAAATCATGCATAAGCGAATTCGGTTCATGTTATATAAGATATTGTTCCCCTATTTATAAATCGTGTATGATCGAATTCGTGTAGTGTAAACACGTGTTATACGAGGACTGACTGTACACAATTAACGCAATCTAGGAAAATTTCAGCCAATATTCAAAGGGGAAATCTGCATACATGAACAAATTTCATATATAATTAAATTCTAATTAAATGAGCACCATTTCTCACTGTCAAGTGAAAATGGTATGTGATGGCACAGGATAATTGTCATCATACCTCAGTCAGAAAATAACTGCAAGTATCATATAGTGCTTTTATTGAATAAACATGGAATGTGCAGGGTGTCCACACAAACCTCCTTTACAAAACTAAAGCATTACTGCATGGATAAGATAGGCATAATATAAATCTGAAACCACTTTTAAGTGATAGGGATACCTTTCCAAGTTTTTATTCACCCACCGAAAAATATGTGCTGTGGCATATGACAGCATAACTGCAATTGTGGAGAAATTTCAACAAAATTCTATCCTCTTGGTTTTTTTGTTGATCAATGGCTTCTGTGTGAGTGATTTCATCCTTAGAATGCCACTTAACATGTTACACACTGTTGACCTTAACAAGTTAAGCTCATGATTGCATGTTGTTTGAGATCTTCCTGGGCTTTTCGTAAAACTTCTCAAACCAGCTCCACTGCACTGACCTCTGTTCAACCACCACTTCTGCTAGGATGCCTGTACAAAAAAGGCATTCTTTATGAATTTTCTGTACCATTGCAGAACTGTGGGTTTGTATTGTGGCTTCTTTTTAAACTGTGTTTGCAATTTACATATAACACTGGTGGCAGACTGCAGCTCATTAAACTGAAGTATGAACTGCATCTTCTCAGGTTTAGTAAATTCTGCCATATTAAAATTTTGTGATTATGCTGCCATCTACTGCAGAGTACACTTTTCCTTAAAACTTGAAAATATCTTCTACCATCTGGAAGTGGTTTCAGATTTGTATCATGTTCCCTAATTAAAGAATAATGTTTTAGTTTTGTAAATGAGGTTTGTGGATACCTTATATTTCTGCATGTGGAAGATCCTCATAAGTTACTTGTCAAAATTATCTATGCAGTCCATACTCCTTTCTTTCTTTCCTTCTTTCTTCTAAATCTGGACACAACATTTCTGTTTGGCAATTTTTATTGCCTTCCTAAGTGGTGCCCAACAGTAGAATAGCATTGGATAACCCAAATAAATTTGTAAGCATTCCTTACCAGCAGTTGTAAGCATATTAATGACATATGCCAATTTCTCGATAAACAATCCATGATGATCACAAGTCTAATTAGAATTACTATAATGAGCTTGACCTTCACTTGCTTTCACTGCAAATACCTGCTGATCAACAAAAATACTTATGCATTCCAATTACCCTTGAAAATGTCCACGTCCATATTAGAGGATGTGGATACTTTCAAGAATACTTTTGGCCAGGAACCAAACATAAGTGTCTAGAACAAGAGTTGTCCCTTTTAGAGAGATGCATTTTAAGGGAGATTTCAATGTATTTTGTAAGAACTATTCAAGACACATGTTTAGAGATTTTTGGAACTATAATCATGACAGAGTCGATACTTTCATCCCTTAAAAAATGTAAAACTAGATATTTACAACAATTATATATCATTGTATGTTTTACACGTGATTCAATTTCCACAATTGAACACATAATCCAAAATATATCCTAAACATAAGCAAAAAATAAATAGTAATAATCAGAATCCAATTTACCAAGTACTTTAGCCACTTCATCCAGGCTAATTATAACTTCTTGTTCCTCAGTTGGATACTCTGGATATAAGAAAAGAAACCTGTAATAAAATTTTAACATTACTGAATCTGCTTCTCTGAATACTACTGTCTATTTCTTGTATTGGCATTGTCTTCCTAAATAAAATACTAAATTAATAATCAGTATTCTAATTAAGAAGGCAATGATTTCAAATATGATTTTTTTAAAATCATATTTGATATCATTACCCTTGAAAAAAGTTTTAATTTTCTTCTATCACAACTTAGTTTTATTATATATGACCACTGTAACTTTAAAAAGTTATTATTTTAAAATAAACAAGTAGACTGCAGAATCTCAACATCCTGCCAGGAAGGTTGGTTATTAGACTGAAAGCAGCACACAGAGTATCCATAAAAGATTTTTTAAGTTTTAATCTTTTACAGATCACAACACATTTTAGGTTTTCAATTTATCACCCAGGTTACAGACTACCATGCATTAGTACTAGTTTTGATACTAGAGAGCTATTACGTGCTCGATAATTCCTATATTCTATTATATTATGAATCAACAGGGCTTACCTTTATTTTTTGATATAGGAAGCTTCTTTTCCAACTCTCCTTGTCCAACTCGCTAATAATTCATGGGGAAGGCGATGTCAATTTTGCAAAACATTGTCATAAAGTTAGATTTTGGAGGTCTAAACGGGCTAATAATTAAGGATCGATTTTTCTTTTTGGTCCTGTGGCTGGAATTTTGAGTTAAATTTAGGGGTCTAATAATTGGGTAAGGGGCAGGGGTGGGGGGTAGGGGTTGGGGGTTATTCTCTACATTCCTTAAGTTGGACTAGAACTTTTCGGGGCATCATGTTCACAGGAAGAGAGTTACTCACAATTAATCCGAAACTTTTTTCTTTCCTTATGTTGTAGTATTTGTTCTTCACGCATACGTATAAGTGACCAATCGTCGGACAAGGAATGGCCTACGGATATTGATTGAAGTTTCATGTAGTTTCATCTCTAAGGTTTCTGCAATGAGTAGTTTGTAGTAGTTGTGTTGAATATTTATAATTTTTGTTTCAGTAAAGCCGAATGTGTGTCGTTCATTTATTGCGTGGAACGAAAGTTCCGATGCATTTGAACGACCCACCCGCACCGAAGCTTAGTGTTGTTTTGCTCGAAACTGTGCCACTCCCATGGTGGATCCTACGTAGACAGCGTCACAATTTTTGCATGGTATACTGTATACAAGGTCATGCTGTGATTGGAATGTGGTGTTTGAAGGCCGATTTCTGAAGAATGTGTAGTTTGTTTATGGGTTTTGCTATGATTTTCATGTCGGTTTTCCCTTGCATATTTGGTTAAGTTTATTGTACCAGTGCTCGATATATGGGATGGTGATGAAATATATTTTTTTGGTCTTGTCGGATTTTTTTGCTATATTTGTTGCGAGGTTGTTGTTATTTATTTTATCACGGGCTATTGTTTTGACTTTGTTTATATAGGTTAGAGGGTAACCCCTATTTGAGAATCTTCTAGTTAGTTCATTTATTTCAGTGGTTAGAGAAATCTGGGTGGAAGAATATTTATAGGCATTTTGAAATTGGGTGGAAGAATATAAATATTCTTTCACCCAGATTTCTCTAACCACTGAAATAAATGAACTAACTAGAAGGTTCTCAAATAGGGGTTACCCTCTAACCTATATAAACAAGTCAAAACAATAGCCCGTGATAAAATAAATAACAACAGCCTCGCAACAAACATAGCAAAAAAATCCGACAAGACCAAAAAAATATATTTCATCACCATCCCATATATCGAGCACTGGTACAATAAACTTAACCAAATATGCAAGGGAAAACCGACATGAAAATCATAGCAAAACCCATAAACAAACTATACACATTCTTCAGAAATCGGCCTTCAAACACCACATTCCAATCACAGCATGACCTTGTATACAGTATACCATGCAAAAATTGTGACGCTGTCTACGTAGGATCCACCATGGGAGTGGCACAGCTTCGAGCAAAACAACACTAAGCTTCGGTGCGGGCGGGTCGTTCAAATGCATCGGAACTTTCGTTCCACGCAATAAATCAACGACATACATTCGGCTTTACTGAAACAAAAATTATAAATATTCAACACAACTACTACAAACTACTCATTGCAGAAACCTTAGAGATGAAACTACATGAAACTTCAATCAATATCCGTAGGCCATTCCTATTGTCCGATGATTACTACAACATAAGGAAAGAAAAAAAGTTTCGGATTAATTGTGAGTAACTCTCTTCCTGTGAACATGATGCCCCGAAAAGTTCTAGTCCAACTTAAGGAATGTAGAGAATAACCCCAACCCCTACCCCCCACCCCCGCCCCTTACCCAATTATTAGACCCCTAAATTTAACTCAAAATTCCAGCCACAGGACCAAAAAGAAAAATCGATCCTTAATTATTAGCCCGTTTAGACCTCCAAAATCTAACTTTATGACAATGTTTTGCAAAATTGACATCGCCTTCCCCATGAATTATTAGCGAGTTGGACAAGGAGTTGGAAAAGAAGCTTCCTATATCAAAAAATAAAGGTAAGCCCTGTTGATTCATAATTAGTACTAGTAAATGATGCACAGAAGCAAGCTTATACAGAATCTGTATATATATATATATATATATATATATATATATATATATAAAAAAGGCCTCACCCTGCCATACCAGCTAACAATTTGTTTTAAACGTTAACAGTGCAAATAAGTACAAGAAGGATCCACAAGTAAATAATTCTGGGTATGGAACTGTTTTACTTGTGAATCTTGCATTAATGTTTTATGATATTATGTTGTAAAATGATCAAAAAACATCGATTTTTTAACAATGGTTGTGTCAAAAATGGAAAAGTACTGGTAGGCCTGTGAGTGAAGTATGTGTTGATATCATTACACAATTTTCATGCAGTGTATAGAAAAATCATGATATATTCAAGTGTCTTTGGTGAAATAATAAATTACAGTGGTACTAGTTTGGCACAGTAATAATAGCAAATGTGGAGGTTGAAAATGAATCATGCAATGATTCATGGGTACACCACTTTGAACTTATCAAACGTGCATCAATGCAATGGAAAGTAATGGTGACTCTTTTCTGAGACTGTCCTAACATTCTTCTTGTGCCTTTTCTAAATGCTGAAAGACAATGTGAATGCTGCATTACAAAACTTCTGAAAGAACTTAGCAATACAATTTATAGAAAATATCTGTACTATTAAAACATGGAGTATTACTGTTACATGACAATTCAAAGACATAGAAAATGTAATCCAAGAGCCTATTAATGATTTTAGGGTGGGAACTACTTGTATGTCCTTCCTACAGGTGTTAAGTCACCTGTAGAAATTCCATTTATGGATGTAAAACTGACACAGCTGACAAAAACAATGGCACTCACTCCTTCATAGAAAGGTCAATGACAATGCACCTCCAGTAGTAATACCTTCCATACTTAAAACTATTGACATTTAAAATTCATGTTAGAGCTTCACAAGAAACTATGACAAACAACAGAAACTAAAAAGCTGTACATGAAGTTAGGTATCAAAAATGCAGTGAAGGTCAAAGTTCACTACAAACTTTGCCAGGAATAGGCCAACATTTTTTTTTTTTTTTTTTTTTTTTTGAATGAATGAATTTATGGCAATTCTACCATTGCTAGAATTAGAGAATACCAGGAAAAATTATTAGCATGAAAATAATTAATACCCTGTCCAGGAATGTTAATTTTTTATTCTAATATTTTTAATGCTAATGATAATAACAATAATAATCATCAGTGTGGTTATCATTACCATTCTAGGATTAGACAACAGCTAAGTGAAAAAAGTTTTTCTGACAATCTGGAGGTGATGTACATCACAGGTCATAACCAATGATATATATAACTGATTATGACAGTAACCAAAACACTTATTCCATCACTTTATTAAATTCAGGAAATCAATTCATAAAAAAGACTAGTTTGCAGAATTTTATTAAGCAATGGAATAAGTGTAAAGATGTTTTGGGTGATTATTTTGAAAAATAAGTGCAGTAATTCAGGCCAATTTCCTTCTTTTTTTCCTTTATTTTGTAACTTTCTGAGTCTCCCTTGTAAAGTGCATTCAATTTTTGTGTTCCTTTTGTTAACTGACTGATAATAATACTTCAAGCAAAATTTGACAAATCTCAGAGTTGTAAATAATCCCGTATGCCAATGTGCTTCCCCTGAGGATTGGGACCACATCATGTATCATTGTCCCAGCTATGACTACAGGAAATATATTCACATCTACTGCTGACATCCTTAAAAGACCAAGAGTATCTATATTTTATGGAGGAAGACTGCTACTTTGCTCTCATTTCATTTGCCCAAGCAGTCTTCCAGAGAAGAAGATCCAATACCCAACACAGGCTGCACACCATCACTGTCCCCTGATATTAATTACATGACTGACGTTAATGACAACTCCATCTGCTTAAAGAAATACTTGCTTATGCAGACCTCTTCCAGTGTGTGATTTACTAGCCATTGAACTACTGTCTCTAATCAGCGATCTCACAGAGATCCCTGTTCTCTGTGACTTTAATCAGCCTGGGCTTGTGCCCAACCCCCTCCCAAATATATCTCTTCCTAATCTCTGGGTGGGCACTCTTCCTATTGCTCACATTTTCTTTCCTTTCCTTCCTCACATTCTGGCCCATTCTTGACTATTTCCCCCATGCTCTTCAATTTTTTTAAAGGCTCTCTGGGCCCTCTCTGGGAAGCTCAGGCTCACCAGGGTTAGCCTAGTCAGAGTAAAACTGGACTTCCTGGCATGCCTCCCTGTGCCATAGATCAAAACTAGGGGTCTTGATGGTTCCATATGGGGACCCCCTAGGCTGAGGCCAGAAGTAAAAAACAGAACCCAACACCTCACAACATAAACACCACACACTATCTGGCCTTTACAGGGAACTGTATAACAGCACAACAGTACATATGGAGGAGTTGGAGGAAAATACCAGTGCCACTTGACCCCCAACACTATGTTCACCATATTATGAAAAATTCTAGAACTAGAAGCTAGGGCGGAGGAATTACATGGGAAGAGGATTAGACTAGCTTGTAGCAAGTTTTCTTTCAGTCAATGAGCTGTTGATTACTGGAACAAGTTGCCTCCAAGGGTAATTGGGGCTGACAGTCCTAAGAAATTTAAAGGTCAACTAAATACAGTAGAGTGTCAGTTATCCAGAATAATTGATGGAAGACCTCTTCCGGATAGCCAAATTTTCTGGATAATTGAAACAGAAAATTTTCCAGATAATTTTTCTGGTAAAATTGAATAAATTTAATATTTAATATTAAATTAAATTTTAGATTATATAATATTTTTTTTTTTTTTTTTTTTTTGATTTGGTAGTTGTTGGCGCATCGGCTTCTGTGGCCATATTGCACCTCCCGAGGTTTTTGCAGTACTTTGATCCAAGCCCGAGGCGGGAATCGAACCCGCGACCTTTGGGTTGCCGGGCAGGTACTTTACCCACTCAGCTAGCCCAGTCGGCATAATATTTTATATAATTTATTTAATATTAAATTTAATCTTACCTTATGATTAAATAAAATAAAATTAATTAAATAAAAAAAATTATAAACCAATCTCGAAAAACAGAAACATCCATCCAGGCATTTTTATGATTTTTATACAAAACAGGAAAATTAGAAAGATTTTTAAATGCTCTTGGTTTTTCAACTTGCCAATAAACAAGCATGGACAATCTGTGCATCCAAGTGGCATTTGTACACACAGCAATTGTAACTAGCTCTTTTCTCATCTTAAGACTTGGTGCAGGTAATTCTCTTTTAGTGGCTAGGGTTTTTCTAGGTAATGCTTTACATAATAAGCCCAACTCATCAACATTATATATGTTACTTTCTCTTAATTTGCTATAACTGAAGCAAACTTACTTTTAAAGGACACCGCTGCTGATTCATCTGCAGAAAGTTTCTCGCCTTGAATATCTAGTTCATGTATACTGTGTCTCAGTTTAAAGTTTCTCAGCTAACCTGTGCTTGCCTTAAAATCTTCATTACCTCTTAATTTTCAATTAAAATCGAATGATTTTTCACACAACACTGGGCCAGACACTGGTTCATCTAAACTTCGCTCTGAAGAAAACAAAAAAAATAAAGTGAGTGCACTCTCTAAAGTGGCATTTTCAGGTTTCAACAGCATCTTTTTCTTGCTAGATACTCCTTCACTATGCACGATCGACACAAATTCTGCTATAGCATTGGAATTTTTCTTGATGTCGTAAATTGTTGAAGTCCCCACAATAAACTCTTTGGAGAGATTCCCTAAATTATCATCTTTTCTAATTCTATTAATAATTTCTGTTTTTTTTGTTGCAATGTTAAAACCACATGTTTTCTTTTCATTCACATTTTACCGTAAAATAATAAATAGCAGAGTTTCGGGCCGATATTACTCTCACCTAATCTGGAGCTAAACTAATCTTTAATAAATAGACACTACTGGGTTTCCGAGAAAACCCAGTAGTGTCTGTGATATTTTTCTAAAGCACATTTCTAAAGGTCACAGAATTCTAGAGGTAATGACCATAAAACAATAAAAACAATTTGCAGTTTTCGGTTCATTAGACTTTTTGTTTGTACAATCTGTTATAAACAGGTAGTAAACTCAATCTTCCGCTTATTAAAATCAAAATTCGATTTGCAAACGTGACCACTATAACCGGAGCTTATTGTACTACCGTTCATAAAAGAAAGATCAACCTTTCTCAAATTATTCCAGATACTTGACTTCTGGAAAAACCGACATTCTACTGTAGTTACGTGAGGAGAGTAGCACATGATTTGTATTTTCTTATCTACTTTTTTTTTTTTTTTTTTGGCAGATGCAGCAAAAGTCTGTGGCTTCCTTGCACTATACGGTTGGTTAGATTTCGATTTTATTGGCGCAAAAGCCTTGCATTATACAATTAATACTAAAAACACATAATGGTGCCATATGATCGAAGTTCCTGATGCACCTAGAATAATACAATAATGGTTGGCACAAAATACAAAGACAATTACCACTCATTTAAAGAGGTCTGGGTTTTCAATTGTCATTGACAACTGAAAAGATTTATAAAGTTATCTTCAACGGAACCCATAGTTATTTCATCTCATGTGGAGGGAGTAGGGATCCCCCCCCCCTCCAAGTTTTCACACCACACAGCATTCAAAATCAGCCCATAAATAAGAGCTTCTACAGAGAGAAAAAAAATAATAATATAAAAAATAAATAAATATATATTTTATTATTTTTTTATATATATATATATATTTTGGAAATAAACAAGGAGTTACCTTTTATTCAGTCCGTGGGATTTCTTCTTTCCCAAATCTCCTTATACGAATAAATTATGAAATGATATTTAAACAAAATTACATAATTAAAATAATTTAAAACTCATAATGTATACTATTAAATGATATATTTTATATATTAAATAAAATATATTTAATATATAAAATATATCATTTAATAGTATTTTATTCGTATTCCAGTGAGGAATTTTTAATTGCATGGTTTTATCATAAAGATGCATTGCAGGATCATCTAGACAAGACTGCAGCAATAATTCAGACACAGCATGGGGTTTGTTAAGGGAAAGTCTTGTCTGACAAATTTGATAGGATATTATGATGTGGTTACAAAGGAACTGGATGCAAAAAATAATTTTGATATCATATATTTGGATTTCAGGAACGCTTTTGACACTGTTGCGCATGGAAGACTATTGTACAAATTGGAGCAGAATGGTATTAAAGGTAAGTTGCTACAATGGATAAAAGGATGGTTAAGTGGGAGAAGACAGAGGGTGGTAATCAATGGGTGCTGCTCTTCGTGGACTAATATTATTAGTGGAGTCCCACAGGGTTCGGTGTTAGGTCCACTGTTGTTTTGTATATTTATCAATGATATTGATGAAGGTATATCAGGCTTAATGTCGAAGTTTGCAGATGATACAAAGGTTGGCAGGGTTGTTAATGACAGTAATGGCAGTGTGCTACTGCAACAGGATCTAGATAATTTGGGCAGATGGGCTAAGAAGTGGCAACTGAAGTTTAACCTTGACAAATGCAAAGTACTGCATATGGGTAGAAGTAACCCCAGAGAAACATACCAACTGTGTGGTACTACACTTAAGGTGGTAGAAAATGAAAAAGACCTGGGAGTAATTGTGCAGTCAGATATGAAGTTTTCTGAGCAATGCAGACAGGCTGCCAGGGCAGGTCATGGGGTTTTGTCAATGATATATAGGAATTTTGCTAACAGGGATAAGGAGGTGATTATCCCTCTGTATAAGGCAATGGTCAGGCCACGCCTTAAGTACTGCGTACAGGTCTGGAGGCCTCATTTTAGGAAGGATGTAGATTTACTTGAGCGTGTACAGAGAAGGGCAACAAGATTGGTGAGGGGAATGAAGGGATCCTCTTACCAAGAGAGGCTTAAGTTCTGCAAATTGCAATGGCTGGAGACTAGGCACCTGCGCGGTGATCTGACTGAGGTATATAAGGCCTTGAATGGGTTGAGCACGCTGAATTCTGATGGGATCCTTCCACTTGTTCAGATTACGAACCTAAGGGGGCATAAATTCAAATTAAGAAAAGACAGATGTAGAATAGATGTGCGGAAATTTGCCTTTAGCCAGCGGCTGGTTAATTGCTGGAACAAACTTCCATCTGTTGTTGTGGAAGTTGATAGGTTGAATAAATTTAAGGAGGAACTGGACAGGCATTTGGAGGCAATGGTGTGATTTTTTTTTTTGCTGTTGCTGCATAAGCTCATACACTTGCTTTCTTGCATCACATGCCACTACTACTACTATCTTATTTTAATAGTACAGTGGATTCCGGTTATTTGGGCCACCGGTTAATCGGGGCACCCGTTTATTTGGGGCAAATCTGAAAAAACAGAACCCAATCGAGAAAATAGCCAGGGTTTACTTCGCTTAATTGGGATAACATGCCATTTAATTGGGGCAGGAGACTGCAGTACTGAAGATTACCCTATGATTGTCTCCGACCGTAGCACGTAGTTCGGTCAGATTTCTAGAGGTCACAACCATAAAACAATATAAACAATTAGCAGTCACCTATTTATTGGGCTTTTCTATTAGTGAAATCTATCATAAACTGATAGTAAAGTCGATCTTATTGAATTTGGATAATACCGACAGCTGGAATTCTGGGAGTTATTACGTTGAAATGTGTTTACACTTCCATGGAATCTTCAATCATATAAAAAAAATAATTTTCAGAACCTTCTCTCCATTCCTATTTTTAAAGCTTCATAACTTGTTACTCCATTCTCACTTGCGCAATATCGTGTTACTTGCAATTTGTGTGTGCCGTGTTTTTTGTTATTGATTGCTTATCTTTTTACTGTTTTAAATTTTAACCTCCACCCACAAATGTAGAGTGAACAGAAATGTCAAATATTTCGTATGTACATATTACAGTATGTATTAATTATTCCGATTATCACGTATATTCTTCCAATTTTCACGTATCATTTAATTTTTTTAATTGGTAAGGTAATAAAGGGTAAATTTGTGCTTAATATATCTTTACTTTTATAGCCTATGGATAATATTCCTTTATTTTCGCTAAATAGAATCGCTGTTTAATAGAATTAAAATTCAATTCACAAACGTGTCACAATGGCCGGCGCTTACTGCACATCGTATAGTGAACGGTACTTTACTATGGCGAGTCCATCGTAACGTGATTTGATTGTACAGTGAACCAATTGTAAAGCGGGGGTCCATTATATTTTTAACTATTTACGTGAAACTTCGGATAATTAGGGCAGCCGCTTAATCGGGCCAAAATGCACTAGTCCCGATGTGGCCCAAATAACCGGAATCGACTGTATTTTATTTGTATTCCAATTTCGCATTTATAACAAAATGTCTTCCTTCACTAGAGATTGCATGGGGGTTTAATATTTCTGAGGTTGGAGTGGGGTTCACCGCTGTGATCCTGGGGTGTTGGACTGTCCATGTGTCAATAGTGAGGAATACATTATTAGTTTTAAATTATTTTAATTATGTAATTTTCTTTTTAAGTATCATTTTGTAATTTATTCGTATAAGGAGATTTGGGAAAGAAGAAATCCTACAGACTGAATAAAAGGTAACTCCTTGTTTATTTCCAAAATATTAATAGAACGTAGGAAAAATTGAGCATATGTATGCTCTCATTTGTGTAGTTTATATATACAGTAAACCCCCGCTATTCGCGGGGGTTACGTTCCTGAGAAATGTTGCGAATACCGAGTTATGGCTCCCATAGTAATAAAGGGGTTCCGTTCCAAAGTATGAAATATATAAGAAAAACTAGTCTAAAATTTTGTCTATGTATTTATTATATGTACCTTCATAATATGACTATGTACATAGACAGTACATAGTTAAATGCAAGCATATGGCATTGAAATGAAAATAAGAAACAATTTAATATTAAATGTAATATTTATTAGAATATTTCAAACCAGCGCCTTTGCTAGCAAAAAAACTTATCCCGCCAGTGCTATCACCAGTTTCGCTAATGTGTTGATAAAGGAGTTTTGCCTTTTCACGAATGATGAGTGAACTTAATGGAATTTTATTTTGAGTTCAATCTTCTATCCACAGATTTAAAGCTTTTTCCATTTTTTCTCATTTAACATCACGAGTTACAGAGAAAATTTTTGAAGCAATTAGCGCGTTTTCACGGACACTACGGAGGATTTTTCTTTCTGATTTTTTGATTGATCGTACCGTTAACTCTTGATTTTATAATGTTTTGCCACTGAGGAGACACTTTCACCATTAGAAATTTTATTCGCTAATGTCACCATCACCTTCTTTGATATTTTCACATTTCTCTTGTTATTCGTAGCCATAATTTTGTAGGGGTTAGAAAGAACTTGTCCACAATAAAGTCACTTTCTCCCATTAACACACTCGAAAAAGTCTGTTTTACACTTCAAAACGGTAGATTTATCATTTTTGTAAGCATATCAATTTATAAATTGATAAATTTATTCAATTTATAAGCATATAAATTAAAAGCAAACGACGAAACCTCCATTACAAGAGCATAACACATACTGAACAAGGATTAGCGAGAAACATCCACGCTCGCAATTTTGTCACCCCTCTCCTCCCACCCACTGAGCGCTGTTTTGACCGGGAAAGATAAATTTTAGCTACGCCCATGTTTTTTTATGGCAGAAAATATTCACGGCGCTTTAAAATTCACATTTTTTTAGGTTTCATTTTATATTAAATCGCGATCACGAATACGCGAAACAGCGAATACAGATACTGCGAATAGCGGGGGTTTACATCTATATGAAAACCCAAACATGAGACATATTAGAACCTATATTACTTAGTACAGTGCTTGGGTTGGAGGTGGAGAAGATGAAAAAAGATATTTCTTGACATTAGACTTGAACTTCTGTAGACTGTAATTTTCAGGAAATACGTATGAAGGAAGGTTGTTCCAGAAAACAGCAGCTGAATGAATAAATGAGGAAGATGAAAAATTGGTTCTGTGAGTTTGAAGTTGGACAGTAAATGGATGTTGGCTGGTGGCGGCCTGTGTTCGGACTGTTTTGAAGCTGACTGAGCAGGGCAAGGTTTCTCAAAATGGAAAGTGGAATGCAACGTGCTATCATCGGCAAAACTATGGATAGGATTTCCAGTCAATGGAAGGTCATTAATATACAAGAGGAAAAGAGTGGGGGAAAGAACTGAACCTTGGGGGACACCGGCATTAGTGGAGAAGTTAGAAGACAGAGAGCCATCTACCATCACCCCCAGTGAGCGATCAGAGAGAAAACTGGATAACCAATTACAAAAAAAAAAAAAAGGTTGGCAAACAATAAGATGGAAGCTTGTTTAGAAGACCTTTATGCCAAATATGATCGAAAGCCTTTGAGATGTCAAGAGCAACTACTTGTGTTTCACCAAAATTTTCCATTGAATTTGTCCATAAATGGGTAACTCTTTTTTTTTTTTTTTTTGGTAGTTGTTGGCGCATCGACTTCTGTGGCCATAATGCACCTCCCAATGTTTTTGCAGTACTTTGATCCAAGCCCGAGGCGGGATTCAAACCCGCGACCTTTGGGTTGCCAGGCAGGCACTTTACCCACCTGGCTAGCCCGGTCGGCCCATAAATGGGTAACATAAGCCAGAATATCATCAGTGGATTGACACTGATGGAATCCATACTGGCGATCATTGATCAGACGGAAGGTTTCTAGGTAGTTTAAGAGTTGGCAGTTAATTGATTCCTCCATTACTTTAGAAAGCATAGAAGTAATTGCAATGGGATGATAACTGGATGGGAGGGATTTGTCACCCTTTTTAGGAACTGGCTGTATATGAGAAAATTTCCAAGCAGAAGGAAAAACACCTTTGGAATAAGAAAGTGAAAAAAGGCAGCAAAGAACAGCAGTAAGTTCAGATGCACAGTTTTGAGAACAAGTGGAGAAATATCATCAGGACTTGGAGCTTTCTTAGCATCAAGATTCATCAAAATCCTTCTTACATCCGTTTGACGGAAGACCACAGGAGGCATTGAATGAAGAGTGTTGGGAATGGTGGGAGGTGTTTTACCAAGATCATTAATACATGAGTTGGAAGAAAAGTGGGATGCCAGCAGGTCAGCTTTATCCTTGGCTGAAGCGAAAACAGAACCATCTGGTTTTGACAGAGATGGGCAAAAGTTGCGGCCAATAGCTTTGGCAAGAGAACAGAATGCTCGGCTATCATTAGGGCAAGAAGCAAGTTTTCTACTCTCGGCCTGTTCAAAATCTAGTTTGGACTGATTAATAACTGATTTACAATTGTTGCAATCTTTGGTGTAGACAGAAAATGAAATTGAAGAATTGGAAACAAGCCAATTACGATATGCAACATTCTTCTCCTGAACGGCCTTAGCACATTTATTGGAAAACCAAGGTTTAGATAAAGGAAGAGATTTCAAAGTGGAGTGTGGAATAAAGGATTCCATTCCTACAAGAATAATTTCACTGACACGATCCGGGCAAACGTTGACATCAGAAGTTTGAAACAGTAATCCGACCAAGGAAAAGAATTCTCGCAGGTCAACCCATTTTGCTTTCTTGTAATGCCAAACAACATGAAGTTGGGAATAGCCGTGAGATAAAGGCTCAATTGGAGAAGAGACAATCACCAAGTTGTGATCTGAGGTGCCTAAAGGACTACTCACTTCGACCGTGTACTTAGAAGGGTTATTTGTAAGAAAAAGATCAAGCGTGTTGGCTGTATTGTTGGGATTGCCCAGTATTCTGGTAGGTAAATGAACAATCTGTGTGAGGTCATTAGTAATTACAAAAGCCTCAGCATCTCAACCAGTTGGGTTTGTGTGACTAGAGAACAGAAGCCAGCTGCAGTTGTGAACATTAAAATCACCAAGGAAAATTACCTCACTGTTAGGAAAGTTAGACTGGAGAAAATCAGAGGTTCAAGTGATTAGTGGAATTGGGAGAATGGTAGAGACAAAAGATGAATTTGACACAACGAGGTAGAGAGATATTAAGCCAGAGAAGATCGAAAAGAGGAGATTCCAAATTACCAAGCCTCTGACGGGGAATATCAGAATGGACATATTCACAAGTACCACCTTGGAGGCGAAAGGAATCATACAGCAAATAATTTGAGCAACTATGATGAGCAGTGGTTGAATCAACCGATAACCGAGATTCATTCAGAAAAAGTACATGGGGGTTTGGCAGACTAAGTGAAAATGGACATTGTTGAGATCAGAACTAAGACCATGTATATTTGTGAAATGAACTAGGAAGCATTTCTAAAGTTATCTAAAATTCTAAAATTTTTGAAGTTATCTTCAACTGAAATCAGTTATCTCATCTCATGTGGAGGGAGTAGGGATTCCCTCTAAGTTTTCACACAATTTTCAGGCCACACAGCATTCAAAATCAGCCCACAAATAAGTGCTTGTACAGAAAGGGGAGATATATATATATATATATATAGAGACAGAGAGAGAGAGATCAAATACATATAGACAAATGTATTTGATCAGTGTATTGAGTAGGGTTTCTGAACTGTCAAGTGTAATTACAATGGAATAAATTGAGAATGCCTGCAAGATAAAAGCAAATTACCTGAAATTAAATGAAATTAAGATTAGCTTAAAAATAACATAAAAATAATAAAAATGGTAACTAATGCTCTAGGTCCTAGGACTTTAACTATGTCATCATTGTGTCGGCAGCCAAAACCGTAGGAGCCACATAGCAACAGGCAAGATCTCTGTTTCTGTTATGATGTATATGTACAAAACGTATACATCATAGCCAAACCCCACAGAGACCAAAAAGTAAGGATTTTTAACTAAAGTCAAAAATAAATAAATAAATAAAAGTAAAATGCTAAAATAAAACTGTTAAATTCTGTCAAAGGAAAAAATTTTAAGTATGAAAGAAGGTAAAAAGTTAAAGGAAAATAAACTTAATATTAAAGAATAAAGTTATTTATTTGACAACTTAACCCTCAAATAAACCTGACTTTATTTTTTGCATCTTAAGTTTACTTTGTTTAAATTTCAAACTGGGCATTTTTATATCACCTTCTAAACCCTCTTTATGGATTGGGGATACATCTGCACATCTCCAGTCCATCCACTCCATCACCTTTTTTATGTTTAGCTTCAACAAATTCTCTTCCACTTTCCTTTTAGTTATCACAAAATCATTTAGATCCCCATCACAGTAACTTCCGAAAACCCCGTCCATAAAGAATTCCTGATGATTGTAGATGCAAAATCCCTTTTGAATTTGTCAGCAACCTGGGCAGGTTCATCAATAGTTAACTCATTGGCATCAAGTGGCCCAATGCAGTTCACCTACTGTTAATATAAGTACAGTGTTTGCTGTTGTTGTTTTCATTCTTTGCCAGAGACTTCTCATAAACTGCCTTAGCTTGGTTAACTTCTTTTGTGACTAAATTACAGCCTAATTTATATGTACCACAAGCTTCTTTCTATATTACCTGATAATTTATATGCATCCTACACATTTTTCTTCTCTGCCTCTTATATCATCTAGGTCTAAGCCATCCATTTAGGTCTAAGCCTTGAACCACATTTCTTCATTGGTATGAAATGCCTAGTAGCTTCTATTATTACTTCCCTGAATGCTTCCAATTTAGAATTAGCTGTTGGTAACGTCAGAAGTTGGTCCCAATGAATTTAAAAACTGTGTGCCCACTGAAGTCACCCTTATGAAAGCAAAAGCCTTTCCCTTTACCATTGACAGTAGTTATATTTTTAATTAAATTCCACATTAGTACACAGATCATTTGCATCTCAGTGAGTCCTTTACCTGCAGAATATTAATGCATGAAGAATCACTACTGATAACCATATCAAGAGTTATTGCTTCCTCTCACTGCTTCTCTAACATGTTGCTGTAGAAAACATATATCCAATAAATCTACAAAAGTCTTGCTAGTGTGGAGTGACCAACCCGCAAATTGCAGTCTCCATCTAGAAAGTTAAAATCCTCCATTATAAGTCATTCTGCTTTACTGGGCCACTATTTCTCTGTATAGCTGTTTGGTACACTTATCAGAGTCATTAGGCCTATAACACATTCCTACTATCAATATTGTTTTCGCAGAGTTAACATAACACCAGACTGACTAAACATTGCACTGGTCACCCATGTTGACTGTATGCACTTCCTTAGATTTAATATGCTTCTTAGCTAAGAGAAGGAGGAGATGGGGGCCATATTATGCAAAAAGGATAGGTGGAACAGGACCAGGGTATGTCTGCCAGGGGTAAAAAAGTTGATGACGTTGTAGATCAGATATCTTTCAGGGGAACAAAAGGTGATATTTTTGTACATGCCGGCACTAATGACATTAGGAGTAAGAGTTCAGCAGATTTAATTAGCAAGTACAGGTCAATGTTGAAAAAAAGTCGTGAGCTAGGGTTGAATTTCAAAGTGTGCAATTCTGCCCAGATACGATAGGAGAGAGTATATGATGAGAGCCTTGTGAATCAATTCGGCCCAGGAGAGATTGTGCAAGGCATGTTGGGTAGGATTTTTAACAGCATGGTCTGTGCTTGTTAACTGGAGAGACTGTTAACAAGCACAGACCATGCTGTGCTTGTTAACTGGAGAGACTGTTCTACAGGGATGGGGTACACTTAAATAGAGAGGGTACAAGAATATTTGCTGATACTATCCAGGCAGTGTTAGGTGGATTGGAAAACTGCTAGTTTGGGGGATACATAGACTTAAAGATTAATAGTGGCTGCAGGCAGAAGTGAAAGTGATTCTTGCACTGCTTCTATTGGAATGAGCAGCAGCCTGGAAAGAAAGTTACTGGGGATTTCCAGGACTGCTGGAAGTCAGAGAAACAAGTAAATACATGGGCTGTGTTATGGTAACTAAGAGTAGGAACAGGTGCATGTATACTTGCATGTACACCAATGCTAGAAGTATAGTTAATAAATTTTATGAGTTTGAAGTGGTGGTCAAGACAAAGGCGAATATTATTGGGATATCAAAGATGTGGTGTCACACAGATATAAGTTGTGCAGAATTGGAATTTGGGGAGTACAATGTATACAGAAAGCATTAACATAGGCACATGATGCAAGAAAGCAAGCTTATATAGCATCAGCCAAAAAATATATAATTGGTTGAATGGGCTGAATGGGTTGAGCAGGCTCAATGCTGATGGAATTCCTCCTCTTGCTCAGATTAAGAACCTGAGGGGGCATAGATTCGAACTGAGGAAAGATAGCTGTAGAATAGATGTGCACAAATTTAGCTTTAGCCAGCGGGTAGTTGATTGCTGAAAGAGACTTCCATCTCTTGTTGTAGAAGTTTAAAGCTTAAATAAATTTAAGGCTGAGCTGGACAAGCATTTTGAGTGTAGATCAGTGAAATGGGAGTTTTTTTTTTTTTTTTTGGCTGATGTGGCATAAACTTGTTTTCTTGCATCATATGCCTCTTCTAATGCTAATAACATCTCCACCACTCCTGTCTTGTCTTGTCTGTCCTTCCTGTATATATATTTACTTGCCACACTCAACTCCTGCTTCCTTATGTCTGAGTGAAACCATGTATACACTATCCCTCCAATATCTGCATTTGATGTACACAATGCTCCTAGCATTGGTGTACATGCAAGCATAAAGCACATGTTCTTACCTTACTCTTAATAACCATAACACAGCTCGTGTATTCACTTGTTCCACGATGAACTACAGCAGGGCTTGAAATCCCCAAGGCCTTGCTTTCCAGGCTGCTGCTCACTCCAACAGAAGCATTTCAGAATCATTTCACCTCTGCCTGCCACTCTAGTAATTTATTAGTCTGTGTACCCCCAAGCTAGCAATTTTCCAATCCACCTATCACTGCTTTGAATGCATCAGCAAATATTCTTGCACCCCTTTTATTTAAGTGTATCCCATCCCTGTGAAAATGGTCTCTTCCATGAGCCTTGCACATACTCTCCAGGGTCGGACTGATTGACAAGGATCTCAACATACTCCCTCCTATAGTGGCTGGGTAGAATTGTAGACACTTATAAATTCGATCCTAACACACGACTTTTTCCAAACTCTGCCCTGTACTTTTTAACTAGGTCCTCAGATCTCTTACTCTTAATGTGATTAGTGCTTGGTGTATGGCAATATCACATTTCATGCATGTAAAAGATGATTTCTGTTATACAAAGCTATAAACTTTTGTCCCTGTCAGACATACACAAGTTCTATTCTACCTATCCCTTTTTTGCACAACATATTTATCGCTTCCCTGATAACAGAGACACCGACAACAACTGCCACCTTTCGGACCAGCACATTCTACCTCCGGGATTACAGTTGTATTGTCTGATGCATTTGAGGTCTCTGGCCTGGAGTTGGACAGCTGACAGCTTGATGGAGCCCCCATTTTAATTCCTTTGAAGGCACCCACCGTAGTCTTCAAATTCAAACACCAATCAAAACGCCGAGATGGCATCAAATTTCTTCACACACTGTGCCAAACACACACAAAGACATCTCCCTTATCTGCATCATGTATTGTTCCAGAAAGTCTGCAAACATTGCAACTTGTGCAATGTTTGCAGACTTTGTGCCTGTTGCTTTGCTGCTCTAGTCTGGGACATGATCTCCATTTAAATACAATTTAATTGATTCACACTGAAAATTAATAAACTTAATCAATCTAATTGATTAATTGATAATAGTAAGCTAATAGCTAATAAATTCCTAAATACAGAGGTATGTATTATGCTATCAAGTTTACATTATACCTTGCAAAATGTTTGCCGAACTCTCAGGAACAGAACATGATCTAGCCAAGGAGGATGTCTTTGTGTGTGTGTGTGTGTGCAAGGTGCAGAGTCTCTAGAAATTAGCGTTCTAATGGGCATCTATGAGAGCTTGAGGTGTAGGGTAAATGCCCTAAAAGATTATAATATGAGGGGCCCATCAAGCTATCAGCTGCCCAACTCAACGCCAGAGCTCACTATTGTGCATCAGGCAACACAGCGACAATCTCCAAGGCAGAATGCGCTGGTCCCAAAGGAACTAGTTATCGCTGGTGATTCTATTGTCAGGGAGACGGGTAATATATTGTTTAAAAAGGATGGATGGAATAGGACCAGAGTATGTCTGCCAGAGGCAAAAGTCGATGATACTGTGAAGCATATATTATCTTTTAAGGGCACAAAGGGTGATATTGTTGTACTCGTTGGCACCAATCATGTATCACGTCAGGTGAATGTTGCAAAAAAGTCGTGAGTTAGGGTTAAATTTGAAAGTGTCTGCAATTTTGACCAGACATGATAAGAGGGAGTACATGATGAGAGCCTCGTCAATCAATTCGGC
Source organism: Mastigoproctus giganteus (assembly GCF_048544385.1). NCBI lineage: Eukaryota > Metazoa > Arthropoda > Arachnida > Uropygi > Thelyphonidae > Mastigoproctus > Mastigoproctus giganteus. The sequence continues at coordinate 110,211,792 of NC_143587.1, read as the reverse complement.
CCTGTAGGGAATGTGCAAGGCTCGTGGGGTAGAATTTTTTTTTCGGCGTGGTCTGTGCTTGTTAACACGGGAGACTGCTTCTATAGGGATGAGATACACTTAAATAGAGAGGGTGCAAGAATATTTGCTGATGCTATCGAGGCAGGGTTAGGTGGGTCAGAAAACTGCTAGCTTGGCGGGGATTCACAGACTAAAAGATTAAAAGTAACCGCAGGCAGAGGTGAAGGTGATTCTTGCACTACTTCTATTAAATAAGCAGCGGCTTGGTGCGAGGGGTGCTGGGGGTTTCAGGGACTGAGACCCCCAGCAGTCATCGTGAAAGAGGTGTGTTAGGGTAACTAGGAATAAGAATAGGTGCATGTGTACCAATGCAAAATGTATAGTAAATAAATCTGATGAATTTGAAGTATTTGTCAACGCATCAAAGGCGGATATTGTTGGAATATCAGAGACGTGGTGTCACACAGATATAAGCTGTGCAGAATTGAAATTTGGGGAGTACAATGTATACAGAAAGGATACACAGGACAGGAAGGGAGGAGGGGTTATGCTGGTAGTTATGAAACATATAAAATCTAAGAAAGTGCATCCAATTGATATGGATGCACTGTTGAGTCAGTTTAGTGTGACAAAAGCACTGCGAAAGCAAAAATAAGAGTAGGAGTGTGTTATAGGCCTAATGACTCAATTAAGTACAACGAACAAATGTACAGAGAAATAAAGTGTGCTAGTAAACCAGAATATCTTATAATGAGGGAATTTAACTTCCTAGATATTGACTGGAAGTTGTGGGTTGGTCACTTGCACATTAGTAAGGCTTTTGTGAATTTATTGGATGATTCTTTACTGCAGCAGCATGTTCGAGAGGCAACCAGAGAGGGTAATACTCTTGATCTGGTTATCAGGAGTGATCATTCGCATATTAAGAATTTACAGATAAAGGAACCACTATGTGGCAGTGATCACAGTGTACTGATGTGGGATTTACTCAAAGATATAATTACCATCAGGAGTAAAGGAAAGGGTTTTTGCTTCCATAAAGGTGAATACAGTGGTCTCAGACAGTTTCTAAATTCTGTACAGTGGGACCAACTGATTATGTTACCAACTTCAAATTCTAAGTGGGAAGGAATTAATTGTGGAAGCTACTAGACGTTTCATATCCATTAAAAAATATTGTTCAAGGTTTAGGCCTAAATGGATGTCAGATAAAGTAATTAGACATGTGGCAGAGAAGAAAAATGCATGGGATGCATATAAATTATCAAGCGACACAGAAGCCTATGGCAGATATAAGCTAGTCTGTAATCAAGTCACAAAGGAGGTTAGGCAGGCGAAGGCAGATTACAAAAAACCTTTGACAAAGGATGCTAAGAAAAACAGCAAGGATTTCTTTACTTATATAAGCTCTAAGAGGAAGTGGAAGAATCAGATTGGTCCACTTGATATCGATGGTTCTACTGTTGATGATCCTGCTCAGATAGCAAACAAATTGAATGAGTATTTTGTATCTACATTCACACATGAGGAGTAAAGGATTGAAAATGCCAGAAGGTTATCAAAATGTAGCAGGGTGCTTAATGATTTCGTAATAACTGAGAGCAAAGTGGAGGAGAAATTGTTGAAGTTAAACATAAGTAAGGCACCTGGGTGGATGGGATCTATCCAGTTATATTAAAGGAGACAGCAAAGGAAGTAAGCAAACCCTTAGCCATAATAATGAGAGCTTCATTGGACTCAAGGGAGGTCCCCACAGACTGGAGATGTACAAATGTATCCCTAATTCACAAAGGGGGATCGAAGGATGACACGAATAATTACAGACCAGTTAGTTTAACTTCTGTTCTGGGTAAATTAATGGAGTCACTGTATTGCAGGATCATCTAGACAAGACTGCAGCAATAATTCAGACACAGCATGGGTTTGTTAAGGGAAAGTCTGGTCTGACAAATTTGATTGGATATTATGATGTGGTTACAAAGTAACTGGATGCAAAAAATAATTTTGATATTTATTATTTTATTTATTATTATTATCCATATGATGCAAGGAAGCCTGAGGCTTATGTTGCACCAGCCAGAAAAAAAAAAAAAAAAAATGTCTGAACTACCCTGTGAGAGAGAGAGAGAGAGAGAGAGAGAGAGAGATAAAAGGGAATCACCAAGGAAGAGAAGAATGATGATATCCAGCTCAGGACCCTGAGCTGGATATCATATACTTGGATTCAGGAAAGCTCTTGACACTGTTGCGCATGGAAGACTACTGTACAAATTGGAGCAGAATGGTATTAAGGGTAAGTTGCTATAATAGATAAAAGGAGGGTTGAGTGGGAGAAGACAGAGGGTGGTAATCAATGGAAGCTGCTCTTCGTGGACTAATGTTATTAGTGGAGTTCCACAGGGTTCGGTGTTGGGCCCACTGTTGTTTTGTATATTTATCAATGATATTGATGAAGGTATATCAGGCTTAGTGTCGAAGTTTGCAGATGATACAAAGGTTGGCAATGGCAGTGTGCTACTGCAACAGGATCTGGAAAAGTTGAGTAGATGGGTTGAGAGTGGCAACTGAAGTTTAACATTGAAAAATGTAAAGAACTGTTTATGGGTAGAAGTAACCCCAGAGGAACGTACCAACTGTGTGGTACTACACTTATGGTGGTAGAAAATGAAAAAGACCTGCGAGTATTGTGCAGTCAGATATGAAGTTTTCTGAACAATGCAGACAGGCTGCAAGAGCAGGTCATGGAGTTTTGTCAATGATATACAGGTTATGTTGTTTTTTTGTTATTTGGTTTTTAGGAGCATTAGCAACTAAGGCCGTATTGGTCCAGGATATGCGGTGGTCATTCCCTGACCTTTCTGCATCCTCTGTATTTGGTGGTGACGGGCTCGAACCCCGGTCTAATCAAGAAGCGTGTGCTATGCACTGCTGCTCCTTCCTACCTGGCTACGGAGGTGCCATGATTTACAGGAATTTTGCTAGCAGGGAAAAGGAGGTGATTGTTCCTCTGTATAGGGCAATGGTCAGGCAAAGCCTTGAATACTGCGTACAGGTCTGGAGGCCTCATTTTAAGAAGGATGTAGATTTGCTTGAGCGTGTACATAGAAGGGCAACAAGATTGGTGAGGGGAATGAAGGGATCCTCTTACCAAGAGAGGCTTAAGTTCTGCAAATTGCAACGGCTGGAGACTAGGCATCTGTGCGGTGATCTGATTGAGGTGTATAAGGCCTTGAATGGGTTGAGCATGCTAAATTCTGATGCGATTCTTCCACTTGTTCAAATTACGAACCTAAGGGGGCATAAATTCAAATTGAGGAAAGACAACTGTAGAATAGATGTGCGGAAATTTGCCTTTAGCCAGCAGGTGGTTAATTGCCGGAACAAACTTCCATCTGTCGTTGTGGAAGTTGATAGGTTAAATAAATTTAAGAGGAACTTGATAAACATTTAAAGGGAATGGTTGTGTGATTTTTTTTTTAAGCTCATATGCTTGCTTTCTTGCATCATATGCCACAATTACTATTACTATTATGTTTTCAGTGTGTTTAATTAGTTATATCCTAACTAAAAGTAAAATTTCTAAGTTAAAAACAAAAAAAAAATATGTCAAACTACATGATTAGAACCTTTGAGGTACTTATTTATCACAATTAAAATCCTACTATTCCGCTGTACAATATTGGACCAATGTGAATTACCCCTTCCTTATATTGTTAATATAAATAAAGAAGCCTTTTCTGCTTTTCTTTGCCAGACACTTCTTGCAATCTGCCTTAGCTTGCCTAAACGCCTTCTGTCACTTGAATGCAGACCAGTTTATATCTACTGTAGCCTTCTGCATCACCTTATAATCTATATCCTCCCCATGTATTTTTCTTCTCTGCAATGTTGTTGTTGTTAAGTGGGGTTTCGTAGCACATAAGAGCTGCTTTGACTATAATGTGCCTTCTCTGTAATGAGTCTGATCAATTCATCTGACATCCATTTAAGTCAATCTTGAACAGTATCTCTTAATTGGTATTTTAAAAATAAACAAGGAGTTACCTTTTATTCAGTCAGTAGGATTTCTTCTTTACCAAATCTCCTTATGCAAATAATTACGAAATGATATGTTGAAACAAAATTACATAATGTAAAATCATTTAAAACTCATGTGTTCCTCACTATTGACAGCCCTCATTTATTTAGCTTAATTGGTATAAAAGACCTAGTAGCTTCTATTACTTCCCTGAATGATTCCCATTTAGAATATGCTGTTAGTAACAGCATATTCTAATATCAGAATAGAATATCAGTTGGTCCGAATAAATACAGCGTAAATGTCTGAGACCACTACAGTCACCTTTATGAAAGAAAAAGCACATCCCTTTGTACTTCACAATAGTCACAATAGTTACATCTGATGAGGAGTTAACACCTCCACAGACACACTAGCAAGTTTTTGTGTATTTATTGTGTGGCTGTTTTCTACAGCAACATTCTAGAGAGGTAACAAATTGAAGCAATACTCTCGATATGGTTATCGGCAAGAGTTCTTCATGAACTAAGAATCTAAAGTTAAAAGATCCACTCAGTGGAAGTGATCACAGCATATTGATGTGAGATTTAGTTACAGACATAACTACTGTAAAGTGTAAAGGCTTTGGAATTGGAGCAACACAGCATTAAGGGAAAAGTATTGCTATGGATAAAAATGGCTGAATGGAATAAAATAAAGAATGGTTATCAATGCACACTGTTCTTCTTGGACAACTGTTATTAGTGGAGTTCCCCGGGGTCAGTGCTGAGCCTATTGTGTTTTAATACATTTATTAATGATATTGATAAAACCATATCAGCATCGATATTTAAGTATTCAGATGATACGATGGTTAGTAGGTTGTTAATGACAGTAATTAAGGTATTCTACTGCAACAAGATCTATAAAAATTGAGCATATTGGCTGAGAAGTGGCAACTGAAGTTTAACAATGACAAAGCAAGGTACTGCATATAAGTTTCAGCAATCCCAACTGAACTTAGCAGTTCTATTAGAATTAGTAATGGCCATATGGTACAAGAAAGCCTAAGGCTTATGCTGCACCAGTCAAAAAAAAAATAATAATAAAATAATAATAAAAAAAAATTTTAATAAAATAAATAAAAGAAAAGGAAGTAGCAGTAGTACAGGCCCATGATGCAAGAAAGCAAGTGTATGAGCTTATGTATCACTAGCCAAAAAAAAAAAAAAAAATCTCACATGCATTCCCTATAAAAGTTTGTTCTTAAATAAATTCACTTGAACTTATTTAAGCTATCAACTTCCACAACAGATGGGAGATTCTTCCAACAATCACTACCTGTTGGCTAAAGGCAAATTTCCACATATATATATTCTACAACTGTCTATCCTCGATTTCAAATTATGCCCCTCTCAAGTTTGTAAACTGAGCAAGTGGAAGCATCCCATCAGAATTCAGCGTGCTCAACCCATTCAAGGCTTTATACACCTCAATCAGATCACCTCACATGTACCTAGTCTCCAGGTGCTGCAATTTGCAGAACTTAAGCCTATCTTGGTAAGAGTACTCCTTTAACCACTAACCTAACCTTTCACCACTTAACTACTGTGATCAGGGTAACTATGGCGAGATTGGCAAAAGGGACGACCATAGAAGAAAGACTTAGTATATGTGGGCTACTGATCTTGGCAACCATCTTAGAGGGCATCTTAGAGGTGACCTGATTGAGGTTTATAAGGCTCTGAGAGGGGTTAGTAAAATGAATGAAGATGGAATTTTGTTCTGTTATAGAGAATTCCAGAACTTGTTAGTATAAATTCAAATTACAGGGCTTGAGGTTCAGATTAGATTGCAGGAAGTTTTCTTTTACCTGTGAGTCATTGATAGCTAGAACAAGTTGCCCTTGCAGGTAGAGGCTGACAGTTTGATTAAATTCAAAGGTCAACTGGATACTTACCTGTGTTAAGGAGGGAAGCATATAATTTGTGTTTTATTATCAACTTGTTTCTTTTGCCAGTGCACTAAAAGCCTGTGGATTCATTACACTATATAGCAAATAGTAGTTGGTGACTCTGTTGTCAGAGAAACGGGGAACATGCTTTGCAAAAAAGGATTGGTAGAACACGACCATCTGCCAGGGGCAAAGATTGATGATATTGTACAGCGGATATCATTTTTTAAGGGCACAAAAGGTGATATAGTTGTACTCATTGGCACTAATGATATTAAGAGTAGGAGACCAGCAGAATTACTTAACAAGTACAGGCCACTGTGGAAAAAAAGCCATGAATTAGGATTGAATTTGAAAGTGTCTGCAATTTTGCCCAGACATGATAGGAGGGAGTACATGATGAGAGCCTTGTCGATCAATTCGGCGCTGGAAAGATTGTGTAGGGCTCAAGGGGTAGCATTTTTTTCAGCTTGGTCTGTACTTGTTAACAGGAGAGACTGCTTCTACAGGGATGGGATACACTTAAATAGAAAGGGTGCAAGAAGATTTGCTGATGCTATCGAGGCAGTGTTAGGTGGGTCGGAAAACTGCTAGCTTGGGGGGGGATACAGGGACTAATAGATTAACAGTAGCAGAGGCACTGGCAGAGGTGAAAGTGATTCTTGCACTGCTTCTATTGGAATGAGCAGAAACCTGGAAAACAAGATGCAGGATACCCTAACACAACCCATGTGTTTACAAGTAAACACATGGGTTGTGTTAGGGTAGCTAAGAATAGGAACAGGTGTATGTATACTTGCATGTACACCAATACTAGGAGTTTGGTAAATGAATTTGAGGTATTGCTCAAAGCATCAAAGGCAGATATTGTTGGGATATCAGAGATGTGGTGTCACACAGATATAAGGAATACAGAACTGGAATTTGGGGAGTACAACGTCTACAGAAAGGATAGACAGGATAGGAAGGGAGGAGGGGCTATGCTATTAGTTAAGAAACACATAAAATCCAAGGAAGTGAAGCCAGTCAACATCACTGGACAGTGCAGTGTTGAGTCAGTTTGGTGTGACATAAGCATTGGGAGATCAAAATTGAGAGTAGGAGTGTGCTAGAGGCCTAATGACTCTGATGAGTATAATAAGAAAATGTACAGGGAAATAATAGAGTGGGCCAGTAAATCAGAGAGTCTTATAATGGGGGATTTTAATTTCCCAGATATTCACTGGAATTTGTGGGTTAGTCACTCACACACTAGCAAGGCTTTTGTGGATTTATTGGATGATTGTTTTCAACATCAGCATATTCGGGAGGCAACTAGAGGGAGTAATATACTTGATTTGATTATCAGTAGTGATTCTTCATGCATTAAGAATCTGCAGATAAAGGAACCACTAGGTGGCAGTGATCACAGTGTGCTGAATTGGGATTTACTTAAAGAGGTAATTACCATCAGGGGTAAAGGGAAGGGTTATTGCTTTCGTAAAGGTGACTGTGATGGTCTGAACAGTATTTAAATTCTATATAGTGGGACCAACTGATGATGTTACCAACAGCAAATTCAAAATGGGAAGCATTCAAAGAACTTATCTTGGAAGCTACTAGGCTTTACATACCAACAAGAAATATTGTTCAAGATTTAGGCCTAAATGGATGTCAGATGAACTAACGAGACACATGGCAGAGAAGAAAAATGCATGGTATACATATAAATTAACACGTGACACAGAAGACTACGATAGATATAATCTGGTCTGTAACCAAGTCACAAAGGAGGTTAGGCAGGCAAAGGCACATTATGAGAAATCTTTGGCAAAGGATGCAAAGAAAAACAGCAAAGAGTTCTTTACTTATGTAAACTCTAGAAGGAAGGAGATAAATCAGATTGGTCCACTTGATATCGATGGTTCAACTGTTGATGATCCTGCTCAGGTAGCTAACAAACTAAATGAATATTTTGCATCGACATTCACACATGAGGAGTTATTCAGCGAGGGGAATGCTACAGGTGTATTCAACTCTGGCAGTAAGCTAGATAATCTTGTAATAGCTGAGAGTAAAGTGGAGGAGAAATTGTTGAAGATAAACACAAGAAAGGACCTGGGGTTGATGGGATCTATTCTGTTATATTAAAGGAGGCAGCAAAGGAAGTAAGCAAACCCTTAGCCATAATTATGAGAGCTTCCTTGGACTCAGGGGAGGTACCCATAGACTGGAGATGTGCAAATGTGACCCCAATTCACAAAGGAGGATCCAAGGCTGACACAAGTAATTATACACCTGTGACTTTAACTTCTGTTCCAGGAAAATTAATGGAGGCACCGGTTAAAGAAGCACTGCAGGATCGTCTAGACAAGACTTCAGTTACAGCTCGGACAAAGCATGGTTTTTTTAAGGGGAAGTCTTGCCTGACCAATTTGATTGGATTCTATGATGCAGTCACAAAAGAACTGGATGCAGGGAATAACTTTGATATTATATACTTGGATCTTAGAAAGGCTTTTGATACTGTTGCACATGGAAGACTGCTCCACGAATTGGACCAGTGTGGCATTGGAGGCAAATTGCTGCTATGGATAAAGGAGTGGTTGAGGGGGAGAAGACAGAGAGTGGTAATCAATGGACACTGCTCATCATGGACTAATGTTATTAGTGGAGTCTCTCAGGATTCAATGATGGTCCATTATTGTTTTCTGTATTTATAAGTAATATTGATGATGGTATATCAAGCTTAATGTCCAAGTTTGCAGACGATACAAAGGTTGGCAGGGTTGTTAAGGACACTATTGATGCTCTGCTGCTGCAACAGGATCTGGAAGGTTGAGCAGATGGGCTGAGAGGTGGCAAATGAAGTTTAACATTGACAAATGTAAAGTACTACATATGGGAAACAGCAACCCCAGAGCAACGTATCAACTCTGTGGTACTACACTGACAATGGTAGAGAATGAAAAGGACCTGGGGGTATTTGTGCAGGCAGATATGAAGTTCTCTGAGCAGTGCAGATGGGCTGCAAGAGTAGCTCATGGTGTCTTGTCAATGATATACAGGAATTTTTCTAGCAGGGATAAGGAGGTGATTATTCCCTTGTATAAGGCAATGGTCAGGCCACACTTTGAATATTGTATACACGTCTGGAGGCCTCATTTCAAGAAGGATGTACAGCTGCTGGAACGAGTACAGAGATGGGCAACAAGATTAGTGAATGGAACAAAGGGTTGCTCTTATGAAGAAAGGCTTAAGTTTTGGAAATTACAGTGTCTGGAGACTAGGCACTGGCGAGGTGATCTGATAGAGGTGTATAAAGCCTTGAATGGTTTGAGCACGCTCCGTGCTGATGGGATTCTTCCTCTTGCTCAGAATAATCCTGAGAGGGTATAAATTCAAATTGAGAAAGGCAGATGCAGGATAGATGGGCGCAAATTTGCCTTTAGCCAGCGGGTAGTTGGTTGGTGGAACGGAATTCCCTCCCTTGTTGTGGAAGTTGATAGCCTAAATAAATTTAAAGCTCAGCTGGACAGGTATTTCGAATGAACGGAGGGGTAAAGTGGAAAGTTTTTTTTTTTTTTTATGCTGATGCTGCATAAGCTTGCCTTCTTGCATCATATGCCTCTGCTAATGCTAATAACATCCCTCTTCAATAATTTTAACAAGTTCTTTTTTGAAAGTTTCGGCTCCTTCTTGATCTGCACTTGCGGCTTCTCCCGGTATTGCTGTGTTGTGTAGGTTGTAGCACTTTTTAAATCTATCAAACCAGCCCTTACTAGCGTTAAATGATTCCACATTTTTTTCTGGGTGAGCTTCCTTCAAATCTTCATATAGGCTCTTTGCTTTTTCTTTAATAATAATTGAACTTAACTCTGTTCTGCATTGAATGTTATCTTCAATAAAATTATGTAGAAGTTTCTCCATTTAAATCATAATAGCCGGCCTAGCCCTAGTGAATTTAGTTGCCTGCAGGGGAAGAGCTGTTTTTTCGGCTGCTAAAATTGATTCTTTATTTTTTTATAATTGTTCTTACAGTTGAACCTGCCAGTCCTAAATTATTGCACACATCCACTTGTCGTTGACCGTAATCAATTCTCTTCAAAACATCTAATTTAATTTTCAAACTCAATGTTTTTCTTAACTTTCCAGTCTTTGTACTGTGTCCAGACATTGTTGCTTTTTCATTCTTATCCGCCATAACTCTCTGAAAATGTAACTGCGTTGCACTGATTATATTGATACGATGCTCGAGTACAGTAAACTTTCCGTATGTCTAATACTGTATGCACTGAATGATGACTAGAATTCCTCTGGCAAGCGAGCTGAAGACAGTGACAAATGTTTTATTTATCTGAGAAGTTCGATTTTACCTTGTTGCGGTAATCAAATGGTTGTACTGTAATCCTTTATTGCACAAAAAGTACTGTAATCAATTATGGTGCGAGTCATGGAAAATGTTTTCTGCTTTAAATGGACGGAAAGTACTTGTCAATATTCCATCTGAAAATAATGTCAAGTGGTGTGAAGACAGTAACAATAGGTGTTTTATTCTGATCAAACAGGGAAGTTACCCTTTATGTTACCGAAAGTAATTCGTTACTGTGGGGCAATGTAAACTGCTTCTAATAGATGTATTTGCCAATATTCCCAAAGGGAATAATCTCAAGAGAATGCAGCTTAGAAGACAGAATGGAGTACATAAGGCCATTTCGACAGTAAAACAAACAAATTTTATGTACTTCATAAAATTTGTTTGTTTTACTGTCCACACGGTCAGAGGAGTTCAGAAGATAAGAGAATACAAGAAACAGCACCGCATTTAGCACTCATGGGATTGATTGTGTGAAAAACCTTTTCGCAAGTTATAGTTCCCACAGTAAAACAAAAGAAGAGATAGGGAGTAAATCTATTTTTCAATAGGGTGTACAGTATCTTTCTATTACAAGTCACAACAGTAAATGTACACTTTGTAACAGCATATGACACTGGATGGTAAATTTTTTCAGCTTGTGTACTAAAAAAGAATTTCTCCCTTCAAACTTTGTGATAACATCAAATCCACAACAAGAAAATAGAGAATATTGAAAGTTTTAATTTTGTACATAGAGTAAAAATTATAAAAATAATTAGTTAATTTCATGGTGGCTATTTTCTCCTTTTGCCAAAAAACAAGCTTAAAAATGGACTGGACTGGACAGAAGCAGGATTTTCCAAAAAATTCAACCTGTACGCTAGTAAAATAGCATTATAGCAAGTTTTGACAGCATTACAGTGAGATATAAGTTATAATATAAGAACAGCATTATAACAAGGACCTGCTGTAATATTGAAGATGTAGCCTAACCATTGCCTTATACAACAGTGCAATTACCTCCTTTTCCCTTCTGGAAAAATTCCTTTACATCACTGACAAAACTACATGAGCAGCCCACCTGTACTACTCAGAGAATTTCATATATGGCTGCACAGTTATTCCCAGGTCCTTTTCATTTTGGCACCTCCGTAGCCAGGTGGGTAGGAGCGGCAGTGCGTAGCACACGCTTCTTGATTAGACCGGGGTTTGAGCCCGTGACCACCAAATACGGAGGATATGGAAAGGTCAGGAAATGACCACTGCATATCCCCGGAGCAATATGGCCTTAGTTGCCAATGCTCCTAAAAAAAACCAAAAACCGTTTCATTTTCCTCTACCTTGAGTGTAGTGACACACATCTAGTACCATTCCTAGAAGAAGTTGAGTCCCTGAAAAAAAACGGGTGCTTACCCTCAAGACTAATGTAACTGGGAGCTCGTCAGTGTCTCAAGAGTTGTAACTTATGTAACCAAGTGATGTACTCCCGATTCAGGCCCCAGAGCAGATTAACCAAGTGCAAACTGCTCTGGTTCAGAAGGACTTGGTTCTATTAGGAGACTCTATTGTCAGGGAAATGGGAAATATATTTTGTAATAAGGATAGGTGGACTAGAACCAGGGAATATCTGTCAGGAGCAACAATTAATGATGTCACCAACAGATTGTCAGATTTTAAGGGGGGTTAAAGAGAATATTATTATTCATGTGGGGACTAATGATATTAAGCACATACAATCTGAGAGTTTGTTAGAAAAATATAGGACCATGTTGAAGAAATGCTGCAAGTTAAGTCAGAATGTCTATGTGGCTGCAATTCTGCCCAGGCACCATAGGAGGGATTATATACCGAAAGCCTTGTGGATTAACTCAAGACTTGAAACACTCTGCAGGGCTTTTGGTGGGAAATTTTTATCAGTGTGACCCACACTCGTAGGTAGAAGAAATCTGTTTTGTAGAGACGGGATACATTTAAACAAAGGTGGTGCGAGGGATTTTGCCAGTATTATTGAGGATACCTTAAAGGTTCAGGGAAACTGCTAGTTTGGGTCAGCGACAAGGGTAATATAAATACGCATTTATCTGAAAATATTGGTCAAAGTAATGCTTGCACATACCTCAAGAGTTCTTGTTTGTTATTACAACAGATCATATTAGCAGGATGTTCTGAGCACAGAAACGAGCGGTTAACCAATTACAGAGGAGCAAGCTTAAATAACTTCAAGGGGTGCAACAGGGTGGTTAACTACAAGATTGTGTGCTAGCGCAAGATTTAACGGAAAACTAGATAGCGAGTATAGTAGTATCAATTAATCAGTAAAATTTATTAATCTTATTAAATTTCATTGTCAATTGAATTGTACTTTTTTAACTAAATAAATATAGCGACCTAGTTATTACAAACGTAATGTCATAAATTAATACAATTAAGTTGACAGGGGATAAGAAAGTCATATAACGTAACTCGGAGATAATATTCGATACCGAAATACATATATATATGTAATAACTGCATTGGGATATAGGTTTAGGGTTATATTTTGTATTGTAATTTTATTGAACTTGAATAGAAATCATGACTCAGACCAGAGCAGCAAAGCAAAAGACTCAAACTAGTGGAAGTGCTGTGGCTCAGCGGAGAACCGAGGGCGGGGGGGGGAGCCAGTTGTCCTCTGAATCACAGTCTATTGAAATGCACTGCTTATTTGATGTTTGTGGTGCAATCAGGAATGGGACATGCTTGCCAAGGGGAATGTCTTTGTGTGTGCGTGATGTAAGGAGTGCGAGGAAATCAGGTGCCAACTCGGCATTGTTATGGGCTTATATGAGAGCTTGAAGGACAGGGTGGATGCCCTTGAAGGATTTAAATTGGGGAGGGCCCATCAAGCTCTCAGCTGCCCACATCAATGCCAGAGCTTGCACTTGAACATCATGCAACACAGTGGTAACCACAAGGCAGAATGTGCGTCCCAAAGGAACTAGTTGTTGCAGGTGACTCTATTGTCAGGGAAACAGGAACATATTGTGCAAAAAGTATAGATGCAACAGGACCAGGGTAGGTCTGCCAGGGACAAAAGTTGATGACACTGTAGGGCAGATATCATCCTTTAAGGGCACAAAGGGTGATATTGTTGTACATGTTGGCACTAATGATATTAAGAGTAGGAGACCGGCAGAATTACTTAACAAATACAAGAAATGGCTGAAAAAAAGCCGTGAGTTAGGGTTGAATTTGAAAGTGTCAGCAATTCTGCTCAGATGCGAAAGGAGGGGATATACGATGAGAGCCTTTTCAATCAATTCTGCCCTGGAGAGATTGTGCAAGGCACAAGAGGTAGAATTTTTCTCAGCCTGGTCTGTGCTTGTTAACAGGAGAGACTGCTTTTACAGATTACACTTAAATAGAAAGGGTGGAAGAATATTTGCTGATTCTACCAGCAAATATTATCGAGGCTGAGTTGCTGCTATCGAGGCAGAGTTATGTGGAAAACTGCTAGCTTGGGGGGGGGGGGGATACACAGAATAATAGGTTAATGGTAGCGGCTAGCAGAGGTAAAAGTGATTCTTGCACTACTTCTATTGAAATGCAATTGAGCAGCAGCCTGGAAAGTAAGGCAATGGGAATTTCCAGGACTGCTGGGAGTCATAATGGAACAAGTAAATACATGGGCTGTGTTAGGGTAATTAAGAGTATAAACAGGTGCTACTATACTTGCATGTACACCAATTCTAGGAGTATAGTTAATAAATTTGATGATCTTGAAGTGCTAGTCAAGACATCAAAGGCAGATATTGTTGGGATATCAGAGACATGGTGTCACACAGACATAAGCAGGTCAGAGCTGGAATTTGGGGAGTACAACGTGTACCGAAAGGATAGACAGGACAGTAAAGGAGGAGGGGTTATGCTGTTAGTTAAGAAACACACAATATCTAAGGAAGTGCATCCAACTGATGTGGGTGGACAATGCAATGTTGAGTCTGTTTGGTGTGACATAAGCACTAGGAAAGGAAAAATTAGAGTAGGTGTGTGTTATAGGCCTAATGAAGCTGATGCATATAATGAGTAATTGTGCAGAGAAATAGTGGGCCAGTAAATTAGAGTGTCTTATAATAGGGCATTTTAATTTCCTGGATATTGACTGGAATTTGTGGGTTGGTCACTCACACACTAGCAAGGCTTTTGTGGATTTATTAGATGACTGTTTTCTACAGCAGCATGTTCGGGAGGCAACTAGAGGGAGTAATACTCTTGATCTGATTATCAGTAGTGATTCTTCATGCATCAAGAATCTACAGATAAAGGAAACACTAGGTGGCAGTGATCAGTGTGCTGAAGTGGGATATATTCAAAGAGGTCACTACCATCAGGGGTAAAGGGAAGGGTTATTGCTTTCGTAAAGGCGACTATGATGGTCTGAGACAGTATTTAAATTCTATACAGTGGGACCAACTGATGATGTTACCAACAGCAAATTCAAAATGGGAAGCATTCAAAGAATTAATCTTGAAAGTTACTAAGCTTTTCATACCAACAAAGAAATATTGTTCAAGATTTATGCCTAAATGGATGTCAGATGAACTAATTAGACATGTGACAGAGAAGAAAAATGCATGGGATACATATAAATTAACATGTGACACAGAAGCCTATGATAGATATAAGCTGGTGTGTAACCAAGTTACAAAGGAGATTAGGCAGGCGAAGGCAGATTACAAGAAATCTTTGGCAAAGGATTCTTTACTTACGTTAACTCTAAAAGGAAGGGGTTAGAATCAGATTGGTGTACTTGATGTCGATGGTTCAACTGTTGATGATCCTGCTCAGGTAGCTAACAAACTAAATGAATATTTTACATCAACATTCACACATGAGTTGTTCAGGGAGGGGAATGCCAGAGGTGTATTTAACTCTGGCAGTAAGCTAGATAATTTTGTAATAACAGAGTAAAGTTGAGGAGAAATTGTTGAAGATAAACACAAGAAAGGCACCTGGGGTGGATGGAATCTATCCAGTTATAAATGATGATTAGGTGTTTAGCCAGTAAAATGGCTAAACACCTAATCATCATTTATCATCCTATGGATTCCAGTACAACAGGCCCATTTACCCTATCCAGTTATATTAAAGGAGGCAGCAAAGGAAGTAAGCAAACCCTTAGCTATAAATATGAGAGCTTCCCTGGACTCATGGGAGGTATCCATGGACTGGAGATGTGCAAATGTGAACCCAATTCACAAAGGTTAATCAAAGAGAGACACAGGTAATTACAGACCTGTTAGTTTAACTTCTGTTCTAGGGAAATTAATGGAGGCACTGGTTAAAGAGGCATTGCAGGATCATCTAGACAAGACTTCAGTTATCCCTCAGACACATTATATGTTTGTGAAGGAGAAGTCTTGTTTGACTAATTTTATTTTATACTATGATGTAGTCACAAAGGAACTGGATGCAAAGAATAACTTTGATATCATATATTTGGATCTTAGAAAAGCCTTTGATACTGTTGCACATGAAAGTCTGCTGCACAAATTGGAGCAGTGTGGAATTTGGAGACAAATTGCTGCTATGGATAAAGGGATGGTTGAGTGGAAGAAGACAGAGAGTGGTAATCAGTGGACACTGCTTATCGTGGGCTAATGTTATTAGTGGAGTCCCTCAGACAATGGACCTAACACTAAACCCTCAGGATTTAGTGTTAGGTCCATTGTTGTTTTCTGTATTTATAAATTATATTGATGATGGTATGTCAGGCTTTATGTCCAATTTTGCAGATGATAGTAAGGTTGGCAGGGTTGTTAATGACAGTACACTGCTGCAACAGGATCTAGAAAAGTTGAGCAGATGCACTGAGAGGTGGAAAATAAAGTTTAACATTGACAAATGGAAAGTACTGCATATGAGTAGCAGTAACCCCAGAATAACGTATCAACTGGGTGGTACAACACTCAGAGTGGTGGAGAATGAAAAAGACCTGGGGGTAATTGTGCAGTCAGATATGAAATTTTCTGAGAAGTGCAAAAAGGCCGCAAGAGTAGCTCATGTTGTCTTGTCAGTGATATACAGGAATTTTTCTAGCAGGGATAAGGAGGTGGTTATCCCCTTGTATAAGGCAGTGGTCAGACGAAGCCTTGAGTACTGTATACAGGTCTGGATGGCTCATTTTAAGAAGGATGTAGAGCTGTTGAAACGAGTACAGAGAAGGGCAACAAGATTAATGAATGGAAAAAAGGGTTGCTCTTATGAAGAAAAGCTTAAGTTTTGCAAATTACAGTGTTGGAGACTAGGCACCTGCGAGGTGATGTGATTGAGGTGAGTAAGGCCTTGAATGGGTTGAGCACGCTGAATTCTAATGGGATTCTTCCACTTTCTCAGATTACGAACCTAATGGGGCATAAATTCAAATTGAGGAAAGACAGTTGTAGAATAGATGTGCGGAAATTTGCCTTTACCCAGCGGGTGGATAATTGCAGGAACAAACTTCCATCTGTCGTTGTGTGAGTTGATAGCTTAGATTCAAGGCAGAACTTGACAAACATTTGGAGCGAGTGGATGGGTGAAATAAGGGGTTTTTTTTTTTTTTTTTTTTTTGGCTGATGCTATATACCCTTGCTTTTTTGCATCATGTACCTTTGCTAATGATAATGCTAAGACACAGCATGGGTTTTTGAAAGGGAGATCGTGTCTGACCAATTTGATTGGATACTATGATGTGGTTACAAAGGAACTGGATGCAAAAAATAATTTTTTATCATATACTTGGATTTCAGGAAAGCTTTTGATACTGTTCCATATGGAAGACTGCTGTACAAATTGGAGTGGTATGGCATTAAGGGTAAGTTGCTAGAATGGATAAAGAGATGGTTGAGTGAGAGACGGCAGTGAGCTGTAATCAGTGAACACTGTTCTTCTTGGACTAATGTTATTAGGGGAGTTCCCCAGGGTTTGGTGGTGGGCCCATTGTTTTGTGTATTCATCAATGATATTGATGAATACACTGTGGGTAGAACAGGTTTAATGTCCAAGTTTGCAGATGATACAAACATTGACAGTAAAGACAGTAGGTTACTGCAACTGGATCTAGATAAGTTGGGCAAATGGTCTAAGAAGTGGCAACTGAAGTTTAACATTGACAAATGCAAAGTACCGCATATGATAGCAGTAACTCAAGAGAAGCGTACCAACAGTGTGGTACTACACTCAGGGAAGTGGAAAATGAAAAAGACCTGGAGGTAATTGTGCAGTGAGATATGAAGTTCGCTGAGCAGTGCAGATAGGCAGCCAGAACACATCATGGAGTCTTGTCAATGGTATATAGGAATTTTGCTAGCAGGAAAAAGGAGGTGATTATTCTGTTGTACAAGGCAATGGTCACGCCATACCTTGAATACTGTGTGCAGGTCTGAAGGCCTCATTTTAGGAAGGATGTAGAGTTGCTAGAACAAGTACAAAGAAGGGCAAAGTTCAGTAAAAAAAACTAGCAAAGAAGGGTTTTTGAGCACTGCTGTAACAAATGCAAATGTTACAAATGGTGGAACAATTGTTGAAGGAAGACAAAACACTATTATTGCAAGAATTAGTAACAAAATTAAGCATTTCTTTTGAATGGCATCACAATATTGCTACTGTAAAATTAAACATATCCCATGTCTGTTTAGGCCTTACAGACAAACAAAAACAAAAGTGAGTTGAAATTTATCAACTCTTTGTAAGACAGGTGGAACAAAAGCCAGATTTTTATCCACAGTTGTCACATGTGACAAATCATGAATACAATATTATTAAACAGAGGCTAAGCAGAAATCCAGCGCTTGGAAAAACTGACTACAACATTCTGTACTATTTATTCTGCCAAAAAAAAAAAAAAAAAATCTTCATACTGTGTTTTGATGCTAAAGGAATAATTTTACAGCACTCTATCTAGGGCTTACAATACCGAGATTCCAGGATCCCAGTCATTTTTTTTTTTTTTTTTTTTTCCAGGATTTGAAATACCAGTATTAATACAAAAATACTAGTTTTTTGGTACTAATTTGAAAAATAATTGTTTATGATTTATTCACATAAAGGTTATAAAATCAACAACAATAAATCATTAATATTACAGAATGTGTAACAGAGTAACAGTTGAATTTCTATTGTTATACCCAATAGAAATTCAACGGAAACCTGAAAACTAAGACAAAATCTTACAAATATATTTCTCTTAGTAAGAAATATTTACTGTGTGGAAGTAAAGCATTTAAGGAATAATGAAAGCTTCATTACGGAAATATGGTAGGGCACTTAAGGAATATGATAAACGATGGCATGGTAGGTGCAGAAGGGTTAAAATTAAAAGTTTCTAAACAATAGTTTATTCCCTCTATTACATCACTACTTGAGGATGTGACACTTAGTGCATTTTGGGAAACAGCATCGGTATGGAACAGTTCAAATGCATTGTCAGCAGGCAATCTAGAGATGAAAGATGAAAGAGTTTCACTGTGTGGGAAAAACATTCTGTTTTTCCCACCAAAAGAAGAATAGCAAGTTTAAAGAATAACACAGTGACTGGGTCAGATTTAAATTAGTTAGGCAGAGATACGTAAACGAAAAGGAAATAAATAAGGGTCTCGCACCAAAAGAGTGGGTTGTGGTTGTTGTTCAGAGTGGTTGCAGACTTGCAGTGGTAGTTCTGGATTCAGTTCAGGATCCAGTTCTGGGAGTGTCCCACTATATAGTGAAGAGTTCTGCCGGGCATGTTCCTGTGCTAGAAGTTAATCCAGAAGCTGAGTAACAAGCCAGTCAGATAGTGCCCTGGTTTCTACTACTGATGTGGTAATTTCCTTCAGTATTAACAGAGAACTGGTCCCAAAATAAGACAGTACTAGAAGAGCTATATGGCAGAATTCAACTAAGAAGAAAGACTTCACTGCACCCATGGAAGGAATCTGCACAAAGGAATCCTGCCATGAAATAGAAAGAAGGTAAGTCCTCTAAACTGTGTTGTATTGAAAAGGGTGCTTAGATAAAACTGTAATTATTTTAAAGTAAGGATGAAGTTGAAGAAATTACAAGAAATTTACAGAAATGTTTATTGGTTGAAGTTGTAAAGAAAATTGATATTGCTAAATTAAGAGAGAGAGAGAGAGAGAGATATATATATACTGTATTTCTTCGATTCTAAGACGCACTTTTCCACCTCCCTATAAGCATCTCTAAAAATGGAATGCGTCTTAGAATTGATGGCGTCTTACAATCGCAGTTTTCTTTTTCAAATTTTCCCGCGCTTTGCACAGCACCACATATTTTGTTTTTACGTGGAAACCCAGTCTCCAAGTTTGACCATTATCGCATTCTCCAATTCCAATGGAGAATAAAGTGGCGTGGGTGATTTCACGTGCTTTCGAAATAACGGTGGCTTCACAACGTGAAGCCCCGTTATTTCATTATATTGGAGCTCACTCAGCGAAAACTAGGAAGTTTTGTTTGTATCTTCGAAAATACGTAAGTGGAGTTACTGTATTTTGCTAATTTTGATCCCTTATTGCACATTAAAATGTCAAAAAGATTGCACTACGAAGCCGCATTGAAACGAAAAGTTATTGTGTATGCAAGAGAACATGGAAATCGACATTTTGACATTAGTGAAGTAAATGTTCATCATTGGAGAAATGATTGCAATTCCATATTTTCGTGCAAAGCAACAACCAAGTGCTTTACAGGGCCTAAGAAAGGAAGATTTCCACAAGTCGATGAAGCTGTGATACATTTTGTAATGGAGACACGCACAAAAGGATTACCCATCACTTGACAATCCATGCAATTGAAAGCCAGAGAAATTGCCAAGTCCCTCTGAATAGAGAAAATAATTTTTAAAGACAGTCGCGGCAGTTGCGACAGATTCATGGTGTCGTAGTGGATTATCATTAAGGTGCCAAACATCTATCTGTCAAAAAATTCCCGCAGACTTTCAACAGAAGCTGATTAACTTTCAGCGACAGGTGATGAAATTAAGGAAAAAAAAAAGAAACTATGAGTTTAGTCAAATTGGAAATGCTGATGAAATCCCAGTCTTCTTCGATATGCCTCGAAATTACACCATCAACGCTAAAGGTGCTAAAGAAATTAAGATTATAAGCATGGGCTATGAAAAGCAGCGTATCACTGTGATGCTATGCATCACCGCTGATGGTCGAAAGTTGACACCATATTTAATTTTAAATCAAAAAACCATACTAAAGAATGAAATTTTCCCCAACGATGTTATTATGCGTGCACAAAAAAAAATGGATGGATTTCGGCAGAGCTTATGGAAGACTGGCTAAATGTTGTGTGGAATAGATGCCTTGGAAGTCTTCGTAACCCACTCAGCATACTAGTACTTGATGCATTTCGTGGACATTTGTCTGAACGGGTCAAAAATAAAATTGTGTAAAAACATGGTGATTGGTTGTGATTTCTGGTGGCATGACTAGCCAACTGCAGCCACTCAACGTTTCAGTCAACAAACCATTTAAAGATTACTTGAGAAAGGAATATGAATTCTGGCTGTTGACCGACAACCTCCCACTGACACCTTCCGGAAAAATTAAGAGAGTGCCAGCATCAAAATTGGCAGAATGGGTATCAACAGCTTGGAAGCTGATCCCAGAAAGAATAGTCAAGGACTCATTTAAAAAATGTTGCATCAGCAACGCTCTCGATGGCTCAGAAGATGATATATTATGGGATAATGAAGATAACGACGGCTCAGAAGAATCTGACCCTGAATGTGAAGTAGACTCTGATATTGATTTAGATGCAGATATCAATGGCTCAGAAGATTCAGAAGGAAGTGATGAATAACATACCTACTGATAAATACCGGTATTATTGTTGTTAGTAAATTGAATTCAATTATAATAAAAATATTTGTTAGATTTATTTTAGTGTTTTATTTTATTTATTTTTGTTTCTTAGAATCAAAGCTTTTTTTCTAAAATTAAGGTACTGAAATTAAGGTGCATCTTACAATCGATGGCGTCTTAGGATCGAAGAAATACGGTATATGGAATTGTTAGTATTAAGTCAGCTTATGGATTGCTATTGTGAAGAGAATTGATATTGCTGATTAAGAGAAATATGAAGAAGTGATTAAGATTGAATTAGCTTAGTGTTTGCAGCTGTAGAGAGTTGATATTGTTAATTGAAAGAAATTTTATAGAAATGATAGCAGGTATTAACAGATTAAATGAGAAAAATTAATGTTAGATGTAAATGAATACCAATTACGTATATACAGTAAACCCTCGATTTAATGGACTAATAGGGGAAAAGGGATGTCCATTAATGCCGAAAGTCCGTTAAATCGAATGTAACCTGGAGGGGCATTTTTTATTGTTCTTAACGTAGTTTTTATCACGCAACTTTCATGTGTTTTCTACTCCCCTCTGTAGAACCACATTTAGAGCTATCAACACTATTTTAAAGAATAATGTTGCAATTTGGCCTTTGATTTACAGATATCAGAAACAGTTTGTTTTTTAATGCCGTAAATTTCACAAACACGTGCTACTGAGACGCCTTATTTTAATTTCTCAATTAGCTCTAATTTCTGTGCCACATTTAAGTTCACATGCTTTAACTGCTCTATCACTTGATGACACTTTAAATTGTAAAAATTGCAAAATTATTTAATAAATAAAGTCAGAATTCAGAAATCACAGAAACACTGTATACAACCTGACAACACAATAGCTTGAGGCAGACTGAGACTGAAACAAAGCGAGTCGGTAGATCTGCAGTTTAGTGTCCTGAGCCAGGTTCAGCTCACAAGTCACCGCCTGCTCTTATCTGTTATCTGGGAAAACAGCTATTTGAACGCGTTTTCAGAAAGAATAAAAAACAATTTCCTGATTTTGATTATAAAAGTAGGTAATTATCAAAACAATAATGGAAATAGGTAATTATTATTAAATATTAATTAATAATAACACTGAATAACTTATGTTAACCTAAAAAAAAATAATATGGTCAAGATTAATATGTACATTACTGCATTATTATTAGTCCGGTCCGTTAAATCCGAAATCCATTATATACGGGTCTGTTAAATCGAGGGTTTACTGTACTTGTTAATAGTTTTGTATGATAAATGACTTGTTTTATAATATTTGTGTCATTGCTCATGAGAAAATATGGGAAAATCCATCAGCTCCTGCAAATTTGATTTTTTAACACAGTCAGGTAGCATGTGGGCCTTAGTGCTTGAGAGGAGCTGCTGTATGAAAATCATAATAATGGCCACCGATGGCAATACTAAGGTACAGAGAAATAAAAATTAATAAATAAATAAATAACCCCCACATCTTAGATTTGGTTTCCTCACCAAGCTTAAACATCAATCCCTTTCTTTCATTAATACGGATATAGTGACATAAAAAGTCAAAAAGAAAATAAGATTTTTTGAAGATGAGGGAATAAGGGAGGGGGTAAACTGCAACTCATCTACGACTATCTCAGTACAATAGCACCAACCAGCAACAGAATCCAAAAGGATGTTTTCTGCCGCCAATTAAATATGTACCAAAATTAGATCCAGTTTAAATGATAACACTATTGATTGCTTGTTTCTTAAGAGCTCACTTTATTCGGACAGGTAGTGTGGATGCTTAGACAACCAAATTTGCAGTTTCAATAAGTATATTTTTTTGTTTTTAGAATAACTGTATGTTTAATAATTTTTTGTTAGAATATTTATTATTGTAATAAAAGTTTGATTTAAAACATGAATTCAAGTAATTACTTGTTTTTTTTCTTACTTTACTGCACCTAATTGTCATCAAAATTCATAAATTAAAAATACCAAAATACTGGTATTAAGATTTTTACCGGTATTGTGAGCCCTAACTATCCCAGAAAATCAAACTACAAATTGTTTTTATTATGCTAACATGTTGCAAGTATATTTGGGTAGGGCTCTCCACCAAAAAAGATCCTAATCAGATGAAACAGCTGTTTTCTTTTGCAAAGATAATATAAACCCTCTTATCACCCAAATAGTCAAAGATGCTCTGTTGAGTATTGTTGAGCTTTAGCTATACTAAAAATCTCTCAGAAAATGGCCTGCAGCACATCAATTAAATATTATTGAGCCACAGGCCATCTTCTCAGAGCATTTCTACTCTTTTATTACGTACAAAATAGCATGTTTGCACTACACACATGTTACCAAAGATAGACTTAAGAATTTTTTCTTTAAACCATCAGGAATTGGAGAATAAACTCCCACCAAATTTTTAAGAGTTAAAAACTAAGTGAATTTAATGATAGGCTAGGATTTATCTATATCAGCTAAATATTAGCTGTAATAGACAAATGAATGAAGGATAACAATTGCAATCTAAAGTGTTTAAGGTTCTGCTAAATGAGCATTATCTCATAATACTAATATATATGAAAGTTTTAAATAAAACTAATGAGTCCATTTTCCACTTCTTTAAAATAAAGCAAATAATGAAATCTATTTGAATGTTGTTTCAAAATGGTGGATCACAATAAAAATATCCCCTGAATGATCCTCATATGTAGTGTAAATAGTTGGAGTTTATAATTACACGGCAGATTGAAATAAAACACTTTAAAAGGACATCCTGATACAATGCTTTATTGTAAGTTTCATAAATGATGTAAATTTGGTTTGGATCATCCCGAAAACATTGTGGGGAAGCAGGCCAGAGACATGCATGAGTACAAATGTAATCTTATCAAGCCACGACTGATTTTTTAAAAGTAAGCTAATAAAAATAAATGCTAAAAGATGTAAATTCATATTAAGGGGAAAATGAAAACTATACATTTCAAAACTCACCTTTTACACAAAAGCCCCAAGGACTTTTCTTTTCTACTCACACGCTGACTGCTTTCACCATAAAAACCTTCCATGTTATCAAAATCATCATCATCATCTGTTTTTGCCATTTCTAACCTTCTCCCAAAAGATTTCTAAAAAGGTAAATGTGTTAGGAAATAAAAATCAAGTCGAACCACAAGCTTTTTTAATTATTTTTTTCCCCCCTGAAATAGTAATTATTAACATACTATCAATTTATAGACTTATTAGTTATAAGATATTATTTTGGTATTCTTAACTGATTAAAACAACAATAAATATCAATTCAATTTGACACTTTTATTGGCATTTCTAACTTTTATACAAAACTAGTAAAAAACATATCGACACTTCCTCTTTCTCCCCCCTCTCCCACAAATTATTAAAATTCCTGAAAAATACCAGGAAAAAACAGATTAATCCAAATATCTCTTATGCATAACATTACGTTACGTAACATAAAAAAAAATAATTACATAAGTGCATACCAATACTTTGAGATATATATATACTGCAATATTCATATAAGTCTCTCTCTCTCATCTCCCTTTTCCAATTTACTATGATTACCACATAAAGTCTAAGAAATCTCCAGACTCATTCTGCTATGTCTGTACATATATAGGGCGGCAAAGATGAAACATGCATATAAAACCTGTTTTGAAATCCCTACAGGTGATCAAGAAAAATTGTGGAACCTGATTTCTGCTGTGGTAGTTGCAGGTCCAAATTAGAGGAGGATGATTTTGTGATAGTCATGTCTGCCTTTTGCTATAGCTCAAATATGAAGAAAAATCATGAAAAACTGCTGTTTGTATGGTGCACATGCCACAGGTTTAAAAGTCCTGATCAAAAATCTATAGTGATGTATCCCAACATACCAATCTCTACTGAACTGCGCAAAAAAGTGAAAACTATTTTATTAGTTTGACTATTCATGATGTAGTCAGTAGAAAAGAAAAGGCAACAGGAGCATGTATAAAGTAATAAATTTTTTTCCACATGAAGTACACAGAGCAAAAATATACCCAGCTCCTTGACATAACATGTCCCCAACAATGCCTTCTCCCCAGGCATACACACTACTTGGAATCCTTCCAGTCATATCTGGCAGAATAGACTAGCAAAATTATAGATTAGCTGATTCAGATGCTTCCTAGAGAGTTACCAGAAAGTTCAGTCCAGTTTACTATCTATCAGCCAACCTGCAAATATCGTTTTAGAGCTGTACCCTCAAAATGTAAGGAAGATTGGATCTCACTATGATGCCCATCGTAAACTCAACAAAAATCAATCATCATGCATGGGGTTGTGCAGGAGCTTTGCTCTAGAGACTAAACATTGGTTTCACCACTTCACACCTCCAATAAGCAAAGTGATGGCACTGAAACTGTTGATGAGATTCTTCTACCCATAATATTGACCCCTGCTTGCATTAGTTCGTACCTGGGTGGTCACCTTCAGTATATTAGGAGCAGTATTTCAGGACTTGCACACAGAGGTTATACAGAGGGTTACTAACAGTCCCACCATCATAACGGTGAGAGCAGATTATTTGGTTGTCACAGAACTGAATTTTGCCGAAATTCAGTTCTGTGAATTGAAGTATCACCTGAATATTAGTTGTATCAGCATTTTAAACTCCAAAATAGCAAGTAATTGCTTGTCATACCTGAGAGAATGGCTGTAACAAACATAAAGGAACAATTCAATGGTTGCAGTATGGTCACAGAACTATGGCTGTTTGAATTTAAAAAAAAAAAAAAAAAAAAGGCTATGGAATTTTCAATGAAAAAAAAATAAATAAGAATACGCTGACACATATTGACTAAATTATTTATTTTCTCCACATTATAAACACCCCGTGTGTGTGTGTGTGTGTGTGTGTGTGTGTGTGTGTGTGTGTGTGTGTGTGTGTGTGTGTGTGTGTGTGTGTGTGTGTGTGTGTGTGTGTGTGTGTGTGAATAAATTTTATTGAGTTTTGTTTACTTGACATATTTTTTGATTTATTGGTTTTTTGCACTTATCTTAGCATGATATATTTAACCAGTTTGCTGTATAATTTGATACTGTTTAATAGCTTACATGGTGCTCAGTTTGGTTTCCTAAAAACATGATATCACACATTCTCGTGTTTAAGTGTACTCTACTGGTTGACAGGTATGTTTTACACAGCACTATGCCACTTACTGAACTATACACTAACAGGCAACAAGGTGTGAACTCATTCCTAGAATTCAATGCATATTAGATTGTTCCCATATCAACTAGTTCCTGCATTAATAGCATTAGTAGAGGCATATGATGCAAGAAAGCAAGCTTATATAGCATCAGCCAATTTTATAAATATTTCACCCATCCATTCATTCCAAATGTTTTTCTAATTCTGCCTTGAACTTAGTTAAGTTGATGACCTCCATCATAACAGATGGAAGTTTGTTCCAACTATCAACCAGCTGCTGGCTAAAGGCAAATTTCCACACATCTATTCTACAATTGTCTTTCCTCAATGTTAATTTATGCCCCCCCCACCATGAGTAATCTGAGCAAGAGGAAGAATCCCATCAGCATTGGGCTTGCTCAAACCGCCTTATGCAATACTTTACATTTGTCAATGTTAAACTTCAGTTGCCACCTCTAAGCCCATCTGCTCAACTTTTCCAGATTCTGTTGCAGTAAAGT
This sequence comes from Mastigoproctus giganteus, assembly GCF_048544385.1. NCBI lineage: Eukaryota > Metazoa > Arthropoda > Arachnida > Uropygi > Thelyphonidae > Mastigoproctus > Mastigoproctus giganteus. The sequence goes on along the minus strand of NC_143587.1, from coordinate 110,184,968 downwards.
ACTGTCATTTCTGTCATTAACAACTGTGCCGACCTTCGGCACAGTTGTTAATGTCTAGGCTGCAAACCTAGACATTAACCCGGATATCTTCTTCCAGTTACATAGCTTCCTGAGGAGCTATTGTGGCCACCAACAAATTCCTCCAACTGCATCGATCGTGTGCTATACGAGCAGCATCACATTGTCATGCCCAGAAGTTCACTGATCCCATCCTTCCACCTAGTTGCAGATCTTCCTCTGCACCTCTTCCCCTCGGTTTTTCCTTCCATTATATTCTTCAACAAAAAGTTTTCACTTCTTACTATACGACCAAAAAATATGAGTTTTCTTTTGTTGATGCCGTTGTCGTTGTTGTTTGGTTTTTAAGAGCATTAGCAACTAAGGCCATATTACTCCAGGGATATGCGGTGGTCATTCCCTGACCTTTCCACATCCGTATTTGGTGGTCACGGGCTCGAACCCCGGTCTAATCAAGAAGCGTGTGCTACACACTGCTGCTCCTGCCCACGGAGGTGCCCCTTTTTTGTTGATGCTATGAAGAAGAATTTTAGGCCTGCCAATTTTATTCAATACCTACTCATTTGTTCTTCAATCCAAGTAAGAAATACGCAGTATTCTCCTGTAATAGACAAGAAAATACCTCAATTTTCTTCCTGTAAACTCTTTTCAGATTCCATCCTTCACATCCATAAGTTGCAACTGGAAAAATTAACGAATCAATGATTCTCAGTTTTGTCTTTAAGGGCAGATCATGATCTCTCTGTAATTTTATCAGATTAGCGACTAACATTTTAGCAATTGCCTGTCGTCTCTTTACATCGTTTGAACAGTCAATATTTTTATTTATTCTTGACCCTAAGTGATCAAATTCATCAACTTCTTCAATATCTTGTCCATTAACCTTCACTTTACTGAAACCAAGATTATCACCAATCACCATAATTTTAGTTTTACACACATTCAGAAACAATCCTTTTTTCTTCCTTGCTTCACATACTCTCCTCAGAGTTCCTTTAAGAAATTAGCACAGCACCATCTGCATAATGAAGGTTGTTTAACTTCAGCCCTCCAATTTTGATGCCAGTCTCTAAATCTTCCAAAGTTTCACGCATGATATCTTCAGCATAAAGATTAAAAAGTTGAGGTGACAAAATACAGCCCTGCCTGTCACCAATACCTATCTTGAAAAAGTCCGTGTTTCCCATGTTTGTTCTCACAGTTCTTTCCTGTTCCTAGACAGCAGATTAATCGAGCTGAATTATGTAGATTTGGAAACCCATAATAGTCATTGTTTCCCCTATAGTTTCTCATGTTGAACACAATCAAATGCTTTTGCATAATCTATAAAACACAACATGACCGGAACATTGAATTCTTTGCATTTTTCAATAATCAGTTGTAGATTTAAGATCTGATCTCTGGTTCCTCTACCCCTTCTGAGACCTGCTTGCTCTTCTGGCATTTCTTCAAGTTTTCTTGAGATTCGGTTTAATATGATTTTAAGAATCTTGCTAGCATGAGAAATTAGGCTAATAGCCCTGTAATTTGAACAAATTTTCAGATTTTTTTTTTTTTGGTAAGGGGATGAAAATTGATTTCTTCCAATCTGATGGCCACTGTCCCGTTTCCCAAATTTTTACAATCATTTTATGAAAAAAAACTCTGTACCCTTCAACCTGTAGCTTTAATCAATTCCAGGTGAGTTGCCACACGTTAGTTCACTGATGGCTTTTTCGACTTCTTCCTTCAGTGGTACTGGTTCATGAACACACACTCTTGAAAAGGGGGGGGGAGGAGAGATCATTAGTGCCAGCAGGTGCTCGGAAGAGCTGCTCACAGTATTCTTTCCACCTTCCTTTGATTGTGTTCTCCTCTGTTAAAATTTCCCCCTTGGAGTCCTTAATTACATTAAGTTTTGGTCGAAACTTTTGTCTTAAGGACTTAATTACATCATAGATCTTTTGAGTGTTGTTTCATTTCTTGTGGTATTCGATTTCTTTACACTTTCAATTGATATAATCCTGTTTGTCCTGGCTTAAACAGCGCTTGATGACTTTGCTTAGTTCCTGATACTCTTCGTTTCTTTGTATACACCCTAGGCTTATACAGTTCTTCTCTGTTCAATAAGTTTAAAAGTGTCTTCTGTAATCCAAGGCTTCCTGATCTTACCTTCATCCATATCATTAATAAATAGAGAAAACAACAATGGGCCCAACACCAAACCGAGGGGAACTCTACTAATAACATTAGTCCATGAAGAGCAGCATCCATTGATTACCATTCTCTGTCATCTCCCACTAAACCATTCTTTTATCCATTGTAGCAACTTGCACTCAATACCATACTGCTCCAATTTGTACAGTAGTCTTCCATGCGCAGCATCAAAATCTTTCCTGAAATCCAAGTATGATACCAAAATTATTTTTGGCATCCAGTTCCTTTGTAACCAGATCATAGCAATAGTAATCGTTGCATGTGATGCAAGAGAGCAAGCATTGGAGCTTATGTAGCATCAGCCAAAAAAAAAAAAAAATTTACATAACCATTCCCTATAAATGTTTGTCCAGTTCCTCCTTAAATTTATTTAACCTATCAACTTCCACATTAACATTTTACACTTAGGGTGGTAGAAAATGAAAAGACCTGGGAGTAACTGTGCAGTCAGATATGAAGGTTTCTGAGCAATGCAGATAGGCTGCCAGAGCAGGTCACGGGGTTTTGTCAATGATATACAGGAATTTTGCTAGCAGGGAAAAGGAGGTGATTGTCCCTCTGTATAAGGCAATGGTCAGACCACGCCTTGAGTACTGCGTACAGGTCTGGAGGCCTCATTTTAGGAAGGATGTACACGCTACAGAGAAGGGCAACAAGATTGGTGAGGAGAATGAAGGGATCCTTTACCAAGAGAGGCGTAAGTTAAGCTAAAATCATTTAGCTCCCTGCCAGAGTTTGATAAATATCTGGTCTCCACTTCCCTGCTTACTTCCTCATGCATTAATGTAGATGCAAAATACTCTTTCAGTAACTATACACTAACAGGCAACAAGGTGTGAATTCATTCCTAAAATTCACACCTTGTTGCATATTAGCTTGTTCCCATATCAGCTAGTTCCTGCATTAATATTTTATGCTTAGCTATTTGAGTTAGTATATTTGATTTGCTAAGACACTTGTATGCTGTGATATTCCTTTTGGAAAATGGCTGTAATTTATTTTAGCACTGTAATGAATAGTATTTTTGGTTTTGGCATTACTTCATCAAAACTGGTTTCATTTCAACTGCTATTTTCATTCCAATAATTTGTTTGATCTATTTTATTTTATTTTTTATAATGAGGCTATTGATTTCATTTGACTAAGAGGCCATGTTTTACTCATCTATTTCATTTCATTATATTATCTTGACATGATATATTTAACTTGTAACTGAACACCAGTGTTTTTTTGTCTCTCTCTCTCTCAATGAAATATAAAGTTATAGTTATCCTATTTATAATCTTAAAAATCAGCAAGAATTAATTCAAAATTGTTCACTTTATTCTGCCACCTTTATTTTCAATCTATTATAAAAAATATGAACACATCTGTGAAAAATCAATTTTATATATATACAGTAAAATCTCATTAATACAAACTCGGTTTATACAAAGTACTTGTTTATATGAAGCACATGCCATTCCCCTGCGAAAGGATAGGCTTTTCTATGTAAATATATTTGTTTATTACAAAATTCGGTTAATATTTATTACAAAGTTCATTTTCACCCCATGAGAAATAAATATTGTCACTTTGTATGTTTAATTGTTATTTGTTATTTGGTTTTTAGGAGCATTAGCAACTAAGGCCATATTGCTCTGGGGATATGCGGTGGTCATTCCCTGACCTTTCCACATCCTCCGTATTTGGTGGTGACGGGCTCGAACCCCGGTTTAATCAAGAAGCGTGTGCTACGCACTGCTGCTTCTTCCCACCTGGCTACAGAGGCACCTTGTATGTTTAATACGAATCTTGGCAGAGCAATCTGATTATTGCCTCCCCGGCCACCTGGCTCCCTACTTCCTGAATGATGGCACTGACTTGTTAGAAATTAGTTTTGTGTAAACAAAAGCAGTTTATGGTAGCTACAATGTCAAGGGCACTCTGAAAAAACATCTTTCTGAAGGATGAGTTGCTAAATTAACAAAAGAATAAAAAGTTTTTCTAAGTTGTTTACATGCACTCCCTCGCTCTCCATGGGAATAAGGTCAGTTGCAATTGTTACCCCAGTTCAAAGTCTTTTTCTATTGTATACAGCAATCTAATTTTTGTGGCATTTTATCTGAGCTGATGTCTTTTTCAGAACTTGTCTTTAAATTAATTTAAAATTTGTTTATATTAAATTTATCTAGCAGTGTTATAGCGACAAAATGTAGACAGACAGAATTAAGCCTGGAAATTAAACTAAAAATTATACAAGAGGCTGACAGGACGGAAAGAAGCAAAATGGACATTGAAAAGGAATACAACATCCCTTTAACTACTTTATCTACAATACTGAAAAAAACCGAAAAAGACTTGAAGTGCATCATGATACCGGAGCAGCGATGAAAAACAGGAATAGAATTCGTGGTGCAAAACACGAGGAGCCTGAAACAAAACATTGAGTGGTACCAACAAATGCATGCATCTAATTTGCCAATATCAGGTCCAATTTTGCAAGAAAAGGCAAATTATCTAGCTTATCAACATGGGATTAGCGACTTCAAATGCAGCAGTGGCTAGCTCCAAAGATTTAAAGACAGGAATAACTTGGTTTCGCGAAATGTTTGTGGTGAGTCTGGATTAGTCGACAAAGAAAAGGCTACAGACTGGTTGTGTTCTGTACGGTCCATCCTTGAAAAATATGAGGCAAAGGATATTTTTTAATCTTGACGAGAGGCACCTCCATAGCCAGGTGAGCAGGAGCAGCAGTGCGTAGCACACGCTTCTTGATTAGACCAGGGTTGAGCCTGTGACCACCAAATACGGAGGATGCAGAAAGGTCATGAAATTACCACCGCATATTCCCGGAGCAATATGGCCTTAGTTGCTAATGCTCCTAAAAACCAAATAACAAACAAACAAACAATCTTGACGAGGCAGGTTTATTTTATAATTTGCTGCCAAACAAACCATTTGCTGTTTGAGGAGCGTCTTGTCATGGTGGAAAATTAAGTAAACAGACTCAATGTTCTGTTTTGCTGCAATTCAGATGCAGTACAAAACTACACCCACTAGTGATTGGTAAGTTTTCCAAGCCAAGATGTTTTAAAGCAGTTAACCAACTTCCCTGCGATTATGAGACCAATAGAATTGCTTGGCTTACGGTCAAAATTTTTCAGTCTTAGTTATCAAAATTGGACAGAAGAATGGCTTCGGAAAAAAGGAAATTTGATGATTTTAGACCATTGTACAGCACATTCTGCTGAGACACTTAAGTTGACAAATATATGGCTGTTGTTTTTACCCCTCACCCCAATACCACCATTTTAATGCAACCACTGGATCAAGGCATTATTTATAACCTCAAGAGAGCATACAGAGCCTGCCTGATAAGGTACTTGATCCGCAACATAGGAGGGAACAATTTGCAGCCAAATTGGAATGTCTTGGATGCACTGCCATCTAAAAAAGATGCCCAAAATTCAACATAATAGAGAATGTGTTGGCCTGCAGTAAGGTTGATAAAGAAACAACAATTGCATTTGATGACGATTGTGCTGTAGTTAAAAATGCATATAGGATAAAAACTGTGCAAACAACATTGGATTTTTTTCTTTAAATTAGATTAATTTATTAAAAAGTTAATGGTTTGTATGTCTCCTTTTATATTAAGATTGTATTTTTTTTTACTGTGATACTAAAATATTGTATATATCAAAATATATACTGTACAATATTTTCAATTCCTTTAATATTGCTTTTCACTTAGTTTATCTTGCAAATAAAATAAAATCTTTAAAAAATATGTTATTCCTATTACTGTATTGTTAGACAAGGCTTTTGTTTTTATTTTATTTTATTAATTTATTTTCGATATTATTATTCTTAGATATACAGTATGTAGGGGAGAAGGAAAAAAAAAAAAGGTTGAATTTTGACACTTTTGGGGGACCTCGTTATTACAAAATGTGAAATTTTAGGTCCCTTGAACTTTGTATTAATGAGATTCCACTGTGTGTGTGTATGTATATATATTAAAAATATTTTTAATATATTTGTTGAAAATAAAATGCCCTCTGTAGCACTTTAGACACTTTATTATCACCTCTCCTGTTCAAATAGTTTGAAATATTATCCTGACTGATAGCAAGCTTACTTTCAGAAAGCTTACTACTGATTTTATGCTTGGTCTAATCTTATATTACGTTGTTAATAGCTATATGCTTATTTATGATACTCTAGGTAAATCTACACTGATTTTCATGATATATTTATACACTCCTATTCATGGATCATCTAGACATATTTTCCCCTCTTTTTGACTTTATGTCCTTGAATTTTTGTTCTTTGTTCTTTTTAAAACATTATACTAAGCTTCTTTTTTTTTTTTTTTTTTTTTTTTTTTTTTTTAATCTTATTTTTCCTTGGATTTCTGCTCAGTTAAACTTTGCTATAACATTATACCATGCTTCTTAAGGTTCAGCATTTGATACTTGATGTTCACCACCTCTACTCTGTCATTTCCATTTTTGGTTCATTCCTATAGGTTGTCAAGGCTGGGACATTTTCTAGTATAATTTCTAAACACAGCAATATGCCACTTGTTAGGGCCTTAGGTCTTTCACAGCACCACATAATTAACTAAGGCATTCTGATCACATGATCTGCCTGATGATGGCATTTTGAATTATTAAAGCCCTAAATTGGACAGTATTTCATAGTTAAGCCTAGATTTATCTGTATATTACCTTCATTACCATTAATATTTACCTTCCTCAATGTTTGTCTTATTTTGTTTGGGTAGTAGTAGTGGCATGTGATGCAAGAAAGCAAGTGTATAAGTTTATGCAGCATCAGCCAAAAAAAAAAAAAAAAAAAAAACACACCATTCCCTCCAAATGCCTGTCCAGTTCCTCCTTAAATTTATTTAACCTGTCAACTTCCACAACGACAGATGGAAGTTTGTTCCAGCAATTAACCACCCGCTGGCTAAAGGCAAATTTCTGCACATCTATTCTACATCTGTCTTTAAGGCCTTATACACCTCAATCAGATCACCGCACAGGTGCCTAGTCTCCAGCCACTGCAATTTGCAGAACTTGGTAAGAAGATCCCTTCATTCCCCTCACCAATCTTGTTTCCCTTCTCTGTATACGCTCAAGTAAATCTACATCCTTTCTAAAATGAAGCCTCCAGACCTGTACGCAGTACTCAAGGTGCCTGACCATTGCCTTATACAGAGGGACAATCACCTCCTTCTCCCTGCTAGCAAAATTCCTATATATCATTGACAAAACCTCATGACCTGCCCTGGCAGCCTGTCTGCATTGCTCAGAAAACTTCATATCCGACTGCACAATTACTCCCAGGTCTTTTTCATTTTCTACCACCTTAAGTGTAGTACCACACAGTTGGTACGTTTCTCTGGGGTTACTTCTACCCATATACAGTACTTTGCATTTGTCAAGGTTAAAACTTCAGTTGCCACTTCTTAGCCCCATCTGCCCAAATTATCTAGATCCTGTTGCAGTAGCACACTGACATTACTGTCATTAACAACCCTGCCAACCTTTGTATCATCTGCAAACTTCAACATTAAGCCTGATATACCTTCATCAATATCACTGATAAATATACAAAACAACAGTGGACCTAACACCGAACCCTGTGGGACTCCACTAATAACATTAGTCCACAAAGAGCAGCACCCATTGATTACCACCCTCTGTCTTCTCCCACTTAACCATCCTTTTGTCCATTGTAGCAACTTACCCTTAATACCATTCTGCTCCAATTTGTACAATAGTCTTCCATGCACAACAGTGTCAAAAGCTTTCCTGAAATCCAAATAGATGATATCAAAATTATTTTTTGCATCCAGTTCCTTTGTAACCACATCATAATATCCTATCAAATTTGTCAGACAAAACTTTCCCTTAACAAACCCATGCTGTGTCTGAATTATTGCTGCAGTCTTGTCTAGATGATCCTGCAATGCATCTTTAACAACTGGATCCATTATTTTACCTGGAACAGAAGTTAAAATAACTGGTCTGTAATTACTCATGTCTCCCTTCGATCCCCCTTTGTGAATTGGGGATACATTTGCACATCTCCAGTCCGTGGGAACCTCCCCTGAGTCCAAGGATGCTCTCATAATTATGGCTAAGGGTTCGCTTAGTTGCATTACCGCCTCCTTTAATATAACTGGATAGATCCCATCCACCCCAGGTGCCTTTCTTATGTTTAACTTCAACAATTTCTCTCCACTTTGCTTTCAGTTATTACAAAATCATTAACATGGAACAGTGGGTATCTTAATCCACTGTTCCATAGATCAGCTTCCTGTTCTATCTTCTATTCTTGACTGAAATACCAAGAGACCATATTATGACAGAGATAGTTCAGCTTGCAATTTGCCTGAGTATTATTGTCAATAACTTTCTCTTGTCTTTTATGTTTACTAATTAGCTTTCTAATTTACTGTTCCATGGATAATTCTTAACTGAAGTTAACTGAGGTTCTATTCTTAACTGAAATACCAAGAGACCATATTATGACAGAGATAGTTCAGCTTGCAGTTTGCCTGAGTATTATTCTCAATAACTTTCTCTTGCCTTTTATGTTTAATTAGTAGTAGCAGCATGTGATGCAAGAAAGAAAGTGCATGAGCTTATGCAGCATCAGCCAAAAAAAAAAAAAAAAAAAAAAATCACACCATTCCCTCCAAATGCCTGTCCGGTTCTTCCTTAAATTTATTTAACCTATCAACTTCCACAACGACAGATGGAAGTTTGTTCCAGCATTTAACCACCCGCTGGCTAAAGGCAAATTTCCGCACATCTATTCTACATCTGTCTTTTCTTAATTTGAATTTATGCCCCCTTAGGTTCATAATCTGAACATGTGGAACAATTAGCTTTCTAATTTTTATATCCCATGATCCATTACCATAGATCATGGGAATATAATAATTTCTAATGATAATCATTAGAAATAGCACCCCCACTTTCTTTGAAGCACCCAAGAATTAGCACCTCACTTTCTTCAAAGAAAGTGGGGTGCTATGCCTAGCCCATTTCTACCAATTATTTCATCTAGTGTTGGTATTTCCTTGTTCCTACTATACTTCCCCCCCCACTGACATTCCTAAACCTGGCTGGTGTAGTGAATTTTGGCATAGCTGTAACTGGCAAATGTCAATTATAACTGGATAACTATAGCTAATTATGGTTTAGGCCAGTGGCAGCCAACCTTTTCCAACGTATGTTAGAAATGTGTCATGTGCCATATAAGTATGGGGTAAACTGAACCAAGAAAAGCAGATTAAATTTGAGAGGGGGGAAGAACAAAAAGCAACAAATAAAGAAAAATATCACAATGTCACAGACTATATTTCAAAAAGTTCAAAACATTAAGAAAATTCCATACAAAAACTTTTACTCAAAGGGAAGTCAACAATACCAATCCTCCCCATATCACTGATCGATGCCTGACTCCACTGAATATTTTTACTAACTACATAAAGGAATATTATGCTCAGTGCTTGAGAGATTTGATGATTTACTTAACAAGTACAGGCAATGTTGACAAAAAGTTGAGATTTAGGATTAAATTTGAAAGTATCAGCAATTCCGCCCAGACACGACAGGAGAGAGTATACAATGAGAGCCTTCCCAATCAATTCAGCTATGGAGAGTTTGTGCAAGGCTCATGAGGTAGAATTTTTCTCTGAATGGCCTATCCTTGTTAACAGAAAAGACTATTTTTATAGGGATGAAATATACTTAAATAGAAGGAGTGCAAGAATATTTGCTGACAATATTAAGGTACTGTTAAGTGGGTCAGAAAACTGCTAACTTTGGAAAATACACGAACTAATAGACTGACAGAGGGCACTGGCAGATTTCAGAGTGATTCTTGCACTGCTTTTTTTTTTTTTTTTTTTTATCGTATGATGTGAGCAATACATGAAGGAATCAGTTTTTTCCTGCTTCCTTCGTGTATCGTGGCCGTTGAGGTCCAACGGGACAGTACGGCACCATCGTAATATCCAGGCCCAAGGGATTCGAACCCACGACCTTTGGGTTCCAGCAGGCACTTTATCCACCCGGATAGCCCAGTCGGCACTGCTTCTATTTAGGACATGCAGCAGCATGGAGTTTATGGTGTAGAGGATTACAAGGTTTGCAATGGGTTCTCATGGAACAAAAAATGCATCAGCTATGTTAGGGTTACTAAGAGTAAAAACCAGTGCATATATACTTGCACAATACATTAATCTAGGAGTATAGTAAACAAATTTGATGAACTTGAAGTACTGAATAGGACATCAAACACAGACACTGTAGGGCTACCCTAGACATGGTGCCACTCAGATATAAGGGATTTGGAATTTGAATATGGTGAATAGAATATGTACAGAAAAGTCAGACAAGAAGGGAGACAGGGGAATGGACTTATACTCCTGGTCAAAAAAACACTTAAATCTAAGCCAGGGCATACATGTTGTGGCCATTCAATGTTCAGCCAGTTTGGTGTGCACTGGGAAAGCAAAAATGAGAGTAGGGATGTGCTATAAGCCAAAAAAAGCTGTGATCAGCAAAATAAAAAAACTACATAAAAACAGAGTAGGCCATAAATCAGAATGTCTTATAATGGGGGATTTTAACTTTAAAAATAGCAACTAGAACTTGTGGGTTGGTCACTGACACAGAAGGCAGAAATTTTCTGGATTTACTGGATGACTGTTTTCTAAGCAGCATGTTAGAGAGGCAACAAGAGAAAGCAATACTCTTGATCTGAATATCGGCAGACTCTTCATGCAGTAAGAATATCCAGATAAAGAAAACACTATGTGGAAGTGATCATAATGTATTGATTTATCTTTAAGTAGATAAAGGGGAAAGGCATTTTGCTTTAGTAACGGCAACTATGGTGGTGGTAGATAGTTTCTAAATTGCCTTCAGTGAGACCAGTTAATGAAATTACTAATTAAAAATTTGAAATGAGAAGCAATCAAAGAAGCTTTTTATACCAATTAAGAGATATTGTTCAAGGTTTAGACTTAAATGGATGTCAGATGAACTGATGAGACTAGTGACAGAGAAGAAAATGCACAGGATGATTATAAATTGTCAGGAATACAAATACCTATAGTAAGTACAAAATAGTCTGCAGTCATGTTATTAAGGGGATTAAGGTAAGCTAGGGCAAATTATGAGAAGTCTTTGAATAAGAATGCAATGAAATGTAGCAAAGAATTTTTTGCTTATGCAAGATGTGACAAGACTGAGCTCAGCTGCTACACACCAAATGCCACCTGTGAAACACAGGCAGAGCAGTTGACCTTCAACCTTTCCCTAGTTGTCTGTCAAGTCACATTCCAATACGTGCATTCACTTTACAGTGAGACCAGTTTTTATACCTTATGTTTTTGCAGTTTGCCAGAAAAATAACAGACAAAAGAATTGAACAATGAATCAACCTCAAATTTTTAACAAAACTTGAGAAAATCCCAATTCAAAGTTATGAGTGGTTATGTCAAGTTTATGGGGAAGAAACTACGTCAAGGGCTTGTGTGTTTGAATGGCAAAATATTTTTAGAAAGAAGAGAGAATGTGGAAGATGATGAATGACCAGTCCTTCTGGTATCTGTGAAAACTGATGAAAATGTAGACCAGGTAAAGACACTGATTATAAGTGATCATTGTTTAAGCATTAGAATGGTTGCATCAGAACTCAATATGGACAAAAAAAAACAGATTAATTTCAACTGAAAATTTTGGCATGAGGAAAGTGTGTACCAAGATAGTACCAAAAATTAGCATTAGCATTAGTAGAGGCATATGATGCAAGAAAGCAAGCTTATTCAGCATCAGCCAAAAAAAAAAAAAAAAAACCCTCTCCCATTTCACCCCTCCGTTCGTTCGAAATACCTGTCCAGTTGAGCTTTAAATTTGTTTAGGCTATCAACTTCAACAACAAGTGATGGAAGTCGGTTCCACCAACCAACCACCCGCTGGCCAAAGGCAAATTTCCGCACATCTATCCGACATCCGTCCTTCCTCAATTTGAATTTATGCCCTCTGAGGTGATTATTCTGAGAAAGATGAAGAATCCCATTGGCATTGAGCATGCTCAAACCATTCAAAGCCTTATACACCTCTATCAGATCACCTCGCCGGTGCCTAGTCTCCAGACTCTGTAATTTGCAAAACTTAAGCCTTTCTTCGTAAGAGCAACCCTTTGTTCCATTTACTAATCTTGTTGCCCTTCTCTGTACCCGTTCCAGCAGCTCTACATCCTTCTTGAAATGAGGCCTCCAGACCTGTATACAGTACTCAAGATGTGGCCTAACCATTGCCTTATACAAGGGAATAATCACCTCCTTATCCCTGCTAGAAAAATTCCTGTATATCATTGACAAGACACCATGAGCTACTCTTGCAGCTCGTCTGCACTGCTCAGAGAACTTCATATCTGCCTGCACAATTACCCCCAGGTCCTTTTCATTCTCCACCACTGTCAGTGTAGTACCGCAGAGTTGATACATTGCTCTGGGGTTACTGTTACCCATATGTAGTACTTTACATTTGTCAATGTTAAACTTCATTTGCCACCTCTCAGCCCATCTGTTCAACCTTTCCAGATCCTGTTGCAGCAGCATAGCGTCAGTAGTGTCCTTAACGACCCTGCCAACCTTTGTATCATCTGCAAACTTAGACATTAAACTTGATATCCCATCATCAATATCATTCATAAACACCGAAAACAACAATGGACCCAACACTGAACCTTGAGGAACTCCACTAATAACATTAGTCCACGTTGAGCAGTGTCCATTGATTACCACTCTCTGTCTTCTGCCACTCAACCATCCCCTTATCCATAGCAGCAATTTGCCTCCAATGCCACACTGCTCCAATTTGTGCAGCAGTCTTCCATGTGCAACAGTATCAAAAGCCTTTCTAAGATCCAAATATATAATATCAAAGTTATTCCCTGCATCCAGTTCTTTTGTGACTACATCATAGTATCCAATCAAATTGGTCAGGCAAGACCTGCCCTTAACAAAACCATGCTGCGTCTGAGCTATAACTGAATTCTTGTCTAGATGATCCTGCAGTGCTTCTTTAACCAGTGCCTCCATTAATTTCCCTGGAACAGAAGTTAAACTAACAGGTCTATAATTACTTGTGTCAGCCTTTGATCCTCCTTTGTGAATTGGGGTTACATTTGCACATCTCCAGTCTATGGGTACCTCCCCTGAGTCCAAAGAAGCTCTCAGAATTATGGCTAGGGGTTTGCATACTTCCTTTAATATAACTGGATAGATCCCATCCACCCCAGGTGCCTTTTTTATGTTCATCCTCAACAATCTCTCCTCCACTTTCCTCTCAGTTATTACAAAATCATCCAGCTCACTGCCAATGTTTACTTTACCTACATCATTCTCCTTCCTGAATAACTCCTCATGTGTGAATGTAGATGCAAAATACTCGTTTAGATTGTTAGCCACCTGAGCAGGATCCTCAACTGTTGAACCATCAATATCCAGTGGACCAATCTGATTCATCCCTTTCCTTCTCGAGTTCAAGTATGTAAAGAACTCCTTTCTGTTTTTCTTTGCATCCTTTGCCAAGGATTTTTCGTAGTCTGCCTTTGCCTGCCTAATCTCCTTTGTGACTTGGTTACAGACCAACTTATATCTATCATAGGCTTCCATGTCACCCATTAATTTGTATGTATCCCATGCATTTTTCTTCTCTGCCACATGTCTCATTAGTCCATCTGACAACCATTTAGGCCTAAACCTTGAACAATATTTCTTAGTTGGTATGTAAAGCCTGGTAGCCACCAAGATTAGTTCCTTGAATGCTTCCCATTTTGAGTTTGCTGTTGGTAACATCATCAGTTGGTCCCACTGTATAGAATTTAAATACTGTCTCAGACCATCATAGTCGCCTTTACGAAAACAAAAACCCTTCCCTTTACCTCTGATGGTAGTTACCTCCTTGAGTAAATCCCACTTCAACACACTGTGATCACTGCCACCTAGTGGTTCATTTATCTGCAGGTTCTTAATGCATGAAGAATCACTACTGATAATCAGATCAAGAGTATTGCTCCCTCTTGTTGCCTCACGAACATGCTGATGTAGAAAACAATCATCCAATAAATCCACAAAAGCCTTGCTAGTGTGCGAGTGACCAACCCACAAATTCCAGTCAATATCTGGGAAATTAAAATCCCCCATTATAAGACTCTCTGATTTACTGGCCCACTCTATTTCCCTGTACAATATATTATTATACTCATCAGAGTCATTAGGCCTATAGCACACTCCTACTCTCAATTTTGATTTCCCTATGCTTATGTCACACCAAACTGACTCGACACTGCCCTGTCCATCGATGTCAACTGGCTTCACTTCCTTTGACTTTATGTGTTTCTTAATTAATAGCATAACCCCTCCTCCCCTCCTGTCCTGTCTATCCTTTCTATATACATTGTATTCCCCAAATTCCAGTTCCGCATTACTTATATCTGTGTGACACCACGTCTCTGATATCCCAACAATATCTGCCTTTGATGTTTTGAGCAATACCTCAAATTCATCAAATTTATTTACCAAACTCCTAGCATTGGTGTACACGCAGGTATACATGCACCTGTTTCTATTCTTAGCTACCCTAACACAACCCATGTGTTTACTTGTACCGCAATGACTACCAGCAGTCTCTGAAATATCCTGCATCTTGTTTTTCAGACTTCTGCTCATTTGAATAGAAGCAGTGCAAGAATCACTTCCACCTCTGCCAGTGGCTACTGTTAATCTATTAGTCCTTGTATCCCCCCCAACTAGCAGTTTTCCGACCCACCTAACACTTCGAATGAAGTGTTAGGTGGGTCTGAAAAAATTTCGAATGAAGGTCAAAGATTGTGAGGATGATTTGAAGAAAAAAAATTAAAGATCCACACTTAAGTACTGTAATTACTTGCAATCAAAGTTGGCTGTTCTAGCATGACCCAAAAACTAAAATACAGTCAATGCAATGGAAGACAAAACAATCCCCCAATCCAAAAAAAGGTAAGAATATAAAAATCAAAAATGACAACCATGTTGTCTTTGATAGTAAAGGCATTATTAAAGCTAAATACATATCAACAAATCAGACTGTCAATCAAACATACTACATTGAAGTTCTGACAAGGTTACATGAAAAAATTCAAAGGAAAACATTCAAATTGGATGCTCCATGAAGACAATTCTCCAGCACACAATGCACTCTCTGTTCACCAGTTTCTGGCCAAAAAACAAATCCCTGTGTGTAAACATGCACCCTACTCACTAGACCCTAGCCCTTTGACATTTTTTCTCTTCCCTAAACTGAAAAGTCTACCTAAGGGTACCCATTTTCAGTCTGTTGAAGACATTCAGAAAAAAAAACAACTAAAAGGGCTTACCAGAAGATGACTTCCAGAAATGTTTCTGTGCTTGGAAGATGTGTATGGAAGTGTGTGTGTGCAAGCCAAAGACAATTATTTTGAAGAGAATAACTTGTAAGGTATGAAATATTTCATAATATTTATTTTATTGCAACAGTTCCGTTATTTAATAGCCACATCTCATATTAACATTTGAAGGAATGGGACAAACCACATTGGTGCAATAGAAATATATGTGCTAACTACTGATGTTCCTGTTCTGACAGCTGACAAGCTGAATAAATAATTTGCATCTAAATTTACTTGCAAAGAAGTTTTTAAGAATTGGAATACCAGAACTACACCAAGTTATAACCAAGAGCTAAAGAATTAGTGATAACTGAGAAGTGGAAGAGAAGTTTTTGAAGCTAAAAGTAAATAAAATATCTGGGAGTGATAGGATCTATCTAATTATGGCGCCCCCGTAGACAGGTGGGAAGGAACAGCAGTGCGTAGCACACGCTTCTTGATTAGACAAGGGTTCGAGCCCGTCACCACCAAATACGGAGGATGCAGAAAGGTCAGGGAATGACCACCACATATTCCCGGAGCAATATGGCCTTAGTTGCTAATGCTCCTAAAAACCAAAACAACAACAACTATCTAATTATATTATAATTGGATAGATTATAATATAATTAGATAGTAATATAATTAGATAGATCCCATCCCATCCAGGATATCCAGTAATATTATTATTAAAAGAGCATCACTGAATTCTTATAGAATGGATATGTACGAATCTCCCCAATTCACAAATGGGGATCAAAGAGTGAAAAGGGTTATTACAAACCTGTAAGCTTAACTTTCCTCTTTTCCAGGTAATATAATGGAGTCACCAATTAAAGAAGTAATGCAAAACCATCTGGAATGATTATACAGCAAATCACAGCATGAACTTGTTCAAGGGCAATCTTATCTGAACTAGCTCATTACCTACTACTATGAAGTATCAAAAAACGTGTTTGCAAAAAAGCTTTAATATACTTTGATTTCAGAAAAGCTTTTGATACTGTTCCACATGAAAGACTGTTGTACAAATTGGAGCAGTGTGGCATTAGAGAAAAGTTATTACTATGGACACAGAGATGGTTGCATAGGAGATGACAAAGTGGTTATCAGTGACTACTGGCTTTCTTGAACAAATGTTATTAGTGGAATCCCCCACCCCAGGGTTCAATGCTGGGTCTATTGTTCTTTTTAATATTTATTAATGATACTGAAATGCATATCAAGTTGAATGCCTAAGGTTGCAGATAATATAAAGGTTGGCAGGGTGATCAATGACAGTTATCAGGATATGCTATTGCAAAAAAATCTAGAAAAATTAAGCAGATGATTTAAAAAGCAGCAAATGAAGATTAACATTAACAAATGCCAGGTACTTTCCATTTTTCCGTTAAGTTCCCGTTTTCAGACGACCATTCCCTGGACCGAAGTCCATCCATGGTTAATGTCATGAAAATGGTAATTTTTGCTAGTCTAATTTAAAATATTTTGTTAATCAAAATAATATAACACAACTCAACACAAATTAATTAAAAACTTTAAATCGGCCACTAGGCTTCCCATAAGAAAGATTAATCTTGATTAATCCATTTATCTCAGTTATGGGAGTTCCCGTCCCTTCCATGAGGAGACGGGCCTCTACTATCTTCCCGTATCCTTTTCCTTCGAGTAAATACCATAACTACAAATTTATTAAAATACGAGAAGAAACACTTATTCATAAACATGATCCACAGACCACCCCTCTCCAGACTTCCAAGAGACATCTCTAATTCATGCCTCAAATCAGCATATATTATGCATTCAAACATAATATGCAATGATGTCTCTGGACTACCACAATGACAAAGTCCACTGTCCACCAGCCCCAACTGATTTAGCCTCAAGGCAAGTCCATGTCCAGTCAATAGAAACATCGAGTTCAATCCAAACTGTAGCCATGGTTTCTTCTTCATATCCACAATTTCTACACTCGGAAAGAACTCATAGGTCTGTCGTCCTTTATCGGACATATCGCAATTTTCCTGCCATTTAATTAAAATTTCTTTCATAATCCTTTTCTTTTCCAATTTTACATCTAATTTAGAATAAGTCCTTGTATAATCAGGACAAGATGTTATACCTAAATATGTTCTATTTATATTTCTTTTTGTTAGGAACAGCAGACCTGCCAACAAAACCATTGACTGAACAGGGACCTTGCCCGAGACCACCTGCAAGGCCTCTGAGGAGACAGTTCGACATGCTCGAGTTATTCCTAATAATGCGAATCTTTGCGCTTGGATCAAATGTTTTTGAATTATTATGATTGGTATCCTGTGCACCCAAGCCCCAGAGGCGTACGTTATAATCGGAAGGAACAAACATTCATATAATAGATTTATGGCTCTACCCTTTATCCCCCATTCAGTACGCACCAACCTCCGGAGCTTAGCATACAGTGTCCGAATTTTTTCTTTTAAATACTTAACATGTTCGGTAAAATACAACCGTTCTTCTATTTTGAGTCCAAGATATTTAGTTACTCTCACGTAACGAACTGCATCACCCAGAAGCCTCACAGTAGGAGCCCGATTCATACTCAGTTTTCCTTTTAATAACATTTGGACAGTCTTTTCATTAGATATTAACAACTTATGTTTTTTGGACCAGTCTGCTAACTTTCTTAAAGCCTCATCAGCCTTACTTTCAACTTGTGATCTGGCATTTCCAGAGACAATCATAACCAAATCATCTGCATAGGCAATACTTTCCACATCTGATATTTCCTCATTCAAAAATTCATCGAATACCATGTTCCAAGCAAAAGGGCCTATCACCGAGCCCTGAGGACAACCTCGATATATTTTCCTGCTCACCTCACTAAATCTTGTTTTAACAACAACTTGTCGTTCACTAAAATAATCCTTAAACACAGAATATATTTTATTGGAACAATCTGTTCTACTAATCCTATTAAGGACGCTCCCCCACCATAATCTGTCGAAGGCACCTTTAAAATCAACAAAAATACCCAGCGCATATCTCTTCCCACAGCTCTCCACAATCTGGACCAATTTATAGGCCGCATCTTCAGTCGAAAGACCTTTCTTGAAACCATATTGTTTACTAGATGCTAGGCCTTTATTATTATAACTAATCATCAATCGGTTTATACATAACCGTTCATAAATTTTTGCCATGACCGAAAGGAGAGCAATGGGACGATATGAACTGGTCTCATTTAACATTTTATCCATATTTTTGATCAATAATTTAACTTGTGCCCTTCTCCAGCACGACGGGAAAGCTCCCTCATCTAAACATTTATTATACATTATTGTATAAACTTCAGGAAATTTTTCATAAGTTCTTTTTATTACAACAACTTCAATTTTATCCAGGCCCGGCGATTTGCCATCCCTTGCAAGGGACACGGCATTCCCAACCTCCTCATTTGTGAAAGGTTCTTGTAATGTAAGCGAATTATACCTTCTATTTGCTTCAGTAATCTGCCTATGCAAATCATTTTCTTCTTCTAGGTCATCCGGAAAGAGGTCATCCAGGATCCGGTCTACAGACCTTTCCCATAGGTAGGTCCATGCCTTTAGATGTTTCCTGTTCTACTCCTATAGAACAGGAAACATCTAAAATTTGCCGTTTATTATTGATTAATTTAAAAACAGAATTCCACGGATCCTTGCTCACATACATATTTTCTCCATTTCTCAATCTTAGTTTTGTTGATGGCATGAACGTAGTCACGTCTGAGAACTCTATACTGATCTTTTACGATTTCACACATTTCAATATCACCAGATCTCCTAAGTCTTTGAAATTGGCGCCTTTTCTTAAACACTATTTTCCTTTTCTGAGTCAACTCCATTGTCCACCAGAACACAGGCCTATTTACACCCTTCCTTTTCTTCAAACACCTATTACAACACTTTTGTAACATTTCAGTTAAACTTTTAACCATTTCTTCCTATGATAATTGAGTCCAGTCCACCTGTATAACATTCTGTTCAAATTCAGTGTCAAATCTGGTCCATGTCGCACTGTTTATCTTAAATCTATCTATATCATAACATTTTCTCACATTATCAATACTTTCAATAACAAAAGAAATGCCATTGTGGTCACTAGTAGTTAAGTTCTTGATCACCTTCCAATCCTTAATTTTATGCACGACCGAATAAGTCGCCATCGTCAAATCAATAAATGACTGTCCATGCGTTGACGAATAGGTAGGTCCATGCCCTGAAACATTAACCACCTCTAACCCAGAGGCAGCAATTAACTCCTCTAGTATCTGACCCCTATCATTAGAGACATTACTACCCCATAGGGGAGAGTTAGCATTGGAGTCAATGGACACCACCACGCCACAAGAACCCAACACTCTGTATAACTTTTCTAAATAAGTTATATATGGCTCTATTTCTTCAGATGGTGGGCAATACACTGTTACAAAATAAAACCTACCAATATTACATATCACTTCACAGCATAAATACTTCTCACTACACATAGATTTTATTCTAGTTACCACATACTCTTTATTTCTAACTATAATTGCTGTTGTAGGTCTATTACCTTCATAAACAATTCTATATCCGACAGGATATCCCCTCACCTGACCATCCACAGAGTAAGGTTCCTGCAGCAAGGCGATGTCCACGTCCTCCGTTTCCATTGCTTTGTGCAACTGGGCGGCGACTGCCTTAGAACGTTGTGCATTAAGTTGCAAAATTTTAATGTTTCTATCCATAATTAATCTTCTTTTTAAAGTTGTCAGTCGCCTTAATATATTCTGGACATTCCCTGCTCACCGCAACATGTACAGCCTTCACTCCCTTCTTTAAACAATTTCCACAAGTAGGCTCATTACTTCGGTCTACACAATCTCTAAATGTATGACCTGACTTTGCACAGTGTCCACAAAGCATTTCTCTCTTACAATACTTTGCGACATGGCCAAACATAAGACATTTAAAACATTGAACAACAGCAAAAACTTCTTTAAATTTACAGGCGGACCACCATATAAATAGACGTGTTCTATCACTTAATCTTTCCCACAATTCATTATTCACCTGGAGTATCCAGTTATTTAACTGAGTCTTTTTATTTTTATTAACCGTTAATATCTCCACACACTCTTTAAATTTCTTTTCAGTTAAACTTTCTTTGAAATTTCCTTGCCAGATTTGACTCAGAAGTTCTTCTCTTTCAATGTCCGATTCAACATCAAATATGACAATCCTCGGATAGATCGGCTTCGGCACAGTAGACTTTAATCCAAGTTCTTGCAATTTGGAACAAGTCTTGATTTTCATAAGGTCATCTGTTGTATCTGCTTCTATAAGCACCCCACAGTCTCTAATAGGTCTTATATTTCTGACCTTAACCGTCGCTAACATAGGTCTTACCTCTTTTAATATATCAACTTTTACCTCATCACTAGTTTTATGTCTACTCGAGGTGGCTTTTACGATCATAACTTTTGGAACACTAACTCTTTCTTCCACTTTCTTTGACACTACAGATGAATAACTTTCATAACGATCCACTTTCTTCTTCAGATTTTCCTTTAATAACACATTCTCAACATGTACTTGATGCGCCTTCTTTTCAACAATATCCCAAATATCCAATATTGTTTTTATCGCTATTATTGGTACATTACTATCTGTGTCCCAGAGAAACTCTTTAAGCCGTTCTCTAGCCTTGAAAATATAATCAAAGTTTTCATCAACGTTATCTTTATTTATATTCTTCTTTTTCTTGGTCTTTTCCCTATTGCTTAAGCCACCACAATCTGAGGTCATTTCCCCTTGCTTCCTCTTCTTTTTCTTAGATTCCTTTTGAGTATGTGAAGTACTTGGAAGAGACAACGACCTAGTCTTAATTGGGGTCCGCTGCAAAGTCTTTCCCGAAAAAATATTATCTCCAATTGGTTCTTGTACCTGTGCTACCAACTGTTCCGACACTAACCCTTCAGGTTCATTATCAGTGACCCCGTCCATGACCATCAACGATTCCTTATCAGTTATATCATCTTCATCACTAGATGAAGACATTGTATACATAAAAACAGTTATTTACAATTAAAAGTTGCACCTAAAAATGAGGAACAATTAAATATTTACAATATTTACACAATATTGTAAATGAGCAAAGAGCTTCAGATCCAGACCGAACTTAATGGAAATTAAAACACGCGAAAATCTATCCACGTGATAAAAACTCCACCACCCAAGTTAAACGGGTGGGGTCCCAGGAGTAACTATAGTTAGCTTGAACAAGGCAACTCAACTCAACTCAACTGGTTATCTTTGCAATCCGTAACCTCGGAGTGCTCAACTCAATTCGATTTTAATTTATCAATTCCAATAGCACAGAATGCTCAACTTTAACTAAAGCAAATCCAAAAGGGCACGGAAATGCTAAACTTTAACTCAATTAACAAGCAAAACCGATGGCACAGAAATGCTCCAAGGACCTCAAGAGGAGAATAATTTGAAACTCCCCTCTTGAGTCAAGATAAACAAGAAGCCTCGTCCCCTAATCAGGCTCAACTTAGCCAGGCAGGGGATTCACCCCTACCTGCCCGCCCCAGACCACGAGGAGGTGTGAGCCTAGACACTGACAATCAGCTTTGGGCAACGGAAGCAAGAACTCCTGCGTATCACACAGAATATTCAGCACTTACTAATCAGCAAGCAAAATATATAGCTTTCCGAACTTTAGCCCCAGCGTCACCCCCGGGGCAAATGCCAGGTACTGCAGTAATCCTAGAAAAACATACCAACTTTGTAGTACCACGTTGTGCAGTCAGACATGAA
The DNA here is from genome assembly GCF_048544385.1 of Mastigoproctus giganteus. Classification (NCBI taxonomy): domain Eukaryota; kingdom Metazoa; phylum Arthropoda; class Arachnida; order Uropygi; family Thelyphonidae; genus Mastigoproctus; species Mastigoproctus giganteus. The sequence continues at coordinate 110,162,460 of NC_143587.1, read as the reverse complement.
GTTCTCTGAGCTGCACAAATAGGCTGCTAGGACATCTCATGGAGTTTTTTCAATGAAGTATTTGGCTGTACAAGACAATGATAAGGCAACATCTTGAGTATTGCATGCAGGTCTGGACAGCTCATTTTCGGAGGGATGTGGATCTTTTGAAACAGATGCAGAGGACAGAAATGAGATTAGCGAGGAGAACAAAAGAGTACTATACACTTTATACATTTATTTCTATGTTAGAAGCAGCTTTAATGATCAAGAAAGACTTCAGTTTTGCAAACTGCAGCATCTGAAAACAGGCACCATGAGAAGATCCGATTGAGGTTTAAGACTTGGATTGAGTAAGCTAAATGTTAATGGCATCCTTACTCTTGCTCAGACACACACATAAAGGGGCATAAATTTTAATTCAGGAAGAATAGTTGCAAGATAGATTGTGGAAATTCTTTACGCCAGATGAAAGCCAGTTTGAAACAAACTTCCATCCAGTGGTGTGAAGTGGGTAGTTTTGAATAAAAATAAAGAGGAATTAGGCATATTATTAGGGGGATGGACAAGTGATGTGGAATGGAAAGGAGATTTTTTTTTTTTATTATTTATATTTTTTTTAGCTGATGCAATATAAGTCTGCTTCCTTGTATCATTTGCCAATAGTAATAACTATTACCACTAAACTAATGCTAAGAGGTGGTAAATATCAAACTAGGTTTCTGTCAGACAAATTTCAAATATAACTTCTGATAATAAAAGTGGAACTTAAACTGTATGTGTATCATCATATTTGATTTTTAAAATCAGTTGTATAATCCCCCCCCCCCATATTGGGGATGTGCTACTTGCAGTGCACATGCTGCAAGGATGGCAATCTCTTGTTTATGTGCAATGGTGCTAGCTCTTAATAAAATACCATTCAACATACTCTATTAATAAGCTTTTATGTGTATAACATTTTTTTACATTTTTATAATTTTAATTATCTTTTTCATGCATGGCATTTGTAGTTTACATTTCATACATTTATTTATTCATGAATATACATTTATTCATACATTTATTTCTATGTTAGAGACAGATTTAAATGTTAAATTGTCCAATGTTCAGTTTGATGAATTATTCTTGTCTGACACATTACCTTTACCATTACCTTCCAACAGCTATTATAATTAACTTTGCTTCATATTTAATTCTATATTTATATTAGAAGCAAACTTAGTTATAATAGCCATATACAGGGTGATTCTAAAACAAGTGTCACAAAATTTACAGGCATGTTCTACACCTCGAATTTGAGAAAAAAGTCCCTAAAAACATGGGTCTACAAACTCCTGGTTTCTGAGATAAACCGATTTTAAGTTGCAGCGTGCATGCATACATGTTGGCATAGGAAAATATTTCTTGTATCAGACAAGAAATAGCAAAGCAAATAATCATAGTTAATATTATCTCTGTTGATGACCTTGCCATATATACCGACAACAAAAGTATGTATTCGTGATTTCAGTTTATCAGTTTTGTAAGTGAGCTATGTTCTTCAATTCCTTTCTTGTGTTAAAATAATGGGTAATGAATACACTTTTGCAGAAATAGCTAATATGCATTTCTGTTATGGTCGTGCTAATGAGAATGCATGTAGAACTTTATGAAGAGTCCTTTCCTACTCGTGGAATCCCATGTGCTCATACTTTCAGTCATCTTCATTCGCGTTTAAGGGAGCATGGTTCGTTTTCTAAAAATGTACATGACACAGGAAGATTAAGAAGTGTTTGAACAGCAGCAGTTGAAGATTGCATACTCCATGCATTGAAGATAATCGTCGAAGCAGTACACGAAGGATTTCAGCAACTGAAGGTGTTCAAGTCCGTTGTGTGGAGAATTGTACACAAAAATTGACTGTATCCCTATCACTTGAACCATGTACAAGCTTTGTTAGAACCTGATTATCAACATAGACTACAATTTTGTCAATGGTGCTTGCATAAATGTGTAGAGAATCCTTACTTCCACCATTATGTGTTCTTCACAGATCGAGCAACGTTCACAAGACATGGAATTATTAATTTCCATAACACTCATATTTGGAGCGAAGAGAATCTACATGCAATTATTGAAGCAAATCATCAGCATCAAATCTCCGACATTTGGGCAGACATACTTGGAGATGCATTGGTGGGTCCAAGTATGTCTGCCCACCAATGCATCTCCAAGTATGTCTGCCCAAACATACTTGGAGATGCATTGGTGGGTCCATATGTTTTGCCAAATAGGCTGACAGGACCTCCATACCATGGGGTGTTAGAAAATTTAGTAGATGTTCTTCCAAATTTATTAGATGTTCCACTTGAGAGAAGAATGCACGTGTGGTTCATGCACGACATAGCTCCGCCACATTTCAGTCTTGTGGCCCAAGAATATCTTAATCATAACTTTTGTGAGAGGTGGATAGGTCATGGTGGACCGGCTGCATGGTCGCCTCGATCCACTGATTTAAATCTCCTTGATTTGTGGGGTCACTTGAAATCAATAGTGTATTCTAGTCCAGTAGAAAGAGTTGAAGAATTACGGGCACGCAGTGTAAATGCATGCAACATGATTAGAAACACGCCAGATATTTTCATACATGTAAGACAATCAGCGATGCGATGTATGAACACCTGTGTGCTTAGCAATGGAGGCCATTTTGAAAACACCTGTTGTGATTACTTGTGGTGAGTAAGCTATGTTCATACTAAAATAAAATTGATTTATCTCAGAAACAAGAAGTTTGCGGACCATGTTTATTACAACTTTTTTTCTCAAATTCGAGGTGTAGAATACACCTGTAAATTTTATGACACTTGTTTAGAATCACCCTATATATCTACAGCATGTCCCAAATTCCACTTTCATAGTAGAAGTCTGTTATATATAAAATACTGATAAGTGAAAGAGAAAAGTTGTTGCAAATCACAGTTTTCCAATTTCAAGTGTTGGAATTTTTTTTACCTAGAACAAAACATTATGGGACTAGCTACCCCTTAGCATATCAATAGTAGTAAAAGATGCCAGCAATGTTGTTACTTTGATGTAAGAGCAAATAAAGGGTTTGTTTCCAGAGTAAGGAGAAGCAGTACTATGGTAAACATTAATGTTGAATGAAACTATTGAGTTTTATTTGCATTTTACTGAACATTTACAGAAACTATTTACAAAACTACACAGTACTGGGCCAGCTTAATTGAAATCAAATCAAAATTTATAAACTTTACCTACATTCGATTTCGATCATTGAAAGACTTTCAGCTCTCAGTGAAGACCAATTGCCAAGTACTTTGTGAAGTGACTTGAGCTTGCATTCAAATTAGCGTAAGCGCAAGCTTCTGGCCTACTATTATCCACGATTCTAACTGAGTTGCTAACCTTTTTAAATTAAACAGCATTGCCTAAATAGGTGAATCAACTACACATTTAAAAATCTGAGATGCTTCCAAGATAGCTGTTTTGAAGCTTACTGGCTTTTCAGTTGGCAAGTGTGATCTATTGTGAACATAAATGTTCAATAATAGACCCAACCATCAATAACAATTAAACTAGTGCACTGAATACCCATAACAATCCTATAGCATTGTATGGCATACGACTACAAATATTTGCATGAAGAAATTAAAATAAGATAGGTTAAACTTTATTTTTATTAAATCCATACTTAAATTCAATTGGATTAATGGAAAAAAAAAAAAGAATACACTTGAATTATAGAATACCTTTAAAGCAAAAATCACAAAGCTGTGAACGCATACATACCATTAAGAAAATATTGCAGAAGGATCCCGAAATGGATGAATGCAGAGCAGGCCAGTCAAATGGAGCGGAAAGAAATAGCATGGGAAGAGTCATGAATAGTATACTGAACCCTAAAACCACTACAAGTTGATTTGTAATAGTACCCCAGATAAAGTTAGAGAGGCCAAGGCTGCATATGAGAAAGCACTGGCCAAGAGAGCAAAGAGTAGGGACAATGAATTTTTAATGTATGTGAATACAAGGAACAAAAAAGCGAATCAGATTAGAACTTTATGCACTGGGTGTGGAAAGTCTTAGACAACCCAGATGATGTTGCAGATAAATGGAGCAGGTACACAACATCAGTCTTTATTGATGAAAGACCCTTCATGCTGAGAAGAGACTGTGCAAGTGACATGAGTCATATGAAATTAGTCATTTCAAAATTATATATTACTTTTTATTAGAAAATCTTTCAACCATAAAGGCAAGTAAAGCTCCTGGAGTTGATGGCATATATACAGTGATTTTGAGGAGGCCATCAAAGAGTGTATTGTACCACTGAAGTTAATAATGAGAGTATATTTTGACTCAGGAGACATTCCTTTGGATTGGAGAACTCCCAACGTATCACATACATAAAGGCGGTTCTAAGAGCAAAGTTGGTTAGTCTGACTTAGATCTGACTTACGTCTGACTTAGGTGGTAACGAAAATATTTGAAACAATGATTAAGAGTGCAATCCGGGGACATTTAGATAGATGGCATGTTGAATAACACACAACATGATGTTTTGCATGATGTTTGTGGAGCAATCGGGTACAGGATATGATATTGCCATGGGGGTTGTCTTTGTGTGTGCGCGCACGATGCAAGGAGTGTAACGAAATCAGGCGACAACTCAACGTTGTTATGGGCCTATATGACAGCTTGAAGGACAGGGTGGATGCCCTCGAAGGATCTAAATTGAGGGGCCCATCAAGCTCTCAGCTGCCCACATCAACGCCAGAGCTTGCACTTGGTCATCAAACACAGCGGCAACCCCCAAGGCAGAATGCGCTGGTACCATAGGAACTAGTAGTTGTTGGTGACTTTATTGTCAGGGAAACGGGGAACATGCTTTGTAAAAAGGATAGGTGAAACAGGACCAGGGTATGTCTGACAGGGGCAAAGGTTGATGATATTGTAGAGCGGATATCATCTTTTAAGGACACAAAAGGTGATATAGTTGTACACATTGGCACTAATGATATTAAGAGTAGGAGACCGGCAGAATTACTTAACAAGTACAGGTCACTGTTGAAAAAAAGCCGTGAATTAGGGTTGAATTTGAAAGTGTCTGCAATTCTGCCCAGACACAATAGGAGGGAATATATGATGAGAGCCTTGTCAATCAATTCGGCCCCTGGAAAGATTGTGCAAGGCTCAAGGGGTAGAATTTTTTTCAGCCTGGTCTGTACTTGTTAACAGGAGAGACTGCTTCTACAGGGATGGGATGGAATACACTTAAATAGAAAGGGTGCAAGAATATTTGCTGATGCTATCAAGGCAGTGTTAGGTGGGTCAGAAAACTGCTAGCTTGGGGGGGGGGGGGATACAAGGACTAATAGATTAACAGTAGCCGCTGGCAGAGGTGGAAGAGATTCTTGCACTGCTTCTACTGGAATGAGCAGAAGCCTGAAAAACAAGATGCAGGATATTTCAGAGACTGCTGGGAGTCACTGCAGTACAAGTAAACACATGGGTTGAGTTACGGTAGCTAAGAATAGAAACAGGTGTATGTATACTTGCGTGTACATCAATGCTAGGAGTTCGGTAAATAAATTTGATGAATTTGAGGTATTGCTCAAAGCATCAAAGGAGGATATTGTTGGAATATCAGAGACGTGGTATCACACAGATATAAGGAATGCAGAACTGGAATTTGGGGAGTACAATGTGTACAGGAAGGATAGACAAGATAAGAAGGGAGAATGGGTTATACTATTAGTTAAGAAACACAAAATCCAAGGAAGTGAAGCTAGTCGACATCGCTGGACAGTGCAGTGTTGAGTCAGTTTGGTGTGACATAAGCATTGGCAGATCAAAATTGAGAGTAGGAGTGTGTTATAGGCCTAATGACTCTGATGAGTATAATAAGGAACTGTACAGGGAAATAGAGTGGGCCAATAAATCAGAGAGTCTTATAATGGGGGATTTTAATTTCCCAGATATTGACTGGAATTTGTGAGTTGGTCACTCGCACACTAGCAAGGCTTTTGTGGATTTATTGGTTGTTGTTGTTGATATGGAGGTTTGATGGCGCATAAGCTACTTTGGCTATAATGCGCCTATTCATTTATAATAAAAAGAAATGAAAAAGTTTCATAAATTCAGAATTGATTAAAAAGTCCAGTTTGCTTTAAGAAATTGAAAAATTCGGAAATATCTGCGTCATCTCCAATGAGATTCTCTAAAGTTATTGGTCTACGAAGATTAACCAGTGATAGCAGGGTTGAAGTTCTGCCTTGTTCATAGTAAGGGCAGTCAATGAGAATATGTTTAATACTCAGATTTATATTACAAAGTGGACACTGTGGCGGGTCATTCCCTGTGAGTAAATAAAGGTGGGTCAGGTAAATATGTCCTATTCTTACCCTTGAAAGGACTACCTCTTTTCGTCTTGATGTGCGGACACTGGAGCGCCAAATTTTTGGATCATGTTTAAATTGAAATAGTTTGTTATTAATTTGAGAGTGCCATATTGCTGTCCATTTTGACAGGCATGCAGCCTGAATGGTTAATGCATAGTCTGATGGAGGAACAGGGATATCAGTTAAGTCGAAGCTAGTTGGATTTTTTGCAGCTTTATCAGCCAGTTCATTGCCCACAATGCCAGAATGAGCTGGAATCCAGCAGAAGGTGACCAGTTGATGGCGTTCTTCAATTTTTAGTAATATTCTTTTTATTTCGTCAAGAACAGGGTGTACTTTATTTAAGGAGTTACATAAAGCCAAGATTGAGCTGAGGGAATCAGTGTAAATAACATATTTTAAAGCACAGTCAGAAGAGAGATTCTGTAAAGCTAGTTTGATAGCATATAATTCAGCTGAGAAGATACTGAATTCAGATGGCAAGGATGCTGAAATAACGGTATTTGGAAACACTGCAGCTGCTCCAACGTTTGAATTAGATTTAGAGCCGTCTGTATAAATTGGAGAAAAGTCAAGATATCTTTGAGTGTGAGCTTCGTGAAGTTGTTTGATATTTAATGTTTGTAAAGTGTTCTTTCCCCATTGAGAGAGGTAAGTGTCACAGGTCGGTATAGGAGGTGGAACCCATGGTGGCTGCGTACAAGTTGTTACCTGTTGTACGGAAAGGATGGAAACATTCCAAATTTGCATCAGTTCAAGAAGGCGAAGACCAGCTGGCTTTACTATGCTTGGTTTATTTCTGAAAAGGTTTTCTAATGGTGGATTGAACAGGTATGACTGAGTCGGATGCATGGCACAGCTTTGTATCTTGACAGCATAGTTCAATAACAGTGTTTTCCTACGTAAAGTTAGTGGGGGTTCGTGGGCATCAATGTAGAGACTATGTGCTGGTGATGTTCTGAAAGCACCGAGTGAAAGTCTCAAGGCACTGTGTTGAATTGGATCAAGCCAGCGCAATGCACTCAGTCTGGCTGAATCATAGATGGGAGCTCCATAATCAAGACGGGATCTGATTAATGCCCGATATAGCCGAAGCAGAGATGTACGATCTGCACCCCATGTTTGGGAGGATAAAGCTCTGAGTATATTTAACTTTTTTAGACAGGAAGTACGTACATTTTTTATGTGGTCTATTAAATTTAACTTATTATCAAGTGTTAATCCTAGAAATCTGATGCTATTAGTGACCGGGATGGAGACATTATAAATTTGAAGTTCAGGATCCGGATGAAGTTTGCACTGTCTACAAAAATGGATGGCAACTGTTTTCTGCTGCAAGAGTTGATAGCCACTGAGGCTGGCCCACTGTTGTATTTTATTAAGTGATATATGGAGCTGCCGCTCAATAGACCTCATGTTTTGGGAATGGCAGGAGATGGAAAGATCATCTGCATAAAGGTAGGTCTCAACTGTTATTTGGAAGCTGATTGGTGATGGAATCTATTCTAAGAGCAAACAAAGTGGCACTCAGTACTGATCCTTGTGGTACTCCTTCTTCCTGTATAAATGTTTTGGAGAGGGAATGTTGGTACTGAACTTGAAATGATCTAGTATGTAGGAAGTTTTGAACAAATATAGGAAGGTTGCCTCGCAGACCAAGAGAGTAAAGATCACTAAGTATGCCATGCCGCCAGGTAGTGTCAAAAGCCTTCTCGATATCTATTGAAACCATTACAAGATGTTCACGTTTAACAAAGGCATTTTGAATGGCAAATTCAGCCTTGACCATAAGATCTAAGCACAACCTATTTTGACTAAAGCCATATTGGCTATGGCTCATTAGATTTTGTGACTCAATGATCCATACGAGTCTTCTGTGGACAATTTTTTCAAGGATTTTGCTCAGGCAGCTTGATAGAGAGATCGGTCTATAGCTATAGGGGTTAGTTGGATCTTTCCCAGGTTTTAGGAATGCCAAAACAGTAGTGATGCCAAGAAGTTGGAAAAACGTTTTCTAAAAATATACGATTGTAAAAAACCAGAAGCAGGCTTAAAGCTTTGTCATCGAGATGTTGAAGCATGATATAATAAATCCCATCTGGCCCGGCAGCACCATTGTGGGCTGTTCTAATGGCATGCAGAAGTTCAGAGTGTTGCAGAGGTTTGTTATATGGAAGAGTACGTGCGGTTTGAAATTTTATGGCATGCTTTTCTATAGTGTTTTTAATTCGTTGGAATGATGTAGAATATGCTAATGCCGTTGATATTTCAGCAAAAGTATTTCCCAAAGCATTAGCAATATCTAAGGAACTGGATAGATCTTGCCCTTTCCAGGAGAGGATTGGAGAAGGTATAGTAGGAAACTTACCAGATAACTGTAATTTTTTTCCATATAGTTTTCGGATCAGTGTTTCTGTTAAAGGTCGATACAAAACGGGTCCAGGATTCTTTCTTGGCTTGCCTTTGTACAAATCGTGCTTTTGCTCTTAGCTTCTTATAATTAATGAGATTGTTTGTGGTTGGACATTGCCGAAATAAATTCCAGGCTTTGATTTTTGCTTCCTTTGCTTTTGTGCATTCGTCATTCCACCAGTAATTATAATGCTTGCGACCAGGGGGATTTGATAATGGAATTGTGTCCTTGGCCACTTTTAGGAGATGTGATGTGATGTAATCTGTTACATTATCAATATTCTGGAGCTGGATTTTTTCCTCGTCAAGAGAGATTGATGATCGAAATTTTGCCCAGTTTGCACGAACAAATTTCCATTTCCTGTGGAGTTTGTTTGAAGGAGACTGTGATATTAAAAAATTGCATATGATTGGAAGGTGGTCACTGCCCATAGGATCATTTAAAACATACCACTCTATGGTTGGGAGGAGTATTGGAGAACAAATTGAGAGATCTATTGCTGAGGTGTGTCCAGTTGGGAGTTGTATGTGAGTGTGCGCACCAGTGTTGAGTAAGGTGAGGTTTTGTGACTCTAGAAAGCTTTCAACGAGTCAACCACGTGTGTCTAGTTTAGGATCGCCCCACAAGGGGTGGTGTCCATTAAAATCCCCTAAAATACAGAGAGGTGGTGGTATTTGTATGAGGAGATCTTCAAGATCTTTTAAACAGTAAGTATGGTTTGGTGGTAGGTATATTGAGACAAGTGTTATTGAAATATGGAGAGTCATATGAACAGCAACAGCTTCTATTTCAGTTTGAAGTGGAATATGTTTAGTTGGGATCTTTGAATTTATTAGGATTGCTACACCATGGGCAGCATTTGCTGTATTACGATCTCTTCGATAAAGACAATAGTTCTTTATTGAAGGAGAAATTTGCGAGGTTAGGTAAGTTTCCTGAAGACAAAGGGCAACTGGAGAATATCGGTTAATTAGATCACAGATATCATCTGTGTTGCAACGAAAGCCTCTGCAATTCCATTGTAAAATACAAGGCATTATTTGTGTTTGATTGATGGAGATATATCTGACTGCTTTTTGAAGGTTACTGGCTTATGACGTTCTAATTTAGATTTATCTTTTTTGTAGAAAACTGGCCGACCTGTGTCCATTTCTTCTTCTGCATGGATTTCTAGAAGGGGATCTTCCTGTATGGATGTGCCATCTGTGTCCATGGTTGTATCTTGAAAATTTTTCACTACATTTGTGTTTGAACTATGAGATATGGTATCTATGACTGGAGCAGGAGATGACACTGGTATTGTCAGAGGAGTATTATCTGCCTGGTCAAGAACTTGGATTGTTGCTTAGAAAGAACATTTCTAGCCCAGTCAGAAATTGATTTGTTAGTGGGAACTGTTACATCAGTTTGAGTGGAGACTGTCTGAAATTTTTTTACAGCATTGGCATAGGTCATATTTTTGGTTATAGTAGGAGCGACTAATTTTCTCGCTTCTGGGTAACTTACTTTGTTCTCAACCTTGTATTTTACTATTTTTTTCTCGGTTTTCCACTTTTCACATGTCTTCGAATATGCAGGATGGTCACCTTTGCAATTTGGGCAGGTCATTTTTGTAGCTGTACAGTTACTTTGTATGTGATCTGAGGAACCACAATTAGGGCAGACAGGAACTCCTCTGCATACAGTTTGTGAGTGGCCATACTTTTGGCATTTGTAACACCTTAAAGGGTTTGGAATGTAAGGTCGGATGCGGCAAAGTAAATAACCTGCTTTTACAGAGGAGGGTAAGTTGGGTGTATTGAAGGTGAGAATAATATTTCTTGTAGGTGTCAGTTGATTATCTTTTTTAGTCTTTTTGCTTCAATTACATTCTGTCCCTGCAGTTCTTGGGTTATTTCTTCCTCGGTGACGTTCAGTAAGTCCCAACTGGATATCACACCCTTAGATGAATTTAGGGTTGTGTGTGGAGGTATTTTAACTGGAATGCCAGCAAAGCTTGTAAGTTGTAACAGCTTCTCGGAACTTCTGTGGTTGGTGGTTTCTACTAGTAAGTCTCCTGATTGCAGTCTCTTCACCGTCTTGGGAGATCCTGCAATACCGTCCAGATGTCTTTGTATGACAAACGGAGACAATTTATTCATGGGCTGACTAGTAAGGGAGTGGATGATTAAGAACGACGGGCAAGGTTGCTCCATCCGATCAGTCTTTTGTCTCTCTTTGGATTATCGTTCTCAATATCCTGATGGTCTGTGTTATCCATGATTGCTCCTTTTAAGCCCTTGGCAAGTGGACTTACTTGCCAAGATTTCCGGCCCCGCCACGGGGAGGCAGGAGCAGTGCCGCTAGGAGGCCAAGCGGTTAAAGTGTTAGTTGATTAGTGACCTAGAAAAATGAATAAAAAGAAAGGTGGTTTTTCTTTCTCTGCTCTAACTTGTGGCTTTTCAAGTGTAGAACGATTTTAAAAAAATAAGGCTTTTGATAAATGTATAAACTTAAAAATAACTTTAATTGCCTTTGAAGAGCACTTTATAATCTCAAAAATATCGCTTGGCCTCGAAGTACGCTTGGCACCCGGGGCCAGGATTTATTGGATGATTGTTTTCTTCATCAGCATGTTAGGGAGGCAACTAGAGGGAGTAACATACTTGACCTGATTATCAGTAGTGATCTTTTTTTTTTTTTTTATGTGAACCCCAAACACATTAGAATCTAATATAGATTCTAATCTAATATAGATTCTAATGTATCTATATTAGATTAGAATCTAATATAGATTAGATCAGAAGGTATTAGAATTTATAGTACTTAGTACCGTGATTGGGTTTAAGGTTAGGAAGACGAAAGAAGATATTTGTTGACATTGGACTTGAACTTCTGTAGATTGTAATTTTCAGGAAATACGTATGAAGGAAGGTTGTTCCAGAAAACGGTAGTTGAATGAATAAATGAGGAAGATGAAAAGTTGGAGATGAAAAAAGATGAAGATGAAAAGTAGTGATTCTTCATACATTAAGAATCCGCAGATAAAGGAACCACTAGGTGGCAGTGATCACAGTGTGCTGAAGTGGGATTTACTCAAAGAAGTAACTACCATCAGGGGTAAAGGGAAGGGTTTTTGCTTTCGTAGAGGCGACTATGATGGTCTGAGACAGTATTTAAATTCTATACGGTGGGACCAACTGATGATGTTACCAACAACAAATTCGAAATGGGAAGCATTCAAAGAATTTATCTTGGAAGCTACTAGGCTTTACATACCAACTAAGAAATATTGTTCAAGGTTTAGCCCTAAATGGAGGTCAGATGAACTAATGAGACACGTGGCAGAGAAGAAAAATGCATGGGATACATATAAATTAATGGGTGACATGGAAGCCTATGATAGATATAAGCTGGTCTGTAACCAAGTCACAAAAGAAATTAGGCAGGCAAAGGCAGATTATGAGAAATCCTTGGCAAAGGATGCAGAGAAAAACAACACAGTTCTTTACCTATGTAAACTCAAGAAGAAAAGCGATGAATCAGATTGGTCCACTGGATCTTGATGGTTCAACTGTTGATCATCCTGCTCAGGTGGCTAACAAACTAAATGAGTATTTTGCATCTACATTCACCAATGAGGAGTTATTCAGGGAGGGAAATGCCAGAGGCGAGTTAAACTCTGGCAGTGAGCTGGATGATTTTGTAATAACTGAGAAGAAAGTGGAGGAGAAATTGTTGAAGATAAAAATAAAAAAGGCACCTGGGGTGGACGGGATCTATCCAGTTATATTAAAGGAAGCAGCAAAGGAAGTAAGCAAACCCTTAGCCATCATTATGAGAGCTTCTTTAGACTCAGGGGAGGTCTAAAGAAGTCTCTTTACCCATGGGCTGGAGATGTGCAAATGTGACCCCAATTCACAAAGGAGGATCAAAGGGCAACACAAGTAATTATAGAATGGTTAGTTTAACTTCTGTTCCAGGAAAATTAATGGAGGCACTGATTAAAGAAGCATTGCAGGATCATCTAGACAAGACTTCAGTTATAGCTTGGACACAGCATGGTTTTGTTAAAGGAAAGTCTTGCCAGCCAAATTTGATTGGATACTATGATGTGGTCACAAAGGAACTGGATGCAGGGAATAACTTTGATATCATATATTTGGATCTTAGAAAGATTTTTTATACTGTTGCACAGGGAAGACTGCTGCACAAATTGGAGCAGTGTGGCATTGGAGGCAAATTGCTGCAATGGATAAAGGGATGGTTGAGTGGGAGAAGACAGAGTGGTAATCAATGGACGCTGCTCATTGTGGACTAATGTTATTAGTGGAGTCCCTCGGGGTTCAGTATTGGGTCCGTTGTTTTCTGTATTTATAAATGATATTGATGATGGTATATCGAGGAAGCAGCAACCCAAGAGTAACGTATCAACTCTGTGGTACCACGCTGACAGTGGTAGAGAATGAAAAGGACCTGGGGGTAATTGTGCAGGCAGATATGAAGTTTTCTGTGCAGTGCAGGCGGTCTGCAAGAGTAGCTCATAGTGTCTTGTCAATAATATACAGGAATTTTTCTAGCAGGGATAAGGAGGTCAGGCCACACCTTGAGTACTGTATACAGGTCTGGAGGCCTCATTTTAAGAAGGATGTAGAGCTGTTGGAATGAGTACAGAGAAGGGAAACAAGGTTACTGAATGGAACAAAGGGTTGCTCTTACGAAGAAAGGCTTAAATTTTGCAAATTACAATGTCTGGAGACTAGGTACCGGCGAGGTGATCTGATTGAGGTGTATAAAGCCTTAAATGGTTTGAGCATGCTCAATGCTGATGGGATTCTTGCTCAGAATAATCATTTGAGAGGGCATAAATTCAAATTTAGGAAAGACAGATGTAGGATAGATGTGCAGAAGTTTGCCTTTAGCCAGAGGGTGGTTGGTTGGTGGAACAGACTTTCATCCTTTGTTGTGGAAGTTGATAGGCTAAATAAATTTAAGGCTGAGCTGGACAGGTACTTGAAACAAACAGAGGGGTGAAATGGCAGCGTGTGTTGTTTTTTTTTTTTTTTTTGGCTGATACTGCATAAGCTTGCTTTCTTACATCATATGCCTCTACTAATGCTAATACAGATGATTGTTCATGAGAAAAAAAAAAAAACTTTTGAACCTGAAGGCAAGTAAGAGGCTGGTATGTTGCATATACTCAGTTATTTGAATGGAATCATCATCGTCATTATACCATTAAAGTTAATCTTGAGGAGGACTTCTTTAGACTCAGTGATGATTCTCTTGAATTGGAGAAGTGCCAGCATATTGCATATCTACAAAAATTAAATGAATAATTACAGGCAAGTCAATCAGGTTAGAGTTTTAAGGAAATTGTAGCGACAGTGATTAAGAATGCAATAACATTTGTCCAGTGAAGAATGGTTTAGTGGTTTACAAGACAGCTGTATGACAGGAAACAAATAATTGTAATTAATAGTTACCCTTCAGAATTGGCTATGGTAAGAAGTAAGTTTCCTCAATGATTCCTTCTTCAGCTGCTCCCATTTCTGATTTTCTTAAATATTTGACATGGTGAAGGGATACTTATCCTGATGTCAAAATGTGCAGATGTGAAAACTGTGAGAATGGTTAGTGACCAGCATCAAACAGTGCTCCTTTGCTGAAGGGATTTAGGAAGTTACACAGTCAAGCTCTCTTTGTACTGAAGACAAGTAGCAAGGAAGGATCCATAATTCTCTTTCAATGATTTATCAAACAATTGCATGTAGAGGCCAGGGGCTCACATATGGTGAGTATGGGCTTGGCACATCCAGGGTCCTGAGCTGGATATCATCATTCTTCTCTTTCTTGGCGATTCCTTTCTACTTCTGGCTCTCTCTCTCTCTCTCTCTCTCTCTCTCAGGTTAACTTGGGAATTTTTTTTTGATTGGTGCAGCATAAGCCTCAGGTTTCCTTGCACCATATGGCTAATAATAGTAATAATAATAACACCAAAATATATTACACACACTTGGTGGGGTTGAATTAAAAACAGTAGAGGAAGAAAGGGATCTGGTAATTATAATACAGGCAGATATGAAGTTTTCTGAGCAGTGTAAACAGGTATCCAGGAAAGCCCATGGATTTTTTTTTTTTATCGATGATTTATTGAACATTATCCTGTAGAGATATGGAGGTTATAGTCCCACTGTATAAGGCAACTGTAAGACCACATTTGGATACTGTATTCAAGTATGAAGATCTTATCTGAAAAAAGACACTGAGTTTCTTGTAAGGGTCCAAAGACGAGCAACTCGCTAGGTGAGATCAGCAAATGGGCGACTATATAAGGAAAGACTAAATATGTAGGCTGTAGAGTTTGGCAACCAGGCACCTCAGAGACCTGATTGAGGTGTATAAGGCTCTGAGAGGGGTTAATAAACTGAAGGATGACAGAATTTTCACTGTTATAGAGAATTCATAAATTCAAATTAAAGGGGAAGAGATTTAGACTAGATTGTAGGAAGTTTTCTTTTACCCAGTGAGTCATTGATCACTGGAACAGGTTCCTTCACAGGTAGTTGATGTCGACAATTTAAATTAATTCAAAGATCGACTGGATTTTTTTTTTTTTTTTTTTTTTTATGAAAACCCCAAACACGAGAGGTATTAGAAACTAGAGTATTTGGTACTATGCTTGGGATGGAGGTTGAGAAGACAAAAGACGGTATTTGTTGACTTTAGACTTGAACTTCTGTAGACTGTAATTTTCAGGAAATACATATGACAGAAGGTTGTTCCATAAAACGGCAGTTGAATGAATAAACGAGGAAGATGAAAAGTTGGTTATGTGAGTTTGAAGTTGGACAGTAAATGGATGTTGGCTGGTGGCGGCACGTGTTCAGACTGTTTTGAAAGAGAGAGTGGGACTAATAGAAGCCAATTCAGAAGAACAGTGCCCGTGGAAGTATCTGAAGAAAAGGCATGCAGCAGATCAATGAGATAGCGAGTGGAGAGACTCTGTTAGAGAGGAGTCATTAATTAACCTAACTGCCCTCTTCTGAATGGAATCTAGAAGACTGAGAGAGATTTTGGGGGCACCGCCCCAGATGTGGGAAAAATATTCCATGGTAGGGCAGATTTGAGATTTATACAGAGTGAGCAGCTGTCTGGAAGAAAAGTAACGCCAAGAGCGAAAGAGAAAACCAAGTTTTTTAGATGCAGAGGAAGCAATATTTGTAATGTGCTTGTGCCAAGAGAGATTAGAAGTCAGGGTAATCCCCAAAAGAGATATATCATTTTGTCTAGAAATCGGAGTGTCACCAAAGGTAAGCATAGGAGCAGAAGAATCCTTTTTGTCAGATATAAGACAAGACTGAGTTTTAGAAGGATTGAAATCAACTAAGTTGTCTTTGCCCCACTGGAAAATTACCTGGAGATCGGCATTTAAGGAATTGGTAGCGGATATACAAGAAGTTGAAGCTGATTAAGCAGGGCAAGATTTCTCAAAATGGAAAGTGGAATGCAATGTGCTATCATCAGCAAAACTATGGATAGGATTTCCAGTCAATGGAAGAAGGTCATTAATATACAAGAGGAAAAGAGTGGGAGAAAGAACTGAACCTTGGGGGACACCAGCATTAGTGGAGAAGTTAGAAGACAGAGAGCCATGATGGGATATCAAGTTTAATGTCTAAGTTTGCAGATGATACAAAGGTTGGCAGGGTCGTTCAGGACACTACTGACGCTATGCTGCTGCAACAGGATCTGGAAAGGTTGAACAGATGGGCTGAGAGGTGGCAAATGAAGTTTAACATTGACAAATGTAAAGTACTACATATGGGTAACAGTAACCCCAGAGCAATGTATCAACTCTGCGGTACTACACTGACAGTGGTGGAGAATGAAAAGGACCTGGGGGTAATTGTGCAGGCAGATATGATGTTCTCTGAGCAGTGCAGACGAGCTGCAAGAGTAGCTCATGGTGTCTTGTCAATGATAAAGAGGAATTTTTCTAGCAGGGATAAGGAGGTGATTATTCCCTTGTATAAGGCAATGGTTAGGCCACATCTTGAGTACTGTATACAGGTCTGGAGGCCTCATTTCAAGAAGGATGTAGAGCTGCTGGAACGGGTACAGAGAAGGGCAACAAGATTAGTAAATGGAACAAAGGGTTGCTCTTACGAAGAAAGGCTTAAGTTTTGCAAATTACAGAGTCTGGAGACTAGGCACCGGCGAGGTGATCTGATAGAGGTGTATAAGGCTTTGAATGGTTTGATCATGCTCAATGCCAATGGGATTCTTCATCTTTCTGAGAATAATCACCTCAGAGGGCATAAATTCAAATTGAGGAAGGACGGATGTCGGATAGATGTGCGGAAATTTGCCTTTGGCCAGCGGGTGGTTGGTTGGTGGAACCGACTTCCATCACTTGTTGTTGAAGTTGATAGCCTAAACAAATTTAAAGCTCAACTGGACAGGTATTTCGAACGAACGGAGGGGTGAAATGGGAGAGGGTTTTTTTTTTTTTTTTTTGGCTGATGCTGAATAAGCTTGCTTTCTTGCATCATATGCCTCTACTAATGCTAATGCTAATCTACCATCACCCTCAGTGAGGGATCAGAGAGAAAACTGGATAACCAATTATAAAAAAAAAGTTGGCAAACAATAAGATGGAAACTTGTTTAGAAGACCTTTAGGCATCAAGAGCTACTGCTTGTGTTTCACTAAACTTTTCCACTGAATTTGTCCATAAATGGGTAACATAAGCCAGAATATCACCAGTAGATCGACACTGATAGAATCCATACTGGTGATCGTTGATCAGACAGAAGATGTCTAAGTAGTTGAAAAGTTGGCAGTTAATTGATTTCTCCATTACTTTAGAAAGAGTAGAATTAACTGCAATGGGACGATAACTGGATGGGAGGGACTTGTCACCCTTTTTAGGAAATGGCTGGATACGAGCAAATTTCCAAGCAGAAGGAAAAACACCTTTGGAATAAGAAAGTGAAAAAAGGCAGCATAGAACAGGAGTAAGTTCAGGAGCACAGGTTTTGAGAACAAGTGGAGAAATACCATCAGGACCTGGAGCTTTCTCAGCATCAAGATTTGTCAAAATCCTTCTGACATCCTTTTGACGGAAGACCACAGAAGGCACTGAATGGAGTGTGTTGGGAATGGTAGGAAGTGTTTTACCAAGATCATTAATACATGAGTTGGAAGTAAAATGGGATGCTAACAGGTCAGCTTTATCCTTGGCGGAAGTGACAACAGAACCATCTGGTTTTGACAGAAGGGGGGAGAAAAGATGGGCAAAAGTTGCAGCCAATAGCTTTGGCAAGAGACCAGAATGCTCGGCTACCGTTAGGGCAAGAAGAAAGTTTTCTACTCTTAACCTGTTCAAAATCTAGTTTGGACTGATTAATAATTGCTTTACAATTGTTACAAGCTTTGGTGTAGCCATAAAATGAAACTGAAGAATTGGAAACATGCCAATTACGACATGCAACGTACGATCTTCTCTTGAATAGCTTTAGCATATTTATTGGAAAACCAGGTTTAGATAAAGGATGAGATTTTAAAGTGGAGTGTGGAATAAAGGATTCCATTCCTACAAGAATAATTTCACTGACACAATCTGAGCAAATGTTGACATCAGAAGTTTTGAAACAGTAATCCAATCAAGGAAAAGAAGAAAAGACATCACGCAGGCCATCCCATTTTGCATTCTTGTAATGACAAACAACATGAGGTTTAGAATAGCCATGAAACAGAGGCTCCATTGGAGAAGAGACAATCACCAAGTTGTGATCTGAGGTGTCTAAAGGACCACTCACTTTGACCGTGTACTTAGAAGGGTTGTTTGTGAGAAAAAGATCAAGCATGTTGGCTGTATAGTTAGGATTGTCCGGTGTTCTTGTAGGTAAATGAACAATCTGTACAAGGTCATTAGCAATTGCAAAAGCCTCAGCATCTCAACCAGCTGGGTCAGTGTGACTAGAAAACGGAAGCCAGCTGGAGTTGTGAACATTAAAATCGCCAAGGAAAATTACCTCACTGTTAGGAAAGTTTGACTTGAGAAAGTGAAATTGCAAAAAGAGGAAGTCAAAGAGGTCCAAGTGATTAGTGGAGTTGGGAGAACAGTAGAGACAACAGATGAATTTGACAAAATGAGGTAGAGAGATTTTAAGCCAGAGAAGATCGAAGAGATGAGATTTCAAATTACTATGTCTCTGACAGGGAATATTGGAACAGACATATGCACAAGTACCACCTTTGAGGCGAAAGATGGTACTTGTGCGAATAATTTGGACAACTGTGATTCTGTCAGAAAAAGTATATGGGGGTTGGCAGACTGCAAGTGGAAATGGACATCGTTGAGATTAGAATTGAGACCACGTATATTTGTGAAATGAACTAGGAAGTGTTTGGGAGGTTTAGATCTTTTCGCAGATAAGCTTACTCTATTAGTGTGACATGGTGTACTCAATAGTGAGAAAAAGTGGGGTGGGGGGAAAACATGCTGAAAGAAGTAATGAAATTTTTGGATATGGTGTATACATAGTAAGAATATACCCAGATCCTTGACATAACGAGGCATTGACAATGCCCTCCCTGCATACACACTACTCGGACTCTATCTGCCAGAGTAGAGGTAACAAGATTATACCCTGGCTGATCCGGAAGCCTCCTAAAGAGTTACACTGGACCTATAGGCCGGCCTGCGAACACCGTTTTAGAGCTGTACCCTCGAAATGTAAAGAATATTGGATCTCGCCATGATGTTCATCATAACCTCGAAAGTCATCAGTCATACTGCATGATGGAAGAGATGGGGAAGGGTTGACCAGAACTTAGCTCAGGAGACTAAACATGGGTTCCACCACTTCAAGCATCCAATAAGCAAAGTGTTGGTATTTCACCAGTTGATGAGAGTCATCTACCACCTAGTACTGCCTGGTAACACAGAGGGGTGGCATTCCTCCATGTGGTGTGGGTGCCACACCCCAACTCCTGCTCACGTTGGTTCACACCCAAGTGGTCACCCACAGTGTGCTTGTGCATGGAGGTTATAATCTGGATTACTAACAGTCCCACCATCGTGAAGGTGGAAGTAGATGATTTGGTTGTCACAGACCATCCGGACTTCGCTGAAATTGGGTCCACTTCATTTGAATGTCACCCGAATATCAGTTCCATCAGCGTTTTAGACTCCCAGGTAGCAAGTACAGCTTGTCTGGCATATCTGAGTGAATGTCTGTGACAAACTCAAGGACCAAAGTTAGACCAAGGACAGTAAACTACAGGAGAAGGAAAGCAAATAATTTTTATTTTCTTATCTACTACTCCCTTTCCCCTCCTAGCAAAAGGTTCTGGCTTCCTTGCATTGTATGGCTATTACTATTATATAACACTAAAACAAGTTAGAAAATTAAACAGACTCTTAACAGATTGCAAACTAGACAAAATGTGTGCACATTTTTCATGTGCAGCTGGCCAATTTATATTCACCCATTGAAATTTAAGCATGAATTTAGTATAGGTATGGTTTGAAAAAAAAAATTAGAATTTTAATCATCCAAATCTTAAACCATCAAATTAAAGCAATTTAAGAGATATTTACGGATGTTTTAACTTCATGCAGAGCAGTAACAACAATACAATTCTCCAATGTCCCATACAGCTTATAAACATTCACTGCTTCATAAAAAAACATTCATATATAAACTTCATAAAAAAACATTCATATATATATATATATATATATATATCTCGATGTCAGTTTTTCCACTAGGGTAGCAGCTCTGTAGTGCATGTTTTTTTGTGATATTTTAAAAATTAATATAAATGAAAATTTTATGCATAATGTTTTTAAATATCAATTTGTTCTTATTTGATTTTGCCTAATGTTATAGTGACACTCAAAATTTAAATCAGACTTAAAAAATATATAAAAAAAAAACAAAAAAACCGTGACTCGATTCATTT
Source organism: Mastigoproctus giganteus (assembly GCF_048544385.1). NCBI lineage: Eukaryota > Metazoa > Arthropoda > Arachnida > Uropygi > Thelyphonidae > Mastigoproctus > Mastigoproctus giganteus. Next base: position 110,141,709 of record NC_143587.1, on the reverse strand, counting down.
TCATCAACTTTTGAATCTGAATTCCAAAGAAATTCTACTTTTGTAAGCCCAATTTGGAAATCAGAGGCTAACAATCTCCTCTTCTGATTTTCAAAGCTGTCATACTATCATCTGTTATAAAATGTCCACTATTTCATGAAAACATAGCTAAGAGACAACAGCATCTACTGGAAGATTAAATCCATTTGTACATAAACATCAAAGTGTGCAGCAGCACACCTAGCCAAGTTCCTAACAAGCTGCTCACACCTTTTACTCAAACCAAAAAATATCTGTTTTCACACCTCTGTACCTCTGAACATGAAAAAGTCAGAAGATTAAAATCTTGGATTTCTGAAAGACTGGACTCTTCAGACAAAATATACTAAATTTCCTTTCCTCTGTGATGAACCACTGTTCTTCTGTAGATCTTCAAACATAGTACTTTTTGCTGTCTGACTCACTCACTCATCAATATTCTAACATATTTCTAATTATAAGTTAATTTGAAATTTGGTACAGTCATAGGATAGTCTTTCCTGATAATGGGAAAATTAATAAAACTATGACAAGTTATCTAGAGGCTGCATGTATTAAAATAACAACACAAGTGATAGTTTTAATTAATACAAACGATCTCTTTAGCACATTAAAACAATAGCAGTTACACTGCAGACCATTATTTGCTGTTGATGACCCTGCATGTAACTGCCATTGTTTAAACGTAGATCATTTGTTTGCATAGCCCAGAGAAGAAATGTTTTCCAGCTAACTGTTATTGTTATTTGTCAATATAATGTAGCATGTTAATGTGTTGAAAGTTTAATAACTTTGCAAAAAGATTTGATATCTTAATTAAAAACAAAAACTTGTAAAAAAAGTGAACCAGGTTCTTTTACAAGCTTTGTGAAAACCACCGTGAAAAGTTTAGATCAAACAGAATTATGATGATATCAATGTTCATTATAACCTCAGCCATGAAAAGCATTGATATCAAAAAGTTGTGCCAAGTTCATTATAGGCTCAACCATGAAGAGCAGTGAGATGAACAAGTTATGCCAAGTTTGCTATTGGCTAACCAAATTAAAATTTGTCATATGCTCAGCAGATTCACAACCTTTACAAAACTAGAATGAACTGCAATTTAAATACAGTCAGTTCTGCTATAATGCAGTACATGTGTTCCTAAAATTCTCCACGTTATGGTATTTCATGCAATAAAAACAACAGGGCTTACGGGAAAAATGGGGATAGGGGCAGAGCACAAAAAAAAAAAAAAAAAACTCATTCTGGAAAGTAAAACACCAAAAAAAGTTAGAAACCAATAAAATTACTAACACGGGTTTAAACATCTTAAATTTCTAATAAATAAATAAATATAGCACTGTTAATATACATACTAATTGATATTTCTGTTCACTGATATTTTTTTTGGATTGCAAAATTTAAAACAGTAAAAAATATATACAATCAATGACGAACACAGCATGCACAAATTGCACAAGTGAGATACGCAGTAACAAGTTTACGAAGTTTAAAAAATAGGAATGAAGAGAAGATTCGGAAAACTTGTGTGTTTTATATGACTGAAGATTCCATGGAAGGAGAAACACATTTCACCATAATAATGTAAAAAAACCACAGAATTCCAGCTATCAGTATTACTGCAAATGCAATAAGATCACATTACTACCCATTTATAATTAGATTGCACTAACAGAAAAGCCCAATAAACTGGGAACTGCAAATTGTTTTATGGCAGTGACCTCCACGCTATCCTGCCTCACGAAATTTCTGTTCGAACAGAAAATCTTGGGATAAATAAATATAAAATACAATTTAAAATTTAATATAAAATACATTTAAATTTTAATATAAATATTTTATATTAAAATGAATTTTAATATAAAATACAGCAAATGACAACAGTGTCTCCAACCAATACAACTACAGTAAATGAAAAATATAGTTCTCACACATTTGACGTTTGAAATTTTTTAAGCTTCGTAAACTTCTATGTATTGCTGCGCAAATTGATACATTCAGCTTGGTGCTGGGTTTTACGTTCACCTGGTGTTACTCGCAAATGAAGTTGCACACCAGCCAATGCAAAAATCGTATTATAGTTGCATTCTGAAAATGCACGTTATAGTTGCATTGTGTAAATCTGGTTGGCCAATAGCAAACTTGGCATACAACTACAGTAAATGAGAAATATAGTTCTCACACATTTGACGTTTGAAATTTTTTAAGCTTCGTAAACTTCTATGTATTGCTGCGCAAATTGATACATTCAGCTTGGTGCTGGGTTTTACGTTCACCTGGTGTTACTCGCAAATGAAGTTGCACACCAGCCTTTTTCATCCCAATGCTTTTCATGGCTGAACCTATAACGAACTTGGCACAACTTTTTTAATATCAATACTTTTCGTGGCTGAGGTTATGATGAACTTGGCATCACTGTTTGATTTCAAACCTTTTCACAGTGGTGGTTTTTGCAAAGCTTGCAACAGAACTTGGCTCACTGTTTTACAAGCTTTTGTTTTTTATTGAGATACCCATTATTTGAAACATACTCCTAAGAGCCCACACATAAAAAATTAAATATACATACTCCACAAAGGGGAAATTCCCATCAATTTGGACCCTGGCACCAGCTATTAATAATAAGAAGAAACAAATATATATATTCTGTTAATTTACAGGAAAGAAAACAAAATTCTTAAAGACTTTGTAGACCTTAAGGTAATTAGTCCAGTAATTCAATTAAAAAATAAGAACATATGTATACCTTTCCTGATTCTTCTGAGGCATATTCCAGACTAGCTGCTACTGATGCAAGCATCTTCCAATTGGCACTGGGAGTAACTGGATCCTGCTGCTGTTGCTGCTGCATTTCAAGTGGTTTTGTGGGTGTTGTCTGAACCTTCTCTCCTCTAATTACTGGTAAACAGCCACGATTACAACTTGACAGAAGTGGTCTTCTTGGTGTTCGATGCTTATGAGACTTTGGACTTAGTCCATTCCTAGATGGAAAAATATTCTCTTTTGAAGAACTACCATGTCTTAGCCTTTGATGTTTTGGTTCATTTACTTTCTTACATTTGTCCATTTCCTCAGCGTGCCTCTTGCAAGAAGTAACTACCATTTTAGGAGATGATTTGGAAAGTAACTTTGAAAAACAAAGCTCTTCCACAACTGCCATTCCTTAACAATCAGGATCTAAAGTTGGTTAGCACAAAGAATATATAAAAAAAATAAAATAAAATAAGGAAACAAATACACAAAATTCACAAAGTAAACAGAAAGACAGATAAGGAAACTCATTTCTTAAATTCATTTATTAAAAATATAATGTGAAGAAATGAAAAATAAGCCTAAATTAAATTAAAATTCATAATCCCAAATAAACACAAATTTTTTTTTTTTTTTTTGGCTAATTTGGTTTGTTATATTTCAATTTGTGGGTTAATGCCACAAAATTTAAATACAATAAACCAAATTAGCCAAAATAATTTGCCAGAAGTTTCAACAAGCAGAGCTACTGAAAACAAGGACAGATTGATCACTAAACACCACAACATATACATATACATGCAGATAGCTCTCACTTAACGACAGGTTTAGGTTCACCGAAAATGAGTCGTTAAGTGAATGGGGATTTCCTATATATTTCCATGTTATAATAGATGCATTCTTTGAAAAAAAAAAAAAAAAAAAAAATTGAGTAGTAAATTCTAAACACAGCAGTAATTAGAATATAATAGAGTAAGAAGTAAACTTGCTTGTTTTGCTTCAATGGCATGATAACAACTGTCCAGCTATACAACAGTATAATAATAAGAGAAAATTGAGACTATGGATCATTGGTTCAAAAATACATGTCATCAATGGTACCTACCCAGAATATCCTTTGAAAATACTGTTCTTCAATGAGTACAAGTCCACATGAAATTCTACTTTTGTTAAGCCCAAATTGAACAATTAAGGCTAAATGGTGCAAATATCCTCCTCTGATTTTCAAAGCAAATTTTCATGTTATTATATCAATTATTATAAAATGCCTACTATTACTTCAAAATACAGATAAGAGATAGCAGCCATAAGATAATTTGCCAAAAGTTCCAACAAGCAGAGCTACTGAAAACGGGCAGATTGATCACTAAACACCAAAACATATATACATGCAGATATACCTCACTTAACGACAAGATTAGGTTCACCAAAAATGAGTCATTAAGTGAATGGGGATTTCCTATACAGGATGTCTCAAAAATATAGGTACAAACGTTTAGGGGAGGTAGGTACCATCTAAAAGGAATGTGAATAGCATAGGAACCCATAACCGGAAACGTCACCATAAGTCGGTACATGGCGCTGTTCATCAGTTCGCGAGAGGGAAAATTTCTGGTTTACTCATTCAAGCAGTAGACGCCGCACGAAGAGCATGCATCGATATACGAACTGTGAGCTGGCAGACATGCACCTAGTGTATGGATTAGCAGAGGGCAATGGACGAGCCACTCAACGAATTTATGGAGAACGCTTCCCAGACAGACATGTACCGGACCACCGTTTGTTTGCGCATGAGCATCAAAATTTGTGCGATTATGGGTCATTTAGAGGTAACAGGAGTAGTGCGGGCAGACCACGTTCGACTCAAACTCCCGCCATAGAAGAAAGTGTATTGAATGCCATCCAGACTAATCCTACTACCAGCACGCGTGCCGTTGCCTCAGGAGTGTCTTGTTGCAGAGTACAGTGTGTCGGGCACGACAATTCCTTACACTCCATTCATCTCCAAAGGTTCAGTTACTGCTCCCCCAAGATCATCCTGCACGTGTGGCTATTGCACAGTGGTTTCTCCATGAAAGTTTCAAGACTGAATTTTCCAGGCTATGTTTTGGTCACAGATGAAGCTTATTTCACTCGGGAAGGCTTATTCAATCAGCACAATGCTCATGTGTGGGCTCATGACAACCCACAAGGTGTGCACCCCCATGCGGCACAACATCGCTTTGCAATAAATGTGTGGGCAGGTATGGTCGGTGACTGCTTAGTCGGCCCATACCTGTTACCATCCCACATGAACTCCGCTAAATATCGGATCTTTCTTGAACAAGTTCTACCAGAGATACTTGACGATGTTCCAGCAAATGTGAGACGCAATATTTGGGTTCAACATGATGGGCTGCCTGCCCATTATGGAAGGTGTGTTCGTGACCATTTGAACATGCATTTTGGGCATCGATGGATTGGCCGTGGTGGACCCGCTGCCTGGCCCCAACGCTCACCTGATTTATCGAGCCTTGATTTCTTTCTGTGAGGCCCCTCAAATCTATCATGTATGAATCGCCTGTGGAGCCGGAAATGGATCTCGTGGCGAGACTCGTCTGCGCTGCTGCTACTGTCAAAGAAACTCCAGGTGTGTTCGACAGTGTCCACCAATCCATGCTGCGTCGGTGTCACGCATGCATCGCGTCTCATGGTGGAACCTTCAAGCATCTGTTGTAACATCATGAAATGCATCCATCTCGTACTCCATTATTAATATTATGTCAAATAAATGTTTGCCACTAATTACTGTTTTGTGTCATTTCTGCTTCTTGTGCCTCTGCTACTACTTTCCCGTAACGTTTCCGGTTACGGGTTCCTATGCGAATCACATTCCTTTAGATGTTACCAACCTGCCCTAAACGTTGGTACCAATATTTTTGAGACACCCTGTATATTTCCATGTTATAATAGATGCATTCTTTGAAAAAAAAAAAAATTAGTAGTAAATTCTAAATACAGCAGTTACTAGAATATAATAGAGAAAGAAGTAAACTTGCTTGTTTTGCTTCGATGGCATGATAACAACTGAATAATAAGAGAAAATTGAGACTATGGATCATTGGTTTATTTAACGTGGAACAAAATCAAAATAATCAATTAGCATTATTAGAGGCATATGATAGAAGAAAGCAAGCTTATATAGCATCAGCCAAAAAAAAAAAAAAAAAAAAGCTTCCCATTTCACCCATACATCACTCCAAATGTTTGTCTAGTTCTGCCTTGAACTTATTTAAGTTGCTGACCTCCACTACAACAGATGGAAGTTTGAGTTTGTTGTTCCAACTATCAACCAGCTGCTGGCTAAAAGCGAATTTCCGGACATCTTTTCTACAATTGTCTTTCCTCAATTTGAATTTATGCCCCCTCAGATGAGTAATCTGAGCAAGAGGAAGAATTCCATTAACATTGAGCTTGCTCAATCCATTCATAGCCTTATACACCTCAATTAGATCACCTCGCAGGTGCCTAGTCTCCAGAAGCTGCAATTCACAAAACTTAAGCCTTTCTTGGTAACACTAAACCCTTTGTTCCACAAAATCTCATTGCCCCTCGCTGTACTCATTCTAGCAGCTCTACATCTTTCCTAAAATGAGGCCTTCAGACCTGTATACAGTACTCAAGGTATGGTCTGACCAATGTGTTATACAAGGGGACAGTCACCCCCTTATCCCTGCTAGCAAAATTCCTGTATATCATTGACAAGGCACCATGAGCTACTCTTGCAGCCTTTTTGTACTGTTCAGAAAACTTCATATCTGATTGCACAATTACCCCCAGGTTCTTTTCATTCCCATAAACAGTACATTACATTAGTCATGTAATGACAAATGTAATGTCATTGTTATGTAATGTTACATAATGTTATTTAATTGTGTAATGTAATGTTATGTAATGTTACATAATGTTATTTAATTATGTAATGTAATGTTATGTAACGTTAATGTAATGTTACGGCTACCCATAAACAGTACATTACATTTGTCAATGTTAAACTTCAGTTGCCACCTCTCAACCCATCTGCCCAACTTTTCCAGATCCTGTTGCAGTGTACTGTCATTAACAACTCCACCTACTTTCGTATCATCTGTAAACTTAGACTTTAATCCTGATATACCTTCAATATCATTGATAAATACAGAAAACATCAATGGGCCCAACACTGAACCCTGGGGGACTCCACTAATAACATTAGTCCATGAAGGGCAGTGTCCATTGATTACCACTCTGTCTTCTCCCACTCAACCATGCTTTTATCCATTGTAGTAACTTGCTCTTAATGCCATACAATTTGTATAGTAGTTTTCCATGTGCCACAGTATCAAAATCTTTCCTAAAATCCAAGTATACGATATCAAAATATTCTTTGCATCCAGTTCCTTTGTGACCACATCATAGCATCCAGTCAAATTTGTCAGACAAGAATTCCCCTTAACAAACCCATGCACTGTCTGAACTATAACTGCAGGCATGTCTAGATGATCCTGCATTGCTTCCTTAACCAGTGACTCCATTATTTTCCCTGAAACAGAAGTTAGACTAACAGGTCTATAATTACCCTTTGTGAATTGGGGACACATTTGCACATCAAGTCCTTGGGGACTTCCCTTGAGTCCAGTCCATGGAAGCTTTCATAATTATGGCTAAGTGTTTGCTTACTTCCTTTGCTGACTCATTTAAATATGACTCGATAGATCTCATCCACCCCAGGTGCCTTCCTTACTTCAATAATTTCTGCTTCACTTTTTGCTCTCAGTTATTACAAAATCACTTAGCTCCCTGTTAGAGTTTGATAAACTTCTGGCATTCCCCTCCTCGAATAACTCCTCATGTGTAAATGCAGATGCAAAATACTCATTCAGTTTATCAGCTACCTTAGCATGATCATCAATAGTTAAACCATCTACATTAAGTGGACCAATCTTATCCATCCCCTTTCTTCTAGAGTTTACATAAGTAATCTTTGCATCCATTGCCAAAAATTTCTCGTAATCTGTCTTCACCTGCCTAACCTCCTTTGTGACTTCATTACAGACTAGCTTATATTTTGTGTTGGCTGATAATTTGTATGCATCCCATTCATTTTTCTTCTCTGCCAGGAGCCTCGTTAATTCATCTGACATCCATTTAGGCCTAAACCTTGAACAGTATTTCTTTGTTCGTATAAAAAGCCTAGTACCCTCCACGATTAAGCCCCTGAAAGCTTCCCATTTAGAATTCACTGTTTGCATCATCAGTTGATACTGCTGTATAGAATTTAAAAACTTTGAGACCACTGTAGTCACCTTTATGAAAGCAAAAACCCTTCCCCTTACCCTGATGGTAGTTACATCTTTAAGTAAATCCCACATCAGTACACTGTGGGTTGAATTTTCATTTACCATTTAAAAATCATATAGAGCTGTAAACCTTTCATATAACAACCTTTCATAAAACAAACAAGGGCAGTTCAACTCTACAAACACAATGACAGGATTACGTTCAACGAAAATGAGTTGTAAAGTGAATGGGGATTTCTTATATATTCCCATGTTATAATAGATGCATTCCTTAAAAAAAAAAAAAAAAAAAAAAAAACTAAGTAGTAAATTCTATATACAGCCGTTACTAGAATATAATAGAGCAAGAAGTAAACTTGCTTGTTTTGCTTCAACGGCATGATAACAACTGTCCAGCTATACAACAGCATAATAACAAGAGAAAACTGAGACTATGGATCACTGGTTTATTTAACGTGGAACTAGTGATGGGCATAATTAAGAATCAATCAAAATAATAAATTATATGCAAATAACTGATGTTTGTAAAATTGACAAGAACACACACACACACAGATTCAATTTGATGTTATCATCAACACTAAAAATAAAGAATAAAGTTCCGTTACAATTCAGCTAGGTTTAGCCTATTTATTCTCTGTGTGTGTTGCGTTTGTGCATCTGTGTGCATTTCCATTTGGCCACTACTGTGGTCAATTTCATAACCAACTAATTTACATATAATTGATTATTATATGTAAATTAGTTGATTATTTCAATTATTAAAATAATCGATTATTAATCATTCAATTATGCCCATCACTACATGGAACCATCGGGCCCTTATCTATAAAACCATAGAAAAAAAGGAAAATTGTAGAATGCAAAAATGAACATTTTTCATGGAATTCAAAGAGTTATAGGTAGTCAAAATTTTACCATGTGAAGTAAATTGACTAAATCAGGCTCTCAATATTATTTTGGAAAAGGTTGCAAGAAATTTTTTGCAGATTCCACTATGCTTCTTCATATATCCTATACCGGATTCTCCAAGTCCACAGTAATTTTGAATAAGCAGACCATAATTCTCACCATTCTACAGTCATATTTTGATGTCTTAACTTGCTTCCACAATTCTCAAACCTTTTATAAGAATTTTGGAACTATTTTGAAAGAGACCTACTGAGGTGACACCAGTAAATGAATCAAATAAGCATAAATGAAAATGGCATACAGAGTACCTTCCGCTTACTAAATGACACTTGGTTTGGCGAAAAATGTCACAACAGTAATTTTTTTTAATCAAATTCGAAGGCTGCTATTCGTTGGTGCAATTCTTAATATTTTTAAAAATAGGAGTATAGTTAATAAATGTGATGAGCTTGAAGTGCTAGTCAAGACATCAAAGGCAGATATTGTCAGGATATCAGAGACGTGGTGTCACACAGACATAAGGAGTGCAGAATTCAAATTTGGGGAGTACAATGTGTACAGAAAGGATGGATAGGACAGGAAGGGAGGAGAGGTTATGTTGTTAGTTAGGAAACAAAATCTAAGGAAGTGCATCCAATTGATATTGGTGGGCAATACAACGTTGAGTCTGTTTGGTGTGACATAAGCACTGGGAAAGGAAAAATGAGAGTAGGTGTGTGTTATAGGCATAATGAATCAGATGAGTATAATGAGAAATTGTGCAGAGAAATAGTGGGCCAGTAAATCAGAGTGTCTTCTAATGGGAGATTTTAATTTCCCACAGATTGACTGGAATTTGTGGGTTTGTCACTCACACATTAGCAAGGCTTTTGTGGATTTATTGCATGTTTGTTTTCTATAGCAACATGTTTGGGAGGTAAGTAGAGTGAGTAATACTCTTGATCTGGTTATCAGTAGTGATTCTTCATGCATTAAGAATCTGCAGTTAACGGAACGACTAGGTGGCAGTGATCACAGTGTGCTGAAGTGGGATTTACTCAAAGAGATAACTACCATCAGGGGTAAAGTGAAGGGTTTTTGCTTTCGTAAAGGTGACTACGGTGGTCTGAGACAGTATTTAAATTCTATACGGTGGAACCAACTGAACATGTTACCAACAGCAAATTTAAAATGGGAAGCATTCAAAGAATTAATCATGGAAGCTACTAAGCTTTTCATACCAACTAAGAAATATTGTTCAAGATTTAGGCCTAAACGGATGTCAGATGAACTAATTAGACATGTGGCAGAAAAGAAAAATGCATGGGATACATATAAATTAAGAGGTGACACAGAAGCCTATAATAGATATAAACTGGTCCGTAACCAAGTCACAAAGGAGGTTAGGCAGGCAAAGGCAGATTTTGAGAAATCTTTGGCAAAGGATGCAAAGAAAAAAAGCAGAGTTCTTTAATTATATAAACTCTAGAAGGAAGGGGTTGAATCAGATTGGTCCACTTGATATCGATGGTTCAATTGTTGATTATCCTGCTCGGGTAGCTAACAAACTAAATAATGAATATTTTGCATCTAAATTCACACATGAGGAGTTATTCAGGGAGGGGAATGCCACAGGTGTATTAAACTCTCGCAGTAAGCTAGATAATCTTGTAATAACTGAGAGTAAAGTGGAGGAGAAATTGTTGAAGATAAACATAAGAAAGGCACCTGTGGTGGATGGAATCTATCCAGTTATATTAAAAGAGGCAGCAAAGGAAGTAAGCAAACCCTTAGCAATAATTATGAGAGCTTCCTTGGACTCAAGGGAGGTACCCATGGACTGGAGATGTGCAAATGTGACCCCAATCCATAAAGGAGGAGCAAAGGGAGACACAGGTAATTACAGACCTGTTAATTTAATTTCTGTTCCAGGGAAATTAATGGGGGCACTGGTTAAAAAAGCATTGCAGGATCATCTAGACAAGACTTCAATTATAGCTCGGACACAACATGGGTTTGTTTAAGGGAAGTCTTGTCTGACCAATTTGTCTGGATACTATGATGTAGTCACAAAGGAACTAGATGCAAAGAATAATTTTGATATATCATATATTTGGATCTTAGAAAGGCTTTTGATACTGTTACACATGAAAGACTGCTGCACAAATTGGAGCAGTGTGGCATTGGAGGAAAATTGCTGCTATGGATGAAGGGATGGTTGAGTGGGAGAAGACAGAGTGGCAATCAATGGACATTGCTCTTCATGGACTAATGTTATTAGTGGAGCCCCAAAGGATTCAGTGTTGGGTCCATTATTGTTTTCTGTATTCATCAATGATATTGATGATGGTATATCAGGCTTAATGTCCAAGTTTGCAGATGATACAAAGGTCGACAAGGTTATTAATGACACTAATGACAGTACACTGCTGCAACAGGATCTGGAAAGGTTGAGCATATGGGCTGAGACGTGGCAACTGAAGTTTAACATTGACAAATGTAAAATGCTGCATATGGGAAGCAGTAACACCAGAGTAATATATAAACTGCATGGTACTACACTGACAGTGGTAGAGAGTGAAAAGGAACTGGGGGTAATTGTGCAGGCAGATATGAGGTTTTCTGAGCAGTGCAGACGTTGTGCATTGTGTCTTGTCAATGATATACAGGAATTTTTTTAGCAGGGATAAGGAGGTGATTATCCCCTTGTATAAGACAATGGTCAGGCCACACCTTGAGTACTGTATACAGGTCTGGAGGCCTCATTTTAAGAAGGATGTAGGAATGAGCTGCTGGAATGAGTACAGAGAATGAGTACAACAAGATTTATGAATGGAACAAAGGGTTGCTCTTACAAAGAAAGGTTTAAAAATTTTAAAGTTTAAAGGTTTGCAAATTACAGTGTCTGGAGACTGGGCATCTGCGAGGTGATCTAATTGAGGTGTATAAAGCCTTTTTTTTTTTCTGCATGCTCAATGATGATGGGATTCTTCCTCTTGCTTGGGATAATCGCCTGAGAGGGCATAAATTCAAATTGAGGAAAGACAGTTGTAGGACAGATGTGTGGAAGTTTGCCTTAAGCCAATGGGTGGTTGATTGCTGGAACAAACTTCCATCCGTTGTTGTAGAAGTTGATAGCTTAAACAGATTCAAGGCAGAACTAGACAAACATTTGGAGCAAGTGGATGGGTGAAATGAGAAGGGTGGGTGTGTGTGTGTGTGTGTGTTTTTTTTTTTTTTTTGGCTGATGTGATAAACTTGCTTTCTTGCATCATGTGCCCTTGCTAAATTATTTTTTTAAGATGTTATAACAAGGCAAGGGATGTTGCAAACTGAATATGGATGGCAATTAGCATTAGCAAAGGCACATGATGCAAGAGAGCAAGCTCATATAGCATAAGCCAAAAAAAAAAAAAAAAAAAAAAAAAAAATTGAGTTACTCTGAGAGAGAGAGGGAGAGGGAAGACTTTGATGAAACCAATTTTCAATGATTCACTCTTTCCTTGGGATTTAGAAAGTTAATGTTAGTTTCTTTTATAGGTTAGCATGCATTCAGTTTTGAGTATACAAGAGAGGGTCAAAATCACAGCCCCCCTATGAGGTGTGAGTATTTATTATGATAGTTCAAAAGTGGTGGAGGGCAGAATGTGGAATCCATGCAACACTAGGTGCAAAAACAATAAAAAAAAAAAATTCCCATCAAAAGTTAATAACAGGCTGAGTCACTGATAAGAGGAGAACAGGAAAGGCCATCAACGTCATGGACCCTAGACAATACAACAATGACTGTGATGTTCTCAATTACCCCACAGAAAGGGGCGCCTCCATAGCCAGGTGGGCAGGAGCAGCAGGAGCAGCAGTGCGTAGTACACGCTTCCTTTAGACCGGGGTTCGAGCCCATGACCACCAAATACGGAGGCTGCGGAAAGGTCAGGGAATGACGACCGCATATCCTTGGAGCAATATGGCCTTAGTTGCTAACGCTCCTATAAACCAAATAACAACAACAACCACCCCACAGAAATCACTGCATTAAGGAGCTTGTGGAAAGTGGAAGCCACGTTACATACAGAGATTATAGTTGTGATACTGCAGCTGACTGTTATCTTTGGATTACCCTGAGCCTTTTCAGCACGACTTTGCGTTTTCTGCTACCTAATAATAATGGCAGTTGTGTAGATTAACAAAACTGCCACAATATAAAACACAGCCCTGTCACTCTAAACCAGTGGTTTTCAACCGAGGTGCCACATAATTTCGGTTTAAGTTACTTACACATACATACACATAGTAGGTGGATTCCAGTTAATTGGGACACATCAGGCCTAGTGCACTTTGGCCCGATTAAGCGGCTGCCCCAATTACGTGAAGTTTCATATAAATAGTTATAAAAATATAAAAAAGGGGGGCAAACTACCATTTAACTGAGCAATAAATTTATTCAAATAAATTTCAGAATAAATTAGAGCCAAATATTTAAATATTCTTCATGCAAAACTTTCCATTTTCGCTCATCGTCAATATCAAACATCGTTAATGACCTATCCGAGGATAAGTACTTTGTCCTTAAAGTCCCTCTATCTATCTAATCCTGTTAAAGCAATATACATAGCAAATTAGAGAAAATATTTGATATTTAAAATTTTTATTTATATAACAAACCTGCACATACTTGCCCATCAACTTTTAGTTCCAACTGTCATTGATGGAGTATATTCATTGATTGACTGTGAGTGAACAAAATCAGCCCAGATATCTAGTGCAGAGAATGGACTGCCTTCGTTGCCTTCCTGCTTGACGTATCATCGTAACCATTTAATGAATTTCCTGGCATACTGTGCAGTAACCTTTTCAAGTTCAGATGTGTCACCTTCATCACTGTCCTGGCCTTCTGATTACTAGTCTAGGTGCTTTGAAAGAAAGCTTTCAACGATTGCATACTTCACATCTTCATTTTGTTATAACATTCAATATTATTAGCATTAGCAGAGGCATATGATGAAAGAAAGCAAGCTTACACAGCATCAGCCAAAAAAAAAAAAAAAAAAAAAAAAAACTTTCCAATTTCACCCATCCATTAGTTCCGAATGTTTGTCTAGTTCTGCCTTGAATTTATTTAAGCTATCAACTTCCACAACAAGAGATGGTGGAAGTCTGTTCCAGCAATCAACTACCAGTTGGCTAAAAGAAAATTTATGCACATCTATTCAACACTGTCTTTCCTCAATTTGGGTTTATGCTCCCCTGAGGCAAAATCACCATATCCCTGCTAGCAAAATTCTTTTATACAGGGTGTTTCAGTTAAACATTTCAGAACTTCTAAGAGGGGTAGGGTACATCCTGACAACTCGAAATCATATAGCAATGTGGGGTCGGAAATGCTTTCCTGAAGCGGTGTTGTACACATAAGCACCATAAAGAAAAGAGACCGTAAGTGAGAAATCGTTTTAATAATACATGAAAAGAAGCAAAAGGTACATGGATTAAAGTAAGTGTTCGAAGTTTCTTCCACGGGCTACAATGTACGCCTCACATCTCCGACGCATGGACATCCGAACATTCTGGAATACTCCAGGCGAATTTCGAATTTCTTGAACAAGAACGCCAAGTTAGTAGGATGGATGATTACACGAACGCAGAGTTAGCCAATATGCATTTGGCGTACGGGGCTGCAAATTGTAGTGGGCCAGCCGCACAGCGTTTGTACGCGGAACGATATCCGACGAGGCGTATTCCCAGTCATAATTTCTTTGCAAGACTGCACCAGAGGTTAGCTGAGAGAGGTTCATTTGAAAGAGCTGACAGGGACAGGGTAAGAACAGCACGGACTCCAGCCGTCGAACAGAATGTGCTGCAGCATGTACAGGGGAATCCAAGAACAAGTACACGAAGTCTAGCAAACGCAGTCAGGGTTTCCCATTGCAGCGTCTGGAGGATTCTCCGAGAACAAGACATGCATCCGTTTCACGTGCAGCGTGTCCAGACACAGCAACCGGAGGATTATGCACCTCGTATTGCTTTCGCACAGTGGTACCTTGGAAAATGTGCTACAAATCCCCTTTTTCCTGCTGAAGGGTTGTTTTCCGATGAGGCATCCTTCACAAGGGAAGGAATTTTCAACACGCATAACGACCATATCTGGGCGGTCGAGAACCCGCATGCAATACCACGTCGTGCAGCACAGATTCGATTTTCGGTCAATGTATGGGCCGGTATTATGGGAGATCACCTCATCGGACCTTACCTGTTACCGTGTCGTCTAACCGGACCTATCTACTTGATCTTTCTGCAGCAAGTATTGCCACAACTTTTGAGAGATGAACAGATTTCTGCATCGACGCAACAGACAATGTGGTTCCAACACGATGGAGCCCCTGCCCATTATAGCGGAGATGTTCGTAACTACCTGGATGTCACATTTGGTCAACAGTGGATCGGACGTGGTGGTCCCGTGCGTTGGCCTGCTCAGTCACCCGACCTATCATGTCTTGATTTTTATTTCTGGGGTCATATGAAATCGCTAGTTTACGACACCCCTGTTGACAATGCTGAGGAGCTGGTTGCAAGAATCGCAGTAGCTGCCGAAGAAATTCGAAATTCGCCTGGAGTATTCCAGAATGTTCGGATGTCCATGCGTCGGAGATGTGAGGTGTGCATTATAGCCCGTGGAAGAAACTTCGAACACTTACTTTAATTCATGTACCTTTTGCTTCTTTTCATGTATTATTAAAACGATTTCTCACTTACGGTCTCTTTTCTTTATGGTGCTTCTGTGTACAACACCGCTTCAGGAAAGCATTTCCGACCCCACATTGCTATATGATTTCGAGTTGTCAGGATGTACCCTACCCCTCTTAGAAGTTCTGAAACGTTTAACTGAAACACCCTGTATATCATTGACAAGGCCATATGAGCTACTCTTGCAGACTGTCTACAATGCTCAGAAAACTTCATATCTGACTGTACAATTACCCCAGGTCTCTTTCATTCTCCATCATCATGAGTGTAACACCGAGTTGGTATATTTCTCTGGAGTTACTGCTAGCCATATGCAGTATTTTGCATTTGTCAACGTTAAACTTCGGTTGTCACCTCCCAGTCCATCTGACCAACATTTCCAGATTTGCAG
The DNA here is from genome assembly GCF_048544385.1 of Mastigoproctus giganteus. Lineage (NCBI taxonomy): Eukaryota > Metazoa > Arthropoda > Arachnida > Uropygi > Thelyphonidae > Mastigoproctus > Mastigoproctus giganteus. The sequence goes on along the minus strand of NC_143587.1, from coordinate 110,125,596 downwards.
GAGCATGCTGTCATTACTGTTATTTGTTATTAACAACCCTCCCAACCTTTGTATCATCTGCATACTTTGACATTAGGCTTGATATAACTTCATCAATATCATTGATAAATATATAAAAAAACGTGCCCAACACCAAACCATGGGGGACACCATTAATAATATTAGTCCACGAAGAGCAGTCCATTGATTACCACTCTGTCTTCTCCCACTCCACCATCCTTTTATCCATTGTAGCAACCTGCCCTTAATGCCATACTGCTCAAATTTGTACGGTAGTCTTCCAGGTGGAACAGTATCAAAAGCTTTCCTGAAATCAAAGTATATGATATCAAAATTAATTTTTGCATCCAGTTCCTTTGTGATCACGTCATAGAATGCAATCAGATTGGTCAGACAAGACATCCCCTTAACAAACCCATGCTGTCTCTGAATTATTACTGCAGTATTGTCTAGATAATCTTGCAATGCTACTTTAACAAGTGACTCCATTATTTTCCCTGGAACAGAAGTCAAACTAACAGGTAGTAATTACTTGTGTCACCCTTTGAGCCCTCTTTGTGAATTGGAGAAACATTGCACATTTCCAGTCAGTGGAAACTTCCCCTGAGTCCAAATATGCTGTCATAATTATGACTAAGGGTTTTCTTACTTCCTTTGCCACCTCCTTTAATATAACTGGATAGATCCCATCCACCTCAGGTACCTCTCTTATGTTTAACTTAAACAATTTCTCCTCCACTTGGCTCTCAGTTATTACAAAATCATATAACTCACTATTAAGAGTTTGATAAACATCTGGCCCTCTCCTCCTTGAATAACTCCTCATGTGTGAATGTAAATGCTAAATCCTCATTTAGTTTGGCAGCTATCTGAGAATGGTCATCTACAGTCAAACCATTGATATCAAGAGGACCAATCTGATTCATCCCCTTCCTTTTAAAGTTTATATAAGTAAAGAAGTCTTTGCTGTTTTTCTTTGCATCCATTGCCAAAGATTTCTCATAATGTGCCTTTCTTGCCTAACCTCCTTTGTGACTTGATTACAGACTACCATTTGGCCCTAAATACTGAACAGTATTTCTTAGCTGGAAGAAAAAGCTTATTAGTTTCCGAGATTAATTCCTTGAATGCATCCCATTTCGAATTTGCTGTTGATCACATCATCAGCTGGTCCCACTGTATAGAACTTAAAAAAAAATCTTTGAGACCACTGTAGTCACCTTTACGAAAGTAAAAACCCTTGACTTTACCCTGATGGTAGTTACATCTTTAAGTAAATCCCACATGTAATCACTGCCACCTAGAGGTTCTTTATCTGTAAATTCTTATTGCATGAATAATCACTGCTGATAATCAGATCAAGAGTGTTACTCTCTCTGGTTGCCTCTCTAATATGCTGTTGTAGAAAACAATCATCCAATAAATCCACAAAACACTTGCTAGCGTACAAGTGACCAATCTACAAGTTCCAATCAATATCTGGGAAGTTAAAATCTCCCATTATAAAACACTCTGATTTATTGACCCAATCTATTTCTCTGTATAATTGTTCATTGTACTCATCAGAATCATTAGGCCTATAACACACTCCTTTTCTCATTTTTGCTTTCCCAGTGCTTATGTCACATCAAACTGACTCAACATTGCACTGTCCATATATGTCAACTAGATGCACTTCCTTAGATTTTATGTGTTTCCTAATTAACAGCATAACCCCCTCCTGCCTTCCTATCCTTTCTATACACATTGGACTCCATAAATTCCAATTCTGCATTCCTTATATCTGTGTGACACCACATCTCTGATATCCCAGCAATATCCGTCTTTGATGTCTTGACCAACACTTCAAATTTATATACCACACTTCTAGCATTGGTGTGCATGCACCTGTTCTTTTTCTTAGTTTCTTTAATACAGCCCATGTATTTACTTGTTTCATGACTCCCTGCAGTTTCTGAAATCCCCAGCAACTTGATTTCTTGTCTGGTGCTCATTCCAATAGAATCAGTGCAAAAATCATTTCCACCTCTGCCTGCAGCTACTGGTAATCTATTAGTCTGTCAATCCCACCAAGCTAGCAGTTTTCCGATCCACCTAACATTGTCTCGATAGCATTAGCAAATATTCTTGCATCCTTTCAATTTAAGTATCTCAGTTTTGAAACGGCTTCATATTCACTTTTGGCTGTTTCTGGCATCTCCAAGCCTGAAAGCTTAACACAGCAGTGAGGAAAAACAGTTCTGAATTGTCTTACTGCTTACTTCTTGCCAACTATTGGCAAAAAACTGTAGCACTGGGAGAAGGCCTTTGCACTCACTTCCTTGGCTGTGGAAAATGATGTCAGCAGATTTTCATCAATTGCTTCTAGAATGTGGTTCACTAACTTCCCGTGGTACATCAACTTCAAATTTTTTATGATTCCCATATCCCTATCAAAAAATTTCTGGCTGCAAGTCTTCGCAGCCAGAAATTCCAGCTGGATGTTTTTCAAACATTCTGAACATTTGGGGTTTGTCGCACAATTGTCAAGGATCAGAAGAACTTTTCTTGATTTCTGCTTTAATTCCACGTCCCACCCCATTAACCATTCCTTAAAAATTTCGGAAGTCGTCCATGAATTCTTATTAGCATAGTACTCAACCGATGAACTGCCCATTCTTAGCCCCTTAAAGCATAGAGGCTTAGCACTTTTCCCAATAACCAACAGCTTCTTTTTATCAGTTCCTGACATGTTTGAACAACATAACACAGTTATGCAATCCACTGCTTTCTTTGAACCCAACATTGTTACACGACTGTAGCACAGGGAACCATCTGGCGTGGCATGATAAAGCAGGCCTGTTTCATCAGCACTGTAGATATCATTTGCACAAAATTTCTGAAGTAAGATGGGTAGTTTCTTGGATTTCCAACATCAGCATCATCTTTTTCACAGAGTGCTTTCTTGAATTTAAACTCATGCCTACATTTCCATCGAGATAACCAACCATCTGTTGCTTTAAAATCATCATGACCAAGCTTCTTAGCTAACTGTTCGGACTTCTTTTTCAACATTGAGTCAATGACTTGCACTCCTCTTCCAGTTACAATGGAGAACCGATTTAGTGTGTTCTCAACGTCAGGATACTTACCTTGACATTTACATTTTTGGGATGCTCCCTGTTTTTCGTGTGTCCATTATTCTCGCAGTTTATCTTACTGGTGTATAAAGCGTGCAATTGTAGATTTCGGTACTCCAGTTATCTCCACCCAATGACGATGACTGATATTAGGCGGATGGCCTTTTATTTGGTCCAGTAAGGCAATTTTTTATGGCTAGTGACAAATCTTTATGTGGCATCTTGTTATGGGTCAGAAATTTTATAAAATTTTTAAAAAAAAATTATCAAAAATCAGTACTGAAATATCTCTACACTTCCTAATTCAGCATTGGTTCAGTAGCAATAATAGCACAAATGCACACAACTGAAGCTAATTAGAGAACTGTATGCTCTCAAAAGGCAAAGTAAGAGTGAGACGAGAGATGATTCATTCACGTGCAACAACTAGAAGGACTGTGGACAGTGGTGTGCTAGTAAATTTTTAACTGGCTCATCCTTTTTTTTTTTTTTTTTTTTTTTTTAACAACCCCTACCCTCTTTAGAAACTACGCCGCAGTTTCTCCGTTTGTGAGAATTAGCCCCCCCCTCGAAAGTAGAAACAAATTCGATCACAGTACTCTATAAGTAAACATCCTCTTAAATTTGCATGGCCCACTTCTTAGAGTAATGACTTCGAAGTTCACAATTCTAGAAACGTGACAGACATTGAGCATGGGAATGTCATTACCTTAAGAAGTGGCCCGGGCAAAATTAACAGGCAAAGAAAACCCTGGCTATTTTCTTGATCAGGTTCTGTTCTTTAAGATTTGTCCCAAATAAACGGTGCACCGATTAACCGGTGGCCAAAATAACCGGAATCCACTGTGTATACACACACACCAAATCAGATCTAACAGGCCGAAAATTGAGTAGGGGTGGAACAAAATAAAATTAATTAATTAAGAGTGCCATTATAAAAAAAAAAAAAAAAAAAAAAAAAAAAAAATGGTCAAAAACCAGTGCTCTAAACAATGTTATCAAACAGCTTTGGCCACTCTTCATTCTTCCACTGCAGCATAATTTCTGCAAATTTCATCCTTTTGTCATTCATCAATAAACATTTGCTGAACTGTGGTTTCCATGGTTTGAAAGACAGTATAGAAGTCAAATTGGAATTTGGAATTCAAAAGTACATCACCAAGAGCATCAATACTACTACTCAGGATTTCTAAGAGGTACAAACTAAAGGTTATAATGATACATGCACCAACATCGATCCATGATGATGAAGAGGTTGAAGAAATGTACACCAAAATTGAGACCTTCTAGATGAACATAAAACTCACTACACCATCATTATGGATGACTTCAATGCTAAGGATGGAAAGAGACAAAACAGCACAAAAATGGAAACTATAGAAAATTTTGGAATTGATGAAAAACTTATGGAATTTGCAGAATCTCAATGAATGTCAGTAATGAACACTATTTCAAGAAAAGAGTGAACAGAAAGTGGACACGGAAGAGCCCGAATGGAATTAATAAAATTGATTCAACCTCACTAACAGAGGATATATTGTGAATGAAATTAGCATTAGTCGAAGCATATGATGCAAGAAAGCAAGCTCATACAGCAACAGCCAAAAAAAAAAAAAAACCCTTCCCATTTCATCCATCCAATCACTCCAAATGTTTGTCTAGTTCAGCTTTATATTCAGTTAAGCTATCAACTTCAACAATAACAGATGGAAGTCTGTTCGAGCAATCAACTACCCACTGGCTAAAGGCACACTTCCGCACATCTATTCTACAACTGTCTTGCCTCAATTTGAATCTATTCCCCCTCAGATTCTTAGTCTGACAAGTGGAAGTATCCCATCAGTATTGAATCTGCTCAAACCATTCAAGGCCTTGTACACCTCAATCAGATCACATCACAGGTGCTTGGTCTCCAGATGCTGCAACTTGCAGAACTTAAGCCTTTCTTCATAAGCACACCCCTTTGTTCCTCTCAACAATCTTGTTACCCTTCTCTATACATGTTTTAGCAACACTACATCCTTCGTAAAATGATGCCTCCAGACCTGTATGCAATACTCAAAGGGTGGCCTGACCACTGCCTTATACATAGGATAATCACCTCCTTGTCTCTACTAACAAAATTCCTATATATCATTGACAAAATTCCATGACCTGAACTGGCAGCCTGTCTACACTGCTCAGAGAACTTCATATCTGACTGCACAATTATTCCCAGGTCTTTTTCATTCTTCACCTCCCTGAGTGTACTACCACCCAGTTAGTACATTTCTCTTGGGTTACTGCTACCCATATGCAGTACTTTGCATTTTTCAATGTTAACTTCAGTTGCCACTTCTCAGCCCATTTTCCTAACTTTTCTAGATCTTGTTGCAGTAACATACTGTCTCATGTTACCATTCTGAACAAGGTAAATGTTTGAAGTGATCTCAGAAGGGTAAGATGCACACTTCATATAAATGTAAGAAAAGAAAGGAAAAAACTGACTAGAGTAAATAATACAAAAGTCTTTGAGATATCAAACAAGCAGAAAAAACGGCATATACAGGAACTTAGAAACAAGCTTGAGCTTCTGCAGACATTTCAGGACCAAGATATCGACAAGGAATACAACTTTCTGAAAGTTGATAAAGCTCAAGTAACCTATAGGTAAAAAGAAATCCAAAGAAGAAAGAATTAGTCAATAAACATTGGTCATGATGAACCGAAGACAACAAATGAAAAGCAAGATGTATATCTTGCTTTTCATTTGCTGACAAGGCCAAAATTGAGTATACCGAGTTATGTTTGTTTGTTATTTGGTTTTTAGGAGCATTAGCAACTAAGGGCATATTGCTCCGGGGATATGCGGTGGTCATTCCCTGACCTTTCCGCATCCTCCGTATTTGGTGGTGACGGGCTCGAAACCGGTTTAAAGGATGCGTGTACTACGCACTACTGCTCCTTCCCACATGGCTAGGGGGATGCCTACTGAGTTATGCAACGCCATTAGAAAGAGACTCAGACAGGACATAAGAAGATTTAACACAAGAAAAGTAGAACAAGCATTAAAGGAAAACAAAGGATTTAAATCAGCAGTCATGAGCAGTAATACAGAAAGACAAGTGATAATGAATGTAAATTATAAATAGAAGAGAAGATATTCAAATAACAGAAGACTACTATAAAATATTATATAAGGAGCAAGTGAATGACACCAGCAGTGGAGAAAATCACAAATTAGCAACACATACAACATACCGAATATCCTTCATGAGGTAGCACATGCATTGAAGAAAATGAAGAATCAGAAAGCCCCAGGTGAAGATGAAGTTACTGTAGAGTTGTTAAAATTAGGAAAAAGACATGACACAAAAACTGGCAACACTTTTCACAAAATAAATTAGGAAAGGTGCGATGCCCAAGGAGTGGAATAATGCAATCATAATTTTGCTGAGTAAGAAAAAGGAGATAAATGAAATTGAAAATTATAGACCAATTAGCTTGTTGCCCCACATCTACAAGTTGTTCACAAGGGTCATTACTATCAGATTAGAAAGATTTTTTGATGAGAATCAACTGAAAAAGCAAACTGGCTTTAGGACAGGATTCTCAACTATTCATCACCTTCATGTAATATCACGGCTAATGAAGAAAGCAAATGAATACAAAACACCATTATGCCTAGCATTTGTGGATTATAAAAAGGTATCTGACTCCATACAGCATAAGGCAATGTTTCGGGCACTGGAAAGACAAGACATAGACATCCCATATAAGGTGACTGAAGAAAATATATGAGAACGCTACCTCCTTTATTAAACTAAACAAAGACAGTAGGAAATTTAAAATTGAGAAAGGAGTTCAACAAGGAGACACAATATCTCCGAAGTTGTTTACTGCTGCCCTTGAGGAAGCTTTCAGAAGATTAGACTGGTCGCAGAAAGGAGTCAACGTGAATGGAGAGTACATAAACCGTTTACGATTTGCAGATGACATTGTGGTCATAAGCCACGATCCCAAAGAATTAGAGGAAAATCTTAATCGGTTATGCAGAGTTAGTAAAGATTTTGGGCTAAAGATGAATATGGCTAAAACAAAAGTAAGGATGAACAAGTATGCCCCAAAAAGGAACATAATGATTGAAGGAGGAGAAATTGAAAAAGTGGATCTTGGACAAGTCATTAGCTGTAATAATGATAAATGGCTGGAAGTCAAGAGCAGAATAAATTTCAGATGGATAGCATTCAGGAAATATAATCACATGCTGAGGAGCAATATCCCAATTTGTCAGAAAAGTAAAATAGCCCAATGTATACTCCCCAATATCACTTATGGAAGTGAAACTTGGGCACTCACCAAAAGAATCGAAAAGAAGCTGAAACTACACAGCGAAGAATGGAACAAATTATATTAGGAATCAGACTGTTGGATAAGAAAAAAAATACATGGATTAGGCAGCAAACTCAAGTAAAGGACATTCTTATCAAAACTAAAGAACTGAAATTGATTTGGGCAAGACATAACTCGAAGACAGATGAACTAAGAAAATAACAAATGGTACCCACGAGGAGCTAAAAGAAAACCTGGAAGACCAAAACAGAGATGGGCAGGGTCAGTAAATGGATGGCCATTGCACAAAACATAAGGAACAGGAAAGTTGCTGGAAAGGCCTTCATCCTGAAAATTGAAATTGTGGATTGAATTGAAAACAGCTGATAATGATTATGATGATCTTTACTCAGGATGGTTGCAACTGCATATGAGAAGAGGGTCCACCTTCACGCAGTGGTTTCTTGATATGCTGAATAGTGTGTGTGTGTGTCCAATTATTTCACTGTTGGATAACATTGAAATTCTTAATTTTATGCAGGATGGAGCACCTCGCTTATTTTGCAAATAATGCCCATAAATGGCTGCATATACTATAGATTGGCAGACAGGGTATTAGTCTCAGTTTGAACTATACAGCATAAAGAAACCACAAGCTTTGGCTACACCAGCAAAAAAAAAAAAAGAGATAAGAAAACAGACAAATTAGCATTAGCAGAGGCATATGATGCATTAAAGCAATCTTAAACAGCATCAGCTAAAAAAATAAACCTTACCCAATTCCATTTGCTTCAAACGTTTGTCCAGTTCTTTCTTGTATTTATTTTAACTATCAACTTCCACTACAACAGATGGCAACAATTTGGTATCAGTTTTTTTTTTTTTTTTTTTTCATCTATTAATAATTAAACCTGAAGCCCAGATCAAAAGCAGCCCCAAATATCAATAAAATGCCACCAATTCAAGCAAGAAATCTTCCTTGCTGTCCTTTTCCACAACACTGAATTTCAATAAACCTACTTGAACTCAAGGATAAACCCTGTTCATGTTAAGCAAAGCAGGGGTGTATTTATATTCATGCTTTAAGGTGTTTCTTATTACTTTTATAAATTAACACACCATTTTGTTTATAGCTATTAATTCTGTTTAGTTTACCTTTTATAAACTAAAAAATTTTCATTAACAATTTAATTAGGAGGCTTGAAGTGGTGGAACCCATGTTTAGTCTCCAGAGCTAAGTTCCAGTCAACCCTTCCCCATCTCTTCCATCATGCAGTATGACTGATGACTTTTGAGGTTATGATGGACATCATGGCGAAATCCAATCTTCCTTACATTTCAAGGGAACAGCTCTAAAACAGTGTTTGCAGGCCAGCCACTAGTTAGTACACCGGACCAAACCTATTGGTAACTCTTTAGGAGGCTTCCGGATCAGCTAGTGTATAATCTTGCTACCTCTACTCTGCCAGATAGTGATTGTAGGGAGTCCGAGTAGTGTGAATGTGGGGTGGCATTGTCGAGGCCATGTTATGTCAAGGATCTGGGTATATTCTTACCATGTGTACGCCATAGCAAAAAATTTCATTACTTCATACAGCATGTCCCCCCCCCCACTTTCCATACTATTGAATACACCATGAATTGTCAAACTAATAGAATAGGTTTACCTGCGAAAAGATCTAAATTTGCCAAACACTTCCTAGTTCATTTCACAAATATACGTGGTCTCGATTCTAATCCCAATGATGTCCATCTACCAAACCCGATGTACTTTTTCTGACCGAATCTCAGTTATCAGTTGATTCAACTACTGCTCATCTCAGTTGCCAAAATTATTCGCTGTACGATTCATTTTGCCTCAAAGGTGGTGTTTGTGCATATGTCCGTTCCGATATTCCCTGTCAGAGACTTGGTAATTTCAAATCTCCTCCTTTCGATCTTCTCTGGCTTAAAAACTCTAACTCATTGTGTAAAATTCATCTGTTGTCTCTACCATTCTCCCAACTCCACTAATCACTCGGAGCTCTTTGACTTTCTCGCTTTGCAACTTGACTTTCTCCAGTCCAACTTTCCTAACACTGAGGTAATTTTCCTTGGTGATTTTAATGTTCACAACTCCAGCTGGCTTCCGTTTTCTAGTCACACCGACCCAACTGGTCGAGATGCTGAGGCTTTTGCAATTTCTAATGACCTTGCACCAATTGTTCATTTACCTACAATGATACTAGACAATCCCAACCATATAGCCAACACGCTTGATCTTTTTCTCACAAACAACCTTTCTAAGTACACGGTCAAAGTGAGTGGTACTTTGGGGACCTCAGATTACAACTTGGTGACTGTCTCTTCTCCAATGGAGCCTTTTATCTCATGGCTATTCCGAACCTCGTATTCTTTAGCATTACAAGAATGCAAAATGGGATGACCTGTGAGATTTCTTTTCTTCTTTTCCTTGTCGTATTACTGTTTCAAAACTTCTGATGTCAATGTTTGCTCAGATCATGTCAGTGAAATTATTCTTGTAGGAATGGAATCCTTTATTCCACACTCCACTTTAAAATCTCGTCCTTTATCTAAACCTCGGTTTTCCAACAAATGTGCTAAGGCTGTTCAAGAGAAGAACATTGCATATTGCAAGTGGCTTGTTTCCAATTCTTCAGTTTCATTTTCCACCTCCACCAAAGCTAGCAACAATTGTAAAGCAATCATTAATCAGTCCAAACTAGATTTTGAACAGGCTAAGAATAGAAAACTTGCTTCTTGCCCTAATGGTAGTCGAGCATTTTGGTCTCTTGCCAAAGCTATTGGCCGCAACTTTTGCCCTTCTCTGCTCCCACCTCTGTCAAAACCAGATGGTTCTGTTGTCACTTCAGCCAAGGATAAAGCGGACCTGCTAGCATCCCATTTTCTTCCAACTCATGTATTAATGATCTTGGTAAAACACCTCCCACCATTCCCAACGTGCTCCATACAATGCCTCCTGTGGTCTTCCGTCCAAAGTATGTCAGAAGGATTTTGATGAATCTCGATGCTAAGAAAGCTCCAGGTCCTGATGGTATTTCCCCACTTGTTCTCAAAACCTGTGTTCTTGAACTTACTCCTGTTCTTTGCCACCTTTTTTCCCTTTCTTATTCCAAAGGTGTTTTTCCCTTTTTCTTGGAAACTTGCTCATATCCAGCCAGTTTCTAAAAAGGGTGACAAGTCCCTCCCATCCAATTATCGTCCCATTGCAATTACTTCTACTCTTTCTAAAGTAATGGACAAATTAATTAACCACCAACTCTTAAACTACGTAGAAACCTTCCATCTGATCAACGTTCACCAGTATGGATTCCGTCAGCGTCAATCCCTTGGTGATATTCTGGTTTATATTACCCATATATGGACAGATTCAATGGAAAAGTTTGGTAAAACACAAGCAGTTTCTCTTGACATCTCAAAGGCTTTTGATCGTGTTTGGCATAAAGGTCTTCTAAACAAGCTTCCATCTTATTGTTTGCCAACTGTTTTTTGTAATTGGTTACCCAGTTTTCTCTCTGATCGCTCACTGAGGGTGATGGTAGATGGCTCTGTCTTCTAACTTCTCCACTAATGCCAGTGTCCCCCAAGGTTCAGTTCTTTCCCCCACTCTTTTCCTCTTGTATATTAATGACCTTCTTCCATTGACTGGAAATCCTATCCATAGTTTTGCAGATGATGGCACATTGCATTCCACTTTCCATTTTGAAAAACCTTGCCCTGCTTAATCAGCTACCAATTCCTTAAATGGGTATCTCCACGTAATTCTCCAGTGGGGCAAAGACAACTTAGTTGATTTCGATCCTTCTAAAACTCAGTCTTGTCTTCTATCTCGCAAAAAGGATTTTTCTGCTCCTATGCTTATCTTTGGTGACACTCCGATTTCTAGGCAAAATGATATATCTCTTTTGGGGATTACAATGACTTCTCTTGGCACAAACACATTACAAATATTGCTTCCTCTGCATCTAAAAAACTTGGTTTTCTCTTTCGCTCTCAGCGTTACTTTTCTTCCAAACAGCTGCTCATTCTGTATAAATCGCAAATCCGCCCTGTCATGGAATATTGTTCCCACATCTGGGGTGGTGCAATTAGGTTAATTAATGACTCCTCTTTAACAGAGTCTCTCCACTTGCTTTCTCATAGACGTACTGTTTCTGCTGCATGCCTTTTCTACAGATACTTCCATGAGCACTGTTCTTCTGAATTAGCTTCTATAATTCCCACTCTCACTCTCTCTCTCTTTCAAAACAATCCAAACACATGTTGCTACCAGCCAACATCCATTTACTGTCCAACTTCAAACTCACAGAACCAACTTTTCATCTTCCTCATTTATTCATTCAATTGCAGTTTTCTGGAACAACCTTCCTTCACAAGTATTTCCTGAAAATTATAGTCTACAGAAGTTCAAGTCTAATGTCAACAAATATCTTCTTTCGTCTTCTCAACCTCCAACCCAAGCACGCTAAGTACCATAGGTCTATTACCTCTCGTGTTTGTGGTTTTTATATTAAAAAAAAATTAATCTAATAACATTTAACCAATAATGACTTTAACACCACCTGTTAAACAGATTTCTTTTACATTTTAATTTTATTTGTACAGGAAGAAACTACTAAGTTTTCTCTTACATTTTAATTTTACTTGAACAAAAAGAAAATATTAAATACATTATCTGCCAACCACAAACTGACTACAATAGAAAGAATAAAGACAAAGTTGAACAGCTGTGTCAGTATTTCAAGTGAACATGAAAATACAGTTGAACTTGCTTATAACAAGCATCAAGGGACTGACAAAATTGCCTCGTTATAACCGTTACTCACTGTATCAGTGATAGCAGACATGGGAAACCCTTGGCGCCGTTATACAATGAACACTTCATATTAGTGATAAGTTAAATCTACCTCCTATTTTATTAAATTCTTAATAACTTGATAAAATGATACATTCAAAAAACAAAAGAAATATTTGAGAGAAAAAAAATAATAAGTATATACCTACACATTATTTGTATTAATATGCTTATATAAACTACAATACACTTAATATTAAACACAATTTATTTGTTGGTAATTTTAAAACCATACTCTTAATACTATACACAATTTATTTCTCTGTAATTAAAAACAATACTATTTAATAATAAACACAATTTCAATTAGTCTTTATTTATGAATCTTAAAATTGATGCTTGTTTTAAAGATTTCACTTTGATATTTCTTAAGTTCCCCCTTAAAACACACAGTGCATTAAGAGTCTCATTATTTGCCTCAGTTCCTTCAAAAAAAATTGACTAATGTGTCCATTGCCCCTTGAGCTCGTGAGACTGTCGGCACTGATTCTGCTTCACTTTCAATTATCATCATATCATTATCACAATCATAGTCTAACATTGTCATTGTTGTCTTTGTTGAGCACAGCATCTACGATATCACTCTCTGTAGGAAGACTACTAGTTAATAAGTTGCCATCCGCTCATACAAATTCATCGATGTTATCTGTATTAAAACCTACAACGTTGTTGTGTAGCAACCATTCGGATAATGGTAAGTTGTTTTCTTCATTTCCATCTTCTTCATCTACAATTGAAATTTCATTTGAATTTAATTTCAATTTCTTGAAACAATTCAATATGGTTCTCAAATGATGTGTTGTTAAATGCATCAGTCAATAAATTTATAGCATCCAATAACTATATAGACTCGGTAAGTTTCTGTTCTCTCTGAGAACAGAAACTTACAATCAAGCTTTTATAAAATCTTTTCAAACTCTTGATTACACCTAAGTCCATTGGTTGTAAAATTGATGTCGCATTGGGTGACAGAAACACTACCTTAATGTTGGACAAATTTTGAATCTGGGGATGTGCGGGACAGTTATGAACTAACAGTAAAATATTTTTCTTCTTTTTGAATAGCTCTTTATTCCAATCATTTATGTATTGCCGAAACATATCCGAAGTCATCTCAGCTTTCTTGTTTGCAGCGTAATCCACAGAAAGTTTCCTTATGTTTTTTAAACACCGAGGTTTTAACGATTTTCCGATAACAAACAGTTTTTTTTTTTAATCAGTTTCTGTCATATTTGCACATATGAGCACCCTTTGAATTTAAATGTATTGTCAGGTGTCAAATTATAAAAAAGTTCTATTTCGTCAGTGTTCTAGTAGTAGTAGAGGCATGTGATGCAAGAAAGTAAGCAGCTTATGTAGCATCAGCCAAAAAAATAAATTTCACACAACCATTAGCTCTATAAGTTTTTCCAGTTCCTCCTTGAATTTATTTAAGCTATCAACATCCACAACAACAGCTTATTGCCGGTTTATTCGAACAATTAACTACCCGCTAGCTAAAGGGAAATTTCGGCACATCTATTCTACAACTGTCTTTCCTCAATTTGAATTTATGCCCCCCCCTCAGGTTCCTAATCTGAGCAAGCAGAAGAATCGCATCAGAATTCAGTGTGATCAACCCATTCAAAGCCTTATACACCTCAATCAGATCACCTCGCAGGTGCCTAGTCTCCAGCCGCTGCAATTTGCAGAACTTAAGCCTTTCTTGGTAAGAGCACCACTTTGTTCCCCTTACCAATCTTGTTGCCCTTCTCTGTACTCGTTCTAGCAACTCTACATCCTTCCTAAAATGATGCCTCCAGACCTGTATGCAGTACTCAAGGGGTGGCCTGACCACTGCCTTATACAAAGGGATAATCACCTCATCTCTGCTAGAAAAATTTAGGATATCATTGACAAAACTCCATGACCTGCTCTGGAAACCCATCTGCACTGCTCAGAGAACTTCATATCTGACTACACAATTACCCCAGGTCTTTTTCATTCTCCACGCAGTTGGTACGTTCCTCTGGGGTTACTTCTACCCATATACAGTATTTTGCATTTGTCAATGTTGCCACTTCTCAGCCCATCTGCCCAAGTTTTCTAGATCCTGTTGCAGTAGCACAACTGCTATAGATGTCTTCGTCATTGAAATCTTTCCTGATTTCTGCCCAAACACAGTCAATCCATTCATTTGCCATTATTGAATCTGCAGATCGAGATGCTCCACAAATTTTTGCATAAATGATGTTATGTCGGTTTTTAAATCAACAATATGAGATCGACAAATTAGTGTTGATATTAGTAGTGTACACACACAATAATAAACTAATCCTCCCCCAAGATAGCAGTTTTCGAACCCACCTAACACTTCCTTAACATATTCTTGCAGCCATTCTATTTAAGTGTATCCCATCCTTATGAAAAGTCTCTTTTCATAAGGGGGTCTCATCCTTTAAACTCTTCCAGGGCCGTGCCGAGCCATTTTAGTACCTGAGGCAAGAATGAAAAATTGCGCCCTACTGTTAATGATGGCAACGTTGGCAATTATTTAATCTTTCTTTTTGGCACCACTTTCTGTGTTTAACCTGGGGCAAGAGCCTCATTCGCCTCAAATCTTCGGCATGACTCTGCACTCTTCTATTGTCTGGGCAGAATTGCAAAACAATTTCAAATCTAATTCTGACTCGCAACATTTTCTCAACATTTCCCTGCACTTGATTATCATTATATGTTTAAACTAATGATATTCTTAATATCATTAGTTTAAACATGTACAACAATATCATGTTCATTTAAAAGATTACAGCTTCTCTACATCAACTCCCCTTGTATAAGGCAATGATCAGGCCACACCTTGAGCTGCACACAGGTCTGGAAGCCTCATTTTAGGAAGGAAGTGCAATTGCTAGAATGAGTAGAGAAGAGCAACAAGACTGGTGAGGGGAACAAAGTGGTGCTCTTATGAAGAAAGACTTAAGTTCTGAAAATTGCAGCATGTGGAGACTAGGCACCTATGAGGTGATTTGATTGAGGTGTATAAGGCCTTGAATGGTTTGAGCAGGCTCAATGCTGAAGGGATTGTCTTGTGCAGATTACAAACCTGAGATGGCATAAACTGAAATTGAGCAAAGACAGTTGCCAAATAAATGTGCAGAAATTTGCCTTTAGCCAGTTGATTGCTGGAACAAACTTCCATCTGTTGTGGAAGTTGATAGCTTAAATAAATTCAAGGAAGAAGTGGACAAACTTTTGCAGTGAATCGATGGGTGAAATAGGAAAGTTTTTTTTTTTTTTTTTTTGGCTAATGTTGTATAGGCTTGCTTTCTTGCATCCTATGCCCACATACTAATGCTAACTTCTGATCCAAGCAGACATACCCCTGGTCCTATTCCACCTATACTTTTTTACAAAATATATTAACCGTTTCTCTAACAATAGAACCAACAACTGATACTACTAGTGAGACCAGTACACACTGCTGTGGAGGATCCCACTGTGTCAGCATCACCAAAGAGTAGTCTCCAGCATTGAGCTGAGCACCCGAGTGTCTGAAGGATCTATCTTTTTAATTTCTTTGAAAACATCAGCCCTTTTCCTCATGCCCTCATAAGCCCAACAGAAGGTTGACTTTGCACTTGAGATCCTCACACTCTCTGCAACAAAAGAACATGAACCCCTGCCATATCATGTCCCATTACAGTTAAAAAGGCCACAATTAGCACAACAAATGTAGCTGTGATTTGCAAGAGAACTGCCATCAACAGTTCTCTTCAAAGCCAAAATATTCCTGCTATTTTTTGTTTTTTTGCTTTCCTGCACTAGTCTGAGATGTAATTCTAGTTTAAGTTTAATTTAAAAATAAAAAAATTACAGTACATACTAAAAGGTAAGAGCATATCAACATACACTTAACAGATTTTGTTGCATACTAAATGCTATGATACTATATTTTTAAATAATGCTACTGACTTACTAATTTCTTACTTAAAAACCAAAAAATATGATAACTTACATGATTAGAACCTTCAAACTACTTATTTACTACAGTTACTACTATGACGCACAATGATACAAATTAATAATTGTAAGATATAATATTTGCACCAAAATTACCAATAACAAAGGCTCTTTGAACATTAAGTCGTAACTTACTAAATCCTTAGCTAAACTTAAAAATAAGATAACAAACATGATAGGACTATTTTAACAGTCCTAGTAATGAACTAGAATTAACATACCAAATTAACACAATTTGGTATGTTAATTAAATAAAAAATGGCAAAATTTTCCAAAAAAACTTATCTGATTTCTCTAAATTAATAATAGTATTAGTAGTGTAAAATGGTGCAAGAAAGCAACCTTACACAGCATCAGCCAAAAAAAAATAAAAACTTCGTATACCACCTGTCCTTCTCCTCTAATAGTTTGTTTACTTCTTCCTTGAATTACCCAAACTACCCACTTCTGCAACACCAGATAGAAGTTTGTTCCAACAATTAACTATCTGCAGGCTGAAGGCAAACTTCTGCACATCTGTACTGAACCCATCCTTCTTGAATTTGAATATATGACCTCTTTGTAATTTTTTTCAGACTTTGTAGTCTGAAAAGAAGAATTCCATCAACACTGAGCTCCCTCAATCCATTCAAGGCCTTAAACACCTCAATCAGATCACATCTCAGGTGCCTAGTCTTTGGATGCTGCAATTTGCAGAACTAAAGCATTTCCTAGTAAGAGCACCCATTTGTTTCTCTCACTAATCTTGTTCTTCTCTGCACCTGTTCCAACAGATCTACACCCTTCTTAAAATAAGGCCTCCAGATCTGTATGCAGTACTCTAACCACTGTCTTATACAACAAGATAATCACCTCCTTATACCTGCTGGCAAAATTCCTGTGTATCATTGACAAAACTCCATGAGCTGTCCTGGTATCCTGTTCATACTGCTCAGAGAACTTCATATCTGATTGCACAATTACTCCCAAGTCTTTTATTCTCCACTACTCTGAGTGTGCCCAACTTCCACAGACCCCTATGGAATAAAAAAGCACTCAGGATTCTTAAAATTTGCTGAGGTTCTGTGAGATTTTTAATGAGAGAGAGAAAATTTTATAATTGCCTATGTTTGTTATTTGGTTTTAAAGAAAAAGGCATAGGAAAACACAGAAAGGAATCTGAGATGAGAGTTTTTGAAATAAACACTTTTTTAACTCACTAATGAAGAAATAGCTAAGATTTTTGAACTGTCTGAAAAAATTCCCGAATAGTGACTTTTAAAGAGTCATTACCTTCAAGAATTAATTCCAGTAAGACATAACTATAATTATAAAAACACTATTACTCCACAACATTTACCTGTATAAAGAGGGAATTTATACCAACTCTTGAGAGAAGATGTAATAAAAGTAATTGATCCCTGAATGGACAACGGGACCAAGAAAACCTGTCTTATCCTTTAAAGTTCTGATCTGATAGAAGTGTATAAGGCTTTGAATGGTTTGAGCATGCTCAATGCCAATGGGATTCTTCATCTTGCTCAGAATAACCACCTCAGAGGGCATAAATTCAAATTGAGGAAGGACGGATGTCGGATAGATGTGCGGAAATTTGCCTTTGGCCAGCGGGTGGTTGGTTGGTGGAACCAACTTCCATCACTTGTTGTTGAAGTTGATAGCCTAAACAAATTTAAAGCTCAACTGGACAGGTATTTCGAACGAACTGAGGGGTGAAATGGGAGTGGTGTGTGTGTGTTTTTTTTTTTTTTGGCTGATGCTGAATAAGCTTGCTTTCTTGCATCATATGCCTCTACTAATGCTAATGCTAAAGATCAGTTCTCTTATATTTATGTACATGGATTTTATAGCCCAAGTTAAAAAATAAATAAATAAAAATTTTAAAAATGGAAAATGAAACAAAAAAATGGAAAACAAACAAAACAAAAAAAAGTTTATATATCATAAAATTATGTTTTGTTGCTGATAAAGTTGCATCTGTAATGCCTCTATATCCTTCCCCATATTTCTATTAATTGTCTTCTCTTTAATTTTCTTACATACATAGTTTCTGTAATTTTTCTTTTAGTAAAATTCCCCTTCCCCCATAATTTCAAGATTGTTTACATGAACAGAATGGGAACTACTACCTATGCTTTCAATATAAAAAGAATTTTGAAATTATGGTGGGGGGGATTTTTACTAAAAGAAAATTAAAGAAGCTATGTATAACAAAATTTAAAGAGAATACAATAAACAAAAATATGGGGTGGTATATAGGGGCATTATGGATGCAAATTTTCGGTAACAGAATAAAAATTTATACAGAAAAAATTTTTGCTTTTTTTTTTTTTTTTTGTTATTGTTTTGTTTTCATTTTCCTTTTCTAACTCTGGCTAAAAGAATCTGTCTTTAAAGGATGGGATAGGTTTTCTCTCTATCTCACTGACCAATCGGGAGTTCAATTATTCTTATGACATCTCCCTTTTTTTACTTGCTTTGACATCCTGGCCACCAAGAGGTGTTGTGCATTTTATCAAGGGAATGGTATAGATCCTAGAAATGTGATGCTCTTTATACAGGTAAATATTGTAGAGTAACAGTTATATATTAATATCTAGAGCAAGGTTATTAGAATGTATTCTATAAAATCCCCAGCTTCTTTGTGTAGGGGAATCCTAGAACTAACCTGATTGAAGTCTACAATGCTGTGAGAAGAGCAAGTAAAATGGATGAGGGCAAAATTTCAAAATTAAATTATTCCAGAACTAGGTGCCCTAAATTCAAATTGCAAGGGAAGAGGTTTAGTATGGATTTTGTAAGAAGTTTTCTTTTAGCCAGTGAGATAATTACTAGAAGAAGTTGCCTCTATGGATAGTTGAGCCAAGAGCTTGGAGAAATTGAAAGGCCACTTGGAGAGGTACCTACCTGAGGGATAGGGTGATTGTGTGCATGCACGCACACGTGCAGCAAAATCCCACGACTTACACCATATGGCTAATACAGGTATAGCTTATAGACTAATATATTAAAAACTAATGATGACCCACTAACAATTATTATATTAAATAATTGAATGAAAAACTTATCCTAAAAGTCTGCTCAAGCCTTTCCCAAGTTGAAATTTATTTAGAGTATTTTTTTTCCATTGTATTATTTTTAGTAAACCTTTTATTATTAAAAGATCTGCTTTTCAAAATATGGTACCCAATGTATACACTTTTCAATTTTGATATCATTATGAAAACTCTTAACAGAGGATGTATTTTTTGGCTATTTTTCTTTTCAAACTAGATCTAGTAATGATCTCTCTCTCTCTCTCTCTCTCTCTCTCTCTCTCTCTCTCTCTCTCTACCAATGTTTTTTTTTTTTTTTTTTTAATCTACGCTAAGCATAAGATGAAAAAGAAGTTCATTGTTTGAATATATTTCATTTGTTGGCGAAACAAGTTATTTTATTTTTTCTCTAAATCTAACCAAATATCCATTTTGCTAGTTTTAGCATAAGGCAAGGAACTTTCTGAACTTATTTACCATTTACAAGTTGTGTTGGCAAACTGCACTGTATATTTTGTATAAAGTTCGACATTAACAATCCTTGTTATTATATTTTAATTGCATATTATTCTTTTTATTTACATACCTACCATACCTATGAGAATTAGGAGGACATTACTTGACATGGATGATGCCACTGTGCAGAAAGTCGGGCAGCTGACTGAGTTAATACAAGATCAGGGCTGTTAAAAAAACATCATACTGCTGTTGTTACTGAGGAGAAAAAGAGGTTCTTGATAGTCACATCCTCTTGGGGACTCTACTATGATACTTGCGTGTACACCAATGCTAGGAGTTTAGTAAATAAATTTGATGAATTTGAGGTATTGCTCAAAACATCGAAGGCAGATATTGTTGGGATATCAGAGACGTGGTGTCACACAGATATAAGGGATGCAGAACTGCAATTTGGGGAGTACAACGTCTACAGAAAGGATAGAAAGGATAGGAAGGGGGGAGGGGTTATGCTATTAGTTAAGAAACACATAAAAACCAAGGAAGTGAAGCCAGTCGACATCGCTGGACAGTGCAGCGTTGAGTCAGTTTGGTGTGACATAAACATTGGGAGATCAAAATTGAGAGTAGGAGTGTGCTATAGGCCTAATGACTCTGATGAGTATAATAAGGAACTGTACAGGGAAATAGAGTGGGCCAGTAAATCAGAGAGTCTTATAATGGGAGATTTTAATTTCCCAGATATTGACTAGAATTTGGGGGCTGGTTACTCACACACTAGCAGGGCTTTTGTGGATTTATTGGATAATTGTTTTCTACATCAGCATGTTCGGGAGGCAACTAGAGGGAGTAATACTCTTGATTTGATTATCAGCAGTGATTCTTCATGCATTAAGAATCTGCAGATAAATGAACCACTAGGTGGCAGTGATCACAGTGTGCTGAAGTGGGATTTACTCAAAGAGGTAACTACCATTAGGGGTAAAGGGAAGGGTTATTGCTTCCGTAAAGGCGACTACGATGGACTGAGACAGTATTTAGATTCTATACAGTGGGACCAACTGATGATGTTACCAACAGCAAATTCAAAATGGGAAGCATTCAAAGAACTTATCTTGGAAGCTACTAGGCTTTACATACCAACTAAGAAATATTGTTCAAGGTTTAGGCCAAAATGGATGTCAGATGAACTAATGAAGCATATGGCAGAAAAGAAAAATGCATGGGATACATACAAATTGACACATGACACAGAAGCCTATGATAGATACAAGTTGATATGCAACCAAGTTACAAAGGAGGTTAGGCAGGCGAAGGCAGATTACGAGAAATCCTTGGCAAGGGATGCAAAGAAAAACAACAAAGAGTTCCTTACTTATGTAAACTCTAGAAGGAAGGGGATGAATCAGATTGGTCCACTTGATATTGATGGGTCAACTGTTGATGATCCTGCTCAGGTAGCTAACAAACTAAATGAATATTTTGCATCGACATTCACACATAAGGAGTTATTCAGCGAGGGGAATGCCAGAGGTGTATTCAACTCTAGCAGTAAGCTACAGAATCTTGAAATAACTGGGAGTTAAGTGGAGGAGAAATTGTTGAAGATAAACACAAGAAAGGCACTCAGGGTGGATGGGATCTATCCAGTTATATTAAAGGAGGCAGCAAAGGAAGTAAGCAAACCCTTAGCCATAATTATGAGAGCTTCCTTGGACTCAGGGGAGGTACCCATAGACTGGAAATGTGCAAATGTGACCCCAATTCACAAAGGAGGATCAAAGGCTGACACAAGTAATTATAGATCTGTGAGCTTAAATTCTGTTCCAGGAAAATTAATGGAGGCACTGGTTAAGAAGCACTGCAGGATCATTTAGACAAGACTTCAGTTATAGCTCAGACACAGCATGGTTTTGTTAAGGGGAAGTCTTGCCTGACCAACTTGATTAGATACTATGATGCAGTCACAAAAGAACTGGATGCAGGGAATAACTTTGATATTATATACTTGGATCTTAGAAAGGCTTTTGATACTGTTGCACATGGAAGACTGCTACACAAATTGGAGCAGTGTGACACTGGAGGCAAATTGCTGCTATGGATAAAGGGGTGGTTGAGGGGGAGAAGACAGAGAGTGGTAATCAATGGACACTGCTCATCGTGGACTGATGTTATTAGTGGAGTCCCTCAGGGCTCAGTGTTGGGTCCTTTATTGTTTTCTGTATTTATAAATGATATTGATGATGGTATATCAGGCTTAATGTCCAAGTTTGCAGACGATACAAAGGTTGGCAGGGTTTTCAAGGACACTACTGACACTATGCTGCTGCACAGGATCTGGAAAGGTTGAGCAGATGGGCTGAGAGGTGGCAAATGAAGTTTAACATTGACAAATGTAAAGTACTACACATGGGAAACAGCAACCCCAGAGCAACGTATCAACTCTGTGGTACTACACTAACAGTGGTAGAGAATGAAAGGGACTTGGGGGTGGTTGTGCAGGCAGATATGAAGTTCTCTGAGCAGTGCAGACGGGCTGCAAGAGTAGCTCATGGAGTATTGTCAATGATATACAGGAATTTTTCCAGCAGGGATAAGGAAGTGATTATTCCATTGTATAAGGCGATGGTCAGGACACACCTAGAGTACTGTATACAGGTCTGGAGGCCTCATTTCAAGAAGGATGTAGAGCTGCTGGAACGAGTACAGAGAAGGGCAACAAGATTAGTGAATGGAACAAAGGGATGCTCTTACGAAGAAAGGCTTAAGTTTTGCAAATTACAGTGTCTGGAGACTAGGCACCAGCGAGGTGATCTGATAGAGGTGTATAAAGCCTTGAATGGTTTAAGCATGCTCAATGCTGATGGGATTCTTCCTCTAGCTCAGAAAAATCACCTGAGAAGGCATAAATTCAAATTGAGGAAAGACAGATGTAGGATAGACGTGAGGAAATTTGCCTTTAGCCAGCGGGTGGTTGGTTGGTGGAACAGACTTCCATCCCTTGTGGTGGAGGTTGATAGACTAAATAAGTTTAAGGCTCAGCTGGACAGGTATTTTGAACGAACAGAGGGGTGAAGTGGAAGTGGGTTTTTTTTTTTTTTTTTTTTTGGCTGATGCTGCATAAGCTTGCTTTCTTGCATCAAATGCCTCTACTAATGCTAATGCTAATGATTGTTGTTTTTATTGGTTTGATTTATTGGTGCAAGGGCTACTAAGGCCAACTATGGTTGTGGGTGATGTCTTCTGTGAAGAACACAGCAATGAACAACAATCGAAACAAAGTTGTCCATGTTCTCTGGCTCTTTACAAGAGACTGTCTTTAAGGGAGATACCTAAAAAGTCTTGTAACAAGCTTAAACCTGGTGAGCTGTCTAACTCGAACCAAGTAAGGGAAAGTTTTGGTATCAGGAGTTCTTGTAAGAGACAAAGATAGGATGACTTCACTGTGGATATGACCAATTTTGATAAACTGGAAGATTTTTGATCTCAATTAGGTAATTATATGTTCGATGTGTACGGCAGGGTACCAACTACAGCTATGACATCAGATTTTAAAGCTGTGAGTTGCTTTGGAAACCAAGGTTGCAGAAGTGTTTCTTGAAAAGACAGCACTAAAAGAAAGAACAGACAATTTAAAGCATTATTGGGGAAAAACATTTGTAACTGTTGTGAAAAAGAACGTAATTAATAAGGAAAGACCCTTTAAAGTAATTCTGATTAAGTCTATAAGTGGCTGTTCCAGGATAAGCAAGGAAGTAAAGGCACAAGTGTTAACATTGGTATAACCAATGTCAAAGGATGTAAAAGTTAGGAACATCAAAACTATTAGAGACAGGAGAACTGTTATGGAGGCAGAGTGATGATGACTTTGATTAAGAGGTGTTCTAAAATACAAGAGCTTGGAATTATGATATAGATAAAGAGATGTGTAGAAAAGAATTTATGGAAGAGATATGTTGTAAGGACTTAAAACCTTATGGTTATATTAGAGAAAGAGTTAATGATGAAATACATATTTGGCTATTAACCCTGATCCAGATGTGCAGGGCAGATGAGACACTACACAATATTTGAGCACGGAAGTTAATTAATACTTAAGTGTCCGTATATTTACCGTTCGTAACTTGCCGCCATTGTTATACGATACGTTATATCCCGAACTAGATAGCATTAGTATAGTATATAATATAATATTGTCAATTAATCAGTAAAATCTATTAATTTTGTTAAACTTCGTTGTCAATTAAATTGTATTTTAACTAAATGCATATAACAAATTAGATTACAAACGTAACATAATTAATTAATACATAACTTGATACGGAAGTTATATAAACGGAACTCGTAGATAACACTTGATACTGAAAAATATATATAGCATTATAACTGTGTTGGGATACAAGTTTAGGGTTACAATTTTGTATTGAAATTAAATCGAAATCATGACTCAGACCAGAGCAGCAAAGCAAAAGGCTAAAGCTAATGGGAGGGCTGTGGCTCAGAGGAGAACTGAGGGGGCCAGTTGCCCTCTGAATCACAGCCTTTTAAAATGCACTGATTGCATGATGTTTGTGGAGCAATCGAGTACGGGACATGATATTGCCATGGGAGATGTCTTTGTGTGTGTGCGCGATGCAAGGAGTGTAACGAAATCAGGCAACAACTCAGCGTTGTTATGGGCCTATCTGAGAGCTTGAAGGACAGGCTGGATGCCCTCGAAGGATCTAAATTGAGGGGCCCATCAAGCTCTCAGCTGCCCACATCAATGCCAGAGCTTGCACTTGGTCATCACGCAACACAGCGGCAACCCCCAAGGCAGAATGCGCTGGTCCCACAGGAACTAGTACTTGTTGGTGACTATTGTCAGAGAAACGGGAAACATGCTTTGTAAAAAGGATAGGTGGAACAGGACCAGGGTATGTCTGACAGGGGCAAAGGTTGATGACGTTGTAGAGAAGATATCATCTTTTAAGGGCAGAAAAGGTGATATAGTTGTACACGTTGGCACTAATAATATTAAGAGTAGGAGACCGGCAGAATTACTTAACAAGTACAGGTCACTGTTAAAAACAAGCCATGAATTAGGGTTGAATTTGAAAGTGTCTGCAATTCTGCCCAGACACAATAGGAGGGAGTATATGATGAGAGCCTTGTCGATCAATTCGGCCCTGGAAAGATTGTGCAAGGCTCAAGGGGCAGAATTTTTTTCAGCCTGGTCTGTACTTGTTAACAGGAGAGACTGCTTCTACAGGGATGGGATGGGATGGGTTGGGATACACTTAAATAGAAAGGGTGCAAGAATATTTGCTGATGCTATCGAGGCAGTGTTAGGTGGGTCGGAAAACTGCTAGCTTGGGAGATACAAGGACTAATAGATTAAGAGTAGCCATTGACAGAAATGAAAGTGATTCTTGCACTGCTTCTATTGGAATGAGCAGAAGCCTGGAAAACAAGATGCAGGTTATTACAGAGACTGCTGGGAGTCATTGCGGTACAAGTAAACACATGGGTTGTGTTAGGGTAGCTAAGAATAGGAACAGGTGCATGTATACTTGCGTGTACACCAATGCTAGGAGTTTGGTAAATAAATCTGATGAATTTGAGGTATTGCTCAAAGCATCAAAGGCGGATATTGTTGGAATATCAGAGATGTTGTGTCACACAGATATAAGGAATGCAGAACTGGAATTTGGGGAGTACAACGTCTACAGAAAGGATAGACAGGGAGAGGTTATGCTATTAGTTAAGAAACACATAAAATCCAAGGAAGTAAATCCAGTTGACATCGCTGGACAGTGCAGTGTCGAGTCAGTTTGGTGTGGTATAAGCAATGGGAGATCAAAATTGACAGTAGGAGTGTTCTATAGGCCTAATGACTCTGATGAGAATAATAAGAAACTATATAGGGAAATACAGTCGTCCAGTAAATCAGAGAGTCTTTTAATAGGGGATTTTAATTTCCCAGCTATATTTACTGGAATTTGTGGGTTGGTCACTCACACATTAGCAAGGCTTTTGTGGATTTATTGGATGAATGTTTTCTACATCAACATGTTCGGGAGGCAACTAGAGGGAGTAATACTCTTGATTTGATTATCAGTAGTGATTCTTCATGCATTAAGAATCTGCAGATAAAGGAACCACTAGGTAGCAGTGATCACAGTGTGCTGAAGTGGGATTTACTCAAAGAGGTAATTACCATCAGGGGTAAAGGGAAGGGTTATTGCTTTCGTAAAGGCGACTATGATGGTCCGAGACAGTATTTAAATTCTATACAGTGGGACCAACTGATGATGTTACCAACAGCAAATTCAAAATGGGAAGCATTCAAAGAACTTATCTTGGAAGCTACTAGGCTTTACATACCAACAAGAAATATTGTTCAAGATTTAGGCCTAAATGGATGTCAGATGAACTAATGAGACATATGACAGGGAAGAAAAATGCATCGGATACATATAAATTAACACGTGACACAGAAGCCTATGATAGATATAAGTTGATCTGTAACCAAGTTACAAAGGAGGTTAGGCAGGCAAAGGCAGATTACGAGAAACCTTTGGCAAGGGATGCAAAGAAAAACAACAAAGAGTTCTTTACTTATGTAAACTCTAGAAGGAAGGGGACGAATCAGATGGTCCACTTGATATCGATGGTTCAACTGTTGATGATCCTGCTCAGGTAGCTAACAAACTAAATGAATATTTTGCATCGACATTCACACATGAGGAGTTATTCAGCGAGGGGAATGCCAGAGGTGTATCCAACTCTGGCAGTAAGCTAGATAATCTTGTAATAACTGAGAGTAAAGTGGAGGAGAAATTGTTGAAGATAAACACAAAAAAGGCACCTGGGGTGGATGGTATCTATCCAGTTATATTAAAGGAGGCAGCAAACTCTTAGCCATAATTATGAGAGCTTCCTTGGACTCAGTAGAGGTATCCATAGACTGGAGATGTGCAAATGTGACCAAAAATTAACAAAGGAGGATCAAAGGCTGACACAGGTAATTATAGACCTGTGAGTTTAACTTCTGTTCCAAGAAAATTAATGGAGGCACTGGTTAAAGAAGCACTGCAGGATCATCTAGACAAGACTTCAGTTATAGCTCTGACACAGCATGGTTTTAAGGGGAAGTCTTGCCTGACCAATTTGATTGGATACTATGATGCAGTCACAAAAGAACTGGATGCAGGGAATAACTTTGATATTATATACTTGGATCTTAGAAAGGCTTTTGATACTGTTGCACATGGAAGACTGCTGCACAAATTGGAGCAGTTTGGCATTTGGCATTAGAGACAAACTGCTACTATGGATAAAGGAGTGGTTGAGGGGGAGAAGACAGAGAGTGGTAATCAATGGACACTGCTCATCGTGGACTAATGTTATTAGTGGAGTCCCTCAGGGTTCGGTGTTGGGTCCCTTATTGTTTTCTGTATTTATAAATAATATTGATGATGGTATATCAAGTTTAATGTCCAAGTTTGCAGATGATACAAAGGTTGGCAGGGTTGTTAAGGACACTACTCACGCTATGCTGCTGCAACAGGATCTGGAAAGGTTGAGCAGATGGGCTGAGAGGTGGCAAATGAAGTTTAACATTGACAAATGTAAAGTACTACATATGGGAAACAGCAACCCCAGAGCAACGTATCAACTGTGTGGTACTACACTGACAGTGGTAGAGAATGAAAAGGACCTGGGGGTAATTGTGCAGGCAGATATGAAGTTCTCTGAGCAGTGCAGATGGGCTGCAAGAGTAGCTCATGGTGTCTTATCAATGATATACAATAATTTTTCTAGCAGGGGATAAGGAGGTGATTATTCCCTTGTATAAGGCAATGGTCAGGCCACACGTTGAATACTGTATACAGGTCTGTAGGCCTCATTTCAAGAAGGATGTAGAGCTGATGGAACAAGTACAGAGAAGGGCAACAAGATTAGTGAATGGAACAAAGGGTTGCTCTTACGAAGAAAGGCTTAAGTTTTGCAAATTACAGTGTCTGGAGACTAGGCACCGGCGAGGTGATCTGATAGAGGTGTATAAAGCCTTGAATGGTTTGCACATGCTCAATGCTGATGGGATTCTTCCACTTGCTCAGAATAATCACCTGAGAGGGCATAAATTCAAATTGAGGAAAGACAGATGTAGGATAGATGTGCGGAAATTTGCCTTTAGCCAGCGGGTAGTTGGTTGGTGGAACAGACTTCTCTCCCTTGTTGTCGAAGTTGATAGCCAAAATAAATTTAAGGCTCAGCTGGACAGGTATTTCGAACAAATGGAGGGGTGAAGTGGAAGTTTTTTGTTTCGTTTTTTTGCTGATGCTGCATAAGCTTGCTTTCTTGCATCATATGCCTCTACTAATGCTACTTCTTGCACTTCATCTACTCCATCCACGCAGCTGAAACTGCTAATAGCATGAAAATTCCAGAAATCTCTTAATTATCATGCAAACAGGAAAAATGCAGAATCAGATTACAGTATTCCTAATTATACACACATGTTCAGTGGCATCTTTAACATAAAATTAATGACAGTGAGCTAGCTTTATTGATAGACACTTTCCTCCAGTTGGTAACATTCTCTGGCTTGTGACATTTAAGTTTCATTTGGAGTCACACTGTTGATATGCAATTGAATTTTTATGCAGCAGCACTTGTGTGACCGACAGCCTGGCATCCAATTGCACACAGGTTTTTCAATTTGCATTTTGCTATTAAAAATATAATATTATAATTTAATATAAAAAATGGATTTCTCATAGTTGTGTTTAAAAAAAAAATCTTAAAATAAAGGTGGCATCAAAAAAATGAATAATTTTGAATTATTTCTTGCTAATTTTTAAAATTCACGCTCATGGGAGTTGCTTCGACACCAGCACTAAGAGGAATAACAATTCTTTCAGCAGCCAGAACCCAGTTAATAAGGTAAGAAATATGGAATCATGTATTTCAATTGTAGAAATTAGAGGTTCTGCTTGGGGGGGGGGAGAGATGGGTCAACACTAAGTGACAGAAATATTTACAGTCACTCAATGTTTTAAGCGTTTGGGTTATGGACATGGCACAAAATTTGTAAGACTACTTGAAGTCTGTGTTCACTGTACATTCATATAGAAATTGCCCTTCATTGAATGAAGGGCAATTTCTATACCCTTTGGCAGTCAGTGAAGGGCAATTTTACTGACTGCAGTATATTCTGCAAATTATAACGTGATAGAACTGTCCCAATCACTTTAAGCTTTAGAAAATCTCAGATGGCAAGTTAGCTGAATGAAAAAACAACTTTATATTGCACACAAAAAAAAGTATGTCATTACAGTTATACAATGTGATGGAGAATGATATAAATCTAGCCCTCATACAAGAACCCCATAGAGTGGGGTGGCAAAGTACATGGGTATCCTGGCAGTTACAAGAGTCATACATGCTGGAGATAATCAAATAATAACCTAATAAAAACAGTCATCACAAAGATGTTATATCTCTATGTGATTATGCTAATGCTAATTGCTGTAAAGGAATGGAAATTACAATTCCATGTAGGAAAGCATGGTATTGTAATTTTGTGGCCCTGTACTACCAATTTTATGATTCTGCAGACTCACACACTGATTATTTAGAAAAGATGTGTAAGGTGCTTAGATTTTATTACATCACTGTTGGATTAGATTTCAATGCCACTTCACATCTTTGTGGTGGATTGCTATCTGAGGAGCACAACTTTAAGATACAGCTAATAATAATAATAATAATAATAATAATAATAATAATTTTCTTTCTGCATCGGGTATGGAGGTGTTGTTGAATGTAACTGCCATCCATCTGCATACATATCCATTAATATAATAATAGCAATAGTAATAGAATGCAAAGAAGTCAGAGGCTTCTGCTGCACTGGCCAAAAAAAAAAAAAAAAAAAAAACCATGAGTAGATAAGAAAATACAAATTATTTGCTTCCCTCCTGATATAGGTAACTATCCAGTTGACCTTTGAATTTATAGGATCGTCACTGGACATGTTCGAAGGAGTCTCCTGTCTGCCCTTCTTGCAGTGACGAAGGCCTGCAAATTGTCTCGTCTCAAACAATGTACTCCAAATTATTGCTAGTAAAGAGCCAATAGATCTAGTTATAGCAAAAAAGACACTAGAATATGCAATGAAGAATAACATCTGTTTGGAACTTTTCGGAATAAGATCATGTCCAAATATAAGGAGACAATATGACAAGATTTAAAGGATGAAAGAAAAAGGTTCCAGAATGATATAATAAGTATATAGCAAGATGGGTGGGACAGTTCTGCTATGGGTCGGGTCACTTTGGAGTTTGTTCCTAGGGCTGGCACTTTATTAGAGAATAACAGATTGCCAACATTAGGTATGTTTGCTACAGCACCGGTGACAGGGCACGACTTGAGGAGGATGGTGGAGATGGGGATAGAGAAATATTCTCTGTAGATGCGAAGTACAGAACACTCAGCATGTCATGAGGTAATGTTTGTTATATCAGGATTTGAGGATTAGTCTGAAACATAAATTGGGCACTGATTCATATAGCCATGATATTGAAAAATATAAGGCCTTCCTGGCCTTCGCAGTTGCCATTGGCTTGAGAAGGAAGGGAGGTTCAGTGTAAATAGTTTTTGAAGTTTAGAGTTCTTGGAGTTTGTTTTGTGTTGGAGTTTTACGTTTTGAAGTTTAAGATTTATATATAAAAAAAAAAGTGTTTTATTTATACAATAATTTTATTTATACAGTTATATTTAAAGTTGTTTTGGAGTTGGATTGTAAATGTTTGAGAATCAAACTAATAGAAGTTTACTAATAGTTAAAAGTTGTTTATAACTATTAGATAGTAGAGATCTGCCTCCTCGGGGCAGGGATGGTAACGTACCCTCTATGGTAACTTGGTAACTTGTCAGGCATGGGGGAGCATAGCTAAGGATCAAAAGTGAATATTTAACATCAGATTAGAGGTGATAAACACACATAAGCTTCAGGTCTGGAAGAGTGTTAACCAGGGTAGTGATGATTGAAGATGACTTTTGAATTTATTCAAACTGTCAGCCTCAACTAGTCATGAAAGCAATCTGTTCCACATTGTATGTTATTCAAAATGCATACCTACCTAAATATCCCTGGATTGCACTCTTAATCACTGTTTCTAAGATTTTCCCTATCACTGAAGTCAAACTAATTGGTCTGACTTCAGTCAGACCAATTAGTCTGACTTCAGTCTTTCCTCTTAGAACTGCCTTTATGTACTGGTGATATGTTAGCGCATCTCAAATCCAAAGGAATCCCAAGTCCAAAAATTCCCTCATAATTAACTCAAATGGTTCGATATACTCCTTGGTGCCTCCCTCAAAATTACTGGGTATATGTCATCATCTTCAGGAGCCTTACTTGCCTTTATGCTCAAAAGCTTTTTCTAATAAATAGTCATCTGTAATTTCGAAATACTAATTTCATATGACTCAGCCTCTTCTCAGCATGAAGGGTCTTTCGTCAGTAAAGACAGATGCAAAGTACCTGCTCAATTCATCTGCAACATCAGCTGGGTTCTCTCAGACTTTCCCACACCCGCTGCACAAGAATCCAATCTGATTCGCTTTTTCTTCCTTGTACAATAGACCCTCATAATTTTGGTAATCTGTTCCAGAGACACCATCGTATCGTGTAAATATGATGTGACCCCAATAACATTGTTTTTTTGGTAATTCATTTCAAGACTTCAGAAGTTGAAATTTTCACTATATAACTAAGCCATTTATCTCTCCAAAAGGCGATTTTCATAATGGAAATTGTACATATTGATTAAAGCACAACACAAATATCAACTAAAGGATGCAAAAACAAAACATGCAGTCAAAATGTTTACAAAAGCCGCTATTAGCTGAGAGTCAATTATATAAAAAACAAATTTTCAGAATCTTCTCTTCATTTCCATTTTTTAAGCTTCATAAACTTCAGTGACCTCCCCAGAAAATTTTGCCAGCCAGGTGGGGAAGTATAATACTTCACAACATAATAAAATTTTCTGTTGCATATTTATAAATGTGACTTAAGTGATCCAGAGCAAAAATTAATTGCATAATTTAACATTATATGCTCCTGCCGCATTGATCTCGATCGCAAAGTATGTTCAAATTAACATTGATCGATATCAGTAATAGTTAAGACAGCATGGGTTTGTTAAAGGGAGGTCTTGTCTGACTAATTTGAGTGGATACTATGATGTGGTCACAAAGGAACTGAATGCCCAAAATAATTTTGATATCATATACTTGGATTTCAGGAAAGCTTTGATACTGTTGCAGATGGAAGACTGTTGAACAAATTGGAGAGGTATGGCATTAAGGATAAGTTGCTAAAATGGATAGAGGGATGGTTGAGTGGGAGAGGACAGAAAATGGTAATCAATAGACACTGCTCTTCATGGACAAGTGTTATTAGTGGAGTTTCCCAGGATTCGGTGTTGGGCCCATTGTTGTTTTGTATATTTATCAATGATATTGATGAAGGGGTATCAGGTTTAATGTCCAAGTCTACAGATGATACAAAGGTTGGCAGGGTTGTTAACGACAGTAAAGACAGTATGCTACTCCAACTGGATCTAGATAAGTTGGGCAAATGGGCTAAGAAGTAGCAACTGAAGTTTAACATTGACAAATGCAAAGTACCACATATGAGTTGCAATAACCCAAGAGAAACGTACCAACTTTGTGTAGTACTACACTCAGGGAAGTGGAAAGTGAAAAAGACCTGGGGGTAACTGTGCAGTCAAATATGAAGTTCGCTGACAGTGCAGACGGGCTGCCAGGGCAGGTCATGGAGTCTTGTCAATAATATATAGGAATTTTTCCAGCAGAGACAGGGAAGTGATTATCCCGTTATACAAGGCAGTGGTCAGGCCACACCTAGAGTACTGTGTACAGGTCTGGAGGCCTCATTTTAGGAAGGATGTAGAGTTGTAGAATGAGTACAAAGAAGGGCAACAAAATTAGAGAGGGGAACAAAGGGGTACTCTTACCAAGAAAGGCTAAAGTTCTGCAAATTGCAGAGCCTGGAGAGTAGGCACCTGCAAGGTGATCTAATTGAGGTGTATAAGGCCTTCAATGGGATGAGCAAGCTGAATGCTGATGGGATTCTTCCTCCTGCTTGGATTAAGAACTTGCGGGGGCATAGATTCAAATTGAGGAAAGACAGTTGTAGAATAGATGTGTGGAAATTTGCCTTAACCAGCATGTAGTTGATTAGTGGAACAGACTTCCATCTTTTGTTGTGTAAATTGATAGCCTAATTAAATTAAAAGCTGAACTGGACGGGCATTTGGAAAGAATGGAGGAATGAAATGAGGAGGGGGGTTTGCTGATGCTGCATAAGCTTGCTTTCTTGCATCGTACGCTTCTACTAATGCTAATCAGTGAGCAGTACCACACGGTACCGCGAGAATCGCTTAAATTGTAGCTATGTGGTCAGTTAAATTCACCGAGCAGCGTCCATTCAATAGGTCCTGGGGAGAACACTGAACTTGTCACTCCATATCCTACTTGTGTGTATTGTGTTGGTTGCAATGTGTGCGCGCTGTGTTCTTTGTAATTGATTGCTATCTTTTTTACTGTTAAAAATTTTACAACAAAAAAAAAGTCAGTAAACTAAATATCAATTAGTTAGTATGTATATATTATTATTACAGTATTAATTAAGCTATGCGCATAAGCGTAAATTTATTTTTATTTTGTTAACCTGTGGAAAAATTCTTCAGATTTTCATGCATCATTTAATTTTGTTAATTGGTAAGGTAATAAAGTGTAAATTTGTGCTTAATATAACTTTACTTTTATACCCTATGGATAATATTACTCCTATTTTCACTTATTAGAATCACCACTTAATAGAACTAAAGTTCAATTCACAAACATGATTACAATGATCAGCACTCACTGCATATCATATAGTGAACAGTATTTTATTATGGAGAGTCCATCGTAAAGTGATCTGATCATACAGTGAACGAATCGTAAAACGGGGATCCACTGTATTCAAATACATGCAGAATTATTTGTCCCCAGTCTTTGCTCTCTTAGCCAATGCAACTTTGGTCTCTCTAACTTTATCTATGGTACTATTACAAATCAACTTGTAGCTGTTGTAGGCAGGACCGTGCCAAACCATTTCAGTACCCAAGGCAAAAATGAAAAATTGCCTAAAATATATTTTTTTAAATTTAATTTAAAAAAATATGATTTATTTAAAATACATTTCTGGTACACATTTAAAGAAAAATAATATGATGACAAAAAATAAAATAAGAACTATTTAAAGTGATTTTCATTCTCATAAGCAGTATTTATTATAAATATATAACAGGTTTATTTATGTATCATTCATTTCAAAAATTATTTAATCTTTCTTTTGGCACCCCTTTTAGCCTGAGGCAAGACCGTCGTTTGCCTTACCCTCAGCATGGCTCTGGTTGTAGGCTTCACTACTATTCATCGCTCTGTAACTGTCCCATGCTATATTTTCTTGCTGTATTTAACTGGCCAGTTCTGCATTCATCCATTTTAGGATCCTCTTCATGCAATATTTGCTTAATGGTACATATGCATTCACTGCTTCTGCGATTTTTGCTTTAAAGGTATTCCATAATTCAAGTGTCTTCACTCTCACTCTGCAATCCACCCAATTAATAGATACCATATAGACTATAAAGTATTTAAGGGCAAAGGCCTCATGCTACGAGGTAGAATGACTAATATGTAGGTTAATGCAAATGCATCATTTTAACATAGCTATCTACCAAGTTAAATTAATTAATTAGTTAATTTATTAGTTAATTAATTAATTAATTAAATTGGCATCATTTTGGTTATATCTCATATTGTGACTGCCTTCACAACGAGTTGCCATGGTATTGTACTACCTTGAATAAATAACACTTCACCAGTGGAGAAGACTATTGTTATTTATTCTCAGCGGATACCACCATCCAGACGGCACCATTTCAAAGCTTGTTGGCTTCTCTTCAGTGGGTGGGCAGGTACCCTGGTGTTGCAATAGTGACAACCCAGTTATGAAGTATAACTTCACAATATGAGAGATGCCTGATGGTGTGTAGTGATATAGACTATAAAGTATTTAAGGGCAAAGGCCTCATGCTACGAGGTAGAATGACTAATATGTAGGTTAATGCAAATGCATCATATTAACATAGTTATCTACCAAGGTAGTTAAATTAATTAAATTGGCATCGTTTTGTTTATATCTCATATTGTGACTGCCTTCACAACGAGTTGCCATGGTATTGTACTACCTTGAATAAATAACACTTCATCAGTGGAGAGATTATTGCTATTTATTCTCAGATATAACCAAAACGATGCCAATTTAATTAATTAATTTAACTACCTTGGTAGATAGCTATGTTAAAATGATGCATTTGCACTAACCTACATATTAGTCATTCTACCTCGTAACATGAGGCCTTTGCCCTTAAATACTTTGTAGTCTATATCACTATGCACCATCAGGCATTTCTCATAATGTGAAGTTATACTTCATAACTGGGTTGTCACTATTGCAACACCAGGGTACCTGCCCACCCACCGAAGAGAAGCCAACAAGCCTTGAAACGGTGCCGTCTGGGGGACCTGATGGCCACTGAGTTTCCTCGAATAGGTAACAATCTTCTCTACTGGGGAAGCGTTGCCTATTCGAGGAATATGTGAGCTTTGAGTGCGAGTTGAAGGAGCAACTGTCCCTTTCTTCCTTCTACAGCATTTCCTTCCTCTACCTCTCCTACTATCACCTTTCTAAGTCTAACAGGGATAGTATGAGGATAACCGAGAACTTTATCCCATACCATATTTCAAAACGGTGCCATCTGGGTGGTGGTATCTGCTGAGAATAAATAACAATAGTCTTCTCCACTGGTGAAGTGTTATTTATTTGAGGTAGTACAATACGATGGCAACTCATTGTGAAGGTAGTCACAATGTGAGATATAGCCAAAACGATGCCAATTTAATTAATTAATTTAACTACCTTGGTAGATAGCTATGTTAAAATGATGCATTTGCACTAACCTACATATTAGATACCACACAGAACCTTAAATTGTCAAAGTCCCCTTACTGAAATTAAAACCTCTGCCTTTACTTTTAACTACTGCAACATCTTTCTTCATCTTCCAACTGCATGATCACTACCTGCCAAAGAATGGTTCTTACGTTTTAAGCCCTGTAATATCAAGAATATTTTCATTCCCAGTATTATCTCTGACATACTGGTACAAATAATCATCCAGTTTATTTAGAAAAAATTTTTCCCAAGGTGAGTTTCCTTCTCACTTATTTCAATCAAATCTGGGGTAGACTGAAGTCACCCATAATTAGAC
This sequence comes from Mastigoproctus giganteus, assembly GCF_048544385.1. Classification (NCBI taxonomy): domain Eukaryota; kingdom Metazoa; phylum Arthropoda; class Arachnida; order Uropygi; family Thelyphonidae; genus Mastigoproctus; species Mastigoproctus giganteus. The sequence goes on along the minus strand of NC_143587.1, from coordinate 110,089,394 downwards.
ATTTGCCCATCCATTTGCATGTAAAGACTGTCATATTCTTCACAATCTTCTGGTATGTAGATTACTCCCACTCTCATTATAACTTTGCTTCCAAATTACTCCCATTCTTATTATACATTTACTTCCAATTAACTCACACTACACAGATTCTATGGTGACAGACGTAACTTCAGACTCAGAAAATGCACTTTTCACACTCTGGCTGCTTTTGATAAGCAGCATGACACCACCCCTCCTATCCTCCCTGTCTTTCCGAAATACATTTATACATACCAAAGTGGAACTCGTCAACCCCAATTTTCAAGTGGCACCACATGTTTGTTAGCCCTATTATTTCAGCATTGGATGTCCTAATCAGGAATTCGATTTCTGCCATTTTATTGACAACACTCCTCACATTACTGTAGACACAGCTAAGGCTAAATATTCTTCTATAGTTTACTACCCTGACACCCCCCCATGAAGTTATTTAGGCTTGTTTCCCTATCTTTCCAGTTTCCCTATCTTCACATCGAGTTCATTTCAAACGTTGCTACACTCAGAACATCGTGCTATTCATCGGCTTTGTGGGAACAAACAGGAATTCTTAAGGTGAATGCAACCATTGCTTTGACCCATATCATCAGATAATGCAAATGTATATTATCCCCTCCCCAACTAGCAGTTTCCCTGAACCCTTAAGGCATCCTCAATGATACTGGCCAAAATCCTTGTACCACCTTTGTTCAAATGAATGCTATCACTCCAAAACAGATTCCTTCTGCCTAAGTGTGGGCCACACTGCTAAAAATTTCCCCACTAGAGTCTTGCAGATTCCCTCAAGCCTTGAGTTAATCCACAAGACTTTCAGCATATAATTCCTCCTATCATGTCTGAGCAGAATTGCAATAGTGACACATTCACATTCAGACCTAGCTTGCAGCATTTTTTTTTGGCATTGTCCTATTTATCCAACAAATGGTCAAGTTGTGTTCATTTAATATCACTAGTCCCCACATCAGCAACAATCTGTTGGTAACATTATCAATGTGGCCCAGAACCATGGTGTGTTTCCTCCACGCAAGCACACCCTGGTTCTAAGCCACCTGTCTTTATTACAAATAATTATTCATTCTCCTGACAATAGTTACCCAATAAAACTATATCACCTTCAACCAGAGTAGTATACACTTGACTATTCTTATCTGAGACCTGAATCAGATTGCATCACTTCACAGGTCATGAAATACTTGAGTTCCTGACAAGCTCCCAGTTACATATGTTTCTATATCAGGGGTGGGCAACAGCCGGCCCGCGGGCCACATCCGGCCCGCGACGATGTTGAATCCGGCCCCCTCGGTAAATGCATAAATATAGAAAATCCATACCTGACTACACTCGCCATAAACGTTCAGCTTAATTCGGTTCAATTGGGAATCGCGGCCAGTACAACAGTAACCAAGTGATTCTACGCAGCGTCAAAGAGTTATTTCCTAATTATTATTGTAGCATCGATCGAACGAAGTTCCTTTGGGTTTGACTTCTTATTGAAAAAAATAATATTGGTGAGAGATATTATGTTTTATGCCTTTTCTAATTATTACAATTTTTAATTTAATATAATTTATAGCCCATAAAATAAGCCAATTAAAAAAAAAAAGAAAAATTGATGCCGAATGCCGCATTTTCAATGATAATTGGACATTCAGATATTTTTTTTAAAAATACATTAATAATTTGGTAATTCAAGTAATATAACATTTTTTAGGTTCTGATTTTTTTTATTAAATCGTTCAATCTATTCCGGCCCGCATCATGATACGAAAATTTCATTCAGCCCGCTGACGAAAAAAGTTGCCCACCCCTGTTCTATATTATATTATGTTATGTTATAATATAATATACGACCACAGATATGAGTTAGTTTTGTTTGGATATGTTTTTTTTGTTTCAATTTAAGAAATTGAAATATTTCTTACAAAATCTGTAAAGTGGGACAAATCTGATTATATTGTAAATGAGAAAGTAAGTACTTATGATGAATGGAATAATTTAAGAGTTGATGATAAAGTTGGTAAGATTCAAGCTGCTATGTTGTCTGCATCTGTGTATTCAATGATGAAGTGCAAGATGGTGGTGAGAAAAAAAGTTTTCTGGTATAACTTGGAATTGTTCACAGCAAATAAAAAAAGTTTAAAGATTAAGAAGGCAGCTGCAGCAATATAAAAAGTTTAGGTTCTTGAACTTTGTTGAGGACAACTAGGTGTGATAGATCAAGAAATCAGTATGTGAATGCAATTAACAATGCAAAGAAGTTGTGCTGACAGGAAAATATGAGAGCACATGGGTCTAAGTATTCACAGAGAACTGTTTTTAAAATGATAACAAATAAAGCATAAATTTACTGATGTAGCATATACTATTGTCTCAAGTTCTTATTACTGTTGGTTAGTCTCAATCTGAAGGCAAGATTTTGTTTCCTAGTGATGAGGTTAAGAATGAATCTCATGAACAAGAGGGCATAAATTCAAATTAAGAAAGGACAGATGTAGAATAGATGTGCGGAAATTTGCCTTTAGCCAGCGGGTGGTTAACTGCTGGAACAAACTTCCATCTGTCGTTATGGAAGTTGACAGGTTGAATAAATTTAAGGAGGAACTCGACAGGCATTTGGATGGAATGGTGTGATTTTTTTTTTTTTTTTTTGGCTGATGCTGCATAAGCTCATACACTTGCTTTCTTGCATCACATGCCACTACTACTACAATGTATAATTACGAAAGAGGATTTGGAGTATGATCCTAATGTAGTTGAGACTGGCTTCTCTATAGGTGAGCTGCCTGAAGTCATGGATCTTGTCAAGGATGGAAAAGCTTCAGGACTAGACTTCATTGAGGCTCAAGTCCTTAAAAGATTCTTTAAACTGAAATTGCAATATCTACTTGACATGTATAACTTCTATATATATTCTAGGATATCTGAAGGTGCTTTCCCCAGCTGATGGAAATCAGCTTTATAAAAAGATAATTTTGAAGACTCCTGACAGCACTCCAGACACCCTTAATAGGTAACTGCCTTGTTACCTATTAAGGCTGAGTGTATGAACAGTTATTTTTATTTATTTTTTTTTTTTAGGAGCATTAGCAACTAAGGCCATATTGCTCCGGGGATATGCGGTGGTCATTCCCTGACCTTTCCGCATCCTCCATATTTGGTGGTCACAGGCTCGAACCCCGGTCTGATCAAGAAGCGTGTGCTACGCACTGCTGCTCCTGCCCACCTAGCTACGGAGGCGCCATGAACAGTTGTGTATCAACTGATGATTACATATAATGCACCAAGTCTTTACTTCGGTAAGCAATATTGGTTTCAAAAAAAGCAACTACTACCAAGGATGCCATAAATATGGGTTTAATATACATGAATGAGCATCAGGGTCGATAAGTCCTTGAAGTGTTTGTAGGCTGTGTGGGGAAGCATTCTGAAGAGAATTAAGGCTACTAACTTTAAGAATTTATACTCTGCATTTAAGAATTATTTTAGTGATATGTTACATAGATCAAGATCTATGTAACATTGGTAAAACTACCATACTGTCAGATCTGACACTGCATTGGGCCCGAGGAGTCAGTGACCCCCACAATTAGTTTTGTATAGCTGTTAAAGATCTGTGGAAGTACATTCCACAAGTTGCTGGAAAGGCCCAGAATTTATAATTTTTCCTCTACTATGCAAGTGCTAAATATACTGAGGAAATGAAAGCTGTTGTACAAGGTTGTCCTCAGGGTTCAGTACTGGGTCCCTTTGCTTGGAACATGGTCTTGGGCAAGTTAGAGATTATGAGTGGGCTGACTTGATAATGATTTGGTCTACATGATCTATGGCAGCATTTCTAAAACTGAGTTCCACCGAACACTAGTGTTCCGTGAAAAATCCTAGTTAATAATTAAAAATATAAAATAAAATAAAATAAAATAAATTTTGCATATTTGTAGCATAAACCACTTTTGTATCATTATAATTTTTAACTTTTTTTTTTTTTTTTCAGTTATTAATATACTGGCATCGACTAACAATCAAATAGACCACAGAACACTATTTTGATGGGCTTTTCATAGAGAAGTATGCATAGAGGTAACAACATCTACAGAAAAATAGCAATGTAGTGATTCAATATGCCATTCATATGCAATTTAGCCTGGAGTATATGAGTTGAAGGAGAGGGGAAGCGAACCGATACAGTAACTAAACATGTATAATTTTTTTTTTGATAATTATCAGTATCTCGAAATATTATTATTAAAATAAATGACCATGGATTTGTGGTTGAAAAGGGGAACTTTAAAACAAGAAGCAAGTACTTCTAGTCTTGCAACTGTGGTCGATGAAAACGAACACAATATTGTCACACTTCAAAGTGAGGATGAACAATCGCAGTCTTTTGTTCCCCAAAAAATCTGAAATGAAAAAACAGGAACCAACTAATAAAAGACCAAAACAAAAGTATGATGACAGTTATTTGAATGTCAACTTTACATGTGTTGGAAATAATAATGCTATTGATTCACAGTGCACTGTATGTAATAAAATATTAGCAAACAGTTCTTTGCCTCCTACTAAACTTGTTTCGTAAGTGTTCCGTAAATATATTGTGAGATAAAGTGTTCCGTAACATTAGCATTAGCATTAGTAGAGGCATTTAATGCAAGAAAGCAAGCTTATGCAGCATCAGCTAAAAAAGTGTGGGAAAAGCAATGCTGATCTATGGTAATTCAAGGTCTGAGATAGGAAATATAGCATTTTTCATACTTGGAGACCTTTTAATTTGGAGTGAGAAAATAAATTAGAGATTTCTTATAAATAAATAATTTTTTATTTATATAATTTTATTATTTTACTTATTTTTATTATTCGGTTTAATTATGTTACGTTAGTGGAATTTAATTATCTCAGAGTTAAATTCTATAACCAAAAAATGTTAAGTAATACCTTAATGTTGCTCAGATACAATTTTTTTTAATTACTAAATATTATAAAGTTACTAAACAGTATTTCTCTAATGAAGAGAGAAAAAATGTATCAAGATATTCCTATTATTAAGATGTACTAAAATAAACATAATTAAATCGATGTAGGTTTGAGTGTTTTATTATCATCAAATAAGTGCAATAACTTAATGACCATAACAATAACTTAATGACCTTAATGACAATAACTTAATAAACTCAATTATAAGGACTTGTAAGGCAACATGCAGCCTTACAAGTCCCCATCGATGACGTGAGGAATTTTTATGGGCCTTTATCACAACGCAGCGAGTTAATCGGTCTCGGGCAATGATAGCATGGTTTTTTCTCCCGGAAACTCGGGTAACTGATTTTGGCCATAAAAATATCACAATCATTCACTATGCCTATCCACTGCGGCTCACACGGGAACCAACTGTCTTTACTATAGCGCCGTTTTTTCATTAAAGGTGCTTATTTGCGTCGCGTACGTAAAACCCCACTAGATTCACGGACATCCCGTCTACTAGTGTTGTAGGGGGGGGGGGATGTCCATGAATCGTGCGATTTTAGATTTATTTCTACCCTCCACTTTATATATTCTTTTGCGAACTATCATCACGTCTACAGTTAAGAGGCAATCGTAACCTTGACAATTTGAACACTTTTAAACATCTGTCGAACTCAATAATAAATCCACATGCAAAATCCTCGGTAAAACACAGAAAACATACATAATTATTCATATAAAATCACCGCATTTAAATGAAGTGTGCCACAAACATTTCCTGTGGACTAAAGAATGAAAATTAACTTCCTTTAATGTGTCTTGGATAAAATATTCTCTTAGCTGGAAAAAAAAAAAGGGGGGGTGGAGTTTATTCATATATAAATTGATATTCGAATATAATAAAAACTGCTGTTGTTTTTTTTTTATTTTGTAATTTAAACCCTCGTATTTCGCTATCTCTGCAAAGTCTGTATGTTATTATAAAACATTGCGCAGAGGTGAACTAATTCAGGACACCTAAATATATATTCCTTATTAAATTAAAACACTACACAATTCATTTTGTACACGTATATAACTCACCAGAAACATTCACTGTGATAACGGCATAACATTTATTATATATACAAATATATATGTACACAAATTCCCACATAAATAATTTCCAACCAGAATAACACACGATAACGGGAAAGTGCGTTCAAGTTTGGCAAATTCAATTAGCCCGCGCCAAGGTTTTTACCACTTGAAAAGTAGAACGTGAACCGCGTGATTCAACTAAGCGAAAAACATTGGTGCCTTTTCAGTTTTGCGTTTTCGTGCTACCGAAACTTTCGAACATCCGTTATTTTATCTAAATAATATATTACAAATACTACAGATTTACAGTCCAAGAAAACATGTTTTCTGTTTCTTCACATAAAACGCATATCTAGACCCAAACACATCAAGTAATGTAAATCTGCAGGAAAAAGTGTTTTTTTTCTTTTGTTTTTTTTTACGTCTGTAACTACTGATTGATGAAATCATATCTTCGCTTCAACTAAATAATTAATTACAGGTAATGACTTTTCACAACCAGAGTTGGTTAAGTTATCAACACACATTAAAATCTGTTTTATTTCTTTTATTATTTTTATTTATTTATTGTTATATATATTTTTTTATGAAATCCCGAACACAAACGGTATTGGTACCGTGCATTTGTTGAGGGTAGAAGATACTTGTTAAAATATGGGAAATATGCACAAAAGATGACTGTCCTAGAAAACTGAAGCAGAACGAGTAAATGAGGAAGAGTTAGTTCTGTGAGTTTGAAGCTGGACACTGAAAGGATGTTGAGGCAACCAGTTGACATCCATTCCCTGGTTCGTGTTTACACTGGTTCGGAAGAGTGCGGTTTAATCACGCCAATTCACACGAGCTGAGACCAAGGAAGTTATATATTTAGGTGTCCTGAACTGTCCGGCCTCTAAAACCATTTTCATCAAATTCCGTAGAATCAGAATAATAATTAAGGCGGACAATTGTCGCGGGTGCATCGAAGCTGAAGATTTAAAAAGCATATGTGTGTGTGTTACTGTAAAAGCCCGAAATTCTGATTTTTATCCAATTGAATGATAAATGTCGGAATACTGTACACCACGAATGTGCAAATTTTGCACTATTTACCTAAATGCCTTCTTGGGGTTTAGAACTACACCTACCAAATACGCGTGTATATATATATATATTTCAAGACCAAGTGGTTGAAAATGTTACATGCATTTTCACTTATCTTTGGGGGGGGGAAACACTACTCACCGTGAATGTGACACTTTCGTTAGTTTGGCATGGTAAATACTGACAGAGCAATTCGTGAAAGTACCACTTTCGTATTTCTGGGATGTACAGTAGGTGGGGGAGGACAGCTCGTGCATGTTGTTACATGTATGGTTTTGTTTGTCTCAGTTTGGCAATCAGTATTACTGTTTAGTTGTCCTTTTGTAACATCTCATTTTCGCGGTCAAAAGTAAAATTTGGAACGCACTTCAAATGGAATCAGATTTAGAAGATGAAGATTGCGATCCCTTGAATGACTTCAGACGACGATAAAAATGATGTACCCTCCGATGACGATAGTGACTCATCACTTATGGCTTCGATGTGCATGTACTTATCCCCAGTTTAAAAACTGTTGAGACATTTTTTTGGGGCCAGGCCATTCAGAAATGGAGTGTAACTCAATGCACTCTAAAGTTGGGAGAAAAGACAAGTATGTACCCGTATATGTCCCTGAGGGATGGGCCCAAATAATTAGAGGCTTATGGTTAAAACCTACACCATTCTATGTAAATATCATGCAATGCGACGCCTTTTGCGATTTTACTTTTCTCGCCCCAAACAACTTAAAAAGGTGCTATTCCTTGGAGAAAAGTCTGCAAAAAAGGACTGGCATGTCACAATGTTTTACAAAACAAACTACAAAGATAAATTTATAACAGTAAACCTAAAAAGACCTAAAGGAAAATCCATTGCTGGATTTTCCTTTAGGTCTTTTTAGGTTTACTGTATGATATACGAATTACCTCGTGATAATGAGGTACTTCGCATGTGCCAATATTTGACAATACCGAAGGAGTATCACAATTTCTATTTAAATTTAAAAGCATCAGTAGAAATATAGGATAATTTAACAGCACCGGATTTGTGAAGAATATGAAGATGATATTGAAATTTAATTTATACTAACTTGTATGTTATTGTAATCAAACATGTTATTAATATATTTTTCATTTATTATTCTAACCTCGTTTTATTAATAAAATATTCATTTCTGACCAACTTTTTTTCCCTTTTTTTTTTTTCACCTTTTCAATTCTTTATGAATCTGACAAAATTTCAAACTTCGCAATGCCAAAACAGCGAAAGTGCTTTTTAGGCCCCTACATAATGGCAATCTTAAATTACCAATATGGATTAAAAACAACATCTCTGGAAGGTACTTATAAAACATTTAGTTAAATAACTTACAAACTTAAAAGTCAAAAAAATCTTCAAATACGTTTTTCTCAAAACTATCTTTTTGGAGATTCGTGGTTTTGGCGTGGGATCGACGATATGTTATGCAACCAAATTTTGCAGGGAGAGAGATTTCTAACCCCCCCCCCCCATGCCCTTCTTTAAAATAAAGTGATGGGCCAGGAAATTATTGCTGCCCCCCCCACCCTACTCGATGTCCGATCCAGTTTTTGAACAAGGACATAGGGAAGATATATCCTATCCTCAAAAGACTGTTGGTTACAGTGTGATATGGAAAGCATTGACCTGGTTCATTCACTTTTAAACAGGGGGGTAGGGTATATAATGAATGAACCAGTAATGTCGAACAATTGATATTTCGGACCTTTCCATTCTGAATACGGTGACTATGCTACCAAGAATACCTTGCAAGGATAGGATCTCCATAGGAATTTTGACACACCTATGACCAAATATCAAAAATGCACCTTTTTCATAAATATAATAATATTTCTGCACAACTAAATTATAAAAAATAATAATTAGTAAATTATTACCTGTATAGTGGTACCTTTATTTTAAAAAATGATGCTTTTTATATAATAATAACTGTCATATTAAAATAAATTATAGATTCAGTTATCTTAAATCTAATGCCAATTGGCACCTTTGGCCAACAGTCACAATACCAAAGTTATGCCTCTGTATATCACCTCCATACCCTTGTTTAAAAATTTAAAACATAATGAACAACTGATGTGGAACAATGTAATTATCCAGGCTTCATATTTTAGACTTTTACCAAAGCCAAGTGATAAATCCTACGATTTACTGGTTTGCAAGCTTCTACTGTGCGTGAGTTACTTTAGCTTTGAAATACTGAATTAAAGTCTGCCAAACTTCACTTTTTCTGACAGAATTGGAGTTATCGGTTCCCTCAACTGCTGCACATTAGTTGTGTATGATTCCTTTCACTTCTAAGGTGGTACTTGTGCATAAGTCTACTTTGATATTCTGTGCCAGAGACTTATTAATTTGAAATCTCCTCATCTTCTCTTTTCAATTTTCTCTGGCTTAAAATCTCTACCCCATTCTATCAAATTCATTTGCTACCTCTATTGTTCTCCCAACCCCACTAATCACTTAGAACTCTAACTTCCTTTCTTTTAAACTTGTTTTTCTCCAGTCCAATTTTCCCTGCAGTAAGGTAATTTTCCTTGGCAATTTTAATGTTCACTACTCCACCTCTCTTCCATTTTCTAATCACACAGACCCAGTTGGTCTTGATGTTGAGGCTTTTGTAACAACCAATGATCTTGCACAGACTGTCCATATTCCTACCAAAATACAAGACAATCCTTACCACCATCCCAATACCCTCGATTTTCTCATGAACAACTCTTCAAAGAACACAGTTGTTCCTCAAAACACCTCTGATCACAACTTGGTAATGGTCTCTTCTCTAATGAACCCTTTTTCTCGCAGCTATTCTCAGCCTAGTGTTGTTTGGAGTTACAAAAAAAAGCAAAATGGGATGATCTGAGGGATTCTCTTCCTTTTCCTTTGTTGGATTACTGTTTTAAATCTTCTGATGTCAACATTTGCTCATATCGTGTCAGTGAAATTATCCTTGCAGGGATGAAATCCTTTATTCCACACTCCATCTTAAAATCTCATCCTTTTTTAAAAATGTGCTAAGGCTGCTCAAGATAAGAATGTTGCACACTGAAATTGTACAACATTCTTATCTTACAGATCTCCAGGTTTGTATGCTGCCTACTCTAAAGCTTTCAACAATTGTAAAGCAATTATTAATCAGTCCAAACTAGATTTTGAACAGGCTAGGATACAAAACTTGCTTCTTGTCCAAGAAGATGTTGAGCATTCTGGTCTCTTGCCAGAGCTATTTTTGGCCACAACATCTGCCCTAATTAAAACTTGACCCTGCATCCTACTTTTCTTCTAACTCTTGTATCGATGATCTTATTAAACCATCTCCTCCCATTCTCAGACATGCTACTCAATGCCTCCTGTGGTCTTCCATCTAAAGTATGTCAGAAGAATTTTGAACATTCTTGATGCCAAGAAAGCATCAGATCCTGAAGGTCTCTCTCTCTCCACTTGTTCTCAAAACCTGTGCTCCCGGGATTACTCGCCTGCTCTGTTATGGATTACCCCAATTGTAATCTCTCTTTGCATAAGTACAGGGTTGTTAAAATTAAAGTATCCTTATATAGAGGGCTCTGGAGCAAGTTCTAAGGCTCGTACTGAAGAGAAATTTGGAAAACAGGTACAATAAAGAACGTGCTCGCCATTTATTGGGGGAAAAAAAATTGTTACAAAATTTGTCGCTATATGGCGCTGTGGCAATACAAAATACTTGAACAGTGCTACAATTGTTCAATGTATCCTCCATTTTGGTCAACAACAGTTTCCATGCAAAGAACAGCATTTTCCACAGCAGAACGTGCTATGGAAGAACCTGGTTCTTCAAAAAACCCCACAACCAGGAGTCGCATAGGGTGAGGTCCGGTGATTGGGGTGGCCAAGATGTCTGGAAACAACGACTGATGACCCATTCGTCTGTAAAGTGTGGCCTTAGCAATCTTTGGACACAACAGTGGATGTGGGGTGGCACACCCTCTTGCATGAATATGGTATTCTGAAAGCACCCACGTTGTTGCAGCTCTAGTATTGCGAAATTTGCCAACATTCCATAATATCGCTGTCTAGTGACGGAACAGGTGTGGGGTCCAGTTGGTGTTACCTGTCCAAAAAAATATGGCCCAATCATGAATGTGGCCATGAATCCACAGCCACATTCATGATTGGGCCATATCTTAGTTACGATTATGCAAATAACTTGCATTATTTGCACAATCGTAACTAAGATAGTTATGCGCCATAGAGTGACAAATTTTGTAACTATTTTTTTTTTTTTTTTTTTTTTCAATGGCGAGTGCATTCTTTATTGTACCTGTTGTCCAAATTTCTCTTCAGTACAAGCCTTAGAACTCACTCCAGAGCCCTCTACATAGGGATACTTTAATTTTAACAACCCTGTATGTCACAAATATTGCTTCCTCCGTATCTGAAAAACTGGGTTTTCTCTTTCACTCTTGGTATTACTTTTCTTTTAAATAACTACTCAATCTGTACAAATCTCAAATCCAAGCTACCACAGAATACTGTCCCTACATCTGGAGCTGGGTCCCCAAAATTTCTCTCAGACTTTATATTCTAGCCTCCATTCAAAAGATTGCAGTTAGGTTAATTAATAATTAGACTTTCTGTTTCTGCTGCATGTATTTTCTACAGATTCTTTCATGGGTACTGTTCTTCAGAATTGGCTTCTGTAGCTGCCCTCTCTCTCTTCAAAACCAGTTTAAACATGTTCCACAACCAGTCAACATTCATTTACTGTACAACTTCAAACTCATAGAACCAACTTTTCTTCTTCCTCATTTATTCTGTTTTATTGAACAATCTTCCTTCACATATATTTCCTGTAAATTAGAATCTACAGAAAAATCAAGTCTAGTATTTAAAAGTATCTTCTTCTGTCTTCTCAACCTTCAACTCACACACAGTACTAAGTACTATAGGTTCTAATACCATTCAAATTTGTGGTTTTCGTTAAAAAAAAATTATGCACACAGCTAAGGGGCATAATTTTTTTTTTATTTTGACCCTAATGTATGCATACCCAGTTACTGCTCTCCATTGATTATTTATAGGGGTTTCCTGGAATGGTGGCTATGGCAAAGGTTTGCATTACCTTCCAACCTGTACAAACTGGAGACACTGTGGGCAAATGAGGCCAGATCAGAGCTATGGATTTTATGTCACCCCATTTCAGTGCCATTCTGGTTGGTTGCACACAGTGACTGAACACTACTGACTGACTTTTTGGTAGGCATTCCGAAATTTTAAAATGAAATTCACTGGACAACTGAATTTAAAATGTTTCAAGCTATTTGCATAGGATCCCACATGCACTGGGATAAAAATTACCCAATGAATCTTAAAAAAACAATATAGTTTAAAAACACATACATATGGCCCTCTCCACTCTTCAGTACTTTTTAAGAGCATCTCCATCTATTACATACTGAGAGGGGGGGGATCTTTAATTCCCCTGACAACCTTTTTTCTTTTTCTTTTTGCATCCAGTTCCCTTGAAACCACATCATAGTAATCAATCAAATTGGTCAAACAAGACTTCTCCTTAACAAACCCATGCTGTGTCTCAATTGTTAATGCAGTGTTGTCTAGATAATCCTGCAATGCTTCTTTAATCAGAGACTCCATTATTTTCCCCGGAACAGAAGTTAAACTAACAAGTCTATAATTAATATCTATAATAAAAATACCCTGAAGCCAGAATACACAGCAAGAGGTTCTGTAATGCATAACATGAGGCTCTGTAATACTAACAGAGTTAACAGATCCTTAAAATCTAGAAACAGATGAAAATACTTATTTCACTTGAAAATAAAAATAAATATGTAAAAATTAATTTTAAAAAACTATTTGAGGTTACTTTTAAAATGTATTCCACAATTCAAAACTGCACTATGCTTTCTTAATCAACTGGAATTATCACTCCTGTGAATTTTGTGCCTTGACATCAGTGGTTCAACAACAGGGATGCTACCCTTCCCTGTGGGCATTTCAAGATCTTGAGGAAGGAGATGGGACTGCTGTTGAATATACACAAATACACTAAAATCTCTTTTTACAAATATTCACTTATTGAATTTTTACATTAATTGATTCAAAAAATTAGTACCCCTCTCAATAATACACAGGGAAATCATGCTACAATTACACCATGCTATGCAGTGTGTATGTTGCCAAATCTGCTTACAGTTGACAGTGAATTCTTGTGTATGCCACAGACTGTCATAGAATCAAAGGATAATAAATATATTAACAAGTGGCCATAGGCAGAGGTGAAAGTGATTCTTGCACTGCTTGAATTAAAACATGCAGCAGCCTGGAAAACAAGATGTCAGAGATTTCAAGCCGTGCTGTGGTTTATCACAGAACAAGTAAATACATGGACTGTACTAGGGTAATTAAGAGTAAAAACATGTGCATGTATACTTGCATGTACACTAATGCTAGGAGCATTGTAAATAAATTTGATGAATTTGAAGTACTGAACAAATCAAATGTAGAGATTGTGGGGATATCAGAAAGATGGTGTCACTCAGATATAACAGATTCATAATTTGAATATACAGAGTTCGATGTGTACAGAAAGGACAGGAGGGGTTATGCTCTTAGTTAAGAAGCATATAAAATCTAAGGCAGTGCATCCAGTGGACATGGCTGGCCGTGTGCAATGTTGAGTCAGTTTGGTGCGACATAAAAGCTGAAAAAACAAAAATGAGAGTAGGAGCGTGCCATAGGTTTAATGACTGTGACGAGTATAACGAACAACTGTAGAGATGTATAGAGTATGCCAGTAAATGAGATTACCTTATAATGGGGGCCTGACTTTTCAGATGTTGATTAGAATTTGTTGGTTGGTCTCTCCAACACTAGCAAGGTTTTTGTGGATTTACTGGATGACTGTTTTCTACAGCAGCATGTTAGAGAGGCAACAAGAGAAAGAAATGCTCTTGATCTATCATCTGTGATCCTTCATGCATAAAGAATATGCAGAAAAAAGATACACTATGTAATAGTGATCACAATGTATTCATATGGGTTAAAGATATAGCTACTGTCAAAGGCAAGGGCTTTTACTTTCAAAAAAGCCAAAGCCCTTGCCTTTTAACTTTTATGAAAGTAAAATCCATCTGAGACTGCTGCAGTCTCAGATGGATTTTAAGTTCTTATGCAGTGGGCCCAACAGATGAAGTTACCAACAGCAAATTCTAAATGGGAAGCATTTGGGGATGTTATCATAGAAGCCACTAGGCTTTTTAAACCAAGAGATGCAGTTCAAGGCATAAACCTAAAAGTATATCGAATGAGCTGATGAGACTCGTGGCAGCAAAGAAAAATGCAAGAGATGCATATAACTTATCAGGCGATGAAGACACCTACATAGTAAATAAAGTAGCCTGTAATCAAGTCACAAAGAAGGTGGTTAGGCTAGCTAAGGCAGATTACGAGGTCTGGAACAGAATGCAAAGATTTATCTACTCGTGTAAACAGTAGAAGGAAGGGGCTGAATCACATTGGTCCACTACATACAAATGAATTAACTGTTCATGATCCTGCTCATATTGCAGACAAACTGAATAAATATTTTGCATCTACATTTACACACGACGAATTTTTAAGGGCTTGGAATGCCACAACTGAATCAAATTCTGGTAGGGAACTGAATAAATTTGTGATAACTGACAGAAAAGTGGAGGATAAATTGTTAAAGCCAAATGTACCTAGGGTGGATGGGGAGCAGTGAGGGATTAAGGGCAAGTTGCTATGGGGAACAGGCTTAGAGGGGAACAGGTATCCTGTGTGTTATCAGACACTCAGGCTAAAACACTGATGGATCCAATATCTCTATTACAGAAGATTTAGGAGAAGTCCAGTTGGCCTGCCTCCCTAAAATCCACTCATGTACACCTTCTCGATGGTAAGCCCTGTTACATCAATTAGGTGGCAACGAACGTACAGAGTGGTTCTCTTCAAGACGCCTGGTCAGCGTGAAGAGGAAAAGACCAAACCCTCCAGCATATGACAGCACAACAAAACAAATGGCCCTCAGCGGCTTTCACTCCCCCTCTTACGGCAGCGAGAGGATCAGAGTGGAAGCAGAGGATGCTAAGAATCTCTGGGTACGACCAGGCTGCCATGAACGGAAACTGAACTTGGCCTGTTATAACTTAAGATCACTCATCGGTGAAGACAGGATATTACAGCTGGAAAAGGAATTAGAAAATGTGAATTGGAATATCATCGGTTTGGCTGAAACAAGAAGAAATGAATCACTTATAAGTTCATCAAGTGGAAATCTGCTGTACACCAATGGAAACAGTGAAAGGAGTGAAGGTGGAGTTGGGTTTCTGGTCCATAAAGATTTTAAAAACAACATTTTGGAATTCAAAAGTACATCACCAAGGGTGTTAAGACTAATACTCAAGATTTCTAAGTGGTACAAGCTAAAGATTATAATGATTTATGCACCAACGTCGAGCCATGATGATGAAGAGGGTGAAGAAATGTACACCGAAATTGAGTCTTCTAGATGAGCAGAAAACCCACTACACTATTATTATGGGGGACTTCAATGCTAAGGTTGGAAAAAGGCAAAACAGTGCAGAAAGAGCAACTATAGGAAATTTTGGAATTGGTGAAAGAAATAAAAGAGGTGAAAGACTTGAATTTTTTTTTTTTTTTTTTGTAGTTGTTGGCGCATAGGCTTCTGTGGCCATAATGCACCTCCCAAGGTTTTTGCAGTACTTTGATCCAAGCCCGAGGCGGGTATCGAACCCGCGACCTTTGGGTTGCTAGGTAGGCACTTTACCCACCCGGCTAGCCCGGTCGGCAAAAGACTTGTGGAATTTGCAGAATCTCAAGGACTGTCAGTAATGAACACTTTTTTCAAGAAAAGGGTGAACAGAAAGTAGACATGGAAGAGTCCAAATGGATTAACAACTAATGAAATCTACTTCATCCTCACTAAAAGAAGATATATTGTGAATGATTTTACCGTCCTGAATAAGGTAAATGTTGGAAATGATCACAGAATGGTAAGATGTACACTTGATAGAGATGTAGGAAAGGAAAAAACTGACTCGAGTAAATAATACAAATGTCTTTGAGATAACAGAGGAGAAAAAGCAGTATGTACTGGAACTTAAGAACAAGTTTGAGCTTCTGCAGACTGCTCAGGACCAAGATATCGACGAGGAATACTACAACTTTCTGAAAGTGATAAGGCCCAAGAAACCTATAGGGAAAAAGAAATCCAAAGAAGAAAAAATTAGTTAAGAAACACTTGTCATGATGAACCGAAGACGACAAATGAAGAGCAACAAAAACACTGACAGGGAGAAAATTGAGTTATGCAAAGCCATTAGAAAGAGGCTCAGAGAGGACATAAGAAGATTTAACACAAGAAAAGTAGAACAAGCATTAAGGGAAAACAAAGGATTTAAATCAGCAGCCTTGAGCAGTAATACAGAAAGACAAATGATACTGAAACTGAAGAATAGCAATGGTGTACTTATAAACAGCAGAGAAGGCATAATTCAAATAGCAAAAGACTACTAAAGAGAATTACACAAGAAGCAAGGGAATGATGCCAGCAGTGGGGAAGATGGATTACAAAATAGCAACACATACAACATACCCAATATTTTTCCTGATGAGGTAGAACATGCATTGAAGAAAATGAAGAATCAGAAAGCCCTGTGGGAAGATGAAGTTACTGTAGAGTTGTTAAAATTGGGAGGAAGAGATAATACAAAAACTGGCAAAGCTCTTCCACAAAGTGCATTAGAAAAGGTGTGAACCTAAGCAGTGGAATAATGCAATCATAGTTTTGCTGCATAAGAAAGGAGATAAATCAGAAATTGGAAATTATTGACCAATTAGCTTGTTATCCCATATCTACAAGTTGTTCACAAGGGTCATTACTAACAGATTAGATAGAATACTTGATGAGAATCAACCGAAAGAGCAAGCTGGCTTTAGGACAGGATTCTCAACTATGGATCACTTTCACATAATATCACAGCTAATGGAGAAAGCAAATGAATATAAAACACCATTATGCCTGGCATTTGTGGATTATGAAAAGGCATTTGACTCCATACAGCATAGGGCAATGTTTCGGGCAATGGAAAGACAAGGCATAGATACCCCATATATTATGATTTTGAAGAAAATATGAGAGTGCCACCTCCTTTATTACACTAGACAAAGACAGTAGGAAATTTAAAATCGAGAAAGGAGTTAGACAAGGAGACACAATACCTCCGAAGCTGTTTACTGCTGCCCTTGAAGCTTTCAGAAGATTAGACTGGTCGCAGAAAGGAATCAATGTGAACGGAGAGTACCTAAACCATTTACGATTTGCAGATGACATTGTGGTCTTAAGCCACGATCCCAAAGAATTAGAAGAAAATCTTAATCAGTTATGCACAGTTAGCAAGGATTTTGGACTAAAGATGAATATCGCTAAAACAAAAGTAATGATGAACAAGTATGCCACAGAAAGGAAAATAATGATTGAAGGAGCAGTAATTGAAAAGGTGGAGTCATATACTTATCTGGGACAAGTTATTAGCTGTAATAATGATAAATGGCTGGAAGTCAAGAGAAGAATAAATTTTGGATGGATAGCATTCAGGAAATATAGTCACATACTGAAGAGCAATATCCCAGTTTGTCTGAAACATAAAATAATGAACCAATGTATACTCCCCACCATGACTTATGGAAATGAAACTTGGGCACTCACCAAAATAATGGAAGAGAAGCTGAGAACTACACAGCGAAGAATGGAACAAATTATATTGGGAATCAGACTGTTAGATAAGAAGAGAAACACATGGATAAGGCAGCAAACTCAAGTAAAGGATATTCTTATCAAAACTAAAAGAACTAAAATGGTCTTGGGCAGGACACATAACTCTAAGACATGATGACAGATGGACTAAGAAAATAACAGAATGGTACCCAAGAGGAGCTAGAAGAAAACCTGGAAGACAAAGGTGGAGATGGATAGATGAAATTCATGAGTTTTTGGGTAGTAAATGGATGGCCAGTGCTCAAAATAGAAGGAACTGGAAAGTTGCTGGAGAGGCCTTCATCCTGCAGTGGATTGAAAATGGCTGATGATGATGATGATTCTGCTACTATGAATAAAGGGATGGTTGAGTGGGAGAAGACATTTGGTAAGGCCACTCCTTCCAAGGGTTGCCTTACCAAGAAAGGCTTCAATTCTGTAAATTGCAGCATCTGGAGACTAGACACCTGAGAGAAAATCTGATTGACATATTCAAGGCTTTGAATGAACTAAGCAAGCTCGGTGCAGGTATGACATTCTTTGTATTGTACAGATTACACACAAGGGAGCATAAATTCAAACCAAGGAAGGATGGTTACAGAATATATATGCATAAGTTTGTCTTAACCCGGCGGGTAGTTGACTGTTTGAACAAACTTCCATTTGTTGCTGTTGTGGAAGAAAATAGCTTTAAAAAAGTTCAAGGAAGAACTAGACAAATTATTGGAGATGGACAGATGATGTGGATTTTTTTTTTTTTTTTTTTGCTGATGCTTTATAAGCTTGCTTTTTTTTGCATCATTCTCCACTACTAATACTAAGACAGAGTTGTTATTCATGGGCACTGCTCTTCTTTAGCACTAGAAGAAGCATATGATGCAAGAAAGAGAGCTTATACAGCTTCAGCCAAAAAAAAAAAAAAAACCTTCCCATTTCACCCATCCATTCGCTCCAAATGTTTGTCAAATTCTGCCTTGAATTTATTAAAGTTGTCAACTTCCACAATAACAGATGAAAGTTTTTTCCAGCAATCAACCACCCACTGGCTAAGGGCAAATTTCCACACATCTATTCTACAACTGTCTTTCCTCAATTTGAATTTATGTCCCCTCGGGTGATTTGGGCAAGAGAAAGAATCCCATCAGCATTGAGCATGTTCAAACCATTCAAAGACTTATACACTTCAATCAGATCATCTCGCAGGTGCCTAGTCTCCAGACACTGTAATTTGCAAAACTTAAACCTTCTTTGTAAGAACAGCCCTTCGTTCCATTCATTAATCTTGTTGCCTTTCTCTGTACTCGTTCCAGCAGTTCTACATCCTTCCTAAAATGTGGCCTCCAGACATGTATACAGGACTCAAGGTGTGGCCTTACCATTGTCATACACAAGGGGATAATCACATCCTTTTCCCTGCTAGAAAAATTCCTGTATATCATTGACACCACGAGCTACTCTTGCAGACCATCTGCACTGCTCAGAAAACTTCATATCTGACTGCACAATTATCCCCAGGTCCTTTTCGTTCTCTACCACCCTTGGTGTAGTACCACACAGTTGATATGTTACTCTGGGGTCACTGCTTTCCATATGCAGTACTTTGCATTTGTCAATGTTAAACTTCAGTTTCCACCTCTCAGCTCATCTGCTCAACTTTTCGAGACTCTGTTGCTGTAGCGAACTGTCATTAGTCCACGAAGAGCTATTTATTATTATTGTTATTTGGTTTTTTTTTAGGAGCATTAGCAACTAAGGCCATATTGCTCCGGGTTATGCGGTGGTCATTCCCTGACCTTTCCGTATTTGGTGGTGACAGCATTAGCATTAGCAGAGGCATTTGATGCAAGAAAGCAAGCTTATGCGGCATCAGCCAAAAAAAAAAAGGAAAAAAGGGGGAAAAAAAAACCCACTTCCACTTCACCCCTCTTGTTCATTCAAAATACCTGTCCAGCTGAGCCTTAAACTTATTTAAGTTATCAACCTCCACTACAAGAGATGGAAGTCTGTTCCACCAACCAACCACCCGCTGGCTAAAGGCAAATTTCCGCACGTCTATCCTACATCTGTCTTTCCTCAATTTGAATTTATGCCCTCTCAGGTGATTTTTCAGGCTCGAACCCCGGTCTAATCAAAGAAGCATGTGCTATGCACTGCTGCTCCTTCCCACCTGGCTACGGAGACGCCTCCCATGAAGAGCAATGACCATTGATTACCACTCTGGTTCTCCCACTCCATCATCCCTTTATCTATAGCAGTAATTGGCCTCTAATGCCACACTGCTCCAATTTGTGCAGCAGATTGTTGCATATGCTTCCATGTGCAACAGAATCAAAAGACTTCCTAAGATCCAAGTATATGATATCAGAATTAATCTTTGCATCCAGTTCCTTTGTAATCACATCATAGTATCCAATTAAATTTGTCAGATAAGACTTCCCTTAAAAAAACCCATGCTGTGTCTGAACTATAACTGGTGTCTTGTCTATAGATGATCCTGCATTGCTTCCTTAACTAGTAACTATTATTTTCCCTGGAACGGAAGTCAAACTAACAGGTCCTGTAATTACTCATGTCACCCTTTGATCCCCCTTCGTGAATTGGGGACACATTTGCACATCTCCAATCCATGGGGACCCCCCAGAAACCAAGGAAGCTTTCATAATTATGGCTAAGAGTTTGCTTATTTCCTTTGCTGCATCCTTTAATGTAACTGTATAGATCCCATCCATCCACAAAATCATGTAGCTTCCTGTTAAAGAGTTTGATAAACTTCTGGCATTCCCCTCCTTTGAATAACTCCTCATGTGTAAATGTAGATGCAAAATACTCATTCAGTTTGTTAACAGGATCATCAACAGTTGAACCATCGATATCAAGCGGACCAATCTGATTCATCCCTTTCCTTCTAGAGTTTACATAAATAAAGAACTCTTTGCTACTTTTCTTTGCATCCATTGCCAAAGATTTCTCATAATCTGCCTTTGCCTGCCTAACTTCCTTTGTAACTTGATTACACACCAGCTTCTATTTACCGTAGGCTTCTGTGTCACCTGTTAATTTATATGTATCCCATGCATTTTTCTTCTCTGCCACATGTCTCATGATTTTATCTGACATCCATGTAGGCCAGTGCTCCTTGAACAATATTTCTTCGTTGGTATGAAAAGCCTAGTAGCTTCCAAGATTAATTCTTTGAATGCTTCCCGTTTAGAATTTGCTGTTGGTAACATCATCAGTTGGTCCTACTGTATAGATTTAAAAACTTTCTTAGAATTTAAAAAGCAAAATCCCTTCCTTTTACCCCTGATGATAGTTACTCCTCAGCACACTGCCACCTAGTAATCCCATTTTGCATTACAAGATGCAAAATGGGATTACTAGGTGGCAGTGATACAAAATGGGATGACCTGCGAGACTTCCTTTTCTTCTTCTTTTCCATGGTCAGATTACTGTTTCAAAACTTCTGATGTCAACATTTGCTCAGATCGTGTCAGTGAAATTATTCTTGCAGGAATGGAATCCTTTATCCCACACTCCACTTTAAAATCTCATCCTTTATCTAAACCTTGGTTTTCCAATAAATGTGCTAAGAGAAGAATGTTGCATATCGTAATTGGCTTGTTTATAATTCTTCAGTTTCATTTTCTGCCTACACCAAAGCTCGCAACAATTGTAAAGCAGTTATTAATCAGTCCAAACTAGAGTTTGAACAGGCTAAGAGTAGAAAACTTGCTTCTTGCCCTAATGGTAGCCGAGCATTCTGGTCTCTTGCCATAGCTATTGGCCGCAACTTTTGCCCATCTCTGCTCCCACCTCTGTCCAAACCAGATGGTTCTGTTGTCACTTCAGCCAAGGATAAAGCTGACCTGCTAGCATCCAATTTTGTTTCCAGCTCATGTATTAATGATCTTGGTAAAACACCTCCCACCATTCCCAACACGCTCCATTCAATGCCTCCTGTGGTCTTCCGTCAAAAGGATATCAGAAGGATTTTGATGAATCTTGATGCTAAGAAAGCTCCAGGTCCTGATGGTATTTCTCCACTTGTTCTCAAAACCTGTGGTCCTGATCTTACTCCTATTCTTTGCCGCCTTTTTTCACTTTCTTATTCCAAAGGTGTTTTTCCTTCTGATTGGAAATTTGCTCATATCCAGCCAGTTCCTAAAAAGGGTGACAAATTCCTCCCATCCAATTATCGTCCCATTACAATTACTTCTACTCTTTCTAAAGTAATGGAGAAATCAATTAACCGCCAGCTCTTAAACTACCTAGAAACCTTCCGTCTGATCAACAATCGCCAGTATGGATTCCGTCAGTGTCGATCCACTGGTGATATTCTGGCTTATGTTACCCATTTATGGACTAATTCAATGGAAAGGTTTGGTGAAACACAAGTAGTTGCTCTTGACATCTCAAAGGCTTTTGATCGTGTTTGGCATCAAGGTCTTCTAAACAAGCTTCCATCTTATGGTTTGCCAACTGTTTTTAGTAATTGGCTATCCAGTTTTCTCTCTGATCGCTCACTGAGGGTGATGGTAGATGGTTCTCTGTCTTCTAACTTCTCCATTAATGCCGGTGTCCCCCAAGGTTCAGTTCTTTCCCCCACTCTTTTCCTCTTGTATATTAATGACATTCTTCCATTGACTGGAAATCCTATCCATAGTTTTGCCAATGATAGCACATTGCATTCCACTTTCCATTTTGAGAAACCTTTTCCTGCTCAATCAGCTTTAATTTCTCAAAAATCTGCTACCAATTCCTTAAATGTCGATCTTCAGGTAATTCTCCAGTGGGGCAAAGACAACTTAGTTGATTTCAACTTTTCTAAAACTCAGTCTATAATGAAGGATTTTAACTTCCCAGATATTGACTGGAACTTGTGGGAACTGGAAGATTTTTGTGGATGTATTGGATGACTGTTTTCTTTAGCAACATGTCCGAGAGGCAACCAGATGGATAATCTTGATCTGATTATCACTAGTGATTCTTCATGCATTAAGAATCTGTAGATAAAGGAACCACTAGGTGACAATGTTAACAGTGTACTGATGTGGAATTTACTTAAAGATGTAACTACCATCTGAGGTAAGGGGAAGGGTTTTTGCTTTCGTAAAGGTAACTACAGTGGTCTCATTCTGTTAAATTCTAAACAGTGGGATCAAATGATGATGTTACCAACGGTGAATTCTAAAGGGGAGACCTTCAGGGAATTAATCTTTGAGTGTACTAGGCTTTTCATACCAACTAAGAAATACTGTTCAATGTTTAGGCCTAAATGCACATCAGATGAATTAATGGGGCTAGTGGCAGAAAAGAAAAATGCATGGGATGCATATATAGATGGTTTAACTATTGATGATCATGCTCGGGTAGCTGATAAACTGATGAGTATTTTGCATCTACATTCACACATGAGAAGTTATTCAAAGGAGGAGAATGCCAGAAGTTTATCAAACTCTAACAGGAAGCTACAGGATTTTGTAGAGCTGAGAGCAAAGTCGAGGAGAAATTGTTGAAGTTAAACATAAGGAAGGCACCCAGGGTGGATGGGATCTATCCAGTTACATTAAAGGGTGCAGGAAAGGAAATAAGAAAACCCTTAGCCATAATTATGAAAGCTTCCTTGGTTTCTGGGGGATCCCCATGGACTGGAGATGTGCAAATGTGTCCCCAATTCACAAAGGGGGACACGAATAATTACAGACCTGTTAGTTTGACTTCTGTTCCAGGGAAAATAATGGAGTTACTGGTTAAGGGAGCAATGCAGGATCTTCTAGACAAGACTGTAGTTATAATTCAGAGACAGCATGAGTTTGTTAAAGGGAAGTCTTGTCTGACAAATTTGATTAGATATTATACATGTGGTGACAAAGGAATTGGATGCAAATAATAATTTTAATATTATATACATGGATTTTAGGAAAGATTTTGATACTGTTACACATGGAAGACTACTGTACAAATTGGAGCAGCATGTAGGGTTGTCAAGTTGTCCTAAAAAAAAAAAAGGAAGATTTTTGTCGAGAAAATTAGTTTTAAAAAATACAAGAAAATTCAAATTGTCTGATATTTTAATTGTACTTATTTTGACATTTTGCCCTTTTGAACAATTATTTATCCTGTTTTACATACTGAAGGAACTCTTTACATGTAAAAGAGAAATTCATTGCAACTTCAACTCTGCCTCGATTAATTCTCGGTGACTTCTGTTTCTGACATCTGTCCACTTCAATTTCATTAACGAAACATCCTTTCTACTACAACATTTGAGCCAGGAATACTCAACAAATATCGTACTGATATTGGGTACATTTTCTTTAGGAACTTTGAGGGGGGGGGGAAATCAAGCCACTTGTGCACATCAGTTCCTATACACTTAACACTTTCCAGCAACTTCAACCTATTCTCACAAAACTCTTCATAAAACACGAAGATGAAAAATATCAATTGCCGTTTCAAAATCTTGATACTTAATTTCTTCTGTTTCCAGAGAAAAGTTTATCAACTTAGAACACTTATTTTTCTCACTGAAATCAGTTTTTTTTTCTAGGCATTGCAACAGATTTGAATAAAAATCACAACATTCATCAACAATCTTTTTCTGTTTGTATTGGGGTAACTTTTTCAAAAATTACTTTGCAGAATTTCCAAAGTATTGATCCTGGATGCTTTGATTTATTTTATTTCTGATTACTGTCACTGATTTGTATGAATCCATAATACTCAAGTTACTTTTCTCAAAACTTTAGTAACATCTAGAAATTCTCCAACATTGACAAAAAAGTAAGAAAACCACTTGCAATTTTATTTCTGAATCTGTATCCTCACTTTGAAATAATTTGGAGAAAAACTTGGGGCAATCATTAATACTTTGGAAATAGCTCTTAAGAGCAGGCCAGTTTTGAAGTAATCTTTTGACAGCTGGTGTTAAGGACAACCATCTCACTGGTGCATAGTGTACCAATTCAGACCAGTCCAGCTCCACAAAGTCAAAAAATTATTCTAAGTTTTTTCCTTCTTTTAGCTGATACAGAAAAAAAAATCTTAAGTTTTCAATACAGTGTTTCAATACTATATTTACTTCAAAACTGTCACAAGCATATTTCATGGTATTATGCAATATGTAGTTAGCACAATTAGCTTTAACAATATCGGCATTAACAACTGAACAACTGAGCCCTTAACAACTGAAACACCAGAGTGATATTTTCCAAAATTTACATTATCAGCACTGTATGCAGAAATATATTTTGAATTAATGTGAAAAGCCTGAAGCTTTTCTAACATTTCAGATATAGAAATACTGATTCATCAGCCCTTTCAACAAACATCTAACAATTTATTTTCTATACCTTTAGTAGGATATCAAAATATCTAATGCATATTGGGAAAAAACTTTCTGCTGCCCTTATATGAAGCGTCTGTAGCAACACAAAAGAACTTACTGCATTTATTTGGATCATTAAGAATGTCCACAAAGTCTTTAGGAGTCTTTAGTCTTTAGGAGCTAGAACATTTTTAACTAACAGTTCTGATTTTGTTCTGCTACAACACAATTTTGTTGCAACATCAGAAATTTGGAATAAGGATGATGCCAGTTTGTTACCACAGTCCAAACTATTATAACTATGATTATGTTTCACATTGTGGTATATTAACCCTAGTTGACATGCTGTCACACTGTCATATTTTGTTTTTTAAAACTAACAAAATAGCTTGATAACTTGTTTACACCCACATTACCTTTTCTTTTTGTTGATGCTCTTTGTATTGTGCATGCTGCTTAATGATGAATTGACCACCATGACCGATATAAAATTTCTTGTTACACAAATTGCAGTAGGCACAATCCTCTGAAGAAGCTGGAGCCACCCATGCAAATGTTTCTTCCCACTTCTTTACATAGACTTGTTTATACTGCAATTTAAGGACTAATGGACTGATTCTTTACACATTCTATCAAAAATTATTCAATAGCAATCTAAAAATAATAATAAAAAATGTTCTGCGACTTCTTCCACCTTTCTCATAATAGGCAACTGTTGAAAAAAAACAGTTGTTGCCAACAGTTTTTGAACAGTTGCAGCATCATCTGATGGCTGTGTTAGCAACCAACTTTTAACTGTATTTACCGGGACGTTTAAAACATGATTTTCATCGTAAAAAAAAAAAAAAAAGGGAAGAAACCAACCTACTTACAGTCAAATTAAAAACGTATATAGTAAAATCCACCAAAAAAACGTAGGACCTGGCAACCATTACAGCATGGCATTAAGGGCAAGCTGCTACAATGGATAAAAGGATGGTTGAGTGGGAGAAGACAGAGTGGTTATCAATGGACACTGCTCTTCATAGACTAATGTTATTAGTGGAGTCCCCCACGGTTCGGTGTTGGTCCCATTGTTGTTTTCGGTATTTATCAATGATATTGATGAAGGTATATCAGGGTTAATGTCTAAGTTTGCAGACGATATGAAGGTTGGCAGGGTTGTTAATGACAGTAATGATAATATGATACTGCAACAGGATCTGGAAAAGTTGAGCATATGAGCTGAGAGATGGCAACTGAAGTTTAACATTGACAAATGTAAAGTACTGCATATGGGTAGCAGTAACCCCAGAGTAATGTATCAACTGAGGGTAGTTGGAGAATGAAACTCAGGGTAGTTGGAGAATGAAAAGGATCTGGGGGTAATTGTGCAGTCAGATATGAAGTTTTCTGAACAGTGCAAAAAGGCTACAAGAGTAGCTCATGGTGCCTTGTCAATGATATACAGGAATTTTGCTAACAGGGATAAGGAGGTGATTGTCCCCTTGTATAAGGCAATGGTCAGGCCACACCTTGAGTACTGTATACAGGTCTGAAGGCCTCATTTTAGGAAGGATGTAGAGCTGCTGGAATGAGAAGGCAACAAGATTGGTGAGTGGAACAAAAGGTTAGGGTTATCAAGAAAGACTTAAATTCTGCAAATTGCAGCATCTGGAGACCAGGCACCTGTGAGGCAATCAAATTGAGGTGTATAAGGCCTTGAATGGAATCAGAAAGCTCAATGCTAATCAGATTCTTCCTCTTGCTCAGATTACTCACCTGAGGGGACATAAATTCAAATTGAGGAAAAACTGTTGTAGATTAGATGTGGGTAAATTCGCCTTTAGCCAGTGGGTCATTGATAGTTGAAACAAACTTCCATCTGTCGTAGCAGAGGTCAGCAACTTAAATAAGTTCAAGCCAGAACTAAACAAACATTTGGAGTGAATGGATTGGTGAAATGGGAGAGGTGTTTTTTTTTTTTTTTTCTTGGCTGATGCTATATAAGCTTGCTTTCTTGCATCATATGCCCTGCTAATGCTAGTTCCAAATCATTAGTGGAATTGGTAGAACAATAGAGAGAACAGATGAATTTGACAGAATGTGGTAGAGAGATTTTAAATCACAGGAAATCGAAAAGAGGAGATTCCAAATTACTGAGTCTCTGACAGGGAATATCAAAATGGACTTGCACACAAATACCACATTTGAAGCGAAAGGAATCATATAGCGAACAGTATTTTCCCCAGAAAATTTTGCCTACCGTCAGCTATTAAGTAGCCAGGTGGGGAAGTGTAATACTTCACAATATTGTAAAATTTTCTGTTATTTACAAATGTTACTTAAGCAATCCAGAGCAAAAATTAATTGCATAATTTAACTTTATATGCTCCTATCATATTGACCTTGATCGCATAGTATGTTCAAATTAATACTGATTGAGATCAATGAGTAGTACCATAAGATCCCGCGAGAATCGCTTAAATTTTAGCCGGGAAGTCAATTAAATTCACTGGGTGGTGCACCCATTCGATAGGTCCTGGGTATAACACTGACAAATAATTAGGAAAACTAAGGTGAGTAGTGGTTGAATTAACTGATAATTGAGATTCCATCAGAAAAAGTAAATGGAGTTGGCAGACTGTAAGTAGAAATGAACATCACTGAGATTGGAACTAAGATCACATATATTTATGAAATGAATGAGGAAGCGTTTGGGAGGTTTAAATCTTTTTGTAAGTTTGTTCAATTATTTTGACAGTTCATGGCATATTCAGTAGTAAGAAAAGTTGGGAGGGAGGACATGTATAAAGTAAAGACATTTTTGGATATGGCATTCACATGGTAAGAATATAACAAGCTCCTTGACATAATGTGGCCTCCACACAATGCCCCCCCCCCCACATACACATTACTCAGACTGCCTCCAGTCACTATCTGGCAGAGTAGAGGCAGCGAAATTATACACAGGCTTATCCGGAAACCTCCTAGAAAGTTACCAATAAGTTTGGTCTGGTGGAACATCTAGAGGCTGGACTGCAAACACCGTTCTAGAGCTGTACCCTCAAAATGTAAGAAAGACTGGATCTTGCCATGATGTCCATCATAACCTCAAAACACATCAATCCATACCACAAGATGGAGGAGATGGGAGAGGGTTGGCCAGAGCTTTGCTCTGGAGACTAAACATAAGTTCCACCACTTCAAGCCTCCATTAAGCAAAGTGGTGGTATTTCACCGGTTGATGAGTCATCTACCACCTAGTATTGCCTGGTAACACAGAGGGGCAGCATTCCTCCATGGTATGGGCACCACGCCTTGACTCCTGCTTATGTTAGTTCGCACCTGGGTGGTCACACCACCCAGTGAATTTAATTGACTTCCCGGCTAAAATTTAAGCAATTCTCACGGGACCTTATGGTACTACTCATTGATCTCAATCAGTATTAATTCGAACATACTATGCGATCAAGGTCAATATGATAGGAACCTATAAAGTTAAATTATGCAATTAATTTTTGCTCTGGATCGCTTAAGTAACATTTGTAAATAACAGAAAATTTTATAATATTGCAAATAATACTGGTCACCTGCAGTCTGCTAGGTGCCATATTTCAGACTTGCACATGGGGTTATTAGCATTAGCAGAGGCACATGATGCAAGAAAGCAAGCTTATATAGCATCAGCCAAAAAAAAAAAAAAAAATCCTTCCCATTTCACTCATCTGGTCCCTCCAAATGTTTGTCTTGTTCAGCCTTAAATTTATTTAAGATATCAACTTCCACAACAACAACAACAGATGGAAGTCCGTTCCAGCAATCAACTACCCGATGGCTAAAGGCAAAACTTCTACACATTATTCTACAACTGTCTTCCCCCAATTTGAATCTATGCCCCCTCAGGTTCTTAATCTGAGCAAGCAGAAGTATCCCATCAGCATTGAGCTGCTCAAACCATTCAAGGCCTTATACACCTCAATCAAATCACCTTGCAGGAGCCTAATCTCCAGATGCTGAAACTTGCAGAACTTAAGCCACTCTTGGCAAGAGCACCAATCTGTTCCCCTCACCAATCTTGTTGCCCTTCTCTGTACTCATTCTAGCAACTCTAAATCCTTTCTAAAATGAAGCCTCCAGACCTGTACACAGTACTCAAGGTGTGACCTGACCATTTCCTTATAAAGGGGATAATCATCTCCTTGCCTCTGCTAGCAAAATTCCTATATATCATTGACAAAACTCCATGACCTCCTCTGGCAGCCAGTCTGCACTACTCAGAGAACTTCATATCTGACTGCACAATTATCCCCACATCTTTTTCATTCTCCACCTCACTGAGTATGGTACAACACAGTTGGTATGTTTCTCTAGGGTTACTGCTACCCATATGCATTACTATGCATTTGGCTACTAGCTTTTTTTTTTAGGTTTCTCTGTCACCTGATAATTTATATGTATCCCATGCATTTTTCTTCTCTGCCACAAGTCTCATTAGTTCATCTAACATCCATTTAGGTCTAAACCTTGAAGAGTATTTCTTTGTTGGTATGAAAAGCCTAGTAGCTTCCAAGATTAATTCCTTGAATACTTCCCATTTAGAATTTGCTGTTGGTAACATCATCAGTTGGTCCCACTGTATAGAATTGAAAAATTGTCTGAGACCACTGTAGTCACCTTTACGAAAACAAAAAACCTTTCCTTCACCTCTGATGGTGGTTACATCTTTAAGTAAATCCCACATTGGTACACTGTGATCACTTTCACCTAGTGATTCCTTTATCTGCAAATTCTTAATGCACAAATAATCACTACTGATAATCAGATCAAGAGTATGCCTCCCTCTGGTTGCCCCTCGAACACGTCGCTGTAGAAAACAATCCTCCAATAAATCCACAAAAGTCTTGCCAGTGTGCAAGTGACCAACTCACAAGTTCCAGTCAATATCTGGAAAGTAAAAATCCCCCATTACAAGACATTCTGATTTATTGGACTACTCTATTTTTCTGCACAATTGTTTGTTGTTGTACTCATCAAAGTCATTAGGCCTATAACACACTCCTGCTCTCATTTTCCCTTTCTCAGTGCTTATGTCACACCAAACTGACTCAACATTGCACTGTCCACCCATATTAACTGGATGCATTTCCTTGGATTTTATGTGTTTCTTAACTAACAGCATAACCCCTCCTCCATTCCTATCCTGTCTGTCCTTTCTGTACGCATTGTACTCCCCAAATTCCGATTCTGTGCTGCTTATATCTGTGTGACACCATGTCTCTGATATCACAACAATATCTGCCTTTGATGTCTTCATCAGTATTTCAAATTCATCATATTTATTTACTATACTTCTAGCATTGGTGTACATGCAAGTATACATGCAACTGTTCTTACTCTTAGTTACCCTAACACAGCCCATGTATTTACTTGTTCATGATGACTCCCAGCAGCTCTTGAAATCTCAAGCAACCTGCTACCTGGGCTGCTGCTCATTACAATAGAAGCAGTGCAAGAATCATTTTTGCCTCTGCCTGTGGCTACAGTTAATCTTTTAATCTGTGAATCCCCCAAACTAGCAGTTTTCCAACCCACCTAACACTGCCTGGATAGCATCAGCAAATATTCTTGCACCCTTTCTATTTAAAAGTATCCCATCCCAGTAGAAGCAGTCTCTCCTGTTAGCAAGCACAGACCACACTGAAAAAAAATTCTACCCCATAAGCCTTACACAATCTCTCCAGGGCCAAATTTATTAACAAGGCTCTCATCTCATTATACCCACAGTTACTAACAGCCACTATCATGAAGATGCGAGCAGAGGATTTGGCTGTCACAGATCAACTGGACTTTACCAAAATGAGGTCCACTTGACTTGGGTGTCACCTGAATATCAATTCTACCAGCACTTTAGACCCCCCCAGGTAGCAAGCATATTGGCATATCTGAGAAAATATCTACAACAGCCTCAAGGACCATGTCTTAACAGAGCACTACTTTCTACATCTCTGGAAGTTATTCCAGAGAGGTAGAAAGTAATGCTCTGGAAGTTATTCCATGAGATTACATTCTAAATGCGCACTCTTGAAACTCAAGATTAGTGATGGTCTCATCTATCACTAATCAAATCATGCTGCACAATTCAATATGCCATACCCGAAGATCAACAGTTACCAATTTAACATCCAAAACCAGCACCATTCTCAGAGCACTAGAAACTAAAGCAGAGTTTGCTGTCACACATGTCAACCTGGAAGCTGCCTTCAACTCAATCAGCACCCCCCCCTCGCTCGTTCAGCTCCTAGAAAATTACTTGCACATAAAAGGTGACATGTTGTGGTTAATAACAACCCTGTTTACTGACAGAACTATTCTCCTTGCAACTAATCAAGATAATAATTGAGAAAGATCACTGTAGGAATCCCTCAAAGCAGAGTTCTCTCAAGAGCATTATGTACAGCAGCCATTCCACTTGTGTAAGAAAGAGATTACATAATCTGCTATGCCGATGATATTAAGCTACATACTCAGATTAACTACAGAGACCATATAATATATCAATAACAAGATCAACTAAAAGCTACCTTTTTATTTACTTAAGATCCCACCTCAATCAATTTGAACTACTGATCAACCCTGTGAAAATCGGCCCAAATTTTCTTTTCTCTCATGCATCAACCCACTGAAGTCCAGGCTTCTCTAGACTTGTATTCTCATTCCAGTGGTCAATATTCACACAGACTAGGGAATAGTCTGATTATAAACCGAGCTTCAATCCCCACACTGACAAGCTAATAACAAAATTCTGCCAGATGTACTGGACTACCAACCAACTGCTCCACATTAGGGATCTTGATGCGACTCACCACTATATCGTATTGTATGCCTTAGAAATTTGGATGTCTGCAGCCCCACCAACATTAAGTGCATGTCCTCTGCAAAATACTGGCACCTTTGTTGGATTATACACAATCATAGTCATCCACCCCAGAAAAGAACAACTGCGATGGCAACTTTGCTTGATTGCCATTCCTGGTAATGGAAAGATGCCTTATCCTAACTGCCAAAATGACTACCAGAATGATATCTGAGGTGAAGATCTAGGAACTGTGCTGCTGAAGAATCCCAGACTAGCCCTTTGTGATCATTTTCTCCACAGAAAAATGTTTACTACCATCCAAGCAATTGATGGCAAACTACAAATTTGTGAAGTACTAGAAATACAAGAGACAGATCCTTGAT
Source organism: Mastigoproctus giganteus (assembly GCF_048544385.1). Taxonomy (NCBI): domain Eukaryota; kingdom Metazoa; phylum Arthropoda; class Arachnida; order Uropygi; family Thelyphonidae; genus Mastigoproctus; species Mastigoproctus giganteus. The sequence goes on along the minus strand of NC_143587.1, from coordinate 110,056,872 downwards.
GAAAGCTTCAAAGTATGTTTTGGCTGTGTTTGTGGACTTCGAGGGTGCTTTCGACTCCCTTTTGTGGGAGAACACCCTTGAGTTCTTAAGAGCTGCTAATTGTGATGATTATACCTACAAGATCTTATTTCAGCGATCGTATGGTAAAGATAATTGAAAAGCACCTGACATATAGATCTCCTATATCCAGAGGAAGCCCTCAAGGATCGGTGTTGGGGCTCTCTCCTCTGGAATGCAGTTCTAGACAAATGGCTTTTGAGAGATCATCAAGGTGTACTTAAAATTGCATATGCTAACTTAGTGGTGGCTATCAAGGGGAGATCCAGAAAGGTGTCAGAGGAGTGTATGCAACCAATAATTGACGATTTGGTAACATGGGCGAATACAAACAAATTCACCAAGTAAGACGACTTTTATGACTTTTGGCAATCACTTCAGCTATAACAGACCTCTTAGAATCTTTCTTAATAACATACAGATACCATATGTCTCTGAGACTATATATTTAGGAGTTATTAGATGACAGATTAAGTTTTCAGTTGCATGTTTCAAAATTGAAGAACAAAATTCGAAATTTTACTGCCTCAGTGGTTAGGATCTCTAGGAAAGAATGGGGTCTTACTAGGAAGACATTATCATTGTATTATAAGATGATCTTTTTGCCTGTAGTTTCTTATGCCACCAGCATATGTCATCAAAATGTTACCAAAGTCAAGATAAAAACAAAGTTAATATCCTTGCAAAGATCCGTCTTACTAACCATTCACCGCATTCCAAGAACTACTTCTAACAATGCCTTGCAGTTTTTGGGAGGAGTTATGCCACTTGCCCTTTATATCATTTATCAAGAAATGTAGAATCTCAAAAAGGGACTTTCGATCACAGCGTATGGAATAACAACCGACCCCACAAATAACATAAAGCAAGAAAAGGCTAGAATTTGGAGTGAATTTACAATGTGGCAACGCTGATGGGATGAAAGCCAATTTGGTCTCATCACTAGGAAATATATACAAAAGGTCGACTACCTAACATCTCCAGCTATCAACTCATGGTTTACGCCAAATATGTAAGCTTCCTATGTACTCATGGGGCACGGGTCTTACAGGCTAAGCTCTTTGAATGTGGACTCTAACCTGATCCATACTGTACATGTAATGACCTCGAAACTTGGATACATGTTCTCTTATTTTGCCGGAATATGAACAATTTAGACAGACTTTAGTTGGTCTTGTTCCAGAGTTATCAGAAGAAAACGTCAGTATTCTTGTTGAGTGTGCCAGTAATGTTAAAGCCCTTCAAGCTTTTTTTTTTTTTTTATGTGAACCACAAACACGAGAGGTATTAGAACCTATAGTACTTAGTACCGTGCTTGGGTTGGGTTGGAGGTTGAGAAGACGAAAGAAGATATTTGTTGACATTGGACTTGAACTTCTGTAGATTGTAATTTTTGGGAAATACGTATGAAGGAAGGTTGTTCCAGAAAACAGCAGTGAATGAATAAATGAGGAAGATGAAAAGTTGGTTCTGTGGGTTTGAAGTTGGACAGTAAATGGATGTTGGCTGGTGGCGGCACGTGTTCGGACTGTTTTGAAAGAGAGAGCGGGAATTATAGAAGCCAATTCAGAATTGGCTTTTCAGTGCCAATTCAGTGCCCATGGAAGTATCTGTAGAAGAGGCATGCAGCAGAAACAGTACGTCTATGAGAAAGCGAGTGGAGAGACTCTGTTAGAGAGGAGTCATTAATTAACCTAACTGCCCTCTTCTGAATGGAATCAAGGAGCCTGAGAGAGGTTTTGGGGGCACTACCCCAGATGTGGGAACAATATTCCATGGCAGGGCAGATTTGCGATTTATACAGAGTAAGCAGCTGTTTGGAAGAAAAGTAATGCCGAGAGCGAAAGAGAAAACCAAGTTTTTTAGATGCAGAGGAAGCAATATTTGTAATGTGTTTGTGCCAAGGGAGATTAGAAGTCAGGGTAATCCACAAAAGAGATATATATCTTGCCTAGAAATTGGAGTGTCACCAAAGTAAGCATGGGAGCAGAAGAATCCTTTTTGCAAGATATAAGACAGGACTGAGTTTTAGAAGGATTGAAATCAACCAAATTGTCTTTGTCCCACTGGAGAATTACCTGAAGATCGGCATTTAAGGAATTGGTAGTAGATATTCGAGAAGTTGAAGCTGATTGAGCAGGACAAGGTTTCTCAAAATGGAAAGTGGAATGCAATGTGCTATCATCGGCAAAACTATGGATCGGATTTCCAGTCAATGGAAGAAGGTCATTAATATACAAGAGGAAAAGAGTGGGGGAAACAACTGAACCTTGGGGGACACCGGCATTAGTGGAGAAGTTAGAAGACAGAGCCATCTACCACCACCCTCAGTGAGCGATCAGAGAGAAAACTGGAAAACTGGATATTTTGCTACAAATGTTTTCAAGAAGCATCTTCAACTAAGATCCCTGGCTCTCAGAGGATGTAATTAAGTGATCTCCTCAACTTCTTTCTCCCTTTTTCTCTTTTTTTACAATAAGAATTTTACTGTTCATTTTTTTTAACTATTTTTATTTTATTTATTATTATTTTTTTTTGGCTGGCTTCCAGGTGTGGGCTACCTGGGAGTGGGATTGCGGGCACCCACTGATACTGCACTACCTCCAGTGGTATGTTCGTGTCAGACGGTACCTGGGATTTCTCCCATCTATGCGTGGGTGCGGGATTTAGTGGTTATTTGCACATCACAGATGATAATAGACCCTGGCCTGGATCCCAGTGCCAGGGTTGGGCAGCAGCAGCTGCCCGGCTGTTGACTGGTCCTTGGTGGAAAAGTGGCCTGACACAAACTAAAACACACACTAACATCTCACACCCAAACATTTACACTTTTCCAGGCCCGCTATACAGAGTTCCTGTACCAACACAGAGGACAAGGTGGAGATGGGCTTTTAGCCTAGGAGCCACCACCCAAAAATGCAAACACAGAGAGAGAGAGATGCTCCTACAGGAGAATGTATATTTAAAATTGTATATAAATTAACGTATAAATCTTGAAAATGTACATAAAATTGTGTGCGTAAATAAATGAAAAACTTCAATGTTTTTTACTAATGTTTTTAAGTGATTTTTATCGGAAACTGAACTTTCTACGTGCCAAGGTCAATGAACTTTAAGATTAATTTGAAAATTACGTTGTTTTTTTTTTCTCTTCAAAAAATAGTTTTACCTATTTTGATGAGATTTTATATTTAGTTCTTATTTTGTATAATTTTTTTGTTTTGTTGTCACAATAAAATAAAATTGAAAATGTTCTTTATTAATTTTTTCTTTAGATGGAGCCCCCAAATTCCATTTTGCCTTGGGCCCCATGAAGGTATAATGCACCACTGCCAACTCATCACAAAGGCATGTTTATTCTGCTGTAAAAATTAAGACCATTATCCATTGTCTTAATTGCATTATCCATGCAGTTTAAATTCTGTTGCCCATAAAAACAAATGAAATAACAAAATAGTCATTATAAATGTTTAGATATGTAAAAACATTGCTTAATATTTATTGAAATGGCTCCTCTAAACTGCTGAACTATTAGATATACTTCTTTAAATCTAGAAAATCCCCGAGGGAGGTGCTGTTAAGAATTTGAAGCAGTCAACTGTGAAAACAATGGTATCAAGTATCAATCAAATACCTATGATTATGCAAGTAACAACACACAATAAGTCAAAATCAGTCAGCTGGCATTTTGTATGTAACTACTCGAATGCCGATGCGGACCCACAAATACAAAAGATTATTGGAATCTAAAATACTCTATTACCATAAATGAGGTGAAGGCTGGAAAACCAAAAGAAACATGTCACCGCTGCACTTCAATTTCTCCAGTACATAGAAGGAATAAATGAAGAATAATTGATGCAATAAATCTGGTGCTGAATCATGAACACTTATTGCAAGACTAGTTCATGCACACTTATTGCAAAGACTGGAACATATGGACATGAGCATCTTACAAATCTTAGAGAATTGTGTTATTTTAAAGTTTTGTGTGAAAATGGTATTTCTTAATTAAACATATTCCTATGGGAACTGGCCTTACAAGTGTAAATCAGCAAACAACATATTTGGGAGGGAAAAAAAATCTTAGGTGGATAAAAAAAAAAGTTAACTCTATAATATACTCATCCCTCACTATACGAGCTCAATATGTTCTGAAATAAGCTCATAAGACTCGACCAGGTAGCCAGGATAATACATCAGAAGCTAGCAAGGAAACACCAGCTAATAGAAGAAAGTGTACCATACTACAAGTGCAAACCCCAAGCAGTACTAGAGACCCCAATCCAAAAGCTGTACTGGGACTGCTCCAAAATAAGGGATAAGGCAATCCCACACAACAGACCAGACATAACCCTTGTGGACAAGAAGGAAAAGGCTACCTATCTGATTGACATAACGGTACCAAACACTGGCAATCTGCAGAAAACCCATGGGAAAAAAATCAGGAAGTACACAAACCTAAGACAGGAGATCGAAGAGATTGGGTATGTTGAGGGTCTAACGGCTCATGGGATTTCTCCCATCTCCACATATGTTCTCTGTATCGAGCAACAGTACCCTGTCAATGCCAGAGGTTTGACAGTGTATGGGTCATGTAGAATGTAGTATGTTGTGCCCATTGTTCATCTAGCCTATTAGCCACCGTAGCATATGTAGGGTGTCCATACATCCCGGTTTATGTGAAACTGTCCCAGTGTCCTGAAATTTTTTTTCGGGATGCTTAAATGTCCCGGTTTCTTATCATGAACAATTTTGCACAAATTGTTTTGTGCACAATAAAAAATTAGTAGCAGAGTTCGGAGCACTGTCTTCAATCGCGTGTCAGTTACAGCCTGTACGTCTCCTGTTCACCGCTGGTTTGCGGCCACCTCACTATAAACTTTATAATGGTCAAAAAACTTAATCCATATAATCGAGAAGGTGGTGTCTAGCATTGATTGGCAGACCTTCATTTCTCGTGTATACACATGCGATGTTACATGTTCAGTTTCATTTCACGCAACTTTTATTTAAGTTCAGTGATTTGGATGTTCGGATGTGTGTTTTCTTAGTTTATTTTCAGTGCACGTAGCTCGATCAGTTTATAGATAAAGATAAGTGAGTTTTTGTGTTAAGTTTTTTAAATTAGTTTAAGCTGCATAATAAAAAAAAAAAAAATGCCTAAACATAAATGTGTTTTCAAAGAGGACTTCCAGAAAGAATGGAATTTTATAAAAAAAAAGGGAAGACACGAAAATGAAGCTGAATGTGCTCATGTTTTATCAACATAAGTCACGGTGGGAGATGTGATATCAAAGATCATGTTCATTCAAAAAAACCACAATGAAATTTCAAGCAACTGCATTATCATCTAAATTGGAACACTTCTTTGTCAAAGAAAATTCAAATGAACATGACAAGGTTGCCATCGCTGAACATACGATGGCGTATCATTTAATTAAACATCACCAGTCGTTTAGAAGTGCTGATTGCTCCTCAAGCCTTTTCGGTCAACTTTTTGATGACTCAAAATTTGCACAACATTTTTCTAGTACACAAATGAAAGCAATTGCACTAATAAAGAATATACTGGCTCCTTATTCACTTAACAAAGTTTTAAAAGATGTCAATAGTACTGAATTCTTTGGAATTTCCATCGATGCAAGCAACCATAAATCGGAGAAATTATTTCCATTGTTATTGCATTATTTCACAGAGAAAAATGGTATGCGAGTTAAGCTTCTTAAAATGAATTGCTTATCCGATGAGATATCAGAAACTATCGCCAACTACATCCTTACTTCTCTGAAGGAAAATAATATCCCCAAAGAAAAGTGTATTGCGTTCGGAACTGACGATACGAATGTTAATTTTGGAGGTATCAACAGAAGAGGCCAATGCAACGTATTTTCTCGACTCCAAAATTTAGTTAATTCCAATATCAAAGATGTCGGATGTATAGTGCACATACTTCATAATTCTGCTCAATCAGGAGCAGTAAGACTAGCCATTGACGTGGAATTGGTAGTTATAAAAATATTTTCTTACTTTCACACTTTTACTGTTCGAATGGAGCTTTAAAGGAATTTTGTGCTATCATTGGTATAGAGCAGGAGTGGTCTACTTAATCTGTGATGTGATCTACTTTTTTCCTTCAAAATGTGTCGTGATCTATCATCTCAAAAATTACATTGCACAAGGTGCACAAATCGAGGGATGACTGTATATTTAAAATTCATCGTGATAGACCGAAATTAAATCCACGATCGACTGGTAGATCGCAATCGACTTGTTGGCCACCCCTGATATAGAGTATAAAAAATTACTCTCTCACTCTAAAACTCGCTGGTCATCATTATTTCCTGCCATCGAACGCATTTTAAAAATTTTTGAAGGTTTAAAATCTTTTTTTTTTATCCAAGGAAAAGCCTCCCATTTTTATTGAGAAATTTTTTAATCATCCATTGAGAAAACCATATTTGGGGATTGCCCACAGCTTTCTCAGTTTCTTCAATAACCAGATATTAAAAATTGAAAAAGCAAACATAACTATTTTAGAGGTTAAAATAATTGTTGAAGAAATGATTGAGATGTTAGATAATAGAATATCTGATCAATTTCTGCCATTGGAGGCTAGAAAAATTATTCAGTGTGATATAGAAAACTAAAACGTTCATAAGTTTAAAAACGAAATCATAGATTTTTATTCGATGGCTAAAAATTATTTAGAAAATTGGTCGAAACCCCTAGAACAATTCCAGTTCTTAAACTGGATGCTAATGAAACACATTCCAAAATGGGAGGATATAGCAAATTCTCTGGAACCATTTGAAAAAATTGAAATTAAGTTTGATGAAAATTTATTATATGATCAGTTTGGAGTTTTAAAAAAAATTGCCATAAACGAAATCGAAAATAATACAATGAGTTGCGTTGAAAAAATTGCCATTACTTAAAAAAAATAGAATACCTTGAACAAAAGAGCGAATTTATTAGATTACGTTTATATTTATTTGCAATTCAGGGTCACAACAGCAGCTGCGAGCGAATATTTTCTTTAATGGAAATACAATGGACTGATGAGCATAATAGGTTAGAGATAACTACAGTTAATGCAATTATTACCTGTGTTTTTAATTTGAGGGACTTAAACTGCACAAATTTTAAGAATAAAATTAAAAATAACAAAGATCTGTTAAATGCCATGAAGAGTTCTGCTAAATATATTAATAAAAAAATAGTTTTTATATTTATTGCATAAAGTTTGTTTAAATTTAAGAACTGTATTCTGTTTTTGTTAATTCTACATTTTGAAAATAAAAATAGAGGAAAAAAAAGTCTTTTATTAAAAACAAAATTTCGCACATTTTTTTTATGGGGGGATTACTCCCCCCTGTAACATTGCCATAAGATAAGTGTCCCAGTTTTGTGTTCTTCCAAAATGGACACCCTAAGCATATGCAACAAGTTACGACCATCCCAATTATCGCGTAAACCACAGGTATGGTGCCAAAGATCCTACATAACAGCCTAGCAGCAATAGGTCTCCCAGCAAACACCTACAAGAAACTTCAGAAAGTCGCAATCCTGAACACCTGTAGGATAGTCAGAGAATTCCTCGACCAACAGTAACACCAGACATGACAACAACCACCCTGTGTACTTAGTAGCAATACCCGTCATGAGGTGGAAACCCTAATCAGGGAGAAACAATATAAGAGCAATAATAATTTTCCTTCTACCTTTCTTCACTGAGTTCGGTAGTTCTTCATCTGTTCATTTTTCAGAATGTTACTAATATCAACAACCCGAATGTCACTTTGGTTAATTTTTAAAAAAAATCTACTTCATGTGCCAGCTCCACAGAATATTAAGCTGAACTTCTTTAACATTAACTAAAAGTTGGGAATCATAAGCAAATTTCATTCGGAAAGCCATCCAAACATCATTCATGGTTTTTTTTTTTTTTTTGAGCCATTCTGTTACAGGCTTTGGCAGTTTATCAAGGAACATTTTGATAATGCAGTTCATCCATAACTGCTTAATGGTTTGTTTTTAAATGGACCTTTAAGATGGATATAACACCCTGGTCCATTAGCTGCAAGATGAAGATGGCATTGGGAGGCCAAAAAAGAACTTTAACAAGGAGCATTCCTCGACATTCATGGGATGACCAACGCATTATGAATTGAAAGGCATGCCTTGTTTGCTGTTCAGCACAATATGATGCAATAAATGGCAAAAGTAGCCTCAGACAGTCAGAAATTTAATTTAGGGTCAAACGTTTTTTCATATGGGAGCCCTCTACAAATACATATATTAATAAGAAAATTACTACGCTTAATGCAGACTATGGTGACACATTAGAAAATACGAAATGACTGCATGCAAAAGGTGGATGAACTGATCTACACGAACAACTGTACCATGTATAGAAGTAGCAATAAATTTCTCCAAAACAACTATGATTGCTATATTCTGATCTACGTGATTAATTTGTGCACTACACAGTTTAAAATTTACAAAAATATTATAAATATTTTTGTAAATATAATATACAAATATCCTATAATATACCTTTTAAGGGCAAAAAGGGTGGTATTGTTGTACACGTTGGCACTAATGATATTAAGAGTAGGAGACCGGTGGAATTACTTAACAAGTACAGGTCGATGTTGAAAAAAAGCCGTGAGTTAGGAGGGTTGAATTTGAAAGCATCTGCAATTCTGCCCAGACACGATAGGAGGCAGCATATGATGAGAGCCTGGCAGATCAATTCGGCCCTGGAGAGATTGTGCAAGGCTCAAGGGGTAGAATTTTTCTCAGCCTGGTCTGTGCTCGTTAACAGGAGAGACTGCTTCTACAGGGATGGAATACACTTAAATAGAAAGGGTGCAAAAATATTTGCAGATGCTAACGAGGCAGTGTTAGGCGGGTCAGAAAATTGCTAGCTTGAGGGGGAGAGGGATACACGGACTAATAGATTAACAGTAGCCGCTGGCACAGGTGAAAGTGATTCTTGCACTGCTTCTATTGAAATGCAATTGAGCAGCAGCCTGAAAAGCAAGGCAATGGGGATTTCCAGGACTGCTGGGAGTCGTAGTGGAGCAAGTAAATACATGGACTTTGTTATAGTAACTAAGACTAGAAACAGGTGCATGTATACTTGCATTTACACCAATGCTAGGAGTATTGTTAATAAATTTGATGAACTTGAAGTGCTAGTCAAGACATCAAAGGCAGATATTGTTGGGATATCAGAGACATGGTGTCACAGACATAAGGAGTGCAAAATTGGAATTTGGGGAGTACAATGTGTACAGAAAGGATAGACAGGACAGGAAGGGAGGAGGGGTTATGCTGTTAGTTAAGAAACACAAAATCTAAGGAAGTGCATCCAATTGATTTTTGTGGACAATGCACTGTTTGTTTGTTATTTGGTTTTTAGGAGCATTAGCAACTAAGGCCATATTGCTCCGGGAATATGCGGTGGTTATTCCCTGACTTTTCCGCATCCTCCGTATTTGGTGGTGATGGACTTGAACCCCGGTCTAATCAAGAAGCGTGTGCTACGCACTGCTGCTGCTCACTTGGCTAGAGGCGCGCAATGTTGAGTCTGTTTGGTGTGACATTAGCATTGAGAAAGGAAAAATAAGAGTAAGTGTGTGTGTTATAGGCCTAATGAATCGGATAAGTGTAATGAGCAATCGTGAAGAGAAATAGGAGTGGGCCAGTAAATCAGAGTGTCTTATAACGGGGGATTTTCATTTCCCAGAAATTGACAGGAATTTGTGGGTTGGTCACTAACACACTAGCAAGGCTTTTGTAGATTTATTGGATGATTAAAGATTGTTTTTACAGCACCATGTTCGGGAGGCAACTAGAGGGAGTTGCCTCCCGAAGTGAGATTTACTCAAAGAGGTAACTACCATCGGGGGTAAAGGGAAGGGTTTTTGCTTTCATAAAGGTGACTATGGTGGTCAGAGTATTTAAATTCTATACGGTGGAACCAACAGATGATGTTACCAACAGCAAATTCAGAATGGGAAGCATTCAAAGAATTAATCTTGGAAGCTACTAGGCTTTTCATACCAACTAGGAAATATAGTTCAAGATTTAGGCCTAAATGGATGTCAGATGAACTAATTAGACATGTGGCAGAGAAGAAAAATGCATGGGATACATATAAATTAACAGGTGACACAGAAGCCTATGGTAGATATAAACTAGTCTGTAACCAAGTCACAAAGGAGATTAGGCAGGCAAAGGCAGATTATGAGAAATCTTTGGCAAAGGATGCAAAGAAAAACAGCAAAGAGTTCTTTACTTATGTAAACTCTAGAAGGAAGAGGATGAATCGGATTGGTCCACTTGATATCAATGGTTCAACTGTTCATGATCCTGCTCAGGTAGCAAACAAACTAAATGAATATTTTGCATTTACATTCACACATGAGGAGTTATTCACGGAGGGGAATGCTTGTTTGTTTGTTTGTTTGTTTGTTTGTTTTATGGCACATTAGCATCTAAGGCTATAACGCACCAAGTCAAGGAGGGGAATGCCAGAGGTGTATTAAACTCTGGCAGTAAGATAGATAATCTTGTAATAATTGAGAGTAAAGTGGTGGAGAAATTGTTGAAAATAAAAAAAATAAAAAAGGCACATGGGGTGGATGGACTCCATCCAGTTATAATAAAGGAGGCAGCAAAGGAAGTAAGCAAACCCTTAGTCATAATTATGAGAGCTTCTTTGGACTCAGGAGAGATACCCGTGAACTGGAGATGTGCAAATGTGACCCCAATCCACAAAGGAAAATCAAAGGGAGACACAGGTAATTACAGACCTGTGAGTTTAACTTCTGTTCCTGGGAAATTAATGGAGTCACTGGTTAAAGAAGCATTGCAGGATCACCTAGACAAGACTTCAGTTATAGCTCGGACATAGCATGGGTTTGTTAAGGGGAAAGTCTTGTCTGACCAATTTGATTAGATTAACCCAGGGGCTCACATCTGGTGAGTATGGGCTTGGCACACCCAGACTCTTTCTCTCGGGGTAATTCAGAAATTTTTTTTTTTTTTTTTTGGCTGGTGCACCATAAGTCTTGGACTTCCTTGCACCATATGGCTAATAATAATATGATCTAGTCACGAAGGAACTCGATGCAAAGAATAATTTTAATATCATATATTTGGATCTTAGAAAGGCATTTGATACTGTTGCACATGGAAGACTGCTGAACAAATTGGAGCAGTGTGGCATTGGAGGCAAATTGCTGCTATGGATAAAGGGATGGTTGAGTGAGAGAAGACAGAGAGTGGTAATCAATGGACAATGCCCTTCTTGGACTAATGTTATTAGTGGAGTCCCCCAGGTTTCAGCGTTGGGTCCATTGTTGTTTTCTGTATTCATCAACGATATTAATGATGGTATATCAGGCTTAATGTCCAAATTTGCAGACGATACGAAGATCAACAGGGTTGTAATGACAGTGAGCTGCTGCAACAGGATCTAGAAAAGGTGAGCAAATGGGCTGAGAAGTGGCAACTGAAGTTTAACATTGACAAATGTAAAGTACAAATGTAAAGTACAAATGTAAAATCTAGTTTATGAGCTATGGTTAACTGAATTACATTTTATGTAATTCTGTTACCCATAATTACCTCAGATGTAAAGTAAATGGTTTAATTATTATGCATATGGGAAGCAGTAACCCAAGAAAAACATACCAACGGTGTGGTACTACACTCAGGGAGGTGGAGAATGAAAAGGACCTGGGGGTAATTGTGCAGGCAGATATGAAGTTTTCTGAGCAGTGTAGACGGTCTGCAAGAGTAGCTCATGGTGTCTTGTCAATGATATACAGGAATTTTTCTAGCAGGGATAAGGTGATTATCCCCTTGTATAAGGCAATGGTCAGGCCACACCTTGAGTTCTGTATACAGGTCTGGAGGGCTCATTTTAAGAAGGATGTAGAGCTTTTGTAACAAGTACAGAGAAGGGCAACAAGATTAGTGAATGGAACAAAGAGTTGCTCTTATGAAGAAAGGCTTAAGTTTTGCAAATTACAGTGTCTGGAGACTAGGCACGTGCGAGATAATCTGATTGAGGTGTATAAAGCCTTGAATGGTTTGAGCATGCTGAAAGCTGATGGGATTCTTCCTACTGCTCAGAATAATCACCTGAGAGGGCATAAATTCAAATTGAGGAAAGACAGTTGTAAGAAAGATGTGCAGAAGTTTGCTTTTAGCCAGCAGGTGGTTGATTGTTGGAACAAACTTCCATCTGTCATTGTAGAAGTTGATACCTTAAACAGATTCAAGGCAGAAATAGACAAACATATGGAGCAAGTGGATGAGTGAAATGAGAAGGGTGTGTGTGTGTGTGTTTTGTTTTGTTTTTTTTTTTTTGGTTGATGCTATATAAGCTTGCTTTCTTGCATCATGTGCCCCTGCTAATGCTAATAAATGAAACATTATAAAACTATAATTCTTAGTTATTTTTATTATTATGAAATGGTCTTCTCAAGGAATGCTAATGGCCCTGTTGCACCAAATGATTCAAACAAGCCTGGGTCCAGTCCTGTTCCAAATCTTTGAAGTTATATCTAGTTTATGAGCTATGGTTAACTGAATTACATTTTATGTAATTCTGTTACCCATAATTACCTCAGATGTAAAGTAAATGGTTTAATTATTATGCAAAATGGTTTAATTATTATTACCTCATAAAGTAAATGGTTAGATCAGAAGTGGCCTAACTACTTCCTTTATATGAGGTTTGCTCCAAAAGTAATCCCTCAATTTTTTTCCTGCTAAATTCATTAGCATGCCTGCAGATATCAAATGGCAGAATGCCAATTTAAATTGTATGTTGTGTGCTTGAGGTAATTAAGTGCTTAATTATTTTTCCAATATATTCACGGCTACTTAGTAGCATTTTCCTGCATCTTCAACTTTTAAAAGTTGCTGTTAGCCTCCAGGAGGCTCCAATTACAGCATCATCATCGTCAGAAAAGCATTCCCCACAAAGGTCATCCTTCTTAAGATCAAACAGGTGAAATTCTGATGGTGAAATATCAGTGTGGAGGATGTGGCAGAAAAGTCTATCTGAATTCTGCAACTGTGTCCATTGTCTGGATACTGTTAAGAGTTTGGCAGTGTCTTACTAAAGGAGAATTTTATTTTCATCTCTGGCTGCATTCTTGCAAATCACACCTGCATCTCCACACAGCATGCAGAATTGAGCATGAGTTCCTATGGAATGGAACATAATCACTTCTGCTTGAAATCAAAAGATGAAAGATAACCCTTTCTCTTCTCAAAAAAAAAAAAAAAAAAAGAGATTTTCCAGCAGTTCCAGAGCCTTAAATTTCTACATCAACAAATTCAAAACAGCACTCCACAGACTGCTGTTTTAATAACAGTTCAAAGTGTTGTACCCAGGTCTAAACTTCAGTGATCATGCTGTAAGAATTGTGTTGTCCATGGTCTCATACTACTCCAGAAGATCAGCAGAAGCCTGCACTCTGTTAGTATTGATAGTAGCAAATGATGCAGAAAGCAAGATTATACAACATCGGCCATGTTTCTTATGATCTGGTGCCAGCATTTGTGGAATCTACCTCACACACAATTACCTGTACCCAGACATTTGGAATCATTTTCAGTGCATTAAAGCCTATTCTCACCCTTGCACACATTTCCAGAGATGCAATTTGCCAGTTTTCGTGATTTAGTTTATCTGCTCTTTCCTCCTTTTCCACTGTTGCTGCAGCACAAGGACTGCCTTAACTTAACATATTCTACAAACCACTACTACACCAAAACTTTGCTTGTATCAATTACCTTGATGTGAATATCAAGGGGTACAATGTTCTCAGAACTCAAGAACACACTGCTGCTGTTTCATATACACATCAACATCACCTTCTATTTTTACATACTACAGCTCTGACACCTGTGAAGTGTTGAAACTTGCATAATGTTAGAAAGAATATTTAAATTTCAAAGTGGTTGTGCAGACAGATATGAAGTTCTCTGAGCAGTGCAGACAGGCTGCAAGAGTAGCTCATGGTGTATTGTCAATGATATATAGGAAATTTTCTAGCAGCGATAAGGAGCTGATTATTCCCTTGTATAAGGCAATGGTCAGGCCACACCTAGAGTACTGTATACAGGTCTGGAGGCCTCATTTCAAGAAGGATGTAGAGCTACTGGAACGAGTACAGAGAAGGGCAAAAGATTAGTGAATGGAACAAAGAGTTGCTCTTATGAAGAAAGGGTTAAGTTTTGCAAATTACAGTGTCTGGAGACTAGGCCCCAGCAAGGTGATCTCTGATAGAGGTGTATAAAGCCTTGAATGGTTTGAGCATGCTCAATGCTGATGGGATTCTTCCTCTTGCTCAGAATAATCACCTGAGAGGGCATAAATTCAAATCGAGGAAAGACAGATGTAAGATAGATGTGTGGAAATTTGCCTTTAGCCAGCGGATGGTTGGTTGGTGGAACAGACTTCCATCCCTTGTCGTGGAAGTTGGTAGCCTAAATAAGTTTAAGGCTCAGCTGGATAGGTATTTCGAATGAACAGAGGGGTGAAGTGGAAGTGGTTTTTTTTTTTTTTTTTTTGGCTGATGCTGCATAAGCTTGCTTTCTTGCATCAAATGCCTCTACTAATGCTAATTTTTACTTGACACTATTACATTTTTGTATACATCACACAAGCAGGAAAAACTTGCAGGCATTAGTTTAAAGTAAAACTTGTACTATAGGATAATACCTTTTGTCCCTGCTGAAAACATTCCTACATAAAATATTGTATTTATAAATAAACATTTTTTTTTACTTTAGTGGTAGAAGGAAAGGGGAGGGGTACAAAAAGCAGAGAGAAAGCTCTCAGGGCTTTCTCTCTGCTTTTCATCCTGCACAGGATGAAAAAGTTTGAGACACTGTCCTATATAATTCAGATAAGATATCAAAAAATATGCAGGATTGCATTTAACAGTATAGGTCAGGAATGAATTTAATACCAAAATGCAGAAGTATAAAAAGGCAAAACAGGGAACAACCCTGCACCAAGCAAGGTAAAGAAGTTACCAAAGCCAAAGATACACTTACAAATGGTTTGGTACCATAGGCTTCTGACAACTCACAGGCAATGGTAATTTTTGAATTTACCACAATTAATATTCTTTAATGCCAGAGCACTAAAAAGATGCTTACGCTTCGGCATTTGCTATCGTATAAACTCCTCTGATGCTGTGCGACCATTTCAAGGTATACAGTGTTTTTAATAAGTTTTGGAAATTACAAGAGATTTATTATACACATCTTCAGGGTTGAAATATTCAAATTATGACCACCACTTTTTCCGATGGGCATTATTTATCTCCATATGAAAAAAATAATAAAATAAAAATAATGAAATAAGTTGTTTTTGAGGGAGATAGATTTGTTAAAAAAAAAAAAAAAAAAAATTTCAAGCATCCTGTTTTAGGAACTAATCAAATCTCAAAACAAAAACAAATCATAATTTGAAAAAAATCTGGTTTTATTTTCAGAATTTTAATATTCAGAATTTAAATATTAGCATCATGTAGGAATAACACTATATTAAACAACAGGCACTCCCTCTACATAAATATTTATTAAATAGCGCATGCAATACCAAAATACAAATGTATTGGATTTATTTTGACTCTATTCAATGGAGAATTCCAGTTTTTAAAGAAACCCAGAGAGATAGAGAGAAAAAACAAAAAAACTTTTCTTGAAAGACATTGACAGTTAAAATGAATAATTTGTTTTGGTTTCAGAGCATTAAAAAACACACACACATCACATCCAGTTTACAAGGTTTATTTATTTCTTAATTTATTTATTCACTTAATAGCTGCACTATTTTCAAGAATAAATAAGTTCTGAAATTTTAATTCTGTTCCTATCTGGAAATCGTTTCCTTCGAAACAATTGGCAATATTTCCTATACCTTCACCGCAAATAACGTACATAGATACTAGTTTTAGTTTTTAATAGCTTCCTTTCGAGATGGCTATCTTGCAAAACCTAAAAAAAACAACTATAATGGCACACTGCATATTATTCACTTATTAATAAATATAAGTTAAACTTTTTTTAAAATGGTATCTGGTACATATTTTTTCAAGTTTCTAAGAGGCAAACAAATTCCCCCATTACTCCATTAGAGCATCTAGAATTTGCTGAAAATGCGAAATGTTATTCATTCATTTATATAAATCTGTGCACATGAATACTCAAGAAAAAGAAAAAAAAGTTGTTTCTGAGGGAGATGCAGCTTCTACTTAAAAAAACAAAAAAAAAAAATGTATGTGCGCGCACGAAAGAATTTATAAACGAAAGACGGTTATAACATTCAGACGACCGGACATAGAAATTCTTTTTTTGTGGGGGGGGGGGGGGAATAAAGATCAAAGAAGCTGCTTTATCTACAAAAAACTGGGGCGCACCCTCCCCCTTGGTGCTCCACAATATATATCAAATTTCCTTTCGAAAGCATTGAAATCATAGCCACCCCCCGCCTATTTAATGTAGTTAACACGACAACTCGCCAAGTAAAAAACCAAAGAAATTAAAATATTTCTGTTTACCTACGCCATAATCCGCACAAACAATTCCTACCGAGTAACGCTTAAAAACAGACCAACACAAACGCCACGACGTCTATATTCGGTCAGCTTAAACCCATCTAAATTTGGCGGGTCGTGACGTCTTAAACAGACGCTCCGCCTATTTTCGAAATTACCGAATAGCATTAATACTCCATACATAACCAATGAAAAAGTTCTGTCGTCTTCCATAGACAACAGATTGCTTTCTGGAATTTGTTTAAAGATAAACTGATGATGGACAATTTTAAATCATTGTGCCCTCGAAACACGAATTTAAAATAAGAGTAATAACATGAAGTAAAAGTTAAAAACTTTATCATATAACACTTGCAGCACCTTCCGCTCGCCCGCCAAATGTGCCCACAGAAATCAGTAGGGGGGGGGGGGGAAAGTTACTAACAAAGAAAATTTAAATAAAATTAGTAAACATATATACAGTAGCGGACAAAAAATTGCATTACTTTAAAAAATATTAACATTTGTAGTGAAACGTATAAGATATTGTTTGATTACAGTCATTTTGTTTGTCGCAAAACAAAGGGTATTGCGTCAAATAACGCTTCTATTGCATCAGACAGTAATTGCAAGGTAATTGCATCAGCCGTTTCTATAAATACGGCGTTGGAAGGGTATACAAGCTCATTAGTAACCTGTTTTGCGGAGGTGTAAGCATGGCTCCATATGTTCAGTTGCACCTTAATAGCTTCCTTTCTATTAAGGTGCAACTGAACAAAAAAAGTAGAAAAAAAAAAAAAGTAGCTGTTGCTCTGTCCCAGGAAGGGCTTTCTACGTGTGCTATCGCTGATAAAATAGGCTACCACCAGGTAAACAGTATTCCGGGTGCTGAAATTAAAGCGTGAAACCGGTGATATGAAGAGAATACCTGGATCAGGCCGTGAGAGAGTGACTAAGACGTAAGAGTGACTTCCCAAGATCGATATTTGAAACGGCTATGCCCTCGTAATCGCCACGCTAGTGCTCCTGATCTAAAACCGGACTGTGAGATGTGCACTTGTTTCTGGTGTTGAAACAAGTGCACAAACTATCCAAAGACGGCTTTCGGAATGTGGTCTGCATACCTATCGGCCCAAGAAGAAGCCTTTGTTGAAACAACAAATGAGGAAGAAGCGCCTTGTTTGGGCTAAAACGCATGTTTCATGGACAAAAGAGCAGTGGGACACCGTCATCTTTTTTTCTGACGAATCGAAATTCAACCTGCATTGCTCAGATGGGAAGCGATATGTCAGAAGACGCAAATCGGAGGCATATCATCCTGACTTCACAATACCGACTGTAAAGTTCCCCACCGGTCAGATGGTCTGGGGAAGCAAAGGGGTAGGGCGAATTAAGTTCATTTACGGAACGGTGTAACGCAGAAACCTTCACTGCTATCTTGGAGGAGTGCCTGAAATCCGTTTTAGGGATCACAACACAGACGTCCAAAACTGCATTTTTCAATAGGACTCAGCACCTTGTCACACAGCAAAATTTGGAAAGTTTTATGCTATTTAAATTTAATGATGAGTTTGTCTTCTTGTCTCACAAAGCTTAAAACATACACCAACGTTTTCCCTCGTTTTTCGCCCTTAAGGTGCAGTGATGCCTCAGAAATGCTGATTACAGTGTTGGACTGGTCTGGCATCAGTGCAGATTTGAACCCTATTGAAAATTGCTGGTACATATTGTCGTCTAAAATTGCTCAGAAGAAGCCAACAAGTAAGATTCAGCTGCAGGAGAGCAGCTGAATCTTACTTGTTGGCCAAAGGGTGTGCCACTCCGAAATTGGGCAACCGTATATCCAATTGGATTTCATTCACAGAGATATATACTGAGTGATCACTGAATTATGACCACCTACATATTACTTCGTAGGTCCTCCTTTTGCCCTCAGTACAGCACTTTCCGACGTAGCATTGATTCAGAAAGATGTCAGAAGCATTCGAGAGGTATGGCCAACCAAGCTGTGTATAATGCGGCTAGCAATGCAGGTATGGAAGTGATTGGTGTATCCAGACGCCTTTCCATAGAGTCCCAGAAATGCTCTAGCATTTCTGGGACTCTATGGACACCTTTTTGACCCGCGGAGCCCTTTTTAGAATCAATTTCTATGGAGGAGCCACTATGCCGGTGCTTCGCTTTGCCTCGTCGTCTGTCCGACTCGTACTACAATAATTTTGAAGCTAATGGTAGCAAAATGACTGAATCGTCTGCTAGAGAATGCGCAAAATTCAACTTGGCAAATTTTTATTCAGAATGTGATTTCTAGTTTTCTAATTTATGTTTCTAATTCTTTAATTTCATTCAATTTTTAGCTATTTTATTTTCCTGGAGCGGCCGCGGAATCCTTAGGGCTCCGCGGAGCACAGGTTGGGAACCACTGCTCTATGGGATTGATATCGGTAGAGTTCGGAGGCCAATCAATATGCTGGAAGTCGGAACTGTGTTCCTCAAACCATTCCTGCACATCAAGTGCCCGATGGCTCGGCGCATTATCACCTTGGAAGACACCATCGCCATTCAGGAAAAAGTGTAACATAGCGGGGTGTACACAGTTAGCAAGCAGTTGACGATAGCGGAGACCAGTAATACGTTGTTCCACATGCACCAGGGGTCCAGGTTCCTGCCAGTGAAACATGCCCCACACCATACAACCGCCTCCACCGGCCTGCACTTTTGATACCATGCACGATGGATCAAGAGCCTCATGTTGTTGACTCCAAATCTTCTTCCAGTCTTCTAACGTCCAACTTGCATGCTCTTTGCATCAGGAGAGTCTTACGCCGATGAACCTTGGTTAGGAGAGGATTCCGTCTGCTGGTATAGCCCATACGTGCGACGCATGGCATGCCAGATATTGTTCCCGGTTGGCCCATGTTGTATTGGGTAGTCAATTCTTCAACAGTGCTGCGCCTGTTCGCCTGTACGAGTCGTCAGACCCGGCGCTCACCTGTAACATTAACCTTTAACTGGCCTTTGCAGTTTTGCCGTCGGGTCGTTGTTTGACCATTTTGACGCCAGTCCTGGTACACTTTAACAAGGGGGCTCTCGAACACCCCACCAGCTCAGCCGTTTAAGAAATCGGGCTACCAGCTCGTCGAGCTCCCACAATCTGTCCTTTATCAAAGTCCGATAAATCTCATCACGTTCGGAATTATACTATCTACTGAACCACTGATACCTTATGTATGCTAGTAGGTCGACTAACTGCGCACTCTCGTACCTTACGTGGTAAACGGGTCGCATTCAGTTTTCATAGGGGTGGTCATGTTTGTTTGTTATTTGGTTTTTAGGAGCATTAGCAACTAAGGCCATATTGCTCCGGGGATATGCGGTGGTTATTCCCTGACCTTTCCGCATCCTCCGTATTTGGTGGTCACGGGCTCGAACCCCGGTCTAATCAAGAAGCGTGTGCTACGCACTGCCACTCCTGCCCACCTGGCTACGGAGGCGCTGGGGGGGGTGGTCATAATTCAGTGATCACTCAGTATATATCCTATCTAACAAATGCATTTCGAACATTTCTGCAACCCATAATGCAGCGCAAAACACATTATTTGCAAAATTCACAAATGATGCAGTTTTTTTGTCTGCCACTGTGGATGTTCCACATTATGAAATTCAGAATATCATTTCTATCGAGATGCCCCTGTATTGCATATTTAATAAATCCTACCATAATATTCCCTGAGAGAAGTTAGACTGACTGGCTGTAGTTATTCACTTCACGCTTGGGAACTTATGGATTGGCTTTATTATTGGCGCTTCTAAAATTCAGCCCCCCCTTTCTCCGCACCCCTTATAAATAATCTAATTATTCCCTTATAATTCATTTTAATGGTGCAGTTAATTTTCTTGCCACATCCCTAAAAATTATATATGCCATCAACCCCAGTAGCCTTATTTGCATTTAATTATGAAAGATTTTCCTTTTCTGAAACTTCCATATGTCTAATTACCTACTGCTCAGCTACACTCAGTTTTCCTCACTGCGATAGATCTTTTGTCCATAAAGAGAGAGAGAGAGAGAGAGAGAAAATATTTATTGGAACTAGATGAAAATAATGCGGAGTATGGGTAATGCTGCAACTGTCCCGTAACGACCAAGGTCCAGGAGGTCACATTGGAATTAAATAAGTGTGTGCTGAGGCATTTTATGATAAATTGTCATGCATTTTGTCAGCTCCATCAAGTAAGGATCTTTCATCCTTACTTGATGGAGCCGTTTTAGGACTAAAGGCCTCAAACTACGAAAAGTTTCACTGAAAGAACAAGTTAGTGTACAGGTTCCAAAAATTCTCGGTTCACTGCGCCTTTTGCGTCTCGGTAAGTTTTTCATGGCGCCCCTAGGACAAAAGAAATACCTAACAGTTCGTTTATTAAGTAGTTAGTTCCAAACAACTTAATAAATAATGTTGAAACTACCTCGAGCCAGTAGTTCTCGCGTTGTCCGACTGATGTCGAGTATCGCTGTGTTTCCCTAGAACAGGCGTGGCCTACTTAATTTGTGATGT
The DNA here is from genome assembly GCF_048544385.1 of Mastigoproctus giganteus. NCBI lineage: Eukaryota > Metazoa > Arthropoda > Arachnida > Uropygi > Thelyphonidae > Mastigoproctus > Mastigoproctus giganteus. The sequence continues at coordinate 110,035,676 of NC_143587.1, read as the reverse complement.
GATCTACTTTTTTCCTTCAAAATGTGCCGCGATCTACCATCTCAAAAATTACATTGCACAAGGTGCACAAATCGAGGGATGACTGTATATTTAAAATTCGTCGTGATCGACCTGCCCTAGAAAATTCAAAATATCCCGCGGCGCCCCTTGAGTTTGCTGCGGCGCACAATTTGGGAACCGCTGAGTGGTTGCATCATGTTAGTACGTAGGGAACCACCGAAGTAAATGAAATGGCATCGTTTTGTTAAATCTGATATTGTGAATGCCTCCACGAGTTGCAGTGATATTGTATTACTTTGAATAAGCAACACTTTACCAGTGGAGAGAAGACTAATGTTACTTATTCTCAGCAGAGCCGAACCAAAGTACTTCAGCTCCACGGACAGAAAGATTTTTCGGCGCCCCTTTACTAAGGATGCATATTTTTTTTTTTTTTTTTTTTATGTGAACCCCAAACACGAGAGGTATTAGAACCTATAGTACTTAGTACCGTGCTTGGGTTGGAGGTTGAGAAGACGAAAGAAGATATTTGTTGACATTGGACTTGAACTTCTGTAGATTGTAATTTTCAGGAAATACGTATGAAGGAAGGTTGTTCCAGAAAACGGCAGTTGAATGAATAAATGAGGAAGATGAAAAGTTGGTTCTGTGGGTTTGAAGTTGGACAGTAAATGGATGTTGGCTGGTGGCGGCACGTGTTCGGACTGTTTTGAAAGAGAGAGCGGGAATTATAGAAGCCAATTCAGAAGAACAGTGCCCATGGAAATATCTGTAGAAGAAGCATGCAGCAGAAACAGTACGTCTATGAGAAAGCGAGTGGAGAGACTCCGTTAGAGATGAATCATTAATTAACCTAACTGCCCTATTCTGAATGGAATCAAGAAGCCTGAGAGAGGTTTTGGGGGCACCACCCCAAATGTGGGAACAAGATTCCATGGCAGGGCGGATTTGCGATTTATACAGAGTGAGCAGCTGTTTGGAAGAAAAGTAACGCTGAGAGCGAAAGAGAAAACCAAGTTTTTTAGATGCAGAGGAAGCAATATTTGTAATGTGCTTGTGCCAAGAGAGATTAGAAGTCAGGGTAATCCCCAAAAGAGATATATCCTTTTGCCTAGAAATTGGAGTGTCACTAAAGATAAGCATAGGAGCAGAAGAATCCTTTTTGCGAGATATAAGACAAGACTGAGTTTTAGAAGGGTTGAAATCAACTAAGTTGTCTTTGCCCCACTGGAGAATTACCTGAAGATCGGCATTTAAGGAATTGGTAGCAGATTTTCGAGAAGTTGAAGCTGATTGAGCAGGGCAAGGTTTCTCAAAATGGAAAGTTGAATGCAATGTGCTATCATCGGCAAAACTATGGATAGGATTTCCAGTCAATGGAAGAAGGTCATTGATATACAAGAGGAAAAGAGTGGGGGAAAGAACTGAACCTTGGGGGACACCGGCATTAGTGGAGAAGTTAGAAGACAGAGAGCCATCTACCATCACCCTCAGTGAGCGATCAGAGAGAAAACTGGATAACCAATTACTAAAAACAGTTGGCAAACCATAAGATGGAAGCTTGTTTAGAAGACCTTTATGCCAAACACGATCGAAAGCCTTTGAGATGTCAAGAGCAACTGCTTGTGTTTCACCGAACCTTTCCATTGAAGTAGTCCATAAATGGGTAACATAAGCCAGAATATCACCAGTGGATCGACACCGACGGAATCCATACTGGCGATCGTTGATCAGACGGAAGGTTTCTAGGTAGTTTAAGAGTTGGCGGTTAATTGATTTCTCCATTACTTTAGAAAGAGTAGAAGTAATTGCAATGGGACGATAATTGGATGGGAGGGATTTGTCACCCTTTTTAGGAACTGGCTGGATATGAGCAAATTTCCAAGCAGAAGGAAAAACACCTTTGGAATAAGAAAGTGAAAAAAGGCGGCAAAGGATAGGAGTAAGTT